>NC_092031.1:11358036-12799911 GCF_042242105.1 Pempheris klunzingeri | reverse complement strand
ACTTTGAATGTGCAGGAGTGGAGGAAAGGCACAAGAGACAACCAAATTATGAGACTCAAAGCTTGAGTGTTGTGATCTGTGTCCTGGCATATGGGGGTCTGTGAACAGAGGGCGAGAGGCAGGGAGAGGAAACAGTTCAAGAATGTGCACTGTCACTGCAGTGTGGATTTCAAGTCTCTGAAAAGCACAGCCCGAAGGAGACAGCAGGGGGCAGAGCAGTTTTGGCAGCAAAGGCAGTTGCGCACAGCTATGCTTTCCTTGTCCAAGTCTCTGTCATCAATAACCACTTGAACCAAAAGAGACAGCAACGCAAACCTTACTGCCCACCTGAGGCTGCAGTTATTTTTCAGTATCTCTCATATACAAAGACTTGACAGCAGATTGTATTCCCAACATTAAGAGAGCACATTCCTGGTTATTGTGTCTTACCCATTGATGATTTCTTTACACTCAGCCCGTATGAAGTGCTCTTTCTCAGGGGTCAGGATGCACAGCGAGTTCTTCTGACCTGTCCTGGACTCTCCATCGATTACGTCAGAGCACTGGTTCATATTGATTGTACCCTGGGGTAGAGTGCTGGGCTGGAAGACACAGAGAGACACACAGATAGTGTTTAGTGAGGAAGTGAGCAGACGTGCCCACATATCCCTCCACATGGTCCGTCTTCTCACATAATCCACCCCATCATCAATATTCATGCCAAGCTTGGCATGCCACACACTGATATGACAGTCTGTGCACAGGCAAATGTTCTTGTTAGGGCTCACTGTGATATTTTTGCTTCTTGTGATATTCATTGCAGCATCTAAAAAACCTGAATTACATAATTGCATCATATACACAACTTTTTACTTCACAAGCTCCATCTGTAAAAGAAAGTATCACTCTAATAATGATTTGGGTGATTTTAGACAGGGAAATTATGTAGTTGTTCACAACTCTGTGAATAGAGTGGCTGCTATTAACCAAATGCAATAATGTCCTGCTGAGTCCGTCACTGAAGTCCATAATCAACACAGTAATAATGATGCACTTAATGTGGTTGTTAAAGAAGTGGGGTGATTTTTGAACAGGTTGAAAAGGGCTGGTATCTTGAATCAGGTGCAAACAAAGACATAGAAAAGAAATAGTTTACATTATTTATCAAATTAACTGTTTTACAGCAAGATTACGTACATTGTGTCTGCTCCAATGGGAATACAGCCTGTTACACAGCTACACAGCCATGTTGTATATTGTAGCACTAGAAAGAGCATGAAAGGACCTGTAAAAAGGACTGTCTGTTCCATTTACAAACAGTGTTAGTTCATAGGTTCACTGAAGTTTTGAGTTTAATCTGTCTGATGCCTCGCTGTGAGGTGTAAACCCAACTATGCACACCAACATGGATACCATCTGTCAGCCATAAATAACATGACCACAGGACTTCCACAATAATACTACTTTGTGTACAATGACTTAAGGTTTCACATGCAGGTTTATGAAAGCACACAGTGGCTTTGTGCGTAGGCACGACTCATTTACAATGAATGGAGACATGCTAGCTTAACCTGGAACAGATAAGATCGTCTATTTATAGTCCACTGCGCTGCATCTCTCCGAGTGAGCCTGTTGTGCTAGGCATACAGTTTTTGCAAAATGATGTGTTTCTTGGTGCATTAGTCAGAAAAATACTGCATATGCATTCTGCGAAAGACAGCACCTAAAGAAAAAATATTTGCACATCCATGACCACAAAACAGACTTCTGCTAAGTCCGACCTCCAAGTGACTTGCGCGAGCAAAGGGAGAAGCCTTGATAATCTTATGTTGACTGCGGGATTTATATTTGTTCAATGAAGTAAATGAGTACTGCATAACTAAGCACAGTGGGCATGGGTAGCTGTTTGAACAGCTTTTGGGCCCTATTTTCACTGCACTAAACATACAGGCAGAATTATAGACACCAAAATACCACAGTGGTTCCACACATAAGTACCAGGTAGCCACAGATGATAAATTATAGCCCTCAGTGAATTGGAATATATTAGGAGATAGAGCTGGAAACAAAATTAAAAGGTATTACATTCATGTTTGCTAGTGACCAAATAAATCTAACTCAAGGACCCAATTTGTGCAGCATAACCATAGCCTGTCAGCAAAGGAGTAATTAAAGCCTATGGATGGCCTCTAATGTGTACAGTGAAGTCAATAGTTAGCAGTTCTAACAGTTCGTAGTAATTCTCATCCTGTTTAGACCCTGTTTACTTTGTCACTGTTAAATGTCACTTCCATTCTCAATTCTTTTATCACGGTCTATATCATAACAGCTAGCAGTGGAGTTAAAATTTGGCACAACCAACTGGAAAAGGAAGATAGAGGGTTGGTCTAACTGGGCTACGAATATGAGAAAAATCTGAGGCAGCCTCAGAAACAACAGCTTCAGGTATAAATTTTGCAGTTTCTTATGTATCATGGTAAAACCACAGACGCAGTGACTTAGTTGGCCATTATGTTTTGGTTCAACTTCTTATGCCCGTGGCTTTAAAATGGTCCACCACCAAAGGGCTCTTGACACTGAGGTGAGAGGCCAGGGCAACAGCCGGGCTTGACAGACAGACGGACAAATAGACGTTAGGACAGCTGGGCGAGGGCCTGGGCCTGCTTCAGACTGGACAGAGAGACCGGCGTCAGCTTGACCTGAGAGCCCTGTCATTCTCAGACATGGAGAGAGGAAGGAGGTTTGGGGACAGAGAGTGGAAACAGTAAGAGAAAAGGGAGATTAAGTCTCAAGCTGGTGGTCAAGGAGAACAGCAGGGCAGCAGAAAAAATGGGGTTTGTGGACGATGACTTTGGACTGCTAGGCCATCTGTCTGAGTAAATAAATCTAGAGTACACTGCACATGTGGGCTTGTCCTTGAGTCAAAAGGGGGATAAACAGCAAAATATTTCAGATTCTGTTGTTCAGTTGTACAAGCGGCTTAAACCTCCGGGTTTATAATCACAGTATTGGATTCTCTAGGAAATAAATCAGACTGACAACAGCTCTGATTAAAAACCTATTTTCATAAAGCTGCTCACCTCTAAGAAAGATTTGTGTGCTTATATATGAGGTAGGTGGTGGTTGTGTGGGAGTACAGTGTATGTTTTGCACTGAAGCTGTGTGGCATGCAGCACGGGACTCCTCTCACACGTGTGCACCCTCCCTGCCCCAGAACTGTGTCAGCTGAGCACCAAAACACACCCCTACTTTGGGCCAGCCATCGCGGCAGTAGCCCCCAGACCCAGGCCCCCCGAACCCACACCTCTCTGTCACCTAGCCTAGACCCAGTCCCCTCTCCCTGGGCCACCGCTCTCCACAATGGTCCCTTTGTGAGGCAGCACCAGTTCACACAATGTGGGATTGTCAGCCGCCACAGTCCACAGAGCCACTCCTCCCCTTAACCCTCAACAAGGAAATGACTGAGAGACAAGTGTCCTTTTGTGATCAGAGCATGGAAATTATGAAGCCAGCATAAACTTATTCTAGTCTCTGAAGTTGTTCAGACAATAAGATAAATATTGTCTCGATGGGAGTAATTGAGCAGAGTCTCAAGGGAAGTTAGGGACAAATCAGAAGGAGGTCTGGATTCTCGAGGCCAGTCTGTGATGACTGTATGGGCAGGACGGCATTTGGTATCAGCAACGGTAATTAACGGAATACTTCTATGAAAATATTATGAAAGCAGCAGCCAGATGTGCCATTTTAGCTGTCGTTGTCAAGTCATTAGGTCTTAACCGGAATACTGTGCTTCAGTGGCAAACATCAAAATGAAATATTGTCAAGCAAGTGGTGGAAGTTCATGAGTATATAACTCATTAATTATAAAACATTTTTATTAGTTCACTCAACATTTTTAATCATTTTGTTTTAGTCAACAGGTGTTAGTTGATAAACAAATTAGAAGTACCCAAAGTGAGATCTTTAAAATCCATGCAATATGAGGAAATGGAGACACCATTCCCAGTTGACCTACTCAGTGAGCTACAGCTGATGAAAAAATAAAAATACTATCATGGCCAGAGTGCTTTCAATCAAAACTTTTTATTCCCAGTTCAGCATTGCATTAAATGCAAGCCCATTGCATAGTTTAGGTCCATCTCTCCTCTGCTTTCCATTTAGTATTCATATGTCTTGTGATCTCTGTCCAGATGCTGTGTAGCCTGACAGTGTTCATTAGGAACCCACTCTCTGTTTAGAAAAAAGGTAATTAGTAAGCTCTATGCATGCATGCATGCATGCCTTTTTGCCCTTGGCTTCCTTCACTCTGGCCATTCTGCATCTTAGCAAAACATCTCATTCTCCCTTATGACACAGTGAGAGAAATATTTGCTTCTTTTGGCAGCTGGCTAATGGTCTAACTTTCATTTTTGGTTGCAGCAAATGCTCTTCCTCTGCCATCAACATTTTTGGGTTTGACAGACTCATTTCTGGTCATGGAAAGCAAGAGTGCAGTTAAACTGACTCAGAGCATGAGGGAATTAAATGGCATTTAACTATGTGAATGAGTCATATATTGCAACATCCTTTTTGAAGCATTCAAATTGTTTTCTATAAGTATGAATTCACCTGAAATATTGCTCAATGTTAGTTATGAACACCTGTTAGCTGATTAGAAACATCTGTTATTTAGTACTGGGTGCCAGGTTGTCTGCCAACATTGATGGTGACAAATTCAAAAGCTACAACTTCACTCGTTAAGTTACATTACTCTTCTTTAGACATGTAACAGCAGGATGCTCAAGCACTGTTGCCAAGTTCCTCGCCCTGCATCCAAAGCTATTTGACTTTGATCATTTAAGACACAGGAGCCTAAAGGAAAGCTGATGAACTGGCACTACTTCATCCTGACTCATGAACATGGCCTAGACTCAGGTCTTTTCAGGGTCCAACATCCTCTGCTCATTACCGATAACAGCAATTATGCAATAAATCTTTCCTTAGCAACTTAGGACAACAGAGGTAAACATACATTTTTGATACCAGCGAGCATGCCAACAACCAGCTGTGGGGAAATGTCCTCAGGTGCCAGACAGATGGAGTCACCTCTAGTCTTGTTACAGAGGAATATCAAACCGTGTCTCCCCTCTTCCCAAGTCCACAATAATCATACAGACACAGAAAAACAAAGCAATGAGGCCAGGAACAAGAGTTGACAGATTGGTCATTGACATGATTACAATCATCACTGTTTCATAGTGCTCACAGTCCTATAATTTCACCATAATATCACAACAATGTTAAGCCAGTACAATCACACATGATATTTACCTTAATCTCAGCTATAATACCAGCCCTAACCCCAGTCTGTACTTTAGGCAAACATATAGCTCTAAAAAGCCATACGGTGGATATCTGACATCTCTGTTGCAGGGCCAAGCACAGTCCTCCAGGCATTCTCAGATACACCTCACTCCACTGGTATGCATTCAAGACGTTCAGATGAATGCTACAGTATAGGCATCTGCTCTAAACCTGGTTACACAGCAACAGCACTGCCGTGAAGACTAACTGCAAGAAATACATCAAACACAATATTCTGAGAAAAACGAACATTTAAAAAAATAAATAAATCAAAACGGCACACATTTCACACATATTTATGCCAGGTATTTCAGAGTGGACTGTGGGTGGTAGCTGTGCTGCTCTTCTTATGGAGAATGGTGAGAGGATGTGGGTGGTTGAATGCTGTGTTAGGGGTCCAGCAGTTAACAAATGCAGAGGAGGAGGAAGACGAGGCAGAGTTGGAGGATGAAGATCATTTTCTCTAATGGTATGGCAGGATTCTTGTCAAATGAAGGCTAGGGCTGTGCTATCAGGCAATCAGATACTGTTGTACTGGATCTACATGAAGCAGATCTTTTCTAGTCCAAGGTAGAATAAACACACGTGTGGGTACCAAATTTAACAATTTATCTACGATATATTAGGTTCTTATTCTATAACATTCAGTGCTGCAATTGGATCTTTATCAGTAGTGTTTATGTAATGCACAGAATAATAAAAAATGAATAACTGCATGACAGAGAGTGTGAGAAACCAGTACGTCTATGTCTGGGTGGTGACAGAGTAGAAGGGCCGGCTGCAGAAACAGGTGCTACGATCGAGTTGTGTCATGTTGCGTTGGCTGTTCAGACTCAGACCGTCTACGGAGAATTATTGTGAGTGTGTGTGGGTTCACAGTCTGGTAACTTTTTCCTTTCTTTGCTGTCCAACGCCCTTTTAATATTTGTCAAAGCTGCTTCTTCTCTCTCCTGCTTTTTTCCACATCGCTTTCTTTACAGAGGTATCGTTCATCACAGATGAGAAGTAATGTCTGCTTGCTCTGCTTATCAGTTCAGTTTTTACCCATCCGCTCTAAGTTCTATAATCAGGGGTGACTAGGGATGAGAGATATGTCAAATTAATTGATTGATTAACAATTTGATAACTTGTTGTTGTTTTGCATGATATGTAAAATGTCTAAATAATCAAAACTGACTTATTTCAATGTACACAAAAGGGTTACTAGTCAGTGTCAGCCAAACTGTCTTGTTGGTTTATGTTACGGGCGGCCACCAGTTTTAAATATTTCAACTTTGTTCGTGTTAAATTATGTTTTTGTCCATTATTTTAGCATGGCAGACAACTCATAATATTACAATACCCATCAGATTTTGCCACTGTTGCCATGGTGAAGCAGCCATGGTGATGCTATGGGAATCAACTGAATAGTGTACAGAATTCATTTTGTTCAGTCTGTCCCTGTCAAGTAGCCGGGTAGGCTAATATCTTGCAATATAACAGCAGATGCCGATGACTTTTCTGCTCCAGAAACTGACTATTATGCAGAATCTGATTGTTGAAGTGGATTTTTGTGCACTGTTTTGGGTCTTCAGATCAGGAAAAATGAATTATAACCAAAACTTGTCCTTAAGCTTGAAATACTGAAGGCTGTTGCCATCTCTAAATTAGGTGTTGTGAAAGATTTTAGTTTTGTCACTAATCACAGTCAGGGCAGTGGACCATGGAGGCAGGAAAGCATGGCTTATCTAAATCCCTAGGTGGCTTGGCGCAGAGTTCACAAATGCATGTCGCACTGATAACGCAATTAGGTCCTAAATAAAGCACCTGCATCAACAGCACGCTCCAAAACATAAGATCATTACGACTGTGACAACAATGGTTACAAATGAATGCTCTGCACATTGAACAAGTTTTCATCTATGGAACAAATAAATTATTAACCTGCATTGTTTTTCCAAGTATCTTATCTTCTTTTCCAATAATGGTGCCACTCACTCACTAACTGACTTCTAGAGCAGTAAAACCCTCAAGTTGCAGCTCTAGCAGCAGGTTTTTGTCTCATTGCCGTTTGGGGGCACATTGTGATCTTAAAGCAACTGTTCTTTTGCAGTGTCTGGATTACTGCAGCGTCCCATACGGCGCTCTGACACTGCACTTCAGAAAGTAGGCCAAGGTGAATCAGCACCCATAATGTGCTGTGGCTACTGTAAGGACACAGGGTTCCAAACAAAACTTTTCTTATCAAAACACAACACATACATAAATATCATTTACTCCTTTAGTACAATTAACAAGAAGCTATTTTCTGCAACACAGTATTCACTATGAGAAGAAATTGTATAAGACCTGTAGTCAGGCTTCAACTACCTTTGATAATGACTGTAAATCTGCCAAAGCCTTGCTAAGTCAACGCAAATTAGCCCATCAGGCAGAAGGGAAGGGAAAATGGGGGAGGGATAGGAAAATGTTCCTTTGGGAATACAGCTAATACCTCAGTTTTGGAGTTAGCCATTTTTCCACAGGGCTGAAGAGCAGCTTCCTATAGGCCCAGGTCTGTTGGTTGGCAGTCAACCTGCCAAAAACAGTGCTGTCAGCAGACAACTTTAGAGGCTATGGAGGAAATTCATCAGGTAACAAGACCAGATTTATGTGTTCTAGGACCAGAATACAATGCTCAAGTTTTTGTATCAATACCCAAAAATCTTTTTAGAATTCCTTACTTTGTAGAGGATGAATGACTTTGTTCAAATGTGTTAAACCATTTCACAAAATTACACCTAATGCTGATGTCTCAACACATAACAAAAACAAGAACACTTCCCAAATATATAACATAGTGATTTAACCATACATTTGTTGAATGCACAGACAATCTTGAATCTTCAAGAGAAAGAATATGACCTAGCCCAAGATATCTTGATATCTGGTGAAATTGCTATTCTGGTGATATCTTGTGTATTTCATAGTTTGTCTTTATTTGCAATATAATAAGTAATGATATTTTATTGCTGTGCTTTGTTTTATATTTTATTGCACATCATTATTTTAATGCAGTAGTTAATATTTCAAAGGACCGCAGTTCATTTAAGTAGATGAGGCATTTTTTGTTGCTTTCTCTTAAAGTCGAGAAAAAACACCAAGGAGAGAGTACTAAGCTGATTAGGTGCTGAGGCTGGAGGTAGGCCAGCCCATGGCTGCTTGAAATGGGAATTTTGGGCCAGGTCCTGAGGAAGCTGGAGTGGGTTATTAAAGAGCAAGTGGCTCACCCAGAAACAATTAGCAACGAGCCAACATACTTAAGGGAGACATATTATGCTCTTTTTCAGGTTCATACATGGGTTTGGGAGGGTTCTACTAAAATATTTTTTACATGCTGTAATGTTCAAAAATATATAGTTTTCCCTCATACAGTTAATAATACATGTTGCTCTTTTCAGCCTCTTTCTGATCGCTCAGTTATCTCGTTAAGCTGCCCCTCCCAAAAAGCCTGCTCTGACTGCTCAGCTCCCACAGGCATGAGCAGGTATCGCCCACCAACACCTGCATCAGCTCTGTCTGTGTTTCTGAAGGGGAACCACCGACAGTGCCACGTTTAACCCACTCACATGCCAAATAAAACTAAGAAAAATTAAACAGCATAAAACACAGGTCACAGACAGTATTGATCCATCCTTGAGGCTGTACTGTTAGCAGCCCCATTTAAGAAAGCAGTCCCACCTAAAATAACCCATACCCACTCCAGTCGCGGTGGTGACATTTCCATCCAAAATAAAGTAAATCCACTGGGTATTCACTTGCTCATGGGAGGGAGGAAATGAATTGACGGTCGTCACAGCCAACTAAAAAATGTGCATGCTTTTATTGTACCGTCAACATCTGAGTTTTACAACAGCTAGCGTTAGCAAAATAATAACAATGGCACACAGCAAAGTGGATTCAGTGTTTCAGTGGGCGGGACAGGCACCCTGCTGAAGACCTGAGGAAGATCAACAGCCTCGTTTCTTACATAAGAAGAGGGGTCAAATCTGAACGGTATCTTCACATTTACTAAAATATGGAGCAGGAAAAAGAGAGGATGGTCTTCTTTCATGGTTTGGGGGCCTCTAGACACCCTCGGGACACATATTTATGTTGACATCAAAAGACACCAAAAACTGTAATTTGCATAATGATCTGCTTTTTGTATCTTTTTGTGTATTTTGTATATGGGAGATATTTTCACCTGCATCTAAAATATTTCTATGCAAGCATAGCAGGGATAAAACATATGTTGTGGTGTCTACCATGACGTATGTTTTACTCTTGCTACGTTTGTATAGAAATATTTTTATATTGTATTCACATGGAACTTCACTACACCCACTTCCGAGGCTGAACTTTCTTTCTAAAAATAGCTTGGCCTCTGAGCCCTGACCTCAACAGGTGGTTGGATTGGCAAGTCGCCAAGCAGAGGCGAAAGGTTAAAGGTCATCCAATACACCTGCACCTGTTGCATCTCTGAAAGACATTCAACTGCAGCTGTGGCGACAGCAGGCCATCAGAAGGCAGCAGCCTATTAGACACCCAGTCTGAGGGCCAGTTTACAACTGGACTTCATCCAACAAGACATCTTAGTGCAGTGATGTAACTAATAATGTCTGTCATTCGTCCCGACTACCAAGAAACAACACAGAGTTATAGCTGAAGAGCAGGAATCATGTAGTCAAATCTTAATTTAAATGACAAATATTACCTCAGTAAACTGGTGGGCTCTAGTGCGGTATACCTGTGGGTAATTCACAATTGCAGTATTTTCAGTCTCTAAATTGGAAATGCCTCTGTGTCTCTACACCCCCACCATCACACATGCAGACACCTACCCATCTACCCCACTGTTTTATTAGTGCCCGTCTCAGAGCTGTCCAACCCCTCATCCTGATGCTTAAAATGAAACCTTTTGTCAGTGTCCTGGTCTAGTATTTAGAACAAACGGAGCGAGCAGTCCGTCAGGACATGTTTGGCTTTATAGACAAGGGAGGGTTTGGGGGAGACAAGAAGTTACACAATACTGTTGGCTGCTCTCTCCAACACAAATGATTTATTGGCCAGAGAGAACGGGAATGAAAGACAGAGACATGAGAGAGAGTGGCAGAATGAGAGAAAGTGAGGAGGTAAAAGGAAGGGAAAGTGAATCGGACTAAGTGATGGGAAAGTAAAAGTGAGGACCATGCGAGTGAGAGTGGACACTGGTTTAGCCAAAGCCTCCTGGAGCCAGCCTTTCTCTGGATAATGAATAGCTGGAAATCATTAAAAAGAACAAGAAAATGAAGGAGGGTACAAAGAGAAGGATAGTAAAGACGTCCTAAAAAAAAGAAGTCTTTGAAAAAAGGACTTCTCACCATGGTGCAACAGTGGACCACCATAAAAGATTTGGCTCAACACAACATGGCAATCATAATTACAAAGGAAAATTTAAAGGAGAGTACAAGTTCACCATCAGCTGAGATCCCACATCAATAGAAAACTGATACCTTATGAGGACCTGTTTGCTATGAGCAATATAGTGCCATTTTACCCAGGGTGATGATGGACCTAGTGCCCTGTGCTAAATGATCCTGTCCACAGGCTCATGCAACAGTGAACACTAATATAATAACAGACCAGAAGGTTGAACAGAAGGACCGTCTCCAATTGCTTGCAGCCTACTTTAGTTGAAGCTCAAAGTTTAAGTAGAGTATATTTGATATTATAAACCATGGTTAGTTGTGAAATGTGCTAAAGTTTTGAGTTTTTTGAAATGCTAATTGAAGACAAAAGCCTATTTATTGAGGTGATTGGTTTTTATAAGTGCCTAGGATTTTTTTCTGACTTGAACCAATTTGTCTATGCATTTCCAGGTCAATGCATGGCAATGAATTCAGTCCTATTTTCAGTGGGAGCACTTCTCTGCACATCCAGTCAAAGGGGAACAGTTTTGTCGCCTTTTCTGTGTGTTTGAGTGTGCATACTGGAGAATAATGCTGTTTTATTGACTGTAATTTGAATTTAATAAGTATAATTTGACAGCCATTATTTTTAGACTCATTAAGCCTTTTGGCTAGGCAATGTACACAAACAATAAATGAAGAATGCAAATGGGTGAGAGGGGGTGGTCTGTGAGAAAACAAAAATGTCTCCCCTTCCTTCACATTTGATCCGTGGGAGCTTAGAACAAGCGCAAAACCACAATTAAGTTTAGTTTAAGATCAGTGGGGATCATGTTTCTTGGCGGTTCTCTGTGAGTGTCTGTACACTAATGTAAATAACGTCTTTAAATTACACTTTTAAGGACAATAAAAGTGAGTACAGTGGTGCCATGTTCAAAAGTGCCATGCTCTGAAGTTAACTGTTTAGAAAGCAGACTTGGCTCTAAGCCAGAGAGTTACTGTACGTCTGACTAAAGAAACAGAGGAATTCAAACAGTGAAGGAGATAAGATTCTTATCTCAGCCACATCCGGGATGATGTGGTGACTAAAGCAGAGGCAAAAACTAAAAAAAGCATACATAAGAAGACACTGGAAAGTCAGGCCAAAAGGCCAACAGAAAGCCAGACTGGTCATTTATCAAGTGAAAATTCAACCTAGGCCATCTTCAGTGAGATCTTTCATTGCATTCAGCTTAATCATACTCTCCTGGTAATGGTAAACTCATGTCACTTCAGAAAACACAGCACACAGTTGGAACGTGGACACGCATAGTGGGTCACTTGGAGGACAGCAGGGTTCTTGATTAGTGATCACTGTGAGGTTGAGGATAAGAACCTCTGCCTATGCAGGGATGTATGATCACATCACAGACTACCAAATTGCTGTAGTGAAGTTTGTTTTGTGCCCTGTCTGGATGATCATCTCTAAAGGGGTCAAACTGAGACTTTGAGGCTGATTCCTTGGCTTGGATCTGCTTGGGAGAATGACCCGGAAAACCCACCGGGAACGTCTGTGTCACGTTCCGGCTGCAGTCCAGTTTTGTTCCGTCCTCTGCGTGGTTATAAAACCCATCAGTAGCGTTTGAGAAGCGGCGCTTTTTGCCTTGCCTTGTAGTTGACTTGCTCACATTTAGTTGATTTGGTCTTTTTCCTGTGATTTTCGTGCTTCTAACAATTTCCAAAAAACAAGCTACGTTTCGTATTTTGTTTGTTTTAAATGTGTTTCTTGTGTGTATTTACTGCTTTGTTGTATTGTAGCCTACAGAATGCAGCTAAAGTGAAGGTGTTTTTTCAACATCCAAGATGAACCACTTGTCGAACATGGTGTTAAAAAACCCTCTGACTGGTTAACATGCATGGTGCTTGGTGAAGGAAGGCAAGACCTTGCCAAGTTGCCTTAACATATAGGAAGAAAACCTATTATAATCCTGCGTTAGGTTATGAGGCTGCAAATGATAAGCCACCATGTTTTTTGATGACACTTCCATATTACAGTACTTGTTTTCCTAATAAAACTTAACAAGAAAGCAATGGGTGTGGTACAGTATTTTTAAAACCTGTACTCCCACGAAATTACATGTTGACACTGGATCTTGTGCTCATGAGGTGGCCTAATGCATCATAGTACAGAGGGTCAGCCAAGAGAACTGTAAAAGCATCACCTTTGTAGAATTTTTTCCATTCACTTTATTCCCAATTCTCTTTGCAATGCCGTCCTTCTCACTGTCAAATCATTTGGTGACCACCCTGGCAGTCAGCTATAGGGTGCAACACGCAGTATGTCCACCCTAACTCTTTTTTGGTTTGCCTTTTGTGCTGCAATATAGTTTAAAGTAATTAATGTGTGGAATTACACAGTCAACTAGAACAAGAGTTTGTTTGATCAAAAACATTAAAATAATTTTGTCTCACTACAGCTGTGTTCATGGGAGGGACAGGTGGTGAGGGTTCTTGTATTTGTGGCTGCACACTAGTGCTCCCACTAGTTGGTAATACCTTCACAGTGGTTGCTAAAACTGGGAAGGATAACTCCCAGTGCACTGCACCCTCACAGTGAAGTTAACTGTTGACAGTCTCCCCCAGCCAACAGCAGGCATGACAGTGACAAGGTGACAAGTGCATAGGGAACTGCGAATTCCAAATTGGACCAAACCATGACAAAGAATTCGCAAGATTTCCCCATTTCTGTAAATGAAAACAAAAAACAAGAGAATGTTCTTTATGAATATATTACACTGAGCTACAGCCTTGGGATTTGGGGTTTCCATTGGGTTGAAAGGCAGTTACGGTGTTGTGGACCCTGATGATTACAAGCTGTATGAATGGCTGTTCCCATGGTTTTGTGGCTTTGTGCAATGGGAACAGTGACCCCACTGTAATCCATGGCTGTTTACATTCCAGCAGATCAGTTCCTACTGGAACCATGGGGAAGGAAGGGCAGGGGTTAAAGAAGACTCTCACGCATCATATCTCTACAAAACCAACACACGCCTCACCCTGGACCCACACTTGGTAAACAATCCACAATCACCCCATATGGCAGGCTTACACCATTGTATCCACATGAGCAACATCTAATTTATTCTTTACCTTTTTCCCGCTAAATCATCTACTCCTCTCCCCAATTCATCTTTTGATCTTAAGTCACCTATCTTCCATCTACCCTAGCATCGCTCTAGCTTTATTTACCACTCCATTCAGTTTCCCATGGCTTGAAAGTGGAAGACTGGCGCTCCCCTATAAGTATCCTTAATTTGATGGGGTGGGGTGATCAGCCTCCACTTACAACTTGCATCGAGTTGCCTTGAGGCAACAACACAGCTCAGAGGCCCTGCCCACTCACCCATCCCCTAGAAAGCTCTCCTCATTCCTAAACACAAGACAAAAGCTCCTCAAAATTGGTTAAAAATAGCCCTCAATTTCATGTTTCACAAGGATAGAAGGGGAGAGGGTTTGTGCATGTTTCAGCATGTCAAAAGGTCCTACAAGTCTGAGGGCAAACACAGGCTGAGGTTGTATATGCTTATGTCTAGAAGATTCAGGAGAGAGGCAGCAGAATAGTGTGCCTCAAGTTAAAAGAATGCACAAATGTGTGGGAAATGGAGGGAAGTTTGTCAAAACTCTTAGTTTTTGGACAGTACTATGGGGCAGGGGTCCACTATTTGAATTCCAGTAAACACAGGAAACTAACTGAGCTGAGATGAAATGAGAATGACTTCAACATCTGAAACGTCATGAGAACAACTTGTTCTCCTTGGAATAACGAGGGATATGGCTGTGATACAGACAGTAAACTGCAGTCAATACAGTGCAAAAGGCGATTGCAATTCAAGTGTTTCTGAATGGGTCTTTTATGTAGTGCAACTCAGTGGGTAGCCTCATTTTATTTGGAGGTGTACTGTGCTTGTTGGGGCTGGACTAAAATGACTTAACCTGCAATGGCCTCCAAATTGAGGGAGGAAATATTCTGCACAGTCCAACATCAATAGTAATTTAAGGGTTTCAACGCAGAATGCAAAACTTTTAATTTAGGGATGTAAAAAAACGGAGGCTGTGATTCAGTGTGAGCTCCATGTGACCACAACAGAGATTGAGACAGAAAAGAAAAAAACAAAACAAAAACAGCCTAGATCATATGATGAGGGGTGTGTGTGTGTGTGAGAGAGAGAGCAAGAATAGTTTAGAATTAGGTCATTGTGGGAGCTAGGTGTTGTGTGGGGTATTTAGAACCGCATAGTGAGGCAGTTATTATAGTGTGGGTGTTGATCATATTAACGGGCACTGAAGTCGAAGTGGAGCTGGAGCGTTCTTTACACCCACATACCTGCCCTCACCATGAGGTGATAATGGATTTTGTGTGTGCACATGTGTTTCTCACATCACTTAAACAACTTAAACAGCTTGATCCACATTTGGGTATGGGTGTTAACGTTGTTAATTTTTTTTTCCTTTACCTCTAAATGATTATAGGACTACCTTTTCGCAAATGGTTAACTCATGACAGCTAATGCTGAAGTCAGTTTAAAACTGAGGTTTCTCAAACCTTGCAACACCTGTTCCTGACATGGCCTTTGCAGTCAAGCACCCTTGGTCCCAGGTGCAATCACTCACACACACGCACGCAGAAACATGTGCAGCTCAGCACAAACTATAACTCTGCCCGATCCAGCCTCCAGCCTTGCACATTTGTTTCGATGCTGTGTCTGATGTTTTTTTCTTTTTTTTTTCTACAGCTACTGTAGAAAGGCTTGCTCACCATATGACTGAGCCTAGAGACAGCCTCAGCCCACACACTCGTGCTTTGCTTCCAGAGTGTTCTGTCCAGTATCCCTACAGGCAGGACAGAGACAGCCAGAGCTCTCCACAAAACAGAGAATAACTGTCCCATGTTGCACATGCCATGGTGAACTGTTGCTGGACAAAGGGACAAAACATGTTGCCTTGGTAACGCTCCCCTGAAATAACTGCATCGGGTTGCTCTGGGAAAATCTAGCTTGTGCTTTCAGCAAATACTGGAGACTGAATTGTAAGTGGATTTTGGGGTGTAAATGTATCTTATTTATATTTACAGCTAATAAAATGTGCTGTACAAAAATTCAGTAAACTAGCTTACATACAATGCATTTCAACCCCCTTCTTTAGAGGCCTTTGCCAAGAACAATTCATAACATATCTGCCTCGCATGGAAGCACATGTTCTATGCAGGACAACATTTTCAGCACTCACTCAACATCCTTCCAATCAGAACACATTTCTCTTTCTCTTACTGGTTCTACAGCTATATTTTCTTCTTTTTACCACATGTCTCTTGCACACAACAGCTCTTCAAAGCCACCGCTGCTCTTAGATTAAAATGATGGCAGTCGTGTGTAGTGTTGGGTGTTCACCGTAGGTGGGCAACCCCAAATCGATGGCTCTCCCAGGCCTTTGCTAACCCATTCCTTTCCCCCAGAGCCATGCCACATCCTGAAGCTTGGGACCACAGCCCATCTGGGTTTGGTTAGAGCCAAGACACAAGAGCCATAAAACTAGGCCGAGAGGAAAACAGAGGGGCACCTCCTCATCTACAACCCCAACCAGTGCTCTCAGATGGGGCTCTGATGTGGTCTGGAGCAACATTATACTGGCAAAAGCTGGCAGTCTTTAGATTTGACCTGATGTCATTTACAATACAGCATTTAATCTGATCTTGAACGTCAGTCTCTGACTTGTATTTAACATTCACAGTAGCTATTTGAAGCATTTTGCACTGAACATTTTTATCACATTTCAAAACCATCCCTGTCAACCAGCATAGGCAACATAACATTATAATTTTGGCGTAACTTCACAAAAATGAAATGTTACAATAATTGCAAAGCACACTTTATAAAAAGCAAAACAATACCAACTACTAAACCACCACTTGCTTTGATCACTGGTATAAAATGCAATCAGTTGCACACTCAAATGGCTTTGGTGTTATTAATATCTATTGTAGAATCAGTGTTTCAGCACTACATGTTTTTATGTCATTAGCTATACTGCCCAATTAATATTAATTTTACCTCTTTGTCCACAAAAAGCGAGTGCCATATATCCCAATTAGCCAAGTTTGTGCAGCTGCCTATTCAACACAAAAACAATTATTCTAATGCGTTTTGGTTTGAGAGGTGAAGTTCTATATTTAGTGTCACTTGATATTTCCAGCTCCAGACCCTTGCTGCCCCCCCTCTCCTTTTGATCCTCGTTCAGAAAGGAGATGAAAAGATGAAGAGTGACATCCAGAGAGACCGATGAATGGAAGGAGGACATCCGCCTCTCTCCTTTGTCTCTTCCAGTAAACACATCATCCTTTGCTCTTCTGGTGTCATCATTCTCCACCAGTACCTCACAAATACAATTCATTGGCTCCAGTTTGAAGATGACATTATGGCCAATAGAGTATTTTTTGCCATGTCTAGTACAATAAAATTCTCAGAAAACAAAACCTCTCAGCTCTTGGATGCATGTAGCAGCCTTGCAATTCAAAATTCAGCAGATTAGAGGGAGAACGAAACGACCCTGAAAAGAAAAAAAGATCTGCTCCTGTTGCTTCTATTACATAAAACCTCTCAGCATCTCTGTGCTCTGCCAGAGAACGCCACGTACAGTATGAAAGGGTCAAAAGCAACAAAGCAAGTGCTGCTTCAACTACCTCTGCTTTTGCCTCATTTCAAAGCACATCCCACGGCTAGAAAAAAAACTGGTGAGCACTGCTTTGGGTCAATCAATATTCAGCGTGCCCACATGCTGCAGTATAATGCAGTAGTAATAGAACTGAAACTATACAGTAACCTACAAAAACATGAACTCAACAGGAGAGACAGTCAGCGTACACATTAATTTTCTAACTGTCAGAAAGATTTTTGACTACTATCTTCGATGGAAATCACTAAAGACATTAGTCTTTGTGGTGTTGAGCAGTTTTTCCAGTTCTCTTGCATAATCAGTATTAGCCACTTAAACAAACGCATGCAGCTTGGCACATGACTTTTAGTATCAACACTATGTGGTGTCACACCATTCCTTTTGATTCCACTGTGCTGGTTAGGGTTGTATTTCACATTCACAAAATACTCTGCTGTATGCAAGAGAGCACTGGTGTTAACAGCATGGCGGGTGCCTGGTCATTGTAATGAGCTCAACACACGCTGCAGGTATTCCACAGACAAGTGCCAAAATGCTGGTAACAACTACACTCAAACCTAAACTACCAAACATCTACGTTGTTTAAAGTCAGGAAATAAATCTGTCTCCCTTTTCAGTCAGACCTTTATCTGAGGCATGCTACTATTTAAAAAATAAAAGGACATAATTTCCTCCATATAACATTTCATCAGATTTCTGTAACAAGCCGGCATGTTTGTGTGTTAACTTGCTGTGTTCTCGTAATGCAAACACTTCCTCAATCAGATTCACATTGGAACACTTCCAGGAGTTGAAGGGGCATAATCACTTCACTTTCATTGAGAGATACAGTGCTGAATTTCTTTCACAGCAGGTTAACACAGACAGAAAAGCACAGGGAAACCAATCTTATGTTTAGTGAGTGAAATCTGAACAGAAAATCAAGAGCAAGAGAAGGGTAAGTGGGGAGTATTGTATTACTATGCTGGGCCAAATAAGACTGTGTAAAAAGAAAAAGTGCCTGATGCTGAATTTACCGCGCTGGTATTTGATATCAGGTCATTATTGAGGTATCAGGCTATATTTCAGAATTCATTATGATAAGTGTTTTATTCAAAACGAACAGAAATCAGCAACTGATATAAAAAAAGCTTTCACTCACCATTTCGTCCAGAGCATAGCGGAGCAAGCCGTGCTCGTAAAGAATGAAGAACCTCCTTTGCCATTTCTGCATGAACAAAAAGGGAATTACTGACATGGTCACTTGATAGATATCCATTTCAATCCAAGCGGTAAATCACACCAGCATTTTATAAATGAAGAAGGAACATGTAAAGATATTCAGCTTGGGTTTGCAAACTGTTCTACATTTCAGCCAAGGAGGTTTAACAAGTACTGCTAGAAGTATGGACAGATATTTAGTATATAAAAAGGCACAGGATTCTCTCTATTGATCTGTAAATTAATCTGTAAAAGTTCCAATTTAAATATTGAATCTTATATAATGTACACCTCAGGGTATTAAGGCTTGGCAACTACACTGATGCACACACATACAAAACAGTAAATACAAAAGGGCGAGCGAGCCTTTGGGAAGCAGTTGTCATGCAGTGGCAACCCAGTTCTTGGAACGTTTTCAGCATATGCCACATCACAAGGTTTCAAGCTAGCCGGACAGCTTTTTCTCGTCATGCAACAGTTCAAAAACCGATCATGGTTTTTGGTTTGTTTTTCTTAAGACACGTATCAGGAAAAGGGAGTAAAGACAATAGACAGAACTGAATGCAGGTACAATGACAACAAAAGCTATGTAGGTAATATATGACGCTCATATCTGTCTGACAGGATATACATGTTACGTGCACACAACTTTGAACTAATATCTGACCGTATCATGTCAGTTTGCCAAAAACACAATGTTAATGGAGTCTAGTGAAGAAGTTGAACCGTATCATATTTCTTAAACTACGAGGTCAAATTTAACACACAGTGGAGTCATATTATCTGTGTTACAATGGCATTTCTGACGATATTTGTGCAAATGATAAGGTGACAGTTTTCCTTCTGCTTCCTCATTGGCTTGATGAGCTCTCCGCCCTCTTGTCGCCCTCTTAACTTAATGCACCGTTTTGTCTCAGTGTTAAATATCCTGGGCTCCGATTCCAACTGAGTCCAATCCATGAAATATTAAGAAGTGCTTTGTGACCTAAAAGCCTTTAGAAGGTCTCAGTGGGAGTGCCGATAAGCTTTACAGGTGATGTACGGTTATATCCATTAAAAGATGTCATTAAAAAGGTGAAAGATATTTGACTTACAGTGGGCTTCTAAAGATCAACTCTGCAGTGTTGTTGATGGACAGAAGATGGCCACAGACAGACGAAAGTGGTCCTGATACATGACTCATCCAACATGTCAGCTCTTTTTCTCTGTTATTTGCTTGTTCGTCAGTGAAAACCTGACCAACCTGCTCACCTCAGCACTACGTACAGGCCACCAATTATATCCCCACAGGGAAAAGCTGATTGTGAGAATAGGCAGAACACATCAGTGATTATGTCAAAGCAGTGGCAGACTGTTGACAGTAGTTGAGCTGAAGGATCCAGAGGTGCTTTTCCCAAAACCCATATGGAAGCCATCAGTGTGGTTGTGAGAACTGGGACGTTTCCCTTCTCCTCCCCCACATTCTCCCTACTCCTCTTTGGGATGCACCACCACAGCATATTCTGGGAGCTGATAAAGGAAGCGGTGCAACACAGCAAGGCTCCCATTACATGATGTTGGGGGAGCGAGATTCATGAAATAAAGTCAATATTAGGCTCATTACTGCCTGAGAATGTGACTTCTTCTGATAGAGGAACAGGCCTCCCACAGGAAGCTGCTGAATCCATGAAACGGGGGCAGGAGCCACAATAGCCAGAGCTCCTCCTTGTCAGATGTCAAATGAGTGCCAAAACGGATAACACAATTATAGGCAGGGTTAGGTGAGCCAATTGCTTTTTTTTTTTTTAAACTTACCTGGCACTCTTAGAGCTGCCCTAATATGCTAGATTTTACCCATCTCATACTCAAAGCTGTTTAACACAAAATCCTAAGTACTGTACCAATTAACTCTTGGCATGAGTTTAGGTTACAAATATGGGTCAAATAAAGTTACTCCCTTTAAAGAGAACCAGTTTGTTTTCATAAAAGGTCCAGCAAAAGTTTCTTTATTAAAAAGAAACCATCAAAGGGTGAAGAGACAAAACTATGCTCCATTGTGAGCCCAATCAATTGTAAGTATGGCAAAGGAACTTACTCGAGATCTGTGTAAGGGATTGTCAAAATTTGTTCCCTCGGGTGCCAGCAGTAGCCATCCTCCATATATAGGTTTTGCCTGGTGAGGAGAAACATAATTAGAGTGTTGAAAACAAATATAAAAACAGGCACATTAACATATTGATTAGCAGTTCAATTATTGACATTTTAATTAACTGTAGATACAACTGGAGTCCCTACTTAAGGCTTCAAATTGCGACCCTTTATCAGACAGTACACACACTTAAGTTTAAATCCAGGAAGGTGTGTATTAGTAACTAGCTGCCTTGAGTTGACTGCAGGCTACATTCTCCAGCTGGCTGTATCCCAGAGCCCCATGCCGCCCTGGAAAAAAAGGAAAGGCTAACACACATGATTTTCCCTCTGATCCTCTAAGTGGGTGGACTGGTGGGTGGAGGGGGTAGTGAGAGGCAGAAGTTAGCAAGAAAAACAATGGATGAGGAGCAGGAGAGAGAAGTAGTACAGAGTCTGAGAGCTTTTGTGGCTATAGATTTGCAATTCAAACTTGTACTGAGAAACGCAGGACGGCCTGGCAGTCTTTCTTAAATAGTTCTGGTACGAACTTGAACTCTAGCCACACTAGTAGTCAGCATTTGCTTGCGGAGCCAAAAAAGCCCTGCATAACCACTGCAGGGTTGCGTCTACAGGAGCACAAATTTGACTAAATATGTTTACAATCAAATCTTTCCTACAACTAATAAAACTTAACAAATTAAGCATCTTACATAATTCAGCTGCACTCCCACTATGTGGTACGGTAGCCAACAAATCAAGTAGAAAAAGCTCTGACATTTACAGCTGCCAAGCACCTCAATGTCCCCCTATCTGTGGTTTTGATTACAGTCATAACTTCATCCCATGTAAAGCCAAGTATAATCCGCCATAAAATCCTTTCACTTTGATTACAGAAGGTACAGCACATTTCTTGGCTGACTGACTCTGTAAACAAAATGACGTAACAGGAATTTTCAATTATGCAATAAGTCCTAACCATAACCTTGGACAGTCAAGAGTTTGCGAGGCATCATCCAACTTTTTAAAGACAACCTGAGAGGTGACAGCACACGGGAATAGCAGGAATAGTGGAATCATACTATTACTGGGACACTAGCTTCCTCCTTGCTTGTGTAAAATGAGTCTAAAGCCCAAGGAGGAACACTGGGACCTACACGATTTAGAAAAATGTCCCGTCTCTCCTCACATGACCTAACAGCAGCCCGAGTGGCAAGTCCTCCTGAGGGAGAGAAATACACGAGATGAATCTAGGTCATTTTTTACCCTTCGTTGGTTCGGTGGTTAAACGCAGTCATTTGAGCGTATTCGTGTGTGTTCATTTTACGACCCCAACCTCCCATCCCCCCCCCTATCATTAATGACTATGTATTCCTGCACATAGTGTGGGCCTTTGAGTGGTGAGTCGGTGGAATGACAAAACTTCTGGATGAAAATATGCACAGAGTGAAATTCACAGGCCTTCATCATCTCCTTGAAGTAGGACTTTTAAACAATGAACAATCTGTCCCAGGTCTTCAGTCTCTGACAGCTGATGATAAACTCTCCCTGGGTGCCGTCATCAAAGGATAAGACTGATAGGCAGTGGGGTGAGAAATTCCACTGAGAAGGACAAATTAGCTCAAAACTATTTCTGTTCAGACAGAGAAGCCATTGGTCATTATGTTGGTCATTATTATGACATACAATGTTAGTCCAAGTAAAGAAGCATCGCTGTCAACTGTCAACCTGGATACAGGTGACTCTTAACCTGTCCCGCTAAACAGCTTAACCAAAAGGAATGAGCACGATACAGGCAAACACAGTTCAATGTGACCCGATGCCAACATTCACAACCTGCCAATATCAACAGCCCAGCAGAGCAGGGAGTGTTGGTGGAATATCTCCATTTGTGATCTATATAGTATTGGAAAAAAACAACAACATCCTCAGCGCCTTTGGGACCTTACAGGACTGTTAGTTTGGGCTTAAAGATGACAACAGTGGCAAAGATTAAGAAGAAGACAAAATGGTGGGCCATTGTAGCAACTTTTAAAGAAGATGTCAGAGAAACAACAGGAGATCACAGGATCTAACAAAAGCAGAGGATGGTAGGCTGCTGTGCTGGAAGGCATGGAGCTGGGTGGGGGCCTGTATCTGCATGAATTAAGGTCAATATGCGCCCTTGGGCTGGAAAATAATTATGTCCAATTAACCTAACCTTTGCTCTTCATGGTCTATTGACACGACAAACCGTTTGAAATGAGCACATCAAACGGGAAGACACAAACAGGCTTTCGATTTTGTACGAATATAGGTTACACACACATACACATGTATATCTAATGTTTAAAAAAAGCATTTGTTCACCTGATTTAAGTCTTCGTCGTTCAGCAGATGTGATTCTCTGGGTTTAAAGCAGTTCTGGCATTTACTCTTGTTGAAAATGTTGGCTTGAAATTTCCGACAAGGATTGTCTTTGAATGACATGATTGATTTTTTTTTTCCCACAAAAAATAAGGCGACACTTGATGAGTAAAAAAAAAAAAAAGAAAGAAAACTCCAAGAAGTTTGAAGAATAAACCTGCTTAATTTTCGCAGTAAAATGGGTTGGAGGCAACCTGCTGAAGGCGAAATATAGTAGGACAAGTTTCTAGAGCAAACCCAGCAGAGGAAAAAGGCGTGGAGTCCATTAAAAAAGGTAAAGGTTCACCTGTCCTGGGCTACCTGAGGTGGTCGATGACCTCTCGTTAAGTCATATCAATGATGGTCATTTTGAAGGAGGGCTCGCTAACGGTGACCTGCTAACTTTTTCTTAGTCCTAGCTTTGCTAACAAGTTGTCAAATGAGTCGTACAAAGCGCGGACAGGTGTGCGCGGCTCCTTAATTACGTCCTCCGACGAGGTGCGGACGTCTCACAGGTGACATGTCGGGCCTCGAGCTCTCTGCAAAGGTCCCGTCAGCCTCCATCGGGCGGAACGAGCTCTACCGAGGGAGGGAGGGAGTTTACTTCGGCCCCCCCTCTCTCTCTCTCTCTCGCTCCCTCTCTCCCTCTCTCTCTCTGTCTGTCTCTCTATCTAACAAGTGATAGCGCATTCATCGCAGTTTAAATCTGTTTTACGCTTCTAACGTCTTCCGTTCAAGGCCAAACGCCGTTATCCAACTTTAAACACGCCATCGACTCGGCTGTCACGCCGCTGAATCCATGGCGTCGGGTCCGGTTGGTTCGTAGCACTCGTCCCGTTGGCACCGACACGCAGGCTGCGGTGGATGTTTTCGTGAAAATCGTCGCCTGGGCCGCACATACAGTCTGTGGAGGGACGGGGAGGGAGAGAGTGAGTGGAGCAGTGAGTGACAGCAGCCTCGGCCAATCACACGCCTGGACACGCCCACAACCGGGGCTATGACTTTAAACGACCAATAGGAAGCCTCGAATACTTTCCGTCAAGCTAGGTGGGCTTTAAAGAGCCCATGATAACAAACACTAACTTAAATGTGGGGCTGTTATCAATATTAACCAGAGCCAATATTTTTCATTTCAAACGGGAAAAAACAGGATGTGGGGCTGCATTTATTCAGGTTATTTCTTTATCTGACTTTTTTTTTGTTTGTTTTTTTTTGGGTGGTGATCTCGTGATCTTCAAAACAGGATAGGGAAGCAAAGAAGAAAACAAACCACCTGTCAAAACATTTCTAGTTCCTTATTTTTAATCCAACATTTGAAAAATGGTTGCTAAATAGTCAAAATATCTGAAAGTGTTACTTTGTATGAACATGACACCAGCTTAACCGGGGGTTTACTTGATAAAGATAATTTATGAACAAACATAACACCTGCATGCAAAAGTCTAAAGAGTACTACACACAAACATTCCTTCATGACCTTCTATTAAAGTGACCAACAAATAAGAGTTGGCGAGCAAAAGCTCACTACAGTAATTTCATCTTATATCTGAAAAGTTTTACAGTTTACACATAATATTACACTTGAAAATTACAGTTTAATAAAATTTTTCAGCTTTAATGTTTGATAGCAACAGATGAGTAAATAACAAAGCACAAATGTAATACATTTTATGGGGATTTAACTGCTTACATTTTTCTATCAGTGTTGTTACTGGGGCTGATTCAAAGGAGGGGACAGTGATGGAGGCGATTTTCACCGTCCTACCACTACTGCTACTACTACAGTACGACAATGAACGTCTCAAATATACCGCTCAAGTACAAGCTTAAACAAAGTCTGGGAAATGTGGATTTTAAACATGGAAAGCAATCCTAAAGTGGTGTTTTGATTATAGGCTCTGGAGCACCATCTGTTGGTCTTAAATTTCCAGTGGCCGGGTCCAAGACTGGATCAAGTTTAAAGATCGAGAAAGAAAAAAAACACATTGTGCAAATATGTCGGAGCCAAATATGAGTTATGGATAGCAGGTGAAGTTAAGTCAGGGGATTTTGCAATTCTTCCACCATGCAGCTGCTTTTCTGAGGGAACATATGAAGTGTTGCATCATGTTCTGATGAAAATGTTTTCATGCTTTGCAGTGTACTGGTACATCACCTGTTGTCTATCAGGACTGATACTGATTCTGACTGATGCACCAAACAAGTGAAATTGCAGGAAAAATGTATACAGAATCTCATTCATTCTGTCAATAAGAAAACATTAATTTACTAAGTTTAAATAAGTGCAACGTTTTATTTAGGACGCTTGACGTGGTGTGCAGGGACAGCAGTGTCAAGGTACTATATACAGTGATGTTTATCACAGCTAAGTCAGGGGAAAACAAAATAGAAATAAGTTTAACAGTCGCATAAAGAACATTTCAGTAACAATCTAGTGACATAAAAATATAGAGTTCCCAAAAATGTTCTCCTTTTAGTTTTGTGTTTAAACATTTGTGTAACTAGGAGACCACATGGTGAGTATCTGAGTAACAAAAATATAATATCATATAGTAAATACAATGATAACATGGGTGAAATGCATCCAGTGCTTCAGGGATAATTTAATGTTTTCTCATTCATTAAATCACATGTTGATACATTCTTGTAAGTCAACTTTCATAATCTTTAGTTCTCCTTAAAAATGTTGCTACTGATCATAATCATCATTTCGTTCTTGAATGACACAAGGTTTGAAACAGGGTGCAGAGCCTGGTATGACACACGTTATTTTCTCTAGACCTTTCACTTTCTGGCCCACTATTACATTTACAATGAATGGACATAAGTAGTATACAGCTGAATCGTCCAATATGAACGTAATCCCTGGGGAAGGCAGGGCTGAGTAGAGAGAGACAAAATAATAATGGCTATCTAAGTTGAGTTCTCGTGTTCATATCTGTTTTGAGGTATCATAGATTTAAACATTATTCATTACAATAGTCTACAGAAACTAACTGGGAAACACAATATTGTGCTCCTGAAAACACGTTATATCAAATGTAAAGAGTCATCAGCACTCTACATGTGTTGCAAACAGTGTAACAATGACTCAAATATGCATTAGGCAACATTTAGAAGAGATTTGCGTTCTTCTTCATGTCATTACGTTTCCACAGTGGAAGTGTGTGAAATTCTTCAATCTCCATGCCAAAGATCTCAAAGAAAGAATCGGGGGACAGGTGACGCTACAAAGAAAAGCAGGAAAGAATAAAGTTGCTGTGGAAAAAACTGCACAGTTCATCCGTTTGCTCCATTTCTTATTGTAAAACGAAACTCATGCTGTAGGTTTGACTGACACAAAACATGCCCTCATCTTGTTTTTAAAGAAAAGGGTTTCAGCAGTGACAGATGATGCCACTTTTGATGATTTCACACAAGGTCTAGAACATCTTTAGCACTTGCACTGAAGGCGGTTTTCTTCTTCACATCACTGGTATTCAAGTACAGACAAAAATGATGCAGAACAGTCTGAGTGCCACATTTTAATAATGCTTGTCACTCGTGTTACTCTACCTCGAGTCTTGTCCTGTCAACATCCTTGGGAAGCTTCACTCGTCCTCTATTAGCAACTGTGAGCATTTCATATGGGTAGACCTTGACAAAACAAAGACTGGTTGAGAATGCTTTATAAATGGATTGTCCCATATATCACATATGCTGCACCTAAACACAAGGACACAACACACAGGGGCAATTTTTTCCTCGTATGTTGGGAGCTATTCAGATGCGAGATGGGGTTAGAACATCATGTACAATGCAAATCAAAGATCACTGAAAAAAAACACAGCTCCTGCTTCTGTTAGTCTTTGTCAAAAGACTCAGTGTATTTTCAAGATGACAAAGAAGTTGTCCATGAAACCTCAGCAATCCGCATACTCAGCACTAACCTACAGCTATTATACTAGCAAGCTTGTGTTTGAAGTCCATCCTATGCTCCACTGGATTGTACTGTATTAGCTGTTTTCCCTCTAGCACAGACTTTGGCTGAAAACTAAATGGTGGCAAAAACATGAATATGAGAATAATACTTGCTTTTGGTTCCAACAAATTAGGCATAGACATTCCTCTGTCCATTTGTGATAATGGATGTTGACCGTCATGGATGTGCTACAGAATGAAGTAAACACATGCAATGGGAAAATGTCAAGACAGGATTAGTCACTTCAAAGCTCGAAGCCAAATAGCCAAGTCAAGTATATTTTTAAAATGAGTGGTTGAAGAGTCAGTTATGTAAATTGTGGGATACATATTAATGGGGAGATCTGCAAATACAGTGTACACTTCAAATAAAACATGCTCAGGCAGACAGCGAGGTGAGCTCAATCCTTCAGAAATGCAATAAACCGAACAGGGACAGGGAGCATGAGCGGGGATTCAAGGTCACATGAAGCTCCAGTCAGCTCTTCTCACATACCTTATAGTCTGAAAGGCAGGGGGAAAGGAAAAGAACAGGCAACACCAATTATTTTTCTAAAGAATCATCCACTTAGTTCATATATAGTTCATATAGTAGTGATTTCCATGATAGATAATAAAGATGTCAACATACTTACCAATAAATCTGTCGCCGTTGTAAGGGGAGAAATCAGCTGACCGTGGCTTAACGAGAGGAAAACATATTAAAACACTGAAAGGCTTCTCAGAGGAGACATTAACTCTATTAATTAAGTGCTGTAAATTAAACAAACCTCATATAGTTTCTTAGTGTATTTCTATAGCTACCCGACAAAAATCACAAGTAGTATGTACTATTTTGCTGTGTGGAGTGTTATAATTCAAATAGGAAGTGAAATATTAAATCCAGGAAGTGGGTTGCCCTCCATGTTTATGATTTAGTTAAACTTCAAAACAAAGTCATTTCAAAATCATCCAACCCCCTGAATCAAAATTATGTCACTTCACAGCGTTATGCAATAGTCTTGCAGAGAGAATTAGGTATCAGTCATGTTGCTCTTACCGGATTGAGGCCACTGCGACCATATCCAGGCAAAGAGGATGTTTGGGATGTGGAGGAATTTGGCTCTATGTGAAAGTGAAACAGCAGATAGATCAGCTCAGCGTGAGACGGCTTACAGTCAGACTCGGCTCTTTGCCCCAATTTACATCAGACTTACTAAGTAAATATACCATGCCAGGTTCTTGAATTAGCCTTTGGCTACCTGTTCTGTAAAACCAACTTCTCAGTACTGCTCTATTTTAATATTTACATTTCCCATAACACCATGTTGGACATTTACATCTTTACTAAACAGCCATTATTTAAGTTAATCTACTTTCCCTCATTGACTGTTTACATGTAGTTTACAGTAATCAGCATTCATATGAGCTTTTTTAAAAGCTTAACTGAAAGGTAAAAAGGTCATATTGTACCTTCCTGTTTATAAATTGGAGGCCTCTTGTACATGTTGAAGCCTTCCTCTGCAGATAGAAAAGAATACAGCATCAGCAGATAATTCATCCTGAAATATTACACAGCAGAACCAAAATGATACGTTATTGGTAATAATCAACTGTCCCGGCAGCTAAATCACTCCTTTTACACTTTCAATCTTTAAAGATATTATTCGTATCTATCTATCAATTGATAGAATAGCAGAGCATGTGTCCATATAATTCAAGCTTTAAGCACAATCAGCACACAAAACATTTACATTCACAAAACAGCAAGTGTAGTAACCTTTTTCTCACAGTTATAGTTTAATTTCATGAAATTTTCATGTAACAGAGTTTCAGAAATGATCATCAGGATCACTGTAAGAATCATGCAATAATATTTCAAATGAATTGATTATGAAGACTAAATAAAGTAGTGCACCACTCACTATTATATACAGGAATCAAAGCTGAATTGTTAATGATTTTCATTTCCTTCCAAAAAAAACCCCATGACAGCGATTGCCTGTCAAAGCTCGTCACATTTCATCCACAAACATGATGAAAGAGGCTTTAAAAAAAAAATCACAGCACTGCTATAAATAGGCACGGCTGCAGAGGCTTGTGTGAGTGAAGTTGGGAACAGGCACAGGAATATTTACTTATTTAATCAATCAAACCAGTTTTAAAAATAAACACTTTGATATTGAATTATAAAGAGGGTTTCAGTTTGAGCAGGGGGTGTGCTGGCAGAAGAGAAGAATAAAGGTAGAGTGAAGTAAAACATGCAAAGTAGTAAAAGGAAAAGAAAGTGAAATATCTGGAGGAGGCTGTGCTGTCTCCCACTGTGAACTATGAAGAAAGAGTGGGTGGGACTGACAGTCTCTCTGAACTTTGACCACTAGATGGCTCAGTGTTTCTAAGAATAAAATAAATCACATCTCAGTGGCATCTTTCTTACAAACTCTGACCCTTAAACCTTTAAGCATTTTAGCTCTAGCAATTTGGATGTTGTAAAATTTCTTACTTTCCCTTTACACTCACCACAGTCCATTGTGTTTTAGAGCATAAAATGCTGGGTGTGCTATCAAACGTCAGTGTTTAATAGGAAATAGAAAAGATAACAGTAGGCAAGGAAATAGGGGGAGGGGAGGGGGGGATGCAGAAAAGGGTGACAGAGGAGCAGGGGTTCTTACCTTTGGTGTGAGGGAGAAAGTGGTGACATAGAGGGGAAGTGGGGCAGGTGTCATTGTTTCCAGACAATAAAGAGGGAGAAAGTGTCCCTGTTGTTTATTATTCCATGAAAGAAGTGGAAAGAGGAGGAGGAGGAGGAGTCGTGGAAGTGAAGAGAAAAGGTGGTGCAGAGAAATAGTGAGCACAGAGTGATTAATATCTTTCCAAAGGTGATAAGAAGATTGAGATAGTTTTACTTAAGCGCTCCTCTCACCTGGCCGGTGGAAGTGTTGCGGCGATCTGGACAGAGTCGGCGTGTAACTATGACGATTGTACATTTCATGAAGTCCAAAGGTTCCATGGCTTTTAGATTTTGGTATGGACTTTCTTATTTCAAAACTCTCCTTGGAAGAAGAAAGACACAAAACCAGTGTAAAAAGTCTGGTACACACTGTATGTGACCTTAATTAAGTAAAGCTAATAAAACATGTATTTACCTCAGTGTTTTCAGATATGTTTCCTGGTGACTAGATCAGAAAGACAGAGAAGTAAAAATCAATGTATGAACCAGAGAGAAGATACACTGTAGTCACTTCAGGTGAAGTCCTCGTATCTCCAAATTTGTCTGATGTGAAGAAAAACAACCTTTCCCGACCTATATGAATTTTTTTAATGTTTTATAAGAGGAAGACATGTATGATATTCTTCACTCTGTAATACTTTGGCTGAATTTGAAAACAGTTGGAGTTCTGAGATTTTCACATGAAGACAAACACATAAAAGTTAGGAAACAAAAGGATTTTATCACGATGGTACTAAAAACACTACAAACTGTAATCACAGGGTGAGTACCCTGTGTACCTGCCTAGATCTTGGCTTAGAAATTTTAAGCTATTTCATCCATATTCATTCTTTATATGTTAGTGTACAGGCACTATTACACTAAAACACATTTAAAGACACATCCATTATTCATTATAAATGTCTTTGCATTTTGGGCCAAACACAGTTAAATATAATAAACAAAACAAGAATATAACAAAACAAGACCTTACTTGGTTTGATTGATAAATCAAACCAAGAAAAAAAACACCAAAACAATGACACACAAACATGTCACTGGGTATGACTTGGAGCATTGAATTAAGTTACCTCTGCAGGGCTTTGCCTGTGCTGCCTGTTGGCCTTGTTGTCCAAAGTAGAGGAGCTGTTGTTCACACACTTATAAGATATCATATCTGGATGCTCTATATCATATATAGCCTTGACTCTGGGAATTGCCGCTAAGTCTCGGTAATCAATGGTCTCATTATCTACTTTTGCCTGGAACCAGGACAGGGAGGAGAGGGGAGAGGGGCACAGAGGGTGGAATATAGAGGGAGCACAGTGTGGTTTAGGAAAGGTCAAAGGTTGCTTATTACATCACGTAGTGAAGGAATGAAACTTTAATCCCATAACACCTCAAAGGTTTGACTTTGGCACATGAGGTGGTCAGATTAACATCATAACCTGTGGCCTGCTTCTGTTTCACTATATTAGTCATTTCTAAGGCTTTCAGGAGTTCAAAAGCTAATTGCTTTTTGGCTCATTTTGAGGTGTTTTGTTGGGGTAAAGTTTATTCCACACAATAAACCAACAGGATCATAAGAGACTGGGTGGAGCAAACAAAGCACAGAAAGCACCAGATTGCTTTTATGGTCACATACAATCTGAATTGACAATGCATTCACTTTGATTACACAAATTAATCTAAATTCCTGTTCAATATGTGGTTGATTTTTTTCAGTATATCAATAATTAAATTGAGAAAATGTATTCATCATTCAACCACAATTGAAATCCAGTTTTTCTCTCACAAGCAAGATGAAGCTATTTCCGACCAGTCAAGGTTAAGTTGAAAAAAAATGTTTAAAAAAAAAAAAACATTGGCTTTTTTCCTAAATGTTTGTCTTCATTTACTATCAAATAGAAACATCTTGCAAAACAGACACTTTGTCCATGCGACTCCCCTGTATAAATAAAGGATAAACGAAATGTAAATCAACCCATGGTGAATTGGGCACCATGGAAGATGTGAAGCAGATGTGATCACCACAACTTACACAGATAGTTCGACCGGGACTCCCTGGAGTGCATGAGCCCGGCCTGGAGCAGGAGCTCTCAGATGACGATCTAGTGAGCTATGGAAAAAAAAAAAAAAAGATAGTTGTGTTAGTTTGACTGAGAAACATCACTTTCTGCTTCAGCTCAGGTGTTTGTAGACAGCTTCCATTTCATTCTCTCAATATCTTTTCATTACACACACACAGCTTGGTCGTCACATCTGGCCTAGTTTCCCTGTCACTCGTGTGGGTAAAAGCAATTACAAAGAATCATAATGCAGCAAATGCAAATGACTGGCATCATGCAGTTTTGTGTATTGTTTCATATTTCTACATTTATTTGTAACTACATTGGTTGGTTTTGCATGGAACTTGAATCATGCTGGTCATATACTTAATGGTGAAATAACACATTGGTGTATATTAAACTGTGCAGGTACTAGTAGATGGCAGGAATGACACAGCCAAGCATGCAGCAAATGAAATCGCATATGTGAGATCACAGCCTGCTCACTCTAGAAGACCACCAGTGCAAACGGCAGCCCGCTCACGATATTAACCTTGCGTTCATGTGGGGGGAAAAAGAAATCAAGACATGGTGTTTTTGGCCTGCTGACCTGGGAAGGAATAGAATTCACGATGTTCATATAATCATGTGTAGGACAGCAACTTACACACATATCTCACTCACATCCTCCTTGTTACAGCAGTTACACCAGCTGGACATTAACAGCTTATTTTGAGAGGTTATATATATATATATATATATATATATATATATATATATATATATATGATATTGTGCTTTGATACAAGTCTGTATAATCAGAATACAACCTCTAACACATATTAAACTGTAGGTCACAGATGAAAACAAAGTTGAGTGTAAAGTCAGGAGGATCTTACCCTGTAACTGTCCTCAGTTCTGCTGCTGTCTCTGCAGTCTGGGTGCCAAATGGTTGATCCTGTGAATGAGGGACAGTTAAAAGAAATGCCCAGTTTACGCAGACTCCCTTGAACAAACACTTAATAATTTTCAAACTGACCTTGCAGATACATTTCTTCACCTTCTTTGAACATTTTGTCACATCGGCTGCATCTTGCACAGGTGGGGTGATAATGTTTGTCCCCTGCCTATAGCAGATAATGAAAGTTAGGCATTGTCACCGAGAGAGAGAATGAACATATAACACTGTAGGCGTGGGGCTCTCAACCTCAAGGATGTGGGGACTGGCAAGCGAGCAAAGAGTGATGTCTGGACAAGCTGAGGTATATCTGCTTTGAAAATCCCCTTGAGATAGTTTTTACAAAATAAAAATAGTATTCATTTCTGTCTGACGTGGGTTTTCTACAGGCTTCAGATTTTTACCGGGAAACTTTCCGTGTTTAGCTGATGAAAGTTCAGATACCGTAGGTTGTCAGAATGAAAAGAATAAACGTTACACCTGTCATATGCATGTCAGAATCACTGACAGAGTTGTTTCTATTTTAAATAAAATAAGAAGACCAATGATGGAGATGAGATATCATTTACAATCATGATGCAACTCATTTTGCTCTGGTTTTTGTGGTCATGTAGCAGCACACTTCCTCTAACAAACAGACGTATGTAATACTTCCTGTTTATTCACATTGTTCACATATTTTATTTGTTCAGGACAAGTCATGATAACATGTTGAACATGAGACATGTTGAACATAGTGAGTTTATTCTCGGTGAGCTCAGTCTTCACTGATAGTAACATTTCTCACCTCGAGGACTTTTCCGGTTATAAACTTCTGACAAGCTTCGCATTGCACCCCAAACTGATTCTGGTAGTCCCTCTCACAATAGGGAATGCCATCCCTGAAAGATAACACACCTTATATTGAATACACATATTCTCAAGCTAAGATCATCTCTAATTCTATAATAATGTAATAATATAATAGTACAACACCTTTTGCATTTCTTGGTAAAAAAGAAGTAAAGAAAGAACTATGAATAAGAGAGGGTATGAATGAAAGCTTTGTATTTACTTGCTGATATATTCTCCGCTCAGCACTTTCCTGCAGGCTTTACACTTGAAGCAGCCAAGGTGCCACTGGCCACCCAGGGCTAACAGAGCCTGGCCATTCTTGATGTCTCTACCACAGCCACAGCAGTCTGAAAACACACACACATGTTTCATTAAGAGCAAACACTGAACAACAGGCTGTTGCCTTTTTTTTTTTAAATAAATGTGTTAGGCCTATTATCCGGTGATAAGCATAAATTTTAATAGGTTTTAATTTTCCTTGTATATTTCTGGATAAACGTAAATGTAAAAACTGAACATTAAAAGTCCATCTGGTCTCTTTACAGCCAACTATCAGTGGCTGTAAATTTCCTCTACAATCCCACAGAGAGATCCTCTTTTAGATTCAGAGGCTTTGTGAGTCTGGATCCTCTGTTCATCCCCCCTGCTATCTATAGATAAGATGAATAAGGTCAAGTTGAGGTGAAGCGTGAAGTTCTGCTGTATTTCTGAGTCCATACTGAGTCATTGACCTGGCAGGAACCCGAGAGGATGACCAGATCTGTGAGGTAATGTCAACTCAGCGTTGTGAAAAGGATATCAAGTCTACCTGGAGGAGGTGGCATTAAGGACACTGTTTAGCTTGCATTCCGGACAAAATTGATAGTGTGCAGACGTGGAAGGGGCTTTTCGCACAAGTAATTGGATGAAAGCTGAATGGTTGTCAGGTCCTGCAGAGTTGTGCTGATCTTTTACATTCTTTTCTTTGCCCTGATGACATACAGATCTATTGTGGATGATTAAAAATGTTCTGAAAACACACTGCTCCTTCTCTTCAAAACACGAGGAAGGAAATACACACATATAGGTATGCAATCAGATGTGTGAAGATTTCATCTCCCTATGATGAGGGGGGCTGGCAGGTGTGGCACTGACCTTGAATGACTCTAAAGCACAGGGCAAAGTAAACAGGAAGCTGGCATAAGAGCCACAGCTGACCAATGTTCACTGTCTGCAAATCCACTGTTGGATTACGTCTACATGGGATCTTGATCTATTTTAAAGCTTCAATAATCAGTATTTTATTTGAACACTGGATACTCGCTTAGAGAGTAAATTCTACAAGAATGCACTCACTACTGGGATAGCTGATGTCGCTGGGTGAAGGAGACACGGGTCGAATGCAGCGTTGACAGAGGCAGTCTTTTCCACTGAAGGTGACACAATCCCCGGCAGGAAAGGGCTGTCTGTGAAACACAGAAAGAGGCAGAGATATACCTCACACAAAAAAATTGTTGTTGCTGCCTTCGAACATGTTTGTGTAGCTAAAACTCCCAGTTACTTGCAAGTGGTGCACACAAAGCATGCTGGGTGGTAGGTCTTCCCCAGGACCGTGACCACCTCTCCCTCCACGAACTCGCCACAGTTACTGCAGATTGTGCCGTGAAGCCTCTGGAAGTCCAGCGGGCAGAGGTAGTCTCCATTTCTCATGAAGAAGCCACTCTGAGCCAAGTCACAGCCACACACTGCACACACACACACACACACACACACACACACACATGGGTTGAAAGTAATATAAAGGTTGGATAACAACATAAAACATTAAAGCTGCAATAATCAATATTTCCGTCTGCTTTTTGTCAAACAAGATATCACACTGCTGTTTCCCTGCCCTGCTCTTGTCCTTATAATAAATTAGAATATAATAAAATACAATGGTACTAGCTTCAAATTTGTGATGATTAACCATTTGCTTGTATTATAGTCAGAACTCACTCTAAAATGTATTCTTTTTCAATTTTGTATTAATGTGTATTGGTTTGCTTACATTGCCTTCTGCTTTACATTCAGTTTTCTTATTGTTTCTTTATTGTTCTGTACAGAGCTTTGGTCCAAGGGATTTATAACTTGATACACCTGTTCTGTATATATTTTTATTTGTTTTATTGGGTCAGTAAATATGAGTTTTGAGTTTAAGTTGTCACCTCCTGCCAGGCTGTTGTCGTAATAGTGAGTTGACAGCAACTACATGATCCATCAGAGGGATGAGATAAATGCTATTTGAGCTGCCTGACCTTGTGATTCTGCCAGGATTTCTGAGGTGTTTATGTGTTCTCATCAATTTGTGTGTGAGTATGTTTGCTGATCATCCCAGTGACAAGTGACAGGGAGGCAGTGTGTTCTCTCAGCTTGTTTGGAGTCATTTAATACCGCTCAACAACAGAGTGCACCGAGATGCCAAGGACAGATTTATACTGCTTTATTCCTGTCCTACTGCCACTCACTCACAATGTATATGGGTTTTATTTTAAAAAGTATTATTTCAAAGTCCGAATAAAACATGCACACACATGAGTGTATATTCCTCTGATCCCAGAGAGCAGAGTTTGATAGAAATGATATACAACTCTACTGAAAACCAGATGAATCTTTATGTATCTTATTATGTTCATAAATGCATAAAGTGAGAGTCTTTGATTCTTAGCTGCTTTTATACTGACACTATATTGCCATTGCTTATTATTGTTATCAATGTGATAGTTCTTTCTTCTTATTTCCTTCTTTCTGTACCATACAGTTAAATTCAGATTGATGAAATTCAGATCAGTTTAAAAACCTTTGCTAATGTTCCCTGTGATTTATCTTAATCCTAATTTATTCACATTCAAAGTGAAGCCCACGAACCCCTTCGATCCCTGGTCTTCCCACTGTTATAATAATGTGGCTTCTCTGCACTGAAAGTGTCTTTGTCTCCTCTGCACTGTAAACACTGTCACAATGGGATGAAAGGGCAACAACACGAGAAGGTTGTCAGTTTCGATTAGAGGGGACAATAGTGTGCTGAGGAAATATGTTTTCCACAAAAGAGACTAACTTTTGATTGTCTGTATGACAACCCAGGAGGTTCTCACAACAGCCCATTGTTAATGTAGAATATTTTCTAATAAATTGAATTTGAAGGCACCAGCAAATTCCGCTCAATTTAAAACTAACCTACTAAAAATAAGGAGCTTTAATGCAACATAAAGAGTCAAATGTTACTTACTGCTAGCATATCAAATTCTTAATATGTCTTAATCAAGTTTCTGGAGATTGCAGTGTATAAAATTCATCATAAAAACCTGACCACAGTGCCCCAGTCCCATTGAATGCTGAGAGAAGGTGAATGCATTATTATCTCTGATAATATTTATGTTGCCTTTTTTCAAGAGGAGATTTGGAGTAAAAATCAGGAATTCAATCATGCTGTGTTCAAGGCAGCTGCCAATTCATCTCTGCTGCACATGAGGAATTCTTTTCATTGAGTCGCTTTCCCAGAAGTCCAAATGTGGACACTTCCATAGAGCTTCCCCCGATCACCTGAGTGTGTTCTGACTGAAGTGTCACTGCAGACCACTCCAATAGTGCACCAGCATCTGATCACGCCGACATGTTGACGATACTCACGCTTGCAGGTAAAGCACTTTACATGGAAGTGGTTGGTCTGGACTCGCAGCACCTCTCCCTTGCATGGCTCCCCACATCTGAAGCACTGGATGACTTGCCTCCTCCCTGGAGAACTTGGGTGGCAGCCATTCTGAGCAAGTAGCACTGCAGGAGATGGAAGAACAAATGAATCAGTGAAGTGCTGACAAATTAATTATCACTGTTCGCGATGTAAAATGTCATTTTACAGTGTCATCTTTATGCTTGAAGAAAAGTGTGGGAAAAGTTAAAAGTTCTGGTTGATTTAGCAAAGCCGCCTGCTAACATTTGTTAATTAGGAGTAAGCACACACAAGTACAGCTGAGGCTGATAGGAGTATCATTAGTTTTGCAGGTATTTGATTACAAAGTATTGGACAAATGAAAACTTTGACTGGCTCACTGTATGGAATGTGAAAAGGTCAACAAAGTTCTAAAACAAGCGTCTGTACCAAATGTTGATGGCATTTCGTTCAATAGTTGTTAATACCTTTCACTAAAAAATACAAATGTTAACCTCGTGGTTAAAGGAACCAGCAGAGACGTCACCCAAATCAGTATTACTTATTACACGGTAATCATGAGTGGATGTAGAAAATTCTGTACTAATCTATCAGGTAAATGCTGTGATATTTCACCGAATAAGCAAAAAGTTGGACCTGCTGGTGGTGCTATAGGAAGAGTCTGTGGATCACCAACATCAGGTCATCAATGTAAATGAGAAGCTGTTCTCAACTGATTTTACCTGGTAAAATAAAGGTTAAATAAAAAAATAATAATAAAATCATCAAAGGGGGGCGGTATGAATGACTGCCCAAAATATCATGGCAATCCATCCACTAGTTGTTGAGATATTTCAGTCTGGCTAACTGACAGTCACCCCTACAGACCTGCTGCTATTGTGGCTAAAAACATGTTCAATTTTATCAGCTCGTAACAAAACATTATAAGCTTAGCTGGTACACAGTTCAGGTATAAATCCGGGATTAGCTGAGTTTACACATTTTCAAATAAGCAAATGAGTAGCACACTCCTCCCAGTGTAAAGGTCTTTCTCTCATCCATGCAGTAAGTTTATCCTTTTCTGCCTGAGCAGTTCACTACAATGCAACAGTCCCTCATGATTGTCCTGTCAGTGCTCACATAGCTGAATGTAATGGTTAGACACGCTTTGCTTTGGCACAGAAACATCAGCATGAAGCTCACAAAGACAAGTGAAGGAGCCATTATTCCTCTGAGCGAAAATCGACCAACATCAGTAAAAGTCTCCTGTATAACTCATGCTCATGTGTCATACTGCAGCAGGAAAGCTCAACCTCATTCCCTCTCCTTCTGTCTCTTTCGTGTCAATATGGCGGCAGAAGCAGCGGATGCTTGTGCAATCTAATCACAGCCCACTTGAGAGGCATTGAATGTGATTAGCAGAGGAGAGAGGGGAAAGAATGTGGCACGTTGAGAGCGCTCTGTCTCCCTGTGTGTGGACACGCAGCATACAAATAGATAAACAGACACATGCAACTTCTAATCTTATTACATATACGGTTGGCCACAGAAAAGTCAGAACAAATTCACTTTTAAACTAAATATCAGGTAGAGAGGATGAATGGACGAGTTGTGACCCAAACAGAAAGATTTCTGCACACGTACAGCTGTGGGGGAAATGTTTTCTTATCTGTTCCGACGACCCAACACATGCCTCGTGAATACTGAGAAAATTGAGTCAAGCACCATCGGAATGTGGCCCCAGTCTGCCCCACAACAGGAGAGATTTGTCACTATGGTAACAAGTATGTAGTAACAAACTAGATTAAGAGACCATGATTGTCAAAGGTTAATATAGAGATCACTGTGACTGACTGTACAGTTTTGAAAACACAAGTTAAACCAGCGTGCACATTATGCTGTGATTAGGTCAGCTGCTGTAATGTAGACTGCGTATGGGATGAAAAAGTGTTAATTTTGTTTGTGACAAAGACTAGTAATCCGCAAACTAACATGCTGGAGCAATCTAATGGAGTCTGGTAACCAAGAGCTAACAAAACAAATGTAGCCGTAACTTAGAAATGCTGTTTGGGTCACACTGAAAGAAAAAAAGGGCTTTGATTTTGAAATTCTTTCTGCCAGTTGAAGAGCAGGTCATTGTGTGATCGTAATCGCATAATATCAGATCTAAATAAAAAAAATAAATCTCTTGAATAAGTGTTATTTTTGCCAAACTTAGCAGAATCCTAGTGGGAATGTAAGCCCGTCCTTTTGGCCATGGCACTCCAACAATGACGGAAAACCCAGCCAAACCGGCCTTTGTCCTGGAACGCCTCAGATATTTGTTAATGACGGAGCCATGATGCCAACACACATGTATGGAGGCCATTTGTCACGGCGACATGCACAGAATTTAGAGTTTAGAAATGTTTAGAAAAGACAGGCTGCACTATGTTGTAGTGTGTATACAGTGATGCAATACACAGTGTGTGTGTGTGTGTGTGTGTGTGGTAAAGCTGACGCGTGGAGTCCAAAATGTCTTCCACTCTTTCTTCTCCCAGAATGTGAAGCTGATATGGTGTCAAGTATTAGCAAATGGTAGATTTAGAAAGATGGCAAATGGAGAGAAACCTGAGACAGACAGCTAATCACGCAACCCGCTATCTGGTGTGTGCACGTGTGTGTACAGGGAGTGTGTGAGGGAATATCTATATCAAGTATTTTTGATGTACAAGTGCAACTGATTCTATTTTTATGGAAGTACAAAGTACTGAAATGTGAGGTACGCTTAATATATAACACTATGAATTTAACCACCCAACATAGTACAGTGAGGTCACATAATCACATTTATATTGGCTACAAGCTGTATTTAGTCATTCTGTATGTGTTGATAATCATTTGTCTTCTCCTGTTTACTGGTTTCATTGTCAGTAATGTAATAAATAAAAGAAAGTAAAGCAGAAGAGGTGAAGGAATGAGAGTTTTCTCTTTCATTCACTAAAAAGGATCCTGCACAGGTGCACATTTCCCATTTGGAATGCATTTGAGTTGATTTTAGATGTTTTGGAAGAGCACCCAGGGTGACTGGGGCATGTGTACATGCTTTGATTCACAATTACTAACACCTTCATGTGAAATGAGCGTAAAAACTACTTCTATTCAGTGCTAGTGGAGCGGTTTCAGGAGTTTCTGGAGGACATCAAACTAGAATCTCACTCTCCTTTTATCTTCCAGTAGTGAAATTAGTTTTTTCTCCATCACTCCATGCTGGCTGAATAAAGAGTCACCACAGCAGTTTACTCACAATAGACTGAATCTGTTCCCTGTCGCTGCAAAATAGAATAATTAGGGCGAAACAGTGCTGAATTCAGAAGTATGGCTGGGATCACATGCTGGTCTTACCTAACCATGATGCTCTCTACGAATAGCTGTAACAGCTGGGTTTGCACTTTTCCCCACTTGGCAACGACAATTTTAATCTCCAAATTCAGTTTCGAGATTTGGAAAAGGCCTGAGAATCTTAAGAAATCTTAAATAAAAATCTTAAAATGCACAGCATAAATGAATGTCATTTTGTTTTCAGAATTCACATACCAGAGCTTCCATACAGCCAGATATCAACCAAAGCTCACCAAATTACAAACAACACGTACCTTAACAAGATTTGTTGTAATATATAACACAAGACAACGTCAAATGACACCTCACATAGAAAGCCAAAAAGATTGCAAGCACAAAACACAATATGTTTGAAGTAAAAAAAAAAAAAGTTAGCATTATAATGTGTCACATTGATTTGGTTCATTTCTTTCCACAAAAAAAGTAGCCATAGATGAAGCTCGGAGACTTTTGAGTTAAAAATACACTAACAAGTTCCTGACAAATCATACGTATGTAAAGACGAACACAAACATAAACAGTGTGCACAAGCAGACACACTTCACACACACACACACACACACACTCATACATACACTCAGAGGCAAAAATGTCTACCTTTCTCTTTCATGGTTTCTACCCGTCAGTGGGAGCGTTTCACTGCAGTGGATCAGAGTGAGGAGAGGAACTGACTGGACGGCTGGTCCAAGGGAAAAGGGGGTGGTCCCAACACAGAGGGCAGGAGTGTGTGATAGTGTAAGTGTGTGTCTGAGTGTGTGTATGTGTGTGTGTGTGTGTGTGTGTTCTCATGGAGGACAATAAGAGCGAAATTAAATGTTTTTGTGTCTCACAATCAGCCCTCTGCATTGCCCTCTGTCCCCTGTCTGGACTGCTTGCCTGCCTCATGATGTGTAAGCTTATGTATCTATAATTTGCACATTAATTCAGTGACCTGCATCAGCTCCGCCTCAGTCATCTACACTTGGGTCCTATCCCCTCTATCCCCCCATTGTGCTTCTGAACTATGACCTAAATCATGCTGAATATCTAAATCCAGCTGCACCTCCATCAGTTTTGAATTCCTTCACACATGGTGATGGAGTTCACCTGAGAATAATCAGCACAATATTGACCAAAAGTGTGACTGTAGGTGCTGGTTTGTTATAATTAAAGAAGGAGAAATGCTGTGTCATGTCTGCCAAATACATTCTGAACTTTGATTCAAGCATTAGCTTGTGTTGCGATGATGTCAAAGGATCGAATCAAGTCAAGATTAACTAGCCAGCCAATAATGTCCATATTACAGTCTGACCTAAAACTTTCAATATTCACATACGTTCAGAAATACAGAATTATGGTAATGAAGAGCAAAATCAGCTGTCTAGCAGCAGACATAATAGCACATGTGTGCAATGTTATGTTCTGTCTAACAGCTTGATATCTGGTTACATTAAATTATTTAAAATAAAAAAAGATTTTGATTACACAACATAACCAGAACATGTTGGGTTTAATCATTGCCAGCCTTTTTTCTATTTGGTCACATGATACACCTATAAAACATTTTATGGCCAAACTATACAGCATAATAACAAGTCATTAGTATAACAGCTCATAAGGAAGTCAACAAGAGTATGAGTTACCTGACATCTCTGCGGGAACACTGGCCAGCTTTTCACACAGGAGGTAGTCGTTGGGGTTGAGGAACGGCAGCTGCTCCATCATGGACTGTTTAGGAATAAGGTAGAGAACTTCTGCAATTTCACCATCTTCAATGATTGACATGCGCCTCACAGAGTTCTTCCTCTTGACCCGGTCCAGAACCACCATTTCGTTGCTGTGACTGGAGCCGCAGATCCTTCCCAGGCTGCTGAGGTTGAGAAGGCTCGACATGCTCATGCTGTCAAGGTTGTCAGCCAAGCAGTTCAGGCTGCAGATCGACTCCAAGGGAGAAACCATAAAGCAAACGTCAAGATGCTAAAGCCCTCTGCTGAATGCCAGGTTTTAAGTTGCTCTTTTGGATTGACTCAGTGTGTGTGTGTGTGTTTGCACTGTCCATCAGACAGTTAAAGACTAACCCCTACCACAGGCCCCTTAAGAAGATTAAGCGAGGTATATATTTAGGGTTTATCTTCATGGCAAACAGAGGATCTAGACTGGAGTAAGTCTCTATCTGGTAACCCTCTTCCCTCCGTTCCAGTAACTTTGACTTGTCATCACGGGAGATGCATTTTTCTCATGATTGGGGAACTCTTAAGAAGATTATGAGCAGTACCCCTGCTCTGCATCATCCAGTTATGTATACAGTTAAAATCATATTATTTAAATCTGCAGTAAATGTCCACCATGTCTGTACAAGTTGGTCAATTTCTGACTTTGGTTGGATTATGAATAAATACATGGACCAGCTGGATATAAAATAATGAATCTTCAGAGATCTTTCATGACCTTCTGACTGACAATATTAAGCATGTATGAAGCATTTATTTTTATCTATTTTTTTTTTGTTCTCAGTAATCTACTGTCACAATAGGGACCTCTCCACATTTAACCTGGCACGGACAAGAAGTTGGCACTGGATCTTTAGAGCACTGGTTGTACTTAAGTATTTGAGGACTGCGGCATTAACCGAACACAAACAAGCCTGTCTAGATCAGTTTAGACACTCTCTAATTTGCCTTTTAATAAATTTCAGTGCTTCCTTTCACATGTCTTGCACAAATCAAATGACACATCTTCATCTGTAGGATGTGACAACTCCTGCATTTCACTTAGTAGCAGCTGATGCAATTTAATTCAGAAAGACAGCAATTAAATCAACAGTATTGCTAAAATGACTAACACAGCAATATGAATTGGCACAAATGATACAGTTAGGAATGTGTTCAGGCTTAAAGGTGCATTACATTTACTTGTGGTGCTGCCATATATGTAGCTGTTTACATGTCACCTACAAGCGATATGAAGTGCTGCTATCATGACTGCCTTAACCCAAAATAGCCACATCGACTTAAAAACCTTTTCTGATATGCAAGAATGTAGTTAATAAGAAATCATGCAGTTAAAATAGCAGGCTGCATATGGGGAAAAAACCTGAAGAGCTGAAGTAAAAGTCACTGAGGCAAACACAAAATGATCTTAAATCCTCCTAATCCCATGTTTACTACATGAAATGCAGTTGTAAATAAATGTGGAAAGAGCTCCACCTATTGGCCGTCATGTGCTAAAAACACTAGTAAGTATTTCTAGGGAAGACACTGGTTCGGCTGCTCAACTTTATATTGCATGTTAGGATTAGACTGTTTTTTAGAAAACTGGTTTAACTTTTTATTGTAAAGAATTCTCTCTCCAAAAGGAAATTTCATCCTAGCTTTTTTTTTCCATTAATATGAATTACTGAATTGCTATGAAACTATGAAACTATGAAAGGATCAAACTGTTAAATAAATGTTAACGGCATTTTATTTTTGCTGTTTTGGCAACTTACATTTCCCTTCTTCAAGTTCATAGTGAAAGCTCTCACCATGAACACACAGATAAGTACAAATATTTCACTGTTTTGTTAGAAACTCATAATCATAAAAACACATTACATTACATTTTAACATTACATTAAAATTAGTGTACACTTGATAGCTGAGTGATGATGTCACGATAAAATGTTTTCAGCTCAAATAAACTAAAAACACATTTCAAAAACATTTTTTCTACCATCATTATTTTTTCCTGTGCACCCGTGTTACTGAAAAACCTGCAATAACTCACTCACATTTAATACAATGTGTTGATACTGTCTGGGTGTAAATACTGTTTAACAGGGAATAAACCAAATTCACCTCGAAAGCTGGTAAATATAAAATACACATAAAAAGAGAAATGAGAGAAAAGCGTTCAAACTTGAAGGAACAATTTAGGAATTGATAGAACGAGATCTGACCGCCTCGTCCTCCTCGTCTTCCTCGTGCTCTTCATCTCCCTGGTTGAGCGGCTCTCTGTCGGAGTCTCTCTCTGTCTGCTCTGACCTCTTGGTTGTCTTGTTCAGGGTCCCGCCCTGTAGACAAACAAAGCGTAACTGAACACACTGTGTGCCGAGCTAAAGTCAGCTGACAACAGACGCACGCAGAACATGTCTAAACAGGCGGCCTGTGGCGAGTCTGACCTGTCTGCGGTCGACGACGTTGAGCAGCACTGAGGTGACGATGCAGCTGATGGTGTTGGCCAGCATGAAGATCATCATCCTCTGCCAACGCCACAATGGAATTTTAGTTTCACTGGATGGGAAATGGAGAAAACAGTGAAGAGATCAGTAAGTAGAGATCTACGATACAGAACGGACCATCGCAGCCCTGAAATGAGACGCTGATCTGAAGCATTTCCTACCTAGATTTGGTGCCCAAAATCTGCCCGACAACCAGATTGGACACTCCGATCCCAATCATCTGTACGGAGGTGGCCAGACCCATGGCTGTTCCCAGGGTGGCCTGAGGTACCACCAGGGGAATAGATGGCCACATGCTTGCCTGGGATACAGAAAAAGTAGTTTAAATTAAGACACACGCTTTTCCTAAATATCAGGACAAATATCTACATGATAAATATGTATTTATCAATGTCAGTTAGTAACAGGAAAAAGGCCCACAGTAATTTCTCTATATATATATGTGTGTGTGCGTGTGTGTGTGTGTGTATATATATATATATACACACACAAACACACACACACACACATATATATATATATATACATACATATATATATATATATATACACACATATATACACATATATATATATATATATATTGAGTAGTTTCTCATAGATGATCGATCTAATTTGGATTTCAGAACATAACTAAAATCTCTACCCCAAAATATTGGCAGAGTGCAGTGATAAGGAACAAGACAAATATCTAATTACTATCATGCAAAACAATGACTCTGAGCTAAACTCACAGCAGCAAAGGAGTAGGTGACTCCGAGCCATATGGTGGAGACGAGAGGAGGCACGAAGGTGAAGGCAAGGAGCCCGAACACAGGCAGCGTGAGGACGGCACAGGCTAAAGCAAAAATGCCCCGCAGGCCCACATAATCCTGGGACAAACACAAGAGGAAGTCACATGTCACAGCGACGTAGCTACTTATTTCATATGACTGCACACAACAGACATCTTGAACAGTTTAGAAACCAGGTCACAGATACTTACGATGAGAATGCCCACGCTGGCTGAGAGGACCAGTGAGCTGTCATAAACGGCCCCGGCGATGTAAGCTGCCTCCTTCTGACTGTAGCCGTCGTACTTATCCTGAATGAACTTACTGGACAGGAAAAACACAGCAGCACGTAAAAATGAAATAAAGTGTTCATGCACTAGTCATATCCATACAGTGGCTTATGATGAATACACATCCTGAAGGAATTTAAGTCTTTACAAATGGTCTGTCCTTAAGTGTATGAAATGCCATCCCTATGCCTATTATTTTGGCCTAAAGGAGTTTCAGCTGACAGCATTCATATCCTAAAAACATCCCTGCATACCAGCCTTAATAAACCTGATTTTGTGTTTTGTGTTGTGTTCTGAGAGCTCTACCTGGCATCTGCAATGAACGGGAAGATGCCGTTATAGAAGAACATGATGGTGAGGACCAGCAGCCAGTATCTTGATGACAGGAGCTTCACATCCTGAACCCTCTACACGCAGAAACAAATTATTTAGTCCACACAGTCACTTCTAGACATACTGTGGACAAAGAAGTTCATGAACATCAGCAGCGTCCTTGCACTTTACAGTGATGTTGGAAACAGATTATTATTACTAAGAGATACTCCTCATACCACTTTGCGGGACTCCTCTTGGATGGCGCCATCGAGACCCAGCTGCCTCATTCCGACCTTGTCCAGAGCACTGACTATAATGGCGGATACAAAGCCCAGCACACACAATAGTGCACCTAGAAAACATGTGCCATATAGCATGAGAAAAATACTTTAACTTTTTTCTAACATAGTTATTGTTCAGTCACGGCATAAACGTACCACCCCAGAGAGTCCACTGCATGCCATAATTCTCTTCAAACTTCTGGGTGAGGAAGAAGTTCAGGACTGATCCCAGGCGAGAGAAAGCCAGGGTCAGACCAAAAGCCAAGGCCAGCTCCTTCCCTTTGAACCAGAAAGCTGTGATGCGGTTCTGAACAACTAATGAGGAAGCAAATGAGAGACAGGTTTCAGGAACGTTCCTCTCAGGTGACACTGTAAAGGGTATGTGTGTGACTTCAGTGTGGCGGCCTCAACTGGTCAGAGATCCGTTGCCCGATCCAAACAGTAGTCGGCCTGTGAGCATAAGTGGCAGCAGATAGGGAGTTCCTCTAAAGTGGGCGCCCAGTGCGAACAGCGACGAGCCCACAACACACAGGAAAGAGAACAGAAATACTCCAACTGCAGAGAGGAGGGAAGGGGAGTCAGTACCAAGGGTTCCCATAAGTCTGCTGTTGGATGTGCAGATGAGATATAAACAGACTTACAGCGGTTTCCTAACTTGTCAATGAGGAACCCAGCCAGGACGACCACTACTGCATTCCTGTTGACAGGAAGGAAAAGAACTGACTGCAGCGCTTTGCTCATCAGCTGTTTAAACAATAGAGTCAATATGTGAGCATGTGCTTACGTCCAAGCATAGATGGCATAAAGTAGATTGTACTGCTGGGGGCTCATCCCCAATCCCTCCACACAGTCCACTGTTGCATTGAGACATGTCAGGTTCTGTGAGGTGAGCGGAGGCCAGTGATTACGATTTTTATCTAACAAACTGAGGGCAGACGTCTGGGGCGGTTTTGACGTACAATGATCATGAGCTAATGTGGAGAGATATTTATCTTTAAGCTGCTATCTCTTACTTACCCCTTGGAACTGATCCTGCAAAACGCTGGGGATGTCAAAGCAAAAGTAGGAGCCAAACGTCAGCAGGCAGTTGAAGAACAGCACCACAAAGCGGTAGTACGCTGTAAGAATAACACAAAGATTGGATCATTGTTGCTGGCTATTTCAAAATAAGAGTCTAACTTCACTCTGAAGGTCAGACACATGGACACAAAGGTCAACATGTTAGTTTATGATTTTTTTTTTTTTTAAAACTTCAAATTTCATATTTGTACACTATATTCTAACCCTAAAATATGTGATTATACTCTTATACTCATACATTTAGTGTCATACATCTAGTAATAACTGAATTTATTGGAGCACTTTTGAGAGGATTCATTCACGATAAAGCTTCAAAGATCCCCTCTTGACCTGCTTAAATAGATACAAAAATACTCCTCTTTGAATAATAAATCTAATTAATGTCTGATATGGATATGGATGAAAAAGTTAAATTACCTTCTCCTACTGCACAGTGAAGGCAGCAATAACATTAGTTACACAGTTACACAGAAAAAAATACTCTGATCTTTAATTGGAGTAAAAGTAACAGTACCACAGTGTAAAAACACTCTGTTACAAGAACTAGCATGAAAACAGATTTAAAGTCATGTATCATGTATATTATCATATCACTGGACTATTACTACACAACCACCACTGGTGCTGAAGCTGCTGGAGATGGAGCTAATTTGAGCTATTTCATACACTGCTGTGTATCTTGTGACAATGTTGATTTATACTCGTATTAAATATCTTATTCAGCAACATATCTACAAACTAATGATGCCAAATGAACGTAGTATTAGCTTCTAGCATAAAGTACCACAAAATGGTTTGACTCCACTAAAGCTCCAGACTGAGCTTCAGTAGTGGGGAAACAAACCACTTTAAAAATAGGAACCATGGGTTTATTTTTTAATACATTACATTCTAACATTACTGCTGACCTCAGCTTTCTGTCCACTTCCCTTTTAGTCACATGAACTTAAAAGTATGAAGCTAAAGTATGAAATGCTGAGCTGGTCGTTCAGTGGCCCAGATTTGAAGGAAAGTGCACCGAGACACGGAGGTCTGGTCCGGACTGCTGAGCTACAACTGGAGTCGTATTGTTTTGAAGAACAAATACGTAGACAGACGTACCTTTCTCCGCCGGCTGCGCCATAGTGAGCAGAAGAGACTGTAGGCTGTAAGAGGAAACTCACTACTGGCATCTTTCAGTGTGTTTACATGGACAGACTGCTGTAGCTGCTAGCTGGCAGGCTGCTGCAGCTCTGCTGATCTTTAAACCACATGGATCGATCCAGTGAGCTGCAAACACTCAGCAGACACTTTCCAGATCTGCACGCGCTGCTGAACTGCATTTTTTTTTTTTTTTTAAATCTGGAAAGCTTTATTTAAAAACAAAATCCAAACCTCTATTTTGCTTTATTTTCTGTGATTAACATTAGAGATTACATCAGAATAAGTACATTAGAAACCATACGAGTGAACGTAAAAAATAATACAATAAATGTGTTCTTCAATTGCTAGCTATTGAACGTTTTTATGTGATTTTAAAGAGCGCAAAATAAAAAATAAAAAAAAAGGGAGTCACTGAAGTCTAGTAGTTAGCCAAGTGTAATGATACAAAGTACAGTGTTATCAGTGTTTCGTGTGTAAAGGTTTCTGAAGGGGGTAAAAAGGGAATTATGTAGCGCGTTTTTAACATTTTGTCCCTCAGCGGACACCGTTGTGTGCATGAAAGATGCGTTCAATGAGTTTTTGTCATATGTTTCAAACCAAACATATGAGATGTCTGTGTTGCGTAGAGCTAAAACATGGGAAATATCTGAATCTGAGGAAAGCGACGCTGAGATTAAACAAGATTTAAACCGTGTTGGGAGCAGTCAGACAGTAACAGTCAGCACTGATTTAATAAAGGAGCAGAGTTCAGACCACAGGGACAGGACCCTCCCATTGTCCCCGGCCAAAAGCGTCTCCCGTCCGGCCTCGGCTCTGTCTCCTCCGCGGACAGGCGGACGTGGCACGCCGAGCCCCGCGAGAAAACGCCGCAGCAAGGAGGAGATAGAGGCGGACAGAGAGTCGGTAAGGGAGAGGAGGGAGGCGAGAGAGAGGCAGAGGGCTGCCAGAGCTCATGAGAAAGAGGAGAAGAGACGGGAGCAGCAGAGGAGGAGAGAGGAGGCGGAGCACCTGAGGAGCCTCAGGCCGGAGAACTGCCTCCGCTGTCTGACTGTGTGCATCGACCCAGGTACACACCGCGCTGCCTTCAGGACTGTCGGAAAGTTTAACATTTAATTATAAGGCATTTTAAAATGTTAAAAAAAAACACAGCAAGTATGTTTACATGATTTATATGTTTACAATGTTGTTGTCATATAAAGAAATACAAAATGATAAATTACAACAATGATAATAATACATACATAATACATTTGATGAATTTTAAATATATTGGGGGAAATGTGCTTTATTATTTCAGCTTCCTGGTGTTATTTTTGTATCTTAATTAAAAGTGCATTTAGTTTATTTATAGTTACACTATTATTTGCCTAGTTTTCAATGGCATCTGTGGAATAGTAATTCGACAGAGCTACTTATGCAACTGTGCATTTCATTTTGCTTCTCCAACCAAAATCATGCATACATGAAAATTTCTATGAACAAACTTCAATGTGTTGGCCTACAGGGACCAGTGAAATGCATCGTCCGACTAGGTTATGACTTCCACAACTTGAACAATAGCCTGAAACTATGCATATGCACAAGTCTGCTCATCTATAAGCCTGCGTGTGCTTTTCTCCAGCTCTTCTGCAGCAGGATGGCTCAGACATCCTGCTGGACGCTCTGGCTACCTTTGAGTGGAGGTTCAACATTGAGAGCCAGCAGCTCCCACGCAGCATCACCTGGACCAGAGATTTACCTCAGGTAGGTACCTCACGCTTCGGCTAACATTATTTCTGTGTATGTTGCTCCTACACCCTGAGCTTCTGGTGGGTGCTCGGCTAGTAATGCACATGTCCACATCTGCTTGTTTTCTTTTTACTGTATGTTATCTGCATCTGTAACATGAGTACAGTTGATATGCATGCTTATGTAGAGTATGCCCGTCTACAGCCCTGCTGTGTACATTTTGTACATTTGAATTAATTGTGATATTTTGGCTGCTTTACATTTATTGATTTCCATGTACATACACTTCCTTTGTCTCTTGTCTATTGTGACATCACTACTGTTTTGTCTTTAGCAGGGAGATGATGGCAAGACCTCAGTGGAGGAGGAGCAAGTGGTTCTGGTGCTGGATCTGACTGACTTCATTGACGTGGTGATTTCTGTGAAGAAAGTAAGCAACTTTTTACGCTGTAAATTAAATGATGACCGCTGACACGGTGGACTCTTTGGAGGCTTTGTTGTTGTGATTCTGACCTCAGGTTGGCTGTATTCTTGCACGCTTTTAGCAGCGCCCATGCTGTGCTCTACACCCTCCTCCATATTATTTTAAATTTAATTTCCATACTGCAGATGTTAGACAGTGAAGGGGAGGAGACAGGGATGGGGCCTTTCCTCAATCCTCTTTTGGAGTGTCTCAACCGAGATTCCAAGAAGGTGGTCACTCTGTTAGTGACAGACTCTGATCCAGATTACAGGTTAGTGTTTGTGTCCGTGACCGATTAACCTATCTATTAATCTCTGGTGAGATTATTTGCTTATTTGTTGGCTGGCCTCACTTATTGGTTAAATTACCGACAGGGCCGATGCCGGGGGTGTGCATTTACTAGATGAGACGCTGCAATCCAAATTGGGGATGGAGAGCCTGGACATCGAAGAGGTCAGTTTACTTTATATCTCCTCCAACTGCACACACGCCCCTGTGCACTTTATGGTTATACGACAGGGCTGTTCAATTCCAGTCGTGGAAGGCTGGAGCCCTCCGTTGCTGTACCTATATCCATCACAGTCCCGTCTGTGCTCTCTCAGCAGCTCAGTCAATGTGACCAAATCTTCTGTTGCGCAGAGGACTGTTGGGGTCAGAATAGCTAGAAAAGCATGCTGGCTTGAATACTGAAAAATGTGACCTGTAGTGGGACGTCCTGGTATTTTTTGGCACATTGCTATGTATTGGAACATACTAAATCTTTTTCTTGCACACAAATTAGTATGGTAGCATGGTTATTGGAATGCAGCCCTGGTCCCAGGTAGCTACTGGACAGGTCTAGCTCATTACCTACCAGGGAGGAACAAATTGAACAGCCCTGGTGTATGCGCTGAGCTTTAGGGTTTAACTAATGAGGCTCAAGTACAGAAAATGAGGGGTGTCTTCTGTACTTTCTCCATTTCTCTCTAGGTTCTTGTGTACCTACAGCTCTGTAAGAATATCTCATTGGTCTTCCTGGATGGCTGGCAAGATGTCACTAACCATTTGTGTGCTGTCACCAAGGCCTTATCAAAGCGCCCTTTCAAGTACGCAACCACTTTAGTTATTGTCTCATATATTATATATATGATATATATGACAGATATTATCATGTTAACACCTGACTTATCTTCCCTCACTTCATTTTTCCTTCCATGTTTTTGCAGACTGCTGACAGAGCGAGCAGAGCTGCCCTTCTGTGTGGATGGTTCGTGGGCCAGCGGGGTTCGGGTAGAGAAGGACGGCTTGGGGCTTATCCAGGTCTGGAGCAAGCAGATCCAACAGCTGAACAGAGTTAGCCCTGCCGTGGCCTCCACTGTGACTGCAGCCTACCCGTCTCCTCAGCTGCTGCTGCAGGTACATCAGAGTGCACTTCAGTATGGTGGCTGAGGATGGTGCCAACACTAACAGCGGTGTGTCATGGAATCCCAGTGTGACCGCCCACCGTGTGCAACTCAGGCATTTTGGATGCTTTTTACTGCTTTGAAAACACATCTAAAAACTTTTCAGGAGATGAACAAAAAAATGATATAATTTTAACATTTCTCGTGTTGTTTTTTTTAGGCGTACCAGAGCTTGGGGTCAGAGGAGGACAGAAAGGGGCTGCTGGCTGGTCTCTTAGTGAAAAGTGGAGGCAAAGAGAGACGAATAGGACCGGAGATATCAGCCAGAGTTTACCGCTGCCTCACAGCCCAGAACCCCCAGCTGGTCCTGGACTAATGTACCCACTTGAAAATGAGATGGATGGACGTCAGCGAAGATTCATCTGGCTTCTAATGGCACTTTGTCACCACTTGGCTGCTAATATGTTAATGTTGATGTTTACAAGCTAAAAATATGCCTTAGATATCATGTTTGCCTTCCAGGAAAGCACTATTTATACTCCTCTGAGCACCAGCAGATTCAAGGAATAAATTATATTTAAATAAGGAATTATATGATTTATATTACTTGTGTGCAATATTCTGTTGTGTTGTTAGAGGGACCTCTATGAACTATATGATGTAGCTTCCTTATGTATGAAAAGCCTATAAAAATGAGTTGCAACAAAACTTTTCATTTTTGTTTTTATTTTAGAGTAAGAAATTTCATAAACAAAGCAGAACTGTACATAGAAAAACAAATGCTCTTGTAAGCCAGAACACAAACACCGAATGCTGATTACAAAACACACATTTACTGTACAAAAAGTCATTTCAACAGTATCAAAAAGTGACTCCTCTCCCCCGGAGTCTATCCCTGAGTATAATAAGTGAACACTTTCACAAGATTTCCAGCGTTTTTAAGCATTGTCTAATTTTGCAAACCCCCATAAGCAGTGACTGGCATGTTTTAGAAATTGGCTAAAATGAGATGTCACACTAAATACCTCAACTTCATGAAATGTTACGCTCAATACACGCACTCAGTCGCTTCTCCCCACTCACTGACAAAGTTGTTTGAATGTCACAAACTTGCTAAATTAAAAAAGAGAAGCAATAGTCCACGGAAAATGTTGATTGAAAAATATTGGCTAAAAGATGAGATTGCTCTCATCTCTGATTTCCTACAGGAGGTTTTGATGGCAATGGTAGAATAGCGGTGTGCCAAACACGACTGAGTCATGTCCAGCGGCATCTTTTACACTGGTGATCCTCTGGCTCGGAGCAGCAGCTGTCATAGTCGCTGCTGGGAGGACTTGGAGGGCAGTGGCAAGTGCAGGGTTGAGTTTGAGGTGACATCTGACAGGGGCACTGGTAGGGGACCGTGTCAGGAAACGGGCTGGTGCAGGGGCTCGGGGAGGCGCAGGCACTCAGGATGGTTACTGGACTCGGGCTGGGGTTGGAAGGCAGGCTCATCTCCTTGTGGAAATCCTCAGGGAAGTCCCCGGGCTGCTCCGATGGCTCGGGGCTGCCGCTGAGGGTGAAGACCCAGCCTAGCTGTGTGTGGAGGAGGGTGCGCAGACCCGGGGGCAGCTCCACAGCGTTAAGTATATCAGGGCAGCTGGGAAACATTTGGCGGAGCCGCACACAGCAGAGGTACTGCAGGGAGGTGGGTGTATAGCAGGCACGGATCACCTTCATACTGCTTTTGGCTGCCGTGGAGCACACCATCGGGTAGAGCTTCTTGTTCTGCAACCTAGTAGCGGCAACACCTGTTGTAGCAGCAGAGGTGACGGGATGAAAATAATTCAGGATTAAGAGCCACTCAGCAGTCAATGCAGCTAACAAATCCTACTTGCATGACAGAGAAACAAACACCTATGCAGTGCCGGTTCTTGTAGAAGGTCAGGGTGCCGTGCCATGTGTCCAGGTGCACTCCTATAATGGAGCCTTGGCCAAACCGAGAGGAGAACTTCACTTTGTTCCCTTTGTGCTGGAGGTGACCTTTAAACCGAAAGAAATGGGTTTTTTCTTTTGTCATTTTTTCATGGTGAAAAGACTTGGTATTTGCAGCACTTAAAGAGTACCTGAAATTATTAATTGTGGTAGGTGAGAAGAAAAGGCAAACTACATAAATTTGTTTCAGTTTTTTGGGACTTTTTACTAATCCTTGCTTTTGTGAAAATATTAGATCATTTCAATGAAATCATTTGAGAAGTTTAGAGGAGAAATGTCTCATTCGTCAAGCTAATAATACACAGACATCTGAAATGTGAGAAATGTGTCCCAACTAGGTGCCGCTTTTTTTTTTAAGGGGTCAGAAGCCAAAACACTAGAGATCCACTGACTATATTTTACAAGCTTATCATAATCTGTTTCTACACCTGCCAAGTAAATGTTATGGAGGAAAAAGTATTTCCTTCTGAAATGTGAATAGTAAAGTAAAAAGTTTTTCACCACCGGTAGAAAGTTTCCATCCACTTTCATAGATCATTCTGATAATTTGTGGTATATACTGAATCCCTGTATTCTGAGGCTCTGACCTGTGTAGGAGAGCCCCCAACTGTCTTCGTCGTGGCCCAGCAGACTGCCAAAGCTGTACTTGAACTTCTCCAGGTTCACCTCTGAAGTTCCAATTCCCACCATCTGCACCAGTGAAAAAGTACCAACAAGATCAAACCAGAAACAAAAACATTAATTAAAACATTAGTGGTTCAAGCTCCTAAGCTCCTTAGAAGATGATAGATTGACAGATTCTCAACATCCACTAGACCAAACAGAGATTTAGAGACATTTCCACATGTGGTTTAGGCCACTGCTGATAGAACTTTGGCATTATTGAAGGGACTGCTACTCACCATGTCTGTTCCATACACGGGAGAGGTCATCTTGACTTCCCAGAAGTGCTGGCCATCTGTGAGCTCGTTGGTGCCGCGGATGGCTGCTGTGCCACAGCTGTAATCTGAGTGAAAGCTCACCTTCCTGTTGTCACAGCTGAGGAAGGCTCCGGGGGACTTGTAGTGCTCATCCCACACCCAGTCGAAGCCTGAGAACACCGAAACATGAACAGTCGAAACAGAACTGTTATGATTTCATATTTTGGTATTTGTATTGACCCATGTTATATGCTCAAAAGGCTAATTATAGTATGTGTAATACACTTTCAAAGCCTTACAGTCCCTGACAAAAGTCTTGTTGCTTACCAAAGTTGTTGGAACAACAAATAATAACTTGACTTGTAGTTGATCAATTGGAATCTGAAATGACTTATATGAAAGGCAAAGGCCTCTGGATTATGTGTATTGTACCAAAATAAGGTTTTGTATCATTCATTGAGTTTTATCATTTAATTAGAACAGAAAGGTCAGATTTGGCTTGGACAAAAGTCTTGTCGTATACAAAAAAAAATGTACGGTAGAAATTATATTTTATTTTGAATACACAAACATGCTACAATAACATCACAGCATAAAGCTATGGTCCCTTGGGAAGAAGAATTAATATCGTGTATGACCCCCATGAGCTTGGAGGACTGCATCCATACACCTCAAATAATTTATTGATGAAGTCATCTGGAATGGCAAAGAAAGCAGTCTAGCAGGACTCCCAGAGTTCATCAAGATTCTTTGGTTTCATCTTCCAAGCCTCCTCCTTCATCTTACCCCAGACATGCTCAGTAATGTTCATGTCTGGTGTCTGGGCTGGCCAATCCTGGAGCACCTTGACCTACTTCGCTTTCAGGAACTTTGATGTGGAGGCTGAAGTATGAGGAGGAGCGCCACCCTGCTGAAGAATTTGCCCTCTCTTGTGGTTTCAAATGTAGTGGGCAGCAAGAATTTGTCGATATTTCAGGCTGTTGATGTTGCCATCCACTCTGCAGATCTCTCGCACACCCCCATACTGGATGTACCCCAAACCATGATTTTTCCTCCACCAAACTTGACTGTTTTCTCGGTGAATCTTGGGTCCATGCGGGTTCCAACGGGTCTTCTGCAGTATTTGCTGCGTTTGGGATGCAGTTCAATGGATGATTCATCAGAAAAATCTACCTTCTGCCACTTTTCCTCTGTCCATCCTTTCACCAAGCTGTGGGCCTTTGCAAATGCAACACGATTTTTTAGTTGCCTTCTGTTTAATGCTGGCTTCTGAGCACTAATTTGGCCATGGAGACCACTGCGTGAGAGAATTCGACAAACTGTTCTTCGAGATACAGGGGTTTCTGGTGACCACTTCTCATGCAGCTCTGCTGCAGTTGAAAAAGGGCTGGCCCTGGACTGTCGAAGCAACAAACGGTCCTCTGGAACAGTTGTCTTACGGGGTCTGCCTGACCTGGGCTTGTCATGAACTTCAGCAGTTTCTTCAAATTGTTTTCTTATCCTCTCCACTTGACGTTTGGATACACTGAAGATGTCTGCCACCTCAGCAGCAGACTTGGTCTTCAGGTTCTTGATGATCAGCACTTTGATCTGTGGCTGAATCTTTGGCATGTTGTGAGAGGTCAGGTTGCACTTCAGATGAAGGTCTGGTGTGCTGGGGTTCTTTTTATACACACCTGGGAATGTGTTAATTACAGTATTTGTCACAGGTGAAGCTCTAATCTGTGATTGGTTGAATCATTTAAAGGCACAACAAGACTTTTGTCCAAGCCAAATCTGACCTTTCTGTTCTAATTAAATGATAAAACTCAATGAATGATACAAAACCTTATTTTGATACAATACACATAATCCAGAGGCCTTTGCCTTTCATATAAGTCATTTCAGATTCCAATTGATCAACTACAAGTCAAGTTATTATTTGTTGTTCCAACAACTTCGGTAAGCGACAAGACTTTTGTCAGGGACTGTATATTGTTATATTAGTCTGCCCTGCTTTGACACTTTGACACTTTGACACACGCCAATCTACAGTGCACCCTGCTGTGTTTATAAGGCATATTCCTGTACTCATCAGCTTTTGCTCACCTTGATCCTCCTCCCCACAGAGGCAGTCACTGGGGCTAAGCTCTTCTTGTCCCTGCCGCTCACACTGGCAGAAAGACTCCCCTATCACCGGCACCGTGCTGGGCAAGGCCACCACCTCGGATACAGTCTGAGAACTCGCCAGGTATTCCACCTCAGACTCCACGTCGCTGATCTGGTTGACACAAACAGTACAGACATCATCTTGTGAGCGCATAGACATGGCCATGGTCCAGGGATGGTGGCTTGGTAGTAAAAGGAGGAACTGGGTCCAGTGGAGAGAGCACGAGGATTGTATTCAGTGTTTCCTCGGTTCCATTGGCAGCCCTGACCCCTTTTTGTCCAATCCAAGGAGCCAACTGAGAGCCAGGTCACCCATATGCCATGTTTCACAGACTCAACAAGAAGCCCTAAAAGCTGTTCGTGGTTCCTATTGGTGAAAGCAGTCATGTGTGCTAGTAAGTAAAATTAGACTCCTTCCAAAAATACTGAGCCTTCTCTCCTTGCCTTTGGAGACCTGATTATGTCTTACACACAGCCATTTCAGATGGGGGACAGTCCCAGTGGAAAACTACTGGTTCTCAGGTAGAAACATCATCTCTTTCTTATCCTCTTACATCAAGCAAGTCTTGCTTGTGTCTCTTTCTTCAGCTACACCAAATATACATTTCCCTCTCCTTTTCATACTCTGCACACTTTGCTGCACTTCTCTCTCCCCGGTGTCTCACCTGGGTTGTTGTCTGGCCTTCCCATTCCTTCCTGTCCAATGTCTGGATCGCAGCCACGACATCTGTCTCTTGCCGTGTTTCGCTCCAGGCCAAATGCCGAGCCCGGCCGTTCCTGCCTCTTCTCAGCATGGCAGCTCTGTGGACAGCAGACCCAACACCTTATGACCAGCTGGCATGCGTACAGTGGGCCATGTACTCTTTATTTGTGTCGGGTATGGTCACTGTTGAACTCCTGTTTGGCAGCTTATGCACTCTTTGATTTGTTTGCCGAGGTCAGATTTTTTTCTAGCATACATATCTGATTACACATTTTCTAAACCTTGCAGGCTATATTCATGGAAGAGAGACAGAAATAACGTGTCCTATTGAACCTATTTCAGATTGAAGAGGGCTCACTGGGAATTAACAGCATGCTGATTCACCTGAATATGACTTTGACTTCAAAATGAGGTCTAAATGAGGTCAAAACAAATGAAGAAATATCCTAAAGTGATGATTAGAGCATATCATCTTAAGTTGTTTGCATTATTTGATTTTGAAGATGGCATCTTTTGTGGTTTGACTGATTAGTTTAAGGGTTAGAATAAAATTCCCTGTTGGACAGCAGGTCAAACTAGTAAGCAGTAAAACATTCTCTATAGGCTTCTCTTAGTCAAAGAGCATGTTCACTAACCTTTACTCTCCTCACCAGCTCTTGCAGTCAGTGTGAAGCTGCAAAATATCTTCGTCTAGTCACCTATGGACTGATCGTTGTGTGCTACCGCGCCTATTTCCATCTGTCCCATATGCCACAGTTGGCAGGAGGAAGTCTTTCCATGCACTTGTTCAGCCTTTAAACCCAGCCCTCTGCTTTGCCACTGTGGCAGCATGTCTGCCAGCGAGCCACATGGACAGGCAGACACAGGTAAGGTCACCTGAACTACTGACTACAATGTGTACCAATCATAGGATCACAAATTCTAATATCATTGTGTCGGCACACCTGCTAAAACTGACAGTGACACCTTCCTACATAATTATTTGGCAGTATAATTCACTATGTAAGAAAAGTGTGGCGGTGGATGTAATTCTGGTGGAGTGGAAGCTGATTTATGGATTCTGTAAGAAAAATGTAACTTTGTCCGTGTATGAGCCACCACTTTTAAAGAAAACTTCTGAAATGTATCCCCTTCTTTACATTTAACTGTTTAAAAAAAACCACTGACTTGTGGAAGTACTATTTTACTCTATATTACAGGTATCATAGATTGTTCTTTCATCATATAATATAGAGTTGATGCCTAAAGAAGAGTCTTTATTTCCTAAACAGTCCTGAACCCTGACTTGATAGCATGTCTTGGTTAATTCCATCGCTGAACATAGCAGCTGGTGACTGCTTTGCAAGCAGGTGCAGGAGATAACTACCAATAATTTGGATTAGTTAGTCTGGAGCTAGTCTCACTTTAATTGGGCCTTGCCCTACATACTGTAAATGCATCATCTGGACAATCCAGACAAGACAAACTCCAGTATCTTTGTCAGCCAGTGTTCCAATGATATGAATGCAGTCACAGTGGGACTGCGACATGAAGGATTTGGATGTTTCAGATATCCAGTTACATGTCCTGCCCAGCCACTCTATTCAGAATATCATTCTGTCTTTTCAAAGTGATCCACTTCAGGAAGCTTGAATTTACTACACCAATCTGTGCACATAAATCATCTGTAATTCTCACTCTCAAGTTTTTCTTGGCAATGACATCAGTAGAATGTAAAAATCTCATACAGATACAGTGGGTATATAAATGCAACACTAAAATGCTGTTTTGTTGTATCTTGATCTCACAGCTCAGTCAACCACAGCACAGCATGAATATGTCACTTTAGCAGAGGTTTAGCTCTTACCTTACAGTGGTCTTCCTATACACAGTTTTGCAGTGGCTCATTTGAACTCCGATGTGTCTCTACACCAGACCGTGTGACAGGTGCAGTTTGCACTCTGTCCCACTTCTCAGCAAGCTGGACGTAAACATTACTTCTCCACGCCCTTGTCCTGTGCTTATTGGATAAGATCTATGCAGGGGGAGGAGTTTGTGATAATTTATTTAGTCACCTTTATCTAGGTGGGGGATACCAACTGTGGCATGTGATGTAGAGACGTCATGAGTGACCTGCTGGCTTTATAACACAAGCAAGGAAACACCCAATGAGCCATTTACCCAGTTAAGGACAAAAAGTGAATAAATGTAGGGTTTTCCAACAATCTGGGAAAATAATGACGTATATCTGGAGTCTAGAGTCAAACACATCTAAAAGATTTAAGTAACAGAGGCACAGTTTAACCATCACTTTGTCTCTGTTTCTTGTGGTGTCCCTGAATGCACCACGAAGTGCACCGACAGCTTATTGGTGACACTGGTAGAGAGGCGGGACTTAGGTGTAACATGCGCTGTGTGATTAGTTGGATGGGCATGACGACATACGGAAGTAGTAGATCCCTGTACTGTGCGCATGATTAATACACCGAATACAAAATATGGAACAAAAAGATGGTAAGACGAAGTTTGTCTTTATCCGCAGAGTTAATCAGGAGGTCACGTCGCTATTCGTAGGAGTGTATCCTCGCTTATTAACGATGGCAGCTGTTAGAAACTGTAGCTTGTTTCATAACAGTTACCAGTTACAGCTTAGCTAACTGGCTAGCCGATGCTAATTGAAAATGAGCTAAAATAAAGAAAAAATCAGCTTTATCAGCTGCTAAAACGACCAACATCGGAGCTGACTGAATTTTTTCAAACTCTTAGAGAACTTATTGCTTACATGGTTAACGATGTTAAACATTAAACATTATTTCCAAGGATGTCCAACCTGCTAATGTTGAACTTGTGAACCTGGGTGATGAAACATTACGACGGTCCCTGACTGCAACATGTCTGTCTAACGCTAGTTTCTGCCCACTCTGTTGTCAGTTGTGTCACATTTTAAAGACATTTAAAGTTTAGAAGTAAACTTTCATGTATCCACTGCTCTCACGCTGAACTGAACAGTTTTCTTTTTTCTCCTTTTCACGTGAGACGGGAACTTGGCCCAGGTCCGGCACGTTGTGCTGGTCCTGTCAGGGAAAGGAGGAGTGGGCAAGAGCACCATCACCACAGAGTTAGCACTGGCTCTAAGGCATGCTGGGAAGAAGGTGAGCTCAAACACCAGCTGTGAGTGTGTGTGCAGTAGAGTACAGCTTTGCTGACATGTTGTTATCCTTTTTAAAACACAGAGGAACTGTTATGGTTAGAGACTATATGGTTATGATGTGTGTACTCAAACAGTACTGTAAATATTATCTACTAAATAGTCCACGTTTAGTTCTGTTTCCTTCTGTGCACAATACCTGAAGTGCATTGATACAAATGTCAAAGAACGAGCATCATAAGTAAACAGTCTAATAAACTAAACCCTGGGTGCATCAGGTAGGCATCCTAGACGTTGACCTGTGTGGGCCCAGTATCCCCCGCATGCTGAGTGTGGGCCGGCCTGATGTGCACCAGTGTGACGCAGGATGGGTGCCTGTCTACACCGATGCCCAGAAGAGCCTCGCCCTTATGTCCATCGCCTTCCTGCTGGAGGACCCAGACGAGGCAGTGGTGTGGAGGGGGCCGAAGAAAACGGGTATGCCATTAAGCCATTGTCCTGGTCTGTGGCATCATTTAATCATGTGGGCACAGCAAACAGATGATCTGTGTTTTGGATGGAATCACACTGACAAATATAAGAAGGAATAATCATTGTGATCTGCTGTTTGTCTTCTCTAACATCTATGTCACAACACAAACCCCTGTGCTGCATGTTTGGCACTTGCTCTTGAACTCACCCTTTTCTGCCCGATATCCTCTCTATTCCTGAACGTCCTGTCCTGCAGCTTTGATTGGCCAGTTTGTGTCAGACGTAGCGTGGGGAGAGCTGGATGTGCTGCTGGTGGATACACCGCCAGGGACGTCTGATGAGCATCTGGCCGTACTGGAGAACCTCAAAAAAGTCCACAAAGTGGATGGAGCCATTTTGGTCACCACACCTCAGGTACTTACTAATGTGGAGAGATTCTACTGTCCATAGAAGGATCATGTAAACTCAATAAAGCATATTTGTGACACAGTAAGGAACCTGCATGTGTTTGGAAAAAAGGAAGTTTACCAGTGTTGTGGCCCTATTGTTGTTAACAGCTCATCATTGCCCCCATCTCCATAATTAGAAATATACCTAATACTGTATGTGCAATCTATAAATCCACCAAACTGTCAGATTTTCTAGCCTGAAGCCTATTAAAGATGCATGACATCCAGTGAAGTGTTCTTCTGGCCTTGTGCTGGCTACAGGCAGTGTCCACGGGGGATGTGAGGCGAGAGATCACCTTCTGCAAGAAGACGGGTGTACGGATCCTGGGCATCGTAGAGAACATGAGTGGCTTCGCCTGTCCGCACTGCTCTGTGTGTAAACCCTCATACAATTCTTTGTAATCTTCAATTTGGTCTAAATACTCAAATTGATATTCACCAAAACACATACTTGTTTTTTTTTGTCAAGGTCAGATTTAATCCATTTGATCTAATATTCTCTCTTTTCAGGAGTGCAGCAATATATTCTCAAAGGGTGGAGGTGAGGAGTTAGCCAAGCTGACTGGGTCAATATTCCTAGGTAAGATCAATGGGATTGAGGTGCGCGTAATGTTAGCTTCCAACCACAAGGTGTCACAACACGCTGCAATTGCACATCACTCCTCACCCACCATTCATGATTTAGGAGGCATTTTACATCACTGCCATGCTGATAAAATGGTCGGTACAGATTTCAGTGCAGCAGCACGTTCTAATTTCCTCAGCGAGGGCACAATAAATGCTTATCAATAATTCTTGGTCAGATGAGTAGATCATTTAATGTTTTCCCTCAGCAGTTATCCGCTTTGCGTGCAGATCAATCACTTGAGTAATGATGCAGCTGTATCTGACAGCGCTGCATAGCTTTAGCAGTGCAAGTATTTGACAGATCAATGCAAACACTCACTTTATTCTCACTATTGATTCTCACGTATTAGTACCTTCATTGAGAGCGCTTCTTTCAGACTTGAAGTAGCTCTGAATGATTCAGCAGTGCTATGCTGTGTGATAAGTGGTGGTGCTGTTAACTGCTTCAGGTAAAAATCAGTAATCGACATTATGTGTTCTCCATTGCAGGCTCTGTGCCCTTGGATCCTCTCCTTAGCACCAGTATAGAGGAGGGCAAAGACTTCATGCAGTCATTTCCCCACAGTGCCACCTTCAGTGCCATCAGCAGTATTTCTCAGTCTCTCCTCAGCAGCTTCCAAACAGCTTGAGCCGATAATTCATTTGTTCCATATTCTGAATTGTGTTCACATTAGTCAGGAAATATTACGTGCTCTGCTGATGTAATGTCCATTTTGTTCTGTATGGTTAAATATATAAAACCATTTGATTGTCTGGTTTTATGCTTATTAAAAATCAGTGTCCGTCAATAGTACAATACAGGCTTTGTCTGCTTGTTATCTTTCAGAGCTGCAGTTGCAGTTCAAGGCGTTAACCACAGTGTAAAGATTAACAGCTCTGACCACACAGGAAGAGATTAATACTGCAAAACAGCAACTCATTTCATCTATTTTACAGCAAATTTAGACACCACTTAGTACTAAACATACCAAGCCATGCTGCCTGTATAAGACAGTGTCACAGTAAAAAATATACAGTACTGAAAACACTCCATTTTGTGCGTTTAAAAGCCAGTCAAATCTAAGTTGGAATCTCTTTTAATTCGATTGTGACACACACGTCGACACATCAGGATAAATTCAATACCAGTGGTAATACAGGATTGGAGACCGGCGCTTCAGTTAATGCGTCAGCAGCAGTTCCATTTTCAGAAAACAAAGTCCAGATCAAATCAGACCAGTCCTTGGATGAAACTAGGCCAAACATGAACACTAATCCCACTGGATTCCTGCTGCACGCTACGAACGATACCATCAAGTCTTCTTCTGTCATTTAAGCTCGATTTAGTTTTTTTTTTTTTTTTAAGAAAGGATCTATATGACAATAAACTACCTATTTGATCTGGATTCATTCTTCTGAAACTAGCCTGCTCTTCAGCTTCATATCCAACAGCAACAAGACACTGAAACCCATGCAGGATTTTAATGGCTGGAATGTGGAAGAGATGAAGTACAGTCACAGATGAAGGAAGGAGGGAGGGAGGGGTGAATAAGATGGAGAGGAGTTGAAGTTTGGAAATTACACTTGTGAGACCCAACACGGGGCACACACACCTTTAATGCAAACAGCAGCACTACAGGAAAAAACACTGAAGTTTGAGAATGTTTGCGTAATGATTAGAATACAGCTACACACAAAACTCCCACTTCACCAGCAACATACTAAAGGCAATCTTAATTATAAACCAAGAATTACATCCAGAGGAATTCCAACCACTTATCACAATTACCCCACAGTGCATTAAATCTATCTATATAGATATTTATATGTATGTATGTATATATATGTATAATATATCCTGGGGAATTAAAGACTTTTGCTGCATTTAACAGTTCCATGAACAATTTCTTATAAATAAAATCAGTGGAAAAAAATCGTAAGTCCATATACATTTCTCTTTACAAATAGATCCTCAAGATTAATGCAGAAATTGTGTCAACTCCCAAGTTGATGTGGGAGGAGAAAAAGCTGTGCGGCCCTTTGGTCAGCTCTCTTAAGACCAGAAGCCAGGCTGCCTCGGCTGGCCTCGAGGCCTGATATAAGCGGAGGGAAAAAAGGAATCTTCATCATACAACTGTTTGAAACACACACACACACACACGCACACACACATACACACAAGACAGACAAATCACTACATTGCGCATTTACAAGTTGACTATCAAATTGGGACGACTGTACACATTGCTGAGATAAGACCATATTATGGAGCCATTTTAATTCATTTTTCCCCCCGACTTCACTTCTTTCATCTTGTGTGGCAGAAATTTTACAATTTTTTTCCCCATTTACACTTTTTCTCCAGCAGCAACATAAAGGACAGATCTTGTAGTGGAGATGTTTGGGTGTTTATTTCGTGGAGAGGATGAGGGCAACAATGAGCCCGTAGAGACCCAAGACCTCAGCGAAAATCAAAATGAGGATCATGCCCACAAAAAGCCTCGGCTGCTGAGCTGTGCCCCTCACGCCTGCGTCGCCCACGATGCCGATTGCGAAGCCTGCTGCCAGCCCACTGAGGCCCACGCTCAGCCCAGCGCCCAGATGGAGGAAACTCCTGCACACACAGACGAGCGTTAGTCTGCACAGGCCATGCTGACTATTACTTGATGAGAGTATTTGCTTAAACAATTTAAGCGACTGAGAACACTTTTAAATAAATATGCAAAACTCAGAGCATCTTTAACATTTGTGTAGCTGTGATCATAGCCTGTAATGCCTGCATGGAGCGAGAGGTTTTCTAAACAGTTTTAAAATGATAATGCTGGTGTTATCATAGCAGCCAGAGTCATTAAACATTAGACTGTGCTCTTTGTAACAGTGGTTTATGTCATTCAGTACAACAGTATGACTCGTGTGCAATAGTTCGATTAGTGGAGTTGTATCAAGGCAGTAACTTAGTGGGAAGAATTTGTTCTTGGTTTTGGTCACTTCGGGGGCTTTGATGAGACTAACTGATTAAGTAACACCAGTATCTATGCACTTGCTTCACTGTTTTTGTTATGGCTTATGTTGAGCCGGACATATGACAGGGTCATATCCCTACTTTGTTACTACCAATTAAATGAGCCTTTCCAACTCAATTTTGCCACTGAATTAAAAAAAAATAAAAATACATGAGATGTTGACAAATGAATAAAAAGGAAATGTAGACAACACATGTCTCAAAATATGAGTGGTCAACTGAACTCACTTGTAGAGGCTGATCTTATCGGTGATGCCGTTGGCAATCAGCACTGCTACTACCAGGCCGTAGATGGCTATAATACCCGCCATGACCACGGGGATGATTGACTTCATGATGAGCTCCGGCCTCATCACGGACATGGCGGCGATCCCTGTACCGCTCTTGGCTGTGCCATAGGCTGCTCCCAAGGCTGGCAGGGAAGAGGGAGAAGACGACGTTTATTAATAAAGACAAGACGGCACACTGGAGCAAACAATACAATGCAAGTTACAATAGGCCAGCAGGCTGACAACAGAAACCAGTGGGCAGAGCTGAATAATGAAGAAGAAGTGAAAGAAGAGATGGAGCAACAATACGACAACTGTTACAGTTTCAGTTCCCCTTAAAAATCCAACATGGCTCCACCTGGGGAATTTTGCTGGTGTCAAAATCATCTATGACATTTTTGATAAAGATACTATGTGACCAAAAATCAGTTGTCAGTCAATTCGTCAAGTCATCTGATCTCCTCGAACTGCTTCAGCCCTTGTATTTTCAGAAGTGACAGCTGCAGAGTTCTCAATCACTCTCTGAATGAAAAAAGCCTCATTAGGTTTAAATACACAAGGAACTGCTGACATCACAGTAGAAGCAGGATGCCACATCTCCAGAGACCGCATCAGTGTGGGGTGGGGGCCTAGTAGTGCACACTCTGCTCTGTGAGTCGTCTCTGGCCAGCATCACTGTAATGTGGCAGGGAAGGAGGAGAACAAAAAGCTCCATCAGCATATTAGCTCTGTGGGGCCGTGACGCTGAAGGGAAAACATAGTGCCACCTACGTCACACACGACAAGGTCTGACTGCAGGAGGAGAGGGAAAAAGAGAAAAATCAATGATCATTCAGCTCTAAAATTAGAAGCCATATATAACCAAATTTAGAACAGCAACTGTCCATTAAGAACTGGTTTCACGGCAACAAAGCTGAATAGCTTTCCAGTGAGATGAGTGAGACAAATTTGTTTATACAGCCCAATGTCAGAAATCTGCATCAGGGGGCTTTACAATCTGTACAGCATACAATTCCCTCCATCCTTAGATTTTCAATTTGGATAACACCCCATCAAGCCCAGAGTGGAAGAAGCCTCATGAAGAGCCACAGAGGGATTCTTCAAAGACAGACATGCGATGGATGTCATGTGTACAGAATAGACCAACAAAAATCTCCTACAATATCCAACAAGGCCTGTCAGAGCAGGGCAGTGTGTCATGAATCAGGGACAAGCTGGTCTGATAAGATTGCCCCTCCCTTCAGGTGTGTGTGCATGCATGTGAGCATAAATGTGAACATGTTCATTTCCTCATCCACTCCAAAGGCAAGGCTAATCACACTCTTCACCGCAATATTTTAGTTTTGATTTCTATCACGGGAACAGAAGCAGGCAGGAAATTCTCAATGAAGCAACACTAACAACATGGACGACAGTGAACGTAACACAGAACAGGATCATTCCAAAAAGGAGGACTCTTATCAGCCAAGACAACCCAGGCTTCTTCTGTCGCATGGACGTGGTTTGGGTATCAATCGTCTACCACCGACTAGAAAACTGTACTTTGTAAATTAAGCTGCCTCTTTGTACTTTGTAAATTAAGACAGAAACACCACTAGCCTCTTTCACCACCTACGCAAGAATCTTGATATGTATTGTTATGTGGAAATGAAATGACCTATAAGACCATATGAGATTTTGGTCATAATGCAGAGACCGACCGTCTGCCTGATGTGGCTGCTCTACTGCATTGACAAAACATGCCAAAGCTAGTTGTTGCTTGTATGCAATTTGTGAACAGACTGGCCACATAACAGTCAGTAAAACACCAATTACCTTTGCAAAGAAATATCAAAAAAGAGAGAGCAAAAATGCAGCCTTTGACACGCTGATCTTGTCATATCATTGGACCCAGCAAAGTAGTTTTCTTGCCTCTTCATAGCCAACACATAGTGTTGATGATTAAATCTGAAACGTCTCTTGAGGGATCATCTTGTGAGACAGCCTTTTACATACAGTTGGAGGTGCTCTGCCCCATTCTCTCTCATTTCATGGGACAATGTGTTGAGCTAGCCTGGGGATAGCTCTGGTTAACAACACAACTAGCTGTGAGGCTTTCTGGTAAATGGATCTGGGCAGACAAGAAGATGATGTGGGCCAATCTTCAAATGGCACATGGCAGTCAGCCACGTCCCTCTCTACTTATACTGATTTATCTCCAGACTGATGCCATCAATACAAGGTTAAATCACTCCTGCCCATCTACAGGAATGTCTTTGAGAAAACTGGGCACTGTCTAAGCCCTGATAAACGTACAAGATAGATCATCTTCCTTTCGGTTTTGACTTCCAGCACAAACTAGTGTACATCACATCAAACAAGAGGACTTATACCTGCATGAGGAAGGACAAACTATCTCAGCAGCTGAAAATACAAACTGACAAAGACAGCAGATCCAATGAGGATATTTTTTCGAAATAGAATAGAGAAAGAAAAAAAAAAAAAAGCACCTTTAGGACAATATTCTGGGAACACCTTAGTCTTCTCTGAACAGCTGTTTCTTTTGGTCATCCATCAACAACCTGTGTAGTATGTTACCTTCAGTAACGTTATCCTCCGACCTTTCTTGGTAAGCTTGGCCTCACTGAAGTGTGACAGGTGAGGGTTGACGGAGAAACACTGGAGTCTTCAAACACTGCCATTCTGTCCTGATGATTAAAGGTTTGATGTGTGGCAGGGCGACTTCTACAATGGTGCCGAGGCACAACCTCTGGGTTTTAATCCTAATCCCCTAATCTTAGGTAAAGAGCTTTTACCATTTTCTTTTTTCCTCCCTGCAGAATATCTGATGTATGGGATGCCCTTGTGACGTCTTGTGATGTCAGAGCAGGAGCTGCCTGCAGCTAGGGGTGATCTTGCATGCAATATGCCCATGCAATATACAGCAGCAGCAGCAGTCTGCTGAAAGGGGAAACACTGATTTTTAAGAAGTGAATGAAAAAAAAAATCATGAAGGTCATGATTGTAAAAACATTTTCCTGTTTTACAAAACTGCATGCTGACTTTCACCTATATTGTGTAAAAATGTGAGGCAGGGTGCAGAAATTATGAGATTTGCTGAGCAATCTATTAAAGCTGAGGGAGCCTGAGCATAAATGCTGCCATCACCCAATGCAACTCTCCTTGAGAGAACAACAATGTGAACATTAACTTAAGGCCAAGCAATTAAAAACATTAATGACGAAGTTGAAAAAAATAACTAGTTACCAGGCTACCCTACATGCATGCTTACAACTGCACAGAATTGGTAATGACATGTGCCGCAGTGAAGCCGTTTTAAGCTGTGCAGCAAAGACGCATCTTAAAATTGTTGTCAACACCAGTATGAGTAGATTCATGTCAATTGTCTGAGATATGAGTTTGTTTTATATTTCAAGTTTCCTGACAAAGAATAAAATATGACCTGAAATATGAGTTGAAGTTGCACTGAAAGGGGTGTGAAAAAAGAACAACTGCAGCTCATCCCAGTATCATGGGAGTGGTGATTCTAATCCCATGGCTAATGGCACCTTGTGAGCATCATTTGTTTTAAGACAGGCATCATTAAGGGCAGTCCTGACAACAGGAGGTCATCACAAGACTACAAAACAACCAACTCACAAAATCACAGCATCCTACAGCGTGTTCCAGAAAATGGCTATTCTGAATTCTTCTGAAGTGCGTGTGGGTGTTTTTATTTGTTGATTAGAATAAGTGAGAAAATTTGGACCATCCACTTGAGAAACAAAGTGTGCCACATTACAATTTCTTGTCATTATTTTTGATATTTCACAAACTAAATGATGCATAAACCCCAAAAAGATAACACACTGATGATGACAATAAACATTGATTGCAGCCATAGGCATTCAGCTTCTGTGCACTAAAGGGACTAAGATCACAGAGGCATAAACTACAATTTCATGTCAATGACTCCACAACACACTAAGATCCTTAAAGCTGAAGCCAGGTGCCTGTCCATCCTATCACTACCACATCCGTTCTTTGTGCCAACATGATCCCCTCACTACTAGCTAATTCCCCAGCTGTCACTCCTTCACCACCGCAGACTAGTACAACTGCTGCTAGCTTCAAGAGTCGCCATCACCATGTTGCCCTCGCCTGTAGCTACACATTATAGCTATGACAAGATCAGGGTTGGCTTTGGCGTGCGGCAGCTACTCTTACTGTGCTGCCTAAGTTAATACATCAAACATTAATAACTAGGTTAGATTTATCTTTCAATATTTGAAATCTCTAGTTGAAAATGATTTTAGATTTCTCATTACCATGCAGCCCAGTGTGGTTTGTTGAGGCACATTATGGTGGGGATAGAATCCAAAGTTACAGTACGTAACTTTATAAAAAAAAAAAAATAGATTCAATCAATTTTCTGGTGATGTCCATCACTTAGAATCTATGTACCATTCAACACCATAAATGAGCCACTTTTGCCAAAAAGCCTCGAGCTACAGCAGGTCAAGCCCTCTGTTGATTTCCCATTGGAGCTGCTTTCATCCCACTAGCCACATGCTTGCCTTTTTCCTGTGATACAGCATACCATTCTTTGTCATGTGATTGAACTCTTGGATTAAAGAACTACAAATAATAAACCTGTAAATTATCCATAAAACAAGTGTCACCACTTATAAAACAATCTTGTTTCAAAGTTCACTTTCTGATCCACTTCCCACCTTCTATCCAAAAACACAGATATCAACAGTGGTCTTGCACTTAATATTTTGTCAAAATTTGCAATACTTTATCTGAACAGGTTCACTGCTAACTTGTTAACTTAAACATTTACATTAACATTTCACAGGATCAGCAGCATAGCAATTCCAAGTAAGAAGTCTCATCATGTGATAATCATGTGACCTTGTGTCATTCCTCTGAGCTATAAGGAAGTTAACCAGCTGATCCTGGTTTCCAATGGCCACACAATATGCGAGAAAAACCGGTTTCAGCTCAATATAAATTAGATGCGACATCATCTATTTGACAGATACCAAACAGTTTCAGTTTTAACACGTTATGTAGAAGACATCAGCTCAGTTATTCAGTGTTATTTATTGGTTACTGATCTCTACTTTCAAGCTACAATAAATTTCTTATAAACACTTATGACCTTTTGCCTTTGCAAACTTGCAGGCTTTAATGGTGCTTAAACCCTGCAAGTTCTACTGTGGCACTTTGTAGAAAAGGTGGGAATCAACCCAAGCTATATACCTCCTGCTAAGTGCAGCAAGCTAACAATCAGCAGACTGTATGAGGGATAAGGGGAATACGTTTTGACATTTTTATAATGACTGTTAAACAATTGGCACTTCTACAATAAGATGTTCACATTTCCTGAACAGTTAGCATCATCAGTCCTTTCCATTCGGGTAAAGCACACAGTGTACATAACCGAGCTAACGTTAAGCTAGCGCCAAAGCTAACTAATGTAGTCGTCATCAGCTAACCAGCCTTAACTAGTCTTTGCCGTCTGTCGTTGAACCAGAAGGGCTACCTGCTATAACTGCATCACCTAACTAACACAAACTAGTCACTGCCATTTTGAAAATTAACTAAAGCCACTGGCTGCTCCCAACTAGCTGTTAAGTCTAAATAAATGACAGCTGAAGATTAGCATTGCGACGTAACGTTAGCATGGCTAGCGGAAGGCTTTTACGAGAGCTCAATGGTTGACAACTCAGAGCACCCTGTGGAGAATGGTGTAAACGCAAAAAAGGTTGTTAACAGCAAAAACACACAGTAACATTTTGTAACCAATAAACATCTTAAATATTGAAGGTGATAATGTGATAATTACCGCTGAACACCATAGCCGCAGAGGCACCCATCACTGCGAAGAACGGAGCGTATTCGGGGCTTTCGGCCATTCTTTCTCACACAGTATAAAAATAAACTAAATATACAAAATTAAGTAGCAATGCCGACTCAAAAATCGCACTTAATAAAACCTATAGAAGGCCACGGACTTGATATGTAAAACCGTGTACACCAAGGACCGTCTGACCACCTCAGTAGCAGTGTAAACGGGACAGTCACGACTCTTCTGATAAATACCCGGCACAGCAGCACAAAATGGCGAAGCGGAAAATATCACCTGACTGGCCGTACGGATAAAACCTATCATCCTCTGGGTGTGGGGGCGCACTAAAACAAAGTTCGTTAATGATCTACTCTGCAACGGGGCGCATTTATGTAGCAAGACGAGTAGATTTAAAACGACAAATGACTTATTCCGCGCAAAGAAAGGGTTTTATATATAGTTTATTCATTTATTTATTTATTATTTTTTGAAGGTCACCCCTATCAGGCATCACTGTGGTGTGCTCCGCTGCAGGCTTCCCCTTTGATATCTACGCGTTCACCCTTCAAAAGCAGGAGGATGAAATGATGGGGATGAGCAGGAGGGTGTGGAGACACTGCTGATATTCAGAAAAAATGTGTTTGTATTATTCTAGAAATGAAATCAAGACAAGGTACAATTCATTCTAAGTGTCTGAGTAAATTATGCTATAAATCAGACTAAATGTGATGTGAATGTCATGCTTCAAAAGAACCCCACATTTGATTTAAGTGACCCCTTCACATCCCTAATGGTGCATATGTTCATACACATTTCTGCATTTTGCACCAGGACTCTACCATGCAGCAGAGGGTGGTTTACAGTCAGCTGTGATATGCAGCAACGTGGAGCGTGAGAGTGAGAGAATTTGAGTGTGTATGGTTGAATGTGTATGTGGTGGGGGGAGGGAGCCGAGAATCCCCATTCCACTGTATAGCTCCCAGCAAGTGCAGGCTCAGAGATCCAGAAAGAGGAGGGGAAGAGGGAGCTAGGACACCATGGGAGAGAAGAAGTGTGTGCGTGTGAGTGTGAGTCAGAGAGAGCTTGTGCAGTCCCCGTGCCTCCTCCTCCCTTCCCTCCATCCACCCCTTCATCCTGCTCCCTCTGCATTGCCCAGTCTAGTCAGCACCAGAGAAAGACCCCTCCCCCCATACCACTGTAAAGTCCCCTTCACTCGTGATGCAATTTCTACACCAGCATGGCAGGCCTTCCTTCCTTTCGAACACTTTACTCGGCCAACATCTTACTCCAGCTGCGAAATGCAAGGTTGCATTATGCAACGAGAATAAATCATTTTGGAGCGGGGATGATGTGTGAGTGTGCAGTGATGCATTTGTAACAACAAGGTCACAATGGATGAGATGAGATGATCTTCACCATGTTTCCTGTTAACTGCTGACTGACTGAACACTTACTGACCCAGGACTGACTCTTTTAGGTAGGTAGGGACGTCGCCTTCCTCTTGAGGTTGGATTACAATGTTCCTGCCTGAGATGTATTCTCAGCAGACATTTGCAACCAGGTCATTTACCAGCATGCTGTAATGTGATAGCCAGTGTATCCGCATGTTGTCATTTCTGTTTGTTTTGGGTGGATGGATGCAGGGAGTGGGTGGAAGGTCTTGTCCTTGGTGGCACCAATCTGTGGGGATTATGTGTTGATGGCTGGTTCTTCAGATGCTGTTTAAGGAAAAGAAAAGGGGAACTGTGAGAAATTCTCACGAGGGCATGATTCAATCAGGATACTATTCAAGATTCACTATTAAGTGTTTGCTTCTAATCGTTCATGTACAGTATGATGTGATTATACGTACTGTGTACAAGTAAGGATGTTGATGTGATTCTAGATCTAGATCCTTTATTCTTAGGTGATTCTTACTTTGAGATATAATCAGACCGGGAAACAGTTCCACATAGAGTCCCACTCTGTGTATGATTTACCCAGAAGAAGTTACTGAGCTAAGCTAATCAGGTTTGGCTTTTCTTCCACATGGCCAAAAACATGCATCCATCAAAAATGCCAATGTTGTGGAAAAGCTTTAATCCTGCATTAATCACAAATGTTTTCCTATATGACAGTTTGAAGAAAAAAATGTGAATTTTGAAGGACAGATATACAGTCCATAAAGCAGATTTGTGACATTTAATTATTAACACTGGATGACTTCTGGAAGCAGAGACCTCTCTCTCTCTCCCAATAACCACATTGCAATATTTAGTCTGTGAATGAAAACAGTATCTGTCGGGACCTCCTTAGTCTGCCTCTTAATCCCCTGTCCACAACCCCTTGTCATCTGAGGGGTGGGCGCTGGTCAAGGAGAGACCCATCTCAGTGTAGGGTTAAACACTTAAGCATCTTATTCCTCGAGGCTGGAAAGCATGGTTTTCAGGAGATGCGCCAGACCAACACCCAAAGGAGCAGCTAAATATAGAAGTGCATGTGCGATTAGCAGAGTGTGGATCCTGAATGAACAGCACAGCCTTGGCAAGTCAGAGTCAATGCCACTTACTGTAAAGAAGGAATTACTCAACCACTTTGCCATCTAAGATACTGCATTTTTCCTCATGCATTAGGCTGTGCCACACCCACTGCAAATGAATTGTCTATACATTCAAATAGAGCTCTACTACACAGCATCGACATTGACATGGAATGCTTTCTTGCTGACGTTTAGTCAAACGTTAGAGTCAGTTGCCAAAATGTGCACTGTGTATAGCAAATGCCTGTGAAGTGGGTCCGATTTCTTCATTAGGTTTCACTGAAATCTAACAGTGAGTTCAATGAGCTGAATTCTGCAATTCAGCTGATCATTAAAAGGATTTTGCTGTTATATTTGTAAGTATGTGACTCATCATCTGTTAAATATTTTCCAGTCATGCAGTTCACTGTCAGCTTCCACAAAGAGGAGACATCCAGACAAAAAATAGACAGTGTGCATCTCGGCGCACATATGAGTAATTTAATAGTGACACAGTTAGTGTTAAAGACCCTGACCTCCCTGTCATATGTAATTTACAACTGTTTCATTTCATTTATCTCCTCAAACTAGTTTTGACTTAAAACATGGATGTTTTCCCCACCACCTGGTTTTAATCTTGCAGCAAAATGCAAGTTTTTCTTTTAAACAAAATATCTACTAATAATCTTAAAATGGAAACATACAACTTGCCTTTGTTTTTGGGGATGAATGTATTATTACTATATTTGGCTCGGCAGGGTTACTGGTATTTTTACTATACCATGAAAAAAAAAATCACATTTTTCATATAAAGATATAGTAATCATACTCGCTGTAACATCTAAGAGTAGAGCACAAGAAGATGGGGAGTAGGGAGTTAGATTCATGGTCAGCTGACTTAAAAAGGCATCTGGCACACTTCTGTGACAGTCTACAGAAATGTAAGCCTCTCTTTGCTGGGACAGAGATGTGATAGATTTGGAAGAAACAAAGCAGAGCGAGCAAGAGACAACAAAACAAAGACAGAGTCACTTGCGCGATTGAACGTATATTGCTGTATTTTCACATGTAGAATACATTTGCAATTACTCAATTGATATTTCACTTGCGCACATGTTTGAACATAGATACAAGTAGGATGTATAACCCCGACAACACTTTGCCAACAGGACACAATTTTGGACTTCTTTTGTTACGATCTTCACACTGCAAAGGACGGAAGTAATGGGAAAGGAAGAGAAGGATGAACCAACTGCATTTATATCCAGTACTAATAGTACTTATAAATCAAAATAACCTTGAGATTTTTCTTAAAAAAAAAAAATAAAGTACTGTTATTCACAATAATATCCATATACTATACAAAGGAGAAACTGCCACTCATTGAAAAGAAAGCTTTGACATATGGTGCAAAATGGCAACACTCAAATTCACCACTGATATTCACAAACATTTACCTCATTAATTCATTTAGCTGGTCTCCCACTTATGTACAGCAAATCAGAGTGTGGGAAAATGACAGGACTTGACCAAAAATGTAGCTGACCTGGTCTTAATCGTAGTATTCCAACATTTAAAAACACGTCTCACCAAATCAACTCTTGACTTCACACACTTGATTGTAAACCTCATTTTATCAACATGGCCTGGTGCAGAGCTACCTATACAGTCAATTTGGCAGATTGAGATAAACCACAGAACAAAAGAGACTGAATTTACGTTCGGAAATTCAAATGTTTGAGCTCAGCATAAACATGAACACATCACAGCTGACATAAAGATACCCTCTAAATGAACCTTCAATCGGCTTTATCTGGAGTTGATCCTGGACACTTGCTTCACATTACCAGACACTTTAACACCAAAATACAAATCTGTAAATACAAAAATAAACAGAACAAACAAAAATATCAGATCACATGTTTAAATTTGGATTAACTGCATTAATAAATAAAAAATAGTTAATCATATATGAATTTTCAGGACGGATGTACTTCTGTTTGCATATCTGTGTTTTCCACAAACATTTTGCTGGACATTTTATATGTTTAAGTGTAAATATTGTGTGCATGAATAAGTAATAATGTATGTGTACAAGTCTGTATGAATGTAAATGCATGTATAAGTAGTGTGGGTTTGTGCACAGCTTTATGAGGCCATGGCATCCTGGAAGCCCCACACTTCTAGCAGTGAAACCTGGAAGCTCTCAGCACACAGGGGCGGGTTGTCGAAGGTGGCACATCTGCCACTGCGCCCATGGTTGAGCTCAGAGTCGATGTAGAGAGCGTTGCCTTCGCCTCCCCCTGATCAGATGCAAAAGAACACAGTCTGTATGAGTAACAAGTTGTTAAGTGCAAAGACTGCATTTCTGCAAATGGTTTTCACTCCGTTTAAACTAATAACTCACTCACCCACTATGATGGAGTCAAAGTTGCCAGCCATGAACATGGAAGTATTCTTGGAGTTAAGGTTGAAGTGGCGGGCGGAGAGGAAGGGCGACAGGTCTCCAGCAGCTTTTTCTGGCTGCTGTAGGCTATTGTTGTCTGGGTTTTGGCCCTCAGAGGAGGCTGTGTCTTCCTGGTCCTGAGTCTTGATGGAGGAGGCTAACTCAGGATGGCGGATAACCACCCACTCGTAGCGCTCAATCTCTGGCTTCAACTAGCGAGGGAAGCAGGCATTTATCATTAAATATACACACCTGAGCAACACACATTAAATGGAGAAGTACTGCACACTTATTTACATAAATGGAAATACCCATTTAGTCACAGTGTCACATATATACATGGTGACAAAAGTATCACCCAGTTCCCCGATTCTGAAACATGTCTCACTTTTATGTGTGAACTTTCTGTGTGCCTGTCCATATTCAAACTCTACATGTGAATTCTTCTGCACAGGTCTCTTTTGAAAAACAGATCATGAGCTCAATGAGACTTTGCTTTTAAATGAAGGATTAAATGAAATTAAATAAATAACTGATGGACAGCAGTCCTTGTCGACTGTCTCCTTTTTCCTCTGGTATCAGGTGAGATCCTGGTCAGATACTACTGGATTAGGTTACAGGAGTTTCCTATCTGTGCTTAGTGTGCTAGTGTTTTCTGGTGTGTGGGCTCAGACAGCACACGGCTGTGCATCAACACAGAGAGCCAAGTAAATAATTCAGACAGAAGGCATGAGAGAGCTGTGCTATTTCTGGCCTGGGAGCTATTATGACTAAAACTCAATGCTGCATTATCACAATCAGAAAAGAATGATGTGTGGATATTTTCACAGAGGAAGACACAGCAATCTTAGTATTGTGACTTGTGGCCTTCTATGCAGGTATTTTCATATTGGGAGCCAGACACAGGTAGGGCCAGTGACAGCGAAATCAACATGCGAACATGTGAAACCAGAGTGGATGGTACCCTCTGGTGGCCGCAGTGTGGTACTGCTCAAAATGTGAACATTCAATTTTCAAATGATCACTAAAAACCTTCTTAAACTGCACCAACATAAACAAAAAAGGAAAGATTTTTTGCTGAAAGGAATTTAGTAGGTCAAGATACTAAGAATAAACTCACCCTGAAGACAAAGCACTCCCCTGTGCCGAAGAAGCTCACTTTATTGCCTCCTCTCTTCCGCTCCTCCCAATCTGTGGACAGGAAGGCTCCACATACCTGAGGAGAAAAAAGAAACAAAAAAAAAATGGTTATCTCTTTGATTTGCACATCTACAATGGCTTCATTTGATAAAATAATTCAGAATTCATGCTAGTTGAAGATTGCTATATGTAAGCTACCAACATTCGTGCAGGGATGCCTCTGCAGCACCGTAATCCAATCATATGACACCCGTGTGGCCATGGCCTCTGACACCAATTCACAAAGCCCAAGACGAGAGCTAACACCTGAGTCTGTTTTGCAGTGCACAAAGCTGCTGTGGATCTTTCGAGTTATGACTGACTCGGTGTAGGTCAGTACAGAAGAGACTGTAGTGCACATCACATGCCAACGGCAAGTTTTGATATTGCTCACTGAAGTGCAGCTGCAGTCGGCAAGACTCATTTAATTCTGTCCTAACAAAGGACATAATATAAGATTTACATAATATTTAACATTATATTTGGCTATACATAACAGTCAGATGGGGAAACCTGAATATTAAGAGGATGTCAGAATATTATCATATCCTAGGTCAGCATTTTTAATCCTAATAATGCCCATCTAACGTGGGGGAATCATAAGAGAGTTTGCCGTCTATGTATGTGTTGCATACGTCTCCATCTGTGGTCCGGATGAGCAGCAGAGTGGGTTCGTAGCCTTCACAATGCGAGTAGAACCTGCAGGAAAAAGTGGAAGTTTACTTCATTGTGATTTAACAAACACCCAATATTGAATCTAAGGATTAAACTGCTGTCAATTGTTAATGGACCATGTAAGTACAACAGTGGTGTACTTTGGGGCTGCTAGATTTGCTAAAGCACACAGACATGTAAAGTTAAGTAAGGCGCTGCTTAAATATAGAACAAAACTCTCAGCTAATAGCTTCTTAATTACTAAAGACTAATTACTTCTGTTCCACTGTAGATATAGAACCAACTAATGGGGGGGTGAAAGAAATGCTTGACATAAAGACTGACTGTACAGGCAGTTACTGTGGACAGAACTTCTGTGTATAGAGGACGTTTAAGCAAAAAAACAAAATCAAAAACTTGACTTTACTTCCTCTTTGTCCTTCGGACAACAATTAAAGAACTTTTTCTATTATTTTTGGTTTACAGCTTTGCTTCCATATAGATTTATATTTTGTCAATAAATCAAATTCAAAAACTCAATGTACTGAGGTGGGCACTGGACAGTCTACCTGTTCAGGCTGCAACCATGGGTAGAGGTGGTGAAGAGGAGTTGTGGTTGGCACAGGGCAAAGCGCTCAGGGATCCATGACCAGATGTCCCGCATCTCCTTGGCAGTGACGATCTCAGAGGAGAAGGTGTCAGGGTTAAGTGCCAGCTGGACGTTTTGCCTGGAGACACCCCAAAAATACGGACACCAGGAGAGATGAAGAGGTACAGAATATGAGGCAGATCACACAGGAGGTGATGCAGACATCCTCAATTAAAGCAGATGATGGTGTTTATGTGTTAAGGTGATGCACTGATCATATGATACATTATTATAGAGTATGAATCCCTGTGTGCCAATGTAACAACATGCATTATTTGGAAAAAAAAAAAGAAATAGATCTAGAGAGAAGCATAGAGAAGAGAACCCACCTAAAACTGTGAAATAACCAATGTAGGAAACACAGGAGTGGAGTGAAGACGAGACAGAAGATGGTGGATGGAAAAACGTGGCACAAACCAAACAGAAATGAAACAACAGCATAATGTTAGACAAGGATGCAAGGGCAACTTAAACCACTCCCAAAAGCATAGCAGAGTATAAGACTTAAAAAGTGCAGGACATCCTTGCCAATGAGACAAATGAAACTCTAGTTTATAATATATTCTGTGTTGTCTAAATTGGTCCTGTACTATTTTAACGTCACATTCCTCTCGTTCTGTGCATACCGCTGTAACTTAATTTAGAGTCCAGGAACTGTGTCTGCTTTAATTATATCCAAGAAAGCCCATTCAAACCAGTGTGATAGAAATCTGGGAAAATAAACTAAATTTAATTTTGAATCAAATAAGTTAATTAATGTACAATATTCAAGTGTTAAATTGCCAAATATTGCATCTCATGTAGTGGCACCAAGACTATAACATTAACCAAACACAAAACGAAAAAGTAAAAATATTGGTAGCTTTATATTTTGAATAAATATATCAAATCCCCAAATATTTTCATTATTAATTATATTTGATGATAAAAATTACATCTAATCTCTCTGGAAGATAACCAAAATGCCTAGCAGAGCTGAATGTGATGGATTCCTGGTTCTTGCTGGCCATATAAACCACAAGTTTGCCAAGTAAGGCTACTAGAAGCAGCATGGTTTCTAGACAAAGGGCAACAGAAAGATGCTCGCAATTCACCACATAAAAATCATGTTATTGACTATACCGCTTCTGCTTGACAGTGATTCCTTTCTGCTGCAGGGACTTTTCATTTGTGAGCTGCAGCAGAGTGATCTCCTTCCGGCTGAACAGACGGATGGAGAAAGCCTTCTCTAGCAACTTGTCGGGTGAGACGGTGGAGGCAATGCCCTTGACGAAAGCTTGAATGTCCGCCCTAACTTTGCTTGAGTCCTGCTGCTGCTGGTTGCCCTGGCCTCCCTGGACCCCTGCTTTATGTTTGCGATAGAACTTGAGCAAGGCTATGGCCACGCGGAAGAGAATCTTGTAGCCCTCCACTAGGTAGACATCCAGGATCCTGACTATGTGGCTGAAAGGCAGGTCACCCAACACCCAACGCTGCCAGTCGGAGTAGACTTCAAGCACATCCTGCGCTGTGGCCACGATCAGTTTGTGGGCGGCTGTGCAGTACTTGTTGGCCAGGTCACCAAAAGTCATGCAGCTGGATTCATAGGCCAGGAAAGTCTGGTCCAGCAGTCGTTTGCCTGGCTCATTGCAGGCCAGTATGCGGCTGACGTGCTCAAAACACTGAGCTTCGTCTACGCTGAAGTGCAGGAGCAATGAAGTAACAGCCGGTAGTGACGGGCAGTGGGAGATATCTGGAAACTGTCCGGCCAGGCAGTTGATAATCTGATGGGCCGAGGTTACTGCATCTGTCTTCAGACAGTACCGTGGCACAGGACTCCCATCCACAAAATCTGGAAGTGGGATGTGGGAGGCGGGCTTCTTAGTGGCTGCATTTCCCATAAGGTCTCTGTATACTTCTGCATCTGGGGTAACTGTACGGCAGGGAATAGTTTTGATGAGCTGCTGGTAGACTTGTGCCCGAAGTTTGTGGTTTTTGGCCCAGTAACCCTGCCGAGCCATCTCTTTGAACTCTTTCAGGTCTTTACAGTCTACCTTGGTGGGCCCGCTGCTCTTGGCCAGATCACCCATCTGGTTCCAGTCCACAAAGTGGCCATAGTCTTCTTCAGCCATGGTGCTGGAAACTTGCTAGACTGCCTGAGTACTAACCTTCTGTTCTCCACACAGCAGATATCTAGCCTATTTTTCTTAACTGCCCATGATGGTTACTGGAAGACACAAAGGAGAACAGCAAAAGATTAATGTGCATAGCTTCGTCATAAAAAAGATAAATAAATAACTACACTTTGTCAGCAGCACTGGAGCATAATTAAACCTCCATTTATACAGTTATGCATGTTTCATACTGACCAGTATCAAATTAAGAGAGACAAATATGCGCTAAAACCTCTTAGACCTACAAAACTCAGTTCTTGGTGAATTCCTGTGAGCCCTACTGTCCCTGTAGATTGGCTATCTCCTAAACTATGACATCAGTTAGTTGAGTATAACACACTGCATAGTGCAAAATTAGAGGGGGGATGCATTACAACATGACCACAGTAAATCTGCACTGTAAAAATAGCTTTAGCCAATGTCACCAGATTTATACTTAGGTGAAGATCTTCACACAGAAAAAAAAGCATTTGCAATATGCATTTCATACTTTGAAATGAAAACAAATCAAGTACGCCCCTAGCTTGATTGGAATGCAGTGCAAGGCTATCTTATGATACCATAAGACAGCAACGAATCTTCAGATGACATGCACAAATATATTTTATTGGCTGAGCATAGTTTGATACTAAAGGCATTAAACTGGGATTAAACCTGTGAGGAAAATTAAAAAAAAAAAAAAGTGTATGCTGTAAAACTGACTGTAAGACAATAATCAGAACCTCGTGCATGGAGATGCATGTCCAAAGATCCTTTGCTATGATATACTGACAGTCATAAAGTAATCAGATCACTGCCCTCCAAGAAGTCACATGGAGGTGCAATACATCACTTCATGTAAAACTGTAAGAATTTATGATCAGTCTGTTGGGACATCAGCTGTCCTACTTAGAGGGCATGTTTTCCTAAGTGCTGTCATTAAATAAGTTCTAAAAATTGGGCAATATCAGCCGTCAGCACATCATTAATTTTAACACTTAATTAGATTAACTGGGGTCCACTTACCCAAAGCTTTGCTACCTATAGTCTTCCAATGTTCTCAACCCAGTAAATATTCATACAAAAGGTAGGCATGGCAGAATTTAGTACAGCAACAGTAAGTTAAAATGTTTAGTAAGATGCCAAACTCAACACTATTAGCTGTCATTAGGTCCAACTGGCCGGCCCTTAAACTTTAGTGTTGGCTAGTTAAACTGGGGTCGAATACCTCCTGATGACAAAATAACGTCGCATAACGTACAGGAATGCTTAGCATAAATAACAAGGGGGCGTTGTAGCTCTGGTCCTGCAGGGTAGAATAGTAACCTACCATCCATCCTCTCTGTAATGGACATTTCCCATACAGCAGATACCTATCCTCATCTTGAAAGAGATTAATTCAATTCAATTCAATTCAACTTTATTGATTAGCTCATTAAACTTATGTAATTCTTATGTGTATAGGTCAATACCACTGTCTCATGGTCTGGAACCAGGATTTCTGCTTTTTGGAAAAAAGCAAAAATGCTCACCTATTGAAAATTAGACATAACCTGTAGGGTTCATAATAACCAGCAGGTGTTAAACTCTACTGAATGAGTACACAAAGCATCCTCATTCACAGGATTCCTCCACCTGTCCCATTTTAATATTATGTCCCAATTTTTTGACTGTAGTTTTAGGGCTATCTTGGACGAGGATAAAGCCCAGTTCTTGACCAACAGGTCTCAAAGGATGTCTTGCTTTAGCTCTCAAGGTTTAGCTTGCTTTCAACAGTTAGTGAATTTATCATAACATGAATCATATGATTGCCAAGATTCACAGCCAATAGATGTAGATGAGAAATGACAATAGGCTGTCAACACCCCTCTCATCAGTATGTGTTCGAGCATTGTGTCCCTTTACAAAACACTACAATCATTTTCATACCTATAAAGCTATAAGATACTTGTCTGTGGCAAATTACATTATAATACTTGAGTGGAAAAGGAGGCTGCCCATTAGCCTTAAAGGAAAACTTATTGAAGCGGTCTCACTAGACTGTATCTCTGGAAAACTGGACAGACAAGGTTAACTAGGCAACATTACTGTAGGCGAACCAATGATTTCATAATGTATCTTGAAGTCTCAGCAAATGCAAAGACATAAGCACGGAGAAGGCTATGGGGACACTGTCTACCACCCTGAGCTGTAACCTTTGCTAACATTATCACACTGTCTGCGGGCACAGCTGTGCCTACACACACTGGACTGGCAGCTGCAGATGCACGTAACGCAGCCAGAGGTATATTTCAGTGGAGTACACTGTTAAACGTCGGCTAGCCAGCTGAGGTGATGGTAGCTAACACGCTACAGGAGGCCAGTACACACGGGTCACAGGGTGTTTAACATTACCGCCCGAGTAAATCTGAGACACCCTTTTCCATTCACACTTGCCAAGTTAGCACCGTTAGCATTAGCTAGCTGCAAACCGCTCCTGTCAGTGCGTGTCAGCAGCTAACGAAACCTTGGACAGTCACACAAAACTAGCAGCCTGACAGCATAAACACGAAGGCAGACACGAAGCCACGCAAATATTCCCCGACACCAATACAACCCAGTAAAATATGCAGCTAGCGTTGCTGCACCAGCTAGCATGAATGCTACCCACCACAAATTAATTTGGCACCAGGCTGTCTTGGAGTTTTTTTGATGCGGAGAGATTTCAAGCCTCAATTTGGGGGAAAAAAGCGGTGCATTTAAAGCGCGAAACCAGCGACAGGAATAAGATTTACCTGTACCGCACAGGACCGCAGCCTGGTGAGCAAATGATAAATAAGTGAGGGCCAGTAACCTGACGTTATCCTTCACGTTACCTGGACGGCAGATGTCTTGAGACGTGAAGCGGCATTCATATTAAGTTGACTCGAGCATGCGCAGTGCGTCCAAACGCGGTTACGGTCCGCGTCTGTGAGCGTGCTCTTGCTGAAGCTGCAAAGAGGGGCTCAGGTGGTTGGTTATATATACACCGGCTAATACACATGCTGCGGTCATTATGCGCCATTTGCATCACAGACAAATATCCATACACTTACATAGTATATGCTGACTGCAGTATTATAGCAACAAAACCACCAAAGTGTCATAACGTCCTCTTGTGCATACAGGAGTGATCCAACACATATATTAGCCTAAACCCTTTTATTGCTCACTTCTAGGAGTCGGCTTACATTGATGTGACCATGCAGAGGTAGCATGTCAGATCACACATATCTGATTTGTCTTACTTGCAGGCATGCTCTGTCAAATAAGTGATGGCACCAAGACAGGATAGGAAGTACCCTAGGAGGGGCAACAAACCCTGCCTTTGTCCTGCACTCAAAGCAGCACATGACAGTTATTACCGATGATTAAATTGCAGAGCCATCATTGCTTTCCAGAAGTACTGACGGTGTAATGTTTGTTCGGGCATGTCTTGTCTCTCCTAGACACAGCTGATGTTTTTCATGTCCTCATTAACTGTGGCCTACTTACTAGTGGTACTGCAATAGTGGAGACTGTGCCTTAGCTCTGGAAACCATCTGAATGTTTTGTCTATTCTATCTATACCATTTTCTTTGATACATTTAAAACTGTGCCAGGCACTGTTACACTTTTACGCTTGAGAAACCATCTACATTTTTGTTTAGAGTGGAATAAAACCTTAAATGAGGGTTGGTTATAAGCCGATGTGTGGCAGAGTTTAGATGATCTCTGAGCTCTAGCAAGCTGGAGTTAGTCTCCCACCCAAAATGATAAGACAGAAATCCATCCACATCTCTGAACCAATTCCATTGCACAGTGTTAGACTTCATCATCATATTGATCGTGTGTCCCTCTTGAAGATGCTTTAGTTCCTCGTAACCAAAGTAACTCTGACTGGTTTACTTTAAACAGCTTATGTTGATCCAGGCACCGGGGCATGCCAGAAGGAAAAGAGCAGCGACGTCACATGAGGTAGAGCATCCTAATCTGTGGGATGTCCATGCCATTATGATGATTTCACATTTCATTTGTGTGCACGGCCTTAAACATTTGGATCAGTATGAAACATGCTTGTATAATACTCCTCAGTCAGTGTGTGTGTTTGCATGTGTTGGTTGTGTGAGGCAGGTGTGTGTGCACTGCATGTGTGTGTGTGTGTGTGTGTACTGTAGTTGTGAGAGGCGAGTGATTATGAATGAAATTGAGGAAAAATTAGAAAAAACGTGAATGGTTGTCAGCGTGTGTGTATTTAGGAGAGAGAGAGAGAGAGAGAGAGGCAGAGACAGATGGGTGTAAAGCCAGTAAGCCTTTCGCTACTAGCTTATGGAGGTTTAGGCTCATCAAATCCTTTCTCTCCCACACACAGCGTCACACACTCACACACACACACACACACACACACACACACACACACACACTCACAGAGACATAGAGATGAACACAGACGGTCATGCACACTTTCTACACGCACGTATAACACATATGACTGCCTGTATATACAGGAACTGAAACGCTGCTTTCATATCTGACCTATCCTGTAATATCTGACCTGTAAGATCACATTTATATGGGTTAAGCCAGTTAGTCCACTGGTCTCCTGTAAACATGCACCATTAAGCACAAGGTTTTACCTTTGTAAACCCAGATTAGACTGTAAGACATGCAATGATGTTTATACAGTTAAACAGACCAATGTAGCCTAGAAAGAATTGGGCTTTATAATCAAATTGAATTGTAGCCAAAAAGAACCCATACGCTGACTTACTCTGTACTGCACACAACAGCTTTCAGCAACTGTTCTTGAACAAGTCACCACTTGACTTGTAGGCTGTACTGTGTTTATGCAGGTTGCACTGTTCCACCGTACAGCCCGCATAAATTATTTATCCACAGACTCTGCATAGACGCTAGTTTTTTAATTTGCTGGTTGGAGCTCTAATAGTCATAGGTGCTTCCCCATAAACGGCAGACTGCAGCCAGAAGCAAAGACTTCCTGTAGCGCTCCTTGTCAAACATGGTTTGATCAGAGTTTCAGGGCATTTGATCTGGCGTCTTCACAAGAAAAACCTTCAATCAGCAGGTTTACCTCAACTGACTTGGAGGAGCTGGTGCTGTCAGCCAAACAGGGCTCAGTGTTGTGGTTGTTGTCAAGGGAAGGTAGCCATGACATCTGGGCTGCTAATTGTGTTGGCCCATTTGTAAGAAATTGGTACATTTCCTGTTTGTGGCATCACTGTATGTCAGCTGACTAAGGAAGGAAATCCTTTTCTGAATGACATGTGTCCTACGTATCTCTATCCAAATGATGTTGTTAATTAGTTAAGTGGTATGGAAACGTTTGGCATGCTGTACAGCACTGTGATCTGTAGCCCTCCTAATCATCTTCGCTCTCATGATCAGAGGCGAGCTGAAAAGAGATCACAATAACCTTATTTTTCTTCTGCAAGTGAACTTTAGTTGTGTTATTTTGCTTTGAATCATACCTGATTTACAAAATAATGCCTCCTAAAGCCAGTCTTGTCAGGACTGCATGCAGTTCTGAACTAAAACTACCAATGAAAACAGAAAATATATATTTCAAAATATTTTTGATCTCCAATTAAAGGCTTTTAACTTTCAAACCCACATGACTAATAATTTATATTTCCTTCTCTTCTCCTACAAGAATGCCTGGTGCACAATGGTGCCCTCCTCAGGTACCTGGAGGACATCTGATCTGTCTTCAAAATGTGTGGCTTTTCCATTTGTTGCCTTGTCACCTAAACTGCAGGTTTCCTAGTCATGCATGATTTAATAAACAAGTCATTTCACGAAAACAAAAAAACTGTCCATTGAAGCCCAATGAAATGTATCAGTTTTTTTCTCATGCATGTCCATTTTAGCACTTACAACCAAAATAAATGTTCCAAATATATAAATGCACCAATTCCTATATGACTGAATTATTTTACAACAAAGTATGTCAGAATTACAACTTAACTTAACAACTCTTAATTGTTATCTATAAAGTTTCCACTGGGTACTTTCTCGAATCTATTATCATTCTTTCTATTGTTACTGCCACAAAATTTGTACTGTCTTTTGTCTGTATGGTGCCATTCAGTGCCAGAAGTATGCACCATTTTAGCTATTTAAATGAGCTTGCTGCTTGAGTATCAATTCAAAACCAAGGCTTAAGTCTAGCCAGCGAGACTGAAAGAAACTGTGTCACCCAATAGCGTAGGCTCCATTGTATCTGTGAAAGGCCTACGCAGCGCTCCGGGTATTGTTTTCTTTAAAGGGGAGTCAGGTTACCTTGACAACCGCAGGATGCCTACCCATAGGCCCTGAGACAGAGAAAAGGCATGGCCAGAGAAGGAGGGAAAGAAAGCGAAAAGAGACAAAAAAGGAGGCAAGATACTTCCCAGCCCAACTTTATTTGCTTTTCTTTGGTTTATTTGTTTTCAAAACCGGCCTGATGGTTGCCAGTGGGTTGGGACGGAGAGCTAAGGAGGTGAGGATGTGTGTGTGTTTCTGTGTGTGGTTGTGTGTTTGTGGTTGCCCATGTGTTGGTTGGTCTTGCACGCTTAACTGTTGACATCACTGTAGCTGTTTCTCACATTGACACACAACAAACAGTTTGGTTACATCAGTTTTGTTTAGGTTCAGTTTGTCTGTCAGTTTAATGAACATGTCTAACACACAGCCTGAAAAGGCTTTCATGGCCAGTCATGCTGGAAGTAGCACTACTCTGCAATCTATTTATGCATACAGACTTCACTGATAGCATTCATATGGAAAGTCTGACCATTATTTGCAATTTAAAGAGACTGCACTGGTTCTTTTGTGCTTGAATCCAAATATGGGAATGGAAAAAATAGCAATAATGACGTAAAGACGTAACTACATTAATTACTGAGCATGTTGCATTCACTTTACAAATGTCCTTGTTTTGACAGTGAGATCTGCCATCCTGTAAATAGAGGGCCATGCACGTTGCACTGAGGCCACGCAGGTAAGGCTCGGCATCAATAGATCAGTGGCTAATCAGTAACTGATGCACCTTACCTCATCCATGGTCACCCCTGACACTTTGCATGACTTAGGTCAGGTGACTGAAAGCAGAAAATTGCAATCGTCATTCTTGTGGTGTGTTGATCAAGCACAATATAATTCCGTCTTCCTTTTATGCTGGGCTGGATTTCCCAGCATGCAATATATACAGTAGATATCAGGCCAACTATCACAAAGTTTTAACATGGTTTCTCCTGCTGTGCAGCTTTACAGCTGCATCACTTTTCCATAATGCATATCCCCTCAACCACAGACGTGACGCTGTGATGAGTGCTCTGACAACTGATGAAATACAGATTGAAGGATAAGATGGAAATAATTTGTCTGGGTCTGAATCTGGATCTTTACAGGCACTAAGAGAGCCTTCAAACTGTAAATGCTTGTACTTGAGCTTGGCTATGCCTTGTTTCTTTGGGTGTGGGCTGGTGGATTTACTGGCCTGATGAAAGCAAGAGCGAAGTGACTGCTCTCTCTGCCCCAGTTCACTGAAGCTGGGAGCCCATGTGAATAGAGAGCTGACACATGCTATAATGGCACATCACCCTTCAGCTATTTATTTTGACACACCAGGGTCCTCACTTGAAGTCATGGAACAATTTAAGTCTCCATGTTCTCTGTGTATTCGTTGAAAGGCAAAGTCAGGCTGTGAGTTTTTATTGCATCAAATCTGCTCTTAAGTTGAAAGGAGACTTAACTGGTTGGTTATGACACAAACAATTAAAAAGTGACCTTTCACGCCATGTCCAATATGAGGCCAATAAACATACTGAGAAAACACATCCACACCTATGTGGAGTTGTTTATTCTGTTGCATATACTGCTATTTCTGTGCTTATTTAAAAAATATGATTCATGAGACTGGGTATGATCCTCCATTTTCAGACTTCGTGTTTTGTGCTGCTCTGATTCACAACCAGAGAAGTTCCCTAGAGGTACTTCTGCAGTTGTCAGGGAATCCGTGGAAAGACTGCAGCTCAACTTATTCGAGAAAATAGAAATTACGATTTTATACTAATGATTATAACTTTAAATATCCACATATTGAGTCAGCTCTAACAATTGCAAATGAGAATATTTTGAAAACTAGTTAGCAAGTGAGTAGAGAAAGTTATCCAAAAATGGATAAATGTTTGAATTCAATAGCTTAAAAATAAACCCTTAAAAGGCTAAATCTTTTATTTTATCCATTATTGGCTGAAATTAAATGGATAAATGCTTGAAATTGACAGCTCAAATAAACACATTTGATAGCTGGTGTTGTGTGGTAGTTGAGTTTATGAGACACAAAAGCCTTCCTCTATACAGTCTTTGGTTGGGATCTGCTGATGTATTCTGTGTTGTGGCATTTGAAGAGTTTTCGTTGTGTATTGTGCCCTCTAGTGGTTGCCTGCTGCTCTGCCTGTGCCTGTCTGTGTTCACCCTGCTGCTGCAGAGCCTCTGGGTGCCACTTGAGATGCCCACGGATGAACCAGCTGGGAGGTCACCCGAGGAACAAGGTAAAACACACACGTGTGATGTTTTGCTGTGAAATGTTTTGCTATGAGAATAAGAAAAATGTGGTGTCAAAAGAAAAAAAACATCAGTGCTTTCATGGACGCACCAAACCATGCAGCAATGCTGATTATGAATGAAAAATATTCAAAACAAATCAAATTCTGGGACACATTAATCGCAGTCAGATGTGATGTCTTCACATTAAACGTTGCTTGGGGAAATTGGGCAGGACTGGTGTATATTTTGCAGAGATTTACTGTCTTCCCAGAGTTAGATGAAGCTTTGTACACAATTCGCGGTGGGTCCTCCCATGTGTCTGACAGTTGTGGGTTTGTGGCCAACATATACCCCTGTTCAGTTCAATAAACTGTTTCCCTAAAGGAGGGTATTTAAGGGGGCAGTAGAAAAGGTTGTTTGGGCAAAAGCTTCTTGTTGGTTTACAAAGAAGAGACAAATGTTGTCAACAATCTCCTCTGGAGTATGTTTTTCTGTAAAATCAGCATTCTTTCTTATTCACCCGATGAATAAATTAGCATATTGTGGCACCGTACCTCTCCCAGACTTCTTCATCTACGAGTCATTCTTAAACATCATCAGGAGCATTTTTGAAATAGACTAAATATAAATAATAATAATAAACTGCCACTCTGTGTTTTGAGTGGTCCATGAGGTCTCTAATTAATGTTCAGTGCTGCTGCTTTTGCGAGGAATCTTGCTTTAATGATTTTACAGTGTTTACATCATATGGATAGTTACTGACTAATCTGATACAGATGCTGATTCATGATGCATTTGATTTTTTTTTTGAAGTTTCTTAATTCAAAGGAGAAGTTTTTATCTCGTGAAAGACATGGACGACGTGGCAAAGTGTAATCACAGAAGATTACTTTTTATCTAAACATCCCAAACCTGCTCTTCTCAGATTCTAGAAAAATATTTTTTAGCAGACAATGTGACCCGCTGGTGCACCAGAGCCACAGAGCCACAATTGCTCAGTGCTTTGAGGGACCCACCACGAGTTGTGTACAAAGAGCTGCCCAGCAGTGGTTGTGTTGGAAAATACACCACATGGGGGGAAGCTGGTGGTCAGCGCACACAGTTAATCCAGCTCAAATTTAACACCAACCGGTTTTCAATCAATCTCTCTGAAAAATCATCTGTCGGAACAAGTCATTGTGTGTCATATTTAATCTTAAAATCTGTCGGTTTTGTTGCCTCAATGCTGGCAGTGGCACAACATAATTTAAACTGTGCCATGAGGTGATTAACTCGCTTTAGAATAAAGGATGATTTTCAAAAACAGGGTTTCGTACCCGTAATTCTGCTTATTTTTAAGAAACAGCTTGAACCGGATGATATGCAGTGACATAAAACTGAACTGTCTCATTCCATTGGCAGATGACACTGAGGAAATTTATATCAGTAGACGATTATCATTTCATTTAAACAGATTATATATGATAGTACATATGAAGGAGCTTTGTACCTAATATGTTCTGTCTTACAGAAACAACTTATAATATATGTTCTACTATGTGCTATAACAAGGAGGGAAGTAAGGGTTGTATATCCACGCATACACACCTTTACGAGTTAAGTTGTTACAGGACCAAACCTCTTCTCTCCAATTTATCTACTATTGCACCTGTGCTCAAGGACCCCTGGACATGTACATAGTGATATGCTGACAGCAGCTGAGCAAACAAAGATGAAGTGACATCATCAGTCTGTGGGAGTTTACTGTGTATTCAATTTTTAAGCTGTATCCCCAAGGAGACCCTTATTCTGTCCTCAAATCAATCCTAAATCCACCAGCAACCCCCTGCCACACAAAACTGAAAAAGCACAGTGTAAGTAGTCTTTCCCAACAACTGTTCCCAAATGCCAATGCAACTCTTGTCTTGTCTTGTAATACACTGGATGTTCTCACGTCTTCATGCTGTCACAAGCCAGAAAGGTTGGGAATCACCGGGTTAAAGGAAGCACAACACCTGACTAAAGTCAATGAAAACAGGCTGTTTGTGAATAGTTTGATCTCACTGGAGTCCATGTTACAATATAACCTTAACAGCATATGAGGTCAGCAGTTTGAGCGTAGCGCTACCTTCAACCATGAAGGTGTCCGTGGAAACGTTCAAACATATGCATACAGTATGTCCATATGAGTGTATGTGCCTGTGTGTGTGTGGACCGTCGTTAAAACCACAAAGAAACGTGAGATGAAGGCAAAACTCCTGTTACACTCAGAAATTATGACTCATTACCATCTTTATCTGTCATAAAATAGTTGTTCAGGAACTTTCACCTCTGTAAAAATGGTTACACACCATTACTGTTCCCCCTGTATGGAACATGGAAAATACACATAGCCATAAGTGCTGCTTCATTTGCAGCAGATTAAGTTAAGAAAATAGCATTACATAACCCTGCTGCTGCATGATACGCAAAACAAGATTTCTTACTTCAGGAGATTTACTATGACATAATACACAGTATTACTACTTAAACATTATGATAGGCGGCACTTAATGATACTGCACAAACATGACGCACCATGTTGTTTTAACTTCACAGGCCATCGTGGTCTTGGCTTTCGTAGGCTGGCTCTTCGCTTGGAGGCTTTGAGCACTCAGGTGCAGAGGCTGAGCAGAGAGAGAGATGTCGCCCAGCTGACCAGAGATGATCTCAGTCTGTTACTGCAGAGGTATTCAACAACAGGCTTATTAATGGAACATCTCAGTGTAATGAAAGTACACGTATAGCTTCTTACATTTGTTCACACAGTGGGTTTCTGTTTGTTCTGCAGCTTCAGACAGGACCAGCGAGGTTTAACCCACTTGGTAGAGAAGGAGCTGAAGAGAGTTTCTCAGAGGCTTGACCAGCTGAGCCGCCATCACCACCATCAGTCGCACACACCGTCACCACCTGATGATCTCAGACTACACACAGGTACAGCTAAGACTTTTATCACAAGTTATTTGTCTTAGTTCATTTGTGGTTTAGTTTCATGAACTTTGCTAAAGGCTGTTCATTGTCCGAGTTAAAACAGATATTTCAGGGTTTGTTCCAGCTATGATATGATTTAATATTCTGGCTACACCAAAATAAATACACTCCCCCTCCAAATGCATTTTGCCAGCTTCAATTATTGGCCAGTTGCAATCTTTTCTGTGGTTTACTGCTGTGGTAGTGTGATACTCTGAGCCAAATGCATGGTTCATAGCCTCAATAGAGGTTAACCACACAGTGAAATTAACAAGCTGTGATAATGGAGGGTGTGAATAGGGGGGTTAGAGGGCAGCGGGTGCAGGTGATTATGGGGGATGAAGTCCTTGAATAGAAGTTTAACAAGTCCCACAGAGCCAGCGCCGATCAACTGGCCGTGGGGAGAAAAAAATTTACGTCTACATTACGACCCTCCTGAGAGGTGTCAGGTGAGAGTCGGGTTACGCACCCTGGTTGGCACGCGAGGGGTTGTGTGTCTGTGAGGGTGTGTGTGTGTGTGAGTGTGTGCGTGTGTGTGTGTGTATGTGTGTGAGCAGTAGAGATGAGTGGGTATATGTTTCCCACTGTTCCTGAAAAAGGGAATTCATAAAGACACCATACTGTGCATATGTGAGGGTACGCGCTTGTCGACACACACACACACACATGCAGTATGTACGCACATGCCACCCGCATGCACACAACCACACACTACGCCATCACCAGCCTGTTCGCCCCTTACCCTCTTCCTCTCACATTACCTCACACCCATAAAATACGACCGAATTACCCAGGAGTCCTTTCACCAACTTGTCTACTCATACTCTTGTTTTTGCAGAGGGAGCACCTTTTTTTTGCTGTCCTCCTATAGCATATCACTGTTTTTAAGCTTTCACACCACAGCCATGCCTACAGGTTTTTCTTATCTTTTTTTCCTCTCTTTTCCTTTTTACTAGGTTGTTTTACACAGTTAAGGACTGTGTATTTTGGCATGGGCTAACATTGTAAAAGGGTACGTTTGGTAGGAGGCAGGTGTGTCAGGTGTGTGTGAGCGTGTGTGTTCATTCCAGTTGATTGACATTGGCTAAGGATGGTGGGGGGCTTACGGGAAAGGGCCTCTGAGAACACACTGCCTCTACTCTAATGCACTTGCACGCATGGCAGCACTATACATCGTGCTGATGGCTGCTATTCATTGTGAACATTTCATTCGAGAGGTTGTATATCAAAGTTATTATCCACTGTTCTTCATTACCCACAGTCAGTTAACTCTACAGTGCACTTTTTGTTACTAAAGCCAGGGCTGTGGAATAATGATGCATTCAAATTGGCCACATAAAGAATAACTGTGTGACGGCTAATATCTTACCCACAGGGCCCAATGAGAAGTGTGAGGTACCGATGGATCCTGCATATCCGCTGTGTGCGGAGAAAGTGGAGGTGAGAAAGTGGAAATATATGTAGTAACATGAACTGTATGGCTGTGTGCATGCACTATTATAGTTGTATTGAAGTTCAATATTCAGTTCCAAGTTTGACCTACATACCATTTTAAAAGAATGAGAACTATATTATAGCATGTATTTTATCTGCATGCCGAACAAAACCAAAAACGTGTGCTGTTACTTTGACTTACCATTATTTTGATTTAACATCTGTCTCTCTGGCAGTTTCTACAGGCCCGTTGGCAGTCAGATCCCTGTTATGCTTTTTATGGGGTGGATGGCACCACCTGCTCCATATTGACTTACCTTAGCCAAATAGAGGACTTTTGTCCCCCTCGTCTTGGAAGAAATCACTCTGCTCTGCCGTGGCACCGGAAACCTCAGTCTCAAACAGAGGAGGTACAACCACATCAGGCTCATGCTGCTGAGTGTGAATGTACCAATGCAGAATGATCTCCTCTACTAAAACTCGCTGTTTGACTTTCATGATTGTGCACAGGCCGAGATACGTACATCTCTGAACCCACTGTATGAGGTCATCAGCAACAGCAGCGGTCCTGCTGTGAACTTCATTCGCTCCAGAGTGGAAAGGATGTCTGAGCGGTGGATACAGGCAGGACTGAGGATGAGGCAGAGCAGCAACAAGACAGTCTCTACCAGAATGAGAGTATGAACCACCAAGTCGACTCTGGCAATCATGCTCTACTTTATCATTCTGATTTTCAAGTTAATTACTGAAATATATTTTCAAAAACATATTATACATTGACTATTTCAACTATTAAAAAAATCAGGTTTTTACACCACACATTTAGTCTAAACCCACTTACCTTTTCCTCCTACTTAAATGTCATGTTGGCATCCTTTAAAGATGGATTTTGGATTTAACACGTTAGCATTAAAACATCCCCATTTCCCATCGTCTAGGTGCTGCTGTATCCTGGTGCCCTGGCCGGGAATGTGGGCCAGCGTTTTGAAGCCATGGTGAAGAGAGGCGGTCCACTGGGGGAGCTGGTCCAGTGGGCTGACCTCAGTGCCTGTCTGACAATCCTGGGCCACAACGTAACCTTCAGCACCTCACAGCACCAACTCCACAGGTTGGTACCACTATCCTATAGCAGTAGTTACTTTCATCTGACACAAAATATTATGTTTATTTTGAAAGTACTGGTTAAATACTGTATATGTCCAAGTATTTTAGGATTTAAGCATCACTGATATATGATGAATCCATAGGTTTCTGGTCTATGGTAACTTTATGCTGAAGTGATGGGGCAAAAGATGGATACTGAATGATGCTGAACAGTTAGTGGTCTGGTGTGTGTTTATTGTGACTGGTCCAGCCTGATAGGTGCTGCTCCAGGTCGAGGCAGTTGTCCAACCCAGAGGCCCCTGACCTTTGACCTCATCTATACTGACTACCATGGTCTCGCTCACCTTCAAGGCGCCATGGGACTGGCTTTCCTGCATTACCAGTACGACTTTGATCTTTTAATGTAGCGTGCATTATAGAGTGAGATTGTTTTATTGTGTGTCCATACTGTGGCTGAGTATAACAATGTAAGATACATTTTGTAATTTTTTTTGAAAATCATTCTAGGTGTCGCTTCAGGGTCCTGGACTCTTTTGGCACTGAACCAGCCTTTAACTTGGGAAGTTATGCACGCAGCCATGGATATAAAACACTGTGGGGCAGCTGGGGCCTCCAACCTCTGCAGTACATGACCATGTTCCGTAAGTCTGTGTGTATATGTGTATGTATGTGTGTGTGTGTGTGTATGTGTATGTGTATGTGTATGTGTATGTATGTCTGTCTACAGTAGATAGATACACACATTTATATCTATATGCTGCTGCAGCACTGATCCTTCACATACGCCCCTCTAAGCGTCTTCACAGTGAGAGGATGAATAGCTGAGGTTAAATAAACTTGGTACCCAGACAGTGCTTTCATTCCAACACCTCTCCCTGTCATCTTTCCCACCCTGTCGGGAGATGGAGACAAGCTGGACGCTCTGGGCCGAGAGCCACCCTTCATGCCTCAGCCTGAAACACTGTTTATTTGTCCTGCTAAAGGGAGAGAGGGATGGCTGTTAGCTGATGGTGGAGAAGGGGTAGAAAGATAGAAAGACAGCATAACAGAAACAAAAACAAAAGGAAACTAGAAAAAGAAAAGAAATACGCCTGAGAAAAGAGAGGGTGGGTGTTTACGCTTCTGTTTTGAAATGGCGGAGAGGAAGATAGTTGACTGAAGGATTGCACTAAACAGACAAGCAAACGAAGCAGAACTGTAAACAGGCAGCAAGAACACTGAAACCAACAAACTGAAAAACTTAATTCCTTTGCAGCTTCCCACCAAACCCCCACATGTTGCATGATCTTGATTGAGATCTTGATCATATCAGTGAGTTGTTGCACATCTCTGCCAATCGTATGCTGAGAACCTAGACAGGTGTAAGAGACAAGGGGGCACAAATGGAGCTGAAAAGGAGCCAGGAGGAGATTCTGTGCTGCTGTAAGGGTGAACGAGGGGAGATTTGGCAACAGTCTGTTAAACATGTATCTTGAGACAGGAGACACACACACGCACATATGTCCACGTACACCTTTGCTCGCACATTCCTAGCAAAGTAAATACTCATCTTTCACACCTTCCTCAGTGTGTCTGAGGGCAGCAGTGTGGCAGCTGCCTATCCAAACAGCCAGACATTAACCTCTCACATATGAGTTCTCATTTCCTTTAACTGCTGGTTTATACTGCACAGCATGTTTTTCCTCTCTCACAGAATTTTAATCTTATTCACCTGTAATATTTTTGGCCTGCGTTGTCATTAATGCCTCTACAAGAGTAATCTTGTTTTCTACACCGTTTCTTTTTTGTGTTGCCTTCAAGCAAGACGTGTGTACGCGTTTGCCATCTTTGAGTTTCATTACTTACAAATAAAGAAGTTTACTACTTAAAAACCTATTTTCTTGCGAACTGGTAATTTCATCTAATCTTATTTATCTTCTTTGTGTCCCCTGGCTTGCATGTTTTCTGCCATCTCTAGCTCATACTCCTGATAACTCCTTCCTGGGCTTTGTGAGTGAGCAGGCAGTGAGAGAGGAGGTGGAGGAGGAAGAGCTCGAGCTGGATACCTACAAGAAAGACAGGATAGCAGTGGTGTATGGCAAACAGGACTACATGTGGCAGGTATATTGACTGAAACAGTAAAGGAAATGTGTGTGGATAGGCTGCATGTTAGCAAAAAACATGTGAAGAAGCCAGCTACTGCTCGACTTTGCATGATAGTGAAGATTTCACAAAGACGGCTTAGCGTTTCTATACATGCTGATTTTCAGCCAAGACGCTCTGTGTATGTATGTGTGTGTATATACTAGGGTAAATCTGACTATGTGGGGGTGATCAGTGAGGAGCTGGAGATGCACGCTACAGTCTACCAGCCTGCAGGACACGCCTCTAATTTGCCCAGTTTCATCAGGAACCACGGTCTGCTGACTCAGGAACACTTCCTACGACTTCTCCACAGAGCCAAGGTCAGATAAGAGCTCATCTAAGGATAAAGCTGTGAGGTCTGCAAAGCTGAATCTTTGAACTGCAACCATTGTTTCTTAAGTAGATTATCACAGAGTGAATTGTGATCCTGTATGGATCACTGTCATCGTATTCTCATCTTGACTGCCCTGCCTTGTTTCTAGCTTATAATGAATCCCAGAACAATATGTCTTCCTGCTGCTGCCTCTCTCTCAGGTGTTTGTAGGTCTTGGGTTCCCCTACGAGGGTCCAGCTCCAATTGAGGCAGTAGCTCTGGGCTGTGTCTTCCTTCAGCCACGGTTTGACCCACCACACTCATCTGACAACAATGACTTCTACAAAGGCAAACCCACCACAAGAGAGGTAGGGAACTCCACAAACTGAACAAAAGAATATAAATATGTACATATAAATATACATCTTTTTAAATCTGAGGATAATAAATAACTGTGGATCACAGATCTCCTCCCAGCATCCGTATGCTGAAAAATTCATTGGCAAACCCCATGTGTGGACTGTAGATGTGACCAACAAGACTGATGTACGGGAGGCTGTCAGAGCCATTCTACGCACAGAGGTGATGATGAGATAACGAGCAGACTTGCAATTATGTTATATATACATGTATGTAAAGGCACACCTTGTAATTCTGTACATTTCAGTTAAAGTAGCACTGAATGTATATGTATGTCTTTGCAGGTGAAGCCTTTCACCCCCAGAGAGTTCGCTTTTGAGGGAATGCTGGAAAGGGTTCATAGTTATATCACTCATCAGGTACAGAGATGCAATCTGCTGCAGTATTCTTGGGTGTCGCCTTACCTAATTCATCCTTCATCTAAAAGGCCAATATGTTAATAATATTCTGACCCAACACTGAATAAGCAGGTTCAGTTAGTCCTTTAGAGTTGCTGAACAAGATAAGATATGAAGGTGAATTTCCTGCTCTCTCTCTCTCTTGTCAACCTTCCTTCTCCTACTTTCCTCCAGAATTTTTGCAGTGAATCCGTCCCTACTTGGCCACCTGACAGTGCTCTACGGGTGCACCTGGGTCCCCTGGGTCAGTCATGTGTTAGTGTGTGTGGACGGTCCTCCCACCACGTGTGTGAGCCTGCTCTGTTTCACCACCTGAACACTCCTGCTGCATTCACCAGGTGAGAAATCAGCAGGTACACACTGTACATGTGTGCAGGAACGGCAGTTTAATGTACAGAAGTCCACAGCAGGGAAATCACCACTGAAAGGCTCTTTGTATTGTCTGTGAGCTTGCTGTAAGATACATGCAAATGCTATAGGCTGACATTTGTGCTGTGTGCATAGATCACCTGTATGTATTTGGTATTTACACTCGTAAATCCGAACATCAGATCACTCTAAAATGGCAACCAAATAAATACTATATGGGTATTTTAAATTAACAAATAAATACACTTTCATTTCCAATTCTGTAGACTCCGAATAAGCTGCTCCAGCATGGGGCAGGAAGCCAACCACCTGTTTCCTTCCTACAGCCCTTGGGGTCGACATTGTGGCCTTCAGCAGGAGCCTCTGCTGTTCAGCTGTGCCGGCTCTGACCCTTCTCACCGCAGACTGTGTCCCTGCAGAGCTCACCTACCTGGACAGGTGGCCCTGTGTCCTGACTGTCTCTACACAACACTGCAAAAGAACTCAGGAAATAGTGGGAAGAGAGGAGGAAAAAGGTAATACGAGGTAAAAGGTAAAACAGCACCAAAGAGCCATCTGCAATGCATACTGTATACGTAAAGAACTGATCTCAACCAAAGAGAGCCAGCTGTCCTGCCCATGCTGTTGAAAGCTCTGTGGTGTTGTTGTTGTGGATCTCATGCCAAGTGGAGATCTGCACTCTATTTTACTATGATGTGCACATCCATATGGGTTGAAAATCAACTATTTTCAGTGCCCCAGTAATCTGAAGTCCATCGTGTCAGTCAGCATTTAGTTTTTAATAACAATTTTAGTTCATTCATCACCTCAGGTGTTAGTGGTTGGCAGTTAATAAACTAAGTTATGTGAAGAAGTGGGTTAAGTTTACTTAGTATTTACTTCACTTGCCATGGACAGCCATTACTCAGGAAACGTATCCTAATGATTGTCATTTCATAAGTGCTCAAACTGTTGAAGGGTGATGAATTCATCACGTCTCATATTGAAAAATAAAATCCCTCCTGTTTTTGTAGCTTTTCCTTGATCCCTTAAGCAAATAGTCTGACAGCAAGATGCACTTTAGTGAAAAGTTGTATATTTAAATGAATATACGTGAGAAGTTGCACTTATGACACTAAAGCCATTTCACTCTCAATGTTTAACTTCTCTTCTCCTGCTCTGGATCATACACAGTACAGTGCACTTCAATATTATGCTAAATAAGTATCTAATCATTCATTCGCTTACAGTAATGTATCACAGTGGTCAGCGTTGCATGGGATTATTGCTCATGTAACCCCTCAATGCATTGCTGGCTGCAAATATTAGCCTGGGCCTCGGAGGAGAGCGGGTGACAGCCTAAGTGATGAGGCTCATTATCTGAGTGAATCATGGATAACCTCTGGATGCCTTTGGGAGGTCACAGCCATATGACCATGATTATACTGTCATATAAACCGCTGGTTCCCAACCGTCTCTGACTTAGGAACCCCCGCCCCCCAGTCCTGTTTAAATCCGTGCCCCCCGCCAGTACAGGCAGAACCTCATTGTTTGTCTTTCAAGCACATATTTTGCGTCATTTAGAGCGGGAAAAAGTCACTGAAGGCAGGATTAATTATGTTTTCTTGAGTTATTTTACTAGAAATTACACTTTAAATGATTTTGATCATAACAGATGACTCATTTTTCCCTGGGTTTTTGCATTTGCTCCAATATTATTCCATGACTGCCTCATGACCTGCAGATACTTAGAGCCCCCCCAAAGGTATTTTGCAGCCTAGGTTGATCTGAACAAACATGGAAACATTACATACAGTGATATGGCCACATGACACACACAAAGAGAGGCTATGCTTGAACATTTCCATTTCAGAAGCCTTTTAAACAGCCACCACAGACTGATCCCATCATCCATGCCTGCAAAACAACTTGTGAAGGAAACAAATGATAACAACTAAAGGCCAAACTACAGCCCATAATCGGTGTTGTAAGTGATGGGGTGCTGGACTTACATGGCACAGCTGTTAGCAAAGATGGCTCCAACAATGGCTACAAGCTGCTATTTTGAACTGGATCAGTGAGAGGCTTTTCTGGGAAACAACGCACTCATGAATGTTAATTGGCAGAACAGGAGACCCTTTCCGCCCCGATACGCTCCATGTGACCATGACATATTGTCACTCAGGGATCAGACCACTCAGGGCTGCGACGACAAGACTGGTTGACAATGTGATTGACCAGTAAATGCCTGTGAAACGGACCATGAAAACAACATTTGTGATGACTTTTGTGGACTGTGGTGAATTCATTTGGCCCTGTCAAACGTGACTTTTGCTTAATTGCCTGAACGGTCCAAAGATGATGGAAATGAACTTGTGTTTATGTCAAAAAGCTGTTTGGATTAAAGGAAAATAAAAGCTGCTTTCGAAGCAGAGGGACGTCTCTGAAACGAAATTTTGGAAAGCGATGTGTCATTTCTGGATTAGTCATATTAATTCATATCAGTTACATGTGTTATGGCACATAAAAGCTGTCACTCATGTCTCAGGGGACTGATAGCAAAGGGTTCAAACTGAGGGTTCAAAAACAGCTCAGAGTAGATATGGAGCAAGTGAGTAAATGTGGACAGACAAAGGTTTTAGTGTTCCACACGACTGCATACTGACCTCATAATGGATGGAACTGTATGGGAGTTCGAAACTGACAGCATTTAATACTTATCCATAAATAAATAGACAGATAGATAGATAGATAGATAGATAGATAGATAGATAGATAGATAGATAGATAGATAGATAGATAGATAGATAGATAGATAGATAGATAGATAGATCATCAGAGTGATTACACTTGCAGAATACCTATACTACTAGCATACTGTACTTACATGTGCCTGCTTCATGCCACCTCCACACGTTGAAATAACGATTAGACGGTTAGAAAATAGGGGATGATTGATGGAGGAGAAAAAATAAAAACCCTCGAGAAGCCAAGAGAGGAAACATGAACCTGTGTCAGGGTCAGCCAGACATCATGGAATGTTCATGCTCCAGTAGAGGTTCAATAATGTTTGTGTGAGTACTTTTTAATTTTACATGAGAGACAGGAACTCTTAGCCACATAGGGACTCTTTCTCCTATACCTTTTAACTGTGGAATGTGGTGGCAAATCAAACTTCACTGCCAAGAAAAATGAGCGCTCTTATAGAAGAAAGCAATACAGGAGAGTTTGACTTAAATTCAAACTTTCAACCTGTGACACATCTGTCGTTTTATATGACAGATAAACATTTATTTTGAGAGACCTCAAGGTATAGAGAAGTGATATATGTTTTTTTCAGGCTTTACTATTATTTCACATACAGTACTAATTTACTTACAAGAAGGTGATGACAAGTTTGCATTTAGACCAAAATGATTGCCCTGTATCAACTTCAAGTTACATAATCAGAGGGATATTATAGACATAACTCACCCATGTCCTTTTCTTCCTGAGAGTTACTGGAAAATGTTGTAACCCCCAAATTTGTCATTATTGCTGTATTATATTTGCAAGACTGTTTACTATCAATCACACTATTTACACTGGATCTTCAAGTGTTTCCCGATGTACTTCTCATCTCCAATCAAACACCATTTCTGCTGAACCAATGCCCCCTCTTTTTCTCATTTCATTTCGTCTACTGCTCGCTTTTTTTCTTTCTTTCCACTTTCTCCACACTCCCTTTGCTCTTACTCTCCCTTTCTTACTGTTAATGTGGAAAATATCTCTTTTAATCCCAACAAAACACAACTTGGGCAAAAGGTACCATCGTTGATCTTTAATTTTTTTCATCACCAAAGTGCTGATGACAAGAAGAAGAAATACAAACGTTTCCTTTTGCCAGTATCTGAAGTGATGAAGACTTCTGAAGACTTCTAAATGCAGATGAGTTGAAACAGTGACTAGCTGGCTGTAAGTACGAGGAACATAGTTAAGTTCTCTGCATACCATTGACCTGCATGTGTATTCCTAAAATATCACATGCAACTGAAAGGAGACAAATTATTTTGAATAATTTTTTTAATACATGGTCCAAACTGTATATCCCCTAGTTTTTAGGAACCTCTGTCTCTTTGCCTCTCCAGCTTTGTTGATTTGCAACAGCAGGTAGTTCCCTAAAGGGGGCAGTGTGGTCAAGCTAAACCAGCTACCATTGCACTAAGTCACAGCATACCAGTTAAAACCTCAGCAACCTGCTTAGGAAACCAGTGCGGAGATGAAAACATTAAAAAAAAACCAACAACACATCTAAGAGAAAAGGATTTTTGTATACCGAACAGGAGAGAGAGAGAGTGGGATAACGTGAAAATGGTAAAGTACTGTAGATGTGTTAGAACAAATGGAGGCACTTCTAGTCTTCTCTTCAGGTAGCTCTCACTTTATTCCACCCAACACACTTGCAAAAGGGGGGAGGGAGGAGAGTGGCTTAACTACCATAAGAAAGCAGCTGCTTTTATTGAAACCTGTTATTGGCGTGCCAAGATTACACTGAACAACAACAACCCTCCTCCCTGGAAGCCAATAAAATGCCGACAACAAACACTTGGCTTGCCTACAGCGCTGTTAGAAGCCACAGAGGTTGGCCTTAATGATACTTGGTAACTATTACAGACTATTAAACTAAATGAATAAAAGAGGAAGAGAACGAGAGAAAGAGAAGAGAAGGGGGAGAGGAGCAAACAGTGAGTCCTTAAGAAGTTGTTTCCAGACATAATGTAGGTGGCTGACTCATTGTTGGGCAACCTTAAAGGGATGCTCTACTTTGGTGTGTGCGCAGCCTGTTGGTTGGCTTATCTTTTGAATGAAAAGACGTTGTTGTGTCTGTCTAGAGATAGACAAAATACCAAAAGTGCTCTGCCTGATGTGCTGTTTCATCCATCAGCAACACACACTACAGGCCAGAGAGCTGTTGTATATGCTTGAATGGTTGAGGCATGGCACAGGCCTGTCTGTGATTTTCCCCAAACATCTTGTGTCAGTATTCCAGCAATCTCACCACACCTGAGTAACTCTGAGGCAGATGTGATCCGATCCACGTCTGAGTGCCTCTGTGTGTGTGTGTGTGCGTAGAATGCTCCTAATCCCATTGTCTTTATGTATGTATTCAATTTAAAGTATTTTATGACCTCAAGGGGACAGGAGAGGTCATCCATGCAGGCTGAGCACAGCAGCCACAAGATAAAATATGATATCTGAATTATTTTCTAAAAATCCCCAAAAATCATGCTGCAAAAGGTACAACCGGCGATGCTCACGTAGTTTGGCAGGTTCTCTGCCTGTGTAGATTTTTGCTTCACATTTTACAAGGAAAGCTTAGGAGAGGCAGCGAAAGTTTCTCTCCTTTTGTGCTGAACCGATCCATCGCTTCCTTCTCAGCACATCAGCTACAGACGAAAAAATTGTGAAGAAACACAGAGCTACCAGCTAGTCCCAAGAAAGCCCTTGTCATCTTTCATCCTACACCTCTGAATTGCTTTCATTTTCTGGGGGCCCATAAATTGGCTCTTATTGTCCCATAAATGGCTCCTCTTGGGGTGGGATTTATAGTGAGGGGTGGCAATGGTGTGCGTGTGTGTGTTAAAACCCACCTTTTGATGTCCCCTCTGCTTAACAGGCAGTGCAGACACGCCTGCCCATATGCTGCACCGTGCCTTCGCCACACACTGCTAGCGTGCAACTCTCTCACACACAGGCACATTAAAAGATATTAAACTGCTTTTCTGCTTTCATTCAGAGTCATGGGATGTAACAGCCAAGCAGGGTGGTTCGCGTTAAGCTCTGCCACTTCCTTGGCTGTAATTAAAGCCACCCATGCAGGGGGTCTCTAAAAGTCTTGTTTTGCTACACCCCTGATCCTGACCTTTTAAATGAGAGGGTGAGGCTTTTTTCTCTAACACTGTGAAATAGGTTGAAATAACATAGGCTGGAGTTTATTTCTTGTTGGTGATTTGGGTGTTTTTCCTTTTCCATAATGTTAATAATGAATGTCCACCAGGTGTGAAGACCAAATTCATGAACCCAAACAATCACCAAGAAAGAAAAATCACTTTAAGGAAAATAATGTTTCAAACAATAACTGGAAGATATTTCAGATCTGATGTCAGTAAATTTAAGTCTCAACTCTCACTTTGGCACTGCAGCTAACACTAGATCACAGATCTGGCAACTAAAAGCAGACCAGCAGGCTGTACGTATCATAAAAAACACAAACATAATCATAAAGTGTCCCATTAAAGTATGCAACACATGCCGCCAAAACTGTCAGCGTGGGTGTTTTAATTAACTGGTGATGTTAATATCTGGGTATTTGCACTCCAGGCTAGTATTGGGAAGTGGTAATGGTGGTGTGTTTCGATGGTGAGAGGCCCAACAGGTCTTAAAACTCAAACACGTTTACAAAGATACAAAGATAATCCACAAACTTCAGGCCGACGAAAAGGTCAAGCTTGATCAGTTACCACAGTCTCAGTTAGAAAACTTAGGATGCTAAACTTTGAGAGTTTATTGTCAATTGAGCACCAATACTACACTACATGACTATATAAAAAACTACAATACCCTATAAAAATCTTTTTTGCTTAAAAGCTATAATGTGCCTTTGCTTGACTCTCCAACACTCCTGTCCAGTCCTAAATCTCCAATTCAGCAGGTGATCAACTGGTTCTATGATCATCTGGTGGCCATAGAAGAACATAGCATTTGGTTTTCATGCTACACTAGTGAGTAACCCCCTGTGCCATGAATGGAAGAATCTTCATTTAGATTTTCTTTTTGAATTATCACCAGTCTATTAACCAAACAGCAGAGTTACAGCCAGAAGCGCAGTGAGGAAAAGCTTCGTGAGCAGTTGACTGGGTCAAGTGATGAGCTGAGGTGGGAAACTCAATAGTGACTGCTAGTGGACAGGTGGCAGAACAGGAGGTGATGAGAGGAGAAGGAGAGAAGAGAGGAGGACATAACGATGTTGTTGACTGTGGTCTGTTAAATGACAAAATGTCAGCAGCAATCTGTCTGGTTGTCTATTTAGGCTTTTCTCTTGTTTCTGAGATAATCCTTCACTTTTATTCGTTAATGTTTGTGAGTTATAATCCATTTGTCCCCTCTCTCCTGCTTTCTCTCACTCACAAACAACTTCCCTCTCTTTCTACTCTGCCTTTTCAATCTCCTTTCCCTATTCTGCCAACTCTCTCTCTCTCTCTCTCTCTCTCTCTCTCTCCCCTGCTCTTTTGGAGGCAGATGAGCCAGGTGATAGTGACACAGCCAGCTGTATGCCAGTTACCACGGCGATGACAGCTGCCAGCCCAGGTGCACAGGCAGCTGGGAAGGCGAGGAATGTGTGTGTGTGTGTGTGTGTGTGTGTGAGACAGAGAGAGAGTGAAAGAGAGCGGGAGATGCCTGTGACACTGGTATCTGCGTGTACACATGCTTCTGTGTGTGTGACAGAGACAGGGGGAGAAGAGACGTGGGTGCTAGTGAGGACACAGGTGTGTCGTGATGGTGGGAGCGTGGGAGAAGGCCGGGAAAGGATAGTAGTGGTGGTGGTGGTGGGGGGGGGACTGACCTTTGACCCTTTTCATCGTCTGGGCAGTTCCTAAGATCCGTCTGCAGGGACTCGGATGTGTCTCAGCGTCTGCTCATTGTCTAGACGTTTGTCCGTCACTCAGTGCTCATGACTGCGTCCCGGCGAGCGTAATTGACTCAAGACATGAAATGATAGCAGGAAACATGCAGTGAGCCTAGTTAGCGCTCGGGTGACATCAGCCTGTTAAATTGGAGCCTGTCAAATAAAACAAGGTTATGAGATGAACTAGAAAGATAATGAGTGAAATCCTGACCATTCCCACACTGTTGGAAGTTTTTTCTTTGCTACTTCATTGATGGTTCAAGCGCTATTGAGTCATCACAGCAAAGCACATTCCTCCTGCAGTGCACCTGTGAGACGAGCACAGATGATACAACTGCCATCCCTTCAAACAGCCTCTTTCTTTTTCTTCCCTTTCTTTTCCTCTCTTTCGAGCTCTCTGTCTCTTCTGGGAACATTCCAATCTACTCCTCTTGTGCACCTTCTCCTCTTCACCTCCTCCCCCGCCCCTCCGAACCCGCTCCCTCTCCTGAGAGCGGGAGGCCGCTGTGCCATCACTCACCACTTGGTGATAACTGGCACAAAGGGGGCCTTGGTGGCCCTGGCTACGGCCGCTCGAGGTGCACCGCCACTGGGGAGAGAGTGGAGGAAAGTCCCCCACCTCTCCCGATTCCGTCCAGTCCTCCATCGTCCCCACCTCCTCAGATGATGAAAACTCTGTCAGTGCGGATTAGGAAGGAGCGGTGTGCGTCGGTGGAGAGAATAACAATGATAAAAGCCGCGCCGCCGCACCTCTGTATGTCTATCCCTCTTTCAATTTACTTGCTATTTGTCACTTTATACCAATTTTGGGATTCCAAACCTTTTCATGCTGCTTTTACGCTGCCAAACTGTTGTTAAGCTTCTTTTTTTTTCATGTGGACTTTTAATGGGCTCCCCTTTAGCCCTGCAAGTGCATTTTGATGATCAAAGGCAAACTTTTTATATACCTAAGTCTTTGAATTTACACAGATACTCCACACATACAATTGGTAGTAAAACAGCATGATCAGGGTACAAAAGAAATAGCATTACTGAGTCACAGTGTGTGGTCTCCACTATCGGTGTGACTTACACTTTCATTTTTAGAATATGCACAAATAGCGCCACAGATTTGAGATATATGGTGGACATGTGAGGGCTCTAAAGCCACCTTGAACAGTGGGCGATAGCGAGGAAGGAAGGAAGACTAGATGACAGTGGGTGCTGGGAGGGCACACAACACTAGAGGATTCTGGGACAAGGATGGGGGCATGAAGTTGGGGTGGGGGCGTACTTATTCTCAGGCTGGCACAGAAACGGTCTCCCTTCATGGTGAGAGAAAATGGGTGCTAGTGAAGGGTGGTGGGAGGGTGCAGGCTCCGAAATTGATTTCATGCCGGAGTCAGACACAGCCCCAAGGAAGGAATTATATGTGTGTGTGTGTGTCTGTGTATGTGTGTGTGTGTGTGTGTGTTTGTCAGGAAGAGAGTGTGAGGAAGAGAGGGAGAGTAAGAGGGTCCAGTCTGAATTCAGAGGGGTGCACAATGGCAGGAGGAGAGAGGGAGAGACAGAAAAAAAGAGAGGGGCCGACCTGCATCAAAGAGACTGGATCTGCATGAGAAAAAGCATGATGCTATTTTCCTGTTGACATCAGCAGCAGGCAATAAAATTCGATGCTTGTTGTTCGCTGATTATTTCAGTTTGACTAAACTACACATGCACCATGTTTTCAATGAGATTACAACCACTTTTTTCACACATTGTGTTAGTCTGGCTAAAACTGAACTGAAACAAAGTTTAACCAAATTCATATCTATATTATCCCCTTTAATCGCATTTAACATCACTTATTGAGGATCATTTCACCAAAGAAAATGAACATACTTCATCACATGCGACAACATGTGCCACCAGCCGACAGAATCAGATGGTGACTGAAGAAAAATATTGCACACTGAAAATCGAATGCGTACCATTTATCTAAAACATATGCAGCAGACTAGCAGTGATCTATATACACTGCAAAATAGTGAGACCTTGAGAAATGGATTACAACATTGGGGATATGTGCCATTTAACAGTCATTTGAAATTCAGGCTGTTTCCTCCTTCTAATGTCTCTCCCACACATGCATTCATGCGCACAATTGCACACTCGGAATCCATCTCTTTAAAGTATTCTTGCACATGCATACGTATACATACATGCACATAGACACGCTCACATAGCGCATACCTTTGAAGAGTGTTTTGAATATGTCTGCCTCACAGACCTCAGTCCTGCACTGATGCCTTTATTCATGCTCATTACACCTATCATGAACTCAACCGCTTTCTTCCGCTCTTCTCTTTCGTCTTGGAGTTTCGTCCCATTTCGCTTGTCCTTGCTTTCCGCCGCCCTCTTACTTATAGTCAATCTTTCCCTTGAGCTCTCCTTCCTTTCCTCCCTCACTCTCTCTGCATTCTCTCTCTCTCCTCTGTCCTTTCCCCCCTTCTTGGCATCGGCAGCAGCATCTCTTTTAAGGCACATGTCAAGGGAACTGTCTGCCGTTTTCAAAGGCCTTTGTGTCCGGCCTTTCTTCCCCTTAATTTGGTTTCCCCAAAACACTTTCCCATAGCATGGCTGTCTCGCCCCCTTTTCTCCCAGCTACCCCTCTCCTCTCATCTCTCCCTCCCGCTCACCCTTCCAACTGTCCCAAATACGTTTTACCAAAGATGATATGTATAAAATCGGGGTGTGTCAGACTTTTTTGTGATCTTACATAATTTATGAATATGCATGTTAACATATGTGGAGGAAATCAGGATATAAGTCACGTTAAATGTATTCAAATGCGAAATGGGAACCACTTGAGTCCAAAATTCAGCCAGACCTCAAAAAAATCAATTTTGACAAATGTATTTTCAGGAGATGGTGAGGGAGATGAAGAACATATGATCAAAGTCATAAAAAAAAATCTGTTGCAAGAAAAATCCACAGCACGGAAGACACACTTTGTAGTACCAGGCCCTCCGGTCTGTCCAGGGCATCCAGTTTCCCTGCTGCCCTCTTCCCATGACTTCTCTGACCGCATAGGTTTCTTCAAGGAGCCTCTTGTCATGGCAACACTCACCAAAGTATTGTACTGTTAGCAGCCCCAGTAGGAGAGAAGATGACCTTGGAACAAAAGAGTGTATTTATTTATTTGTTTTTCGAGACGAAAGAGATGAAGGATGTAGTGGAGATGACATGTTAAAAGTTTTTGCAGGCAGAAGAAAGTTGGCAGGAGAAACAAATTCTGGAAACAAGCGTGCGGTGCCCCTGGAGGGTGCAAGTGACGACATTCTTTCTTGCATGTGTGTGCAGCGTTGCAGTGTCCTCACCTCAGGCAGACACATGTGGTTTTAATCCATCGTATACGGACAGACTCCTTCATTGGATCTGCATCTATTTCTCTCTTGTGTCTCTTCATCCATCCCATCAGCCCTGCCTTCTGCTTCTTTGACAGCAATCTTCCTTTTAATACATATTTCCTTTTCATATCCCTCATATCCCCCACCAACATCTTTTTTTTACATTGTTTCACCTTTTTGCTGAAGTCCTGTCTTCCTTTTGTTCCCCCTGTTTGTCCCTCCTGAACACAACAGCTATGTCTGTGCTTGTCATCCACTCTGCTTTGAAATCTTTGAAATCTTTTCCTACAGGAACAACGCAACTGTGTCACTGCAGGATACTTACCTCTCACATCCCACTGCTTTGACAGAGTCCTGCCAAAAACATCTCCCCTCTCCAGAGATGTGTGATTGTTTCTGTGTGTGTGAGTGTGTGTTTCGATAATAAGAATTGTTTCCTAATCCACTGGTCAGAGAAACATAATGTGTGTTTTTATAACCATCCAGAGATTTAAAAAGCCCAAATCCGGACTTTATCTCAGATCTCCAGTGTGTGGGCGAGTGGGTAAGTTACTACCTTTCCAAGAGACAGTTTTATAAGCATAATTGTGTCCAAGTGTGAAGGAGACATAGTCTCTTGGTGCTGAGTGCTTTAGCATGACAAGAGGAGATGTCTTCATTGACCCGTCCACCTCATGGAACTTATTTCATCCCCTGCTGCAGTCTTGAACTGCTGTTTACAGTAATGCTGGATGTTTCCACATCTCTGAGGGGAAACAATGAAAAGGTTTGTCCATTTTTGAAAGTGGTTTTAATTTTGACAGAGAGAAAGGGTTCAATGCAAACCATCCTCATAGATCTTTGAAAGCAAAAGGGTGAGGGCCGAGGTCGAGTTGGACTCTCTATCGCGGAATCAAGAGTGGGATTGCATTACTGTGGCTATAGTAACTCTGTGAAAACAACGAGACATAAGATGCCTTTTAAAATGGTTTACCCAATTTTATGGCCCTTTTTAGATGGATGATGGTTATTGAGAGTGATATGGAGGGAGAGTGATACGGCCAGGGTCAGATCAAGTCCTCCTGCGCTCAACAAAACATGAGAGAGGCGAACTACAATGGAACGATCATGATGGAGGACATTTGCTTCTAATTGACCTCCACCCTCCCGACTGGGCCCCCCAGTCTGGCGTGGCCCGACGCCCCGAGTAACCCCATGCAGCATCTCCACATCCCAGAGTAGTGAATAGGAGCACCCTCGCGCTCCCTCCTTCTATTGACACACACAGCCTTGTACCTTTGGCCTGAGAAGCAGGGGAGAGGTTGTTTTTGCTGTCTGAACTCAACCAACCATCAAACCGCTCACAGCTGGGATCCAGAACCATGACCTGGGACCAGAACTCTGAGGAAACTTCCTCCGATTTGCTACCTCCAGAGCGACGTCAGATATGTCAGTGGTAGTGGCGATAAATGTGATGTAGAACTTCCCTGGAGGTTACTCAAATGTGCTGAAAAGCTTCCTTTTCCATAATAATTTTTAACTTTTGGGAGCGTTCTGACTCATAAAGACAGGTCAGATAACTATGCAGACAGCAAAGACAGACTCTTGATATGATATGACATAAAAACTTAAAAATCATGGTTCTATTTTCCACAATCAGTTAACCTGATGTCAAACAACTGATGTCAAATTGGCCATTTGTTTTGTTTCCAAATGAGACAGGCCACCACTTCAAAGAGATTGATTACTGCAGCCAAGCATGTGTGAAATCATGAGACATATTTTCAGTTGCACCTAAATTATTCCAAGCACTGCCTTTTAGAGGTTAGACCTTTCCTAATGGCTCACGAACAACACACACACGCACACACTCAACAATAAAGGTAGCAACACACATGCATGAACACACAACACCACAGCTTAGACAGCCAGACCGCCCTTACACCCCCCCCCCCCCCCCCCCCCCACCTTTCTTCCTCTGACTGTTTGTGTAAGTGAAGACTCAAAGTGGAGAGAGAACGACGAAGGGTTTTGTGTGTATGTGTGTGTGTAGGTGCTTGTGAGGTGGGTTGGAAGAATAAGAGGGAGAGGAGACGCTCAAAGCGAGAAAAAGAGAGAGAGTTGGTGATCTGACAGCGTTTTGATGGCCGCAGGCTGGAAACAATTTTGGAGGGGGGGGGTGAATTTAATACAAATTCCTCCCAGCGCAGCCTTGTGTCCCGGTCGACCTGAGCTGCCCCAGCACACCTCCCTAGAAACTCACACCCTCTGCCCGCCTCCCTCCTCAGCCACCTCCAAGCTTTCCTGCATGCTTAGCTGTCACTCACGGCCGCCTGTCACATTCTCCTCACGCTTGATGTGTCCGTGTTTGTGTGCATAGGAAATGTGATGTTTGAAGAGAGAGGTATTCTGGGAGTCAATCATCTCACGGCCGAGAGTGACAGTCGATGGCCCCGCTGGAGGAATTGAGTTTCACAGTACCTGAAACTGTTTTGTCTCAGCAGACCTCCCCGTACCGGTCTAAGAATGTAATCCTCAGCTCCTGTCATGAGGTGCTGTGACTGATCAAATGATACTGACTTTGAAGAGCTCAGCAGTGCAGAGCTGGATTATGGAGTAAAAATGAGACATTGTTCACAGGGAATTGTGTAAATTGTAGTTGACGGTCAGAAAGACGTTCATACTGTTTCAACCTGTCTGCCATTAGAGCATCATTTGTCCTCCTTTTGATCAAATAGGTCATTTGCGGTGAAGATTAGACAAAGATTATACTTAGCAATCATTGTTGCGAAGCAGAGTAGCCCGCTTCAACTTCATCATCCACTCTTCTTGTAAAAGGATACCCTACACTTTTCTGCACCATTGGTAAGCATGATTGACCACAATTAGGCCAATTACAGCCAATTTTAATGACTGGAACAAATTGATGACAGGGTTTATGGGAGCAGCTGTCCTCATTTTCACTGTATTACTCTCATCAGCCTGGACATTACTGGATGAACTGGAGAGGCAGTTGGAGAGGTGGGGGAAGCTGCAGAGTGGAATGTACCGTACATGTGTGGAAGTGTAGGCGAGGGCTCGAGTACTTTTTCTGTGTGAATGCAAGTGTTAGGGTGTGTGTGTATGTGTGTGCATTTGTGTGTTCGGGTCGGTGTTGAGTCACGTCCAGGACTGATCTGTAGTCACCGCTGCGCCGGAGCTGCAGGTGTCCCTGTGCCCCGTCGATTGCGGGCCGCCTCTTTTTCCCAGGAAAATGCTTTCAACCGGAGTTGGGTTACCGCAAAGCAGCACAGACATCTGAGAGACGCCAGGAATGTCCCTCCCCATCAAAGGGCAACAGTTGGCCATTTTTATATCTGCAATTAAAAAGGGAACAATAAGAGGGAAGAGTGAGTGTGAGGATAGACCGAGGAGAGAGTGAAAGAGGGTTGGAATAGAGAGAAGAAGTGGAGAAGGAATGTCAGCACCTGCTATGGCTGCATGTGCTGCCAAAGAAAAACTAGCTCCAAAAAGAATGATGAAGTATGAATCTAGCCCCCCAATTCTCCCCACCCCTGTATTATTTTTAATAAACCCTTTAATAAAAGGGAATGACCCCTCTTGACCTCCACTTTGCATCTGGTTGTAATAGTTGGGGGAAGCACCTTGCCAAGCTCAGAGACAGAAAAGGGACCAAGGACCTGTGAAGGTAAAAGTTTGTCCTGTACGTGATCTTAGCTCCTGTAGCTTGACATTCAACTTGTTTTATTATTTCAGCATTGATTTGGAGTCAAATATTGTGTTTAACGAAAGAAACATGAAGCAAGAAACCAAATGTGAACATGAACTGAAACGCGCATTTCAGTAACAATTCTGACAAATTGCATTTTTCTTCAAAAAAAATAAAATTTGAATCTAAATGTAACCACAAATAACAGCGGCTCCTCAAGTGGGGATATTGTTATACTTACATACAACAGGTGTAGCTGGTGGTGATGAACCCACAGAGAATTATCACCAGCTCAGCTCTGCAGTTCCTGTTCTCTGGGGGTTGAAGCCACCAGTATGCTCAGAAGTGCTTGTCCTATCGTCAAATAGCTTTGGAAATCCCCTGCCCCCACACCCTTCCAAGCATTGTAATAGATTAGACGGTGTCTGACCGCTTCTGTAACTGTCTGAAAACCAAAAAGCCAACATTTGCACCCACTTCATGCAGTGATTGAACAGGTATTTTTTATTTTTGATACTATTTCACTGTCACTTTTCACATGCATGTATTCAATCAATTTCATGTCTCCCCTCTCTCTATGAAGGCCATTCGAAATAACTATAAACACTTTTGACATGGACAAACAGCGAATACATTTTTTTAATTTGAGCACAATTCGACCACATAGCCTCTTTCAGCTCATTTTCCTGGTTTCCAAGTCAAAAATTGTGCTGGTTCAGTCTTTCCACTCTCATCAATCAGTTGAGATTGTTTTTTACCGCAGCAGACAGCTGTTAACACCAGCTGGTGAACTAAGTCAACATTCCTTTTTTTATTTTCGTATTGATATGATTTAGTCTTTGTGCACATTTTAGTTTTAAACCTAAGCCTAACTCTAACCCTGAGCAGCCACATACTGTATGTTCCTCAGGAGTTGGTGGCGACCAAAAAAGAGCTAATAGTAAAAAAAAGTATTAAATATTGAGAGTAAATATTGAACTTTTGCTCATCAGTTAGACACAAATACACCTCTAAATCAATGCCAAAGGCGTTCTCAATCTGCTGGATGTGGAAATAGGCAGCTGTTTGCCAGCTGTTAGCTAAAAAGCTTGCCATATCATAACTTAGAAGGTTATAACATGTCAGTGTTGTGTTTGCAGCTTGTCTCCACTGCCCCCAAGTGGCCAAACAAGTAGTTAGTGCAGGTTTAAGCCTAAACCAATTTGTTGAGAGAGAAAAGAAGTCCAACTCAGACCTCAGTGTACTTACAAGTCTGGTGCTGTTCATTCTTCTAAAGGTCAACAGTGATCATCGTAAAGAAGATGACCTAAGTTGTTCTCACTTCAAATTGAGGAAACCATCATATATTTAATGGAGTTTCATTTATAAAAGTACCGCAGCGCCTTTACAATCGCAGGGCTTCACAATTTTTTTTTTTTCTTGAAATATGCCTGTGTTTATGGGCCAGGAAAACAGTCCAAACGCAACCCAAAATGAGGCACACAACATACACTTTAGGGTTTTTGAAGCTCGTAAAAATGGGTGTTCATTGCGTTTTCTCTCTGTACGCCACCTGCGCACACTGGCTTTGTTTTAATCTTTCAGTTTGTGAAATGCAAGCTGAGATTTATTGACCAAAACAACAAAATGTTCATTTAAAATTTCCCCCCATTGCTCACTTAAACAAAGATTTTAGCTGTGATCCATAAAATTTGTTCCTCGCAGTTGGCAGTGGACAATTCACAATTGAACCTTTGAGCTGTCTGTGACTGTGCTTGGCAAAGATAGACGAGTCACTTAATGGACTTTTTTCATACTTTTATACCCACTGTCCCAAACCTTTGCATGCTCCCACTGTCGCTCCCTCCCACTTTGGCTTCCCCTCTCTCTCTGTGACTTGGGGAGCTTTCAGTCGGCACATTGCGTGCGACAGTGGTGCTACAAACTGCAGAGGCATAGTCCAGGAGCAATAACATAGCTGGTGCAATGTAGAGGTGTGTATCTGCGTGTGTGTGTGTTTTACTGTTAGCAAGACAATAGATGCACCTGTATTAAGCTGGAGTGTTTTTAAATCTGTCAGTTTACATATATACTGCACATATGGGCTTAAAAGACCATCTGGCAAACACCACTATAGGTCCAGCAGATCGCAGCCTTGCCTGTGACACAGACTTCCATCGCCAGCTCCAACAGGCAGCTGTGTTCTGGCGCCCCATAAACAGAATTCCTGTCTGATTTTACAGTTCTTTCCTTTTCCTTGTTTCCTTCAACAAATGTGGATTAGGAGGGGTGCCTTAGCCTATACAGTTTGAGCTGGAAAGCGTCCCAACTCGCCTGGTGAGTTGAACAGTGCCACTTTGCAAATATAAGAGATTGACCAATCGCAAAAAATTGTTCCAGTAACCTGTTCAATCCAGGTGGCAAGTGAGCTGCACGATCCAAGAAAGAGAAGACGTATCCCAGATGTGGGCACACTGCTCGTGAAAACATCCATATCGTGAGAGCAGGTGGTTGAAACACGCCAACTACTTCATTTACACTGACTCAACCGCCATCTTAAAATGCTGGCATGAGTAATCTGACAGGGGCTACAGGTGTATGACTGCCTCTTATATTTTTTAATGTATAAATGAGTCCACATGAACTGAGTGGCCCTTAAAATCCATTTGGTGGCCATGGGATTCTGGGGAAGGACATTGATTGGCTGGTGCCCTGCTGTGATGCTACAGAGGTGGCTTTTTATTGGAAGTTTTTTGGGGGGAAGCAGGAAGTCCCTTTGGATGCTATAAAGCTTGCTCATATAAAGGGGTAATCCCCAGATAATTACAGGTGGGGAGCTCTATAGACAGACTCAGACTGAGGGGGAGGCACCACTACCCAAGGTCAACCCCCCCCACAACCAACCTCCCCTACCTCAAAGCATGGATGATAAAACACTAATAGGCTGAGGCTAGCGCACGCTATTGCCAGCAGTTTATTTTCTCACTATGGTGGTAGAAACTAAGCCTTAACAGGTGGATTTAAAGTGTTTTCACCAACTGTTTCTAATTAAACATCATCTTAACAAAGTGCAGATAAGCGCTGGTGTCAGGACAGGCAACGCAGACTGGACAAAACTCACATTTTTAGATTTATTTTGCAGGATTTGGGGTTACAGAAAGGCTTCAGTGTGTCAGACTTGATAACGTGATGCTTGTAGTTTGACCCAGAGGCTGCAGTTTCCACAGCCAGTGGTTTGACCTCCTCCACTGATGTTAGTGTTTCTCCTACACTCTCTAATGCCAAACATGCTCACATGGCCACAGCTAACGACAAACCATCCCACATAAAACAACACAGTCACCAGACAATTAACGGAAAAATGTTGTGTTATTTAATAAATTAATACAGAATGTGGTTTATTTTGCCAAAGTGATCAAAATGAAAAAAACCTAGTTTGATTATTGACACAAATCTTGACAGAAAAGAATATATACAACAGAGTAGAAGAGGAAGATAAACAACACAGTGTGCGTTTGTGTGTGTGTGTAAAAGCATTTCTGAAAACTCCACTTTTGTGAAATAATGAAGAGACAACAACATTTACTGGACTGACAGTATCTTTTCTGAAATTCATCTACAGCAAGTTTATTGGATTTTTCATATCCTGACTGAAGTATAACTGGTGGTTGATTTACAGTATTAGTAGTCGTCAGGCTGAACAGTCTGGGTACATGGATGCATATTGGAACACCAAAGAAAAATATCAGAAAGGATGATTTCTTGGGCAAAGACATGCAGCGTGTTTGCATTTTCACGTCACACTGTAATTTTGTATAAGTGTGTATGTTAATTTGACTGCGTAATCAGAATGTTTTTTTTCCCAGGGCTTGAATGTATATATGGCATATTCAGAACTTGTACATAACCATGACAGTGTGATGAATGACACAAACAGGTTTCACTCTGTCTCTGCAGGCTGATTTACAGACGACAGCGGTGCGGGTGTCAGTCTGCGACAACAACTGCGACCATTCCTCAAATACCGAGGCTCCAGTGTACACTAACACAGAATACTAACAAATATGTGGATTTACCGCTCCTCTAAATATGCAAGCTGTGGTAGATACAACATTTCATATAGCAGTTGCTGAACCTGCTGCCATGTGGGATGTCTTACTGTGTTATCGAACAACACTTGATACATATTCCCAAGCAGGTTTTGTTTATAATCTGATAAAGAAGTTTTTGACATGTACCTTTTGGCAAGGTCAGATGGAAACCAGGATGAGTGTAACCAGAGTGACCCAGTGCTCACTTGGCTGCACAATAACTGCTGCGGTGAAACCTTTCAGAAAGGCAAACAAATGGAATTAATCTACCCGCTTTTGGAATAATAATAATATACAATGTCAGTGCAGATATAATATTCAGTGGGCACCGTGTTCCATATGCAAAAAACCTGGGGAAAGGAGGGGGCAGTTGTGGGAGCAGGGTATTGCCTAAAAACACTGGAGGCCAAGTGAAATTGAGCCTAATTCCCTGGAATGCCGCTTCCGTCTGGACATGTCGATAAAAATAAAGCTTATTGTGATAGTGGGGGTTCAGCCCCCAGGTAGAGTAATGAAAAGAAAACTGGCAGAGCTCCCAATGGAAAAAGCTCACCTTCCACCCTGCTGGCCATAAGCAAGATATTCATATGGATGCATACCTACAGGAGAGAGGCAAGTGTGTGTTTCAATGCGTGTAAATTGTGTGTTTGTGTGCGCGTTTATGTGAGCAGAGGTTGTTCAGAATGTTAAGCTGTACACAAACATGCACTTATCCAGTGTCAGTGGAGGGAAAAGCTAGGAGGGAAAGTGAATGAGGGGTTTGGAACCACAACAGGTATTTAAATGACTGTGCAGGTGTGAGTGGTGGTGAAAGGCAACAGGGGCTGAACCACCAAGAAGTTCTGACATTAATGTGCACCGCAAAACTGACTCGTCACGTCTCAGTAGAAGAACACATCAAAGATAAAGAAAAAAACATGACCGCCAACTAGAGAGGGCAAGACGTTTGGTGTGTGTGATCAGGTGATAAGTTAGCTGTGAATGTGAGGGATGCGTTAAAGGCAGCCAACAGCACCAAAGCCGACGATCGAGACAGACGGACAGCTGCACAGGCCGCTCTGCCTGGAGGCTTTACGAGCTGGCTCAGGTGTGCCTCTCTGAAGAGCCTTTACAAGTCAAGGATGCATTTAATGAAACTGGCTGGGTCTCACTTCTGCACACTGATTCACATGCACATATGCATTCTAAATATCTAAATAACTCGCAAGTCAGGGATTCATATTCACAGACATCACAACCACGTATTCCCTCATATGCAGACTGAAAACCTACTCTAGAAATCCTACATTCCCAAATTCCTTAAATTGAGACTCAATAGCAGAATAAAATAGTCTAAAATGCAATGAATATCTTGCTGAATAGATCGAATAGAGAGCTGTTTTCCTGTGTGTCCAGGTCTTTGTGCTAAGCTAAGCACTATTTATCTATTTTAAAGAAAATATGGCACTGAACGCTAGAGTGCTGATATAAAAGACAAAGGTGTAGCATTATGATTCTGGTTCATCAACATTATGATGTAAGAAATGTTAAAAGGGTTTCAGATCCCTTTAATAACAAAATGGAATTACATAGTTTACTTTTCAACATGAGCAGTGTTTCACCTGGATGAGATCCATCCCCTGATACTCTCAGTATAAGCAAATGATAAATGTAGAGCTTTGTTTGTTAAATCGACCCAACATTCACTCACTGTTTAATTGAATGAACTTTAGTTTCCAGGTTGAGTCAGAATAAGGTTTAAAAGAAAAGCTCCAAGAAAGGATTTTACTTTGGGGATGCAGTTGGCAGTGAATCCCTTTGTTTGGTTGTGTCTTTTGGACACAGAGAGAGAGAGAGAAATGAGAGAGAGAGATGTGTTTGTGTGTGTCACTTAATAGATTATAGTTTGTGTGTGTAACGAAGAAATTACAAGGAGGGTTCGGCAGAGGCCATACAAGTTCAAATAACAAACTTATATAGGATTTAGGGGGATGTAGAGCAGGATCTCACAGAAAATTAGATTTGATCACAGAAAAAGGTGATTTTTGTTTGAAAAGAGTTCACTGGTTTTAAGCATAGAGAAAAAATATCACAAAAACATTTTGCTAACCCTAACCAAAATTATTTATCCTAACTAAAATCAAACATCTAAAACAGGTATTTGTTCATTTCCTGACTTTGGAAACTCTGGCTGACGAAATTATCTCACCATAAGGTCCATTTAGTAGCTGTTCTGGAGCTTTTGATCGTATCACATGATCTTCCTCAACAGATTAAATATGCCCAGTTGTTATGGATTGCACTGATTTGTAAGCATCAGCATTCATGACACCCCGGCTGAGGGATTGACTGACTTTCTGCACGCAGACTGCTGCATGCGCTGCTCTCTTCTCTTTCAACAACATCATGCTAACATTGCAACAACATTATAGTAGCAATTCAACAGTCATTGGCTGATGTTAAGCAGACCAGGCAGCAGCAGGCACAGGGTGCATAGGAATGCAGGCTTTTTGTGTGTTTGTACTGCTGCAGCTGGGCTTGGCCACAGGTATGCATGAGGCTGTGAGGTGGAATACTCAGAATGGGTGGAGGTCCTCGCCATCTGCAGCCCGAGCGCTCAGCCGTGGGAGAAAAGCTGAAGGACAGACACAGCAGCTAGCATGGTGGTAAAAGATGTTAAGACAAATACACAGAAGGAGAGAGTGGGGGAGGGAGGGAGGGAGGGAGGGGGGGCAAAGACCAATGTTGAAGAGATGGAGGTGGGCAGGCTGCTGTTATGGTTGGAGACAAGCTTTGAGGGTTGGTGCACACTCATACATTAATGACAGAGTTTTGGTGTTAACAGAAAAACTAAAACTGTCATCAGTATAATTGCTGCTGAGGCAAATGTGAATTCTCACACCTCACAAATCTAATTGTGAGATGGACGCTGAATTTACGTCTTAACTGGCAATAACAGATTAACTTAGCTATACTTGCTAAACTATGCTAAACATGTACGCAATCAGATAATCAGTGAACACACTCGGCCTTGCATATATACGAAAATAAATATTAGGAGTAGGGCAGTGATCTTTATTCATGAATTGGGCGGATATTTTGGGCAGATGCTCTTCCTCAGTGTGCAAAATGGCAACAGCATTACATCTAATTTATACAATGTAGCCAATAGGGCTACTAAAGCTTCATTAAGCTGAAGGAAGCTGCAGATTCAAGTCATGATTCTCTGTAGGTTAATTGCAATGAGCTCCTTTCACATTGTCACATTGTTTCCATATTGTCATTTGTCGTATAATAAGAATTATTATTAAAAATATTATAAAAATATCAATATAGATATTGTATATAATGAAAAGATACTTGGTCAATACACTAAGAACAGGAGGCTTGATTAATTTGATTGGCAGGAAGGACTCAAAGGCCATGATGGAGTCTGAACTCAGGAAAATACATTTACTGTCAAATGCCATGAATGATGCCTTTAAGCACACTAACTATATGCCCCAGTGTTGGTGGTTTAGTCAAGGTCACATGCTTCCACTGAGGATAAAAGCTCGACTGACTTTAACATATCACTGCATATCACTTTCTTAAAATCCAGAAGTATCATTCATTTTGATAAATTCCCAGTCTGTATCATCTAGAATTTCACCTCAGCACCACCGATTCTTGCCTTCAAATGCAAACAGAAGAAACGTCTCATCTTAAACCGCTCTCCTCGTCACTATCTGGCCACTGATCTTCTTGGAGAGAGCTCACCTCTCAGGTATAAAAGTGAACGCCGCAAACATGTGTAACTTTCCATCTACCGGGGGGTGGGGGTGGTGGGGGCATCCAGATGGCCCCTTAATTAAAACCAGATGGTGGCCGTTAAAAAAACAATAAAAGGATGCATGTATTACACTGAGAAAAATAAAGATAGTCACCTAGATAATGACATGTGATTATACAGCAAATCGCTTTCTTTTGGGGAAACACAAGTGTGCACTACATTAAAAAAAAAAACCCAGGAAGAAGTCATTTAACAAAGCATGGAATATTTGAGTGGCTCATTCTTCTTGGATGCTCATTAGTTATGCGAGCAGACGTTGAGTCATGAGAAAAGAATAAATGTCATTAAAGAGAATTCAGTATTGAAGTATTTCGCACAAGAGTTCATAGAATATAGTTAGCATTTAAACAGTGAACAAAGTCCAATTCTCAAACACACGTTTTTTGCGCTCTCTGAACTTAGAGAGGAAAACAAACATGCCTGTCAGAGAGAATTTTTCAGATGACACATGTCACAAATCTGCTTTAAATTATCTACCCACAATAACAGTTTGGGTCCATGTATTTCTGAGGTAAAACGCTAATGGCTCCAAGTCAGCATTGATTCACTCCTAAGCGCTTGAGTCGATCAAACTCCACAGTAGGCCGCGCTAACCACCGCTGAAAAGTCATAACCACAGTGGTTATTGTAGGGCTGGTGTTAGTCATATTGTAGCTCAACACCTTCTAATGGCCATCAGCCTATTGCAGCTCACTTTAGATGTGTAATGTGGTACCGCTGTTCACACCACAAACCAACAGGTCTTCAGGGACTTTTCAAAAGGTGTCTTGTAATTGACTCCCACCGAACATCGGCCTCAACTGACTGAGCAGTTACATTTGTCGAAAGATAAATGAGGAAGGAAGAAGAGTTCTGGTTGGAGAGTGAAACAGGCGAGAACTGCCAGAGACCCGTGGTGTTTCTGGAATAAAACAAACAGATTTCTTGTTATGAAAGCGAGTTTGGCTAGTGCCGCCTGCACTTAAGTCTATTATGTGAAGGTCAAGTATGGTGTTTTAGACATGGAGAACATTTACAAAATCCCTCTTTTTTGCTCCTTTGTGTTGTGTGTTATGTTGTGTAATGTCTATTCTCACTCATTTTAAATCCTAGTTTTTATTTTTTGTAATCAGACAGAGTCTGTTGCAGGAGTCTGTTGCATTCCAGTGAGCTTACGAAGCCCTCTCACCTGGTTGTTATTATGCATGCTTTTTGTGTGGTATGGCTGCCCCGCTCCCTTTTCCCCAATAACCCTCTCCTCACCTCAGCCTTGAAATAATAATCATAACTTTGTCGTGGCACCCTGGCACACACAGCCCCCTGACCTGGGAGGCCCGAGAGCTTGGACCCCAAAGATAACTGTCATTTGTTGGTTTCTTGCGCTGCAGCAGAGGGGATATAGTTGGATTCAGCACCTAAGTGCCTCTTCATGATGCTGTGTTCAGGTCTGCTGTGCTTTGGATTATGCACAAAGCTTTTTCATCTCTCTGCGAAATGGCTTGCTTGTGTCAGTGGGCTATGTAAACACTCGAGCCTTCACATATGAACATCAGTGTTGACTTTCCAAAGCAGAGGCATGAGAGGAAATATATGTAAAGGTCACATGAGAGTGCATGCTGGTTCAAGCATTAAAAGAAGTGTCTTCAAGGATGTGATACAAGGAGAGATGCAGACTACTGATGTCCCCTATTATCTATAAGATGCCATCTTTTGCAGACATGAACCACATTACAGTCTGTTGAAATTCTTAAAAAACACAAAGTTGCACATCTGGCTCTGTCGCAATCACTTAGATGGGGTTTTCCCTACCCCCACCCCTACCTCGTGCATAGGACAGCTAGGACAGGTGCACATTCAGGTGGAGCATCACTCAAAGATCCTCTCTATTGCTCCTTACTGACAGTCCCATATCTCAGAATATCATTGCTCTTGTATTGTGTGGTTTAGGTTTGTACACCTGCAGGTTGTGCCGCTCCTCTGGCCAGTAATTTCAAAGCAAACATTTCCATCTCATCTTCATGTCATTTATAAATTTGGTTTAGCGAGGCCAAGAACTGTAGGTTTCACATTCCAAGCTAAACTTCCCCAAAACAGTAAAATGATCCAAATATGACATTCTTTACACAGAGGAAAGCATGAGGTAAACACAATCATTAACCATATTTAGTGCTTAAGTCAGTGTAAAAAGGGATTCGGGTTCACTGAATATTATGATGGAAATAATTTGTGTAATGCATTGCAGTCAAGCTTCTCGGATGCAAGGCTGAAGTTTGCTGTATTTAAAAGAGGAAAAGTTTTAGGTCTTGTTATGCAGCCAGTGGTTATGAGTTTCTGGTCTATGGCACTGGTGGATTGTTTTTCCACTCATGCATAATGAGGTACCTTTTCTTCCCCTCGAATGAAGGCTGAAAAAAAACGATTTACCAACATGCTGCACCACTCCAAAGCCTGTCAACATTTTGCCAAGCATGACTCTTTCATTACACCCGTCAGGAAGAAAAGGAAACGGGAACGGATCATGCCAGGGTGGTTCTTACATGTGTCTAGATACCCGTCTAGCATGTCGTGTGTGTTTTTGTGCAACTGGCGGTCTCGGTCGGCGTTGGTAATGCTGGACTGTGGTTAGAGTGCCAATATAAATTGTGACTGTCTTATTTTGTGGCCTGGTTCTACTACATGCAGCCACTGCTTGTGTTACCCTGGTTGTAGCCTGGCTTCAGCCCTTACCGCTCAAGAAACAGGAGTACAGGACAGGAAGTGTGGTTTCCTCTGGTTTTACAGCACCGTGTCAGGCCCTGGGTCCTGCACAGCCGTGCAAGCCACTGAACTGTGACATACACTCATAGGAATTTGCTTTTATTAAAAATGACTGATTCCACCCTCAATCACTCATTGTATGTGTATTTTGATGTTTCGCAACTGCTGAGGTTGTTATTCCTGTGCAGCCAGGTGGCAGTTTGTTTTTCAGTCCAGAGCCCTTCATGCAGTTTAACAGTCAACTTTTTTGGCATCCATTTTGTGCTTCAACCAGAATCTAAATACAGACGCTATTACACAAATGAAGCCTCTATGCCATGAAAACCAGATCTAGTCCTGAACTCTACCATCACGCTAGCGAGGTGTTTTATTGGCCTGCGGGCGCGGCTGCCGAGTGGCATCTGTCATCAGAGCGTGCCCTCGCTCCACGCCAAGGTGAGTTTATTTGGTTTGATACGTGGTGTGCTGCCCATATTTTCACAGGTGCCTGTGTTGTTGAACCAAGAGCCTGATTCCTGCTTTCCCTGGCAGACACAAGGCCCTGGTTGTCCAGAACTTCCTCTGCTGGACGGGCGCGAGGAGCGGTGCCCCTCTGCTCCCTCTGGAAGCACTGCCCTTCAAAATATCCTCTCTGAAAATCTCACCACCCGATCTCCTTTAATCGATTATTTGGGGTTGAGCTTATGAATCTTGGGAGAGATTGATACCACGTCTGTGATGCCCTTCTGGAGCCACAGTGCATTCATTTTGTTGGTACAGCAGCACAGTTTGACACTGGTTTTTAATAGTTACCAAGTCTGTAAATGACAAGACTTTATTGAGCCAGTGAGTGATTGAATGTCAAAACTGTCAAAAGGCAATAGAAGAGCACCATGGATCAAGTCCTTTGCTCTCTGACAATATTTTTCATATTACATCAACATATTTAAGTGCAAATATCCATGGACGATTTTGACATGGTGGAAGAAAAATGGTCCAGGTGCCGTCATTACATGAGATGGGTCTGTGGCTATAGAGTCCTCCTGGCAGAACCATGTCCTGGTGAGCAGCTGCAAGCAAGTCACGCCAGGCGATATACCACAGCTGGGCTGAGGCTTTGTGGGGGGATCAGAGCAGGTTGCTGCCTGTGGGGAGCTTTGTTGACCCTTTTTAGAACCCTGTAACACTGGTGATAGCGGGGTGGGGTGATAGCCTGTAGAAGTTGACCTGGGGTCAGATGTAGACGTACTGTAGCCTCTATAAAATGGGGAAAAGATGTTGGTTAGGCAGAGCTTAATTAAACTAAGAATTAAAGCACCATACTGTTTAAATTAGGTGTTTGTTGGATCCTAGAGCAGCAACTGAAACACCCCCCTCCCATGTTTTTCTGGTGTAGGAATTGGGGAGGCTGACTCTCTGAGCAACAAAAACTTACAAAATGTGTGTGCACTTTGCTGGGTATGTAGAGGAAAGACAATATGTATTGTGTTTTGACTTTTTCAAGCTCTCTTTTTTCATCAAGTATTGGATGGATTCCAATGCAATTTGGTACAGATATTCATAGTTGCTCAAGGATGAATTAGATCAAAATCCCCTAACTTTTCATACAGTACCCATACGGTCAAAGTTTGTGCTTACTCTGGAAAAATCTCAACATGTACTTGATGGATTGATACAAAAAGGAGTGCCGACATTCATGGCTCTCTAATGACTTTGGTGATGCCCTGACATTTCCTGTAGTGCACCATTAGGTATTTGTGGTTTAGAGTGAAATATCTCAGCCACTATTGAAAGGACTGCCATTGAATTTGTTGCAGAGATTCATATCATCATCAAGATGAACTTTGATGGTCCTCTGACTTTTTACGTAGCACCAGTGTCAGGTTAGAATATCACTTTGTCCAATAATAACGACGAGCTAATTAGCAAATGCTAGGACCCTCACCACCAGATCTCCACTTGTCTGACTCTCACAGATATAAAAACCACAATTCCCACGGGCACTTCTTTCTTCAGAAGTGGACACAGAAGAAGATAAAAAAAAGTGGATTTGAAAAGTTCTGAGATGAAAAAAGGGGATGTCTTTTGTTGGTGGTTTGTGTTGGCCTGCAGCCATTTAAGCGAGACTGGACAAGTCCTGGTGGACAGTGGAGCTTGATGACATCTCAGGCTGGGCTCATCACTGTCTTGGTTATCTCTGGAGGGAAAGGGCCCTGTCTTCACAAAACCATCAAACCACATAGGTCACTTTTCACACATTGTCCTAACTGCTGCCCATTCCTCCCATCTCGTTCCCATACTGTCATGTGGTCTCTATTCTTCATGTCATTCTCTAATCACTTTCCTTTCCTCCCTCCACTTTTTTTTTCTCTAACCCTGCTTGCCCTTTCTTGTTTTGAACCCCCCCTGCTCTTCCTCTCTGTCCGTCTTCACAGATAAGTAGGCATCCCTCACCTTTCACATAACATCACATGGTAGCAATCAGAGTGGGCTTTGGCAGACAAATTAGGGCAGTTAATGTAGACCGGAGATCAGTGCAGAGGCGGGGAAGCTGGTGCTAAATGCCAACAGATGGGGCCTGAAGTGGATCAGCCTAACGCAGTACGGTACAGTATAGCCTGGGGTGTAGAGCCGAGAGAGAGCCTGAGTTTAGAGGAAAAAAGAGCATTCTTACTAAATCTATTTTTTATTAGCAAGAGATGGAGGACTCTAGAGCATGGAAAGATGTAGAAAGAAAGGGTAAAGTTTAATCTAATGTCACACCAAGAAGAAGGCAAAATGGGTTGGATTGGGAAAACGATTGAACCGGGGTTTTATCTGAGATTAAATTCTGTCCAGAACCAGATTTTTTTTTGGAAAATGCTTAAAAACAGACTGTCAGCACTATTCCTCCTTGGCTCTAGAGGATTCAGCAACAAACTGTGTTTCTCTGTGTATATATATTCCAAAAAATGAGTCAGATTAATTTTAAACACAACTTGCCCCCTAGTTCACCACTGAATTATACATATTTAATCAAGAGTTTGGCTGAGACGACTGATGCAACTGAAAGCCAATTCAGCATTGATACTCCTCAAATTGCACATTTTCACCAATCAGTCCATCATCAGTTGTAAAATATGAACGAATAATTCCCAATACGTCTCTCATATAAAATGTGGGATTTATCATACAGTGCTCTGAGAACTTTTCATGATAATATTTCAGGTAATCTGGTATGATTAAGTGTATGAACGATTAATTGTCCCTTTACACCTGATCTAACCAGGGAGCGCACAGTCCTCTCCGTCTGTCATCCAGTCTGGCTAAACTGTCTTTTATAGAGTGTGAGGAAAATTATCTTCTTGACATTCCTCTCCCCTCAGACCTTAGAAAAATCAAAGCCAAGACGCTCTCTGATATCCGTATCCAACATTTTATCCCCAACCAAAATGCCTTCCTGAAGAAGCCCACCACGATTGGATGGAGCGTTCTCAGCCAAACACGATACTGCAACATATCGAATGTGCTTTTTTTATACATCATTAAAAGTGTTTGTGCTTACATTGAAGTGACGGTTTAATAATTACTCAGGCCCGAAGCCAGGATTGTATTTCCTGAGGCAAAGCTATTAAAATGTGCCGTAATAAGTGACAAAACTCATATAGGGCTTATGCTAAATTTATCAGTGTAATTTCTGTTTGTCCATCTGCACACAATCCGCTTTTTGTGATCACCTTAATACACAGACACACACACACACACACACACACACACACACACACACACACACACACACACACATTCCTCTTATGTTACAGGCTTTGAAGAGGCAGACTCATCCCCATTTTCAACAGTACCCAATCAAACACAAAGCTGAAGGGCGGATTAGGAGCAGGCTTGTGCTGCACAATGCTCCTATCAGGGACCACACTGGTTTTAAATTACCCCCTATTCCTCACTCATTTTCAATCACTCACTGGCCCAATAAAGTTTGTTTCTCCAATAAAAAAGACCAACAAAAGAACGCTGAATCCCAGGTTTGTGTAACAGCAGTCCCTTACAATCCTCGACACTGTGTGATTGTGTCTGGAAAATTGTTCACGAGTATCATGGACGTGATTGGCCCATTTGTGGGCTTAAAGATTGGATGGGTTGAAAGTGAGAAGAAGACATTTCCTTTGGAGGGATGAAATGTGCTTTTTTTAGTTAAAAGGAAAGATGGAAAGATGGAGAGATTGAAGGATGACAGATGTGCGAGCAGAGGTGTGGTCATTGTCACGCATGTTGTCAGTTCCAGAGGGAGTGGTGTCTCTTCAGACGACAGCTGGTTTCACTCAGAGAAAAGACATGCAGCAGAGACAGGGGAGAGAAAGAGATCAGACCTTCACCTCTGAATATTTATGATCTTGGTCCACACAGATTTCTCGCCACATTTTTTGCGGTTTTCAGAGGGGGTTAGTACTTGGTGACCCACACACTCTCACAGGCTCACAGACAAGCATACATGAGTGTTCACAGATACATTCAGACATTCACACATGCAGTTACTGTCTCTGAGGGGTATGAGATTGGGGAAAAAGAAATAGAAAAAAGGGGGAAATAAGTCATAGACATCATTAGAATGGAAAGCCCTGAATGTGGTGAAAAGTAAAAGAAGTACATTAGGGAAAAGAGAAAATTTAGGAAACAGACCTACACACACACATACACACACACACACACACACACACACACACACACACACACACACACACACACACACACACAAGAGACCCCATGCTGGAAAATGCCGTTGTTGAGCTTTGAAGCACAGTGGTAATGAGGCTCCATTTAAAGCCAATGAAGCCGCTTTGGCAGCTTATGAAAGCACGATTGGTAAGCCCCCCTCGTCTGCCGCTGGGTGGTGTGTGTTTGTGTGTGTGAGTGTCGGTCGGATAGGGAGGGGGACGAATGGACAGCATTTGGCCAGATCCGCTTTGCTCTTTTCCAGTGCTCTTAGCAGCAGCCAGCCACTCTCCAGAGCTCCGTTTTCTCTGCAAACACTGAAGTGGTTTCCCAAACACAAGAGTTATCATTTTACATGGCTTTAGGAAAGGGACAATAATCAATATGCCTCTCTCTTTATCCATTTCATTATATTTATAACTGACAAAGAACACAAGAAGAGCCCCTCGACTCTTTGTGCAGCGGGTTACCAGCAAATACACATGCATCAAGGTGGAATAAAAGGAAAGCAATTTTTGTTGGCCGAGACAGAGAAACCACAGTGGATGTTGTAAGCCAACACAACCCAATGCACTGCGGGAAACACAACACAACAATGAATGAGAAACTGGGTGTTGTTGAAGGTCATAACATTGAAAAGGACCGTTTTTATAAGTGTAGAAAACTGGCTTAAAATCTGGTTATTGATTCTGATATACTGTTAAAGAGGCATAATCCCAACAGAAACAACAGGTAAACTGTCTTATATTTCCTTTAATGCATATAGTGAGGTGACCTATTGGCTTGAGAGACTTTAAAGGAGGAAAGAAATTTGCCTAAAGATAGTGGTACAGAAGAGGACAGGAGCATGATGGTCCCAGATCTGTCATTTGACCGTGTTTGATGGTGGTCAAAAATGGCTACACAACCATATGGTTATATATTTTGTTGCACCTCTACTACAGTGGTGGAAGCTTGAATCGTCAAGCTAATTGGGGTGTTCACATCTTAATGAACCCACCCCTTCTATATCCTACAGTCTGAAACATTTTTAGTCATCTCCTATTGTGAATTTATGCCAAAATAAGCCCGATGATGCAGACAGGAGTTTTGTTAACTCTCACTGAGGACGTGCGATGATTTCATAGGGATGGTATAGTCACACTGTCCACATTTTTATCTGTGTTCAAGATCAGGGGCTTGGCTTCAGTGATTACTCAAGCCTGAGAACATCCTGTGGGGCAGAGAGCATCATTTGGCTCTTGATGTTGTCTAATATGTCAGTCCTGTCACAAGCAGTAAGGGAGGAAGCCAGACAGAGAAAGGGAGATAAAAAGAGATATGCTATGATAATTCAAATTCTAGCAGATTTCAATCAGTCTTACAATCTTCTAAAGTAGCAATGTGATCAGGGGGAGCTGAGTCACACTTAGACTCAGTACTGAATCTGTTCCCGCCGCTGAATCACAGGACCACAACTCTGGATCTCTACCTTTGTTTTAGCCATTTAAACAGTTTTTCTATAACAGGGACAGGAATGACAAAGCCAGGATGCACAGCATGGATGTGCCTGATGCAGAGACATATGTCCTGGTGTGTATGTGTGTATTTGCAGACAATCTCAGCAACCTCTATTCTCAAAGCCTTGATGGCCATGCCTGGGGAGAGTGGTGATAAATGGTCGCTTTCCTGTAATTTACCTTCAGGAGGATGGATGGAGCTGGCCTGTTTGGTTAGAGGGTGGGAGACGAGGAGAGAGGAGACTGTAGGTGAGTGGAGGGGGGGTAAGGAGTTTCCTGCTTTGGACTTGACTCGGGAGTTGGGTTTCCTCAGACGCGAGGTACACATTCAAGTGTGTGTGTGTGTGTGCCTCACTGTTTATTTACAGAGCTTTAGCTCTTACTCTGTTCATAGCGGAGGGGAGCCGCTCTACCTAGAACTCTCCCCCTTCTAACTCCAGTCTAGCCCCTGTGAGTGGAAACACACCAGAGCAGTACCCACTGTATGTGAGCATACTTTCCAATTGGAAACGCACACATATCAACTTGATATTGTTTCCACAGCTCAGCCTAATGACTGCAATTAAAGAGACAGATGATCAACGCATCACACAGCTCATTAACTAATAATTTATTTTTTATCATTTAGATTAAAAAGTCAGTGGTTCATTGCCTCAGAGGAAAATGTACAAGGAAGACTTTGATATAACAGAGTGAAGAGCAGGACTGAACTGAGGGAAGAACCCCTTTGTTCCCCAAGAAAGGTAGGTGGACAATTTTTGTGTGAGTGAAGCATTATTCCCATGACATTAATGTAACAGAAAGTGGTGGGTTGTTGTGTCAGTTCCCGTCTGTAGCTCTATGGGAAAAGCAGAGGCTGCCCGTGTCACATTTTTACACAATTCTCCTCAAAGTCATTTACAATTGGGCGGTTGTTGTCTGGAAACAACATAAAACCAAAAGGAATACATTCTGTGTAATATCTGAACCACATCTTCTGGTCGTGATCACAAAAGCATATGTTTCTGGTTTCTACATCCATATAACATCATCTGGTTTGTACATCCATACACGTGAGTCATCCCAGGCCAAGTGACGCTTTACAAAAGACAACATAAATGGCAAGAGGCAGTTCAGTACATATTTACAACATTAAAAATGTGTCAAGACTTATTAAACAAGGCAAGATGGAAGTGAAACAGGAAAAATGGGCATCAGACCAGGAAAATAATAATTCTTCATTATAGGCTATCCAGACCCCTCGATGCAATTGTTGAACAGCGGCAAAAAAAAGTCTGCCTTCAAATGAAAGCTCTCTCATCTCTCTGCGCTTTCAGTTCATGGGCATATCACTTGTTTACTCGGGTAGGGTTAATTACACACACAAACACACACACACACACACTCACACACACACACTCACACACACACCTGTGAATGCTGTAAATGCTGCAAAGGGGGGAAACAAAGCAAAGCACTTATGGCCTCAGTTCCACTGCCAAGCTGCTGGGCTTGTTAACGTAAAACAACAGGACGGTTCTCCCTATGAGGCTCACTAAATAGCTTTCACAAGACTATGCTTCCACCCCCCGAACAACATCTGGCTCACTTTTACTTCTTATCTTTATTCCAACATTCAGGGTGGGCACTTAAGAAAAGGAAAACCGAACGCCAATTGAAAGAAAAGAAAGATTCTGTGCAATTCTGTGTGAAAAACTCCAGATTCAAGGACACTGCAGTTCCTCCACGAATGTGCTTAAGGAGTTGAGCACCAGAGAGGCCTCACGGGTGTATTTTGACCATCAATCATAATGTGTCACCCCGTACTCACATACCAGGGTGAGGAGGCTGGTGCTACTGTAACACCACCTGTCTGACAGGCCAATGCGGACAGCCAACACACAAATAATTGACTGCTTGATTCTGCAAATTTTGCAAAGTTCCAACGGTGGAAATTGTGGCCAGTGCTGTTAAAACATTAACACTTTTTTTGTCCTGTCTTTTATTTGTCCCAGGAATCATGGTAGGTGATGACTCATTTTGGGTGGGGTTTTTCTTTGATTAGATAAATAAACTGTCATTAAGAAACAAATGCACAGCATGACATGCACAATCATTTGAATAATTTCAACACCAAACCCTGTTCATAGTTTAAAATAGTATCAACTGTCATGGCGTCCACATTCTTAAGCTCCGTGAAATTAAATCATAAACACTTACAATCAGACCATACACCTGCGTGAGTGTGTTCTTCACAGTTTGACATACATTCTCGGAAGACGTGACAACAAGAACTACAGTGCAGTACAGTACACCACTGAGGAGTTTTGGCAGCCTCGTTCTGTGCTGTCACTTATCTAAAACACTGAATACATAACATGCAAAACGGGTTAAAAAGAGAGTTTAGGGAGGGTGGAGGCTGACACGGAGAAGAGAGCACAGGAGAGACACTTCTGGAAGGATGACAAACCAAACATACCACCGCAGCCAGAGGAGCATAACCACCAGCTAGCATGACATGCCTGTCGGCACACTCGCTGCTGCGCTAGCTTGATGTGCCCCTCAAAACTGTGTGTTTATCTTGTACTCTATTTAAATAAATTGTAATGTGCTTTACAAAATGAAGTAACAGCAAAAGGCAGATAAAAAGCCTGAGAGCAACCAGATGGGTCTCTCTGTGGTTTTCGTTGGTCTTGACTTCCATAGTCTCTTAATTGAATTTAAAAACTGAATATGCTTATTTGGCAAAGGATGACAGGGACTGTGTTGGGGTAGGCAAGTGAGGGAAGATGATTTGGGAAGTTTTCCTTTGGATCTTGATGCTCATATTGGTTTAGGTCTCGCTCTGCTCACTGTAAGGTTTTGATGGACCAGCAAAAACCACAAGCATGCAAACATAACAAAACACATGAGGAATGAAATATGATCCTCTCATGTCATAATACAATCAGTGAGCACTAAAAACTTTCCAGCCTCATTCATTTTGTCAAAATATGCAAGAGAAAAACACGACTATGTTGTTTATCCGACTTTGTTTTCTTTTTACTGCATGAAAAGGAACTCTCGTTTCAATCTCTTATTTTGGCAAACAAAAGCCTGCCAGTCACTAGACACATTAGAAAAATGTTCAGACATTTAAATACAAAGAAATGACACTGGCCACACAGCAACATCTGGAAGGCCACTACCCAGCGGACATTATCCATAAAGCACAAAAAAATATTGGTATTGTTCTCAAATTCCAGCCATTTGTCCACACCGCTTAATCTGTCTTCCAGAAAAAATGACAGGCAATGAGTCATGATGGTGATGCATGACTTTATAAACCACTCATGAGAGGGACTGGTGGTGAAGAGGCACAGCCCCGGAGGCCTGGAATGTGACTCACACATGCTAACAGGGTTTGTTCTGCTTAAAATGAAACAAAAGATAAATCACAAATTAGGATATGGCTGGGATATGAATGGATGAGATAAAACTTAGCCACACGAAGAATATAAACTCTACTATGAGCAGTGGCATCGAATACTTGCAGATATGACAGCCTACATGAGCAGTTTACTCTGTGAGGGCTGTCTGGTGGCAGCAGCAGTGGTGGTGAGACTGAGGTTTGCTGTGGAAAATGTCCCTGCAAAGGGAGCCCTTGGTTCCTCACGGGACAAGAGTTTTATAGTTACAGTCAATAGAAGTTACTGCAGAGACCTGGAGCAAGTAGGCCCAAATGTTATGAACATTTTAACAGCAAATGTTGAAAAGTTGTCAGGTGGTCCAGCTTGTGCTAATCCAAGTTGAGTTTGTTTCAACAATGAAACGCGAGGAGGCCAAGCTGAGGATGTGCAGCTTGTCTTCTTGCTGAAATCAGTCAGTCTCGCTGAAGTGACAAACACTGAATCAAAATCCTCAGAGAAGCATGTGAAGTGAGCACTGATATTCTTATGTGTCAAACAAAGCGGCGAGAGGCGGTCAGTCTTGACGGGAAGAGGAGGCTGAGGCTTGGGGGGGTGTAAGTTGTGGGACGAGTGGACATTTCCGCTGTCGTCGTAGAGGGAGGGAATGGCGTCTGCTTTTGTCTACACTTCATACCCTTTTTAATGGTCCCTTTTTAAGGCAAACCAATTGGACAAAAAGACAACTGACATAACAGAGACAAAACTTGAAAAATAAAAAGGAAAATAATTATACAATATACACAAAACGTGGTCCGTAAAACAGGTAGGGTACATGCAGTCTTTCTAATGTGCAGTGTTCCCATGATGGGGGACAGACAGGACAAAGGATTCACATGGAGGATGGGAGATCAGGGGTAAGGGTTCATGAAAGTGGGTGATGGAGGGAGAGGTAGGGTTGAACGCCGCCTCCCATCACGCTTTGCTGCACTTCCCCTTCTTCTCTTTGCGCTGGAACTTCCTCAGGCGTCTCGTCCAAACGTCCCTCCACTGGATCACCAGGCTGTTCTTATCAGCCACTAGGCCCACACGCTCCGCCCCTGGACTGGTGGCTCCACCCCCAGGCCCAACGCCCGGACCTGTCCCTGGGCCTGTTCCTCCGTCGCTGCCGCCCATCACCAAGAATCGTTTGCTCATCTGGATCTTGGGACATTTGCAGGCAAGGTCCTTCATGTGGACCCACAGGATGTTGTCGCCCCGCTTCAAGGGCTCGCCGCGGCTCTTGTACACAGACACCAGATTAACTGAGAATTTAGCCCAGTCTCCCACTGTCTCCATGTCCAGCACGTTTACTTGGACCGCTGAGGACACATTCATGAAAAAATACAGTCAAGTCAATATTACCAACACAATACATTTATTAATTATGGTTAATATGGATAATCAATTTCCACCACTAGTCTCTTACCATAATCCTTCTTGCAATATTTCTTCATGTTGATCTTCAGGTTGCCCTTCACTGGTTTACAATAGGACTCGCAATCTGCAAAAACAAGAACCACCAACATTCACTCCTGCAGCTGTAACTCCACTAATCTTAACAATACGTACTGAAACTCAAATTACACACATAATGGGACACTTACACTCTTGAAATCTGAACTTTGTCATCATTTCCTAGTGCTTTATGAGGTGATCTTGTCGCACATAAATAGTGACCAGCAGTGTAACACAACACTGGAAACTGTTATGTACCGAGAAACCGCACATAAACACACTCAACAGCATCCAAATAAATCACTATGTGCTTGTTTTTGCACACGCACGCAGGCCAAAGTTGTTATATATTCAAACATGAAAATGTATGTACTAAAGCTATATCTGCTTTTCTGGGCTATATATGTACTTGTTACCTCCGTCAATGAGGTTATGTCTTTTTTGTGCTTTTTATCTTTTTTTGAACAGGATTATGGAAAAACTACTGGCCCAATTTTCACTAAACTTGGTGGAAGGGTGTAGCATGGGCACAGGAAGAACGCATTAAATCTTGGAGTGGATCCCGATCCAACTCATGAACAAGCAATTGATAACAGATCTGGACTAAGGGTCTTGGCAGAGGTCTGTGCTCTCCAAGTGTCCGTCTACTATTTGTTTTGTAACCTTGTGGAGAGTATGCTCATATTCTAACTTGTCCTCGCAACAATATATGTCCACCGACAGGGCCTAAAGTACAACTTCTGACAAATGACACATCTAAACCCTGCAACAGCCGGTGCTGGGAGGCAAGTGAAACATACCAGAGTAGTAAAAGTGTTAAGTTTGACATGTTTTCGGGGGTCTGGAGAAAAGGCAGAGCGCGGTGGAAGCAGGTCATGGTTGGATGTATTTGAATAGACCTTGGCTGTCAGCGTGATGACTGAGACCACACATTGGACAGATGACCTCTGCTGACCACTCATAGGTGGAGCCGCCAGTGATGAGGTGTCACAATTACGATTGTGACAGTTAAAATGAACCTCTTGGCTGAGTGGCCAATCTCAGAGCTCTTCTTGACTGACTCTAAAACCACCCTTGGTTTGGTTTAGCTGTCATGTATCTGTGAGTGTCTTTTTCGAGTCGACCCTTCTTCTTCACAGTTACACAAATATGGAAACTGCACTGGAAGCAACAACTCACGTCACTTCACTCAATGGCCAAAAGTTTATCTTCAGCCTGAATAAAAATGGATGATTACAACAATAATTGGATTTATTCTGACATAAACTGACATTGAAAAATGACTGTGTACAACATTTTCTATGTACCAAAAAAGTTGGAGATAAGTTAAGACAGATAGAGCACATGCATGTAATTATTTCCCAAGGTTTGTTTCTGGTGATCCTAAAATATTTATTTTGTCATCTCAACATTAAAAGCTTTGCTTCCCTGTGATCATGAAATACATTTTCCATGAGCTGAGTGCAGACCGAATGGGGAACAAAGAAACCAGACAAAATTAAGAGAACTTTCAAGAAACAGAGAAATCAGTAACATTGAATTTAAAGCATTGCAGTGTGTATTTTATATTGTGATCATGGTAACTATTGCTACTGGAGCTGTGACAAGAAAGAAAGAGACACCGTTGATCATTAGCAAAGTTCTACTGTACTTGACTTGATGCCACTGGATTTTATGAACCGTAGAATTTTGGATCCACTTATTTCAATTACAGAAGTATGAGAAGGACACAAAGTTAAGAAAAAAAATGTGAAAATGATAGAGGTAGGGAATGCCAAGAGGGTCATTTTTCCAACATGGTTCTAGTCAGTTTTAGTGAGGGGACACGAAAAGCTGACCATGCAGCTCGCGTGGAATGTCAGGGCATGAAACTGAAAAACCACATGCTGGTAACTGGACTGGTATCTGCGGTCAGGCCTTCAAAAGGAAAACCATTCAGTCATGTTGCTTCCCAAAGCAAACCAAATAAAATTGCTGGACATGAAATGCCCCAATTAGAAAAAAAAAAAACGGTCGTGAGAGAGAAATTACACTTTTTGGATTGCATGAGAGTAGGGGTGTTGTATCGTTCATTTTTTGGGGAAGAGGGACGGATGGAGCAATGGAAGGAGGGCAGGAGCAGGGGACCGAGGAACCCATAAAAATGTCCAGGAGGCTTGGCTGTATATCACAGCGCTGGAGATTTTATTAGCCAGAGAGAGGAGAGAAAAGGAAAGAAAAGGAGAAAGAGAGAGCAGATGGCAGCTTCAAGAAAAAAAAAAACGATGAGTGGAGGTGTAGATGTGGATGGGTGCAGAGGTGTACATGTGGATGGATTTGTGTGTAAGTATGTGTGTGTGTGTGTGTGTGTGTGTATTGTGCATTACTCGCAGACTTCAAATAAATGATGTTAGATATCATAGCTTGCTTTAGGTCTTTTTCATTAAAAGTGAGCGTGCGGTTTCATGTGCAGATCATTATCATATAAGTGTGCATGCAACTGTGGCAGGAATGCATTTGTATGAGATGTGCATGGATTTCATTAGATCACTGCCATTGTGAGTGTGTGTGTGTGCCTGTGTGCCTGTGTGCTTTGTGTGTGTGGCATATAGTGGTTGGCCTAAAGGTATCAGTGGTGAAACTCTGGCTTGGAGACAGTGTGCGTTTTCCCATCAAGAGTCTCTTACTGCTGGCTGTTCACCTGGAAAAGCTCTCTGCGAATCGTCCACTGACCCAGAAGACCGGCCCACTGAAAACACTCACAATTGGCTCCGGGGCTCTCGATGCCCTTGTTCCCTTGAGCCCCTCTCACTGTGCCATGACAAGGACAAATTGCATCCACCGCCCCTTCCACAAAAACATTTTGGGGCCTTAGGTTTCTGATGGTGACGCTCGTTCTATGGTAGTTTAGGAAGGAGAAAGGTGGGGGAAATGCTCTGGTGTGTTTGATAGAGCCTGAGGTGAATTGGCGATCAACCACTCTTGTGTTCTCAGACCCCGTAACATTTTCCCAGGGAAGTAGTAAACACAAGAAAGGCCTCGACTGTGCATTTTTGTTTTCTTTTTTCAAAAAGGCTCAGAGGCCCAAGTAATGTGAGGAAAAAGAATGAGAGAAGTCGCAAATGAGAAAATGTGCTAAAATGAAAAGCAATATCTATTCGCCTTTAAAGGAAAATGTAGACATTTGGGGAAATGTTGTACGCTAATTCACTTTCTTTGCCAAAAGTTGTACAGCAAGATAGAAACCACTTTTACGTCTGTCAGCAGCTCCTCAGCTTAGGTTAGCGTGGCCATTTTCAAAGGTATACCAACAATTTTTTTTGCATCTTGTACGTTTAAAATAACGTCTGTGGTTTTATAGGGGTTTATATGACATAGTATTTCTTGGCCAATTTCTGTCTCCAGTTTTTGTGCTATGCTAACTGCTTAGCTAAGTTGCTTTACAGTATTTAGCCTGCAGACGTTACAGCCTTCTCATCGGACTATTGGGAAGAAAGTAAGCATTTTTTCCCAAAATATCAAACTCATATTTTAATGTAAACCAATTTATTCTTTCCAAACCATTAAATTTAATGGGAGGGTTTTCTATATTTACTGTATGCAATATTCACTGACCTTGGCCTTCAGATTCACTTTAGTATCAGCCATTATAGACTTCTTAAACCCTATAACTCATATCCTCAAATTGCATACAACCTTTGAAATGTAAGAAGTCCATAAAAAGAAGAGAAAGGGCATAAAAACAATAAAAACGACATACTTTGAATAGTGCAGTTCAGTATTGCTGGTAAAGTGGGGGGTACGATCTACAGCCTGAGTGATGATATATGCTATAAACCCACTGATGAATCAACATTTCCAAATCAACACCACCATTCAAATCAAACAGCCACAGCATGAATAATAAGGGCAGGGTAATTGACCGGAGCCTAAATTGGACAGTTAGAGGGAGAGACTGAACAAATTTCCCCCCGGTCACTTGCCAACACTCTTTTCAGGCCTCAAAACTCTCTCCTCCACTATATCTCCCAGCTAAACTTTAACTAATCACCTCTGCTGCCTATCTGCTGGCCTTGGCTTAAAGCTGCAGCTATATTTCGAGCACAGCAAGGCTCCACTAACTTGAGGTTAGTGGCTGGGGAAACTGTGCCAAGGACACAGGTTTTAAGACAATGGAAACATTCTGCAGGCCCCAGCGCACTCGTTCTGTATGCAGAACTTCAAAAGAGGGGACCCACCCTTCATTAATATTTATTCCACACCTTAAAACTCACGTCCAGAAATATTAAAAAATATGTTTTTATTCCTCTCATAAAGCAGTGGTGCTTATGGGCGAGGTGCAGAGAGCGTGTACTAACCTGCTGGTTCCTCTGTGCTGCTCACCACAGCCGTGGGGTTGACCACTGGGATTTCTGAAACACACACAAGAAATACAAAGTTATTTCACTGGTTAAATGTAAATCCATGCCTTTCAAGCATGGTCTAAGTGATTTGGCTGTGTGCCTGCTAAGAGTGCATGTGTGGTCAAAGAAATGAAGTATGTTTGAATTCATTAAAAGCAATTCCAAATAGTGTGTAAGGGAAGGTTTTGTGGATATATTAAACACACCCACAGCAGAGGGTGAGCTTAATATGGAGGAGTAAGCGTCCTTGCTTTTCAAGACCAATAAGAGAAAACACAAGGGTTGTCATACGGTAGGTTTGGAGTGTATACTATATACATGAAAACACATGGGGCACTGCAGAGAGACATGCAAGAAAAACACTGGCAGACTGACAGGGATACTTATTGGTGGTGAGAGGGAAGACAGGCTGAAATAAACCATGCATTCCTCTGACTAATGTGGTGGTTTTACTGTCATGTTTTAAGATATACAAAAGATCCTGAGACAATATAAGTGGAAGAAATAGTGGAGGTCAGAGGACCACATTTAAGTTTTAAGTCAAACTCAGTAGATGCAGCACAAATTCACTCAGTAATCCAGTTCAGAGAAGTCAGTCCATTCAAAGGCGGCACATTTGATACATCTGAGACAGAAGTTGATTCTTTGAGGCACATTGATTCAAATGAAAGGTGGCTGCACAGTGCACAACAGATGCTGGGTTAACACTGCTGTGTAATCTCCATGCAAGCATGTATAGACAGATGGACAGATGGCAAGGGGGCAATTTTGGTTGGATTGTCTTGAGACAGATGCAGCCCTCCCTTGCTCTGCCCGCTGGCTACTCTAAAAAGTGCTTGGTGGAATTCCTCCAGGACTTCTCTTTTAATCGTATGCAACTTTCCAATACAAATGCTAATGCTAACAACAGGCCCTCCGCTTTTACCGTAAACAGAGTTACTGGAACGTAGGCTTAGCATCCACCCAGAGGATCTGCTTTTGATTGGATTTGGAGGTTGAGGGTTTGAACCAAGCGAGTGGGAGTGTGTTGGCGGGAGGCAGGGGGGTTGCTGGAAAGCGGTTTTGAGGCAAAAGCAGCAGTTGTCTCTCTGAAATTATGGACACCCTGCCAACAAAAACAAACAAGGGCACGGAGCTTTGTGAAGGCAGGCGCAGCTGCTAGAAGCCACTTTGAATCCGTGTGCCCTCATGGCCACATCTTGTGAGGACAGACAGATGATGAAAGGATCATTCAGATGAGGGTTGCTGCCATCATACTAATTGGCTACTTAATGGGCTTGTCTTCTGTCTCGGGGTCCGGGAGCCTCAATAGGAGGTAAGATGTCCACCATCAGGCCATACTGACACACACAGTTATCACTGACGTTATTCGTAATGAGTCTAAATGTGCGCATGTACTTAAAGGCACATACACAATCGTTGTTCTCACTGGATGGTTCAGTGGCACTGAAGTGAGTGGGGTCTGCCATCCATGACCACAGTTGTTTTCTCCTCCTCGCCTATCCACCATCTGCTCCGGAGCCGTGAGAGAAACAACATGGCAGCATGTGGCACAGTGTGGCAGAGCTCGGTACGGCACTGGGCGGCACGGTTTGCTTCGGTGGAGGTTGTCTTGTGAGTGTACGCAATGTGTGCCTGTACCGCCTGGCACACAGTGTGGTGGAAAGTTGCCCTCTATTACACATGCCTGCATGTGTCGGACCACTGGCAAATTTCATAATCTGCACGCACACATGCACGCTTGTCACAGGAAATTAAAAACTTGATGTGGTCGACATGCATACTACAGCGAATACACACACACACACTATACACCATTGACAGCAAGTGGAAAACAATAACCAAGTCTTGAGTTCTCACACTACCATTTCTCCACTGACTTGCACTTTAACAAAGATCACATTTCAGTTTAGCCTGATGTTACAGCTGAGCCCTTGTTTGCACACATGTTTTGGGCTGCTCTCTATGAAATTATCATTGCATTTTCAGTGGCCATGCAAACCCACGGAACACATGTACTGTATATATGCAGTGGAGAGATCGGGTTGGGGTGCCTGTCAAAAAGCCAGAATGACTTTAGGCTACAGTGAAGTGTGTTTTCAATTATACTTAGTCATCTCTATGGTTTGAATATGTGCTACTTTTAGTGTACTTCACAGCTCTATAGCAGCAATGTACTCTGCCTTTTGTTATTTCATGTTTTTCCCAATGGATCGCGTCAGTGTTTTGCAGTTTTCTGCAGCGACTAACTAACAAGCTGGTAAAATTAGCAAGCTGAAGACAGTGTTATGACGCTATCAGTGTCATATACAGTGACTGGTATCTCCGTGTGTTTGTCTGTGTGACACTCACTGATGCAGGGGGCCACTGGTGAGCGGCTCTGCTGGTAGCCCTTTGCGCAGCGGTTGCAGGTGATGCCGGTGACGCCGTCTTTGCAGGGGCACTGGCCTGTGGTCTGGTTGCACGTCTTGCCTGCTGCGCCCACAGGGTGGCAGTCACAGGCTGGGGTGGGGGGGTGGGGGGGTCGAGCACAGGTGTGAAGGGGGAGGCAGGGTTGTGATACAAGAAAGAGGAGAGAGAGAGGGAGAAAATATATCAAATGTTAATTCATTGAACTCATTATTGCCAAAATGACACACACAAGACAGAGGCTTATTCCTTGTATATGACAGAGTCTCTGCAGGGTAGTGGGTTAAAGCTTGTAATCTCCTGTTTTCTGCCAGCAGACAACAGATATGCATTAGACCTGAATGTTTGGCAGCCTTTTTCAGTCTGCCTCGGTGCTTGGGATTATGTGAAAAAGAGCAAGAAAAAACATTGCTTGTGAAAGAGAGAAAATATAATTTGCTGGGTGAGAAAAGATTTGAATGAAAGTAGAAACAGCAGGTGACAAGTTAGATGACAGAAAGACTTAAAATGGTAGGTGATGATGCATGTAGTGCATCACTGTCAGGGGACCCAGAAAAGCACACTGTGCCTTCCTCTCTGCTCATTTCCGCTGTCCTATATGCTGTGTGCAGTCTGGTGCTTGCCTGGTGACACACACTCTGCTGTTTCATCACTTCCCGAAAGTTCAGCCGATGCCCTGCAAATGCCAACAGCAACAAGCAATGCTCCGGTCATCTCGCTTTGGCAAAACTTTTATGAGTTTTGCTGGTTCTCGGCAATTTTTTCAAACCCCCTCGAGCAACACAAGGGTTTTTTTGGTTTAAAGAGCTGTTAAATACAAGAGCTGGCATGTTAGTCTGACGCCTTCTGAGAGAACTTTACAAGATGCTAGAAAGGATGACAGGGAGAGGAAGGCGGAGGATTGGAGAGGAGCAGGGAGAGAGTGGGAGACACAGCGCTTCAGTGTAGTCCAAACAGAGCCTCTGGGGTGCTCAACGGCATAAACAACAGTAAATCTAACCAAAATGTGGCTACTCCGACTCTACTAAAAAAAAAAACACACATTTCTTCTTTGAGTAATAAACACATATCTAACACTTCACAGAAATCCAGCCAGACAAACACATCAGTGACAGAAAAAAACAGTACAAAACATGTACAGCTTTCCAGACTTCAGGGATGTGACTGATTGGTTTCAGATCAAATATGACATTCTTTGTCAGGAATAAAACAAGTTAAAGTATAGAAAAGTATCCTCTCCCATCTTATCTATTGTCATGCTGCCAAAAATACAACAAACCATGAAATGCAAGGTGAACATTGTGCCTTTTCTTCTTATTTTCAATGTAATTCTTTGGAAAACAGGCGCAGGCTAGTGCAAAATTACTAAAGCAAACTTACAGTGACTCAACTGTAATGCGATAGCTGTAATTGTCCAAGCTTATCAAAAAAAGACAAGAAAGGCCAAAATTACAGTTTGGGGGAAAAACCCTGTAACCTAACAGTTTGTTACAGGGCTTGCCAGAGAAAGGCAGCTGCTAACATGTCACGGTTTCTTCCCACCACTTGACGGAACTGTGAATGTGTTTATTTGCGCCGGACATTTTTTCGCTGCTACAACAGAGGGGAGCCTGAGGACCCTACCACCTGTTGACTGGGCAGAGGGAGGGTTTAAATGGCTGAAACTGACCCAAGAGCGATCGCGTGTGTCTGGCGGCGGGGTGGGGAGGGATTAACTGCAGCTCAGATCTTTAGAAACACGTTTGCCTTTTTCCGGCAAGGCCAACCGGTCCACAGGTGTCAAAGTGGCTGCGCTCTGTTTGAAGCTGTGCACAGAGACGTAAATCTGATGCTGTGGCGTCCATGCAAAATCCCCACCATTTGAGTCACGCAGGCCCAACCAGGAAACTCAAGCTTTGATGACACTTTGTAAGTTCCTGGCTGACCTGAAGGGAGTACACATCTGCATATGGCACAGGGTAAGACGCAGGGCTGAGTTGGATCTCAGAGGTCAAGTCAACAAGTGTCTCCAGAGTGTCTGTCTGTAGCTCTATGCCAACCACGTAACCTATATCCTAACCTCTATACCCACCCTCATTAATCAGCCACAGTGATCAGGCACTACCATGGTCCACAGACCACTGGAGAATCTCTGGTATTCCGGGAGTTTGTGCCCTTGAGCGTGCTGCTCAATACATTAAAACACGTATATGAAGACCTGATCTACAGAAAGTAGGCTTAGATCTTGTATAATTTGCATAGATTAACATTTTCCATCCAAAGCTGGTGATCAAGTAATTGGTTTGAGCTCAACTGAAAAAGAAACAAGCTGGTTTATCAAAGTAAAATAATCCTACGGCTATTCGATTGGACGTATATTCCTGCCTGTGAAATGATGCATCCAAAGCACATGTGGGGTAAACCCCCTGTTATGTGATCTGTCTGACACAAGTCTGGAGCTGGTCTGTCATGCCTGCCGAGACATGTGGCCATTGTTTCCCGGCTGATCAGTGACAAAGCACAAGCCATCAACTCAATCCGGTCAGTGTGAACACGGTGTAATGTTAGACATTCTCACTTCCCTTCTAAACAATCATAGGCTGTTAAGAAATCAGAGTTTACTGCCAATGTCCACATTGTTCGGTAAACAACCAGCAAATGCCAGATCTGAATGGGCTGTGAGAGGCAGGATGGGGGTGGTGGTGTCAATCTCCACCCCCAGCTCTCCTCCTTGAACTGCTTTTCTGAAGTTTTATGTGCTGGGGCTCGGGCCAGTTAAGAAGCAGTAAAAACGTCCACAGAGGTTGATGACTTTTCAAGCCTTTGCGCCTGCAGACGTGACAGGCACTCTATTTGGGATTTGTAGTCTTTTGACAGGCGTTTGCTCCATTTAACCGATTGGTGTTGCGCAGGGCAAGGACTGGTCTTTGTCTGCAGTTATTGGCAGTCACCACATTCGGAGAGGGTGGTGTTATTTGCACCCTTGGTTGAAAATTTGTTCAGTCTGTTGGCTACTTTAACGCGAAAATAAATAAAAATGTTGAAATTTCATAACTTATTGCTGAAGGCATGTCTTGTGTTTACCTTCAACGTTCATGCTAGGGATCCCTTGGGATATAATACAACTTCATTTTGATCTTTGACTGAAATATCTGGATATGCGTTTGGCTGTTTGCATAATTTGTATGCACCAATTATTTATTCGGGATATTTATTCAAATTTTTTTGAAGAGTTAAGCAATATTAAACATTTACAGTGCTATGTTGAAGGACTGGTAAACTGAAGATGTCAATAGAACAGCTCCACTATTTGGCTTTACTGTTTTAATGCTCAGAGGTGCTGGCTAAACTCTCATTTGCCCTCAATGATCGCATTTTCATGCTGCTATAGACCAGATGCTATATTACTAACCAAAGATGATTTTCCGAATTAGATTGCGTAACACTTTTTCTGTCCACAACTTCCTCTGACAGCAAATATCCTCATGGCCTGCTTCAGAAAGATATTTGAGACATACGGCCAGTGTGGTTTATGTTGGCCGACGCTGCTTCACATGGACTATGGCCCCTTTTTTAATGCCTTTTATCAATGCTTATTGTGGTCAACGGATACCAGCTGTACGGCTTGGATTCACATAGAAAACTTGTATTTTGAAGACTTCATATACCACAGCCAGGCCATGTGGTGACTGCCATCTTTCTGTCATTTTGCTGACTATTTTAATACTTGTGACACTGTAAAGGGCTCTTGGAGAGCTGTAGGCAAGACAGAGGTGGTTATTCCTCCTCATATACTGCTCAGATTGTGTACAGACACCTATCTAGAGTTTCTTATTAGAAACAGATATGGCCTGTCTGTCCTGTCAGAACCTACACTGCTCCCTGCCCTCCCCACTCCTGCCTCGCCTTTAGAAAACACCTGTATTTTATTGATGTAACTCCATTTCAGACATGACATTCAGCCATAGCACACCTCTGACCTCTATCTTGACCCTGACACATGGAGATTCAACTTTGAAGACTGCAAAAATTAGGGCAGGAAAATAAAATTTGGGATTCCACTGTAAAAGAAAAAGAGAAAGGCAAAAGGTTTTAAAGGCTCGTAGTTAGTAATGGAGAGAATTGGGGAGGAAGAGGAGATAGTGGTTATTAAAAATCATGGGAGATGGGGATGTAAAAAAGTGAGCAAGGGCAGAGGCAAGGCAGAATGACAGCTCCTGGAAAGGCTGTGGAATTGCTCTGATCAATCACAGAGAGATATGCTCAGCAGAGGGTTTTCAGACGTTAAATTTCATTTCCGTCACATCTGGGGCTTTTGTGAGGGAGGGAGATAAACTGTTTACTAGGACACGTCGCAGTGTCAGGGGGCTCACGCACGTATGAGACCATCACACTCCGAGACACTGCAGGAAATGGAGGATGAAGGAACAATTTGCACCCCGCGACACACATCTCAGGACTGATCTCTTGTCAGAACTGAGGCCGGTCTCTTTTTGTCAGTGTTTTGGTGCAGCAACAGGTCAAATGACTTAAGTTTTGAGGTATGTGAGCAAGTCACTGTGGAGTTTTTGCCATTATATGATGAATGGCTCGACATCTCAGCGCAACTAATATCATGCCATTTCTAACCTCCTGGGTGTTCAGTTACAGCTTGGGTCGGCTGCAGAAGGAAAACTGAGCGGAAGCCAGTGGGAGATTCTCGCCATGAAACTTCAACCAAAAGATCTTCACGGCTTTGAGCATTGGCAGCTCTCACCGATGCTGTTTTTTTTTAATGTTCTGGAAGTGATTCTTTACCTTCATCTGGATCAACAGAATAAAAAAAACACCCCCTCTCAGCTATTGATTTGACTATTTTCCTGAGCAACAAGTACATGAAACTGGTGTTATTTTTGCAACAAGTCCAGCAAGAGGAGAGAGAGGCTTCCAGCATAATATGAGTGTGAAAAACATTCACTGCAAATGTGAAATAATAAAGGGGTAAAATACATGTTTCCATGAGAAATCTCTTGGTGAAGTGATAATATTATGCGGTGTGTGGTATGGGGGAACATTTGGTGGCCAGACAAGCTTCAGGCATAGTGTCAATTCGTTTCATTCGTTTGATATTTTTTTATTGAAAGTTACCATGACCGTGTATGTTTCCAATCATGACGCGTTACTCCTCTTAAATTCTTTCAGTAATGACATGATTGCACAAGTATTAGATGATTACACAAGTATTAGTGGTCTTAGAACATCTCAATCAGCTTTTGTTTGAACATTTTGTAAACATTTAGCGCAGCACGTTGCCAAATGAAAAGTCAAACTGAGCTTAGAGTTATAATCCATGACATTTTCATATAAATAAATATTCATTTTGCTACTCTTTTACTGATTGATGTAGCACAAAAGTGATCCTTGTTCATGAAAACTTTCACATTACTTGTTGTAAACATGGAGCGGTTGGTAATGCCTTCCCAGAAAAATACTTGCGTTTTATGTTTCTGACAGCCAATGAAGAAATGGCTATGTAGTGCTGTAGGAACAGTGATCATCAATGAGCGCCACCTAGAGCTGCTCCACACCACAACTATTACAGATTTTTTTTTCAACTCTTACCTTTGCAGGCTCGTCGGTGAGTGATCGGTCTGGCCATGTCTCTGTAAAAGCCTTCCTTGCAGTAGTGGCAGTGGCGGCCTGCGGTGTTGTGGCGGCAGTTCATGCAGACCCCTCCGCTCTTCCTCCCTGACAGCTTATACAACTCCATGTTGAATCGACAGCGACGGGCATGGAGGTTGCAGTTACAAGCTGCAGAGAGGAGGAAAGTTAACAAGTGTAAATGTTTACATTATCTTCACAGTATTTACCCTTATAGAGTCGAAATGTAACTTAGCTTAGATGAAATGTTCACGTGGAGCGTGCATTGCAGTTAAACATATGCATACTACCATGTATATCACAAGGGAGCTGGGAGAGATTTTCCAGTATGGCAGCAGTGAGTGGTTTATAATCTACACTGCGGTGGTGTGTTTGGCTGCTATTCCAGAACTCATCAATCAAAAGTGATATTTGCAGAGCTCATTTTCTCCATTTCATAATTAATGAATTCTGCTTCTCTCAGCCCATTAGTTATTAATCACTGGAAAGAGAGACATTAATTTCATGAATCACTGACGAGTAAAGACTCCTAAGATCTATTAAAAGCAAGACCGATTCAGATAAAGGAATGGGCTCGAGCTAGCTGTCTTCTAAATGAGGCGAGACACAATATATGGGACATGTGAAGTGAGGTTATATCTCTTCACAGTCTCTCTCCCCATTCCACTTGAAATCCAGCTGATTCCTTTATGTCCCTTCTCCTCACAAGTCCTTCCACTGATTCCTCCATATTAGACCGCATTCACCGTTATGCATGACATTATGCATAAACTCCATTCACTCTCTTCATGTGGGGTTTGCATTTGAGAAATCTAATGAGAAACCTGTCCTTCTTGTTTGTGTAACAGAGTTTAATCCAGACCCTCTGCTGGTTAAATCAGAGTCAGACCTGGGACCTGAAGACTTGGCCATGGCTTCAAAAGACGACTGCTGCAGAGCTTAGTTCCAGTTCAAAGTTATCCGCAGATAAATTAGAAAAGGGTAAACAACAGCAGAACAGTTTGTCCAAAAACGTCAACAGTTGTGGCAAAGAAGGATTATTAGAGGATCACAACAGAAGGTGACATTAATTAACTATAATCTGGTGGGAGTGTGTTTGAGGAAAAATACACCAACGATGCATGTTTGGAATGGAAGAAGACACAACAACAATGGGGAATAAGTAAAGACAGACTGTGAGTCTATGTTTGGCTTTGTGTGCAACAGAGAAATACCTACAATCAAAATGTCACCATGAATTGTATATCATGTGCACGAAATATCAAGTGCTCAATATTGTAAAACATAGCTTCGATATATTTTTTTTCTCTTTATGGCCACAGTGGCACTCATTAATTTTGATACCTCTCCCATGTTTTGCTGCCTGGCTCCAGCTAAAGTTAACAAAATCCACCTACCAACACCACCAAAACTCACTAATCAACACAGAAGTTTTATTTAGCCTGTAAAAACCTGTTGTGAGGTTGCCAGAGAGTCACCAGAGAATCAAGGAAGTTAGTGCATTAGTTTTAGTCTCTGCGCTAAACTACACTAACCAGCTGCTGGCGTTCTGAGAGTGGTAGCTTATCATCAAACTCTTGGCAGAGTGTGAAAAAGCATTTTTCTCAAAATGTCAGGCATTTCCTCAACAGCAAAAACACAATATTCTGTAGATCTTGGTGACATTTATGTTGTTGTTTTTGGAAACGCATATTTTATTAACTGACTAAGCATGCTGCAGAAAAGGTCAGTCATTTCTAGTCTAGGTCAAGTCATTTCAAAAACCTTCTTTGCCCATCATCACTTTGACACATGCATTGCTGCTGCAGACAAGGTCAGTTCTGCAGTTCCATTGCGATCAATGATCTGAGCAATGCTAGATGAGCTCCCTGCAGTTGATCATAAATGACTGTTAATGACACTGGTGGCTCTTTCACAGGAGGAGACTCACTTACATATGCGTGTGAAGTCATAACTAGCCTACTATGTGAGCAGTGAACGATATGAATCTCCATCCGCACTGAGACGGACGCCTGGCACAAGGTTGGGAAAGAGGCCCAGTTTTCCCTGTTGGTTGCAGACCCTGGAAAAAAGGGGGAGCACATTCCCAGACTGTTTCCCAATTCCATCTGGTTATTATGCGTCCCAATTTGTGTGGAATTCTGCACTTAATGAAATGCTGTTTCTTGTATGGATCCATATTGAAGCAACACTGTTTATGAAATACCGATGAGGCTTTTGGCGTGCTTTCATGAACTGTTTAGCCCGAGATGAGGAGTGAGACAGAACTGTTCAAATGAGATATATAGGTTATGTTATGATGACACGACAATGTAGGATACTGAGGGAAGTTTGCATATCATCGAGTTCAAAAGCTTCTTGTCATTTGGGAAACAAACACACAGCATGTGTGTGTGTGTGTGCTGTTGCCTGTATTTAGAGAGTGAGCATGTGAACAGCTAAACAGTCTGTCCAACTTCTTCTGAGGGGAATGTGACAAAGAACACACCAGCTCCGGTGAGTGGCTGGGGCTGCTGGGGGGGAAAGCGAGTTGGGGGACTGTGATTATGATCAAGCGTCTCAAACACACACACAGCTGTGAGCACTTGTGTCCATTAACACCTTGTAGCAGAACATGAAAGCGATGGATCACAGTTTCTCCCTGGCTGAAGTACCGACAGCCCTCTTATGGCATCTTCTCGATTTACTGTTGTGCAACAAGATCAGCCAACAAAGTCTGAAGTAAGAGAGGATATGTTCGAGTGTGGAGAATGCAAAGAAAAGCTCCAGAATTCAACCGTTAAATGATTTAGCATGTGTAGCAGTGATTGCTGGAAATGGCTTTAACGACAGCCAGACTTTTTGTGACAGACAGAGGATGAGTGAATTAGTGCCTGGCAGAAATATTTGTTTAGAATCTGAGTTAGATCACATTTTCATTCATATTTTTTTTTTCTTTTTCTAAAGGTTAATGACTGAGAAAAAGAAATAATCAAAAAGCGCTCCACGTATGTGTTTGTCTGTGTACCTGTGTGTGTGTTTTCTATGGTGAACATGCTGCGTGCAGTTAACCTCAGCTTGGAGCTGCAGCTGCCAAAGGATCTTGGAATGTTTATGGGTTTGTTTTGAAGTGCTCACACACACACATACATACACTAGTACCCCACCTCCCCCCCTAACCTGCCACCCGTCCACCAACACAGCACCCCCCTCACCCAAATTAGGCTCAGCGGGGATAACTGAACACTGTTGAAGGCCATTTTTCAATTCATTAACACATCAAAGCACCACGAGTACTCTGCAAAAACACTCACTAATTCTTATCTGTTGGAAGAGAAAACAGACACTTCAGCATAGAGAAGAGTTCTGTGGGTGGTGGGAAGTCAGCAAAGCAACGGTGATCCTCCAGTGACCGTGACTACTTTATGTGTCCAATTCAAGAATGCGTAAATCTGGCTCTGTTGTCGTGGAAATAAAACAACAAACACAAGCTACAAGCTTGGCAAACAGAGGGATGCTACCACAAAAATAGAGGAGGGGATGCTGGTAGGGGAGAAAGCACCCCTCGGAAAATATAAGGGTAAAAAATAGTTGCACCACGTTGCAACAGCGCCAATGAGTAGTACACGAAAAAATAGAGAATATTTCACATAAGGCAGATTGACAGGAGAACACCACACTGCTCTATTCCAGCTTTCATAGCAGGTGCCTCAACCAGTAAATGTGCTTTGAACAAGCTCAAAGACAGGTCTGTCAAGTGTGCTATGACAAATTGGCCCGTAAAGACTGCGCTCAACAAATAAAATGCAAGTGTGTTTGTGGAGTGCACTGCCTCTCTGTTCCCCTCCATATGTCAGGGATAAATCTAACCTCATTTTTCCTTCAGCTCGACCAAAGCCAAGCCGGTAAGCACAGCCAATTGATTTTGGATGCCTGTGCAAAACCCAAATCCCATGGCTAAAATTGGTCCTTGAAAATTGGAGGGCCACTCTCCCACCACCACCTCTCCCATCTTGGCCCAGGCCACGGTCCAGACCTGCTGCAGCCCCCCTTGGGTGCCCTCCCCGCCTGGCCAAACAGGCTCTGCTATATGGGCTCCTGCCATCGTGTGTGTGCTGGTGTCCGTGGTGTGTGTCTGTGTGTTTGGGCTGAGTTCCGCCTGGCTGCTCCAGCCACCTGCTCAGGGCACTGGGGGTAACACCCGGTTAATTAGCTCCTCATTAGAGCCAAGGCCGTGTACAGTGTGGACAAACACACACATGCACACACACACACAGTTATGCGCCCCTACACACCAGATACACTGTTTTAAGAAGTAGTAACCACTCACAAAATGACAAGGATCGAATAACAAACCATACAAAGAAGTCAAACAGGAGTGAGACTTAAACACCACTGGGTCTGTAGACTCTAATGAGCTGTGGACAACAAGCTGGGACAAAGATGTAAGAACTGCGGGCTGAGGACTAACAGGACACTACAACTCTAGCCTTGCTGTGTGCATGACATGGGTTGTACTATGATATACGCAGGAGCTTCTCCCTCTTTGTAACAACGCCACTTTCGCCTCACTTGCTCTCTCCTCCTCTTCCACACAGACATATCTTTCACTTTTAGGTTTGACACCATGTCTCAGCCCACCCCTCCCTCCACTGGTTTCTGCGGTTAGCCTCACGCCGTGAGCTTAAGAGCCGGCTCTTGGGAGCCCTTTTGAACTAAGAGTCCCCTTAATTCCTCCCCCTTCCACCCCTCCCCGAAGCCTCCCTCTCTCTCTCTCTCCCTCCCTCACTACTCTTACTTTCATGAGACCCCATCTCAAATACTCTCTGGTTGCCTGTCCCTCTTCTTGCTTGTTTCCTTCCCCAACCCTTTCTCTTGTCCATCCTTTCCTCCATCTCGCGTTTCGCTCTCTGGATGGCATCAGGCAGGGAAAGATTTTAACGAGATTAGGCTGGAGGGATGCCAGGTTGGGGGGCCTGGTGTCAGTGGAGAGTTGAGTCCTTAGCTCTGTTCCCTCTTTCTGGTCCACTTCACTTCTCCACATCTAAACATTGTTATCTCTGTCCCGCTTTTTCCTTCACTCTCTGTCTGTCTCGTTTTTTTTCCAAAGGCAACATCCTGCAGCTCTGAGCACAGGGCAGACGTAGACGGCTGTTGTGCAATCAAATTATCATGGCGAATCAGTGAAAACCTAAAAAAAAAAACTACTTCTTGCAATGACTCTTGGCATTCAAGACCATGAGGTCCACTCTGGGGGATGCATATGATGCCGCGCTGGTTTGGAAATAGAAAGTGACAGATGGAACCTACTGTGTAAATTCACCATTGTGGCCAGAGATGACACTAGAAATTGTGAGGGAAAATCCAATGTTACATGTTGTCCTGTGATCATGTTGTAATGCAGACATGCACATGAATGCACAGAAAGCAAAAGAGTTCTCGGTTGATGATTGATGACTCAGAATTGAGCAGTAAAATCAAATCAAAGGTCAAAATGTTAAGTTGAAAGAAGAAAATATTGAGAGAATGAAAGTATCTGAAAAATCTTGATGAAATCCACTGCAACAACCACCATGTAGTTTTCAATATGAAACTACATTTTATTTTATCCTTACATACTTTTTTGGCTTAGTTCATTTTTAGTTGGCTTGTTTTTAACCTACTGAACTGTTTGATGAGTATGAAAATCATGTTAATTATATGCTTTGGCCATTACTAGATCTCAGTGAACGCCTGTGAGAGACTTGGACCCAACATGTTAGCCATTATCTGCCACCATCATCAAAACACCGGATGAGGGAATATGCTTTGCAAGACTGGTATTTCAGAGACTTGGAAAATATATTACAAGCAGCACTGAAGCTCTCCTGGCTTGTTATGGTCGAGCGCCTTACTAAGAGACTTTATGTTTAAAAAAAGGAATTATCAAAATTGATGTAGCAGAAGTTACATATCCTGACTTTCAGTCCCAGGTGTTAATGTAACTCAGTCGCGTTATTTTGTTTGTATAAATGCCCTCTAGCCACAGAGCTTTCTGTTAAGTCTCCAAGCCAATTTCAAGATTACCCTGATGCCATCATCATCATCATCTTTTCCTGCCTGTTGCCATCCAGAGAGAGAAAGGGGAGATGGAAGAAAGGGTCATGATGAACCTTTAAGACTACTTTGGAGCGGTAAGGGTGACATTAAACCTGTGGTTTGAAAAGCAGAACTGGGTTGGCTGTTCCCGGTAGAGCTGGTTCATAAGGATATGCTACTCACACCAGACCTCTCTAGTCACATACAGTAACAGACAAGATACATTTTCATATGTACCAATGTACATCACATACAGCACATAACATCATTTCAAATGCAGTGACAGCGACTGATCAGTCAGACAGCCTGTGTCGGCCACAATCAGATAAAATCACAGTTAAAGCAGCGGTGTGATTATCATGCACTCATTCTTAACACACATACTGTATATTTTATCTTAACAGCCTCTGAATCTTGCTGCCACCAGCAACACCGGCTGGCAGCCAAAACCCACATATTTTCTCAGGAAATAGAGCACAGAGGCCTGCAAGAGCATAAAAAGAGGCAAACTGTTACCAAAACACTAAGACTTCAACGAGAGAAGAAAAAGGGCTGATTTCAGCAAAAAATAGAAATATACTGTATATGAAATAAAAGAAGAGGCAGCAGACAGGAAAACGTCCAGGCAGGGAGTTAATTTTCGACAAGAGTCAGTAACACAAGGGTAGAGAGGAAGAGTGTGTCGACGGTGACGGGCACCTCAGGAGGTGATTGCTACCATCTGCGGGGGAGAGTCGATGGGGACTTGGGAGATCAGGGTAGGCACTCTGCAACTCCACCAGTTTGCTTTGGCACAGGGATGAAACGCTACATCGCAGTACTAGATTACATGTGGCTCTCAGACAAGCACAAATCCAAGGAGATGCATATGTATACACACACACATACACACACACACACACACACACACACATATACTGGGCCTCGGGAAGCCGCAAAGTATTTCCTAGAGATTCAGCGTTTGAACCCAGCTGACATTAACGCTGTTATTTGACACTTTGCTGTCCTCAACATTTGTTTCACCATCATTGCTGCTTGCCAGAGAGTCTTTATGGGTGGCTTCGTAGAACGAGAAATGCATCAACCCCTTGTGGGTTGGCCAAAGTTGCAATAATGATGGAGGAAATAAAAGCAAACCAGTCAAACTGCCCGGACCCTGTTGTCTCAGCCAGATAAAGGAAGTTAGTCTTACTTCAAGCCCCTAAAAAAACAAACACACACACACACCACTAAAACAAAACTTGCACACCTCCTGTTAGCTGGTCTTGCTGTGGCGTAGCCCCTGTATCTCACACTAACCACCCCAAAGGCATCATTTCATAGAGCTGTTGATTTTAGAACATTCCTTGGCTGTGTAATTATTACAAAGCACAGGAAGTTTCTTTTTCAAAATCACTTTCTTTTGCTCAGTACCCCCCTCACCCTACCCCCCTTACATACACACAAACATCTTCAGCTCATTTGTGTGTCATGCTGTAAGTAATTGAAGTGTTGGTTCCCTGTTAGCCCCCAGCGACAGGCGGCGGAGGTGGGAGGGTCTTTAAGTCAATTAGCAAAAGTAGGAACATGGCACATACATGCAGTAATAACAAGGCAGCTCTGGTTTTTTTCATCCTTACTCGTCTATATTTGGCATCTCACTGCACTTCATATCATGTTGCCCTCTAGGGACAGACAGCAAAATTTCAGCTGGCTATGGGGGACAAATTCAGGCTGCTGTGTGCTGCAAAACTGAATTCTCAGGGATAAGTGGCTGAATTTTAAGCAATCTATTGAGGTTAACTTTGTTCCACTCAAGACTAAACAACATTGCGCTGCAAGAACAAAAGGTCACAAATCTCGCTCCTCTCCATGCTACGATTGAGAAACTATAAAATGTGGTGTTGGTCGTGTTATCAAAATCATGCAGACTCACAAATTGTGCCATGGTTTTGTGTATGGTGTGTTTAAGAGTGGGGTAATTTCTCAATCACTGGGCCTAAAAATGTCTTGACGAATCTGCTCTTCGAGTGGAACATGAGCCTGACCTCTGCTTGCCCTTGCTAGGAGATGTAGAGGGGGAAAAATGGTGTGAAAGGATGGAGGCCTGGTTTGAAATTCTAATCAGCATCAACTAACCATCTGCCCCTTGTCCGTGAGGGAAACGAAGAGAGAGAAAAATAAAAAAGAGGGAGTTTGTGCTTCTGTGGTCTTCAGAGTTTCCACAGCTCTGTACAGATCTGAGGGCTTATTCTGAGCCCCGTTCCTGAGCATGTGTTCCTGGCTGGCCTCTTCCTCTGACACACACACACTCACACACATACACACCTCTGCTGGATCACACTGCTCTCCCTAAGAAACCCATCTGTCAAATTCCCCCTAATTCCAGCTAATAGTTTCCAAAAAACAGAGGCTGAGCCCACCGAAAACCACAAGCCCCTACAATATGTCTGAGTGGGTTTGTGACAGGGCTTGCAACTTCAGTATCTGTTCTGCTTCTCCTTCTTCCACTGTGAAATTCACATTTTAATGCAACTGCTCATTCATTAGCATGGCAGACATGATCTAATAACATCTATTATATAAGAAGTAATAACTTTTTTAGAGGTAATAACTAATTTGTGGGAATTTCCTTCAGGTGGTGACATGGACTCGTGTATAATGAGAGTCTATAGTGAATACTTGGCTAATTGACTTAATTTCCAGGGAAACTCCTCTTCTTGTGCAAAAACAGGATACTGTAATCAATCCCCACTGGACTCCATACATCAAAATTTACCATTAAAAATATTCAACACCCCACCCTAACGCTGCAGCAGAGCAGGAACACCCAGCTCTGCTACCAACTGCAGCTCACCTGCATTTCTGGCAAATCAGCCCCAATGGCAATTCAAACAGCCTTCATGTGACATTTGTATTTAATGCTATGAATGCATACCGGTGTGGGAACAGACCTGGCTGGCTGGTCCATTAGGGATGGATGGTGTCTGGCCCTGGGTTCATAGCATCCCAGAGCAGTACTCTGGACTTCCTGAGTCCAAATGAGGGAGGGGAAGTGCTGGAGAATAGAACAGCTTGGTGCCGCAGCCAAACAGGGCCAACATGGCTGCACAAGCGGCCAAGAGTAGAGAGCTCCTACACCACCATAAATTATCATCTACTCGGGATGTCACATTGTCGTTGACTACACAAGAGGCCTCTTTATCTTATACAGTGACTTTGGCAGACTCTATTATGGCATGATACACCGTCTCACATTTTTTAAGTCAACATCAAGTATTTACATTACAGCATTGACCATGCCAGCAGAAAAGCCAATACTCCATCACAACCCGTAACCAAATAGCTCTCATCCATCTGTTTCCTCATTCTGTCCTGTGGCTCAAACTCCCGGCAGATAAATCACAGCTTTTTCCATCATGTCTCCCTCAATACAAACAGACACGCTTCTTTACGAGGCTGCCCTCTCTGACTACTAGAGCAGGGATTTGTAAACCAATGTCTTGAGGCAGGATTCATCGTGAGGGAGGCGGCAGATGGGCGTGTGTGTGCATGGCTTGTGTCTGGAGACAGTACATGAGCTTGCCAAGAGCGCAGACAGTAATCTTGGTGCGGTGCATGTCAAACATTTAGTAAGACCAGTGCACAATCAAAGCAGCCTGTTAGAGACAATGTTCTTGTTATCCCGGGTAAAGACTCAAGTCTAGACTGCTAGAGTGAGAACAAAACCTTGCAAAAACTCTCGTGCAAAACCATCTTAATAGTAATGTTTATAGTGGTTAAATCTACCAGGCACATAATTTCTCAAGGTCTGACAGACTCAGAGGTGGGGTGTGAAACAACTATTGATTTGGCTCTACATCTGCCCACTCTAAATTCCTCATTTACCCACAAACCATCTCCTCGTCAACTTAACCTTGTCACCACCTCACAAAAGATCGTGACCTCAGCCCACCCCCCAATGACCCTACCTCCAACCAAAACACCCACAGGGCCCCATGAAGGCTCTGGTGACACCTAAGGGACTCCTTGGCTCAGCAACTTGCTACTCTCACACACTTGCCCAGTCAAAATACTTACACCTCGCTGCCACAGTGGCATGCCTCAGGGCTCACACTGCAGCCCACTATTTGTGCAAGAAAAGTGAGCAGTGAAATCAACAAGGGGTGGGTGCATTTTAAGAATTGGCTTTAACATACACTGGAGAAGCTTTTTAAAGGCTCTCCTGCTACTTTGAGGATATTTTGGAACCATGTCTACCGGAATAAGCTGTAAAGAGGCTTTTGGAACATGAAACAGGGGACATCTGGGACTAACTTTTTGGCGTGTCTGGATATGTGATCAGGTATAGCATGCAACTTGCAATAGATTTTAACTGCCCTGTATCAACATTGGGATTAGGTCATCAGAATTGGCCAGTGCAGCCAGGCTGTTTAGTCCTGAAATCATGGATAGAAGTGACATATCAATCCCGCTGAGAAGAGATCTACGGGAAGCGGGTGTAACATTTCGGAAACAGCCACGGGACATTTGAAAAAGGGTGTGTGCAAAAGTATGTGTGAGAACACACTAAGGGATTTACAGGATATTGTTGTAGAAGGGGCTAGGTGTATGTGTGTGTGAGTGTGTGCCTGTATCTGTGAGTTGAGTAAGTGAGGGTGTCAAGGATAGATGAGAAGCCAAAGTAAGGTAGTGTTGGCATGGAAGGTTTCAGAGTACAGTGTGAGGGAAGGCTGCATTCATTTGCCTGTCTAATGCTAAAATGGCCTTGCTTCTCTGGCTCTGTCACTCTGTGTCCCCTTTAAACAGATCTGGCACTGTTTAATGCAAAATATGATCTCAGGCCAGCGCACTGGGCAATTATAACATGTTAGAAAAATATACACTGTTTTTCAATGTTCTGCTCCTGATTTTTTCTCTCTGGCTGTAATTTTATTTCATTATGGGGAAAGGTTAAAATGGGGACAGTGGTTTCTAATATGGTTTTATTTTCCTACACTAACAAATTTTTATGACAAGCAAAATTGACCTGAATTAAGTTCCACCTATGTCTATTTATACTAACAGAGAAATGCTGTAAAAAATGACCACCAAAGGAACATTCACATTTTAAAGTACAAATTCCTGCTAAAAACACATGGCTAACATGTCATGTGTCTAAAACCTTTGTACAGCCATGAAATTAACATATGCTCTAAATATCACATCAAATCATATAAAAGCCTAATCCAATACAAAGGTAATCTATTTACATTAACAAACACTGAGACAGACATTGCAATGACTTTACTTTTTTTTTTTTTTTTTCTTTTTCTTTTTTTACAAGCTTTAAGAGCACGTCTGGATGACTTTTACGGAGCATGTCTTGAGGTAAAGGCAAACCCTGCCAAATAACATTCTTGGATGACTTAGCTGAAGCGGTGTGCCAATGACTCGAGCTGTTGTCATCCACTGTTTAGACTTGCTTGTGAAAAAGAGTATTTTCATAGACAAGTCCAGAAAACACGATTTTGTTGAAAGTAAGCCTGTTTCCCTGTAGAGGAACGGTAAATAGAAAAGACTGATGGGAAATGCAAGGAAAGGATGGATTTTGTGTTTTGAGAGAAGCTGCCAAAGTTGGAAGCTCAACCACTATGTGCTACCAGAATTCAAACTGTGATGACCTTTGTCAAACACAGGTCATCACCGTTAAATCTCTCCTGTGTTAACCTCCCTCTCCCTGTCTGTATGTGTAGAAGTTTAATTTGCTAGCCTGATTTAACATCCCTGTCCTCATATCCTGAAAATGGGTGGTAAGAGCGTCATGACTCCATCCAACAAAGAAATAAACAACCTGTTTTCCTTATGTTCATACTCTCCTTGAACTAAGAAGGGGTTATTTTTATTAGTCAAAATTAGACAACAAAAGTAGTATTGATGTGTGCTACAAGGTTCAAACCACTGTCTAAATCCAATTCCCTCATTAGGATATCTGGGATGTACTGAGGAGATTATTTTAGGGAAAGAATACCTCCCAGATTCATAAGAAGGGTAAAGGAACAGAGCAAGGAAGAGAGCTGAACAAGGAGTGAGTTTTAACACATTACATTTGTGAGCTCCTTTTATAATGGCCAATACATTTATGTAAGAAGTGTCAAAGGATGTGCCTCTTCTAAGTGATCTGTTCTTTTTACAACTGACATGATATAAAAATGTAGAGTTTGGTTTTCTTTCAGAAAATCTGTTGTGCTAAATGAAGGTTCTCAGAAATGGTCTGTATTGTTTGCTGGCGAAGATACATTTACAGTATTGTCCACAGCAGACTAACTGAAACATAAGAGCACAGGAAGAATGATAGATAGAGGAAGAGACTTACGCAGGCACTCATTGGCCTCGCGGGCATTGGCCCTCTGCCATGGTCGGTCATAGTGAAAGGGCTTGCAGCGGTCACATTCAGGTCCTTCTGTGTTGTGCTTGCAGTCACACACCAGTTTTCCTTCCTTGTCTTTCAAACAGCGTGAGCCATGTCCGTTGCATTTACACCTCCCGCCTACCTGGAAGTCTCCCACTGCATAGAAATAAGTTGGCAGCGTTGATGTTACAGCTGTGGGGTCATCGTCCCTCCCGCCGCTGTTGCCTCCGGCCCCCAGTCCCAGCTCCCGGGGTAGCTGGGGCCGGCTGAAGACCACACGGATATCGGTGACAGTCACCCAGTCCTGAAGGACCGGACTGTTGTCGAAGTCTTTGCCGGAGGGTCGTCCATCCAGAGTGCTGAAAGCAATGAGTCCTCCAGACAGCGGGTAGAGGTCAGTGTGGCCATCTGTGCATAGAGCCTCCTGTTCGTTCTGCTTGGTAATGGTTGCTTTGTTGGGCCGGTTGTACATACGCCGACACTGTGAGGAGTAGAACTGGTAGGGCATCCAGGTCTTGCCGTAGTCCATGCTCTTGTATATGGCCAGGGACTCAGGTCGCGGCGAGCAGAACTGCAAGCTGACATAGGTGATCTCAAACTTTTTGCCTAATGAGAGGGTGAGAGTCACATTGTGCGGCGAGGTGTTCAGATTCTCTGACTGCCAGCAGGTGAGGTTGTGGGCTGAGTTGAGGTCAGTGAGGTAGGAAGCAGGGTGGGCACGACGAGGGTCAGCTGCATCACAGATTTGGCACGTGCGTACAGAAGGCCGATCATCGCCCCGCTCTACCACACTACAGGAACGGGACGGAGGCCGGCCACATACGCTGGACACCATCACCTCCTTGCCAAAGGCAGCATTGATAAACTCAGGGATGCAGCGGCGGGCTGCGCCTGTGTCATCATAGCAAGGGTCTGGAGGGGTCTGCTGCCCTGCAAAGGGATTGGTGGCACTGTGGGTGGCTGAGCATGCCAGGAGGCACAGGCCCAGCAGGCACCTCCAGGGTTCCCTCATCCTGCTCAGAGGGCCTGTGTGTGAATGTGTGTCTGCGTTTATGCACAGATTAGTCTTTCTGTGTGCACCCAAGAGTCTGTGTGTATAAATGTATAAATGCGTCCGTTTGTGTTACTTTCCCTTAGGTGTGTATAATTGTGAGTCAATGGAAGGAGAGTGTCTGAGCTCAGTGACCCTTCACTTCAGGCTGACCAGAGCCCTTCCTGTAAGAGAGAGAAACAAACAGAAAGGTCAGTGTCACAGACATATTTTTACCATAATAGGATAGAAAAGAGAAAGTGGCGCTGATCAAATTATACTGTATAAAAAACATGTTTATGCATCTTTAAAACCAAATTATATTTGCTCTTGTAGAGGAAATTAAATTGGATCGTTTATACTTTCCAATTACAAGTGAATGTTTTCACTGACTAAGAGTCTGTCAAAGGATAAGACAGTTAGACGGGGGGCCCAAGAGAAAGGATGTGACCATTTAAAGAGAGACATTAGTGGCTGCAAGTGACTGCATCCTGAATTTCAATGCCGGCCTCTCATTCACTACTCCCATTCAGGTCAAAACTGGCCAAGCCTTCTGGTCATGCTTGAGCAGCATGGCAGAAGTTACCCTATAATCCTTGGTGATGCTACAACGCAGTGGACCGTGTGTGACCCTGGTCAAACCTCTGCTTTAACAGTGTACCCTGAAAAAAAGGAAACCGTTTTATATACAAGGACATGGCTCTATGTTTCTGCCTGATTTTTGTGGGATTTTGACAGGAAATGAAGCGTTGCGACACTATTGTTACACAGAGCTGACCCTAAAGAAGGCAGCATTATGTTCATTCACTGAACCAGAAAATTTGCCAAAAGTGATAGTTATTTGAGGATAATACTCCACATTAGAAGAAATGAGGCTATGAGACTCCATTCAAGCCGTCTCAATCTCTGGGTCAAGATAGGTACCTGGATGACATCATTTATATTCTTTCATATGCTAGACGAGGGGCCTCTCAGTCCCAAAGAGAGAAAGATTGAGGGGCACAGGGAGAGAAGGCTTTGGGGCAAAGAAAAAGGCAGAGAATGAGATGTATATAGCCTGAGGCTTTTCCTTCCCTAATCCCCTTTTTACTTCACTGGGTGTCAAATCTAGTAGAGCCCCATTTCAAAACAGACAGCTGAGGGGTTGAGAAGGCACCCCAACCCTCTTATGCAAGGTATTTATTAAATTACAATGAATCACACCCACCTCCTCTTACCCTCACTCTCCCTCTTATACTACAGCATCCCTCTTCATCTTGGTAGAACAAAAGGCCGCCTCTGTATCCACTTCAGTCAAGCGGGGAAGGCAGACAGACGGATTTAAGGGGAGTCGGAAAAACAAAAGTTTCGTTCTTTTCTTATGTGAGGGGTCCAAAGCTAGTAACCCTAAAAAAAAAAGCGCCCAGTGGCCTGGTAAATAGGCCCACTCGTGTGTGTTCAAGTGCTTAAGCCCAACTATTTGGCCTCTTCTCAAGTGTAGATTGGGTGTTAAAGGAAAATACTGTGAAGGATTCTGCAGATTTGCAGAGCAGAAAGACAGTGAGTCAACAAAGTTTAAGTGTAACTGCTTATATCAATCCTAAAAACTGGAAGACAACTATAAGTAATTTAAAATGTCTTTTTGACTTCTTTTTGAACTGAGAGTATATTTCCCAACATGCTGAGCTCTGAGGTAGCCACTCCAAGAAAAGATGAAAACATTATACAAAGAAAAATCCCTGGCTATTGCAATATTCAGCATATGAAAAATGGATTGCAGGGAATGGGCCTGCTCATAAATGATTGGAGTAAGAGTGGGCCTTGCCAGGACGAATAAGGACATTGATCAATGACATGTGTCTGAGGACGAGGAGGTTAAAGTGGGCACGCAGGCGGGAGTTCATCAGCCAAGGCACTCCATCAAAAGGCTGGCCGTGGTAAAGCTGGCGGGCCCGACACCCACTGGGAAGGGCAGGGAGAGGCGGCTGATAGAATTAGCAACTCATTAGCATCCAGGCCCAGCTTCCATCAGCAGCATGTTCATCCAAGAAAAGAGACAGTGGGGGGCTCGGAGACGGAAGAAGGGGGGTAGGAAGGAGCAGGAACAAGGGGTAGAACTTATGACAGGTGAGGGAAAAAAGAAAAAAAGAGGGAGAGTGGGAATTATGCAGACTAAGAATTTGATGGGCATGTTGTTGAGGGAGTGAGGGGAAGTTAGAAAAGTTTTACGAAATGAAAACACTTGACAGACCTAAGAAACTAGAAAAGAGGACAAACAGGCACAAGGAAAGAGGAGTTTCAGTAGGTAAGAAGGAAAAGAGGGACACACGAGGGGGAGAGAAACAGCGAGGGGCACGACAGTGATAAAGCAGAAATGACTCGAGGGAGGGAGAGCGAGGACAGATATGAATGGAAGCAGTAGGAGAGAGAGGGAAAGTGACAGGGATGGGGCGGTGAGGGAAGGACATAAAAAATGAGAGGGGGAGAGATGGAGAGAGAAAGAGAGAGGAGACAGATTAAGGTGGCGGACTGCATTGGCCTGTGTCTGGACTTTGGATGACTAAATATGGTGCGGTCCGCATGCTGCTGGGCCTGCTGGGAGATTCTTCCAGGGTCTGGTGCTGTCAGGCGCGTCTGGCAGATGAGCGTGTAGGTTAAACAGAGAGAGAACAGTGACAAGGCTGTTTAATTCCACTCTGTACACCCTCTGAAATAGATGCTAGCCTCGCAGCAAGTGTTAGCGGTTCTCTGAGATGGTTCAACAACACTATGGTCCGGCAAAACGCTGGTCTTTATTAAAAACTCAAGACTTTCTCTATATCGCTATTAACACTGCAAAATATGAGGCAGTCCGACAAAATCTCTCTGGATCCGTAAGCTTTGCCAAGATGTCAGCACAGTGGTGTAGCAGGCTGACCTTTGAAATACTAAGAATCTGTTTCAGCAAGAAAATTCTCTGCTTTCAGCATCTACAGTGTGTTTAACAAGCCACAAGTTCCCCTCAGTGGGGGCAGACATTGTCTTTCATTAAATGTGGTTGAAGTAGCAACAGCTGCAGGCCCATGTCTCTGTCTTTCTGAAGACGACAATGAATACCACACAGGAATGCTGCTGGCCGTAGCTTCATATTTAGCATGCAGACATGAAAGTTGTATCGATCTTCTCAAGTAACTCTCAGCACGAAAGCAAATAAACTCATTTCCCAGATTTAGAACTATTCCTCTAATAAATTCAACCCATGTGTTAAAAGACTTGTCAGTCAGTCTGGGAGTTATATAAACTTCCAATCCAAGTTTTGATTTCAGTATTGGCTACCCTTTTGCTTACATTTAAATCACAGATTGCTCCTTTAAAGTTGAATCTGACCTCCAGCACACAAACCCACCACAATCTGGTATGTTAAAATGATAAATTGTTCCTGTGGCAGCTAAGCCATTTCCAAGTGAATGGCTGCTTGGAGTGTAGTAACAAATACAAACTGCATAGCCAATTCATGGCTGCAACATTCCTCTGAGGATTAATGGCAAGGAAAATGTACTTGTGCCTATGTGGTACAATCCCCGGTGCTTAAGCTACTGCAGTGTTAAACAATTCACCTATTAGCTTTATGAGCATAGTGTGTGAATGGATGAAAAAATATGGGGCTTTTAGTGTGGAAGCCCCCTGCATAAAAAGTGGAGCTTCACCATAAAGACTACTTAAGCCATTTGCCTACTGGAAAGGATTCAATGGTTTTAATCAAATAATGACAGCCCAATTAGAGAAGGTAGATGATGAGGGCAAAAGGAAGGTAAATTAGATTAAAAGAGGTGGGTGAGAAATAGAAGGAGACAGAAAGAGCCAGAAAGACAGGCGGAGAGAGAGAGAGAGAGAGAGAGAGAGAAAGAAAGGAGCAGGAAGATGACAGGGTGGTCTGGTGGTTTCAGCAACGTTTTTTCAGCTTCTCCCTGTCACCGGGAGATCATCCCATGTTGAGTTGTCTCTCTTTCAAGCGTGGGCGCCTCTGTCAGAGTTCACAGATTAGGAAAACAGAAGTCGCTGAGAGGCTTTATTTGGCTTGGGTGTAGAGGAGGGTGCTGTGGGAGGTGAAGATAGGAGAGGGACAGCTGAGCCACTTTGGATCCCAAGTGAGAGCCTTTCACGCTCGAGAGTTGACGTGGTGGCCCCACTAAAACTGTGACTGAATGGAGGTCTACTGGGCTGCTTCTCTCGGATGACAGCAAGCTGGGGCCCAAACTGGTGCCCTGCTGTCTCTCCAGCCTGCTGTACAGTACTCCCTGGTGGGGTTATTAGTGGCTGTGCAGAACCATGGAGGACTTTTTAATTGGCTAACAACAGGCCCACCTCCATTCTCATTATCATTATGGAGGGATGCATTGTATGAATATAATAGAACAGTGGGAGCAGCAACAAAGTCAGAAATCCCTTAATACACAGATTGCACATGTTCTGAATGTCTTAACGTTATTCACATGAAACATTTTAAGCTAATATGTCTTATTCAGAGATCACACTCAGGATTATTCTAATTATTCATTCCACGTGTTCATCTGTTTTATCTTTTACTAAAGAGGATGTCAAAAAATGTTTTAAAAAAGTGCCCATCACAATTTCCATGAGTCAAAAGCAACATCTTTGTATTGCTTGTTAGCACAGAATAATAATGATATAAGCACAGAAATTCTCATATTTGAGAAAGTGTAACTTGAATAAATGACTTATGACGTCAAAAGTTTTGGGGAAACATTTCTGTCAAAACTAATGACTAATTAGTTCAGCACTAATCACATCCTTACCATCTGTATCCACACACACTTAATAGTTAAATAAACCTGTCCAGATGAATCAACATGACTGACAGGCCTCAGGTAACAGAGGTCAGATATTGGTGGCCTGAATTCCACTTGATGATAGCCGTCTCCACTGTGGTGACGACGATCTTGCTGTTTGTGTAAGCTTGAATGTGTGTGTGTGTGTGTGTGTGTGTGTGTGGTGGGTGTGGGGGTGCAGGGTCCTTGGAGTTCCTCCCTGGCATTCATTAGGGATTGAGGAGGAGGGGAGGAGGAGCAGGGAGGGCCGAGGGCAGGAGGGGGTCAGCTCTCACAGCTGAGAGCGTCATTAGCAGAGGGGATCACTGACAAATTTTTAAAGCCCACTTATGTCTGCTCCGAGGCTCTGTGTGGGTGTCTCTGGAGGGTGTAATCTGAAAAATGTCCATAGGTTCAAGTTTTCACTTTACTCTGATTCCAACCTTCAAAATTGTTCACCATCACCTCGCTGTTTTATCAAGAGCAAACTGCTACACCTGAACTAATTACTATCTGCGGTTAACAGTTGGGTAATACATCTCAGGCTCTCAAGTGCATGCGAGGCTAAAGACAAAGTAGGGGGATCCATAAAACATATAAATGAAATAATCTGCCTTTCCATCTCTGCATCTGGCAGAGAGAGACACTGCAGGGAGAAAGACAGAACGCCCAGCAGAGGAATGCAGCAGCTTCTGTTGCCCAGCCCACACGGCTGGCCCCAAGTCCGACAGCGGTTCTTTAAAATCAACAGAACCTGATCCAGAACCGAACAGGAGGACAGAAGACAGACAGCACGAGGTGGAATATGAGGTCAGGCTGGTTCTCACAGATTTACAGACAGGAAACTGTGCTAAGCTACTGCTCTCTGTATTTATGCATATACACACTTTGGTACAAAAGCAGGAGAAAATGCTGATAGGACACGGTGTGGTGTACTTTTCTGTTAATGAGGTGTTCTGTGAGGTCAGTGTTTTTGGTGAGAAAACGGGAGGCGTAGGGAGGAGAAAGGACATGAGCAGGCAGAAAGTTCAGGGCGACAGTGACTCACTAGACTCAGGGTTAAACAGGGTTAATTTGCGAGAGACAAGGCAGGCAAAAATACAGACACGTAGATTAAGTAGGGCTGTTTGTTTGATTTCCACACAGATTTTATGTGTTATGTGAATCAGCTCACTGCCGTTTATAGTATCTTGTTTGTTTTCAGTAATAAAAAATGAGAAAAATGGAGACAAAGTGCAAATGTGATTCCGAGTATGAGCCAAATTTTTCTCTTAAACCAATAAAAAACAATAACAAACAGTTCAAATATGAGGTGACTGAACTTCAGATGGTATTCTAAAAATCTGAATTTTTGTTAACATAAACAGAATATTTTTAGATAAAGAATATTTCATTAAATAAAAAGCAAGAATAATGTGTTTGAGACCAAATCAATAATAAAACTCGTCCAACTTAAATGACGCCATAGTATAATGGCAGGGTTTGCAATTGTAAAATAGTTTGTTTAAAAAACACAAAACAAAATGGGAACAGAAGAATATATTTGATTTGAGTCACATCTGAGGATTAATAAATGTGGTGTCACTGTAAATTGTAGCACCTTTGCTAAAAATCAAAGCGGGGATTTAAACTAAAAGACTGTTTAACTAACTCACAAATGAAATATATAGCTGGGAACTGAGAGTGAGGGAATAAAAAGTTGTACTCTGTCTCAGATTTTTAACTGACAGAGCGATGGACTTGGGAGTAAAAGGACAAGAGTTCAAAAATTTATGGCCTCCAATGTCAAACTGTGATCCGCTTTTAAATAGGAGAAATATTTCCCCTACATGTGCTGTCAAGATGCGCCTGAGAAAGGGATGACACCCACAGCCCTGCGATCATGGGCAGAGCCGCAGATTCCTTTTCAAAGTTTGTCCCTGGATGAGGAGCCATGCAGTGGGGTTACAGGGGTGATAAAGACACGCAAAAAAAAATGCTGAGAGGTTAAAGTTCCATGAGTGCACTGTTTTACTGAGTGTGAGTGGGTAGACTGAGGGCTCCTTGATTGAACATTTCCCATGGACCTGGGTATAACCCTGACCGCAGCTTTGCAGCGGTGTGGTGGGGCGGTGGTGGTCTGGGAGAGGCAGGTGAGGTGTTCCTGGATGTCAGAGGAAGTAGCTCGTTTGGAGGGATGGAAGAATTTAAGGAGAGGAGAGGTGAGTGCTCCTTCAAAGCCCTTTGAAGGCTGGCTGCGGTAGGCAGAGCCGCGGTTTTCCCAAAAAGCCCCCCTAACAGGAAAACAGCCTCTTTTTTTTCCATTGCACAAGAGCAACCTCTACCCCACAGCCAAAAGCAAGGACCCGCTTTGAAATCACAGGGGGAAAAAACCACAAATCATTTTATTAAGTTCTTGGAATACTCACACGGTTGCGTACATTACACTTAAACACACACGTTGTTGATGGACAAACACATGCTCCAGTAGTTTTTATTCCCAATATGTGCCCACACTCGCACATGGAGACAAATTACAGAGGATGCCAACGCTTGTGACTCATCAGACAACTCCCTTTCCCCTCTTCCCTTGTTCCTCTCCTATCTCCAACTCCGCTCATTCTCCTTCAGCGGCAAAGCTAGCATACACCAGGCAACCTTGGCCTAAAGGTCAGAGGTCAGCCATCTCCATGTGAAAAGAGGAAAGAGCATAAATGTTTGTCCGTTGGCTTCGGTGGCGTTAATGCAAGCAACAAATGATTTCTGATCTGACGCCTGATTTGGTTCAGGCAGAAAAATACGGAGAATGTTTTTCGGACCATCTTTTGCTTTACCAAGCAATACTTTTTGCGTTCCCTTGTAATATTGTTTGCATTACCCCTGATCCATGGGAACAGTTAGTGTGCTGGTCCAGTCCAGTTATAATATCCTGTCACTTTAGAAAAACACTACAAGATGATGGGACATTTCATTATGCAACTACTGCTCATTACTCCTTTCACAAGGCCGTGCTCTGACATTATACAGTCGCTGGCTGTAACCAAAACTGGAGCTGTTCTGTCTGGCTTTACGTTAGTGGTTGAAGCTGTGGCTGTGGATATCGTTACACAAAACCACAACATTCGTGGTTGAATCCTTGATGCTATAGTTATGGCTGTAGTAGCTCTACTGTAACTTTGCTTTATCTAGCTGCAGTGATACAGACCATAAACTGTATATAAAGATGGACCATGCGTTTTCACTTCCTCCCGCGGTACAAATATGAAGCCATGATATCCTGGATACAGGTGCTGCCATCTAGCAATGGTGACATGATTTGGAGTCCAAATCAGTCACAGTCACAACCTCTTTTTATGGCCGCAAATAAATAATTAGAACTGAGCTGAATGGGAAATTAACACTTGAATATACATCAGTGCCATAGGAACCACAGAAAATTGGGGGAATCATGATTTTGGGGATCTGTAATGTCCATCTTTACATGCAGTGTATGATACAGACATGAGCACACTTTATCATAATACAGCTCAGCCGTTTCTCTATGGATGCAAAGAAAATTCTGAAAAACAAACCCCACTATGTGACCTCTTGGGGGGTTTCTACAAACCTGCTTGGTTGGGTTAATGAGCAACAATCGTCACTTGAGTTAAAATACACATGCAGTATAACGGTCTATAACTATAACTGATGACAATAACTGAGCTAGCACGTGGTCACCACAGCACTCGGAGAGACAAACTCGCAGCCAGTCCATTGTCAGTCTGCTACCAACTCATCACAAACAGAAAGTAGGAAAATCAGCTGTCAGCCCATCACGTCTGAGAACTCAATGCTAACCATCAGTACTTTAAGACATCTACTTTGTGTATCCAAGTCTGATAAGCCTACTGATAGGTGATAAGTGGGCACAGACACACATGTGGACCTCACACACACATATCCCTCTGCATCTGGAGGAAATGTGTGGCTGACACATGCAGGCCTAGCAGGGTGCAGGGAGTGGCAGGATGAAGCATGTGAATCTTTGCCCCCGGTTCCTTTTCCCACAGTTAGAGACTTCTTGGGTGTCATGCCGACGAATGACAGGTATTTTAACAGGAAAGGTAAGCGCGCACACGCACACACACACACACACACACACACACACACACACACTTTGTCTCTCAAAGAGGAAACACACTGCCAGTAAGACAGCATTTTAACTTCTCACCTCTAAAGCGGAGACAATGATTATGTATGTGACTGTAGGTACTTCATCAAACCACATCTCCAGGTCTAAATATTCATATCAGGGATGGAAATTATCAAGCAGAGAAAAAATATAACATTGCTACATCAGAGTTTTTCCAATATCAATCTGAAACATTGCAACATTGATCTGCCATTCAAGAAAACTTTTATTTGCAGTGGAATCTGGGGCCAGAACCTGATATGGTAGCTTCTGACAAACCACTGTAACATTAAGGGTGATCGTCTTGATCTCTGAGTTCACTGAAAGCATCACCAGCAGCGCTACATTTTCACTCGGCTTGAGGTAACCAGTTCAAACTGACAAAAGACTGGCTAAAGGAGGGGATGGAGGCTCACGCCCAGCAATGACGGAAAAAGAGGGAATGACAGAAAAAGAGTTGCAGCATTGCTTCACCTCGTCAAACTGTTGAAACCATAGAAGAAAAATATATTCAATGTGTTGATTTTACTCGCTCAGGTGGACAGAGCCAAGAGTTCTGAGGAATCCTGCTTTTCAAAGCAAAAAGAAAATGATCTGCTTATGTTGCTGCAGCTTTCTCCATCTCCATCTCAATCCATCCGCTTTCTCTGGGGTTCAGAAATACCACATACAAGTGCACACACACACACACACACACACACACAGTGTCCCAGGAGTGAATAAAATCTGCACTATGTTGCTTTGGATTAGCTTCCACATCATGTGCCTTCAGTTGCCCCTGGCTCTACCTCCCTCCCTGTGTTATTGATGGAAACAGTGTGTGATGCAATTAAATAATGATGATTAATTTGCAAAAACAGGGAAGCGATGGCCACACTCCAGAAGAGCAGCACCTCCCTCCACCACACACATTCAACTCAAGCATTTCCCCCTGGTTTACACTTGACGTTTTACATTCTCTCTGACCTCAGTGAGCAGCGAGGATTCAGGGGCCTTCTCCGTGGACTGATTCCAGTCATTTGCGGTGAGAGTGAGAAGTAGGTCAAGTGGCTGACACTGTTTCAGTGTGCAATAGGGGCATACTTTAAGTCTATTGAAGGAGTTAAGATAAGCAATCTGTATGGGACTCTCGCTTTCACTTCCAGGCTTGTTGCTGCTTGTGAGAGGAGAGTAGATGAGCTTAAAGAGGGTGGAGCTCATCTTTAATGTCGAGGCTATTGTTTCCTGTCACACCTTGGCCACAGTCGGCTCCAGTGTCAAATCAAGCTTGAATCCTCATCGAACCACTGAGAGGACACCACTTAAACTTGACGTTGGTTTCGTACTTTTTCCTCTTTGCTCTAAACAATACAATGATAACGATTCTCAGTAATGAAAATTTATGTTTTTACACGCAAATGTTTTCTTTCTTCCAACACGCACGTGGTGGCGTCAAAGCGAAAGGGAAAATATTAGAAGTGACAAACGCATTGGGGGACTTGGCGAGGGCAGTGCCGAGGAAGACGGGAACGGAGAAGCGAGAAGTGCGCTGCTTGCTTTGGCATCCGCACTTGGCTCTGATTCCAAGTCGCTATTAAAGCTCACTGGCTCCGTACAGCCCACCTCTTGTACCTCGTATTAAATCCTCGGCTCGGGCTGTTTTTCTCGCTTTTTTGCTGCGACCCACGGGCCAGCTGTAAACCGAGGAGCCTGACACCTGTCTGTGGCGTCCGCCGCTCTGATCCAGCGCGCCCCGCTGATTCAGCGACCCAAACACCTACTTACAGTCACACGACCTCAGCCTATAATAAAGTAATAAAGGCAGTCATTGCCGCAATTTAAAACAAATGGCAGGTAATGGACAGCCCGTCACAGTAAGCGCTGTGAGTCACTCACTTATTTTCTAAGAGGATAAGCGGTGCGTAAAATTGAAATCTGCTGTCCACAAAAAACACGAACACGCTGGATGAGAAATAAACAGGCACAGTGCCCCGCATGGTGTGAACTTACCCCAGTGTCAAGTTGTGGATCTTTATGTCTCTGAATTTAAAAAGGACGTCCCCTGAGATCCACGCCAATTAGCCTTTAGGTTCTCTTCCGTCAGAAATTGTCCTCTCCAAACGCTCAAGTGTCTCGTGTTTCTCACACTCGTCTCGTTAGAATATTTAAAAGACGAGAGAAACGCGTGGAAAATAGTCAGAAGTGGGGGAACAACGGGAGGAGGAGGAGGACTGCTGCACCCATCCGCGCCCGAAGCTCAAACCAACTGAAAACCGGCCAGTACATCCATAGGTTGTAAAGCGAGCCCGGGGTAGGCTACTCCCCATTAAAATCAAACCCAGATTTTCCCAACCGGGTACGCGCGCGCGCAAGAGGAGGTAGAGGGAGAGAGAGAGAGAGAGAGGGAGAGAGAGGGAGAGAGATGTAAATGTGTAAATATTCACTGTGTTTCGTTAACTCTCGTTTCATGTTACTTGTAATTTGAGGATGCGTATAATTCAATTGTGCAGCCAAAATAACGCACGAATGAAAATTAACACTTGGCCAAACTACCACTGGGTTCAAGATTTTCTTTTCCTCAAACAACACAACTGGTCTCGCTTTTACAACAAATACCTCCGCCACTTTACGGACTGATTCTTACTGTGCTGCCTGCTCTAAATGCCCCATGGCTCGCTGTGTTCACAGGCAGCCATATGGAGGTCGTAATGAGAACACAAAGTTGAACCTGTTGAAACAGAGTAGGCCTAGCGGGGCTCCGGGGCCCGCAGAAACAAGAGGCAGATGCAGAGTGTTATAACTTATTAATCCTAATAATAGTCCAACACATGTTGATTTATTAGCGTACACGTCTGTGCGTCAAGGCGCAAAACATGCTGGCGTTTTGATTGTTTTATTAATATGTCGTAATAAAAGTGGCATCACATTAAATATATTAGCTCGTGGTTGCATTATGAGCACAGCCTATAGTGTGTGTGTGTGTGTGTGTGAGAGAGAGAGAGAGAGGTTCGTTTGGCACAAAAAAAAAAAAAAATGTGGCCCTGCGCCTTTGGCCATGACAGCAGCACATTAACTCATTAACTCAAGAGGGGAGTATAAAGCCATATGAATGCAGTTAGCATTCATATGGCTTTATACTCCCCTCTTAGAGTGTGTTTGTCATGATGAGTGTTTGCAGTATTGTACAGCCTACCAGAGGAGTGTGTGCGTAAAAGTGCACTGGAGAGTTCGCTGGTTTTATACAGACTTCAGAATTAAGTCAGGCAATTGTTGTCATTAGTAATGTACACCATTAATGCCGCGACATAACTGGGAAAATAACCAAAGAACATAAGTAGATACTTTTGTTTGAGGCTTTAATGACTTTTTGGTTTTGTCTGTTACAACTTTCAAATTGTCTCAGACAGTCGCATGTGAGTATTGATTTTGCAGAATAGCACGTTACACTTGGAAAACCAGCCCACCAGAACCGCGAGGAAGGCCACAGTCCGTTTAACAATCCCCCTTCATTTACAGGCGACAGCTCGCGTGTTAATGCAGGTGCAGCCTGATCAAATCCTGAGCACCTCCCGGCTCCGCTGTAAGCTGATCAACATTCCTCCTGTATTTACTGTACCATCCTCTGGGGGGAACAGCCCGGCCCGGCCCAGCCCGGCCCGGCTCGGCTCGTCTTTGGTAATTCATCTCATACAAAGACCGTCTACATATGTATTCAAACCCGTGGATAGTTTAGAATAATAGGCATTAACCCCAACCCCCTATAGTGTGTGTGTGTGTGTGTGTGTGTGTGTGTGTGTGTGTGTGTGTGTGTGTGTGTGTGTGCCGCCTACACCAGATCACACCTGCAGCCAACACTAATTAACGGTGTCAGTGAAGCAATGGGGCAGGGAAAAAAATGAATAACACGCTGCCAATTAATGGCTTTAAACACCAGAGGGGAAACTGGTGCCAGCCTCATCAAAAAATAGGCTAAAATCAATTAAATTCAGTCAAACTCGAGCCAGGATAAATGACGAGCTGTTGTGCAGCATGTAAAGAATTACAGCAATTTTTTGCTCCTTCTGGGAAACCTCCAGTCTGCCAGTCCGCACATTTATCTGCCATCAGCCTGTATTTATTGTTATTACTCCTTTTGCTCCTCTGGCCTCATGTCCAATTACTTAATTCTTGTATTTGTCCAAGTCCAGTTCTTCATTTGAAATTCTCCCCTCTCTGTTGACGCGAATTAGACCCTATAATAACTTTTTAAATCGGCTAATCAGAAATTTAAATAAATATTCTTCGATATTGTTAGTGTTCCCTGGTCTTTACTTTCACTCTCCTTTAATCTGAACTCTGAAATTCCTCTTAGTGAAGGGAATGAGGCTGTGGACACACTTTTATCATTTGATTTCCTATGTTTTCAATTAAAATGCCTGCCTTTATACGGAGATATTTCAGGAAGTAAGACAGTAAATAGAGAAATTGGAACAATCACAGCAGGCTTTCAATAAAGTGGTCCAACAGAGTTTCTTGGAATTCAGCAAAGTACTGTCTTTAATTCAGCAACAGGACAACAAACTGAAAAACTAAACTAAGACCCGTTCCTAAGACAAACATGCAGCACTGTCACGGTGAGCGTAGTCCATGTTCACAGTTTCCCCACAGAGGGCCACATTTGACGCATTTCTGAGAAATAAAGGAGCCCCGCCAGCCAGGCACTAATCTAGGTAGATTATCTCTCCAATTACAACTGGGAGAGATTGAACTGCGTTAAAGACAGAATGAAAGAAAGCAAGACCAACAACAGGCAACACACTCACTTGCTGTCAGATGGGATTCAAGCGGGGAGCTCTCCTCGGTCCTTTTAGAGTTGTTGCACTTGGATCAGTGTGCTGATGTTGTCTGCAAACAAGCCTCAGTGGTCCGTCTGTTCAAAGCCCGAGGCACTCAGCGCTGGGTTCCCTGCGGCGAACACCCTGCAGAAAATGTCAGCCTCCGGCTTTTTCCTCGCTTCATTTTTGGCACCCCTGCTGTTGGGCGCCCCTGCTGTTGGGCGCAAGGAGGGATGCTTACCTTGTCCTGAGGGGGAAACCCCCCCCCACCTGGTTTTCAACGGGGAGGGGGTGCCCTCTTGTGGCCGAGCACCTGTAAAGCTCCTTCAAGAAGCTCAAGCAACGTTATTTTGAAGTAGAGTCTCTTATCTTAAAACAAGACGGTCAGACTTGTCACAGGTAGAAAAACACACGTGTTCCTCGTGACATTAATGATGATCTGTTCCATTTAGTTGTTGCAAGTGAGGTCAAACACACAAATGGAATGCAGCCATCATCAGTGTCATTAGTCCCACCTGTGTTAGACCAGTCAAAATCTTTGCTTTGAGAAAGGTCTATAGGCCTGTATGAAATAAAACTAAATAAAATAAATCCAATTCAACTCAACTCAACTCAAATGAAGGCCAATTTGAATCTACAGTCCACAGTGCAGTATTCTGACTTAAAAGTCAAATTATTAGGCTTATTAAAAACTTCCTGTCGGCCATAATTGCTCCATAGATTCATGCTGGCCTGTGGACACACTATAGGGTTTGTATGTGTGTATATGTTGATGCGAATCAGACCCTATAATAACTTTTTAAATCGGCTAATCAGAAATTTCAATAAATATTCTTCGATATTGTTAGTGTTCCCTGGTCTTTACTTTGAACTCTGAAATTCCTCTTAGTGAATGGAATGAGGCTGTGGACACACTTTTATCATTTGATTTCCTATGTTTTCAATTAAAATGCCTGCCTTTACACGGAGATATTTGAGGAAACAGAACAGCAACTGAGTAATCATCACTTATCGTGCTGGTGAATTACACTTATTAGATCACCCTAATTCACCAGAATATCAAGGAACAGTCATCTTAAAATGTTTTCCCACGAATTACCTTTGCTCACTTCCGGATCTCAACTAGAATGTAACACAATGCTCTCTGGTTGTTTTGACAATACAGCACACCATGCTTTTGTAATGACGGACCCACATAGAGACCAAGAGATATACAATGCTGCAGTTCTCTCGGACCTCTTCAGTCTTTCTACAATCTTCAGACTCTCAGCAGAGACCGTTCAAAGCTTTAGCATGTAGCTAACATCAGTATCCTGCTGTTCAACCACCATGTAACCACACACGCCTCATAGGGCCCCTAACATACCACATGGGGTATGAGCTAATTGCCCCCAATCAGACGAATAGACAACAACTTTTAACATGCCTGTTCTGTGGACTGAAACTAATAATGTTGTCACCGAATAATGTGGAGTAAATTCTCACTTGCCATTAAAATGTTACTGATAATTACTAATAATTGATAAGACTATTGATGTCGTCACATTTCAAAACAGACTGAGAGAATGATTAGTGCTCCTTCTCAACATCTTTGCTCTGTATCTGGTGTGACATTGCTATACATTTCAAGTTATACAGGTGCATTTTTATAGCAGTTTTTGTTAAACTGAACAATTAAATCTGTGAATTTCTTTTAGATAAAAAAGATAACTTTAATACGGCACCCTTAGAAAAGGGTTTATACATCTTAATTAATGGATTTAATAATGGTTGATAAGTTAAAAAACATAAAGCCATTTATGAATGTTGTATGTTAAACCATACACAAATACTCGTGGTTTTCTCATTTTCTAATAAGCCATAAAAGTTGCCTCATTAGTAAGTTTTATCGAACAAGTACAAAAGTTAAGATCACATTTCCACGCCTCCTTCACAAACCCATACACCTGACTTTTCTCCCGCTGTGAGGCTTCTATTGCTCGAAAGGTGCCTTCACTGTTCTGCAGACTCCTGCTGTTGCCCTTCAGTTCACCACTGAAACTCTGCGTCACTGCACAGAAACAAGAAGCCCACTACATCTCCATACGCCTTTACAGTCAGTGGCACAGAAGTGGGCCAAACACGGGGGCACGGTGGAACCCAGCCGACTGATAATTAGTTAGCTGCTGGCAAGAACCCCAGAGAGGATGGGTGGGTGGTTGCAGGGGTGGAGTTAATGGGGAGGGTTATGGCAGAGTTTTAGGGAAAATGGGAAAAGGAGGTCAGAAAGAAAGGTAGAGAGAAGGAGAGAGCACTTCAAACGACACTGAGGTCCCGTGTAAAAATAAACAGCTTGAGCCCCTCTCAGCACACCCCCTGTTTATAACGCCAGCCGCTTGGGGAACCCCGCCTGTTTACTTTCCCTCTGCCGACTCATCTTAAGTCAGGACGGCATGTTGGCGTTATTGTATACATCCTCTCACACACTCACTCGCTCAGGGCTCAGCTGCCACTCCACTTCAAAGACCTGGGGCCTGAGTGGGAACGGAAGAGATATTAATGGGTATAATACCAGCTTGTCCTTGTGCAAGGCATGTGTGTCTGCATGTGTGTGTGTGTGTGTGTGTGTGTGTGTGTGTGTGTGTGTGCGCGTGCAGGCCTGGAGTCTCTCTGTGTCTCTCTCTGTGTCACACACACACTTTCATTGCTTGGAGTGTGCGGTATCAGCATGTCAACATTAAGGAAAGAGAGCTATCAATAGCTCTTCTGCCAGTATTATTGTCCCATCCATCATTTTGACATCACACCACTGAAGGTGGTCTCTGCCCAGCTCACACTGATGACTCAACCACAGAGAGTTTTTAAATGAGGATACCTTGAGGCCGCATCTAGGAATCTGCAGTAACCCAATATGCACTCCTGAAGACTCAGAGGATACGTGTTGGCCTCACTGTGTTTGAGTGTGTGCGTGTGTGTGTGCATGGGGGGGGGTTACTGTTGACTCGCTGTGGGATTATTTTGGGGTTAGCTGCTCACATTTGACAGCAGCGACTGTCCAGGATGACGGTGGGAAATTGGCTTTCCCACTTGGTGTGTAATGGGTGTGTGATTAACCCACAGAGGAAAAAGATTGCGTGGACGTATGTGTGCGCTTTTACATACATGTATGCATGTCTGTGCATTGAGGGGGGGGGTTCAGGTACCTCTCTGGTGGTATTTAGACCCTTCATTTGTGTGGAATCCAGCATCATTATCTCAAAGTGTTGCCAGCTGGAAGCGCTTGGGAGTTCCCATTTGAACTCTATGTGTGTTCTGAAGATGTAGAAAGAGCAAGAGCGCCGTAACACTCTAATGAAAGCTCACGTTCTGGTTCTCATTCTGCCTTGATATTCACGAGCGGCAGAATCTGGCACTGTCTTGTCGATTAGCTAATGAATTGTATGGCCACAACAATGCCACCCAAGGATACAGAGACTCTCTGTGAATTAGTTGTAATCCAGTGAGCTGGAAGTGGATGACGCTGGCATTTCACTTCAAGCATACTGATAGTAAATAATTGCCAAATAAATCTGTAATCAATTAGGAGAAAATTTTAAATGTTTCAATATTTCCCTCTCGTCTAAATTATTTAGCATCCAAAATGGCACTTATTACCAGTTTTGGTTGGTGGGTGATTATTCAGCTGAATTTGTGGCAATTGAAAAGAATGAACACACTAAAGTGACATATGATCATGTGCATACTATTATATGTTCTGTATTATCATAATCAACCCCAGGCCACCAAATCACCAACATCCAGTTCTTTGCCTTGGAAGTGCTCATCTTTTTAGCCATGATGGCAGCATAGCTTTTTAAGACGGCAAGGTCGCTCACTCAATTAGTACACAAGTTTGGTCCAGACTGAATTATCTCAGTGACATTCGTGATTCCCAGAGGATGAATCCTAATGACGTTTGGTGATCCCCTGACGTTTTCCTATCACCCCGGCAGTAGGTCAAAGTTTTCCTGTAAAATGTCTCAAATTCATTGGATGGATTGGTATATAATTTGGTACAGATATCCACAAACTTTGGTGATTTCCTGACTTCACCGTCAAATCAAAAATGTCAGTTTGTCCATGGCTTTGGTTTATCACAAAATGTAACCTGCAAAAATAACGACACAAGCGTCAGTCTGAGCTGTACTTAGCCTTTGGTTGCAGCTGACAAACGTTAGCATGTTAACATGTTAAACTACCATAGTGGTAAATGTAACACCTGCTTAACATCAGCATGTTAGCAATGTCATTTTGAGCATGTTAAAGCACCCCTGCACTAAGTACAACCTCACAGTGCTGCTAGAATGGCTGTAGCGTCGTACCATCGTTTTTCAGAAAGTGCGGTACAGAGTTTTCCACCAAAGCAGAATGACACAGTGTTTCATGGTTAAATAGAGGTTAGCTTAATTAAAATATTTGGAAATGATAAAGATAACAGTCAGTTTATCTGATTATAAAGCAGCATGTGATCCCAACAGACCATTTATTTGCAAGTTAACAATCCTTTAAACCTGCTCAGAAAGTCTTCAAAAGGAGCTCAAAAGGTAAACACCTTACTGCTTATCAAGGATCACATATAAAGACAGTGCAGCCACACAGTTTTACAAGCCTGCCCACACTTAATGTAAGAGATAACGCAATACTTTTACCACTAGATGGCAGTGTTGGTCTAGTTTTACAGGCTCCTCCACCTGTTTCAGGGTTTACTGAGCAGGTCGAAGTAGGCGACCATCGACCAAGGCCATATCCGGACAGTCAAAAATGGTCCGCATTGACACCGGACCTGTACGGAAAAATTGGCTGACTGATTCCATGGATAAAAAGCTTCTACGCTGTGACATCAATTCAGCACTCTGCAGGTGTAAAATCTTAAAAATACGTAGTTGTTTATTTGGATTTACCAAGAAGAAACCTATGTAAACCTGCATTTGTGTCAATGAACAGAGCAGAAGCGAGTTGTATACAGGGCTTCCCCAGGTATATTGATATTTTCTAAATCAATAACCTTTGAATGTAGGCTTCAGTTAGTGTGGCGTTGATGGTTTTTGTAGGGTTTCAGTCTCAAGTAGCTATAGAGAAAAAGTATTCTTTGTCAGACCCAGTGGTCAGCTTTCTGTAGTCATTTCCGCTCACAAAAGGGGTATTTACCTTCAATATGGTTTGCACAAGCTGTAAGGAGGTTCAGGGTGGGTCAGTAATTACAATGCAATTCAAAACCAACCCTCCTATTTCTAAAAGGATGTTTCTTCTCACCAGTTGAATAATATTAATAATGGCTGGTATGGCTAATGTTAAAATTTCTTTTGTATGTAACGCAAACTGGTTTTTAATGTGAAGACAATGTTTTTTGCTCTTTGTTTGAGGGATTGAAGTGATATTATGAATTAATTTCATTCAAGTAAAAGAGCATGACTCATGTCTTATGTGGCACGCACTTAAGTTTTGGGTAACACTATGGGAAATTCACTTGCCAATTGTCCAGCCAATTACCAGAGTATTACATTGTCTTGTTCATTGTGGTCTCTTTCAGTGTAACATGAACCATTCCAAAATGAGACTAAATGCCCTGTGATTCAAACAAGTTCATAGCAGTGTTCCCATGGGGTCAACCCTTGTGCAATCTGAGCTGAAAAGCATCCCATTTGGCTCTCCCTTTACATTCAGATCCTATTGACAAGTGCATGCAGGCAGGCATGCAACAACACACACACACACACACGCACACACACACACACACACACACACACACACACACACACACACACACACACAGAAACCTGCCCCCTTTGAGTTAAAACCTCTATAGTCGTATATGTCCATTCCCTAATTGGTGGTTCTTCTTTCAAAGGAGTGATTATGTGTGTATGTGTTTAGAGGCGTCCTCTCTGTGCAAGGCGTCTCGATTCAGTCCATCTCCAACGCCAGAGGGGACAAAAGAGGCACCCGTTCCTCCTCTCGGGGCGAGGGGCCGTTGACACCAATAAATCCCCCCTTCCACTTCCTCCCCGGTGTGTTGGGGTTATGTCAGGAATGTCCTGGGTCCTATTGTCCCTTGGTGCTCTGTTTTTGGTAACCCATCACCAAGCATTCTCTGCTGCTCACAGTGCCTCCTCCCTCCCCCTTACACACCAACACACATACATGAGCACACACACGCACGTCCACACCCCCTGGGCTGTGTGTCCCCTGGTCCCTCACTCTGAATAGACCACCTCAGCTGAATACGACAGACAGGCAGGCGTCAGGACATCAGGTTCAGCAGCCCAAGTCGTGCATGGTGGCCCAGTGGGGAAAATACAACCAGTTATTTTCACCTGTTTGGTTCCCTCGTGCTCTTTGTCTTATGGGAGAAAGAAAATAAAACAATGACCTGAGTGTTTCAGACTCCACTCTTAATGCCTATTCTGTCTTTTCAGTGGGACCAAGCACACAGCCCTCTTATGTATCAATCTGTCGTGTATATGGTGTTCCAGGAGTTATTTTGTGTTGATTTCTATTGTACGTACTCTATTTAATGTACTTCTACTTATGTTGGTGATTTCCTACATGTCCCACAATGCATGCAGACAGAGAATTGAGCTGAAGCTGTTGTATTGCTGTAGGTTACATGTAGATTATGAAGGAGAGCAAGTTTCTGAAATTTGAAGCAAAATGTCAAAGCCACAATATCTACGTATGTACAAAATGAAAATTCCCACTTTGGATGCCACAAACTGATTGTGCCTGAAGTGCCAAAAGCAACACGAGGATACCTTGAGGAACTGTCTAATTTCTACACACAGTGGCTTTAAAGAGGCACCGATTATACAACACATAGCTAACACGTCTTATTGGCTGCCACGGATCAGATTCTGACTGACTGACTGATTATATAGTGTTGGAACATCTGCCTCTTCTTCTGCGGAAATACTGTATGTGAACATGACAACAGATTGTTTTTCTATCTAGTCATCACGGAACAAGAAAAGGGGCAATTTCAGGACAGTTTTGCAGGATAGAATCCATTTGTACATAATGATAGCCAGCTTTGATGTACAATCAGTTTTCATTGTCTGTTTCCCATGTAAACGCAGAGCCGGCTCTCGGCATAGGCCATATAGGCGGTCGCCTAGAGCGCCACCTGCTGGAGGGGTGCTGCTGCAAACCCTAAAAAAAAAAAAACAATTAAAACAATAAATAAAAGAAGATAAATAACCGTCCTGTCCTGCACCGTGCACTGTGGAAGAGGGGGTGGGACGAGTTATCGCTGCACATCTCAGGTAGCGGTTCCTTTTGACAGACGTCAACAACTTATATTTGTCATCATGAAAAGGCCGCCCAAGCCCCCAGGTGCGAAAAAGAGGTCCCAGTGTAGAGGTGTGTCGTCTTTTCTAACATTAAAAAATGCTGTTTGACTTTTCATCTGTACAGCTAAAGGCTAGCTAAGTTGAAATAAAGCAAAGTTGCCTAATAGTTCTACTGTAGCTACTGCAGCTACTGTGTAACTACATAATTCTAGTGCAACCTCTCCTATTTTAGTAATGCATCATCACAACTAGATAATGATTCATGTTATGTTGAACACATCAGTAGTCTGTCTGCTGCAGCTACATGTTTTGCTTGTACTGTACATTCTAGTTTTTTCTAGTTCTAGTTCTTTCTAAATATTTGCACAAAACCTGAACAGGAACTCTGGTTTTATTTCATTATTTTGTATTATTATTTTAGTGTGTGTTTGTTTGTGTGTTGGTGTGTTAACAATTAAATCTTTAAGGTCTGTCATACGGCTGTTGTCCATTAATGACTGGGGTGGCGTGCGCGCGGAGGGGTGGGGGCGCCAAACCATAATCTCGCCTAGGGCACCAAAATGGCTAGAGCCGGCTCTGTGTAAACGTCACTTTTCGCCCAGGAGATAATAAGAGTGAAAGTACTTATACACACAAGCCAGGACTGGAAAACATTATTATAAAGCTGCACCACATACGGATGAAATGGATCACAAATCGACCTTTGATAGCAGCCATTCCAGTCACTGTTCAAGCACAGCCTTGTTCATTGTATAGACTTATTGCTCAGGATACAAAAGATCAATTGAACACACATTTTGTTCATTTTTATTTTTAATCATATGGGATCCCACCTTTTTTCTCACTGTAACTTGCTTTGAAGAGACTGAGAGGACTTTACTTAGGACTGACTGTGACTTTCTTTACACTGCTCAGCAACTGATGTTCCCCCTGCTGTCTATTACTGTCATGCATTGTAGTTTCTTTGCATGTTTGGTCATGTTTTTTGTCATTTCATTGTTAACTTGTTTAAAATCAATTATCATTTCCTTTGTTTTGCCATGAATAACATAAGGGCTTTGGTCAATAGATAGGTACCCCAGCTATATTTTCCGAATGTGACCATGAAGGAGTCATCTAGCCTCAGAAACCCCACTTAGTACTCATGCACTCATCATCTGCATAATCTGTTTAATCCAAGTGCACTTCATCTTCTCCCTCTCTCTCTCGCTCACAAACTTGCTCACACACAGTCCACACACATTCATAAATCTCTTTGGTTGCCACATTTCACACTTAACCATTCAAGACATCATGTGTCCATTCATTGCAAGTGCTCCCTGCATTCATTCAACCTCTAACAGGACACATAATCTCTTCTCTGGCCTTATTTTTAGCTTCATCTGATGCATTCACTCCAATCACAGGAGACGTAACATCACATCACTGATGTTGCTGCTTCCTCATGTCACCTGGCTGCATTAGAGCTCTCATTACTGCCAAACCCCAAATACCAGAGATTTGATTTGTTGTTTGGTGGAGGCGATGTATGTTTTCTGTGTGTGTGTGTCTCTGTAAGAGGGAATAGGTGGGCTGTACACATGTTACGAAGCGAGGCGCCATTGCGGCCTAAAAAACTATTAGGCTCTGTAAATACACACTGTGGCGAAAGTAAACATTCTCAGCATGCCATCTAGGCGCACAGAGGGGTACTGGGAGACAGCCGCCGGACAGGCTGCGAGGGGGAGGTGTATATGAGAGTGTGTGCGTATGTGTGTGTGTGTGAGTGTGTGTGTGTGTGTGTGTGTGTGTACAGCAGCAATCAGTGAGCTGAGTGGAGATGGGATGGATATGGAAAATATAGATTTTAATTGGGAGAAAACTCGAGCCAGCGCAGTCACGATTGAGTTGAGTAGTCAAGTAAAGAACTTAAAGATAGTATATCTGCATGTGTCGTTATGACGACTAGGGACCAATTACGTATCAGGAGCACTTTGGGAACACCTAGTGTTTGTGTGGGCCGGTGATGAGTGCTGTCCAACTCAAAATGTCTATCCTGAGATTCTGTGTGTGTTACAGAGAGGTTTGTGTATGTTTGCTCTGTGAGTTTGTTCCTTGTTGTGCTCACTTTGCAGGGGGTTTGGGCGGCGGGGGGGGGGGGGTCGGGTGTAGAGGGTTGTGGGGCGGCAGGGGGGTCAGTGCACCTAAAACAGTCTCAATTTTGTGTCCCATAAAATTGAGACAAGCCAAGCCAAGTTTCTGATTTTAGTTTGATGAGGTAAAGATGGAAAAGTCAGTAGTGGTTAATGGCGTATTTGTGCCCATACATTTTTAGCCCTGCGACCAGCACTTTCACAATTCACAGTCTGTGACACTTGCATGTACCGAACATGGTCCACAAACTTTAACACATGTTTCCTGATTGGTGAGGAAAAAACATGATAAAAAGTAAAATTAGGCTGTTCTTAAAAGAATAAAAACAGCAGCCATTGATGCAAAGGGACTATTTTCTGAATTCGAGACGCATGCTGGCAATGGGAGAAAGCACAAGTAACCATGGAAACAGAGCTCAGAATATGCACTATTCCCAGCCCTGCGAGTGCCACACCACCCACAGCTCTATTTTTAGGCCTTACTTTGGGCTTACAATATCTGTTACATCTAACAAGAGTTAAACTGAGTAATCAGCAAGCATGACTACAGAAATGTGACTCTGGCACTATGCGTCTGATTAAAAGGGTAGCAGCATAAGAGCATATATGGCAACTGGGCTCTTACTACAGGCTTTGGACTGTTGTGTGCATCAAAGTGCTCTTATAAAGACATTAGAGTAAAGTAACATTAATAAAAAAAATCAGTTTAAGAGCAACAATAGCAAACATGTAAAAACAAGTAATGGTGTGCATGGAGAAATAAGCCTGGATATTGAAAGCCGGGTCTACTTTGGCCGGCTGTTTGTTCACAAGCTGCTCTTCATGCTCTCCAGATTTGCAGCATGCTGAGGTTACCGACCAGACTTTTCAAAATGTGAATAATCCCTGAAACTATCTGTTGAGAATCTAAGATTTAAGTAATAGCACGGGCCTGTGAATGATGAATGCACTCGTGACTCTTTGTGGCATCGCATGCATTTCCAGTGCATTACAGCTCTGCTTAATTATCATAAGCACCGCTTCTTGGCAATGACTGGAGTTTGATTACAATCGCCTGTTATTTGACTACAGTCACCTGTTGTTTGCCGGCAAAGATGTCCGCTGTGTTGATGTAACGGCATGATATGAATTCTCTGCCCACTGCTGCTGACTCCAGGTTCATGAGCTCTTGCAGTGATGGATGGTCGACACCAGGATCGATCTCAAAGCACTGGAAGTGTGTGAAGAGGCAAACATGAATTCTTTGAGGAAGACTTCCCATCTTAAACACCCACACTCATAAAAACACAGACATGCATTTCAGGCATAACCTTGGTGAGAGAAGACTGCAATTAACCAATCAGGGCCTTGTGGTGGTTTAGAGAGTGACCAATCAGCTGGAGACCACCAGGAAGACTGCTATGGATCTGTGACAGCACACATCCATGTGCCACTCATGTGCCCTCACTGCACACAAACGTCTATGGCTTCTCTCTCTCCTACACACGCACACAAACACACACACACACAAACACACACACCCTACTTATACACATCTCTTGCTTCTTACACATGAACAAATACTTGATGGCCGTACACACACACACCTCCAGACACCACAAGCTGGGGTTGGTGGTCTGATGGAATGCCGGGTATCATCTGCGGTGACTCCATTTATGTGAGTGTGTGTGTGTGTGTGTGTGTGCCCTCCCTCCCCTCAGTGCTCCATCTAATACCCTGTCATCATCAATAACCTCAGCAGTGCTGACTCACTGGCTTTTACAACCACGGGGTTTGGGCCTTACTTACAGCCACAGACCCTTGTCTCCGTCTCTGTCTGTTTGTCTGTCAGCCCGCTGCACACACGCCGGAGATGTGTGTGCGTGCGCCTGTGGCTGATTATGTGCATGCATACAGTCAGCACACACGCTCACTCACACACTTCGGTGTGGATGTGATCCACACAGGTATGGATGTGTCTTTCACATGTTTACTTGAATGATAGTAACCGCAGACCCTTTCGCCGCCCACCCACTGACGCACCCCAATCACTCCCAATTGGACCACAATCCATCATAATAATTGAGTCTCATCAGGAGACAGTGCCTCATCATCTTCACCACAAAACTTGCCACCCTTCCCCCAACCAATCCTCCACCCCTCATCATCCCTATCCTAATTGCCTCCAGGCCTTTATTTACCTCTTCTTACAGCCAGCAGATATGTGCTTTATGTTATATTAACAAGAGGGTTTAAATATCTATGATGCCTCCAAATGTACCAAACTGTATTTGTTATTGTGGCGTCACTGTAGCCAATTTCCTCAGAGATCTATTTTGATGAATGCTGAGCCTGTGTCAGACTATGATGATGCTGAGGGTCTGACGGCGTGAAGGCCACCACTGTCTTGACATTTTTATGAACAGTATGTGAATGCAGGCTGCTCTGACATGTCAACGCTTCACATGTGGCGCTCCGACGGCGGCGATGTCGAGACATTCTCTAATTTTTCTCATTGTAACAAGTCAATCAACGGTCTGTCTGGAGCCACAGGGATTGTGAATTTACACCAAGTGATTTTTATGTTGGAATTTTGCTATTTGTTGATAAATGTGTATAGATTTTATGAATGGTGTAAAGTTGTGACATAGTCAACATTGCAGGTTTGCATAAAGTGAAGACAGGAGTCTCTGACAGTTACTCATTTGAGGATTGGTATTTTTCCCTGGGTGCAAGAAAAAAAAAACCCACACGGTCTGTATTTAACCTACAACCGTGTTAGATGCTTCTATATTAACTTACTTCAAAAGGTTTCTATTTGGAGGATAGGATTAATTTAGTGGATATACAGTGCATTTAAAGCTGGGCCTGGATTTAGAGCAAACAGCCAGCGTTGGAAGAAATGTGAGCTTATCTAATCAGACAACACTTCATCAGGACAGTGATGAGTTCTAAAATAATAACCTCAGAATACATCATTTAGCATGTGTGCTCTGATCATGTATATGTAACATCTTTATTTAATTTAAACATAAAAGGACAAACATTAGGCATCCATTTAATCAGATTTGTGTGCAGGGACATCCCAGTGAGAAGATTCCAGTTGTTTATTTCATGTGTGGCTCTGTCAGTGACGGGATGACAGTGATTTGAGTGTTACACGATCAAAGTAATAATGCATATACCGTGTGTGTGTGTTATATCTGGTGAATTAAGTACTTTGCTAACTATTCATCAGTTTGCTGAGGACCCCTGGGATCCCCTGAAGTACCACCTGGAGGTCCCCGGACCCCACTTTGAGCACCGCTGATCTGACTGGTTGGCAGGGTCTGTTTCTAAAAGGTGCGCACCTAACTGGCTGGAGCCAGGGCGGCGTATTGCCTTTCACACGCTTCTAAAATACTCTCCGGGCAGAGCCTGAAAGGGTTACTGTTTCCCAAAGTGCCTCATTCTGCGCAGTCGAGAGGGGGCGGCTGAGTGGCGCCGTCGAGTCAGAGACGCAGTTTCTAAAAACCCCGAGACATCATCAAGAAAGAAGCTGACAGTAAGGAAAGCAGCCCCCCTCCTGCTCCTTCTCCTCTTCCTCCTCCTCCTCCTCCTCCTCCTCTGCTGGCATGCTGCCGTTCTTCTCCTCTGCTTACCAAATCCCCTCAGCGGCTCTGTCACAATAACCGGGCGGCAAGTGTCAAATCCAACTCTGCCCGCAAAAACACAAATCACTTTAACGGACACAAGATGCGCTCAGTGGAAATACTACACAAGCTTCTTTTAGCTTTCAGACATGTAGTCATCGCTCTGTTTGAGCCGTTGATTATATTTAAAGAATAATATAAACACTATAAACCCCCTCCTTACTTACAGAAAATGAGTCCTCGCTTTGATTTCATAGGACTTCATTTCCCTGCGCGTCTCCAGCGCGTTTAATTGGCCATATCACTTTAACTTGCAGACAGCAGACCCCGGCTCTCCAATTAATAGTCTGCTAACGTCAAAAACAGTTGACCATTGTTTTATGGGCTTTGTGTTTTTTTTCTCTCCAGGGCGGTCAGACTTGAATAGGCGCCGGTCTGCTCCAGTCCACCTCTACACAAATACCTCAGTGGAACTTGTGTGGAGCTTCCAGAGTAAAAAGCACAGACCCCAGACGCCCCTGGCTTGCGCATACACGCTCGCCATTTCATCATCTGACACTGTTTGAAATGTCTGAATCATATTTTACACATTATGTTAACACCTCGCAGCCCTGAAACGAGCATGTGCGTAGACTGGGCGCAGATGAATGTGCGTGGCCTCTCTCTCGCTCTCTCTCTCTCTCTCTCTCTCCGGCTGAGACAAATGAATGCCAGTTCTGTGGGGGCGCTTGAAGTATGTGTTGCGCATTACGCAGCGTAGTAAATCAGCCCTTTCTGAAATCACTGTGACGGCGTGGAGCGTCAGGCAGTCCACACAGATCCACTGGAGCTCGGACTTACTGTGCAGTTAGTAACTCCACTCCACTTCGGAGCCCGACCGTCTACACTGCAAGAAATGTCAGTCTGGCATCCTCTTTAACAGTAACAGCATTTTCATAAAACGTGGCTCAATTTCACGTGATTCCACCTCGCGAGAACTTATCTGTGGAAATCAAGTGTTATGTTATGACACTTATTCACAGGAAACCATCCAAATGACACAAACGAGTGGAATAATCCCAGTATCAGCAGACCTTTTCATGCAGGGAAAGATTTTGAGACTGAATGAGGCACCATGTTCGGATGGTATGTCTTTTTTTTTTACAGTGTACACGCCCCCTGGATATAGACAGTCGTTGTAAGCAACATGGTTTGACACTAATACACGTTGAAAAGATAGACTTTATTGCTAAAACGTGTAAACATAACATGTACACTGATATGTTTTACTTTTTTATTTATTTTATTTTATTTTTTTTTATTTTTAGAAATATTCAAGTAGACATCTCCCATATTTTTTTCTGGTATACTCTGCTATTCTCTTTCCTTATGCTCTATACTCACAATCGTTAAAATAATAAATAAAACGTACAGATTTGTTTATTTCTACAATACTATGTATTCCAAAAAAGCTGAGTTCACGCCTTTATATATATCTTTAACCTCAACTTTTTTTTTTTTTTACAATTTAATTATTATTGATATTAATATTATACAAAAACTCTAGGCAGCATTGCAGTGAAATAACAGTCAGCATCAATGTTCAGTTGAAAAAAAAAAGTTCACCTCTTGGAGAAGTGTAGCATATGCATTCCATCTTCAATGTCTCATAAAAATATCAAAAAAAAGCTCTTCCTTATGAAGTGCTCGTGTTCCCCCAAAAACACGTTTCAGGGATGAGAATAAAATATGGTCCTGGTTCAATTAGAAAAAATAGCTGCATTTTTCTTAAATATGTACAATGTTGGTATTTCACTTAAAATGCTATATAAAAAAATAGATTTGCTATGGTGCCCACCTCTGTAGAGAGTTAACAGTGCAATAGAAACCGTATTTCCAGTCCACTCCCCCCTCGACCACCACTACTTCCTTAGAGAAAATCAGCACGAACATTTGCACTCTGAGATGATTGGGTATTGCACCTGTATCCACGTACAGTATTTCTGTCTTAGAAAGCCTTGACAATACCACCGGAGGAAAATCTTGTTGATTGACTTGACGGGTTTGCAAGACATCCCCTCTGGGAAGGAGCAAGAGCGCTCAGAGAAACAGTTTCCCTCCTTGATGTAACGTGGCCAGAACCTCACGCCCAAATCCTTCCAGGTGTACACCACCGGGCAGTGCGTATAGGTCCACAGCCACTGCAGAAATTTCCTACGGGCTTTCTTGCCCACTTTTACCCGTTTTCCATAGGGGGTCTCTGTGAGGTCCAGCTTTTTAATCTCGTTGGGCATGGGCCCCTGCAGCTTCACCTGGTTGTCTGGCGCGGAGAGGTTCACCAGCATGGGCGAGCTGATGGACATGAAGTTGGGGTCAAAGTTACTGCCGAGCTTTTTCCTCAGAGTCCTCTCGGCCAAGTCCTGCTCCCGGGGGTCGTACTCCGGGTCGGGGTCCTCCTTGAGGTCGGGCACGGGGAGGTGATCACTGGGCGATGGACGGAGGCGAAGGTAATGCTGGGAAACTCCAAGGTGAACGCACACCAGCACGTAAAAGAGTAGTGTTTGTGAGAGGCCCATTATTCCTCCTGTTTTACGCACCGGCTCTTCTCGCGTAAATAATGTTCAATTCTTTTCCCGGTCACTGTATTCTCTGCAAGGCCTGGCCCGGGGCTTCATAAATAGTAGAAGTTCAGTCACCAGCAAGGCGATACTTTTAATAGACCACGTCGGGTTTGAATGACATGGAGCGGAGTGCTTTGCTTTTTAGGGCTCCTTCAACTTTGCAATTTGCCCGCTGATGCAACCCTGCAGCGCGAAGCGGTGCCCCTGCTTTGCAGAAAGTGTTTAGTCTAAACAAAAAAAAGCACAAAACAAAATGGGGAAACTCTATTCACGCTCTCTCCGGCCTCACCCCGCTCCCTTGGATTCACTTTGGGTTTCTTTCGGTTGTCATGGTTACCCCGGGGACTCGAAGCCACGACGAACTGTCTACACTGGATGACAGCGGCCGAGGCGAGAGCTGCATGGAATGAAGTGTTTTCTAAAGAGACAGAATAGATCCGGAGCGTCCCGAGAGAGAAGGGTGCACAAAAGAGTACTTCACCAAGTTTTAAATGTCACGCGCCCGGCAATGAGGGCTGCCTTGGCCAATGTTATTTTTACGCACGGCTTTTATAAACGTGGCTTCTCTTAACGTCGCCTGACGCTCTCAGGTTTGACAAGGTCCCAGGGCGCACAATCCATAGACTGAGGAGACGGTCTATGCAGCGTGTCCCTCGTGGTATTCCAGCCGCCGATATGTGCACCTCAGAGAAAATGTCCAAAAACTTAGAGGAAAATGTGGGATGCACTCTCAACTTATGAAATAACAGCCATTTCTCTCTCCAGAGGATGTTCCAAATCGCAGAGCACTTCTTTACATAAAAGTCTCAGGCTGTAACATTCCCACAAAACTCTCGGCTGTGCACGTAATAAAAAACAACGCTGAAAAGCGGCGTTACAGCAAATTGCAGTGTCAGTGCATATCAAATGCAAACTGCAGATAGCCAGTAAAGGTTGTTAGTTCAGAGTTCCTTTCACTGTGGCATTGCTGAATCCTTTCAGAAAAGCTCCAGATCCCACTGCCGCTGCATGACCAGACAGTCCATAATCTGGAGCCTTTTTGCGCGGTCAATTCCTGAGGGAGCGTCTCTACTCCTTTGATAACTAGTACAGAAGCTCCTACTGAGTCGCTCCTACTTCAGGAGTCTGAGAGACTTGGCGCTGGAGCGTTTCTTTGCTTAGGCACACTGTGTGTGAGTGTGTCTGTAGCGAGTGGTGCTCAGTCCCAAGTTAAATATCCCCCTCCGACGGTACAAAGTGTCATAGAGGCCTGCCCACCCCGGCCACTTTCACTATGATTGACAGCCTCCCCCCTTCTTCCCCCCCTCCGGGCCACCCCCTCCCCTCACAACGTGGAAAATATCAGCCACAATCACAACGATCAACTGGGTCCTAAAGCACCAGTTTTAGCCCGTATCATAGTGTAATATTCCACAACATGAACAGTACTAAGAATATGACAGACTTTCCCACATCTTTCTCACACTTCAGGTTTTATTGCAGCTCTTTTCTCTCTCTTTTCTCCAGCAGAGTGTCTGTGATGCGCTAATAGGTTCAATACGCTGTCAATAATCAGCTGAAGCGTTTAATAGTTTCCTTGGCTTGAACTTTCCCATGAAATTGATGGGAAACGTTTAGTAGCTTGTCTACGGAAAAGGGGCATCACATTCCACCTTTGTTCGTCAGCATTTGGGTCCACACAGGAATTGGCCCGTTGAACTCAGGGGTCACAAAATAGGCGCGTAATTAAGGGCTATAAATGGCCAAGGATAACTTAGCGGTACCTTTCCCATGCTAAGCAGTCATTAGGACATGCTGGACTTTTCACTTTTGTTTGAACTGGGTCGGTCATCCTATAATGCCACTTAAAATGATTCAAGCAACTTTGATTTATTGACCATCAGGTTGATTTTGTTTAGCTGTAATAACCCCAAATCAGTCCATGTTAGGATGACATTCAAATATAATCATGAATGTAAAAGAAAGAAGCTGACCTCCAGTCTGATTGAACAGCAATACATTTAATACGAATATTTACGTTTTTATAATTAGAATCATACAACTATACTCATTCTCACATTAAAATCAGGTACAAACGGTGTTCAAACTTAGTTAAATGTGTCTCTTTGATGAATTTTATCATGGCTGTGGGTTGTTGCATTTCTCCTGCGCAGTTTGGATTGGCTGTCCAGGGTTATTGGGTATTTCGACTTGTCATTGTGCTTGTCTTTTGTAGTGGTCACTAGAGGGCGTCGATCCAGCACGATGTGGACCTGCAGCCAGGGGCTGCCCAGACTCTCTGCCTCACTGTTTGACTATTCATGTTTGAGTGCATGGGGAAGGAATGTGCGCTCAAAGTTGTGGTGCAGCTCAAGTGAAATTGCTCACCAGCTTTGTGATCAAAGATCTAAAAACCAATGCTGGAGCCATTATTCCAAAATGAAGCAATTAACCTGAATGATCCTTTGAGTGTGAGTATTCTATAAATGCAAAAAAGGATGGAGGACTTTTTATATCACAAGAAATGCTCTCATTTTAGTGTCTGGCACAATTAAGTCACTTCATCAACAACCAATCTTAGCTGCATTAACCACATCAAGAGTTGCCAGCGGTCATTTGCACCCTGTAAGTAAATTCCCACTGACCCCCTCCAACATGCATGCAGACACAGAAAGTCATAATCTGGTTAATGATTAGGGAGCCAGTGTAGACAGAGCTCAGTGGGCAGCGGGGACAGTAAGGCTGAGCTGGCTACTGTAGAACTGGCCATTTCCATTGTCTTCCTCCACGGGTCTTGGGGTGGTGGACTAAGAGAGAAAACCCCATGCAGGGAGAGACACTTCCCTTCCTTCTAGTCTCAAGCACTAATACTGTTGAGCAACCTAGCAATGAGTCCACCCCCATCCCCAGGCTAATTACTGGATATAAAGACAAGGAGAGGAGAGAGGAGGGGACCGGTGAGCTCAGTGGGGAGGGGTGGCGGTGGTGATGATGTTGGGTAAGTGGGGGTGAAGGCAGAGGAGGTGGTTGTGATGATGAAGATGGTGCTGGGTCCAGCAAAGAGAAGAGGATGGGGGGGGGCGGTAGTGGTGGTGCCGGATGGCAGTTTGCTGTGGAATGGCTAATTAAATAGCGCCATAAAAGACCCCGGCTTGCTTTAACGAAGCCCGTCAACCTCTGACGAGTGGGGCCGGGGTGCTCAGATGGGGGTGGGACACACCATGGAGGAGAGAGGTGGGGCTGGTGCTGAAAATTGGGCTTGTATAACAAGGGGACTTAGCTCTTTGGTTTTGCAGTGATTGTTCACGCTCCCTTAGGTCTCAATAGGGCGCATGGTGAGGGTGCGATGGGGGACAGCCCTTAGGCACAGATAGGACCCCCTTCTCCCCTTCTGCTGTGAAGGCTATACACACATACACACTAATGCGAAACACATACACAAACACATACACACACTAACACCCCCACGGCTCTATACAAAGGCCTCTAACCAAGGTCCAGGCAGGCTTATCCAGTGCAGGGGCACAGCAAGGGGCAGACCTGGCCAGACTGGCTGACTGTGCCCACTGGGGACTGGTAGAATGGCACAGGGGGGTGGAAGGAGACGGACAGCTTGGAGAGGAGAGAGGGGAGTAAACAGGAGAGACTCAGAGACCAAGACAACAAAACATCACCAAGCAGAGCTGGACCAACAGGATCAACATTGTTTTTCTGTTTCATATCTTTTTCTTGCTGTATCGAATGAGCAAATGTCAGAAGATAAGGGAAGTTTAGGAATTTGGCATCTGCTGTGGCCATTTCGAAATAGTCTTGAGTGGCAGAGATAGTGCAACTCTGAAATCCCCAAGCCCCCCTCCCTTCAAATCAACAGATATGCCTGGAGCACATTGCCTAATTAGTTTTGTGTTGTGGCGTCTCCGGCAGAACACTCTGTTGGGTCTTTGGCAGGCTGACAGATTTCAGAACCAACCAGAGCATTCACAGTTTTTGTTTTTTCTTTAATTGTCAAAACAGCAGAAATATTTTAACTAGATATTTCCAAGAACTAGAGTTTGGAACCACAGCATATTTGTTTCTTTTTTTTAATCCAGCATCATAGCCAGCTTAAATATTTTAGCCATATCAATAAGATCAACTCATTGTATCTTTGGATCAACTTGGCAGATCTCTCCTGTCTTGCCTACACATACAACTCATGCCACTACAATTCAAAACAGAAGGTTCACAATGCAAATAAATTGCTTTCCACCACTGTATGTCAATATTGCATTCCCTTTATTCCCTGCTGCCCTCGCCATCTTCTCCAGCCTTACTCCCCTTTTCTCGCTCCTCCATATTCGACTCTGTCTCCGAGCCTTAACCCAAAGCAGATGGCTTGGGAAGCATGTCAAAAATCTGTCTCCCGTTAACGCTACTTTTGAAGCCCCTCTACATTTTTTTTCTCTCCCTTAAAATCCATCATAAAGTTATTTTTATAAAAATACCCAGTAAACACCATCAAAGTGATATTTTTCTCCTTTCCTCTGATGATGAGGAGAGGAGAAGAACACAGCACTGAGTGCATCGCTTGTCCTTGTTCTAGAAAGAATGTGACACCACACTGATGTGCAATCTGAAGTCAATCTGGGCACGGCCCCGCATCCTTTGTTTCTACTACGGCATTCCAGTCGTGATGGAGCAAATGCTGCTCGATGCTTGATCACAAGCTGTGATTAATGGTGATCACCTCGTGGACGGCTCAGTGGCTTTGTGATGTGATGGCGCACTTTGAACTCAGGGGCTGATGAACTCAAGCGAAGCCAAGAAAACATCACACACACACAGACACACAGTGAATATAAATGTTTTGCTTTAGATTTTTCACATGTTAAGTCATTCAATTGTACAATGCTTGAGTTTCCCTGGAATGAAGATCCTGTACAGTAAAGCATATGCAAAGGCCAGGGTTTGAAATATTCTGAAAATATTCTCCTGAGGTAGAAATCCTGTAACCTAAATGATAATGAAGTTTTTTCACAAATACCTCTGTACTCATCAAGGTAACTGCTGAGTAAAGAAATCAGACGAGGTTTCAAACCAAACTACATGTTAGTCAAACTTAGATGAAGATAATTGAAGGCCAAACTTCTCACAGTTCACAGACTGTCTTCCTGGTTCAACTTTGACCCACACTGCTTGCCATAGGAAGGTGCAATCCTGTTATTTGCAATGAGGGATTAAGTTTTTACATGCAAACAGCTTGGTTTGTATAATCTGGCCAACATCAACAAGATAATGTTGACAATATGGCCTCACATTTAAAATTCAACATCCGGGAAAACTTGTTCATCAACTTTGTCCTTGTGTGAGCACCAAGCATCATCAATGTAATTTGTCTGACTCCCTGCATCTCTGCTCTGTGAAGGTGTGCTTGAGCAGAGCGTAAAAACGTATCATCCTGCAATGATACTAACACGCTGATGTTAAGCAGGTGTAAAGTTTACCATGCTCACCATCTCAATTTAGCTTGTTAACATGCTAACATCTCCTAATTAACACTAAACATGAAGTAAAGTTGAGGGTGGTGGGAATGTTATCAGTTTTACAGGTATTTAGTCATACTCCAAGGTATCTGGCAAATACAATTTTTAACCTAAGGTCACTAGAAGTGACTAGAAATTACAATTCATCCTGAGGGGAACATAAATGTCTGTACCAAATTTCATGGCAATCCAGCAAATAGATGTTGAGATATTTCAGTCAAAACCACAAATGTGAACCTCATAGTGGGGAAGTAAGGGGACCACTAAAATCAGTAGGATTAATTCTCGGAGACCATAAATGTCTGTTTAAGATTTCATGACAATCCACCCAGTGGTTATTGAGATGTTTCAATCTGGACCAAAGTGGTTGACTGGCCAACCAACCTACCAACTGATCAACAGACCAGCCAACATTGCCGTTTCTGGATTTACGCTGCCAACATGGCTAAAAATAAGAGCCAAGTTGGAATAAACCAGAATTATTCATTAACTACTAACAAGTAAAAGCACTATTGTTGCAAAGTACTTCAGTAGAAGCACAAAAGTACCTCTTTCAAAGATGTCTGAATGACTGCACTGCAGTTACATTTGATCTGTGTGAAGTGTGTGTCTACTTAGAATCAATGTTGTGGGCCGCTGGGGTTACTTGGAGTTAGGGGCCGTTAGTTTCCATAAGCCATTCCCCCTCTTTCTTCATGAATCACCACTGTTCTTCTTTAATGATGCCCGGCAACTTTCAATTGGGGAGGCTGGTGTGACTTCATAGCATTCCTGGGTATTCACATTTTAGAAAGTTAAAAGACTAAAAAAAAAAAAAAAACGATCTCAACATCCCGGGCTCCTCATCTTTTTGTCCTATTTAATGTATCCCATTTTGGAAGCGTAAGAGAGTGCCTCATCCTTTTTCTATTCTCTACATCTCCTCCTCCTCCTCCTCCTCCTCCTCCTGTCCTCCATCCCTCCCAGCTTCAACACCCCCCCCCCCCTCCCAGAGCAGGGAGTGATGAGGATGGAATTAAATTGATCACTGCCTTCCGGAAAACAACAGGAAAAACTAGTGCATTCCGAACGCCAGGAGGGCGTTCCCCCTGGTCTTCCCTATGGCAGGATGACATCATTGGCCCGCTGCCCAATTCCCACCGTTCACAATAGGGTCACTGTTGCCTTCTCCACGGTGGCACAACAGCCAAGAGAGGAAGAGAGACAGAGAGAGAGATAGAGAAAGAAAGGGGAAAAGAAAAAGGATGCCAGCAATGTTAAGATCTAAAGGCTTTACACGCTTTGCACACTACAACACAAATGCACAAACGTCTTCAGACAGCCACGCTGACCAGTGCTCCACATTCCTCTGGACAGACTTGGCCAGCTGAAGACATCAAGCGGTGTTTGAATGAATGCCATGGCAGAGACATGAGAGCTGTGATAGAGGAACATACAGAATATCACAGTTTATTTGAACAGTTAAGTCGTGCGTTTTTACTCGCAACTTCTCAAGATCCACTCTAATCTACTCTCTCATCAGTGAAATTATCGTTGGCATGCTGTATCAATCAGACTCGGCATGCTTGTTGTTATGAAATAACTTCCTGTGCTTTTGGTTTACACAAGATGACAAATGGAAAAGTAACTACAATGGAATAAACACTTCAGACAAAGCATAATTAGGTACGTTTCTTCAAACTGCAGACTTCCATGTGAAAAGATCAAATTTTGAAACACACTTGTGTCAAGACAATATCATTACTCGTTTTTATATCACTAACTAAACAGAGATTTGATGTAAAATGTGGCCACATGTCTTTCAGAAGCTCTGTCCAACTTAGGTAAACCCTGACCACAAGTACTGGCAATTCGGTCATTCTCCCAACCACTAAGCCATTGTATTGCCACAGGCCATCTTGTCGAAATGAAACAGTTTGCCCACAGCCACTGACCACAACAGATGTTCCTTTGCCTGACACTCTCCTCAGCATGTGTGTTCTGTTGAGTCTAGAGCCAAGATACTTTCATAGACTGGCACAGCGTAACAAAAACAAAGGGAGGGAAACTCTACGATGGTCTGTGACATGGATTCAGATTGAGGTAGCCCTTTTTAAACCTGGCAGCCTGTTAAACCGCATTAAAAACTCCTGTGTCTTGGATGGAATGCAGTCAAATAATCACCGCAGGTTGCACAGACATGATGGACCGCATCAGTGTCGCGACCTGAGCGAGTCCTGCCGCCCCTAACCCCAATCAAGCATGTCGACAAACGGGCAGCGCTGGCCCCTGCTGCCCTTTGGCCCTCTGGTATGTTTGTGGAACACGCAGGAGGGTAAGAAGGTGACAGCCTGCCGAGATGCCAGGAGGACTGGGAAGGCTTTGGGAAATGTCTCGCCGATGTGTGAGCGCGCACTGCCGCCCAGGGGGTGCCTGCCTGCTTGGGAACCGGACGGAAAGAGACGGGGGTTTGACAACAGGCTGAGTGTGCGCTTAGAGAGATAGTTTGTCCAAGGGATGTACCAGATGTTGACTCACACTGGTTTGCTAATCGGGAGCCACAAGCCCCTGGAGCCATGAGTAAACAGCAGCGTCTGCCTTTCTCTGTCACCACAGGGAAATGGAACCCCCAAGGGGGGGTCTGGGGTACATATGAAAACTGAAGGAGAGTAATGAAGTGACAAAGTCATGAGAAACTGGAATGACGATGTGGCTAAAGAACAGCAGAACAAAGTCCTAAAGCCCCCTTAGACCTCAACCTCAGTCTGCTTACGTCTCAATCAAGGCTGAAGGTGTTTTTTTTTTTTACTGGGGACGCAGTGGGAACAGTTAACAACTATTCCCCACCTGTCACTGCAAATTGCAAAGAAAGAATCTCTTCTTAATTGACCGCCTGCTGAAATAAATGCTAGTTATATGTCTGGATATACGTATATATATATATATATATATATATATATAGTATTTTATATATAACTAATCAATTCTCACATGTCAGCAGACAGTTTACTGACTGAACTGGAAACCTGGCACAGATAACTATGAAGCAGGAAGCAGACAACGGATAGCACTCTCCATACGCAGAGCAGCAGACAGAGGCTGTTAAACGCATTTACACTCCAATAACTTTCACAAGTCAGAGGGCCCAGAGAGAGAAAGAGAGAGGAAGAGAGAGACGGCAAACTGCTTGGCCAAGTAGACCAACAAGGAGCTATTGATACCAGAGATCTGTGCTGGTGTCAGTCTGGGAGCCAAACAGGATCACAATTGTGGTTTGTGTCAATAACCTTGTTGACCTTATTTAACCTTGGATTTGGCCAGTTGAGAGCTCAGACTACAAGTGTCCATTCACAAAGAAAATTGGGAAATCTATGTTTGTGTGAGGGCACTCTGAATCTGACTACTGAGATACACTATATGGCCAAAGTGTGTAGATACCAGTTTGCCATGGTTCGGGCAAGGCCTCTTTCTTTTAGTTCATTGAAATCTTAGTGCTTCGCAATTATGTTTTAGAAGATTGTGTGCGTCCAGTAGTTTGGGAAAAGCCTTTTCTTCTTTCAAGCAGAAAATGCCTCGTACAGAAAGAGTGAGTTTAGTGTAGAGAGACGTTGACTGCGCTGTACAGAGAGGATGAACTGGAACACCGACTGTGAGCCAGGCGTCATCATCCAACACCAGTGCCTGACCTCACTAATGCATGTGTGGCTGAATCAGCCCAGTATCACAAGGATAAACCTTCATATAGGAGTTTCATACTTCATGATTTACATATGGTGCCTAAGTGAAGTGTCACTACAGGCCTTTATGTAGCAAAGCAGTAACCAAAGTCATCCCCCGACCTTGAGTGTTTTAGTTGCCTTACCTTAACCATAGTTTAATATCCAATAGCCACAATCATCTCCTAACCTTAACCATACCATAGTTTCCATGCACATTCAGACATTGTTGGGCTGAAAGAGAGCAAATCCCTTCAGCCAGGATCCAAATTGTTAAAAGTAGAAACTGAAGCATTATAAGCAGCATGTTGATGCCCATGGCTGTCAAATGAAAAGTTCAACAATAACATATGGGTGTGATGTTCTTGTCCCAACATACTTTTGGCCACTTTGTACACTTTGTATTTCTGTTATTTTGGTGTTTTTCTGATGTGCAATAGGTGCATCACAGGCCTCTGTTTGTATGTAGTTGTGAGGCTGCTCAGGTGTGTGATAGAGGGTGTCATGGTGGACATAAAACGATAATGAGATAGAGAGACAGAGACAGAATTCAGGAGCCGGGCACCTTTCTCGGTCTGTCTGGTAACAGTGTGTGCATGCATGAATATGTTTGTGTGTGTGTGTGTGTGTGTGTGTGTGTATGTGGTGTGAGTGTGAGTGTGGTGTAATTACAGCCAGGTCCCCGGCGTGGAGCCCAGTAGAAGTATCGTCAGTCTGTCTGTGGCATGCGGTGGTGCTGACCTTCCCTCTCTCCTCTCCTCTCCTCTCCTCTCCTCTCCTCAGGCCTGGTGACTCTCTGACTGGCTCTGGCTCCACCAGACACCCCACCCCACAGCACCGCTCACACACAGGTGCTAGTGGGACAGCTGACTGCTCGCTTTGTGCGTACAATGTCCGGTGAAGTCTTTCCTATGCATGTATCCATCATTAATCGTATTGAATTGCTGGTGTATCGATTGTTTTTTTTATGTTTATCAGATGTTGAGGCCCCAGCCTGAATAGAGAAGCTGCTACCTTCATTGTTTTGTAAACTTGGGGCTGACATTTCGGCATGAGCTTTTACTGAACCATTATATCATTACATGAAAAATGTTCGTATGTGTGTGTGATGACAGAGAAGGACAGAGAAACTAGTGATCAAATTGGCTCCAGGTGCTATTTACCTGTCTGCACAACCACCTTTTGATCAGACAACTTTGCCATTTTTAAACATTTTAGCAAGTTTGGATCAAAATGAGTCAAATCACATGTAGTATGTGAATTAAAAATTACAGTTCCTGGCCTAACGTAAACCGTTTTCTCATATGAACTCCGGACAATTCCCAGATAATCAGGTCCGGACATCTAGAGTTGCCCTTTAACACATGTAGCACACAACAGGAGACTGTTATCACTTCCTGAAAAACTCTGTTAGCTGAGGGCTGCAGGAGGAGGTACGTGATGCAGAAGTACACTGTGGCTGCAATTCAGCTTTTTTTTAAAAGTGTTTAACAGAAACAAAACAGCTTTTATTTTACAAGAAATGGCAGGAAGCCCTCTCTCCTTTTAGCACTGGCTTCACAGCGGAGCATTCAGGCCCAGTCAGAACTACACTACTGTGGTCCAAACAAAACACCAGACAACTGTGTAAGACACAATAACTACGTTACTGCGCCCTGAATATCTGTGCAGTTTGTTTTCAGTCCGGAAGCATGACGAAGTTTACCGTCTGGGATTTCTGCTAGAAAGGCTTTAGGGAATCAGGTGACGTAGTTTAAAGTCCAACAAAGTCATTACATGAGATGAGGTCCAGACAGGTGAATGGGTCATAGGTATAACTTTTACCTGAGAGACATGAGCTCAAGTCCTGTGTTTATGTGATGTTCATCATTTATTTTTACACACACACACACACATATGGCAAGTATTGTTTAGGGTTCATTCATGATGTTGTCTCAGGTCACAAACACAACAAAAGTTTGGTTTTGAATCAAATTATGTCCCAAAGAGTTGAGGAGCTTTGCAAATTGTCTCAGCAAACTATGAAATCTATGCAAAACATACACTTTAAAGCAACATTTAATCAGCCGCTCACTGCTGAAACTAGTAAAGAACACAATGAAACACTAATGTTTTATGGTACAATATAAGTTAAGCTTTATACTGAAAGAGCAGCTTTATTATCATTATTGAAGGCTTTGTGTTGTAGACAATGGCATTTTCAGGTTAAATGAAAATTTTCCTGTTATACTTGCCAATCACTAATCAATCACCCCCACTTTTAACTATAACTAGGCGCACATGGATATAGTACGGTAATATGTAGTATTCTACTGTATTGTACGATAATGTATGGTTTCTATGGTAATCTATGATAATGTATGATATTTTACAGTATTTATGGTATTGTAAGGTATTTATGGTAATCTATGGTATGGTATGATCTTCTATGGTATTCTATGGTATGGTGGGTACACACACACACACACACACACACACATATATATATATACACGGAACATTTTAATGAGGGAGTCTGACTTTAATCCTTAAGGGTTTGGTCCTCAGCAGGGCAGGGCTCAGGGCCTTGAAGATGAAACTGAGATGGACATGTGCGATATAACACCAGTGAAGAAAAACGGGGGGAGGATGCTGGCAAGTTCACCAAACAATCTAGTCAGTATGAGCTGTGAAGATCCCCTTCATGGCTTTCAGTCAAATCCAAATTCTGCACAGTGCTGTTGTCTATGTATTTGTGTCAATGCTTATTTATTTGGATGTGTGAGTGTACTGCTAACAGTGCTGTCCAAGAGTGTGTCTGTAAAATGTTGCACGTCTTTGTTTGTGTATATAATGTGTGTGTGCAATCAGCGAGTTTTGGACATCTCAGGACTTTGTGAATCCTGATGATCAGCGCTGTGATCCTTTGTTACATGTGCTGCATGCTCAGAGTGTGTTTACCCAAAGTGGCTCAGACTGCTTCTGTGGTGGCGAGATGAGGGTCACCTTCATGTCAGACTTTTCACAAAAATGAGACGAAAATCATAATTCTTAACATTTAATGTATGCCCACGGTAGCTACACAAGTAAATTACAGTAACATCTATCTAAACAGAAGCCCTGAAAGAAGTTGAAGTGCATCTTATTCAAAGTTGTTGCTGAAGTTGAAGCACTGATACAAGATAGCTCAGGTAAACATTCTCCTTGAGTGTGTGTGTGTGTGTGTGTGTGTGTGTGTGTGTGTGTGTGTGCGCGCGCCCACATGTATGCCTGCAAACTTACCCCCTCCTCACTGCATCCAGGGGGATTTATTTGACCCCTTATTGCCAGCGGTGAGCCTGTGGTGGAGATGAAAGCATGCCTTCCCAGTGTGGCCCCAGTTTCTATAGCTATGGACACAGACTCACACTGGTCGGGGACAATAGAGGGGCCCTGCCACTCGCCCCTGCCAGAGCCCTCTCCTCTCCCCACCCCATCCGTCACCGCAATCATATTTTCAAAACAATAACACAGCCGGGGGGGTGGGCATGATTGAAGTGTGTGCGTGTTTGATCTGTTGGTATGCGAGTGTGTGTGTGTGTATGTTCTTTGTGAGTGTATGCATGTGTGTTGTTATTTTTAGGCATGCGTTTGTTTCATCTGAGTGTGAACATGCTCGATTGACTTGTGTCAGAGTGAGTGTGTCTGTTGGTCCATACATGCAGTCGGGAAGCAACTGTGTGCATGCATACTTTTGTGTGTGCAGAGTTTGTGTGTGTGTGTGTGTGTGTGTGTGTGTGCGCTCTGAGCCGGGCCTTTGATGGCGTGGCCGGAGCGTGCCTAATGTGACTGCTTGCCGGGGTGGTGTGGGGTGGGGGGTGGCAGCGTTGAGCCTCCTGCCCTCGTACTGTCTACCCTGCCGTGGCCCAAGGCTCCCCCTGCAAACTTGAAAGGACCAAAGGAATCCCCCCCTAAACCCCCCGACGCCGCCCCCCACATGTTTTCAGAAGGAATGACATCATCCTTCGCACAAAGGGGGCTGAAGCTGGGGTTAATATGGATGTATGTGTGAATGTGTGTGAGGGTACAAGCCCCATCGGCCACAGCATTTGGCTGGAATGCAAGATTTGTCCTCTCTATTTCTTTATTTCCTCTTCTTTTCTGAATCCCCCATTTGACAGAAACTTGCAGACTCCTTTTTGCATTTCCCAGCATTTCTCCTTTGATTCCAAGGCACTGGAATCCTCCAAATCCCCACTCACATGCACACACACACATAAAGCCGAGGCATCTTTCCTCTCTCTTCTCCATTTGAGAACCTTTTATGTAAATGACCAACATGGGTTTGATCTTAAATGTTTGGGGAAAGAAAATAAATTGCTTTCAGGTTGTTTGCCAGGCGCAGGATACTGAAGCTGAACACAGAATACCCTCGGCTGGTGCTTTGCTGCCCCTGCCTTTTTTCATTTTCGTCTACTTCGTAGATTTTTTTTGTCATCACTGTTGGCTCTCTTCGGACCAGCCCTCTGGCTCCTCTGCATGCATCCAACTTTCACTGCAGACCCAAGCTGTTGTTTTCCCCGGCGTTCAAACGCAGGGTGGGTGAGGGAAGTTTGGAGCCTTTTCAAACAAATCAGTGTGGTTCATAACTGTGCAGACGATGGCAAATGGTTTACATGGGAAGCACACAAGGATGCTGGAGGAACTGATTTTTTCTTTGACCTCCAACATGTCAAGTATTATGTCAAGATGTGACCCTTTCCCATTTTATCTGGCCCTGATTTTGGGTGACACAGAGGTTATTCAATGGTCCCTGCGGTGTGTGTGTGTGTGTGTGAGTGTGTGTGTGTGTGTACATAAATGTGAATACTTGGACGTTTCATTGAATTGTGATAAAGTATCACCTCGGATTTCAGGAGCTATTTTGTCCAGTTATGTTTAAAACACATTTAATTACAAAAACAGCTGGAATTAATACATAAACAAGTGGTTTAATCAGATCCCATTTACTGCTTCTCCTCAAGCAAGTAATCAAACGTTGATTACCAAATGAGGGCCAGATGACTGAGGGCATTTTCCTGTCAGTGCCTTGACTGGAAGGTGAGAATACACACGTTTGTGGCAGTGGGGGTGGCCGAGGGGCAAAGGCGCAGTCAAAGCCACCAGCATGGCTAATGTCATGGCTACTGAGATGTAACTGCCACTCCTCTCATACAAATTTCTTGATTACTTTTATCTCCTTCCCCACACACACACTCTCTCTCTCTCTCTCTCTCTCTCTCTCTCTCTCTCTCTGCCTGTGTCACACACACACACACACTCTCTCTCTCTGCTCTTACAAGTGTTGCTTAGAGGTGAGGGCTCGTCGCCCTTGCCTGTTTAATGGGCCGTCCGTTTGCCAACTGTTCCTTTGAGGGGGCCGGTGCGTCGGGCGTCGGAGCCGGGATTTGGGAGGGAGGGTCGGTGCCGCTGGATCAGACAGATGGAGGGGGGTCCGGCTCCATTCATTTAGCTCTATGAGAACAACAGAGCCCCACTTCAAACAACAAGGACGCAACCTGCTGGCCCCATCGTCTGAGAACGCATACGCAGGCATACGCAGACACACACATGCTGCAACACATGCACGCTTGTGTTCAGACACTCATGTGCTTTTATTAGAGGTTTCTTAACTTATATTTGAGTTGATGCGTCTTAAGTCTAAAAACTACCTCAAGGACACAAACTCAGCACCCTGGAGATAAAGTTGTCACTGTTGCTGTTCACACCGCATCTGCAGCTCATCTGCCATCCTGACATACACTTACATGCATGTACACATACATATGCATCACAGACTACGCACATATGCACAGGGGGGCATAAAACACAGGCTCCACAGTGCCCACCCCTATTCCCAGCCCTATTTTCCCTGGGACTCCCTCCTCTGCTACCACCCAGCCCCCCCTCCTGAATTCACTGGCACTTCCAGAAAGCTCCGAGGCGCCAGCGGAGTGGGGCTCATCTCTTGGGAACAATAAAGCCAGATCTTCATAAAAACTTCAAAAAGGCCTCGCCAAGTGTTTTATAGGTGCTTTAAAGGTTTATGGGCCCTGGGGAGGGAGGGAGAGAGAGAGAGAGAGAGAGAGAGAGAGAGAGAGAAAGAGAGAAAGAGAGGGATAGAGAATCAGAGCAGGAGAGAAAATGAGTGATGCAGTAGTGGCAGGCTTCACTTTTCCCACCCACTGCACACACACACACACGCCAGCATACGCATACAGATATGCCACCACTAATCCGCCCATCAGTGCCAGGCTGAAATCGGCCGGTGGTAGGCAGGGTGGGGCAGGGGGTAGTGGGGGTGGATGTGAGGGGCTGTGGCATCAGAGGGAAACAGGTGATCAGTCAGTGCAGAAATGGAATAGAAGAGGAGGAAAGAGGGGTGTGACTGTAGCTGTCAAAGCACCTCACATTTGAACCAACTGCTACATACTATGAACATCTAGTCAGTATGAAGCCTTCTAGAGGAGTGTTTAGTCTGTTTAGGCATCCATTTATACAGGAAGGTTGTACATGTGGGATAAGCGAGCATGTTTCTGACTGAAATGAGCGAGAAGGTTGTGCAAATGTGAGGGTTCATAAGGTAAGGCGAGGCGAGGCCCAACCCTTTGGCCCATAATCCTTAATGCCCTCAGGAAGGGTCAGGTTGAAGAGCACGGAGGTGGGGCGCTCTGAGACGGAGGAGATTAGGGCCCGAAGCCTGCTCACTTTCAAGACGCATCGGTTGCTTTTTTCGCAGGCGGATTGGTTTAGCCGCACTGGAGCACGATCTCACATTCATTTGGACTCTTCCTGTTCCAGTACGGAAGCTTAGAAGCCTCCAAATCCTCCGAATCCTCCGAATCCTCCTTTTCTGCCAGAGGAGGTGCTGATGAAATCACCTATCAAATGATTCACCCAGACACTCAGCTTTACTTTTGGTGCTGCAGATATTTTGATGAGTCACGAGTCACTGCGCCCCAGCTAAGCACTCTCCACTTTGAATCTCTTTTATGAGCATGAATAGCCACTATTCAGGGTGTTTTGGGAATGTTTTCTTTATAGGTATTCAGATATATGCCAGGGGTTATATTTAGCTCGGGTCCTCCTGGAGTCAGAAGGTTTAAAATTAGGAGGTGTCAGAATTCCAGTGCAATTCTTAAGTTACTGTCAATAAACGTTAAAGGGCTGCTCTTAAAGGCATAGTGTGTCGGCAAGGATGCATTATGGCGTGATTTGTGTGCGATAAGCTGCTTGGGAGAGTGTGTGTGAATTTGTCTTGATATAGAAGAAAAGTGTAAATCCTCTATATGCTACACATGTGCATTTACACATCTCAGTATCAAGATCCCTGAGTGCACGCGCCACTCATGCGCACCACTGTGTGTTTTTGCGTGTGTTTGTGTGTCCATCTGCACATTAGTGTTTGTAGGATCTGTTGACAGGGAAGCATGCAGCATTTTATTTGCTCAAGGGCTGAAAAAACACATGGCGCTAGCAAGGGAGCGCTGTGATATGAGCCTGCTGAAAGCAACCTGGCCAGCCAGAATTCAACCCTGGGATCATGATTCAATGAAACATTTTAACGCACAACAGAGCAGTGCAAAATAAGGTGCCATTAATGCACATGCAAAACGTTTTTAGATTCATTATGTTTAGGTTTTTGAAAATATTTCTTTGTGCCAGTAACCATATTAGCCTTCAGTAAATACTTATGTAAACAGATATGCACATAAATAGTCCGTGACATGAATCACATGACTATTTTATTTATAAACGTTTTAAACGTTTAATTTTAGAGCTGAATAGTTGAACTGGATGAAATATCAGAAATTGCTAAGAGTGGCACATGCTGAGACATCTTTACCGATATTTTTTTGAAATACTTTACTGCTCGCTTGTGAAGCGATGCACAAGTGTTCAGCAGAATAGTGTGAGATGCAATTAAGCACACCTCTGAACACACCCATAGCTGATGTGCTCAGAGGTAAAACAGGCTTTAAAGTTAATGAAAAATAATAATAAAAATAATGATAAAAATACAACTAACAAAATAAAGTGTGGATCGAGGCTGTAGAGTCACATCCTTAAGTTAATACCTGGAGATTAGTTCTGAAAACATATATATATATAACTTAACTGATAAGGAACCTGTGCAAATGTGCAGGTTCTGTTAAACAAACAGCAAAACGTCTTTTTCATTGTCTCTTTAAGCACTCAGAAAGCACTCTTTTCATCTGCTGCTCAGATCTTTGTTAATTCCACCTTATGAACACCAAGGGGATGCTTACAGATCACTGTGCTTGATGAGGGTAACAGCACAGTTATCAAAAGTACATCTCAGTATCCTGTAAAGTATTGGCATCTTTTTTTATGTCAAGTGTAGTTTTACAAACGTGCACTTCATTCTGAAAAGTGGTGGCAGAGATGTAATTATATCAACTATTTTCCTAATGCTGGGCCTAAACACCATTCAGACCTGTTACAAAATTGATGGTAAAAACACTCCCTCAGCATCAGCAGTATCAACATCACCATTTATACTGTGAGATTCTGTCTGCAGCTGCCCACCATTCAGTTTTCATCAACCGGGTGGCAAACACTGATGAGGTCATTGCAATATAGCATCTGTAGGAACAAGTGCCCTCTATTTGTCACTCACTCACATTCACATCGGACAAATGAACAGCTTTGGGGAGTGCATCGTACATGTGGATGAAACTCCAAACTAAAAGAATAAGCCCCAAAGAAAATCTGATCTGCACACACTTGAAACATAAGCTTTGTTACGCTCCTCATGGCTGATGAGGTGCGCCAAAACATATATCATGGATCCTAGAGTGGAATTTTCAGCTCTCAATCTACGAAACTTAATGCGGAAAGTACTTCTCGCGGTCTATCTCGCAAACAGGAAGTGTAAAAAGTCAATATGTGTCAATATCACATAAAAGATGTTATTGCTCAGTGGGACACACAACTTCCTACATTCGTGTGCGGCGATGCATTAAAAGAGAAGAAACCCACATAAACAGCCATGGCTTTTATTTTGTAATATTCATTTATTGTTCAATAAAAATAGATTTTAAAAAAGTGACGTGATGTCTCCTTCATGACTTCGCCTGATGGATCTGCCAACAGCTTCTTGTAAACATGGGGCTTTATTTTTTGACTGGAAAGGGAATTTAACCCCCCCCCCCCTTCCCCTTCAGCATAATCTTAAGACAGACTCCTGCCTATAACTTCAGCGACCTTTGACCTCTGCAGTGAAGCCAGCCCCACATTCACTTACTTTCACATTTAGGGCAGATACAGTACATTCGTCCCCTGGTCTTGTTCGTCTATGTACATGGTTCGGTTTCTGGCTGTGTGATTTGTTTTTGCAGTTGGCCCTTGTAAAAAAGAACACTTTTAACAATGTGAATAAAGAAGACATCTAAGCGTTAACACAAGGGTTCAAGCCATTAGTGAAACCAATTACAACTTATAACATCAGTTTGTCTTAAGACATCTTTATACAGTAGTTACACATAAACACATCTTTGAAGGTGTAAGGAAACTAAACTCTGTAAACACTTTAAGAGACACCACTGATAACTCCCCCTGTGACAGGTTCCACAACAACCTGAGAACCTGGAATGCTACAGTAACTGAGGCCAGGCCCATTGACTTCACCCATCAAACTCTCCTCTCTTGGACCTTTCTGGTGCTACATTTGGAAATGCTGCAGGTTATTAGAACGGCATGATGCTGCTGAGCCTGGTTGTTGTTTTACAGCTGGGAATGTATTTGTGAAAAGCTCAAAAACAGCTGATATAAAAAACTAAATGAAACACAACAGCCTGCGGGTGTTGTGAGTGTGACATGTGGACTTTGATGTAAACAATGCACAGACTGCTCTGTTTCAAATGGAAGGCTGTGAGGTTTCTCTGACTGTATAGTGTGAATAGAAAAAGCAATACTTGGCACAAGTTCCCAAAGTTTAGCAAAAAGGGAAGGTTTAGATTGCCACGAGGCCTTATCCATCCCAAAAGTACAATACCTGCTTCAGTGTTTTTGGTAATTGAGGTTATTGACATATTGGAGACCGATCAGGGTAAACAAGCTAGCGTATATGCTCACAAGCTAACCTGCTGATGTGTGTTACAGTGTTCTCTTACTGACTGTTATATTGTTTCATGAGATTTTAGTTAAAAAATGTTACAATAGACACATTTCAGCAGGAAATGATTATTTTTAGTTTTGCTGATTAAAAGAACCATAAGATTTACAATGAGGTATGTTTGCTTTATTCTCTAAATGTTTTAAGCTATTTTATTTTTATGTTTTGATGTTTTAATTTTGATTAAATTGCACTGAAGCTCTCACTGGTCTGCACCTTGAGTGTGTTGCATAATTGATGTAATGGCGTATTTTGGAGAGAGGTTGGTTTGCTACAAGTGTGGATTGTTTCTCACAACCGTTGGTTTTACATTTTAAAAACATTTGCGTTGTTCAAATTTGTCACAACTGAATAGAGGTGTAAGACTAAAGAATCATAGCAGGTTGATTAACAAGGTTTACTGCGATTTTTCCTTTGCAGAAGAGATTTTTCAAGAAAGGTTGTGTCATCTAAGTCGCCACTGTTTACCCTCTCCTTCAGTACAGGCAGACACAGCAGCAAGGTGACCCCAAAACTAGCCCACTGACGCCCTCACTCCTCGCCATCGGTCACATGACCCCCGCAGATCGTAGTGGTTTAAGAGCCTCTAAAATACTTAATTTGTTTTGAAAGAGTTTAGGAGACAGTCTGGAATATAAAGTTTGTTACTTTGCTAACAAACACCAGACTTGAGTCATCCCTTTCACACTAGCATCCCTTTGGGAGATCCTGCTCTAGACTGACAGGCACCATTTTCGGATGCATCTGGGAATACCACTAAACCAAACAAAGCAAAAACACTGAACTGGTTAACTTTTAGCACAAAGTGACTACAGTACTTTAGATGTACTCAGCACAATTTTGGAGGGTTTACATGCTTCTTTCCATCAATTAGAAAAAGAAAAACAATGAAGTATTGCTTGTTTTTTCTCTTGTGAAAATCCAAATTATCAGGTTTTGTTTTGCGTTACTTCACAAAATGAGATGATCGCATTTGCCAGCTACGCTACGACTACTATACAGAGGATTTGTTGCTGCAAAAGGGAGAAAAAGAGCACCAGAGAGCCGCTGCCAGGTTCTAAAAGATGCAGCCTCCACCCTCCTCGCCCTCTCTCTCGATCAAGCTCTCTCTCCCTTGCTTGGCTGCTTCGCTACCAGACAGCACAGTGGCCAAGAGCAGTTGAGTGACAGGCTGACAGGCCAAATCGTCGGGCCGATTGCATCCTCAAGCGGAGACGCCAGCCCCCCTCTGTATTTCTCCCTTCCTTCCTGCCCTCTGGGCCGGGTCCAGAGCCCACATCCTGGGAACATGGGGCCGGGCGGCTGCAGCCGACAGCTCTTCGGGAATGACACAATGAGAGAGTTCATAGGAAAAGCCGTGTCCGCGTGTGGCTGGGGAGGCGATGATGCTGCCCATGTCATTTTGGCAACGTGCACGGCCTGAAGTGCTGGCGTCAATCATGCCAGAAGTCAAAGTGATGCTCCATTAATCTTGCTCAGCATCACAATCTTTTTCCCAATGATTTCTGACAGCACAAAAAACTGCTTTCTCTTTGTTCCATTTTGTTATTGTTCATTTGGTGTCCATATGATGTTCATAAAAAAGGCCCTACGTACGAGAGAACACACTTCATGGAAACAGAAGCTTTACGGGTAACAAGAACACAGCAGAAAATATTATATAAATGTTTGTTATAGCTGCAGTTGTGGACGGTAACACCACAGTGACAGAGAGAAATAGTGAGAGTTTGGGAGTCTGTTTGTACAAATGTACCAGTTCCTTATTTTCAATACATGTCTATCGAAAAAAAGAATCTTTCCTTTATCTCATTCTCTCTGCTGCAGGTATCACACTGTGGTGGCCCGGCTGTGTTTGAGAGCTAGTGGTGAATATTCCTTAATGCGAATGCACAGTTTGCCCCTCACCCAGGGATTTTGGAGCTCCAAGGGGCAGAAATCATCCTGAAGCCACTTTTCTCTATTGTCCACAACCAGCACAAGGCCAAAGTGCTTCAACTGTTCAGGACTGTAGCACACACACTGCTCCTGCTCATCACTGCCTCCACTGCTACCGAGCATGCGCCGAGACACGGCGTTCATCTCCTGCACCACCAGCTGGATCATCTCCCGTGCTGATGTTCCTGGAGTTACACAAAGCTGGAACACAGGGGGGAAATGAATCATTCAGCTTTGGCAAGCATGTCAAAAACACAACAACAGGTGAATTGCTTCATCGTGTCAAAACGGATCTATACCTTAACACTGGTCTCCTTTGGCAGGCCTGTGCGGTATTGTGGGTACACTCTCAGCGTGGCATGACAGACTTTCCTGAGGGCGGCAGGCGATGGTGAGGAGAGTCTCTGTGTGCCGCTGTCCTCAGATAATGTGCGTGCTGGTGGAAGCAGTGGTAGGCAGCGCTCAGCCGAGCAACAGCGGTCCACAGACGAGGGCCTGTGCCATCTTCGCTGTGGCGAGGAGGAGGGCGAGGGGCAAGTAGTGTGGTAGCAGTAAGGCCGGTGATGGGCTGAGGTGGTGGAAGGGAACTCAAGGCTACTGGTTCTCACACAGAAGGCTTGTCTCTTCTCTGTGATGTGCAACAGCTCTATCTGCCTGCTGGGCAGGATGAAGTCACTGTCAAACAGCTCCGGGGCCCCCCTTCGCCTTTCCCCTCCACACCGAACTCCTCCCCCTCCGCCGCACCGCTCTCCTTCCCTCCCGCGCTGCGGCTCTGAGGCCTGGAGAACATCCGGCGTAGAATCCCTCAGCGCTCCGCGTCCACCCCCTCCGAGACACATCCCTCCTCCTGAGCTGCTCCCGTCACTACGCAGGAAACCACGGGACTCCAGCGGTGCAGAGGACGACAGGGGTGAGGGGGGCAACAGGTCCAGCTCACGTGGACTCTGGGCGCGGCTGGAGTCGTAGTCACTGTCAGTGGTGAGGAAGACTTCAGAGGAGCCCTCCTCGTCTGATAATCCAGCAAAATCTGCAGAACATGATAAAAAGTACTTGTTGATAGTGTGTACAAGGAGGTAAAAAGATACGAAATCTAAACAAAATAACGTCAAGTATGTTAGTAATTTTTGTAAGTAGCATCTGGAATCCTTAATTTTTAACCACATTGAGAATAATCAGACATGTTTCTGTTGGAAGAGGTCATTCTGACCTGAGTGCTTGTGGCAGGGTTCAGGAGAGGGCATGGGGGAGGGCATGAAGTCAGGCTGAGAGGAGGTGGAGGGAGGCTTGTCAGGCATCACTTCCTTGGAGAAGTCAATTATCCAGCTTATGGAGATGCCTCCCGTTGGCTGTTTATATCGGGCATACTGCAAGGCCTCCATGATCCACCGCGCATCACGCCACACCTCGTCCATTTGCTGTTGTGCAGCATCAATCATAACAGTTCATCAGTAACAATCAAATGTTTGACTGGATAAATACAGCTCCCACACAAATACCAGCATACCAAACAAATAAGATGCTGCAGCAGGGTTTGCGTAAATATACAGTGCTGTGAAAAAGTATTTGCCCCCTTACAGATTTCTTCTGTTTTTGCTTTTTTGTCACACTTACATGTTTCAGATCATCAAACAAATGTTAATATCACACAAAGATAACCTGAGTAAATACAAAAAGCAGTTTTTAAATGATGATTTTATTTATTAAGGGACAAAAGCTATCCAAACCAACCTGGCCCTATGTGAAAAAGTAATTGCCCCCTAAACCTAATAACGTTTTGTGCCACCCTTGGCAGCAACAACTGCAATCAAGCGTTTGCAGTAACTGGCAATGAGTCTTTCACATCGCTGTGGGGGAATTTTGGCCCACTCTTGTTTGCAGAATTGTCTTAATTCAGCCACATTGGAGGGTTTTCGAGCATGAATGGCCTGTTTAGGTTCAGTGCTTGGACCAATACTCTTTATCTTATATATGCTTCCTCTGGGTAATATTATCAGGAAGCACTCCATTAATTTCCACTGTTATGCAGATGATACACAATTATATTGATCAATAAAGCCAGATGAACCCAATCAGTTGGCTAAACTTCAAATCTGCCTTAAGGACATAAAGTCCTGGATGAGCAGCAACTTTCTGCTGCTAAATTCAGATAAAACTGAAGTTATTCTGCTTGGCCCCAGACACCTCAGAGACAGCTTTTCTACTACCATAACTGCTCTGGACAGCATTAATCTGGCCTCCAGCTCCACTGTGAGGAATCTGGGAGTCTTATTTGATCAGGATTTGTCCTTTAACTCCCACATTAAACAGATTTCTAGAACTGCCTTTTTCCATCTATGTAATATTGCCAAAATCAGGCCCATCATATCCACTGATGATGCAGAAAAAATGGTCCATGCATTTGTCACTTCTAGGTTGGACTATTGTAACTCATTATTATCAGGCTGCCCCACTAAGTCCTTAAAGACTCTCCAGCTGGTCCAGAACGCTGCTGCTCGTGTTCTGACGAGAACTAAAAGAAGAGACCACATTTCTCCTGTACTGGCTTCTCTTCATTGGCTTCCAGTAAAATCTAGAATAGAGTTTAAAATCCTTCTCCTCACCTACAAGGTTCTTAAGGGTCAGGCCCCATCATATCTTAAAGAGCTTATAGTACCGTACTACCCCACTAGAGCACTGCGCTCCCAGAATGCAGGCCTACTGGTGGTTCCCAAAGTCTCCAAAAGTAGTGCAGGAGGCAGAGCCTTCAGCTATCAGGCTCCTCTCCTGTGGAACCTCCTTCCAGTTTGGGTTCGGGGGGCAGACACCCTCTCTACATTTAAGAGTAGACTAAAAACCTTCCTTTTTGACAAGGCATATAGTTAAGGGCTGGCTCAGGCCTTAGACCAGCCCCTAGTTATGCTGCTATAGGCTCAGACTGCCGGGGGACTCCTATGGTGCACTGAGCTCCTCTATTCTCTATCCTCCTCTTCCTCTCCATCGTTATGTCTCATGTCAGTCAAATGTCTGCCTCTAACTTGCTATCTTCCCCGGAGCCTTTCTGTGCTTTCTCATCTCTCAGGTTCCTGTGGATCCTGTGGATCGTGGTCCTGGCCCTGCTGATGTGGTTCTCTGGTTCCTGTGGGTCCTGGTCCTGGCCCTGCTAATGTGGTTCTCTGGTTCCTGTGGATCCTGGTCGTGGTTCTGCTGATGTGGTTCTCTGGTTCCTATGGATCCTGGTCCCGCTGATGTGGTTCTCCATCAGCCAATGGATGTGCGTCTGTCCAAAGCTACAGCCTGTCTGTCCTTGGGAGCTGGATCTCTCCTTCACTGTGGTGCTCCTGGAGGTTTCTCTTTTCCCACTGGGTTTTTTGAGTTTTTCCTTCCCGAAGAAGGAGGGTCATAAAGGGCAGGTGATGCCTCGGACTGATCCATCGGACTGATCCATTGGCCTCATCGACTGCTGGACTCTTCATCAGATTGTTCATTCGCTTACACTTCTTGTTTATTTCAGTGAACTTTGTAAAGCACTGTGAGACACTCTGTTGTGATATTGGGCTATACAAAATAAATTGAATTGAATTGAATTGAATTTAAGGTCATGCTACAGCATCTCAATCGGATTTAAGTCCGGACTTTGACTAGGTCACTCCAAAACCTTCATTTTGTTTTTTTTGAGCTATTCAGAGGTGGACTTGCTGGTGTGCTTCGGATCATTGTCCTGCTGCATAACCCAAGTGCGCTTGAGCTTAAGGTCACGAACTGATGGCCGGACATTCTCCTTCAGGATTTTCTAGTAGAGAGCAGAATTCATGGTTCCATCAATTACGGCAAGTTGTCCAGGTCCTGAAGCAGCAAAGCAGGCCCAGACCATCACACTACCACCACCATGTCTGACTGTCGGTATGATGTTCTTTTTCCCAAATGCTGTGTTAGTTTTACGCCAGATGTAACGGGACGCACACCTTCCAAAAAGTTCCACTTTTGTCTCGTCAGTCCACAGAATATTTCCCCAAAAGTGTGGGGGATCATCAAGATGTTTTTTAGCAAGTGTGAGCTGTGCCTTTGTGTTCTTTTTGGTCAGCAGTGGTTTTCGCCTTGGAACTCTCCCATGGAGGCCATTTTTGCCCAGTCTCTTTCTTATTGTTGAATCATGGACACTGACCTTAACTGAGGCAGGTGAGGCCTGCAGTGCTTTAGATGTTGTTCTGGGTTCTTTTGTGACCTCCTGCATGAGACGTTGATGCACTCTTAGAGTAATTTTGGTAGGCCGGCCACCCCTGGGAAGGTTCACCACTGTTCCATGTTTTCTCCATTCGGGGATAATGGCTCTCATTGTTGTTCGCTGGAGTCCCAAAGCCTTAGAAATGGCTGTGTAACCCTTTCCAGGCTGATAGATGTCAATGACTTTGTTTCTTGTCTGTTCTTGAATTGCTTTAGATGATGATGTGTTGCATTTTGAGATCTTTTAGCCTACTTCATATTGTCTATTTAAGTGATTTCTTGATTGTACAGCTCTGGCAGTAATCAGGCCTGGGTGTGGCTAGTGAAATTGAACTCAGCTTTCAAACATGTGGTTAATCACAGTTAATTCATGATTTAACAAGGAGGGGCAATTACTTTTTCACATAGGGCCAGGTTGGTTTGGATAGCTTTTTTCCCTTAATAAATGAAATCATCATTTAAAAACTGCTTTTTGTATTTACTCAGGTCATCTTTGTGTGATACATGATCTGAAACATGTAAGTGTGACAATAAAGCAAAAACAGAAGAAATCTGTAAGGGGGCAAATACTTTTTCACAGCACTGTATGTGAACGCCATCTATGGTCCTACCTGCATGTGTTCCTGGACCTGCTGGTGTTTCTTCTTAGCAGCAAGAAGCTCGGCCTCGGAGAAAGCCTCCCTTAGTGCCTGCTGGGACATGAGTGACTCCAGCTCGAGCAAAGCTGATACTCTGCAGTACTGGCCGATGAAACTGGGACAGTAGGCATTAAAGTGGACTGTGGGAGAGAAGGAATCCAGCAAGAATGAGAATTATAAAACATTACAAATAAAGAATTATACATTTTAGAGACAAACATTTGTTTTATATAATGCATGCAACATGTGTGATTATGATCTTGCTCCTGCTTCCTAATCTTATATACTGACCCAGTTCAAAGATCTGCAGGGGAAGCGTGAGGAAGCCGGAGCGGGGGGAGTACGGGTTATTCTGACCAGGAGCTGTGCACACTTCATCTGAAGGTGGCAGGAGGAGCAGGAAGGACACTTTCTCCCCAAACTCCAACACTTCCTGGCTGTAGATTCGGAAGTCCTGAGCCTAGACACACAGAGAAAGATGATCTCAGTGGTATGTTTTATTCAACTAAACTTTAGTTGAATAAAAAAGCAATGACAGAATACAGACACCATGTCCACTTAAATTTTATTCTTTCAGTTTAATATGTACGCAATGGCCTTTTTGTGCAACAGATAGTACAGTGTGAGTCCCTGGTTTCACTCAATACTAGACTGGTAGGCCACCATGAAGTTTGCTTTCACTCATTTCAGTATCTTGAAAGTAGAACCAGAGGCTCCAACTCCAGTAGTGGAATGAGAAATAAGAAATGGATGGTTTGCTGTAATTAGGGGTTATTGTATATCACTAAAAGACTGTTGGGCCCTTTTGTGGAGCAGGTCAAGAATAAGAGTATCTTAGTGCTAAAGCTATATTTGTTTGCACCCACCCCCTCTAGAAACAATCTATTTAAGGTTTCAGCTGTGATGATAATCTAATGATACATATATTAATATATATATCCTCATATTCATGTACCTTTTCACAGTACATCATAGCAGTCTGTAAAGTTCTTTACTGTAGTAGTTGGAACGGTGGGTGGTAAAAAGTTACAGCTAAATGGACAATGATTGCTATTGTGCTGGAATTCAAACCGCGTTCTTTTACAGAAATCATGTGGAATTAGTGGTCTAACCAGAACTGGCTGATTATCCATTGGAATCATTTTCGTTGCTTTGCGCTTTTGCTACTGCCTGCCTCTGGAACTTGGCTGGATATCTTTTGAGTCTCTACTGGTTTCATTGTATCAGTGAAAATCAGTCATACACAAAATGCATTTTTTGGATTTGGTAAGGAAATGGTTGCACATCTCAATATGGAACCTCATGCTCACGGGCAAAATGACACACAGTTTCAGATCGACTCTGGCTTCACTCTGACCTGATTGCCTGGGACATTTATGTGTGCCATCAGGTCCTTGATGGCGCTACGCAGGTCCTGTAGGAGGCGATGAGGAGCGCTCTGTACTTCATGGTCCATTTCCAATGACTCCTCCAGAGAGCTGAGAGCCTGCAGCCACTGCCACTCCTCTCTAAAACAACACACATGTAGAACACACACTCACAGGAATGCTATAAAGGGCGCATCAATCCACGTCTCAGAAAACAAGCAGCTTTTCATCCACGTACAAAAACAAACAGACAATTTGAACCCGCTGCACCTCACGCCCATTCCAAACCCACATACACTGACCCACATTGAGTGGCATGTGATCCCCACCTGGACACGTTGCTGTTGTCCCGAATTTTGGTGTGACACAGGACGTTGGGGAGTTTCTGCGGCACCAGTGCTCTGATCTGCTCCACGGATGTACACAGCTTCAGGTAGCCCAGGTATAAGCCTGGAGACAACATCTTCCTGCTCCGTCTGTGATACGCCAGCTTCTCCTGTGAACAGCAGGTGGACAGAGAGTAAGTAAGGGGACAGTAGGGTCGTGTCGACTGGGAGTGATTATGTAGTGACACTGATTCTAATTTTGTGTCTACGAGCATCGGCACATTCATTTAATTATGCTGTTTTCATGTTTTGCTGTTGTTAGTCCTTGAGCGACTTCAGTCTAAAGTTGTTCCAACATGTTTGAAGGGGAAGTCGGCAATGCAAAGTAGTCCATCAGCACATTTTTACATGTTTCATCATACAATTTGTTCATAACTGGCCACAAAACAAATATTTCAGTGAAATGTGGTTTTGCCAAAGGGAGTCTCCACCATTGTTTTGGAACCACAAGGCCAAACCAACTTAGACTGGAGACAAAACATCATTGCAACAATGGTCTCAAGTTTACTGGGCTATATAGACAAAATCAACTTGTGGTTTAGTTCAAGATTGTGGTTGTTCTGAACAAAGCAGCCACACAGCACTAGTTACAAAACACAAAACAACAACAATTAGCTAGATTATCATTGAGCCCACAATGCTGAAATTCAAATCTAACTTTCCGAAGTCCACAGCCTGAATGAGCAGCTTTTAAATGCAAAGTGACTTTGAGATTAACATTCATGTTGGGTTGGCAGGGATTCAAGATCTGACCTGAAATCTGGCATTTTAATTAATTTGATGGCAAGTCAATTAAATATGTGTCCTTACAAAGAAGGTGACAAATGAAAGAGGAGAGCCATGATGATTAATGTTTGTCTAAATAAAGAGTGTCTGCCCAAGCAGCCCTCATAATCAGAAGCACATTTCAATTTAAAGTATTGTTCTTTCAGCCACGTAGCCTTGTGTTTACTGGTTTCAAAACATTAGAGTGAAGCAAATAAATAAATGTTTTCCAGGACTTTTGGGGGCATTTTGTTGTTGACAAAGTGCCGAGTGCAGAAAATGCGAGGAATGAGCCTTATAAAAACCACAACCGCTGCTGACAAACCCTCCTACCATTCCTACCTGCAATGTAAGCAGTCTGTCTCCAAAACAAAAGCAAAAATACCCAATTTTCCAAAACAGCCAAATGCAGCTTGCCTATTCCTGTAGGACTCACATGCAGTGTGATGAGAAGCATGTCCAAGGCAGTGGGTTCTTCAGGGGATGAGATGGACTTGCGTTGGAGCTGCAGTTTGCAAAGCTGCGTCCAGCGAACCCCATCCAGGTTGGGACAGGCATTCATGTCCTTAAGGAGCACCAGCAGGGCGTTACCATGCTTGTCTTTGATTGGCTCAAAATACACCTGACCGAGGTCCTGGGTTCCCAGCATTCCCTGAAGAAGCACATCAAACAATAATCATATTAGGATGAAGGACAAAAGCAAAAAATGGGGGTATTCATAATAATTAACAACTAATTTTCTTTCAGACCATGAAGTTACAAAGTCATAGGTACCACAAGTATAACAATTTGTCTAATGACAATACCACAGTCCTAAGTGTATTAAGCATTGTACTACCTGTAGCTGGGAAACCGCCTGCAGCATCTTGAGGCGTGTCTGCAGAGTACAGGAACAGGACGACTGGGAAGGACTGAGACACTGCTGCAGCCAGGGAATCTCCTCCCATAGATATGATACCTGGCATATGGATCAGATGCAAACATACACACACATAAGTTTTTCAAATGTATCTGATAGCAAACCATCAGCTTATGGTATATTACTATGCTTGCAGCTGAGTGTAAAAAAACATTGGATAATGGGATAATTTGTTAAAATATTGTAATGTGTCCTTCCTTCTTGTCTGTCTGTCTGTCTGTCTGTCTGTCTGTCTACCTTGGTAAACCAGAGGAAGTCTTGCATGAGAGAGCTGGAGTAGGAATCTTCAACCTCCACAATAGGAATCTGGTCCTCTGGAGTCACCAACACATTGTCATCTCTGTAGAATATGGATGTCAGATAGAGACCTCTGGAAAGTAACACAGAAACAGTACATGTGTTAGAAGAAAGAGCAGAGCACTGAAGGGTGAATATCAATATGACGTGCCGCACAACTCTTGTCCTGTGCATATTGCTGTTTACAGTAGACAAGGCTTTCTTGCCTTGTCAACATATGAAGAAATATCATCATTAAATCATTAAAATGTGATGATTAGACACAAAAATCGGACAAAAAAAACTCAACAAAGGACACAAAATCAGCAGTATATTGATTATATTTTTTATGTGTGTATGTTTTATGTATGCTCAACATGCATTTCAATTTTGCAACCCTGTGCTGCAAAATGAAAATAAATGAACCAGAAACTGTGATAATATTCAGTAATATGTTCTCTCCAAAATCAATACTCATTGAGAATGTAAACTGGCAAATTAAACACTAGATTTTCCATAAACATAGTAATTACAATTCCTGTAATATTAAACACTCTACAAGAAGATCAACTATCTACCTTTCATGTAGGAAAGCTGGACAAAAAGTGTATGTACCTTTTCAAGCTTTTAACAAATTTGCTGGTGGGTTGGAAGAGGTGGCGCAGGCTTTTGGATACTGAGTGCTTTCTCCCTTGTGTTGGAGCTTTGCACTGCTCTGTGTGGACAAGACGGGCAAAAGAGAAAGAAGTTTGTTAGTTCCACAGCAACGAATTAACTGACTCAGATTACTTCTGTTGAATGAACAGTTATTCTGATGCGCTTAATGGTTAAAGTCAGGGCACTTGTGAGAGACTGTGGCGTGACTCTGATTGGTTGTCTGATTTTCTTGCTAACACCAATGAATACCTCTGTCCTGACAAACTCGAGAAACATCTCTTTCAGTGACAGGCCGTTACCTAATTGACAACCAACCTGACACGTTCAACAACACGGTCGGAGTGGAATGTTTTTTGACATTTCATGCGCTCCAGTGGCGCGGCACCATTTGACAGCCATGCTGGCTGCCAACAGCAGACTATGGGCCTTGAGGGAACCACTAGCTCTCAGCTCCCAGAGGGACACTAACTTTGTGTATATATGTGTGTGTGTGTTTACCTGCATACACTATAGCTGCTGGAGCATGGCATGTCTTGAGCTACAGCCATGTGAGTGGAGCCAAGGAGCTGTAGTAATTTGTGTGTGTGTGTCTGTATGTGTCTTAACCCTTTGCCACTAACTGACAGGGAGGTCAGTTAAGTCTGTGGGGACATGTTTATTTTTAGTGGGCCTGGAGGGGGTTGGAGGCGAGAGAGGGAGGTGTGTGTATATATGTATGTATGTGTGTGTGTGTGTTTGTGTGGGCGCCTGTTGGTGAGATAACGCACCTCCCAACTCATTAGAAACCCTGAGTCCCAAACCCTTCACAGATTCCCTCTCCTCCCCTCCCAGGTGATCTTACTCCAGCCCCAGGCCACTTAAAGTCAATAAATCCCCCCATTCAGGACCCGAGAAGAACTAATTTTCTCTTCAGGTGGACGAGTCGAGGTGGAGTAACGAGAAAAAACAGCGCCCCTCGACCCCTCTCACCTCCCCAAATTTCTCTTTACTCGCGAGTCTGTTCAGCTCCAGTCATCCTGGCCTCGGTCCCCGTTTGACACTGAGTAAGACAGACAAGTAGGGCCGACTGCTTGGGTGCCTGTGTTAGTCAAGGCCTCTTTCACAGTTTAATTAATAGTGTTTGGACAAGAGGGAGAATGTGGCGTGCGTTATAAGCCGGGCAACGATGGGGGTGCGTACATGGACATGTTGGAGAGAGAGAACAGGAGAGCATGTACTTGAATATTTGTGCCTGTTCATGTACATGTGTATCTATGTGTGTGCCTGTCTATCTTTATGTGTGTATATGTATGGACAGCAGACAGAACGACTGGCGGGCTGTGGCGGGTGGAGGGGGAGGCAGCAGTAGTCAGTGTTAATTTATGCCTTCTCCCGACTCCAGCCCAGGACTCGTCTCTTACAGGAATAACAAACATGACCCTGGGACACGCCACCTTGGCTACCGTGCCTGAACTCTCAAGCTCAATCAGTCGCCGTCTGAAGAACCAAGAGCCACTCAATACTGACTATTATGCTGCGTCTCGCCCTATTGCAAATATGGTCTGGCCACAGTGGACAATAGTAAGTGGGTGAGTGTGTTTGGGCATGTGGGTGTGCGAGAAAAAGAGAGACAACTTGCTCAATGCTAAATGCAGTTTGCCGTCACGTAAAAGAGTCAGTGTGGACAGGTTTTGACACTTATGGGACCAACTTACAGCCGACAGTGTTTGGGGATATAAACAGTTTGAGTGTGAGAGAAGTTGATCTGCATTTTGTCACAGAGAGAGAGGTATTCAGCAAAGGAAGGGCTGAGTCATGGAAAGACGCATAAGGGGGTAGGGAGTTGTTGAGACACGGGGGGGGGTATTATTTTTGAGGTGGCATGCTGTCTTTGGGTGTAAGGCCCCCAAAGTACTTGTCATGCCTGAGATTGTAAAGTGTCTGTCAAGGTGAGATGAAACACAGCAATTGGTGAGACATGTTACACCTGCGAGTGGAACAGTCCATTGCTCATGTTTGTTTACACCAAGAATATTTCTGAAACATGAACTAGACGGTGGCTAAAAATTCAGATGTGTTTGTCTAAAATGTGACGGGTGTAGTGAAAACGACAGAAGCTCAGGTTAATGTCAAAAGCTCATACCACAGCTCAGGGTGCGTTTCACTTCAACCTCTGCACTTTACTTCAACTGATATCAATACTAAGAAGTGCTATTAAGATTTGTTCTCATTTAACTTCTATCTCAGAATTTCCTGCCCGTAGTACCACAGTTAAACCCAATACAAGTTAGGAACATTTAGTATGATGTAACAAGTGCTCATATGTGGTTCAATGAGTACGTATAATCACTATCACTACCAGGTTTGGGGCTTGGGTTTCACCAGGGGTCAACCATGTGAACTGCTAAAGCTCTCGTATTACTGTTCAGTCTTTTAGGTAAACACGCCCACCAAATCGATCAAAAAGTTGTTGATACCATGGCAGACACAGTGGCGGTGAGCATCTTTTATCTGCCCAAGTAGCTGGTCTAGTGCCTCCTTCTGGCCTCTCTGACGTGGAGCACGGCCATCGATATCCCTCCAACCTGCAGACAGAGGTAAGAAAGACAATATTAGAGATGTGACCATGCGATGTTCCCAATTTACCAAGATTGATAGTGCTGAGTTAGGATCTCGAGACAGGCCTCTGATGGGGAAGCAAAGATGATGAAATGAAGGTGCTCCAAGTCTGAAAAGCTTATTAAATATATTGCTGCTTTGCCCTAGTTTGGAAGACTAACTTTTACACTCGCTACTGCCATTACTTTATTATCTCTCATTTGGCAAGTGGGTCCACCTTTTTGGTCCAGACTGAAATATCTCAGCAACTATGGATTGCCATAAAAACTTGCAGTAAAAACTTTTAGTAAATAACTCTTGATGCACCACCGTTAGGTTGGCACTTTTGCAAAATATTTTGTCTTGGCAGCTATTTGGTAGATTGTCATGAAATTTGGTATAGACATTCATGTTACCCACATGATCAATTTTTTCCAGTTAAAAGGGTTGTTTGGGGGAATGTTTCCTTGTCTGAATCAAGGGTCTAAGAACAGAGGGTGTTATACATGGTACAGATAATAAAGCCCCTTGAGGGGCATTGTAATTTGTGATTTTGGGAAATAAGAATAAAAACTGACATGACTTCAATTGAACTGAACTGAATTGTAACATTATTGTTGAAATGTGTAATACTCCCAAAATGATAACTGGAACAAAGAGAGACATCCTTCTTTATTCTATAATTCTCTCTCCATGTTTAGTTTATTGTTCTTTATAGTTTATAGTCTGTCTGTCCTTGGTTTTTTGGTGTACAAGCCTTGTAAGATATATATCATGGACAGGTTGCTACTGAGGAGGCACTCAGATTGTACTCACAGTGGAAAGTTTGAATACGTCAACATTATTTGGTTTATTTGAAATTGGTGGAGCTATGGACTATGAAGCAATAACTTTGGTTAGATTAAAATAAACTGGACTTCTTGTTTGAACTTTTAAGGAAAACGTGTTCATTTGAAGCATGCCTAAGAATCCCACTACTTGGCAGCAGCCTCCCAGAGACTTCAGGCTATGAAATTCTCAAAATACAGATTAGTTTTTAGTGATTTTAATTGTTGTAAAAACAGCGGTCATATAGATTATACTTGGCTGATATGACACTTCACTATTGTATGACCATACAGTGCTGACATACACACATCAGTGGGTCTCTGGGTGAGGTTAGTTTGTGGACTGGGAGGGGGTTAATCAAATTCTGCATGGGACCCCAAAAATTCTTGGGCTGGCTCAGCTTCCAATAGTAGGAGTGTGAGGTGTGTGAGACGGCCCGCTTCTCAAACAGGTCTAGTGTGTGTAGTATAGGAAACAGCACCCACCCCAGTGTGAGAAAGCTGTGGTTGGCTGACAGACAGCACCACTGCTTCTGGCTGCCCTGCACATATTTGGGCTCAGAACAGTCAGTATGTGCACACACAAATGCACACACATGTACACAGACACACAAACATGGCGTGGCTGCCCCGGTGACAGAAAGTGAGGAAAGTAAGACACCACACATCCCGCTATGCCCCCAAAAGCAAAAGACTCTGAATGTACAGTTATTACAGCCTCTGTGTTTTGCTTTTCTCTAGTGTCTCCTCTGTACCAGTCATACAGACACACTTGCAAACACCCCATCATAAAAACAATGAAAACCTACTTATTGTACAATTTATTACAAACACACAAAAACACACACTTTCCCTTCCGTCTTACAGATGACCAGTTCTGCAGAAAACGATCCTTCTCCCTACTGTGTTAGTAACCCAGCATCCTTGCTTACTCACTGGAGGATGTGTCAGCGATAACTCACCCCCCTTCTACCATCAGCCACCACCCGCCCCCCATTACCCCCACCCCAACTCCCTCTCCTGGAGCCCCCCGGAGGGCGCGTGGGGCTGAAACACGGTGAGCTCTATTCCCGGAAAGGTGCCTGTCCCGACAGGACAAGCGGGCCCTTTAATGGGCGTCCACAGCCCGGTATAAGGCCCCCACTGTTGGGGCCGCGCCGCGTGCTACAGCACAGACATGCAAATATTTCCAGTGGTAGGCCCAAATGGAAAACACAAACACGCAACATCGAAATTAGCTCTGAGAGAGGGGGGGAGGGAGGTGGACAGTAGAAAAAAAGAGAGGGAAAGCCCAGTCTCCTAAAATGAAGACGCACATACACACACACTTGCTGAAAAACACGATGTGCTGATGAGGACAAACATGTTCATGTGTTCCCCAGATGTGCCCTTAGTGTGCCAACATGCACACTATCCTAGTACCTATGTTCACTCTCTTACAGTGGGTGTGTACCAAGTGTACAGACTTCACATGCTGCACACAAACATCTCATCTCATACACTGAATTCATTGCTTCATACAAATAAATTAATTTACTTATAAAACAATAAATATCTTATTTTATTTGACCAAACAGAAACTATATACAAAAGACAGTATAAAGTACTCCATCAGTCCTTTGTTACTTATTAGCAAACCTCAGAGATAGATAGATAGATAGATAGATAGATAGATAGATAGATAGATAGATAGATAGATAGATAGATAGATAGATAGATAGATAGATAGATAGATAGATAGATAGATAGATAGATAGATAGATAGATAGATAGAGTGAATGAGAAAAGGAGAAAGAGGATCAGAGCTGCTGTGGTGAGTCAACACCTCAGCTGTTGCTGCACATGATTTCACGGTTAACTTCTTGGCTGAACCCGGGCAGCTTCTTCTGCCAGCCAGCCCCAAACACCATCCTGAGGCTATGGTTACACACACTGACGTCCGCGGAGGGGGTCCCAAAACCCACCCAGCCTGCTGGCAGAGGAGGGTCCAGCTGTCACCCCACTAATGAGGTCAAAGCAACGTCGTAATGACGTTGGAATAACTAAATTGATTGAGTGGATGTGAAATGATGAAATGATGTCCAAGTCCCTTCATGTGTGGGAAAGCTATGAAAGATTGTATCAGCCACACAAGACACACACAACACACATACACATATATTACAGCTACGTTCTGTGTGAAAACTACTTCTCAGTGGTGTTAATTTAGTGAGGCCAGTAAAAACTCTTCAGGGGTCTTGTTTGTAGCTGCCGTTATGTTTTTGCTTTATGTAACATTCAGGCACAAACATGAACATACGTATATGTGTACCCACAATGGAGACTTACTGGATGGTGCAGCGCAGGTAGGGGTAGAAACTAGCGGAGGCCCCCAGCCCTTCATGTTGTAGGCTGACACCTGGACATAGTAATAAGTCCCCTGTAAAGACAGGACACATGACAGTTAAGACGAAACTTTGTCACACACACATATTACTACAACTGAAAGAAAACTGTCTGTAAGACCTGTAAGACAAAAACCGTATACATATGCATGTGTGTGGTTCAGTGCATCTGTTTGTCTCTTGCTGTCTGTCTTCATTTCAGTGTGTCTGTGTGGAGAGTGAAGGGTCTATCTAGAAGCTCTGTCTGTCTCTGCACCCAGTGTGCAGACAGCAGGCCTCTGTCTCTCCTTTCTCAGCCAGATCAATCAAACAAGCCGCCGACACTTCCTGACCTCGCCTTGACCTCTGTCATGTGACAGGGGTGAGCTTTGGCTGGCAGCAGGGGTCTTAAAGGGGGGAAGGGGGTTCTCTCACATAATAACAAACAACTACTGGAGCGTCCATTTGTCTACATGCCCATTTAAAAGTGCCAAACATAAATCAGGTGGCAGGCTACCAAGCTGCTCTTTTTTTTTTTTTTATCATTTTGGAGGCTGTTTTGCAACTGTTGCTTATGAATGGTCGGGAGCCATGACTTTCAACAAATAACAAATAAACTGTGTTTTCCCAATTGTGTTTTTAGCAGGGCCATAAGTTGGTCACCCCCACCATTTGGAATTGATGGTGACTACAACTTGTGTGTGTGGAGAGTGATGTATGTAATAAAGAAGAGTCACTTGGGAAATGCCTTCAAATGTCGCCTAAGCAAACGCCTCAAGTTCACATGTAAATAATATCAGGGGCCTTAATGTGGGAGAACAGCCTCTAAATATTTTATCGGTCAGCATCAACAGCTGGAGAAGCGAGAGCAGAGGGGGTCTTTGTGTTACTTTGTCACCCATGAACTATCAGATAATGTATAGCTGTACCATTTTTATCTTTTATTCTTTCTTATCTTTCATTTATTGGTAATTCTTAGAGACTAAGGTGAGAACTGAGGAAACTGAACTACTTTACTCAGTTTCTGTGACAAAGGTGTGATGTGCAAGCGAGGATAAATGCACACAAATAGATGTTCTGTTTGGCCAACCCTCAAAATAAGTGTCATATTTAATGTCAGTGAAGCAGCTCTACCTTTTGACAGCATCACATATAAGAGATTTCGACTGACAAATGGTCAATAATACGGTGGAGGCAGATTCTGGCAGAACTTACAGAAGTGAGTCCAGTGATGTTGCACTGTAGAAGAGTGGTGTCCTCCACCACCATCTCACCCAGCAAAGGAGTCAATGAAGGAGCATTGCTCCAGCTCACTGCAAATACACATATACACACAAATATTTTTAACTAGTCCTCAATATAAAAGTTAAGAAAAAAAATGGTATTCAATGATTACAAAATGCTTGTGTAAAAATGATTTTTTCAACACTTCAAACTGTTTAGCACCAAAGCTTTACAATTTGTGATTTGGTGGTTGGTTCTAAATGAAGCAGTGGGATGGGCACCGTGGCTGACCTTTGTACTTGGTAACCACAGCGGAGTTGACACAGACAGGCTCCTGGAAGTCCATCCTTAGACTGGTGCTGCTGCTGACAGACAGGCGAACTACACTGGGGGCGTCTGGAGGATCTGAATAGGCAGACAGACAGAGAGATGGCCAGTAAATAAGAAGAGAGACAGAGAGGTAAACAAAAGCTGCATAAGACCCTACGTTCCATATCATAACCATTACAACGCAGCGAACACATACAATTGGCAACTTACCGCACATGAAAAGATTTAGACAGGTCTGTGGGAAATGTGCGATGGGTGTCAAGTAATGGATGGAAAACATAACAACACAGCATCTGCAAATTAACACTGATGTGAGATGTCACTGATTGTGAATGAAACTACATAAACATATTTTTGACATGTGGTGTAAATTTCCATCCACGGTACTACAATTTACCCATCAATTCCATGTGCATGTGGAATTACAAAGAGAGCAGCAATCTATTTTGCATCAAAGTGCAGATTGGTTGGGGTGGAGGGGAGGAGTGTGAGTGTGTCTGCTTTCGGGGGTGGCTGTCTACCCTGCCACTAAGCGTGTCATGAAATGCCTATAAAAAATTAAAGCAGGAATACAGGCGTGTTATGTTCGCACACACACAGACACACTCAGAGTGGTGTGCTAGGCTCCCCAGTGTGGAAGCCATTAACTTTGCCCAGACAGACTGCCAGCAGAGAAAAAGGGCGCAAAAAAAATGAAAACCAAAGACGACTGCTGGACTGATCTGAGCGGCAAACTTCCCTCGACTGTTCAGCACGTGAAAAATCTCTGTAACAAACATCAAAGTCATCTTGAAGCCTTACTAGCATGTTCAAAGCCCGTCTGCATGCGGCGGAAGAGCCGGAGTCTCCACTCCCAGGCCTTTAGCTGCCTCTCACGGTCAGATCCCTCCCGCTCAGCAGGACCCTCGCTTCGAACTTGGGCCTGAAGCTCCGAGACCCGCTGCTCTGCCTCCTGCACCAAGGTGGCCAAATGCACTGCTCGGCCCTCCAGACTTACAACTAAGAAACAAATGGCAGAGACAGTGAGAGAGAGAGAAAAGTTACTGCATGCATATTGTATTAAAACAAGAGTTGCAGTCAGACACATGTTGAAGTGACTCCATTGCTTCAAAACTACTTTGACATCCATAAAAATACGATGTTTTTCCAATGAAGATTCAAAGACTAAATGCAACGTGAACCGATGAAAAGTGAAAATTCTTAATCCAAAGAAAATTCTCCTGTACAAGCATTCTGATTTTTATTTTTTTATTTTTATATCTTGTGAAACTATACCACTGTGGAAGTTTTCAGGAACAAAACACATGTTTGTCACAAAATTACTTACTAACTCAATTGAAAAAGTAAATATCGTGTTGGTTCAACTTTTATCAAGTGCTTCAACAATACACAAGGCTATACTGATGCAGCAAGAAACCCTCTGTCTGTAATGTTGCAAATTGCTTTTGCAGGCCACTCTTTTTAATGTCTTTGTTTGCCAAAATGCTGCGGCAGATTCCTCAATAAACTTAATTTAACTAAGCAGTCCCTCTTTAGGGATGACATCACCTAGAAAATGACACAGAAAATGTGGCAATGAAAGTGAGAGGGCCAAGAGAAGGAGGAGTATTCTTCACATGCGGTTATGGGAACACAAAATGGTGGGAACATGTATAGGCATCATTTTGAACTGCCATTGTAAAACTATTTTTCTGCAGAAACTGTGGAAAAATGTGTATAACTGATCTATTTATATCATGTACCACAGCCACACACAGCACAGAATGTTTCTTTTTCTGGAGGGGGGTAGGGTGTTACTTAAACAATGAACATTGATGTTTACTTAAACAAAAAACATATCACTATAGCAGATGAGATGTAACACCCAGTGAAAATATTCAGTAATGGCCATGCATTTATTGATAGTGGCATAACACAAAGATCAACGATTCAAATCCAATTGCACTTGCGATTGCCAACGTGTACACATCAGTCCAGATAAAAGTATAGAACAGGTAATGTAAAGCTGTTCAGGTCATAAAGTACAGTAGCATACTGTACTTCTTCTTTGGTGGCTGGTCATTCTTAGAGTGTTTGGGACTCGTGTGTGTCTGTGTTTAGTCTGTGTGGTCTGTGTTTGTTCATTGTAGATTCCACTGTTGAGCGTTAGATTCCACTGTTGACAGTAAGTTTAAAGCTCCGTGTCAAAATGTCCATCTGGGTGTTTAATTCTGCAGCTCTCTCTGTGTCTCTTCAGTGGCTGTGAGCTTCGCTTTGAATCTAAGTGTCTCTTCAGGGTGTCAGTTTTGTTGTTCTCTTCTGCCACTTGTGTGAAGACTTAAAGGCCGTTTGTCACTTCTAAAACAGGTAACGTGAGGACCAGGGTTGAGCTTTAAGGTTAGGGTTAGGGCTAAAGCTAGGATTATTACTGAGGATCCTTGGACTTGGACTCTTGAGTGGATGGAAATAACTGTTTAAGGTCCATTTTGATTTACATTTCCAGCCCTTCCAGGCCTTGAAACTGGTCCAGATGCTGTCACCAGTGTGTATGTGTGTCTTGATTTGTCCTCATTTCACATCAAGGCTGGGATCTTCTATAACACATTAAAGTGGCTTTGTCCTATCGAGAGCCGCAGAGAGATTTATAACGTGAATATGAAGTTGCTTTTCAGAATTTGTTTGATTGTCTTTGTCTGCCCTGTCTCTCTGGTAACCACACACTATGAAGTCAAGCACAGCAATATCAGTGTGCATCGGAATCAATTCCTTTCAAAGATCAAGGAAAAGTCTGCAGCGTCTTTGATGTCAATTCCCCTCAGATGGAGTTTGATTAGTACATGTAGAAAAAAGGCAAGCCTTAAGTTTTCTTATGTGCTCTTGTTCTCTCCCTTTCTTTCTCTATTTCAGTGTGTTGTACACATGCATGCGCACACACACACGCACACACACGCACACACACACACACCCACACACACACACTCACTCACACTCACACTCACACTCACACTCACACTCACACTCACACTCTCTCGTGAGTTATTTGAGTTCTGGAGAGAGAGCACAATCAAAGACCAAACTTCAGTAAACATCACTTTCCATTCAAGTGTTTTCAATTTAATGATACCTTTATAAGACGTCTGGCTCAGCTTTGGAGAAGTGTGTGTGTGTGAGTGCGCACAAACACAAACAGCCCAGGAGCCTTACTGGCGAGTTCTAATCATTAACAGAGGAAGGGAGCAGAGGCTCCGCAGATCACAGACAGTGAAAAGTGCTTACAAAGATGACTAATATTGCATCATTATTACCACCCCTTCATCGCCTCTAATATGTTTTCACTGCAAGCAAAAAACAGAAAGAGATGTGTGAGTTTGTCAGTGGTGTGTGGATGAGTGCATTACTGGTGTGCATGATAAGAGATTGTGTTATGAGGTATGTGTGCGTCGTTGCTTTGGGCAACACGTGTGGTTGCTTTGGTGGCAGCTGATGTTGTCGTGACAGCAGCTTTGGCTTCCACAGTGATGGTTGGTGATTCCCACAGAGTAGCTACTGTAGCCCAAACAAACCCTGTCTGCTATCAGTTCTGAGCTATGATTCAAATCTATATAGGAAAAACAAGGATTACAGATCTGTCAGTTACTGACAAATGTGGTCTTGAGCCTCACTTGCATAATAACTTGTAAAGGATACATGTTGTGATTGGCCTTAGCCTCTAACTAACTCACCCAGGATTTGACTGGCTTAAGGATCAGACAAATCTCCTTGCTTCCTGCTCAAAGCCAAGGTAGCATTTGCTATGTGTGATTCACCTGTAGGCGAGCCAAAATACTACTAACAAAAATGAGGAGCTGTCCAAATTTACAAGGGAAAGAATGATTGAATACAACAGACTGAATATATGAGAGAACATTGCTCTTATTAGCAGAAAGACATTACACTGACCCAGAGGCAATTTTGAATCATTTACAAGAAAAAACATGAATAGATCTAGGAGACTAAATTTGATGTAATGGTTATCTTTTTGTTCTTCACATGGACTGTAACCATATGGCTTAGGTTTGACTCCATTGTGCTAATCAGCCACAGAAAATCAACAGACTCCAGCAAGTGGGTGCTAATGTTATGCAGTAAAATGAATAAATTAACTTGTAACTCCTATTATAGTGAGCATAATTATACAGCGTGTGTACATACTCTGCATGATCACCATATCAGACACAACTACTCAGCAGGAGTGCTAAAAAGAGTATTCTTCACGTCACAGCAGATTGGGCAGCACTTAATGTACTGTAGGTGTTGTCCAATGAGCTCCAGGAACCGTAGTTTCAGTTTGTTCCATTAACATTCAAACCATCCCTTTAAATCACTGTGTCCTCATCCCCCTGTGACTTGGTAAGTACTCCAGGTACCTTATGTTCGTCTACTCACAGTGGGGACTCTCCTTGGCGCCAGCTCGCAGAAGCAGCTTGGCCATGGGCACGTTGTTGGTCATGATAGCAATATCGAGGGGCAGGAGGCCCTCACTGTTTGGCGTGTTGAGGTCCAGCTCCTCCAGACTGTACTGGGACAGAAGCAGCTGTACCAAGTCCAACTCCTGGTGCTCCACTGCCTCAAACAACGCTTCATTACTCTGGAACTGTGTTACAGAGAAAGTTTATATGCACACAACCATGCACACACACATAATATTTCTCACAATATATTTTCTGTCTGGCTCTACAGTAGTTAGATGGGAGGATGCGTGAAGTTAATACCGAAGCTTTTCTTATGATCCAAGTCTATATATTTTCCCTGACTATTTTTAGACTACAATGTTCCTGGGCTTATTATTTTTTCCTTCTCTTTTTTCTCTCTGACTTACTATGGTGGTTTTGCGCAGCCTGTCCTTGTCTCCTCCCCGTCCTGACACCACACTGTCCTCCAGGGCAGCGGGGTTGGTGCCAACACGGAACTTTCCAGACAAGTTGCGGTATAGGCGGCGAGCCGCACTTGGCGAGGACAGGCTGGCCGACTTGCGGGCTGGGGCCGGCTGATGGGCCTGGTCCCCCCTCATGGGCTGTGTCATCTTGGCAGTGTCGGCCCTGGAGGAGAGATGGGTGGGTAAGAGACAGAGACTGTAGGTGAAAGAAATGAGGGGAATGTAGCATTTCATTTAGTGCATGGACCCTGTGGAGCTTGATCACACTTCTAAAGATAATTATGACAATCACAGACACATGCTAAGGCGCAACAAGGCCAAACGAGGAATAGAGGAAGGCTAAGAAAAGCATTTAAAAAAGCAAATCCTCTCCTCTTCTCTTCTTTGCAGCTTCAGTTTATCTTCATGAAACAAACTTCCCTAATTTAACTTAATTTGAATAATTTATAGGTCAATTGCTTGGTGAACGGAGACCGTTGCCTATAAATTATGTTTAAAATCAATTTTGGTCTTGATTTCAATTTGAATCCACTCACGAAAGAAGTCCAAAACACAATAAGATCAAAGGATTCTACTCTACAGGTTATTCAGCAAACAAGTGTAGATTTTGGCTCTGGAAAACACCACTAGAAATTCACAAGGCTGAATGTAGCAATACTGTTTTAAGTGCCAAGGCATCAGGGCCTTACATGAATCACATTGCACTCTAGATCAACTCCACATATCCAATGTTAAAACACATTTGATGCCTAGTGCTGATATAACAGTATGTATAGCAGTACCTGTCAAGATTTCTAGATTGTGACCCCTTCAAGCAAAGAAAAGTCTGCTCATGACCCCCTGTCACAGGGTAGAAAGATGAACAGCTGATCTACGACTTGTTTTCTTAGCTTCACAGAAAAAACATGGCAATCACAGGGGTAACTCATTTACATAGTTGAAAAATAGTTTTTTTTAAATCCCATTAATACCTCAACCACAAAAAGTTATCTTCAACCCCCTGGGACGGTGGTCCAAACACCTGGCTGAGAACCACTGATCTATGGCATGGTGATAAATTACACTGATCTGCCAGATTGGCACCATGTTGGCATTACCAGTTCTTTGTCACTGGTGCCTTATGAGTCATCCCGCATTGCCTGGTAGCTAGTTTGCCAGTGCTGCTCTGTAATGTCATCTCTTTCTTTCAAAATATCGGCATCTCTTGCCACCGGTGTCTTGGCATCACTGGTATGATAACTATGCTGCCGCTCTTCTTACTGCCATGGGAACTATGTAGATGGCATTGTATTTCTGGGGTGAGTCTGGTACATGGTGTTCACACACTCAACTGCTGAAGGAAATGTCAGCAGGACAGGCGATGGTGACAGACTCCGTGTCAGGTCCCACCGAACGGAGGCGGAAAGATAAATGAATTCCTCCAGGACGCCCTTTCAACAGCTTTCCCTCCTTCTGTCCCTCCATCCTCTCCTGTAATCTTTTGAACTTGTTTTTCTTATCATCTTCTCTGCTCTTTGTTTTTCTACTCTGTTCTTTCCCATTGCTCTTGGCCTTTTGCTCTTTCCACTTGTCCCCTTATTGCCTCTCATTTATCACCCATCATCTCCCACGTTCTGTTCTTCCCCTTCTCTCACTTTTTGATGTGATTCAACTCTGAATCCCAATTTTACTGCAGTGTGATTATAATCGAAAAATCTCCCTGAAATAGATCTTACATCACAGCCCAGTAGACGCCTCCATACTCACTCTCCGATGGAAAAGAATGAGATGAGATAAAAATGATATTTGATTTGACTGGAGCAGTTATCTTTTGGCATTTACCGATCTAATCATTAAGAGACACTGCAGTTATCAAAAGGTCATCATGTGAATCCCAGCTGCAGTCAGCGTGTTTGTCCCTAGCCATGTGACCTGTACAAGTTCTTGAGAAATGCGTGCTGATTATCAGTCACTCTAGAAAACATCATCAGTTAAATATCATGAATGTAAATGTTTGAACAGGGGCAGCGAGAGGTTGAGGAAAGCAAATAAAGGTTGAGTTACGTTGGGCCATCCTGCCATATGCCAAGAAGTATCACATTGGCCAAGAACAGATTTGTCAAGGTGAGAACATCTGTAGGAAAAATGTTATTTATACTCCCGCTCCGCTATGGACGTGTGAGCCCATATGAGCATGCATACACACACACACGCGACTCACACAAACCCTCCCCCAACACATGCAGTTTGTACAACAGCTGACAGCGGCCCACATAGTAGACTTTAAAGCAGCTCCAAGCCCCCGCAACAAGCCCTTTTTCACAGGGCCGATACACCTAAAATACCCCCGATCCCCGTCCCTTCCCGCTCCGTCCCATCCATCTCCACTCCATCCCGTAATAGAGGCCTTATTTTAGACATCCTCGTGTTCCCGGCTGGGCCTAACCTATTCCAGGGTTCCAGATAAAGCGCGGCAGGTATTTGGAATAATTTTTCCATGGGCCTGGCCCGGAAGATAAAACAAGAGATATATTTGTAATGCGTGTGCCGGTATCCCATTTCAAAGAGAAAGCCCATTGGAATCCAGCCCCAGGCTTATTGTTATTTGCCTGAGATGGAACAGACAACTTTTTTCTGTCGGCAGGACGGTGCCCCATCACTCTCTGACGACATTAGGGAGTGTGTAACGTGGTGTGGGGTGTGTTTGTGTGAATGTGTGTGTGTGAGTCTTTACTTTCAAAGAGATGCTGCAGCCTACATGTGAGATTGGGATGTCATTCCCCAATGACATGACCCCTGTCCTTAGGAAAGATGAAAGACAATTGTATCACATAAAAGAGAGAAAAAAAAGCAATAAAAGATCAAGCCATTACAAAGGATTAAACAGAGTGTATGAGAACGAGAATGTGCGATCATAAGAAGTCCAAATCCAAGGATTTCAACATAGTTTTACAACAACCCAACTGTGAGCTGATGACCATTATGATGAATATACGCTTCTGACATCTCAGTGGGGCTGGTGGCCATAACTGCAACCAAAATTTGATTTAATGCTACTGAGGAATTGGTGCCCGGCCATGTCATGCAGATGCATGTTTGATGAACCATGGTTAGTGCTGACCTTAGTGACAAATATATTGTGTTTCTGTAACTGCTTCACAATAAAATGGTTTTAATGTGAACTAGCGACAGAAGGAAATGTTTGGTTTGCATTAGCAGTAATACAGCTTAGATACAGTGTTAAAGAGACTGAACGGTAAACAGTCAGGCTGACATCAATGAAATAAAATCTCAATTAAATTACATGTATGCATAAATTCCTTGTGTTAAGGTAAGCAATTTCAGTGCAGTAATGGCAGACTCATCGTAATTATAGCATGAAAAAAGCTTGACTGGGGTCTGATTCAAGGAAAAATCTTACTGATTATAAGATATGAAGTGATACGATATGAGTTATGAGATGAGTATAATAACAATTTTACCCAAACTTTTAGGAAGGCATATAATGCTGGGTTCTAACCAGTTAAATAAATTAATAAATGAATGAAAAAATGAATTTAAAAAAAGACGAAGTGACAGTGAGTGAGTTCAGACCACAAGCCCTATAAAAGCACACTTATAAAACTATGTTTTTGAGAGCGATTAAAAAGAGGATATGGAGCTTCTGAGTCTGATCTCCTCAGGGAGGTTGTTCCAGAGAGTCACCCTTGGTCCTCAGCCAAGATTATGGAATGACTAACAAAGCCTTGAACATAAGGTTGTGACTCGGCATGTATGGTGTCAGAAAATCTGAGATGGACTTGGGTGTGAGCCAGAAGGTGCCTTAAAAGTTACCAATAATATCTTAATATCAATTCTAAAATTTAGCCTACTGAGAGCTAATGCAAAGAGTAATGTGCATCTCTTTTTTGGTTTTGGTGAGGAGTCTGACTGATGCATTTTGGACAAGCTAGAATTCATGTAGACTCAGGCATGTGTAGAGAGAATTACAATGGTCCAAAGGTGAGTGAATAAAAGATGTATGACCGTCGCTAGACTTCTAGTGGATAGAAATGATCTGATCCTGATCTCTCTTGAGCTGCAAAAAGCAAGACCAGACAACAGAGTTAACATGCTTGCTCAAGCTAAGTTGGTCATCAAAGATTACACCAAGAGTTTGCAGTTTTGGGCAACATTTTGAGACAGGCAGCCCAGATGTTTTCAGGTATTAGCATCAACTGTGCATGGGCTGATAATTACCTCAGTCTTGGCAACATTATGCTTCATGAAGTTCTAGGCCATCCAGCATTTGATGTCAATGATGCAGTTGTTGAGCTCATTAATTTGATAAAAAATCATCAGTGTTAAAAGTGAAGTACAATTGAATGTCATCTGCATAGGAATAGAAACACATGTGCCTGCGGATGACATTCCCCAGGGGTAACATGTAATGAAAGAACAAGAGTGGACCAAGTGGTTTGGCTAAACTGAAAAATCTGTATTGTAAGTAAGAATAAAACCACTTTAAACCTCAAACAGCGATACCAACCCAGTGTTGGAGACATTCCAATAAAAACAACTGGTCAACAAGGCCGAATGCGGCACTTAAATTTAATAGCACTAAAACGGAAGATTTTCCAGCATTAGTGTCATTCATAACTTTAAGGAATGCGGTCTCTGGACTGGGGTTACCTCTAAATCTTGACTGAAATGTCTCAAAGAGTCAATTTCTGTTTAAAAAAGCTATTAATTGTTCAGCAACAAGTTTTTCTAAAACCTTGGAAAGAAAGGGCAGCTTGGAAATTGGTCTGAAATTATCCAAGGAGTTTGAGTTCAATCAGTAGAGTGCAGATCTCTGCCAGGCAATCTCTGCTACGTCTAGAGGGCACTGCTATGGGAAAAGACTACCTGATGAGGGAACAGACTTCGACACAGCTGTTAACACCAGCTCACTAGCAGTCAAGATTGTGGTGAAAATAACAGAATCAAGCAGCATATCGTGCATAACTTTAGTGGATCATAACATATCCGGTATGGAATTAATCTGGAGATGCTCTGGTCAGTTTTTGAACCACTACAGATGCCAAATCATGTGGCCTGCCACAGACAAGGTAAGGCTTGTTGTTAGCCTAGCCAACTGCCAGAAATGCCTTTTGCCCCGTGATTTCAAACTGGAGCAGTTTTTGATCACTTGTGGCCCCTTCCGGCCAGTTAAAAAGAGTGTGGAGTCAGCAGTCAATGATGGTATAAAAAAGTCAGTAGGTGTTTCATATTGTATGAATCACTACAATCATGAGAGGTCGTAATTGTGCACAAAAAAGATTAGGCTGATTAATCCAGTATTTGAGACAAGCCACAGAACGACAGAAAAACAGACAGATTAGCACACCTACACATGAAAACATGACTAAATGCATCATCCCCTCCAGACTTACCTATTTGAGGGAATAATAAGAAGAGACAGCCAATAGTGACATGGTAATTATGGAGAGAATATAGGGGCTGACAGAATCATATAAGTCTTTTAGAAATCTCAGAGGCAGGGTGTCAAGAGTACACAAAGAGAGCTTCACTTTATTAACAACCTCAGTGAGAGTGTAACTAGATATTCTTTCAAAGGACTCAAAGAAAGCAGTATTTTTTAAAAGAAATTGTGGTGTAAGAGGAGGAATGTGTATTCTGATGCTACAGGCTTTGCTGATGAAGAAGCTTAAAAATTCTTCAGCCTCTGTGTTGACTGCACTGAATAAAACCCTGGAGTTGTATGTGTTCTTTTTGATAATTTCTAAAAAGATAACATGCTCTAGCATTTAAAAAAAAATCTCCAATAGAAGTTGGTAATATAAGTTATAGGAGTGACACATACCTTCACCATCTTGAAAGCATTGGTTTTGGCTACAAGACTACCACTGCTACAATAATCGGAATAAATGACCGGAGATCAAAGCTCAAAGACATCACATACACACTGATATTCACACAAACACACAGTCTATGTCGCATAATTTCCTACACTTTTACCAGTTTTGGGAAACAGGAAGCAGTTGTTCTGGGAAAACAACGTCTCTACCAAAAGCCAGGCTCCATGTTTGGCCCCCAATCAATACCACATCAAATACACCGAGCCTGCTACAGTAAGACTGCATCAGCCCGCCAAACAATCAACACCCCCAAGTTGGAAACACACATACACACAGCATCTGCTTATTAGCTATATCAGCCTGTTTACACAAACAGCTTAGTCTTTTAGACAGTGAGTCACATGTAAACAAAGACTACATATAAAACACGCAGACAGAGTCTAGACATTTACTCTGTTTGACTACACATCATGATGGGAAAGACCTGTGATTTAAGAAAATGTAAGAGATAATTGTTGGTTCCAGCATTGCAGAATTTCAGAGATTTTTTTTGTAAGCTAAAAGGCAGCCACAAGTATGCACATAACAGCTCATAACAGTGGTGTGTAGAAAGACATCTTAGAAACACTTCAAAGCAAATCGTAGAACTGACAGCGGAGTGGAAAATGTTGCTTAGTCTGATGACTTCCAGTTTATGTTGCAACATAAAAATGACATGGTCAGAACTGTAGCAAAGAATAAATTCATCCAATCTGTTGTCAACAGTACAGGAGTAACCACACACACACACACACACACACACACATTCAGAAACACTCATGGAAACACACACTTCTGACTCAACTGTCAATATATTAGATTAGCCACATTCAAATCCGATCATCTTGGTGAGCTTGCAATGAAATCATCCACAGCTCATAGACACCTGTCCTGTTCTGTTCTGGCAGTTCAATCTAGTCAGAATTTGGATTGGATTCCATTTCTCTACTTGTCTCTCTCTCAACACAATTTGCTTCTCCCCGCTTCGCCTGTTATGTGGTGTTACGCATTCTGGACATTTGTCATTTGTTGGCTGAAATCAAATGTTAGAAAAATCATTATATTAAAACAATTAATTATTCAGCTCTTCTGGGTAGTGTAAGAATGGTTAAGAGACACGGGAACTTGAATCTGCACAGAGGAAAAATGTTCTTAGCCAAAGATTCCTGCTTCTATAAATATAGATAACGCTAATCTAAACTATAAACAATGGAAAATGTCTTTACTACACGTGCACAGGCACAGATAATCTAAAGCTACATGTTTTGCTCCACTTCGGTACCTACAGGCATGTGTTTACATGTGCGAGTGCATATATGCATGAGCATGTAGGTGCCGAGGAAAGATATTACATGAATTGCTGCCAAAATTAGCTACAGCGGCACAAAGAAAGATAATTTGAGGGTGAGGAATAACAATATAATTTCCAAATAGCTTCAAAGCATGGAGCTGTGTAGAAACATTTTGCAACAATGCTCTGATGCGTTCAGTAACTTTCTTTCTTTTTTCTTTTCTTCTTGTCTCCTTCTGATTTGTTTCTTTTTTCTTCGACTCTCATCGCCCTCTCCACCACTTTTCTGCTTCTGCTCTTGCTTCTTCTTCACCTCATCCCCCAAATCCATCCTATGCCACCCCATCGCAGAGTGTCACAAGGTCTCTTAGGTCAGCTGTGTGCTGAAAGAACCCCTCCACCATTTCCAAACTCCTCACAAGGCCTAGTTTACTGCCACGAGAACACATTAATCTCTGCTGGATGTTGGTGCATGTCTAATTGTGTTTATTACACACAGGCACCAATGACCATTCATATTAGTTGACACGTATTGCATTGGTTGTCTGCATAGGTCAGGTCCCATAAAATACACAAAGAACTGGAGGTCGGTAGATGGATACAGAGACAGAAAAGGCAAAGAGCTGCACCCAAAGGACAGTGCTCACTGAAAACAGGGTAGTGGGGGTCAGAGCGGCAGACAGTGAGAGGAGAAAGTTGCACAAACTCACACACACACACACACACACACAGGCACACACAGAGTACGCTGGCGGCTCTAAATGTGGCTTGTAGAAGGAAATTCTGAAATCTGAGTCTTGGCACCAGACAGGCTGGAAGCAGGCAGGCTGCTGGACGCAGAGAGGGAGAGAGGGGGAGAGCAAACGAGAGGGAGAGAGAGAGAGAGAGAGAAATGAGGGGGGGGGGGGGAAGTATTACTAGAATTCATATAGCTGGCCCCTCTGTTTGGCTCTTATCAGCTTATAGGCAACATGAGGCCACGCCAGCACTGTGACCTGCAGCCCCTCATGCACACGAAGTTGTCATGGCAACACAACAAATGCAGACATACATGCTCATGCTCACATATTAAAACATACATATGCACATGTGCAGCCCTGTGTAGAGATTTCACATGACTTTATAGACAAGAAGACAATCAGAGTGACTCTTAGGAGTCTTTGGGGTCACATTTCATGGATGTGAATTTATTGAGGGATGTATCCGATGTTTGCATCACTGTGTTAAGGTTTCAGAGGTACATATTTGCTAAAAACATCCCCTTTCACTTTATCCCCAAGGTGTCTACACAGTGAGATGCGGATGGATTATCCTACCAGATGTGTTTTTGAAAAGCGGTGGTCTAGCCTGGATGCAATGTACCTTATCAGCAAGATTATTAACATGAATTGTGGTATTCAAATGATGTTCTTTTGATAACAAGCACCCTCTTAAGTGCTGAGAAAACATTGTTGCACCACAGGCAGCAGACAGTACAGCTGATACCAGACAGGATAAAGCCATGGGTTCCTTTGTTTACCCCGGCTTTATACCCTGTAGAAAATATTTTTCCACTGTTGAGTCATCCAGTTTAGGTGATCCACTGTAGCCTCAACTTTCTCTGTTTGATAAGATGGATGCGCTGAGATGTTTTTCTCTATATCACTGGTGTTCTGAGGGGGCATTTGTTTGTCATTGTTAGCTTTTAGTGAGCGAGGCAATTTTCATCTCTGTGCAACACATGCAGCAAAATCCCAGAACATTGGCTGATTATGATAAGCTAACGTCTGTGCTAAGATCACTGGTACCCTGGCTGGTTCGTTCACATCTGCTGTTAGTCACAGTTAGTCAAAGACTAACTGAACTGGAAAACCCTGTAGGCATTCTGTTTTTACTTTTGCTTTTAACTCATATGTGACTCACTTTGAAGTGTGAGCTGTGTGCATAATTGGGGAGTCGGAACAAACTGTGGACACCAGGTATATGCTATACACCATACTGCATACTCTGCCCTTTATCACTACTATTTAGACAGCCTTTTTTTCTGTCTCTCCTTTTATCTTGTCCTCTTCTTCTCACTTTCTCTCTCTCTCCCTTGGGAGAACGGCAGAGAAAGAGTGGGCGGTCCGCTGTATGTTTAACCTTTGAAGTTGGCCTGCTGTGCCGAGCAAGGCCTGCCACCTGTTGGCTCTGTGTGTGTGCATGTGTTGTGTGTGCACGCAGAGGTAAATCTCTCTAATTTTGATGAGCAGAGACAACAGCGGAGTCACTATGGGGATGTGGTGGCGGGTTAGGGCCGACGTTCTCAGGAGGGGGGGGTGCTTCCAAGGTGGGATCACACACACACAAACATACACACAACCCCTCCTCTGTCAGAGGCTTGGTGACACCATGTCTCCCACGGCGATCGTGGGCCCAGCCTGGGTGGCTCCAGGCTTTCTGTATGTCTCTCAGTGTGTGTGTGTGTGTGTGTGTGTGTGTGTGTGTGTGTGTGTGTGTGTTACACCAAAGGGGTCCATGCCTGGGCCGCCATATGCCACCCACCCAGCCAGGGAGAGTAGAGAGGCGGGGGCGACCCCTGGCCACTGAAGCCACCAGTTGGCCCATTCTCTCAGTCACACGCCGGCCGGGCGCCATGTTTAAAGTCCCACGGCTGTTGATCTGGGATAGCGATAGAGGGAGGTAGTTGGTTGGGGGGTTATTAGTCCAGACTGTGATAGATCCAAAAAGGATGACATGCATGCTCACTCACAAATATATACTCATCTGATTGGACGAACAGATGGATAGATGCATAGAGTGTGGAAAGGGCAGTGGTGTGTCGCAGTATGATAACACTCATCGGACATCAGTGTGTGTGGACTCAGTGCTCATATGCATTATACACATGCGCACTCACACATTAATTGAAATTCATTGAAGGTCCAATGACTTCAATAAGGAATAACTGAGGTAAAGACATCGACAGTTATGAATAAAATTAATTTATTTGATATAGACTGTGACCATGTCAGTGGCGATTAGTCTCCATAGTAAAACAGCTATGATTTGTGTGAGCCACATTTCTTGATGTAGTCTTGATACTTGTAGTAGTGAACAAGATCTAGATGGATCTTCATCTGAGATTTCTGATGAGCTCACTTGATCTACACACTGTAAATCTGATAAAAACTGATAGGTGGACAGGTGAAGGTGGGTCATGTCAATCAGACACTGAGGCAACAGCTAAAAGTGGCCCAGAAAGAAACTGTTTTAAATGCTGACAGCAACAAGGTGATGGGTTAACAGGGGTTGTGGTGGGGTGAACGGGGTAAACATTGTCAAACAGAGCGAGAAAGTGCAAAGAATTCCTCTGGATTGACAAAACTCTTTACTGGCTCTCAGAGCTTCTGTTCCATTGTACACCAACGTGGGCGTGGAGGCCTCTACTACCTGAGCTTCCTATCTCAATCTGTAAACCATTTTCCAAGACTTGTTTCAAACCACAAACCTCTTGGGTCTCCAGCTGATTTTCTCTCTGCATCTGACCCTGAATCCAACCTTCGCACACCCACAGAAAGTAGGCAGAGGGGTGCAGTTTCCCCAGCCTCGGTTGTCTTTTATCAGCTTATAAGCAACACATGGAGCCACGCTAACCCTCTGACCCACGGGCTGTCTATCTCTGCACACACACACAGACACAAACACACATAGACACACCACATAAACTGTTTTTTTTTCTCCCATACTCTTCATTTTGTAACTTCTCTCTTTCCTCTCTTTCCCATTCTTCAGTCCAGTTTTCAAGGCTCTTGCTCATTCTTGCTGTCTGTCTCCATCATCTTTTCAATCTGTCTTTTCATCTACTTCAGTCCCAATCATTGTCACTCTTTCCTCCTCCACCCCTCCTCTTCTTACCTATTTCAGTCTTCTCTGACACCCCCCCCCCCCCAACTTCTCTCTTTCAGTCTACTTCTCTCCCTCCCTCCCTCCCTCCCTCCCTCCCTCTCACTGCCCTCCACCCCGACCCCCTGTCTCTCTGTGTCTGTGTGCTGAGCTGAGGGTTGGAGTGGAAACCAGAGTATCAAGTCGGAGACACAGAGGACAAGAGGGAGCCAGCCTCATAAATCTCCCTTAGTACAGCTCACAGCATCCAGAGTCAAGAACACAGTGCGTGAGAGTGTGTGTAAATATTTGAGTGCATGTATTTGTGTGTGAGTGCATGCATGTCTGAAGTTATGCATGTTCATTTTTGCAAATACAAGTGTGCACAAAGGTGTTTATATGCCTTTGTGCATTTGTACTTCATCTACTTAATCTAGTTAATTTATGTGAGTGCATGTATTTGTGAACGGGAGTGGTTTATATGTGCCTGTGTTTATTTGTGTGTGAGCATGTGTGCTTGTGCTTGTATGTATGTGTGTGTGTGTGTGTGTAAGAAAGAATAACCCAGGGCCTATCCAAAGCAGAGAGGTAAGCAGAAATTCTGCTCCCTCATGTGGACTGGAATCTACGGTCTCTCATCTCGCCAACAACTCAGACTCAACAAATTGATATCGCAGACAAAGAAACAGTTGAAGTACAAACTTGACACGAAACCTGAAACAGCGTGAATAACCAGTTTTGTTCTGAGGAAAATGTATCCCATATTTCGATGCAGTGAGGGGCAGGGTCTAAACGGGTCTCAAAACAGGTCAAAACTGAGTCTCTCCGACAATCTTTCTCAGTAAACTAGTCAATAAATGTCTAATGATAGCAGTTGTGAAGCATTCTGTTTCTACTCAACACTAACACTAATTACTAACAACTACTAATACTTTTAGCATCACAATTCATAATCAATATGGAAAGTAAACAAACAAGAGTTGTTAGGGTACACATGAATATTTTTCAATGAGCAGAACATGTACTTAGAATGTAAATATGGTGCCAGAGTGCATATAAAGTACCAAAATAGAGCTTGTTTATAAAAAAATAAAAATCCATGGGGAGGATACCTTCGGACCCCCTACAGCGGTCCAGGCTAAGTCCTTAAAGTCCTCAAATCCAATGAACGCCCTGCTTCAAACTAGCATTTGGGACCTCTGAAGCAATCACTTGCATAATTTTATCACTCTTGATATTATACACTTATGTGCTGGGATGAGAATCAGGTTTCCAGGGTCAGTCACCATAGCGTTGAATTAAATGACTTGAATCAATGAATGTTTTGTTTTCTTTCATGATTAATATTTTGCTGCGATCTATGGCAAATTCATTCAAGGGGATTTAATATGAAAAAATGCATTTTTTAATGTCTTTTCAACATAAATATACATAAAGGTGTCTCAACATACCCTCAAAATATGAGAGAAGACCACCCACTCTCTGTTTTTCCTGTGTGGGAAAACACACTGTTAAGATTTGACCCCTCTACTTCCATAAGAGGCGAGGCTGTTGAACAGTTCTTCAGCAGGCTGACTGTTCTGCCCACTGAAAACCTGAATCCACCTTGCTGTCAGCCATTGTTGTTATCTTGTTAATGCTAGCCCTGGCAAAACTAAGATGTCAAATGTATGATCAAAGCACACAAACGGTTCTGCTGTTGGCTGCACCAAACTGAAATAGAACAAAAATGTTTTTTGAATTACAGCATGTAAGAATATTCTTGTATGACTCCCAAATAAAAGTCCCAAGTATGAAAATGAGCATAACATGTCTCCTTTAAGTCCAATGCACTATGAGACGGGAAGACGTGCATGCATTTAGCTTGCATGTTACTATAGGTGCAGATAATTAGCCAGGTCCTAATAGATGTTCAATGGGTGTTTGCAGTCCACTGTTTCATTGAAGTGTAATTTGTTTAGACACAGATACGCAGAAAGGACATTTAAATTTCTTAATGCTTCCTTTGGAATCAGAATTTTAGAACCAGTTCTAAACATGAACTGGTTCTTGATGTCCAACCTGAATCTTTAGAGTTTTGTAAATAAATACTAAATGTGTTTCTATTTGTGTCATCAAACAGCACAAACATTTTTATATGACTTTTTGCTGAATGCACTAAAAATAGTTGGAAAACAATCCCACCTCATGGTCTATTTAGTAATGTAGCTGTTGTAAAGCTTTTGATCATGATTTTCATCAGCAGGTGAGACAAGAAGTTTGCCAATTAGTCACAGAAGTTTCCATTGTTTCTGAACACTTAAAAAGGTTTCTCACACATGTTGGTGAGAAAAACAAAAGCACGAATATATGTCTCCCCACTGAAAATAAGATGATATATATTTTCCACGATGCAACGCCTGCACACTAACTCTAAACCACAAAAAATAAAAATTAATTTAGGTGATCCCATTCAGATTGATACTCTTTACACTGATTCTGATTTCCAATAGCCTTGCACCTATATTTGATTTCTGTGCTATTTGTAATGCATTTTCAGTTAAACAGTGAAAAAGTAAAAAAATAACTGTATGTATTCTCTGTATTATCTTGAACTATATCTAACTCCAATGGTGTTCTACACCATTATATGTGTCAAAGCTTTTTAATATTTAATACGTCCATGACAGAATAATGTTATTTTAATGCTGCCACAAAGCAGAAGTTTAATGTAAGACATTCCAGCACATGCAGGAATCGGCCCTGTTCTGTATTGATCTTTAACACCATGTTCTGATCAGAATTTCTAAAAAGAGAAAGTATGGCAATCTATAACCTCCTCATTTGTCACTCTTGTTTGAACTGACAGCTCTCAGCCTCAAAAGAAAGGACAAAAATCTAAAGAGAGGATGAAAAACAAAGAGTGGGGAATATTAAATCAAATTAGAACCAAATGAGGCGAGTGGCACACTGTCCAAAACCTCTTTACACCCAGGCCCCTTGAGCATTGCCCTCTTTTTCCACTAAGACTTTGGTGATTTCTCTGTGTTCTTTTTTACTCCCTTTACACTCAGTTCATATGGATTAGCACTTGGTAACCCCCACCCCCCTTACACACCCAACTCAACACAATGCTAACTATTACAATGTGTGTTTGCTTATGCACGTGTGTGAGCATGAATATCAAGAAGAAAATCAGACATGCAGACGTGAGTTCCTACCACTCTGTGTGTGTGTGTGTGTGTGTGTGTGTGTGTGTGTATATGTATTTGGGTGTGTGTGTTAATATATCGACTATGGGCAGGAAAGTCTGGTTTCTCCCCTGTCAGCGAAATTAAGACGTCATCCAAAGAGTGCTGTCAGCTCTGAGTTATCCCTGAAGACCGGGTGGCACCAGGCGGAGCAGTGGGGCCTTCAGAGGATGGAGAGGATTTAAACTACATAACAACACACATCACAATCAAACACTTACTGGTGAGGTACAAACTGCACTCTTTCAAAATTCAACTTTTATTTATGAAGTGGATATGGTTTGGGTGCCGAATGCTGCATTACATGTTGATGTTTAAGTACTTATGTATAGAGTTTCCTCTCCAGGCATACTGCGGGGGAACTGCTATGGGAAATAAAAGCTGCTTGGCCGACATACATGGCTGCCTCTCCATTGTGCTCGTGGGTTTTGGCAAAGGGCTGGAACTGCCTCTCTGTCACCATGAGAGGATATGGAAATAAAGACTTATTTACTGGCCCTGTGCTGGAACACAACCAGTGTCCCTTTATAGCACCAACATTGACTCTCAGACTCAGTCTGCTGTGTCCACGTCATTGTGCAGGAAACAAGACAGCAAATATATGCGCCAGTGGGAAAAAGACCTATTAGTTTAGATATTAAAGTTATGTTCTCATAATGCAAAGAATTCCCTCAGTGATATACAGTATCAGCAGCCAGCTGAGGCAAAATCAAATTGCTTTTCAAATGGCTTTTAGTGGACCAGAAGTCAAAATGGATTTTTATTCAGGATTCTCTCAATGGAAATCTCACAAGGCCACTGTTTCTACCCTAATTATCAATACTGATGGTTTCCTGGAAACCCCCCCCCCCCAAAAAAAAAACCCTGAATATTTTTTCAGCAATCTAACAGGCAGCAAATACCCTCTTATTTCCCTTTTAACACCTCCCACTACTATTTTCTCCATCCATACCCTTGAGACCACTTACTATGATTACCAATAACAATAACACTACCATTATCTTTTATTATCGCATTTTCCTACAGTTCTGCCAGCTCTTACAGAGTTTGATAAAGCTACAAAGTGGCTCCTGTTTCAAGCTTGTATATGGGCTACCTTTGGCTCGGAATTCCCTTAATAGACACAGTTAGTTTGAGAATCTGACTTGAATCAACATAAACGGCAATGGTCCACTAAATAGATAGTAAAGTGTTAAGCCACCTGAGACTGCTTTACTGCGGAGGGCTGCTGGTAGGTTTCCAGCTATATTGGTGGATAACCATACATTTCTACATTTCACATTCATTATATGCAAACACATTCCGGTGTTTTCTTTGACTGTTTTACAGCCTCTGTTTCCAGAAACAAAAGATTCACTAAGGCAGACCCTTAACAGGTACCTATTTGGATCCATATGATCTTTGGTCTAATTTCTCAGCATGTAATATACATGCTGAGTCCTGGTTAAAATGAAGGCCAAGCTCGAAAATGGGCATAGTCCGAGGGCGCTCGAAGTAGGAAGGTAGGGAGTGCTGGGCTGGGCTGGTTGTTTGGCCTCAAGAGCCGGTGACAGGGTTGGTAATCAGGATAATTTTATGCAAACACAAATTTTGGCTATCACGTTATGTTGCGGTGAGCCTGGGCACCTGTATACCTGAAAGGCAACTTCTCAGTCACCTCATAAAATGTCCATGACACATCTAAGTTACCATAATATGTTCATAAGTGAATCATAAAAGTACTTTTTCAATGGGCAAAATTCAGGACCATGATTTTTGGAAGTTTAATCAAAAACTTTTATTGGCGTCATTGCTTGTGTGATCCTGTCCTAGTTTTGACCTTGTGTGTCCAGCTACAGGAGCTGCAGTTTTTACCTGTGGACTAAGATGGGCCTCGTGGTATTTTAAAATCACTTTCTAATACCATATATTTGATGAATACACTGCTTGGCAAATTCCTCTATGATAATAATTGGAAAAAAACACAGTGAGCAAAACAATATGGTAGACTGCTTACACAAACCACAGGAAGTGCTATAAATGTCGAACAATTTCAAAAATGCAACTGACTCATGGGAAGTTTTCAATGGATGTTACTAGCACACGTGTTTTCCTTCTGACCACGGTGATGACTGTGCATTCCAGTGGAGCCGTGCTGGTCTTGTCAGGAGCTGGACCGACCTTGTTTCACCTCCCAGTAGCATGACTCAGCCGTCAACTTTGAATCTCTCCTCCTGGGGTCCCTTGTTTATTATGTCACAAAAGGCTAGTCACACTCCTGTAACAGTGGCTCGCCCCGGAGAAAGTCAGAATCCAGCTGTAGCCGAGCCCCCCTCATCCCTCTCGTAAATGAGCATGTCCAATCTACCCACTGTGTTTCATTAAAACCAGACTACATCAATCAGGGCCTGAACTTTAAAGGCCAGGTCCCCTCTCCAGCAACATGGGAGAAAAACACGGAGCTGTTAAAGTAAAGGACCTCACACTGCTCATACACTCCAACGCTCATACACTTAACACCGCATTTCTGCTGGCGGACCACACATCGCAACATCAGTCCGAGACCACACAGTAGGTCTCATAAGGCCGACAAAAGACCTCGTAAGACCTCGTAAGACCTCACACCAGGCCCTAACATGATTTGATAGGACCTCAGAGAATCCCACACCTGTAACTCCACAAACCGCAAAGTAACTCTACTGAATAGCTACTGTAGTCCCCGCACAGCAATTAGAAACCTGGAAACTGTTTAGACCTGCGACTGTTGGGACATTTTTTTACTCAACAAAATTAAGTGCAAAGGAAGTGTAAGATCCGCTTTGACCCAGGGCTATTTTCCCAATGGTGAGAGAAATAAGAATGAAGAGCCAAGAATACATAGCAGGAAGCTCAGGGGGGATGCCAGATGGATGAACAGTGGGATGGATGGGTAGATAAACGAGTGTAGGCTAGGCAACAAGAAGGAAGACTGGGAAGGAGTCCCATGGGTGGGGACGGGAAGGCAGCCTCGTGATGGAAAGCTTTCAAACTCCTTTCATCGGCTGCCTGAGGACTGGAGCTTTACAAGAGCAAGATGAGCCGGCGCCACTGGAGCTGCTTGGCGCTCTTCAACGAAACCCAGACGCAGAAACAGAGCAGGACCCTATCACCACTCCGCCCACTCTCTTCCCCCGCCCCAAACACCAGCCCCCAATTCTCATCGAACTCAGCCTTGACTTTGTACACAGACACAATATAACAAGACTCAGCTGCAGTTGTTTCTCTTTTGTTAGGCACTACTTTTTGGATTTTAATAGTGACATGTGAAAGATTCTCTTACTCAAAGTCCTGCTTCTGATACCAATTTATGAACTCTTATTTCACCTCATAATCTTCACAGTTTGAGAATGTGAGGTACTCACACCTGAGACCCATCTACATAAGATGGATCTCAAATATGAGCATTGCAACTGTCCTTCTTGTGTATTGTGATGGAGCAGATTGAGAGATGGTCTTTGGTCTTACCAGTCCACGCTAAGAGAACGTCTCCTGTAGGATGGGGGTCTGTCCGCGGAAGTCTTCTCTGCTTTGGCCACACGCTCTTTTAGAGACAGACGATGGGTAAATTTGGAGATCCCTGACTCTGACCTTAGGGACAGAACAAGAATAAATGGATTAGAACAAGACTCTGTTGACTGCTTAAGACATGGAGCTTGGCCCAATGCTTGGAAACTCTTCAAGAAACTCTTTGTTTTGTATCATAGTCTTTTGTCATACATAATACATTCTTGAATAGAAGTTCAAGAGAAGTTAACATCCAATTAACATCCTCTGGATACCCTGGCAGTGCCTTTTTTCTCGACTCACAGTGTAAATAATTTGTAATAAGAAAAAACACAGGGAATAACATTTGTACTGTTGCTTCATCAACTACAGTGCTATAGAAATTCTCAATGCCAAAAAGTAAAAATGTTTGGCCAAGGTTCAGTAATGATGGAGAACATGGATGTTGTAGTAAAGTTGATTCTCTTATGAGTGAAACTAAACTCAGTTTTGCAGAAATGACAGTATTGAGTTGAAATGTAGTCCATGAAGTTGATAAACAGTGTAACAATGCTGCAATTCCCAGAGGAAACATTAGGTTTCAGGGAAAGCCGCATACTTCCTGTCTAATTTTCTCCAAATCTTTTTCACAGAAAAAAAAAGTGAAGTCACACACATTTTAATCTCCTCTACTGGGCTGCCAATGTCCCAGTTCAATGTTTCGCTCAAAATTAAAAGCAGGAAAAGTAATATTTCTTCCATTCCAGCCCGGGATGCATTTCATGAGATGCAGCATTGCAATATTGCTGTGGTAACAGTGGGGACTAATCAAAATGTAATAATATTCTCTAACAAAGAGCCAGGCTCACAGAGGAACACTGCTGGAGCACAGAAGTGTATGTGATGTAAAAATTCTCAAGACTTATTAAGCAAAGGTTTTTTTTATTTTTTTTATGAATGTAGCCATATGGAGTAATAATCTGTGGCTAACTTTAAGGTAAGTCAATGCACTGTAGAAAAAACAAGAAAATTATAAGCATAATTGATGGAATTTCCTTCAAATCTTTGCCATGAACACTTTTTTTTTTTTTTATACATGACAGAAGATTAGATAAAATGTTGCCCAAGCATTGTGCGGCATCACTCACCTAATCTCACACACATGCTGCTTCCATTTCATTATGAAATGATAAAGCATTCCTAATAATGACTCATACAAACTAGCACACATACATAGATCTCCTCTCAACTTGAGCCAAAAAGCGTTTTAGTCTCCATGGTGAGCTCTGTTGGAGACAAACTGCAGGGATAGTTGGATTGAGGGGAGCATGGACTACTGAGGTGCACCCTGCCACTCAAAAACGAAGCTTGCCTCTGCCATCTCTGTCTTTAGTTTATGTAAGATGCTGAAGGAATAACAGTTCACATAAGGCTTTGATAAAACAAGATTGATGAAATTGTACACAATAGTTCATGCTGTTACTTTGATTGCTGAAAAGTGACATGGATGAATGACAGTGTGGTGATTCGTCCAGTTTCACATAATTCAATTGCCAAATTGGCATCATGTCACATGCTCAGTTTTTGGCATCCTGATGCAGAAGACTGACAGGACCTTGAATGAGTAATTCAAATGTTCTTGTCCAGGAGACTGCTTTACATCAGAAAGAGGCCAGAAGGTCTGGGAGTGTCCTGTCAAGTCTAATGCTTCCATAAAACTCTAATTAGGTCTGAGAGAAAGATGGCTCAAGACCACTATTGCATCATGGACTTGCAAACGTCCCTATAGGTGTGAATAAAATACTGATGTGACTTTGGAAATTAAAGTGAAAATCTTTTATAACCTTATAAAGTTACAGATCCATGTAAGCCTTCTGCTAACTTGCCTGTCCTCCTTTTTTAACTGATATAAAAATAAATGTCTTGTAATAAGATTGCTTCATTGGCAAAATTGTATTTCACCCCCCTCTAAAAACAGGCAGAATCCACTTCCTTGACAGGCATCATAAATAAACATTCCCTTAACACCAATTCAAAAACCAATGTCAAAAAATGACAAATTCACAGAACATTTTAATATTAGATAAATCTTTTACAAAACAATAGCGGGCATGAAATCAAAGCATCTGGGTTACGGACTTCAAATAAAGCTACACAATGATGATACTTGACAACAAATATTTCTAGGAGAAGCATTTTCTTCTAATATGAAACCCTGAAAATATTCATTCATGTGATACATCAGATTCCTCTTAAGAGGAGCCGTTTCACTATAAGAACCTTGCCATAAACTGAGACGAAAATACATACTTCTCATTCAAAATGACCTCATGCTATGGCTTATCTAGAGGAACAACACCCAGCCCTACTGCCTTTGTTCCCACTCCTACACCCTCAACTACTGTTTCCTGACCCTTCGCCAACTTCTCCAAAGAGTTGGTTGACCTCGAAGACAAAGAGGCATATTTTCCTGTATGAATCACACAAATGGGGTGTGGGATTTTAGTCAGATGGCAGAGCAACCCCTAATTGATGGTATTAAGTTAGGCTGGGCTTCTTCGTTTTCAAGAGCTTTTAATTAAATTAGTAGCAGTACCCCGTGCATGCCAGCTTCTGCCAACAGTTGAAGCTGATGTCCTTCCACATAAATCATAGATTTTACTGGTCTGAGAAATTCCGATTCATAAATTGACCACAGGAGTGATTGGTTTGGATCATCATTGGTTGTTAATAATTGTCTTGATTTCTATAATATGTTTGGCCTGTGACCAATAGTTACATTAGGAGCTCCCTGTGAAACTTCAAACAAACTTTTGGATCAAACGAATGACACGATGCAACCACTGGATAATGACTTCAATGCCATGAAAACACATAGGATCATGACTTCAAAGACACGGGGGCCAGTGGACATAGAAGAGGACTCAGGGAATCCCTTTGAGGGGTTTAGAGGAAAAATGGACATGCGAAGCAGGTGGGTCTCTGTGGAGGGGATCTGCTGGCAACTGGCTGCCTCTTGGCTCCCTGAGAGCCAGAGCCCTAGCTCCGCCTCATGCAGCTGTCCCTGATAACATCATCACAGCAGGCACACTGTGATGATGCAATCCCCTTGGAGGCCCACTCAGGATATCCCGGCCGCTTATCCTCTCATCAGAATTACATATTTTCTTTCATTTTCCTGGTGTCGATTACCGTTTTGTCATTTGATTGATTTGCTTTTCATTAGAACTGTGGCTGCCGGAGGATGCATCAAGTCAAAACACTAAAAACAGATCTGATCTTGAAGCCATGTGATTCCATACACACACAACGACTGAGGCTTTTATCCTATACCACCAGGAAAGTGCATACATAGGAACCAGCTAGTAATTAGGCACCTGCCAGACAAAATCTTTGAAGAAAAATCATTTAGACCTGGAAGGCCAGCGCGGGGACACCTGTATGTGTCAGTCCCTTGTTTTTCCCCATCTCACACCTCAGCTGCTTCACCCTGCTCTCAATGAACACAGACAAAGGCTATTAAATCATTTCAGACCGCATGCAGAACCAATGCAGATCACTCGCTGTGTAAAGCTGCACAGCGTGTGTACTCAATGGACAGCAGCTCTGCATGGGCTGCTTTCTGTTCCATCTCTTTTCTCTTAAACTAGAATGTTTCCTTTTTTTATTTTGTGCCTTTTATTTACCAATAAGACGGCGAGTCGGCCTCTTGGTAGTCAAATCAGTGGTCAAATCACGATTTGATGGATTGCCATGAAATTTAGTGGCCCTGAGGTGATCAATGGTAATCCTGTGACTTTTCCTCAAGCGCCACCATGCGGTTGGACATTTTTGTTTTTTAATGCCTTGACAGCTATTACAGCTATACATGAAATTTAGCACAGATATTAATAGTGCCCTGAGAATGAACCCTAATGACTTTTGTGGTTCCCAGACGTTGTGTTCTAATTTAGTGATTCGACATAGTGAGTTGACATATGCGGTTTTGAGTGAATTTTCAAGTCCCCTTCAGAATGGATAATAACTTTTCATGTAGCACCATTATCAGGTGTACATGACTTTTTCCAGTATGTTGTTTATGACCAAATACTTGAAAAACCAATAGCATTCTTGCCTCTATGGTTCTTTAAGTTTAGTGTCATTACCAAATGTTAGAGTGCTAAAACACTAAACTAAGATGGTACACATGGTAAATACATAATAATCAGTTTATTGGCTTTGTCAGCATGTAAGCATGGAGATATTAGCATGTAGCTCATAACACAGCTGTGCCCAGTACAGCCACAACTAACAACAAACCTGGCAGCAGACTCTTGAAGTATGCCCTTCAAGTAAAAACAACTATTTTTAACCACCTGAATAAACAAAAGTGAACACTATGTTTTCACACTGGTTAATTAGACTTAAAAATCCAATCTCCACCTTTTTCATATTTTATAATTTGCATCATAAAATCCCTCGTCCTAGTACAGCCCCAGTGACTACAACATACGTTAAATGTTTCTAATATATCCTCCAATGTGAAAGCCCACCACTGCCTCACTGCAATGTGACTTAGATTATGATCTTGCCAGCATTAGTAACTTTCCCCAATCCTGCAGCACACTAGTGCTTTTGTCAGCACTAAATGGCTTGTGTGGTGATACGGAGAAAATGTTGACCTATGTTCACATACACACGTCAAGGCCTTACACACCCTTTCACACTGTCGCTGCGAAGGATCGCTTTCTTGCAAACAACTCGCCTAATGTCACTTTCCCTCTCTGTTCTGTTGCCATGGCAGCAATTAACTGTTCAGAGGTATTCATGTGCAGAACAAACTCTGCTAAAGAACTGATTGTTCTTGCTCACAGTACACAAAGCTATCAACTGTGCACTTTGACCCCGCTCATAGCCTCAGTAACCCACTGCTATTTGAGAGCCGAGTTAAGACCGCATGGAATTCTAGCAAAACCACTACAGCTCAAAGACAACAGTGAGCTACAGGGAGAAGCTTATCTACACTGTATACAATATTCATCATTTTTAGAACTACTGCCACTAAAGCACTGTTTATAAATTAGCCCCATTCCCCAAAGTGTTAATTATTCAATTTATTATTCTGTTAAAGTACTTCCAAAGTTGTTTAAGTAATTTCTTTGTAAAATGAGTAATACGAATATTATTTTAGGATCATATTATTTGCATTGTTTATCTTACCATAATTTGAATTCTAAACTATTGAAAATCCTTGTGATTTGGTACTATAAACCTAATACTATGTTTTGCATTCCTGCCCTCCTCTGTGATACCACACATTATATATATTTACATGTTTGATTAAAGGGAAATAATACGACAAGCACGCTCTGTATAGCTTCACAGATCATACACAGGGTTTTGTGTGAGACGTGTTTATAAAGGGATCCCACTGAAACCAGCAGAATGCTATGCATTACACAATCTATGTGGTCTGTCTGAGGTTGGGCTGCCCTTAACCACAGATCTTATTTCAGATTACTAAGGCAGAGACACTATAGTAAATCATAAGCAGAACAGACAAATACCTGACCCTGTTTCAGCAATTATGGGCAATGGCTTCCTACCTAAAACAACTATTTTGGAAAGGAAGGAAAACAAAGTGCTAGGATTTCTTTCATCTCTGTCTCCTGCTATGGCTTCTTATCCCAGCCAATGAAACTCTAATATGCCAAACAGAATGTGGGCACCCACCCATATAACAGATACATGCAAATGAAATGGATGCAAGCACACATGCTTGCTAGCGTGCGCACAGACACATACACAAAAACAAACACAGTTTAATTCAGGAACATACCCCTCAATGTGTTTCATTAGGCAAACAAAAAGGCTTTCAGTGGTCCAATCATAAAAGAAAGCAGCCAAGCTATGAACATTGCTAATTAAAATCTGCTCAAAGAAAGCCTTGTTTTCCACTCAACATCTCCATCCAAACCCATGTCTGTGTGTACGTCTCTGTACATGGTGGAGACTGCTTTTATTTCACTTGGACTGAAGTCTCACCAATAAAAAATACTGATATTTCTTCAAGCTAACAAGCTTTTCCTTTAGTTGTGATACCATAACATTATCTGAATTGCTCAAAGTGTAACATTTAATCCTTAGTACCAGCGGGGGTCGATAAGTGAGAAGCAATATCAAAGCAAACCTGATGCACTCAGGAGTCTAATGAATTTGACTTTCTTCTTATTACTATAAAATTGTCTGAATTAAAGCATCAACATAATACAATGCGTGGCTAAAAACAAGTCAACACAGATTAACTATGTTGATGCAAAGAATAATTCTTCTAGCACCCACGTGGGTCCATAGGAGAGGGGAACAGTCAGATCATTGCCTTGACAAATAAACCACAATAACTGCCTCAGCTCCAAGTGCTAATGATCTAATCATAACGCTACGCGCCAAAGGAGAGGACTCTGTTATCACCCTACGCAGCATCTTCTCATATGCTGCCCATCCACCCACTATGGTAAACAGAGATATTTCCATCTCGGCATCTCTTCATTTGCACGTTTCAGAGTCACGCTCATCGTTTCATCTTCTTTTTTTTTTTCTTCAAATTTCTCCCTTTTATTACTTTGCTCTCTCTCACTCCTGTTTTCCACGGAATCGGCACATACAGTACAGAATTTGTCAGGGAGACAAAAATGAGGGAAGAATCTAAAGCCTTTTTTTTAATACTTTGGTTGGCTCCCTGTGCTGTTGGGTTTGATACCATTCCCTCCGTGTCCCCCTCTGCGTTTGATGTGTGGCATAAGGCTGACTCAACACAGTGAGATATAACGATGATGGATCTGCAGTCAAATTAATCTTGAATTGAGCCAACAAGCGCATAGAAGCCAGCAAACTATTAGAGACTGTTGCTGCAGTACCATACCACTAAGAGGGGAGGGGCGAAGGAAGCTATACCACAGACAGTTTTCTCTTTCCACTTGCTTTCGGTTAGGTGGGATAATAATGTGAATGTGATTTGGAGAAAACTGATCTGGGGTAATTTAATAGCTATCACACTGGGGAGATGTGTTAACAACCAATTGAACATACAGCAGCATGTACATTATCGTTCCAGCAGACATGCAGGAGCACACTACACACCTACAGTATGCAGGAAAATGCATTATCCTGTCAGTTACTTCCTGAATCCAAAGTGAGCAGAGACATTGGTTCTGTGATTTATTAGTAGGGCACAGTCCAGGAAAGACAAACAGTGAAATAATAGTAATGTTCGAGTGTCTGAAGAGCTGGACTTATCGGATTGAACCTGAAAGTCATCACTTACAGTCACCAGTTGCCACACCACAACACTTAACATCACATGCTATTGTAACCCACTGGTATCTCAGAGAAAACTCACAGAAATCTCCATAGAAAACTCCACCTGGTCTCGTCTAGGACACAGAAAAGCTGATAAAACCTAACCCTAACCCCTGTATTGGTACACTCAGTACTGCAGCACTGCTGCTGGCCTATGAGAGTTCATGGCACAGTAGCTGACTGGCTAAATAGTGAATAAAAGGCAGAAGGAGTGAATATGAGAGTATACATAAATTCCAGTCTGAGCACATCTCTGTGCAATTTGCAGTAAATATCCTATCATTTAAGAGAATGAGTCTGAATAACTTATGTGGATCTGTGTGCCAGCCACAGTTCTACACTGGTTTTTAGAGGCCTGGCCTGATGGAGGTGGACACCCCTCTGGTATTATGTTTATGGCCTTGAAACAGCTTTAAACACACAGACATAGGGCACCCCACTTTCCCCCATCAACCCACAATTGAGCACGGCGTCGAGATTCCAATCAGGGTTGAGCCAGCAGACGGAGGGGATTATTTATGCTGGAAAGGAGAAGGGAACCTCGAGGAGGGAGAGAGACGTGTGCGTGTTTCTTACATTTCTATACTTGTGAGAACCAAAGCCCTATCTTGAGGACAGAAAGTTAAGCAAAATACCCCCAAATTCCATTTTTTCCACTTACAATTTTAAGGGCTAATTTACAGCCAAAGCTCAGGTTTCACAGTTTAAGTTACTAGAACTAAGTTTAGCTCTGGGAGAGAGTTAAGCTTAAGCAATTACCGGAGAAAGTTAGTAGTGCGAATAGGAGCGGGGAAACACACACCGATTCACATTCACATCCAGATACACACAAACAAATAACCCCTTTCAGACAGACAAAGTGACATGTGTTTAATCTGCATTGGCAGTCGATCTGAATGAGTCAATGTGCATTACCAAGCCTGGCTTCTCTGGACCTGCTGTCCACTGCTTGAAAGAAATTTCTGACTTGACATGAGGGAAACCTGAACACTGCATTCATTACGGCCTTTCTGAAGCTAAAGGCAGGAAGGTAAGATGACGCAATGGTGAATCCTCTGTTAGATTGTCTCATTTGTGGCCGGAGGAAGTGGCTCATCCCACGCGCCTGGAGTCTTACAACTTCAGGGGCTATTTCTTAAAAGGAGGACGCTCCTGTAATGGGAATTTAGAAATGTAAGAAATGCAGAATCTTCATCTGGCCATCATTATGGTTCCTGAAGTGAAAGACAATGCAATGGAGTCGCCCGGTTAGAGAAAACAGCAGACTTGAATTCAAAGTGTCTGTGAGTGACCTTAAAATGGTGAATGCGGTTGAATTGCTGAGTTGGCTTGTTTGTATGAAAAGCAGTTTAATCCTGAAATCATATTTGTACATTGTAAGCCAGCAAACTATCAGAGTCCAAAGTGTTGAGATGTTTTGGGAAGGCTGATCAAATTTTGATATGTGGTTTCAGACTGGAGCGAGAGGTTTGGTGAAGGATTCAACTTGTTGTGCAACATAATAGAATAATAGACAGAAATTTTCTCTGAGAATTCCCTTAGCGGAGTGTTTGTATGTTATGTTGTTAGATGTGTGCGTGATTGTGTGTGCATGCTTTTGTATTTGAAGCCAGAATGGAAAAGGCTATGCACTGCTGCTGTTCTAGTACTCCAAATTAAGCTCTCTTTCTGCCTTTGCATTTCTCTTTCCCTCTCTCTCTCCCTCTCTCTCTCTCTCTCTCTCGCTCTCTCTCTCTCACATGCACACACACACAGGCACACACATACACATGCATGCACATACACACAAACACACACACACACAACTATGGCCAGGATGCCTTACCATAACAATTGCTGTCTCTGCTTGCTCAGTTCTTTGGCCTGGCAGCTTGCTCTTGGGAAGTTCTCAAACAACCCAACATCATTGCAGCCAAGCCACATCAAATGAACACATGCACACGCACACACACACGCACACACACACACACACACACGCATACACACACAGATGGAGGAATAAATGCTGCTAACATTCCCACAAGTATACACACTTCATATTTGTGATACACACACTGGATCAACGGTATGGGTACAAATACACTTTGCTGTAGAGAACATGTGTCCACACATACACACTAGATCAACTGTACAAATACACACTCAAGGTAGTCAGCCAGCGGCAGTCTCCTCCGGCCCGCTGACTTAGCGGCCTCTGCTACCACCATTACCACTATTGTAAATACTCCTCAATATGTATTTACACTGGGATTTCAAAACCCTGGAAAAAAATGAGGAGAAAAGAAAAAAAGGCTGGAAAAATGAAGGAATGTGTTTCACTTCGGTCAGACAGCGGGAACCCTCAGTCCTTATTATCTTTCTGCTAGAATTTGCCTTGGATTGTCCCCTAGGGGGATGAGATAGAGTAATGCGGTGGGTCTTCTCTCTGTTTGTCACTTTCTCTTCTCTTCTCTCTGCTTATTTCCAACTGAAAGCAGAGACAGAAAGACACGAGAGCAAGGACAATCACTGAATCACATATTGAGAATCAGTGAAACTACAATTTCTTCACGGGCTATGACTGTTACTTATTGTTTTGCATTAGTTTGCAAAGGACATTTAATCCATGTTACTGTGCACGTCTTTGCTTGTGTTTGGTAGATAAGATGTAGCTCGTTGGCCAATGAGTCCTCTGATCTGAGACGTACTGTAGAAGACAGTGTATTTGCTCAGCCACATTCAGGACTTTGTGTACTGTATGCTGACTTAAATTCACATAAAACCCATGAACACCGTGCTTTAAATGCTGCAGGGGTTTTGGCTCCTGTGTCACCTGTAACCACGGCAACAAGCAGCTTCTGCTGGGAGGAAAAGTCCTTAAACTGTGGGGATGGTGGCAGTAAAACAACAGCGGGTTCTTAGAGTGAAACGAGCGAGAGGAACTGAGAGTGTCTCAGGAACAGAGAGAGAGGTCAGGAGACATCAGGGTGATCACGCAATGTTTTATGAAAGAAATCTGTTTTAGGTCAAAGACAAACAATCCTCCACTTAACAGCAACAATGTTTTCAGAACTGTTAATGTCGATTTTTGAAAATGCATCTCTTTGCAAAGACATCTTTTCCTGCATAAATATCAATATTAGAAAACTGACATTAACCTTATTCATTGATTGATGAATAACATTTGTTATCAACACGTGTGCAAATTTTTCCCTTAAGTGCTGGTAAAGTTATTATCCATTCATTTGAACTGTCTCTGCAAGTCCACTTAAGGAAACCCCTTTACATCCTTCAACACTATTGATATTAAGGTGTATACAACAATTTTCATGTGCCTACAGTCTGTGGTTTGGCAGGAGAGGATCCCCAAAGTTTCTATGGAATTGACAAATTAGATTAAACAAGAATATGGTTTTATCATCTAAGCAAAACTGGAGAACAAATATCCCTTCTGACTCACCTAAAGTTATTCCATCTTGCATACACACATGTACAGATACACACACACACACACACACACACACACACACATACCTACGTCACCCACATATGAGAACAATTACATGGCCTGCTCCTGTGAATAAATTAGTCTAATCAAGTTCTCTCTTCCCTGACATCCGTACCTAAATCCCTTGCTCCATGAAAAAGGCAAAGTATTCCCTGGCTTCCAAGACACCCCCAGTACCCCATCCTTCCATTATTCCTTCCTTCCTGTGCTGTCTGCACCAAGCATATGAAGGAAAAGGAAGGTTAGGTTAAGAAAGCAAAGTTTTCTCATATAGACTATGAGCTTTCATGAGCAAAGGCAAATTTAGATGGGGTTTGAGCTACTTTTTTAAAGGTGTCTATATCCTTACAGTTCTAAAGTCTAAAGAGAGAGAGAAGTCACAACTTCAAAAACACAATCAAAATCCTCTGAGTTTGGTGGGTATAAGGAAAAATGTTGAAATAGGTGCAATATGAGGACTTTTAGTACACCTGGTAATAAGCCTTACAGAGGCAGTCTGAACCACTTGTCAAGGATCCAGCTATTACCTGCTGAGGCACATAAAAAGAAAGTCGTAGTGGTCCAAGTGGGACAAAAGAAAGCCATGAATGATCATCTCCATCTGGAGGAACAATAAGCACGAGTTCAGCAAAAAGTAGAACAACTCATATCCTTGACATGCTGATCCAAAGTAACACAGTGAGTGAAGCAAATTTTAAGCAATTGTATTAAAATCATTTTGTTGACACTTAGAGGCCTATTGTCATTGGCATAATAGTGATGGGAAGTACCTTCATAACGACCCAATGGAAAACAGACCAGAAAGCAGAATTTGAGAATAGGACATGATTGTTTATATGGTGAAGGAAGAGATAATAGAGATAGAAGAGCAGAGACTCATACTACAAAGGCAAACAACAAACACAGACACACACACACAAATTCACATGTACAGCTTTGTGTTATGGAAGAAATGCCTGTACACTGTCACTTGCTCCTCAGAATAATGATAATTTTGAGATGAAAAACATGTATGTGTATGTTTGTGCGTACTGTTTGCCGTTTTTGCTTCTGTGCATGTCAATCTACGCTGTGCTTGAGTAAATAAATGTGCGGCAGAGTATACCAAATACTCTTCTTTTCCCCTCTTTGTCTGAGGAAGACTCCTATTCCACAATGACTCTACTGCTTCTTGAATACCACTGCTTGTCTCCTGGCAACAGATGTCCTCTGGCACACTGAATGCTCACTGTGCCAGCACACCTGGCGCATTTGACGCGTCGGATATGACAAAAAAAGTACATACATTACATCTGTGCTGGAGCACACGTCCCGCTATCAGTGACTTATGGACCAGAAAGTGTTCAGCCTACAAAATACGCAGCATACAGAGAGACAATGGCCAACCACTGTGACTTCCATCAATGAGAAACATTTTTATTCAACTGTTCTTTGATTCAGCCTGATTAAGTTTCCTTTTCAGGTTATTTTTGTTAAAGATCTGTATCAGCTGTATGTCTTTAGGACACAACACACACACACATTTCACACACATACTGTATATTCCAGGTTCCAGTGCGCATGTGTGGAAGTATATGCTGCCTGTTACGATTGCTCCTGCTCGTTTTCTTATTTTTTCTTACTTTTAACTATCATTCTAATTATATGTTTTACTTTTTTTGCTGGTAATATGTTCCCTCTCCAATACATGCTGGTGGAGAGAGCTCTTGTCATTGTTTTGCTGTGAAAGTACTACTTTAACTCTGCCGGGTGCAGTAAACATACACGAGTGATCAGCTGATCGCTCTGAAACCTGCTGGCATCTTGACCACGAGATCTTCACAAATTCCAGAAGAATTGTGGAGGAAAACACACTGAGGTTGCTGAGGAAAGAAGAACCAGTGGAGGAGAGAAACCAGAAGGAGACAACAGAGGCGTATGGAGGAAAAGAAATATAAACCCTGTCTCCCCATCGTTACTATGGGCAACGTGAGATCGCTGGTAAACAAGATGGAGGAGCTAACAGCGTTAGCCAGGAGTCAGATGGAGCACCGGGAGTGTAGTCTGGTGTGCTTTTTGGAGACATGGCTGCATCATGACATTCCCGACGACAATGTTTCCACTGGTGGCTTCCAAACTGACGTCATCCACTCTGCCATAGCCTGGGTACAGACTCTACACCTGAGTGCATTCACTGCTATCTCGGGTGTCTTCAGTAGTGGTCTTCACTGCCCAACTTCACCCAGTACGTGAACTGTTTCACCAGAGAGGAGAGGACCCTGGACTCTGGACTCACCTGATTTACTTTTGTGTTTGAAGTTTATTCTTATTCTTTTGGAGCTGTGTGTAACAAAAAGCAATTTCCCCCTGGGGATTATTAAAGGAATTCTGATTCTGATTCTGATATATCCTCCATGTTTGGATGGCAAAGGCCTGTTGCTATGAAACCATGTGAACATAGACAGTTCAAATGTACGGCCAACTGCGGAATTTTACTCAAGAAAACACATGGTTACAACAAGTTTCAAGAATACCTGGAGATCTGACGCAGCCTGAAGGCACTCTAGGAAAAAAAGGGTACACTCACTGAAGCTTTAACTAAAAACTGTCAAATGAAGACAGCTAGCATGAAATCTAAAGGGTTAATTGGCTAATTGGTCCATCCTGAAACGTCTTCTACCTCTACGACCTCAAGTATCCATTCACATATTCACAATTATCATTATTCTGTAGGTGCACAGATCATGCTGGCTGCACTGCTGGTAGGACGAAACAGACAGGAGAGGGATGTGTTGTGGAGATAAGTGTGAGTGAACCTGGCTTTGGTTGCTGGGCAACTAAAATATACAGCTAATTTAGTTTGATTTAAGTTCCCGCCTCACTTTGTGCCAACTGTCAATTGACAGTGATTTGCAGTGCACCTCAAATGTTAGCATCTATATTTTCTCACATATGCAAAAAGGCATATTTCCCATTACATTTGCTTGGTTATTGTCCTATTGTCCGCCCTAAAACAGCAGAGTAGGAAATATTAGTGACAAAACACAAATGGTTTAAATAGCAATGCCAATAGTTACATGAGCGACTGACAAAATATATTCACAGCCGTGGTTTGTTTATTGTTATAGAGTCAGTGTTAAGTTTGCGCTGACAGCAAATAGCTGCTGTTGTGTTGATTCAGCAATCTTCATCTGGTTGTTTATTTTAACACCAGTTAAGATGCAGATTCAGTGGTTAACAGTGTCGTCTCACAGCTAAAAGGTCCTACATATGAATCACCAGCCCACAGAGGATGTCATGATGTCAAGATATCGCTTGGCAGAGGACTCTCAGTTACTGAAAAACACAACACAGCTCCTCTCGATTTCCTCTCCCAGAGGAACTCGGTTTCTCTTCAGTTCACCCATTTTTGCGATGATTGACCGCAAGTATAAAATCTAGTATGAAAAATGAAAGCGCATTTCTAATCTGATCGATCCAAACAGTGTCGTACTGGAAAAAAACTGGAATGACTGAGAAGTATTACTGTTACGGCATGGATTATGGGTCAGGCTTAGACTTTTCAACACACACACACACACACACACACACACACACACACACACACACACACAAAGCAGATCAGGTTCCTTAGGAACTGGGTTACCTTGAAAAAAAAGAGCTGCCTAATATTCTTCTTAAAACCACAATGACACATTAGACATAATCAGCTATACTAATGAGGTCAGTAAGCTAATGAATGTGTTCTATTTTCATGGCAACATGTGCGTCTTACATGACTCAGATTAGGATTAGGAAAACCATGATATGTTGTTACACAGACATAATGACAAACAAGATGAACTGTTTACATTATTTGAAAATGAAGGGGGGAAATTAAATATAGACAAAGGAGAGGAATACAAGGATGGATGGGAGGATGTACATGCAAACGAATGGGACTTACTTCTTATGCTGATTCTCCTTTCGGTCAGCCGAGCCCAGACTCTGGAAATAAGAATAAGAATAAGAAAATCAGACATCACATTCACCATCTAAGACAGGCATATTGTGGTTCTCTATCCTTAAGCACTCACTTAGAGAGGGCACTCCCTTAAATGCCGTAAAACTATGAGGTGGGTCAGAGGCCATATTTGATATACATGTACATGTAGAGAAATTACCCTTGTATTTTGTTCCATTAATGTATGCTCAACTGTCCTGCAGTAACTTCATCCAGTTACCTATAAAATAGCTTAGTACTGCTCTCGATCAAAGCATGAGCAAGTTAATTAACCAAAAAAACAAACCAGTTACACAGACAGACAGAGATATCCTGCCATCTCTCTTAATTGAGTTTGATTTATTACAGTTGAGGTGACCTGTGGTCGATGTACTTCCCACTAATCAGGACATTTACCTTCTAGGCAACACCAAGCAAATGATCAATGCCACCCTGTGAAAGCCAATTACATGGGTAATGACCTTGTCTTCACTGAAAAATAATTAGCTCCCACACTTAAATTACAAACACACAACCAGTGGATCTACTTTATTTACATGCATTTATCAAAATGTGGTGTCTGTCTGCAAGCGCATGTCCATGTTTAAAAGCCATTTCTCTGATGATGAATTCAACTGAGTAAAGAAAACTGAACGTGCAAATGAAAGGCTTACTGCCAACTCTGCTCAACAGGGGGCATTTGAATACATCCCTCCAGCAGAGCCAACTTATTATTATTTTTGCAAGCACTCACACTGACACAAAGACACACCTACAGACAAAGGTGCAGACACACATGACAGGCCTTTTGCATTTTCATCTTTGGCAAAGAGGCTGATTAAGGCTCCTTATATGAACCATTCCCACCTCCTGCCACACTCCATCAACAATACCTTGTGGGGGGTCAATGTAGCTCCAATACTGGGTTGATTTTAACCAGTACCAATGGTGTGTTTTGACCCAGTGTCAGTGTTATTTTTACATTACTTTTGGGCTTGAGTGGTGCAGTACCGCGAGTGCATGTGAGGAAAAGGCATTCCCCCCCTTTGAATCTCAAACTGAACATCAGAAGCCACCGTTGTTTGGAGTGTGTGTGCTGTGCACGTGTGTGTAAGTGCCTTCATGTGAGCAGTGCAATGACATTTTGACCGGCAAGTGACTCCTCTACGCTGCCTCTTTGAGGGTGTGCGTATGTGTGTGTGTGCTTTTAAGTGTGCAGTGCAGTGACATTTTGACCAGCGATTGACTTCTCAGTGTGTATACGTCTGCAGAGTTTCATCCTCCTGGTGGGCACAGGATAAACCATACAGTGTGACTGACCTTTCACCTCCCAGCTCCCCCACAGTGCCCTCAGGTAGTGCCACTCTGGGCAAGTGGGTGTCCTTCATTTGAAAGATGGGCTTGTTGAGGCTGAAGCAGCCACCTTTCAAGCTGAATTACGGAATCAGAGCATGAATGACTGGGCTGAGAATTAATTTCTTAAAGGCAGAAACTTTGTCTAAATTGACTGCTTTACAGGTTACCATTATTACAGAAGTAGAAACAACTTTAGTATTGCAGTTCATTGTGATTTCCCTATCCCTGATAAATTTTAGCATTATTCAAAGAATTTTCTGCAAACTGGCTGCAAAGTTTACGATTAACTCAATGTCATGATTACCTTCTCCTTGTTGAGCTCTCCACATCATTACATACATTAAACATAAGAGCCAAAAACATATTTTTGAGTCTCCTATTTGAAAATCTAATTGTTTTTTTTAAGAAAACTGTATATTTCTAGTTTATATTGTGCCCTTTAATGCATCTATCCTTCTTGTAATATAAAATGCACAACTTCAAATTCACTTTATTAACAAAAATATTCTTATTACTTATGGGAATTATTTGAAAATGAAAATTTTGACTAGCAGATAAACTTAATGACCAAACAATCAAATATACAAGCATTCCCCAAGTGACAGTGGCTTAATCACATTATAGTCCGTCAAACAGAAGGTGAATGTACAGAAGCAGCTTTACTGTCATCGATCAATCAGCCTTTCTACTGTAGATGTGATCATTCATCAAACGAATGGCATCCACGGATTTTTCTGCCTGCATGTACAACCGCCTCTCACAAACCTGGCTCACAGTGTTCAGGAGACTTGTCATCTCTGCACCCACAGAAGACAATTTTAACTATCATGCAAAAATAAGAGCACAATTGATTTTCAGGACTAACAGTTCGGGGGCAATCTAAGCTTTTCACATAAACCGTTTTCAGTCTTCATGCATCTTGTGTCACTACAGTCCATAAACCTCTCTGAGCCAAAGAAAAGCATGTTTCCATAGACAGTGATAACAGGAGACATCATACTTGACTATTTTTAACACCTTAATCAATTATCTTAATGATGGTGAAGAACATATGGTAGACAATTGGCTGGCTTTACACACCACGTGTTGGATATATTTGCAAAATAATTAATGAACACGTTTTAAAAATGATGAAAAAAGAGTGACCGTGTAGAGATGATTATATGACTCTTATACATGAAAGAATCAATTAGTCAATCCTCAAGTCATTTGTAAGATTCCAGTTTTACCCACAGGCTTAAGTTTGCATCTTTCTTAGTGTCTATATTTGTGTGTATGGAAGCAGGTGTGTGAACATATATCTTGACAGCATGTACCAAAGAAACTTGGCATTCCCTCACAGCTGTGAAATTACAATGACAATATAGGCTGTATTCTTGCTAAATGCCTCAAAAGCATAATCCGCTTGACATAGATTTCTTCCAACACTGAGTCACACGAGCAAACAAAAACACACAAGCAGTTACACACACACACAAACGCGCAAAAACACCATCATATCTGCAGAATACCTTCACTTTGCATCCACTCATTACAGCACACAAACATACCTGTCGCGTCCAACCAAGTGAACCCAGTGGGAGAATGTTAACCTACTCCCCTTGTCTTCTTGTTTTCAGAGCCCAAAGTCCTCACTGTGGTGCTCCAGCGGTGGCAGTAATTGCCGTTCACCTGTCCAACTTCAACTCTTTAGCTCTGTTTCCCTTCCTACCTATCAATCTCTCACCATCTTCCTTTCTTTCTGTCTAAAGCCGTTGGTCACACGAAGGTTTGTGAAGCTTGCTCCGCTGGTGGCTGCTACCGCCACTGACTTGTTGTACTTTAATTGTGGTTGCTAGGCGATAAGCTTCTCCAATTCTGCACACAGTGAGAAGGGGAGGACAGGAGAGGAGGGGGGAGAAAGTGAGAGAATAGTTGGCGGGGAGGGGGGTGAGGTTGGAGGAAATGCTCATTATAGACACAGTAGCCTGAAGAGAATGATCAGTGGGGAGGGGAAAGGTTTACAGGAAGGTAAGTAGCAGTGCAGATGAGCGGCATGGGTGGATGGAGAGGAGGGAGCCTCACATAGCAGGTGCGCTTCCAGGTTTTTACTCTGGGATCACCTTGTAACCCGGAGCGCTGAAACCGGAGCAACAGCACACTCGGAAGATTTACTCAAAGCTCTGTCACTTTTTCTGCTTCTGCATCAAATACTTCTTTTTTGTTAGATATTTTTTGTTTGGGTTGGTTTTGGCTTTCTGCTCATTAAATGCAGAAAAAGTGAGACTACAGTATTGTCAACCAATTATGTTTGGAAAGACAACTCAGATCCAGAGTCAGCAGTAAATAAACAATTAACTGAGCTAATTAGCTATTTGAGCACTTTGCCACAACTCTCTGGGGTTATTTATTGCCTTTGATGTACACAGGTGTCTAAAGCTGCTGAACAGCTCAAATTCCCTTTTTTGTGTTCATTATTTTGTTAAGTGTGCCTGTTTACTACAACACTCACATACATCCCACGCCACTGCAGCAGTTGTCAGAATGATGAAAGCTTTATATGGCAATTATATCAAGTGAAAAACAACAAAATCTGGCACAATGTGTCATTTTCTTTGATGAGGCAAGAAAAGCAGCGAGTCATCAGCATACTGTGGTTGATGATAAAAGTGGACATTCGAACAAGATTCTAATACGCCATTGTTTGTTGATATATAGTGATGCTTCTCTTAAAGAAAAGATTTCTACAGCACAGTATTGCTAAAAAACTAAAGCAATGCCTCAAGAGTGGATGAGTTCAGTCACGTCTATGTGTCAATAATCAGACAAATTTATCTGTAGACCAATTTCTATTAGATAGAAACGTTGTTGTCTTCTCCCACAGGAAAAAAGACTAACTCCACTGATGCATGGTCTCATCATCCAGTGCGTGTCATTACAGTAACATTGTCATTATTAAATCAGTAATTAATTTATACAAATTGAATTACTGACTTACACAGTGGCCTGTGGTGCTATGGTAAAGCACAAATAATAACTATAATATATAACATATGTCACATTTAATCATGCTATCTTGTACGCTGATATGAAATACGTAAAGCACAAAAGCTGCAACTGTGTCATTGCTAAATTGTAGCAACTTCTCCCAGCTGTGCAGAGGGACTCAGAATCTGTACGAAGGCTAGTGAATCAAACACAGCTGAATCAACACTTCAAGTGATGATAAAAGAATTATAGACGCGAAAAGTTTAGTCAGTCTCATGAAGTAATAGTTTCACTTCGCTTTTTGCTGAGAGAAATTAGGTTTGCAGGTCAGCAGTGGAATATTTTGACAACTACTGCTGCAAAAAAGCGTCTGTGTCGCTGAACTCGAGGTGCATTGTCTTGGACATGTAGTCTAGCAGCCTGTGAGTTCTTGACCCACAAGGTGAGTATAGATTTAAAGGGACTATTCGACACAAATAGTACTTTTAAAAGAAATTAATGAAAACCAGCATGCAGATATAACACATGTGGAGAGCACTGGTTATGACCAGTGACAAGCTTCCTTTAACAGTAACAGCCCACCCGCTCAGACTTTTAGTTGTGGTGAAAGTCAATAGAAATCAATTTAGTAATGAAATCCACATTGTGCTTAGTGGCTGTTGACCTTTAATGTGACTGTGGGTAACTGCTGTGGGTGAGCCTTTGTGTTTATATGTGTGTGTATGAGGGACAGTATGTGTCTGTATGGTGTTGGCATGGTGCATTATGACTCACTGAGTGTTTTCAGTGTCTGCCTGTGGACACTCACAAATCTTTGCCACCTCATTGTCCAAAAGTGAGTATAGTGCAGCCTCAGCACAGAGAGGTATAGGGAACATTACTCATAGCTGGTCGAAATGTCAAACACGCTGGCATCGCTATGAAAAGATACACAGGAAACACTGTCATACTTTCTTTTTTTATCCTCAGATTCCTATTTCTGTCTATCTATGCCTCCATCCACTTTTGCTTTCTGCAACAAAAAAAACAACCAAATCCACCTGCAAATGTCTGGGGCTGAGTCTAAAGGAGATGCAAGCACCCAGCATGCAACACTAAGGGGGCACAGCAGGTTGTCCTCACACCTGTCAGTCACTGGAAGCTTTACTAATTATAACTCACATACGATTATGCACACATCCCAGTACATCCTTAAGCACACCCTAGCACACCACTCATTCTGATACATGTGCACATCCACACACATATTTAGCAACTTCCTTGAAGGGCTCTCAATGGGTTCCTGGTGGCCTTTCAGTGTATACCTCCTATTAAGGCTCTTGGGAAGAGAGTGTGACAGCTGGCTTCAGGATACAGACTATGCACTGCCAAGCCTCCCAACAGTAATAATACAATAATTGCAACTTATTAACGTGAAATTATACATATAATCACTAAACTACCATTGGACTTTAGCTGTGCTTGTTCAGAGTGAATATTCTGAAATATACAGCAAATCACTATGATAGCAAAATGTTCAACTGACTTGCTCAAAGTTTGCTGTTGATGGAAAACTAAAGCAAACTCAAAATGGACAAATCTGTCTCCAAGTATAAGTAAAGGGATATGCAAAGGTACAGAAAAACTAGAAAGAAGTTGAACAGCTTCGAGATGCAACATTGTGTCCAACTAGCAGCAATTGGCCGGTAAATTAGCCAAACTGTGAATTTTATGACATTTAGCACATTCTTGCTAGTTGGTACACCATCTGGGTCAGTGGATTTTTTCTGCTTAATCGATTGCTAGATATGTTTAGACTGAGAGTGACACTCTGCATGCCACGGTAACAAAGCAAAACCCAGTTAAAACAACAACATCAACAGGCCATTGCAATCAACTGGGGGCATCCTACACATCTGGGAGAAAGAGGAGCAAGGGTGAGAGAATGAAAAATAGGGCAAGATAAAAAGAAAATGAAACATTTACAAAGCAAATAAAGAGTTTAAATAATTTACTATGCATCTTTAACGGGACACAAACAAAGTAATATACTCAATAAATAAAGTAGAAATAAAAAAACAAATGCAAGGGTGATGTGGAGGAATAGTGTGTTCTACTAGTGTGCTAATCCATTTTCCACTGTGGTGTTCAACAGAATTAATAGGGCTCTTAAAAACTCAGACACTTCTGAGGCAAAGACAAAAGAGGGAATGAAAACAGATGACAACGGAGAGCTGAAAGACAGATACATTACATCAATAGGAAAACGAATGGACAGAAAGACCGGATGACTAACAGGATGACAGACAGCTACACAGGTACACATTTGGGCACAGGTGGACAGGTGTATGCAGGGGGAGAAAACTACAAGATGGCTGAAAGAGAAAGTTTTAGTTGGCATCACACGTGCAAGTGCTGCACCTCCTGATTTCACTGACCAATCAAAACATGTCAACAGCGCTGGGTGATGAGAGAGTGACAGGGCGGGTCTTCTCTCCCTCTGTCTCACTGTCTCTAGTTTTACAATGTCATTATTTGTACATGATTCCCCCTCCCAAGTCTTGCGGTCTGGGGACCAAAGGGACCAAAACACGGCTCATAAATCAACACAGCAGAGAGAGACTATGGATATTTACCCATAAATCACTGCGGCGGAGCCACCTACAATCAGACTAATAGGGCTGGAAGACGTGCTGTCATCCAAGCCATGATGTCACCAAGCCTGAGCCTGTGGGTGTTGATGTTGGTGGTGGGTCTCTGGTTCTGTGTGTGTGTGTGTGTGTGTGTGTGTGTGTGTATGTATGGGGGAATGCCTGCATATGTGGCTGTGGGTCTCTAGCTATGTGCGTGTGTGTGTGTGTGTGTGTGTGTAGGGGGGTGTCTGGGTATGTGGTGGTAGGTCTACGGCTCTGCTTGTGTAAGTGTCTGTGGTGAGTGTGTGTGTGGTGTATGTGGGAGGCGGGATGTCTGTTTATATGGGTTTGTGTGTACTGGGGTGGCCAATGTGTGTGCGCATATTTGTCTGTCAGTATACACTTTCATCATGTCTCTGCATTTATATACGTTACACTGGTCTACACACACACAGTGGAATAGTACATCTTAGGCTGGACTTAACGTATAAAACATACAATGACAAGATGCATACACACACACACTGGTCTTGTGGTTAGCGCTGGCTTTCAATGGGTGTGGGATTCCATAGAGAAAATCTAAACAAGTCGAGCGGTTAGCACGGGTCTGCCACGTTTCCACACAATGGCGCTCATTGACATAAATAACTGGGGACTTTGTGAAATGGGACACCCATTAAGTTCTCCTCCACAGATAATTGCCCATTAGATCTTGGAAGAGCACTGGATTGAGAAATAACTCAACTCTGACACTAAATGCAACTTGTAATAATAAAAAAGTCACATTGTGAAAGGGGCCTGGAATCTGTTAAGATGGGTTGGCTTTTCGTACTATCATCCAGCCAAGCACTTGGATTATCAACAAAGAAAACTATGGCTTGTTGTAGGAGCTCGGCACTCTGCGCCTTTGCCTTAGCTGCGCTTTGAACATGGAAAAGATGATGACAACAAGGGAAAAAGGGACAAAGAAGAAGAGAACTGCAAATTAGAGAATAAGACGAAAGGCAAGAATGAATTATTATAAGAGTTGAAAAACATAGTAGTAACTGAAACAGAAGCAGATAAATAAAATATCAGTAGATTGTTTAAGAAAGGAAGAAAAGTAATAAGGAAAAATACAAACTTCCAAGAATTTCGCTTCGCAAGATTCATTCATTCATTTGTAAAAACTAAATGAAGGCAATTATGATGACTCATACACGCCTGTATGCATCCAGTACTGATGTCGCTCATGATGTACACAATTTACTTACAGACACCAGTAAACGCACCCTTCACCTTTGATGAATCAGAACACATGGCTTAGTTGTGAGGCGCACAGATTGTCTGTATATTGATGTGCCCATGTCAGCGCTGTCGTTGGCCTCACTCAGTTCGCCTGTTCCTGTTTGTGTGTGTCATAACAGCATGAGGAAAAGACAAAGCATCCAGAGTAACATGACTCATTCATAAAATCAAATGCCTCCTGCCTACATCCTTCAGAGCGTACCACACACCATACTACAAACAGTCACTCAAAGCAACGTGGGGTCAGTTAATTTTAATGTACAATATGACGACAATAATTGTCAGCATATGACTGTACCAATCAATTCTGGGGTTGAGAAAAGATCTACAGGAAATGACACATCCGTGAGGAGGCTGACTTTGCCTGTCCACCTTTTGTGGCAAAACTGTAGATGATGCAAGTGAGGAGTCTACTGTACGTCACACAATTCACATAATTAAGAATGCTATGAAATCTCTACGGCAGAGAATTCAATAGAAATTGAAGGTTTGGTGTTCACTGACGTCTGCAGTCAGTATGACCTCCCGCAGTATTACCAGTAGCTTGCACCCACATATTGTTTGTTGCTCAAAGACAAACTGATACACACACACACACACACACACACACACACACACACACACACACACACACATATATTCACATATATATTCACTCCACCTACACATGCCAATGGCCATGGCTCTATTTATTTTCCCTCATTAGTTTTAAATGGCCCATCCAGACGTTACTGTGGCCCCTGCTTTTAATCATTGGAGAGAGCTCAGCTCAGCGCTGGCTTCGTCCTCTTTGATGTTCCCAGTCAGTCCGCCAGCCAACCAGCAAGCCAATGTCTCTCCTCCCTTCTCTTTCTGCTACTGCAAACAGCTGCCCATTCTGCTTCACTTTGCAAACCTCTTTACAGATTGAGTCATACATCTATCAAAATACTGTTATAAGTATTCTGATCTCTGTCTAATTACTCTGAGTTGCATGCATTGATGCAAATGATAGCAAGACTCACATGAAATGGTGTGTGTCTATGTACTGTACACTCTGTTTGGCAACAGAGATACACTAGAAACAAGACTGTAGCACTGCGTGTGATTACAGCACTGGTATTTAAAATGAAAGACTTCAGCATGCAGGTATAATTGATCATTTGTAAAAGCCTAGCGCAATTTATGGTGCCAGAAGTATGAATTATGACAACGATAGTCGAGCTGGAGTGCTTTTTTTCAGCACTGTCTAAATGCGTTAGCTGATCCAGAGGGACAGCCCAACAGCAAGGATCTACTGTCTGAGTTTGAGTGTAATAAGAGAAAGCTCCCATCAGCTCCTCATTTACCGGTGCTGGCCTCTCATTTGAGACGGCTGGTTTATCTGTTGCTAGATTAGTTGCCTCTCAGCAGTCTTATTTTTATGACTTCCGCTAAGCAATGATGTTATTAAACTATAAGCACTGAGACTGAGACTCAGTATCATTACACTTATCATCTAACAAACAAAGTTGACAAGTCAACTGACTATCACAGGGCTGACACACAGACACAACCATTCACGCTCACATTCACACTTACGAAAAATTTAGAGTCACCAATTAACCTAACCTGCTTGTCTTTGCTGTGCAGGTGAAAGCCGGAGTACCCAGAGAGAGCCCAAGCAAGCAAGTGGATCACAAAGGACAAATTTTGTTACTGCAGAGGACCTCTATTAGCTTCCACAAATAAATGTCTATACAATGTTCTCATGAGTATAGCAAGGAGAGAGAGAGTGTGTGTGTGTGTGTGTGTGTGCTCTATAAGATAGCAGGGTGGCGGAGGGGTGGGGGGGGTAAACCAATAAGAAATGTTAAGAAGAAAAATAAGCCTTTGATTCGAATGACATCATTGCAGCCTGACCTGGTTTGAATTTCTGACTAGGGGCTTAAACATACACTGTTAGCAAGGCTAGTACCTCATTGTGGTGGATAACTGGACTCATGCCTCTATTCATTACATGCAAAACGTCGTAATACACAGAAACAACTGGTGACTAATGGGAAATTACAGTCAAAACAGTCTGAAAATAAGTAACAATTCATTTCAATTTAGCTTTATGTCATCACCACATTTATTTTATTCCTCAAGTTCACCAAGAAAGAGAAAATATTATTTCTAAAGCACCTTAATGATGTTTGACCTGTCTTTTCAAATCAGGTGTTGAGAAATATCGGCTAGAGGGATAGGGTTAAAACAGCAGGTACACTGCTATACTCACTGTGGTACTACTGGGTGGCACAGTGCTGCACCAGAGAGTGTGTGTTCTCTCCTGATCCCAAAGTGATTTATTTCATTTTAATACAGCATGTTTGCTTTGGAGCATAATATGTATTTGGTCATGAGACATTAATAGAGTAGAAAACATGTTGAAAAATGAGCTCGCTGACGTGTGTGTTTGAGTACTGTATGTGCTTGAGTGTGTGTGCGTGTGTGTGTGTGTGTAGTGCAAGAGTCTTGAGGCCCAGGCTGTCACTCAGCCCAGCTCACAGGGTGGTCCAAACACTGAGCCCTCTTTACTCAGTCACACACACACACAAGCACATGCACACAAACAAACAAACACTCACTGGTGTACATGTAATGACATACATAACAAAGTATACATAAATATATGGCCATATATATGACCATAATGAAGCAATCAAATAACCTCAGCGCTTCCCCTCTTCCTGTCCCAAACCATACACCTAAATATACTGCCACAGACACCATCACACAGCAACAAAAATGGAGAGTGCAGAGGGAAGCAACAGCGCTACACAGCAACCCTTTCATGCTTCACATTTGGTGTAGCAGAATGTTTCACTGGAAGGATGCTGAGCTTGACAGTGTGGAGTATTAGCCAGGAAGTGACAGTGTCATTTGGCAGTTTTTTGGTAAGTCTGTATGGCAAATTAGCAGTACTGGCGTAGAGGTATAAGAGGAAGTTTGCCACTCTTTCCTGCCAGAATTTCATTATGTCAATTTAGGATCTACACCAAAACTGTTCCATAAAAGCAACATGGCCTCTTTTCTCTTAATATTGAAGGAAACGGTTAAGTCCTTCTCAGTGGAAGATATCTATCTCAGAGCCTTTTGGTACCCACTTTCCAAAAGCCACTTAACACTTAGCGTAGTCTGTTTTTGTTTTGCAGTAAATTGGACTGGACTGAAATTGATTTTGGCTTGCTTATGCTGAGCTGGGCAAGCAATAAAACCAGTCCCTCCAGCCAGATATTTAACATTTGATTATTCAGCAGTTGGATTGGTGTAATGATTTAGCAAATTTGAATATCAAAGATGACAGCATTTCTTGTGTAAATAGCACACAGCCATGTCAGCTTAAAATCTAAATATTGACCTCATTTAGCCCCACCACTCACCACTACAAAGACACACAGCCCAATGATTGCTAACAGAATCCCTGCACTAAAACAAACAGATGCAGAAGTAAAAGGGTGGAGAAAAGGGGGTTGTATCTGAGCATTTGTGTGTGATCGCAGCAAAAGAACAGAGAACGCAAGTTGTGCCAAAGGAATGTGACACAAAAGTTGATGGTGTCAAGAAGTGAACCTTCTTGTAAGCCATTACCACTGTGAACAAAAACTGAGATGTCTAATCACAGTGTCTGTTTTGTAGCAACAAAGAGATAGTTTAAAAGAAGTTCAAACGTAAGAAACTTATGCTGCTTTCATGAATACCAGACCATGGCCTGATTTTCCATATCTGTTTCTCCAAAAGACAACAAGCCACAAAATGAGATCGCAAGTGATTTATTTAGGCTATTAGCGCTGATATATCTGGATTAGCTCCACTTTTGTCTTCCAGGTGAGGGGGAAATGAGTCATTAATATTTGTGCTATGGTACAATTCTCCCGCAGCATCACAGCTCGCACAGCAGGAAGCACAGGGCTCCCTCCCCTTCCCCCTATTAGACATTCACTGAACAAATACTGCAAATGAGCCCCGCTACCCCCACAAAATGGTAATAAGCCATAATTGCCTGTAATCTGAATACATTAGTCGAAAAAGGGTCCTGTTGCTTTTGTGTGCAATCATGGTAGAGCTCAAGGACTAAAATATGATGTTAAGGAAGGCGTATGCCTCTCTACAAGCCACTAATGATCTGATTGTAGCTTGGTTCATGAATGACATATTATATGTTGTAATAAAAAATCAATTACACTGATGTCAATGTACATTTGTGTTGCTTAATTAGATCTTCACGAGCATAGGTAAGCTCCTGCCACATTTGAGAAAGCCCACAGTCAAACCAATGCAATTGCAGTGCTTTGTAAAGCCTCAAAATATCTGAGACAATCTTTACTTATTTGCAATTTTATTATTTTTGTTTTTTGCATGTTTTGGACATGCCTTCTTTCTTCTTTTCTCTTTGCCTCTCTTTTATTTTCTCATTGCACCCATTTCTTTCTCTCTGACTCTCTAGAGTTGGAGGCGCCATTGTGTGCTTGCGGCTTGTTTACGAGGAACACTGATTCACCCAGTGAGGTTTGGCTTGCTGATAGAGGGAGGGGGAGAAATATGAATGAATTTGCAACACCCCAGCCATCCACTTCCACCCTCTATTCCCAAATTCTCCCATCATCTTTCTTCCTCTCTACGAGCTCCTCAGCCACCTCCAGTCACACTTTTCCACTGGTGTGTGCGTGTGTCAGTGAGAGTGTATTTGTGTAAAGCCAGAGGGGCGGCCAACGCTGGCCAGAGGCTCATTTTTGTGGCCAGGCCAGTGTGTATCCCGACGGCTTGCAGGCGTCTCGGGGGCCAGCTCCTCCTTCCAGCTCCATTCCCTCACACTAGGGCCTCTCCAGAGAGTCTCTGCAACCAGCCATTGCTTAGTCATTTCTAGATCTTCCAGGACAAAGACCAGTGCTTAGTTTCAAGCATTTATTAAAAATGACAGGCTGTGTTTGTGAGACCTGTTGGGGAGAGGGGGATGAGGACAGGGAAAAAGACATGTATCCAAAACTGGAAAGAACATTGAGAGTGGGTTTCATGGATGGGTGGGTGATGGGAAGTCTTGGACTAACTTGCAATTGTATCCCTCCAAAAATGTCAAGGTTAAAAATGTCTGCCTTACTGGTTGCTGATGGTCATGTTCTCTATCTCTCATTTGCAAAGCCTGTAGTTGCCCTATGCTGTATTTCCAAAGCATTATACAACTTAACTCTACTCAACTCTACTTGGTCTTGGTACCGGTTGCTTTTCTTGACTTCTTCTTCCACTGAGGATAGTACCCCTTTAGCGTAGGTGGGATTCTTAGCCGATCATCACAGCAACCCCGATGTGAAATTGCTTTGACATCATCTTCAACGTGACACAAAGGACAGGAAAAATCACATTGTGCATTGGTACATTCTGGATCCTTTCATTGGGAACCATCAGAGAAACGTCTGTACTTCGTCATTTGACCATGTTATGGTCTTTTTGGCTTTCAGGGTTGAGTAAATGAAAAGATTGCATTCGCTATTGGTGTAGAATGTCCCAGGTTGCGCAAGTGATGATTCTAGTGACAATTCTCTTGGACCACATTTTCGAATTGGCTTAGCTCACTTGGAAGCTTGACAGAGATGATACCAAAACAAGTACCACAATTTCTATACTATCCACAAATTGCCAGTGGAAAAACAAAAAAGAAGGCTGTAAAATCAGGCCAATCTGTACCATGCACTGTAAAAGATAAATAAATAAAGACCTGCAATATTGTCTGTTCTGCTACACTAGTTTAGGGCACTAGGGCACACAGTGAAGTACAGAAAATATATTAGTTATTAATATCCATGTATAATTAGGAATGGCAGGCAGGAATTGGATCTTTTGTATGGTGAATGAGCTCTTGAATTGAAGAGTCGTTTGAGAGTCTCTTCAGGCATGAAGAGCTGTGCTCCAGCTTTTGGCTCACCTCAATAGTTCACATGGCAAGCAAATAAAACGGCACATGGTTTTCACAAAGTTCACGAGTTCAGGACATCAGTGAAGGAAGGGGGTGGTATTTGATTTCTCGCTGACACAAGAGGAAAAAGTTGGGGGTTGATGAGGGAGAGTGAGAGGGAGAGAGAGACGGGGCATGGAGACAGCAGCATCCTCTGCTTCACACCTCATCTTTCCCACGGTATTTGGTTTGTTTACAAGCAGGAGTCAGTGACAGGTTCATTCCTTGTACCCTGGCTCCAACCAGCGCCAGGTAGGAGGCAGCCAAGCTGGACTCTGAGGCCTTCCTGCCGCTCAAAACCCCACACAGGCCAGCATGACCAACAGGCTGGGATTTCCATGTCATAACATACCCCTCCCCAACTGCCGACTGACGCCAAGGCTTTCTCCTTCCTCTTTGCTGTCTCATTCTCCAGCCCCCCTTCCTTTCCCTTTTTGCCATGTCTTCATCTCTCCAGGGGGCTACAGTAGCCGTGAAACGGCATGACCCACACTGGAGGTCTCTCCATCTCTCCCTTTCGTCTAATCGTTTCTGCAGTTTGTGCTGTATTGGCGTCAGTGTCCGGATGCTGATACCCAAGACAGCAAACCTGACCCCTGCTGACTCCACACTGCCTCACACTCCCCAGAAACAACCCCCACCCCATAGTTAGCCTCAAATCCCATCAACCTCTCCCTCCCAACCCTGGTGTCCCCCCACTCCATTTCCCCCACGACCCTTTTTGCCACCTGTAGGCCTCTAATTTACAGTGTTTGTGCATACTGAGATATCCGCGAACGGCTGGCTATTCTGGGCATGTGGAACATGGCATCAATGCCGGATCGCATCCATGCAATTTCCCCTATCTGCACCCCACTACCATACCACACTCACCATCCCCTGCAGAAGCATTTATGCAGGCTGGCTCAGGTGTCTTTCCCAGCAGCAGCCACAGAGTCTGGACAACATTTTGCTTTGTCACAAAAGGCTAGAGAAGAGATACCAGGTGTTTTGGGAGCACTGGTGGTCAACAGGGGTGACCCAAGGGCAACCCAGATTTATGTGTTTAATAGATACAACAATATGTTATTCCAAATTAATCTCCAGCAATAACTTGGCACACCAAACTCAAAAACATGGCTCCCTCTTAATCTCAAAACAGAAACTGTTTAGTTGTGTGTTTAAATACAAAGCATATGTGTGTGTTTTTCATGATTACAAGCATGTGAGATTGGATGTGATTGGTTGTGATGTGATTGTGATCAGTGTGACAAGTCTTCTACTATTCAAAAACAGACAATGAACAAGAGAAAGAAGGAAGAGAAAGAGTCAGAGAGAGCAACAGGCCTTAGAGATTAATATTCAGTGTTCCCCATAACATGCCTTTCCATCCCAGGCATTTGAAAGAAGAAATACCACAGTCTCTTCAGCGTTACAGCTCTTGTAAATAATCCGAGTCTGGGCGCCACCTCCGAATCCCCAGCCTGGTCCCCAGCTTGGTGGGTGCCATGTCAGTTCAGGAGGAGGAGTTTAAGGGGGGGTGGGCGTGGGGGTTGTTGAGAGAGGAAAGAGTGAGGCGAGGAAAGGGAGGGGAGAAGAGGGGAGGAGGGGAAGGGGCATCCAAGCCTGCTCTTGCATCATCACATGAGTACTACTTACTGCATACTGCCTGGATGAGTGACTGGGGTATATATGTAAAGGTCATTGTAAAGAGGAATTGAATAAGAACTAATCTCAGTGTCTCTTTTTTCACTTGCTTGCCTCCTTAAGATCACTGTGTTTACAGGTTCTCTCATCTTAAGTTTTATAGCAAATGAAAGAATTGCAAGACAAAATGATTGCATGAAATGTAAGCATTTTCATTCATTCATATCTGACCCACAACTTTAAAATTGGAAATGTTTGTAGGTGAGACAAGGGTCTAGCTGAATATGAATATGGAAAAAAAAGTACTGGTTTAAATAGGCCCCGCACTGTGGAAAGAGAGAGAGAGAGAGAGAATCGAAAGCAGCTTCTGGAATGAGGCTGCAATGACAACTGTGCGTAAGTGCTCTACGAAAGGCCAGACAAATACAGTACATAATACAGGGGGACTAAATGAGCACCAGGCTGCAAAGGCCAGGGAAGCTAAACTTGACCATCCCCTTGGCCCCAACATGAACATGTCTGCCAGGCATCCCGATTTCCACCACATGAGCATGGGCAACATCTTTCTCTTACTGGGTATATAGCCCCCGCAAATTCATCATAACTGATAAACTGCACAGTGCGTAACATGTACTTGGAACAGATTCTGCTATCTCTGTATATCAGCTTTGCAAAGATGTCCCACAGTTTTCTAATCTATTGTCAGAAGATGCCATCAGTGAGGAAATTAGCATGATAAAGTTTTCTGCATGTGTTCTGGATAACATCCCAACCAAGCTGTTTAAATACAGCTTTCAAGCCTTTCACAAGTAACAAATATAATAAACTCTCTTAAGTTAGCCCAATTTGGTTTTCATTCTGGATGCTCACTAACCTTTTTTTTACGCTGACGATACACATTTGTATATCTCTGTCTCGCCAAAAGACCCCAATGCAATGCATGCTGTCATTAATATGGATGGGTGAAAATTTCCACATCTAAATGAGGAAAAAACTGAGAATCTCTTAATAATTAAGTCTTTTATTAGGACCCAAAGCAACAAGAGAAAACTGCACTCAATGCTTGGTGGTCTTAGCAAACAGCCATGTACCCTTTTTACTGGATTACCTAAATAGTCTATAAGAAAACTACAAAATGCTGCAGCTAAAGTCTTAACCAAAACAAAGAAAATGGATCACATTACCCCACTGCTTAAGACTCTGAATGGGCTATTTGCATCTTTTAGAATTGATTTTAAGTTCGTTTAGCTTTAGACGACCTTGTTCCTCCCTGAAATACTTTCTTTCATTTCATATTCCACCCAGATCACTAAAATCCTCAACCGTTTTTCCACTAGGGACCTACTAAACTATGGAACTCACTGCCTGGATATTAGAAAGAATAGAATGCATTCTTGAAAGGAAATGAAAGATTTATCTTTTCAATCTGGCTTTTAATTGTGAATAATGTTATAGCCTTATTTTTATGTTCTAATTGTTTTTTACCTGGTTTATTGGTTTTTCCTGATGTTGACCCTTATGTATTGAATTTTTTTTACATTATATTGTTTTATATTTTTGCTACGTGAAGGACATTTGTATGAAAAGTGCAATATATAAATAAAGTTGAGTTGTGTTGGTGATGTCCAGATATGCGCATTTCAACATGGACAGGAAAGCAGAACAGATGGATATAAATGCAGCAGCTCATTGACTTGCTTTCGAATAAAGTTTAAAAAAAAACATGGACAAGAAATATACTGCCAGCCTGTGAAATTTAAGGTCCAACGTCAGTTCAGCAAGCTGTTCGAGCGTGTCTCTTGGGATGCATTTAAAGTAGTACCAACTTCATTTACTGTATGATATGATCTCAGCACTTTATGAAGTGATGATCCAAAAGACATGAGAAAGAAATAAGCAGGCTAACGAAAGATTTTTAAAGTAACCTTTTACTCCATTATCCATTTAGTAGTATCAAATAGAGATTTTTGGCAGGCAGTTGCAGAGTGGCAGCAAGTAGGAAGACATTGCACACTATCTCTACTCAGCAAAAAACATATATGTTGAGATAAATGCATAAATCTCGGGTGCACAAACATATTTACTAAAAAGAATGACATTTCATACATCACAATAGAGATACAACAAGTTTCTCTCTGTTAATTTCCTTGTTTAACATCCAAGTCAAAGAGGAAACCAAAAGCAGGTTTCTTGCACCTTGGTAACTGGAAATGAGAGTGGCTAATCTGTTCCAGGCAGCTGGCTCCAGTACCTCAGGGCCCTAACAACCAGGTCTCCTCCTTGGCTCATGGGCAGGGTGGCAGGTGAAAGCCCCAGATGGTTGGCATTGCCACTGTCCCCTGCACTGCATCAAGCTTCTCAAATTCCATATTGAGCAAGAGGTAGACACAACAACAATTATCCATTCATACTGGCACTGACGCTGGCACTTTTTTGGCAGCACACACATGAATGGAAAGAGAAAATTGAACAGTGTTCAGTTCCATCTTCTGGTATCTACCAAGGATATGTAGGCTGATTTGATGAATGCAATCACCTTACATCATCCCTTTCTATGTATCCAGGAAATTCCGTTAATTGTGATGAGCAGTGTCGAGTAAAGAGTAGTAAAACAAACTGATTGATTGATTGATTAATTAATGGAATACATTCAAGATATATCAGCTATACAATTGTATCTGTATCTTGTCCTCCTAACAACTGACTAGATAATATAGGAGTCACACAAATAGACATCCAGTCAAGCCTGAAAATGTTTTAGAGAGGAAATTAAAAATCTCAGGCTCTCCTCATTACATCCTACTTGAAGCTGTTGAGTCCTTTGCTTGTATGAGAGTGGATGCCAAATATGAATGTGTGTGGATTATTTGATTGTTTGCTTTTAATTTGTGTGCAGTACAGTAGTCAGTAGCTGTGGCAAGCTGTGGCTGGTCACAGCAGTTTGTCAGCCTCTAGTGGTGACCTGTAGAAATATTAACTTTTTATAACAACAACTGACACTGTAGCAGCATGTATTAACTGCAATTTCCACTAGTGGACCTATTACTCTACTACTAACATGACTCACTTATACTGTATGCTGTAAGTGAACTTCTGTAACTATTCACCTGAACAGAACTTAATCAGAAATGGGCAGTCAATGGTAGTGAGGCAAAGCAGATATGTGACTCTGTATCCTTTACCTCAAGCTCTGCAGTCTGGATTGCCTTCTATTATGCAAGTCTTTTACTCATTTAAGTACATTTTAAGCATAAGTTGTTGCAACTAGATGACTGGAAGAGTACCAATAACACTCTGGTGCCAATCCCTGACCAGGACTGGGAACCTCAGACTTCAGTGACATTCTTTCTTGCCGGCAACTTCTGTAAGTGAAAATGTGCTATCGATTAACACAGTGCTCACGGAGGTACATGAAATCTGAGTCATGTATCGCATGATGAAAGGCTGAAATGGTGAGATGCTGTTGCCTTTCACATTGTTTCATACATCAACTTCCATTCATCAAGCCATTCATCTTTCACACTCATCCCTCCTTCTGTTTCATACTTCTGTGTCACTCTCCCCAGTGGGTTCGTGTCTCGAAGTTCCATCTGTCAGCACCATCCAGGGGGGTGACAGAGCGGATGAGGCCCAGGGGAGAGACATCAAACGTGGGATGCTGGCCTTGGTTCTCCCCCATCCCATCTCTATTTGAGTTGCTGGCCCTCTCCATCTGTCTGCGCATGATTTGGAGCTGGCTGTCGCAGGAGGGGAAAAAAAGGACCTCCACCAATGACAAATGACAATCTCAGAATAAACACACAAGAGAGGGCGGGGAGGAGAAAAAGAGCTGAATCACTCTTTCATCATCCATCAGCCTCTGTTGGTCTTCTCATTAACCTCTGGTCCCTGCACCTCGCTCTCTTCTGGTGCCTGTCACTAATTTTCTTCCTTTTCACTCATTTGCCCACTTTTGTCCTTTTGCAAAAAAGTTATATAAAATTTTATGGTATTATATCAACTCCCAGTTCACTTTTTATTTTAATCACAAATTGACGATGTCACTGATGCTTGAGCAAACATTTTGAGACTGGGTTAAAAAAAAAAAAAAGTGGCTCATGGTAAGTACAAGATGCATGCATGTTTATGCTGAAGATATGGATGCCACTAGTAGTGCAAATTGTGAGTGCATACCAAAACTACGCGCACTCATTCTCTACTCTAGCTCTCAGCACCAGCTAAAACTTGCAGCCAACATGCCGAGCCCCCCTGATCCCAGTGCCGGCTCAACCAAACACACACATGACAGATGCCTCCTCTGCTGCAGCGCAGGCATTCAGAGCATCTCCTCCGCCACCAAAGGCATATTCCTTTTATAACCAGCAGGGATTAGGGCCCATTGGAGGAAGCTAGCATGTGCGCTGGCCTTAGGCGGCTTGCAGATAAAAAAGCATCTCAAATTGAATCAATAACCACCAGCCGCCAACTAATCCTGGCTAGCCCCCATAAACACTGCTACAGCAGTCCCACACAAACCCCTGCCAATGCCCTAGTCCAGCCCCACCCGACCCAAGCTCCAGACCCCTTCATCTTTTTATAACTGCACCCCAGGGCCATGCAGGGGTGCTCAGGTGAGGGCTTTCAGGCAGGGTAGGGTGAGCTGTATATTCAGAGCAAAAAGGGATGAAGGGGTGCACTCGTTCGCCCAGGTAATCCATCAGCAGACAGGCCAGCTTTGGACTGCACGGCGACTGGCAGCCGGAGAAAAGTGGACAGCTGATGTGGGTCGAGCCCAGCCACAGCACGCCAGACGGGATAAAGAGATATAAGCCCCCTGCCCATGCTCAGTGCTCCCCCTTGTGCCCCAACCATAGACCCATGTCATCCCAAAGCTCTTTCATCTTCTAACTCAGCGGGTGCTAAAGCAAACTTTCCACTTTGGCTCTCTGGGGGCTGGGCATTGTAGAATTGCAGAGAGACCTGCACTCTTTGCTTGGTGCCTCAAAGAAGGGGTGCCACACCCCTTGAGTGATTGGTGGGTTCAGACACCAGCGATGGCTTAGCAGCATCAACAGGAGGCCAGGAGATCCATCCTATATGATGACTGTATATAACTCACCAGGATAAAAGACTGAATCAAAATAGGGTCATCGTACGGTTTAGATTTTACCATTTGAAAAACGTATTATAAAATGGAATTTTAGGAATAGTTATAACAATGAACTGCTAATACCAGTCCCTCTTATGATTCCCTGGTGTGTATATCACAATTATTTATGTGTCTTTACAGTGAAATCAAGTTGTCAACTGGTCTCACAGACTCCAAGTCCTTGACGTTGCTGCAGCTCTCACAAATTCCTCACAGCCCTCTACTGTCTCTCCTCTAAATTAATATCATTTTCAATCTTTAAATTTTGGGTTGGGACAGAAGATGCAAGCTGAGACGAGGATCAAGCCATGGAGTGGTAGGATTTTCAAGCTGTCAGGAAAACTGAGCAAATCCTATCCCCAGGCCACTGGCTCCACACAGGAATGTGGGGCGTCCACTTTAATTGTGCTTTTCTCCCGTTCCCCACCTCGCAAAATCAAATTTCCCTTTTCCCACTTGTGGATTCCCTGAAGAGCTTGGTGTAACATCTTTAAATGCAACTCAAGGCCACATATAAAAGTCACAGAAAGTAAAAGAGGAGGCTTCGATGCTTAGATAACTGAAATCTTCAAAGTCAGAAGGACTATAAGAGACAGCCGGACAGTAAATCAGGGAGACACTTCAAAGCAGGCTATGGAAACAGCCATGCAGATAGATGGATGGCAAGAAAGACAGACATTCAAACGCAAAGAAAAGGATCGTGGAGCAATTCAAGACTGCAGACAAAAACAAACAAACATCACCACACAAGGACAAAACAGACCAACAATAAGCTATATAAACAAACTATCAAAGTAGACAAAATATGACCAACGGTCTCACACACACAGCTGTTGTTAGCAGCCAGCCAGGCAGGCTGACAGAAAGGCAGACAGACAAATAGAGTGAGAGATCCCCGTGTGAAAGACAAAGGAGGGTACAGTAGTGGGTAGCAGCAGCCAAGGGAGACTTCATTAGTGAGGTCAGTGCCCCAGGGTACTTAGTGTAACACTGGAGGCCTATGCAGCTACCCCCCAGCCCTATGCCGAGGTGGATATTGCATCTTTGCGATAACATCTCTCTACATAGGAGGGGGCCCCAGCATCACAGCATAAAGACCCCTGTTTTCGGCAAGTTTGAAATAAGGCTTTGTTCCCCCAAGGCCTCGGTCCCCTCCCCCCCACCACCTCCTCCTCCTACTCTTTCCTCTTGGGTGGGCCAGAGACTTTCCAAAAAACTGAGCAACTTGTGTCTGGGGATAGACCCCCCTTCTGCGTGCGCACACACACACACACACACACACACACACACACGCAATAACACACTCACACATGCACGTATACAGGCACGTGCACACTTACACACACATGCATAGACACACATATCTTCCACCACCCTCAACCCCTGATCCCGACAGTGGCGTCCCCTGGCTTTTGGCCACGTCTGTGTGGAGCGGTTGGTAAGAGAGGTGGAGATCCAGGGCTGCTGGGGGAACAGCTCCAGGAGGGGCCTTGGTGGGCTCATCTCACCCCAGGGAGAGTGGGGGGGGGGCACAGAGAGGTGTGTGTGTGTGTGTGTGTGTGTGTGTGTGTGTGTGTGTGTGTGTGTGTGTGTGTGTGTGTGTGTGTGTGTGTGTGAAGGCCTGAGGGGGCCTAGTCCTGGTCAAAGGTGCCTGGCTGCCTGGGCACTCCAGGGAGCTCCAGAGACAGGCAACCTTTACATGGAGCCTCCCTCGGTACAGAAACTCCACAGTCAGTTACATACAGTTTACTGTAAAAGCCCTCGCCACTCATCAATAGCCACACTCACAGTCAAACATGCAGGCAATAATAGTAACATTCATGAATCAGCACCTTAATTTTGACCAACAAACATGCTTCGTATCAACTAACAAAGCACCAAGAACTTGGAACATAACTGTTGCTATGAAAGTAAGAAAAAAGCTATGTACGCTAATTTCCTTGTCCATTCCCGACATGTGAGGGGTTTGTCAAGGTCTTACGGTAGGATGGAGAGTATAAATATCCCTGTTGTGATGCTGAGATGGGTTGCCAGGTAGGAAAGACATGCGTGGCCCCATTTATACCCACATCAGCTGGTGGATTTATAGGACCCTTAAAACGGATCAATCATTTTCCACTCCCAGGTCTCTACACCTCTCATCCCCTCTCTCCACACTTTCCTTTTTGATTCTACAGTGTATATGCAGAAAAGGTTGTGGGGTTATGCATTTGCATTGCGCGCACATTGCCTACGTGTATTAGTGCACCTGTGCAGCACGAGTGTGTGTGTGCAGTGTACCTTTAACGTACCTTTGTGCGTGCACATACATGTAACACTGATTGCGTATGCGTGTATGAACACGGCTGCATGTGCTTAGCGGCTCAGTCAACTACCAGCACTGGGTGCTTTTCATGTTCATTATCACTTGTTTTATAGTGGAATATTTAAGTCGGGGGCCTTGGCACGGCTGCGGCTATAGTTAGAGAACAAAGGAGAGCGCTGGGGGTGTCAGGAGGGTGTGGCATGCCGGAGCGCAGAGCAGAGCTTTTCAGTAAGTGTTGCGCCCCACACTTCATGGAAAGCCAGGGGGGCTGGCCAGGCCAGCCGTGCAGGCAGACGAAGCTAAATTCAACTCATTCCTGTATTAATGGGAGCTTATGTGCCATTCCACCTCACTGAAGAGGGCATTAGCCAGAGCCAGACAGCCAGGATACACCTCAAAATATCTCCTCTCTCTGGCCTTCTCTGTCTCTCTTGCATTATGTATTTCTTTTTTTTTTTCAAACGTGCGTTGGCAGTACAGCTGGTTAGGCTAAGTCTGTGTCTGTGTGCGAAGGCTATCTAATAGATGTATTTCTTTCTCTAACAGATGAAACTTCTTTCCAGTTGATGTGTACTAAGTAAAGCCCTAAGTAAACCAAATAAGACATTTGTCTGTTTGGTTTGTAAGTGGTTTAGCGTGAACAGTCATACCACTGAATTTATTATACTCCATATTAAACAGGAGGGAGGGTTTCGGTTCTAAGGTGGATTGGATATATAATGCTGATAGATCTTTCCACCAGTTCACTGAATAGTATCAAGGAGGAATTCCTTTTGCTCAACTCCTAAGGAATAACTATGACCTGGATGACTGAGAATCTTCACAGACATATCAATAAGGAAGCTCTGTTTTGCTGTTCTGTTTCTGACATGAGACGACATAAGGTCCCTCTGGCAAAGGTTAAGCTGAGCTTCCCAGATTTCTGTAGGAAACTGAGGAAAACACCATAAAATTGATATTATGCTGGTATTGGGAGTGTAACCCTAACCCTAACCCCAGTGACCTCTGTGGAAGAGTTTACCCCGGACTGGGTGAGATCTGACACTGGTATGGTTACTGTTTCTGAGAACACTACAGCTGACTCACTGATCCACGTGAGGGTTGCTGTCACTTACGATGACACTGGATATTAATTAACATTTGCTAATGCACAGAGTGAATTTACAACAACATAAACAGAGACAAGAGCTGGTCTAAATTTACGGCCTTCTCATTGCTATTTCCAATGAAAGATTTACAGTCAAAGTCAGATAGCAGGTTCTTCCAGCAGATGTAACCTGTGGCTCCTCATAGGTAGGGGGCTGTTAGTAGTTGTCATGTATTAGTAAAGGTGTAAAACTTATGAGACAACAAGGAAGAAAAATGTCGGACTGAGCACATCCAAAGTTGAAGAAAAGGGCAAAGAAAAAAAAAGAAAGTAATGACAGTAAGCTATAACTGACACGGGGGAATATTTTTTTCCTTCACCTGCTGCTTAGAAGGGCCACTCGTCCTCATTGTGCCAATGTTACTATGCTGCATAACCCACATAAATAAAAATAGATATAGCAGTAGGACAGGGTGTAAGAGAAGTTCAAGATTTGATCTTTTGCTGCTAAACTCATTGGATGCCCTGGAAAACATGTAGTGGACAGTTAATATAAAACACTTCCTAACCCATAGGTGTGATTTTGTACAAGCCAAGAGGGTTGCACAGGCAAAATGTCTCCTTTATAGTGGTGATAACTGATTATTAAATGTATTAACAACAACAGCATAACAGCCATGGTTCTGTTATTGGAAGCAAATTGCACTATCCCAATGTACTGCTGTAAATTTGTTCAATTCAGTCTTCTACTCTGTACCACTTTGTAAACTGTCGAGAATTGTTCTCAAGTGTATTGTTCTGCTCCGAATTGCTCTGATGTAAATTGGTTTGTTTCTCTGGCTGCCTTTTTGCTTGGGGTTTCTTCGTGGCCTAAAGGCATACACGTTGGTGTCTGCATGTGCGTGTTAAAAGAGATACAAGTATGCGCATGGAAGGCCATTCATTGTACAACTGGGAATTTTGTGCGTGTGCGCTGTGTGATGGGACAAGCTGAGCGGTTATTAGCTGGCAGGGATAATTGGACTCTATGTAGGTGGCATGACCCAGCTGTCTGCAGCAGGAAGGCCCAGAGCTGAGTGTGACCTCAACCGCTGACCTTACAAATGCAATACAGTGACCTTTGACCCTCCCCACATTAAAGAGACAGTGTTGTCTTTCTGCAGTCAGCCAGCAAATTAGAGCACAGGGGCCAAAGAATCTTCACCTATTCTTTTTGTTCAGACGGGTGTTGCATCCTGTTGTGTTGTCATTAAATTACTATGAGAAATATCACTGGGGTGCTTCTGAATTGTGGCAGGGAGCCGTGAGGTGAAACTTAAGAATCACCTCCCTCTCTGTCTCTCTCCTGCCTCACAATTGTCACAAAGACCAGCTCCTCTATTCTGGGATTTTTCATAAACTATTTGTCCCAGGTACAGTAAAATGACCATGGCAACCAGAGTGGACGTTTTGAAATTCAATCAAAGGTACCAAAAATGCTCGGTGGACAGCAAATGAGATGACTCATCAGACTTCCAGGTGGTTTTATGTGGCTTTTGTTGTGTGATGTAGCACCACTGCTCACTTTTCCAGAAGCTTACTGAGCCCAGTATTATATTTAATATAATATTAGAGGGGCTCTTTATTTCAGGTGAGTCTCCACTACAATAACATTGCAGATTCTCACATAACCTGCTATCCTGACTCAGCAATACGCTTAATGTGTACAGAGGCAATGACTGGGATGAATGAATTTCAATAGAAAAACTAAGATGTATTAATGAAACTTTTGCACGGAGCAATTATGTAATTTTTTTGTTTCAGAGGAAAAACGCTGAAATTGCATTCCCTCTACCGTCCAGTCATCATAACCAGGTTATTTAGTATTACAGTATTTTGTGAAGGAACAATAAACTAACCATGAATGTTTCAACTGAGTGTGACTCCACTCAAAGTCATGGATACACACAGTGCTTACACATATAAGCACACACACACACACACACAAAGACAGAAGGATACACTTACAAAGTATATCAGCTTGAATTTATGGTACAATCTTACAAGAGTTCAACCCCCATGTCCCTCTTGTCTCCCTCTGTGCATCAGTCACCAAAGGGGCAGGTAGGCCTCTCTTGGGGGACATTAGAGGAGAGATATCTGTCAAGACGGAAGCAGTGCTCCCTTAGGCAGCCACTGAGCGACATGCGTGTCCCCTTGCCTGCCCTCCTGTATCACAATACTGCTGTTGAGTGACTGGAAAGCCCTAATGGATGCAGGTATCTGCTGTTAGTCTGATCTTCTACAAAAGCCCTTGGCAAAAAATAGATAAGGAGAAAACCGAGGAGAGGGAGAGAATGTGTGTATATGCAGGGGCTCCTGTGATGGGGAAGTGCATCTGATTTGGTAGCTCATGCATCGGTGTGAAGAAAATATAATGAGCACATGTGTGGGCGTGTGTTTAGAGTGAGGAGAAAGTGTGTGCGCGCATAAGTAAATACAGGTGTGTGTGCGTTGTTAAGCGAGTGTCCAGCATATGTGTGTGCTAGGTCATTAGTGCAGCTTTAAAGGCTTGGCATCCCTGCTGAAATCTGCAATAAACCAGAGGAATAACAACTCACAAAGTCATCATGGGGAAAAGAGTTTACCAGCCAATCCATCATCTAGATGAGTGTTTCTCAACCTTTTCAGCACGCAACCCCCCCAAAAAACCTTCTTGTTTCAAGGAATAACACACAGAGTGGTGAACTTTCACACCAAAGGATGGATTTTATTTCCTTTTACTAGGATATTTTCCATCTTTATTAGTGGCATTTCTCTTTTTTAGAGCGACACAAATTGCCATTGTCACGTCATTCGTCTCTGTATGTCCCTGCATAAAGACTAATATTTAGAACCAAATAAACTCTTCAACTTTTGAGCTAAAAATATTCATGTTTATTTTGTCTAAGGCTGTACTCAATGGTTTACCACCAAGTCAATCATCAGGAGATGTAAAGGGCTCAGACAATTCCACTGTTTTTCCTAGAGTTTCCATTACGTGGAGAATTTATGAGTAGTAAGAAGCGCAGATATTCTGCACATGCTGTAGCTCCCAACAAAAAACACACTGAAGAAGAGAACACACTGCTTCCCTTCAAAAAGAACCATTTTCATCCCCAGTTTGACAACGCCTCAAAATTGTTTTAAAGTGTCTCATTCTCTGGGTCTCACATGCTCGCTCACATGGACCACCCTGATTCATCCCACCCCATCTTTCATTTCACTACCGAAATCCCTCTTTCCTCTTCACTTCATCCCCTCCATATCCTCCCTCATCCTCCGTGCTCGTCTCTGTCTTGCCTGGCATTTTCTCCTAACCTCTCCTTGCTCTCTTTCACTCACCTCCTCCAGAACCTGTTGTCTTTTTCTTATTTACTCTACTCATCCATCTGGCCTCTTGACCTGCATGTTGTCTGCAGACTGAATGAGCTATTGCCTAGCAACCCTACAGAGTATTTTCCGTAAAGAAAGAAAGAAAGAAAATTTCAGTTGAAGGAGACCGATTGTTTAATGTGAAAACATAGAAAAATAACGTGTAAAAGTGCAGCACACTCCAGTCCTCTTATGATACTGTTTGGTGTCACCGTGTGTACGCTGCCTTTCACATAGTCGAAAGGAAAAGATGTTGAGGGACACAGAGAACTGACTGCAGATAGACACGGAGTGGATGGCTCGGCCCTATTGTTTCAGGCTAATTTCATGGGATCAAACCAAAGCACGGCCCCAGACACAGACGGAGCTACAGCAATCTGTTGGGAAATCTCCCCTCTAATTGGCCCCACAGAAAAGGCCACCGCCAGCGCACTGCAACTTGCTTTTGATTGCCTTACCTCCCCACATAAATGGCTGTGCAGGCAGCTAGGCCTGCCAATCAATCACCACATTGACAGCTTGCTGTGGCTAACAACAAGGCGCACAGGGTTAACAGTAAGTGATTATTTTATGGTGCTGGAACAATGTGTGTCAGTTTTAAATAAAAAAGCAATAAACGGGCCTTCCATTGTCAGTTAGTCAGTCATTCCGCTAGTTTGAAGGATGAAAACACGCCCATATTGCAGAAAAAAAAAAGAGTGAAAACTTGACAGGGATTGACTTTGTGTGTTGGTGTGTTTGTGTGTACATGTGTGTGTGAGTGGGACAAGCGGGAGAGTGAGAGGCTTTGTTTTACAATGCGTTATAATGAAAGAGTGCGGCAGCTGAAAGAGGAGAGAACAGACAACTCCATACAATGGGTTTAGAAGCATCTCCCCTGTTTGTCCAACTCCCACCTGCCGATCTATACATCAGGGGCTGTCACTGCAGTGCACTCCACCTCTCCACACCTTCAGCCCCACACACACACACACACACACACACACACAATCACAATCTCTGCCAGTATCCCATGTGATGAGGTCATAGCTGGAGTATCTCTCCTGTGGCGACGCCAAAGAACAATGCAGCTTATCCGATGATTAAACAGATCAATGTGTTTGTGTATGTACTTTGTGGAGGTTTATATACCTGCGTGCACGGTTTTCTTATGTGTGCAAGAAAAATACACTCCCACAAGCGACAGTCCTGCCATGCATCAGTCAGTTGTGTTCAACGAACCAGAGTGATGCTGTCCAAAAGGCAACAGAGGGAGGGAAAACATTGAACATTCAACCTATCACAGGGGAAAAGTTGGTGGGTAAATGACAAGCGCCGGCATAATCATCTTGCTCTACTCGGGCCCGATAGTGGCGACAGTCCCACTCTGGGGTGACTCATTGTTTCCGAGGCCTCTCATATGTGTCGCATTAGGAGGAGACAACAGACAAAAGAGAGTTCTCCCCTCGTCTCCTCCTTCACAGCTCCTCTTTTCCGTCATCCTCTGTTCCCTCTCCCTACCTCGCTCTTGTTGATGTTTCCTGCTTTCTTTCTTTAGTTTCTATGTATGACAGTCATTCCCTCACCTCTCATTCCCTAGACTTTCCTCTCCCAATGGTCATACATGAAATCAATGAGGAAACCATCCCCTTCAGATCTGTCAAACGCACCGATCACTTTGTTCGTCTATCTATCTCTCCTTTCTCACGTCCTCGTTTTCTTATCTTCTATCCCAAATATTTACTCTGCATCATTCACTCAGTGTATTGTTACTATTTTGGCAGCAAACAGATTTTTGCCTGGTATCTGCTTACCCTCGTCCTGTTAATAATAGGGCTCAGGTAGCCCTGTTATCAGATCACTAAAACTTTCCCAGTCTGTGGGACACACACTGTGTTGTCACATCTCATGTTGTCTCTTTTGGTGAAGTGTTTAAAACCTTGTCACTGGAACCACGGGCATTCCTGCTGGCAAGTGATCAAATCCTTCCATTTCCCGTGTCTTCCCTTGTCCTGTCAACACAAATACTGTTAAAATACAGGTTAAAAAAATAAAGAAAGCAGCAACGAAGAGCTGAAGTGGATGGCGGGATAGGGAAAAGTCCTGCCTGAGCTTGGGCAGCCACTGACAGGGAGCTTTCCAACAAGTCTGCCTCAGTGTGCATGTGAGTGTGTGTGTGTGTGTGTGTGTGTAATGATGCGTGTGTCCCTGGTGACAGGCACTCTTAGTGACTTACAGTATGTGTATGTGTGTGTTATGAGAGTGTATGGGAGATGGGAGGAGAAGGAGGGGTGAGTCCTTCTAAATATGCATCTTAATGGCTGCTCTGTTCCCACCATTCACACCGAGTGATGGAGAGAGCGAGGGCGAGAGAGGCAGGGGACGAGGAGAAGTGGTGCTGCATGTTTTCAAGTGGGCAGCCAAGACAGGGACGCAGACAGAGAGACAGCAAATTGAATAGACAGAATAGCGCAAGCAAACGTCAACAAGAGAAAAGCTATGTAAGGAGCCGCCATACCTGACTCCTTCAACCGTGGCCCCATTCCACAGTGAGACGCACACACACGCACACACACACGCGCACACACACACACACGCACACACACAGGCCTCTGCAGCAGTAGTATTGAGGAGCAGAGTGGAGAACTAGCCTCCTCAGGCAGTAGCTGTTTGTCGCTAAATGAAGGCCGGCATTCTTTGGTTTCCCAGGGAGCTGGGTGCCTGCCAGTCCCCCGGCCACTGAGTGCCATTTTATTAAGAACAAAATGGAGCCCCTATGAAAGGAGCCCAGCACTGAGCCTGCACAGGTCTCACTGAGCTGAGCCTCGGCATAAACAAACACCACCTTAAAGAGACAGGCTGGCAGAAAATGAGGGACGGCAGGGCCCCTCAAGAGCCCTCTAAGAGATACAAACTACTTTGGGATAGGCAGTGGCTGTTACTGATGAGCAAGAATCCCCTTGCAGAAGTGAGGTGAGGGGTGAGCTGCAGAGTGAAATAATAAACAACCTAGTTCCCCTTTAAAACCAACACAGCATTTAGTTTCACAACTGGAAGATTACCAGTAGTTGGGCATGGTAAACAAAATAATGACAAAGATGTCAGTAAATAATCAAAGTCCACCTTAAACAGGCCAGACCTGACAGAGCTAAGCTACCTTAGAAAGTGTAGCAACTATCAGCATGCAAACCTTACAGTAACTGTAGTGTATAATCAACATGTCATTACAGTAAAGAGAACTGAAAGGAGAGAGCAGAGGGACACACTGAAAAAGCCTGGACTTTTTAAAACATACCTCCATCCTTCCACTCCCTGTCCCTTTTCATGATAAACATCGTATTTCACTGGAGGCGGATTTGGACTTTGGCATGTCATTAGAGGAGATATTTATTAGAGATTACTGTAAATATACAAGTGTCGTGCCAAATGCCCAATTCACAGTGTAACCAGGAGGGGTCAGTAACACAGAGTGTCTGCTGAGGCTCACTGTCAATGTGTGTGTGTGTGTGTGTGTTAGAGAGAGAGAGAGCGCGTGTGTGTGTGTGTGCGTGTGTGTGTGTGTGTGTGTGTGTGTGTGAGAGAGTGAGAGAAAGCGAAAACCTTTCTGGTTTGTGTGCACAAGTACACAAGAGAGAGTTTTTTTTTCTCCAGTATGTGTGCATGGATATATGTCCGTGTGTGTTTGCATATGTGTGTTTGATGGTGTGTGGCTCTGCCAACTGAGTTCTGCTCATAATGTATATCATGATAAAAGTAGCATCTTTACCGATCACGGCGGTGCTAGTTGTTAGTTTAAACTTGCTACCATCAGCTCACTGGCATCTAAAATAACAGTCACAAAATGCCCCATTTTTAGTGCAATGTGCATTTGAGTAAAATTCTGGAAATGATACCTGCAATATCAAACATCCGAGCATGTCATAACCTTTGTTTGGTAACGGCTTCAACAACAGGTCTGTAATAACTTGGACTTACGTGTTTCCTAGTAAAGTATTGTTTTAACTGCATGACAAAACCTGTGAAATAATATACTGACACATAGTTCAAGGCAACTGATCTTTTGTTTACTGTGTATACCAATGATGCAAGCATTACAATAATTCATTTATTTGTCTAGTCTGCGTAAACTAAACATTTCTACATTTTATTTCTTACTGTATAACTAATTTGTCTTGAAGTTAGAAAATACCCGTTGAACAACGGGCTATAATGTGATGATAGTGCCGACTATATGGAAAAGACACCCATTGCCACAAAATGACTGCATTTTTTCTGAAACAGTTGAGCCTTGAGTTATTTGTAATTTCCATTCATTCTTTAACGCAATAAATGACTGACAATTATCGACACACATGTAATAATTTCCAAGGAAACATGTGTTCCCAAGGATCTGCATATCAGTACTGCCCTTTTTTTCTTAATCACACACACACCATAAACACACACACACAAAGTATGATGGGACCAGAGCCAACATCTGTCTTTGATATTATTTAACTAACCGCTTATTGTGGGAGCCCACCAGCACCACGGATGGCGTCTAGCGCTGTGTGTGTGTTAGTCTACGAGTGCGCTTCGGCGTCCATTCAGACACTTTGGCAAGCCGCTGTTGTGTTGTTACATCCTTCAGGGGTTGAGCTCTGTGTGTGTGTGTTTGTGTGTGTGTGTGTGTGTGTGCGTTTGTTCAGTATGTGCGCCTGCATTTCTGAGAATGTGACTGCATACCAGCGTGCAATGTGTGTTTCCACAGACATGTGAGAACAGTGTGAGTGTGTGCGGTGGCTATCCCCCTCCATAGTGAAAGCCACAGCCTCAAACCACATCAGAGAGCGTGTGGGAGACAGAATGACAAGGCCAGGAACCAGCCAGCGTCTGCCTGCAGCCACACACAGACACAGACACACGCTCGCACACTGACACACACAAAGTCATGCTTACACACACATTTATCACACTTGCCCATCTACTTATTGACACACACCGTCTCTTACGCTCTCTTGCTGTCTCTCTCTCTCTCACCCTCCACACACACACACACGCACACGAGCACACACACGTTTAACACCAACCGTCATTACACCACAAGTCCTATCCAGTGGTCACCGTTTAGGCCAAGGATGCAGTCTACAGCAGAGGGAGATGTTTGTGTTTGCATACTTTCTCACAGACAGACATTGACTGAGCAGAGGGCAAAATAGGCTTTCTACTGTGGATTTGTTTTAGCATTTTGACGTGGTGCAACTGTCACTCATTGGTGTGTGGGATAAATAAAAATGAAAATATTTGAATCATTTATTTATGTCCACCTCACTGGATGCAGAAATAAATGGCATACACGCAATAAATAGGCCAACAAAAGCTGTGAAAACAAGATAATTACAGACATGTAGACATGTGCACAGCCAGACACAGGTACACGAGGGTACACATTCACTGTTGATTAATACACAGTCAAAATATGCACACACTCACATTAACAAACATACTGGCAAAAGCATATTAGCAGCAGAGAGATGCAGTATGAGTATGATGCATGTTTGCCGTCTTACACTCACACACACAAACACGCAGCCATTGCCAGCGAAAGACCATTCTTGCAATTTCTCACGCTGACACACACATATGCACACACACACGCACACACAGACAAAGCCACAGCGCAAGTGTAGATCATCCATGGGTCAGTGAAAGCTAGAAGCGTGTTTTTCCTTGCGGTGGACACACATCAATTTCAAGGAAATTGCTTGCCCCATTATTGGAAAGTGTTACCGGAATGTCAATTAAGGGGGAAGTTTTTAACCTCGTACCACACAAATAAACAGTGCACCCCACTCCCCCTTATTAAAGGCGGTGTCAGCGCAGACAGAGAGTCTGGAGGGGGTTGAGGGGAGGGAAGGAGGCATGGAGAGAGAGAGGGTGGTAGGGATGAAGGAAGGGAGGCCCGGGGAAAGGGAGATGAGGAGACAGGAGATTTGGTGCTCTCAAAGAAATGCTTTTGGCCCTCCTTTTGTGCCCGAGGCCCTAGACCCTGAGAACCACTCAAAACCCGGGCTCTGGCCCCGACTCAGGCCCACTTAAGGTTAACCTCAACAGGCTGGGATCTGTTTGACAGCTGGTTGGATCCTGTAGGTGCAACTGCAGCAGACCAATTAAGGGCAGGTCAGCGGAGGGGAGGAAGGGGAGAAAGACCGGGCCGTGGAGATAGAGGTGGGAGATGGGAGAGGGGAGGATGGAAGGGCACATGGCAAGAGAGTGGCTGGAGCAGAGAGGTGAAGGAGTGTGGCAGAAATGATGTGTGGGGAGGTTGACGGAGGTCAGAAGAAAGATATAAAGGGGAGAAGGGATATGCAAAGGAGAGTTTGGGGGTTAGAGATGAGAAATCGATAGCGTTTGTTAAATGCTGCCTTACTTAGAAAAACACAAAAGGAGAGAGATAAATAGACAAAATTCAAGCAGACACGCACAGAGAAATAGCTGACCTTTACAAATAACGTCAAACAAAATGATAATACCATGAGAGATGGGGAAACAGACAAATCTGACTAACAGGACAACCCTGTGTTGTAGAATGACAATAAATGTACCTCATAATTTTTACCTTGTATTTCTGTGGAAACAGAAAAGGCTCTCTAATGAGCCCTCTAAGCCTGACCAATCTCTATTCACCACTGCAGTGTGCTGCTGAGCATCATGGATATGTACTGGGGTGAGGAGAATGATACATACATGCTGTAAATCACCTCTGTATCTTCAATATAGATGGGCAAAGCAGCACATAGCTTATGGACCTGCAGTGGCCTGATGTTCAACTGAGGATACACTATCACACCTAACCACCAGGGAGTACTTTCACAGCCCAATAAGTAGCAAAATATATCCTAAAGGTGTGAGAATTGAGCACTGATCTCAGAATGATCCAGAGTAGCAGCTGATCAAAGGGAAGGACAAAGACCCAGGCAACTTCAAACAGGTATGCAACTGATGCTCTACTGAACAGAACCCTCCAAAGATGGGTGGAGTGTGCTCATATGGCTCCGGGGGTCTGAGTCTGCGAGCTCATAGGCATGTGAAATGCCTTCACATAGCCAGTGTGTGAGCCTCTGTTTGGAAAAGGGCTTGCCAAGAGCCCCATCACCATAACAGACGAACAGCTGCTGAGAGGCTGCGTTTTCCATATAGCTTGCTAGAGCACACATAAGACACAAACCGTGCAATTCCCCCGATCACTCTGGACGGAAAAGATATCAGGGAAAAGCTGAAATAACAACTTACATTGTATTTCCATTTGATAAGCACACAGTGTCTTGGGTTTTAATAATTCACACAGTGTAAGCATTGAAGTTTTGGAAGAAAACTTAGGAAAAATAAAATCCTGTATGGATTAAAACAGGGCTCCTGAGAGAGCTTTGAGCTCCCACTGAGAGGCTGCTCTGTCAGCCTCTGCCCACCGCTTGAAGCATTTGAGGAGACAACGCTCAAACACTGGAAAGCGGTGAAGTGAGAGAGCGCATCATCACCTGACAACAACGACTACAGAGTGAGCTGGGGCGTTAAAGGTAAAGCACGGACTTGCACGTCATCAAGTCTGTCATCCATTGTCACACAAGTAGTCGCAGCACTGCTGTATGCCTTCAGGGAACACCCCATAGTCAGGAAAATCAGAGTACCGCTGTAGGATGACGACCATGGAAAGACTAGGCACATCCTGGACGGCCAAGTAGCCTCATGTAAATTTCAATGCATTTCTCTGCAGGGGAGAGTGGTCAAGCCTGTAGAGCCCGAATGAGGGCGAAGCCAGGGTAAACAGAACAAGAGAATTCAAAGCTAGTGAGTACAGCGTGTAATTCCAATGCCCCAAATATGTCCTGTGGTTAAGAAGATTTCTTGGTTGAAACAGTCAACGTGGAGAAGAGAGGAGAGGAGAGGAGATTATTATACATCATCATTAGTGAACTACTGACTCCACTGTAATCCTCTGCAAAGACGCAAAGAGCAGAGGAAGAGAGAGAGTGATGGAGAACTAAAAAGAGAGACAGATCAGGAGAGGAGCAATTCTGAATCTACATAGTTAATGAACACCATTTCACTGGTTACCATCGGCAACCAAAGTGGCTGCAGAAAACATTCCCATGCCATTCTTGGTCTGTTTTTGGTGAGCGTGTGTGCGTGCACGTGTGTCAAAGAGAGGTCTGACTGAACAAGCACATTCAAATGAGTGGTGTTTTTCTCCCTGTCTTTGCGTAAAATAACCAGATTGTGGTTCTCCTTTTTGGCCAAACTCACGTCTATTAAACCAGAGCCACAGTCTTTTAGAAACACAGGGAGAAAGAACAGAGAGAGAGAGAATAGATGGAAAATAGTATACAGCAAAGAGAGGGAGAGCATGGCTGAAAATGGTGATGAATTATGTGTGATGATTAGAGTTGTGTGTATGGGTATTCGAGTATGTACTAAAAAGCAAACCGTAACCAACCTAACCATAAATGCGCCTTTCCCAGCTTTAGCATTAGAGTGCGTTTTTCTGAGCCTAACTTTGAGCCTGAAAGACAATAACTTTCACCACAGCCTTTGGTGTCCTAATTTAACTTTAGCCACTGACGCAGTTGATACAAAATGATGTGTTGAAATCAAGAGACAGTGTGGTTGTCTTTGTTTGTTTATTCACATTAATCATTTTACAGCATTATTCATCCATGTTACATCTACAGGGAAGATAGACAGAGAAGATGGAGGGCAAAAGAGGCACAAAAGCTTATGAACCAGACACATAGCTGTGACTTCATTAGTTTAAGGGTCTTGGTCTGCTGAGCGAGTTCACAGCCCTGATTGTCAAACCGGTGTTCGGCACAGGAATGCTGAGCAAACAAAAACACCACTGTTTTATTTTCACAAAGTAGCCAAGTGTCTGGCTTCTCTCTGCTGTTTTTCGCCTGCTGCTGTGCATTCCAATAAAAGTCTCCATAGATAATGAATGTTAGTAGGCTGTCTGCAGCCAAAGCTTGGCTCCGATGGCAGTTATGACTGTCCACTGCGGTGTCTGTGTGTTAGTCATCTCAGGATGAATGAGTCACCAGAGAGAAACCTCAAGCACCACCCAGGTAACAGTTCAGCCACACACACACACACACATTCACAAGCACAACACACAGCACTGAGATGAGCGCGGTGGAGAATTGGAAGGCCAGACTTTGCTATTGAGTGGCATTATGCTGCCACCAAGTGGCCGAAGTAAGAATGACCAGAACTGTCACAACACGAAGCATTAAGGTAGGAAATATTATCTAGGAGTATGTCTTTAAATGACAAAAATTAAATGAGTGACAGATCTGTATGAACATATATAGAACATATAATAAAGACCCAGGTGACGGTGGGCTGCTACACTGATTTGAATGAGCAGATTATTATTAAGCCACCTACACACCCGCGGGACTCCCCTGCAGGTGCGCTCTCTCATTTTGGCAGACTAGACCCCTTCTCAAGACTGTGTGGGGGTGTGTGCCTCCTGATTTCCGTATCTTACACCCGTTTGAGCAGGAAAACTTCCACCTTTAACATTTTTACTGATATACACTACTCACAAAAAGTTAGGGATATTCGGCTTTCAGGTGAAATTTCAGGATGAACCACCACCAATACATTTCCTGGTTCAGTTAGAATTGGTATTTAAACAGTCCTCCTCATCCTGCTGTTCACACTCTGACATCATGAGACCAAGACGACACCATCAGCAGCACCTCAACACTGGAGGCTTCAAACAGGAAGTCCTCAGACGGAGGTGTTCACTGAGCTTAGAGGGTCACAGAGTGTCATCAGCAGGTTGTAACAGTGATACAGAGACTGGAAGAGTCACAGAAAGGAGAGGAGTGGACGTCCTTTGGCCACATCCCAATTTTACGTTTACCCTCGTTTACCCACCACTGTTGTTAGATTTTCTTTCAATAAATTGTTTAAGATGAAGAAACTACCATTGCATGCTGATACTTAAATGTCCTACTTTCATGATAGAATATCACTGTAGCATTAACTTTTTACATTTTCCATAAATTTCACCTGAAAGTCGAATATCCCTAACTTTTTGTGAACCCTGTATGTATTTTGGTGACCTCCCCCAACTTCAACTTGAGCAGACCAGCAAGGATGTGAGGAGACACTTTAGAGAAGTCACTTAGGACATAAAATGTGTTATTTTGATAACTCATGCACACCTAAAACATCTACTTTAATGCATATTATTTGCATTACAAGCCCATAGTATGCTATATAACACAAACTAGAGGAGAGAATGCCAAAAAAATAAACTGAATCACAAAATAACTTGCACTGGATGCGACAGATAATATACCGGCATCCAACAGTGGGATATAAAAGGCAGGTAACCACATAGAAAAGTGTGTCAGATGATACAGGGAAAGGATGCAGTGGTTAGAAAGTGGCTGCATTTTCTGACAGGCACTTTATCAGTACTAATGGAGCACACTGTTTTCAATCCTTGGTGCAGTGCTTACAGCTTTATTCTTCATATTGACAATTTGGGATTTTAGTTAAGCTTATTTGTGTGTTGTACAAATTCGTAGTTGCACTGGCTCAGAGTAAGCTTAATGTAAATTAGAAAATCCCCAGTAAAGCAGCGCTCATCTGCTCTGATTTGAGAAGTAAATCAACCTTCAACACAGTTAGAAATAAAGTAGCCAACACAGATGAATATGAGAAAAAAAATACTGTTTTGTGTTTTATAAGGAAACGTGAAGCTAAATTAGTGGTGGTTATACTGTGGTCTTTAGGATGCAAATAATACAAATGAAATCTTTTCAAAGAGGTGGGATCCATCTAAGTATGATTTGTTGTGCTGCTGTTGGTGATCAAATCAGGTCTTTAGCCAGTCGGCAGTGATACATAACACATGGTCCAGTTCATCAAGCTATATTAGGGGTCATTAGCCAAGATACCACAGGACTATTCAATGCCAAGACAGTTGTTGGTCCACTTTTCATTATCCTTATGGAGAAAGAGAAAGATTCTGTAATCACAGAGTTAATGAATGGGGCAGACATACTGTAAGAAAATGAGGATGAAAGGAGGGGGAAAGACAGTGAGGATGATACGAAAGGAAGGAAAACAATTTGGAAGAGTTCCCGTCACCATGCCCTCCCCTGACTCAACATCATCAGGCTAATTACTCCAGTATTTACTGCGCTAATGCTGCAAAGGCCTTGAGGCGTCCTGGTTTGATTGAGGCCACTGGAAGTTGAAGAAGCTCAAGGGCGTAGTGGAGCTCTTAAACTGCTTCCACTGCGCCGTTCATTACCTGCATCCCCGGCCTTTCAGTGGACGTGACCAAATGTGTACTTGTTGGTGTCTGAGAGGTTTTACACTGTACAAAAACAATGACATTTTCATGATAATGCTCAACAGGATACCCCCCCCTATCTGACTTTGCCAATGAAAACAAACGGAAAACCTCAAGATTCACTAAAAAAACAACACGTTACAGCCAAAACTGGAAACAGATGGGAAGTAAACAACTTAATTGCTGTCAAGCACAGAGCCCATTTCGAAATGTGAAGATGCTTCTCCTTCACTGTCTAATTCCCAAGACATCTAGGAAAGATCTTCTTCTCTGTCTCCACAGGGACACAACAGACTCTGTATTCTTGGATTTCAGAATCACTGAGGGTGTTTTGATGGGTAGATCCCATTTTTTTTCAAATATCTGAAGCAATTGCTTTGCGGAAACCTTAGCACTGTTGATGGAAATCTTTGAATAGCTCCCTGCAGTCTCTACCTCAGGCAAAACCTTTCTGTTAGTGAGACAAATGTGCTGATTTACACACAGATCGAGCCGTAACATAGACCGCAGAACTTGCAGTACAGTATCACTTCTCCATTTAAATCTTTATCTCATATAAATCTTTTCTTCTTATATATGTTTATGGAAGATGCGTGCGTTGTGTATATTTATGAATGATTAAGTGTGAGTACACTGCGTGTCTGTTTCCTGACAGAGTTAATGATGTTAAACAGAGTCAGAGACTTAATCTCAGAGAACAGTGACTAATCTCCAATCCAGACAACCCAGAGCCGTTTGACCAAAGCGACACACTGAATATCATTTGCGTCATTGGACAAACTGGGTACCACTGAGTTTCCCTGCCAGTACAGTATAAAGGGCCCTGCATGTGTGCGAGCGTGTATCTATGTACATGATGTGTTTGAAATGTGTCTTGTGGTGTTTCCTGTGGGTTTCAAGTGAATCGGGAAATTGGGACAAATAACTATTTGCCATTCTGGTTTGTGAATAAATTGCAGGAAAACAGACTCCCCTTGTTTCATTTAATAGAGAAACTTTGAGTCATCTTGAAAACGGAGAGTGTGTCAGACTGAAGTGCTGCGAATACGCACGAACAAAGCATTATGTAGTTACAGTTCAATCAACAGAAATGTTACGGTCTGTACTTGGATTATGTGGTTACTCAGCCCATTAGTTTGCTGTTACGCTTTGAGTGCATTTGCACACTTAGACACATTCAGAAATGAAAGTCACACGCACGCACGCACACACACACACATTTAGAGAGGTAAACAGACTTTCACTTAGTCAACTCATAGAATAAATCCAATATGATTAAGCTGCCTTATGTCAAGAGATTCAATTAGGATTGATGAAAACAATAAACTTGAATGTATTTTTAATGTTCCCTGAGATTAGTGACTTCAGTGGGTGCCAAGCTACTGTTTGTCTCTGACTACAGTTTAGACTGTTTTTTTTAAATAGACACTTCCTCTGGGAAAGTTGTCATCATTTCAAGATGTTTTCAGGTGCATGAAGGTGATTTCAGATCAATGCCCGCTGTCCAAATGTCAAACCAGCACTGCGGAACAGTATGAGAAATGAGGTGTAACTCGATTTGAAGCGAGTGACGTTATCAGGGGACATAGGCAGGCGACATTTTTTACAGTGTCACAAGAGGAGACAGAGCTGGCTAAATATACCTGATACTTCAATCATCCATAGAGATACTATCCGTACATCCAGACAGGTAAACACGAAAACAACCTCGATCCAATGCTACACAGGCTTTTTTCTATGTATGCTGCATAGTGGGAACTTTGTGAATGGACAGATGAAGGGAGAGCTGCTGTTAAAGAGGAACTGACACTTAAGCCCGCATTGTTTTGTGTTTTTACTGTAACATAGTTGAGCCATGCACTGGCAAGCTGAACTATACAGTCACCATCAAGTAAAGATTAAAGAAGCTCTTCTAAAGTCCTAAACCAGTCAGCTATTTTAACTTAAGGTGTAAAAGGAAAACAACTTAATTTGCTGTACGCCTTTGAACTAGACAGGAGTGACCTTGAAGACAGAAGATATGTGGCCCTCTGAGTGTGATAGTAAAGAGGGAAAGCTGCCAGAGACGAGATGATACTGTAACGGTAGATAATCAACTTTCGCCGTAATGCACCGTTTGGCAGCTTTACAAACATGGGGTCACATTCTCTTTCCCTCCTTTCTGATTTTACTTTACCACAACTAAATAATCACATGCACACTTTGTACCTCTTTCTGCCCTTCTTCACCAAGACTACAGTCTCTCACTCATACATGATTCCATCACACTTGATCCTCATACAATGATTTAGCATGTAAACTCACAAACTGGGACACCTTCGTGCACCCTCCGAATATTGCCTGATCTCAGGAATGCAATCATTTTCAAACATTTTTGTTGCTCTGCTGTGTCACTGTGAGCCTCTAGAGTAAAACTGCTGTTTGTGTGAGCCGGCTAAGCTGCAACCGTTTTTGTTTGCCGAAAAGTATGTAAGTGGTAAGCAACAATGAGCTGCTTTAAATGTATTCAGCTTGCATCCACAATCAACATGCCAACACTGCAGCTTTTGTATAGAGAGAAGAAAAAAGAAATGAGACAGACTGACTGAGACGGACAGAGAGGCAGAGACCAGTCAGGCAGCATGAATGAATGATCAAAAAAAAAAAAAAAAAAACCTGAAAAAATGTAGAAAATACATTCCTATGGTTTTCGCTCAAGTTCAAAAAATAACTCTTGTCGCTTGTAGGTGGAGATAAACTGAAAGAAATACGTGTTGTTAAGGGGAAGAAACCTGAATGCTGCTTCCTTACATAGCCTGTCTGATGATCTGTTAATATGTTTTACTTTGGTCTGGCTGGCCAAATTGCAGTCCCTGTGGAGCTGTACAAAAAGGGACTTCAATCAAAAGCATCCACCATATGTCCTTCGTTATGTATGCGTGTGAACTGTTAGATATGGTGCTATATTTTGATACAACAGCACAGGAATAATGCATAGGAGTAGACATCTCACCCCAAAACACACACGGCAGGTCATCAGATCCAGTGCGGTCCCCATCACACCAACAGATATGTCTGACTGATGCCGAACTGTGACGAGGGTTTGTTTAATGAGCTTCTTTCTTTTCGGTTCAGTGATGGGTCTCCGGCTCTGAATTTAGTCTTTGATCGCACCCACAAAGCGCTCCAACTCCAGCCAGCGAGGTCTGATTCATGTGCCCACGAGAAGTGTTAAGAACAACGTGACGGTAATGAAAAGTCCTTTTGTGCTCAGACGTGTGAATTCCACTTGAAATCCAGACAATTCTTGAAACTAGGTGTTCGTGTCTAAGGATCTAAAAAATGATTCCTTCATCAGTGCAACATCTCTCCAGCCACACTGCAGATAGCAACCATCCACATCCAGCACTATACTATAGAAAAAACTTCTCCCACCAGACAACCCCCCACCTATGCTGGTGTCCTCTTGCACTTGTGACACTGAAGAATCAATTACAGAGCTCAGTCTGGTAATGAGGTATCCAGTTACCTGATCCAGTGACCAAGGGACAATACAGAGGTGTTCAATCTTTAATGCATATTCACCAAGCCTGCTGTCCATGTCAATGCCCCCAAAAGATCCAATGAAAAAGACATGAAGCCTATTGAAAGTACAGCTAAATATGCAAGGAAAACCTACCAAAAATATAGATTTCAATCTAATAACATGTCACAAGTAAGACAATTATTCTTGCACAGTTAGATCATATATGGAGAACTGGGTCAGATCAGTTTTAGTCACTAGAAACTATCCAGTAGCTTTGGATTCCCAATGCTGACAGCTTGGTTGATGATAGTTTAATCGCTGAAACTTAATAAGTGGACTCATGGTAGTGCTGTGATATTATACCCTTTGTCTCTGTGATGCTAATTATATCAACTTGATGTAGCACAAATTTCTTTCTTTGTGCTCTCTTTTCTTCTTTAACAAGGGGCTTGGCTCTGCTAATGAGGGGACATTAATTGTAGAATAAACAAAAATAATAACATGTAACTGGACCAACATTAGCTAACTAAATTTAGACACACCCAGCCTCATCATTTTTAGCTGCACCCCTACTCCTCTCTTCTATTCTCTTCTCTTCAACCATGCCTTGTTTCCTATCCTCCACGACTATGGTGTGACTTATAAAAAAAATACACTAAAAGATATCACATTCTTTGTAACTTGTGCTGCGTTGTGGTGAAAATGTTTGTTGCTGTTCCTTTTTGTCTGACAAGCTGTCAAGAAAGTTCAAACTATCCCTTTAAGCATGAAGAGTGAGATTCATGTGGTAGTGTCATAGGATCAGATGAGATAAATAAGATAAAGATAAGATTTGGAGAAGAGATAGAATGGACAGACGTGTGAGGTACAGAGAGACAGCGTGAAAGAGAGTCATGCTGTCTTATAGTTCAGAGCTGCTGTGAATGTCTGCATGATGTCACATTCCCAGAAAACGTGAGCCATGTTCTGTGAAATGGCCAAATGTAACCTTAAATCTACCGAACACTTCTGTCCAGGCAAAAGCCAGGGGTCATATTGTGCCATTATGTGCTATGTGTGTTGATATACATGTGCCTGCGTGGGTGAATGTGTGAGCATGTGTCCAAATTAATGAATTCCTTTGGATATAGGATGTGTGAAAGTGGAGAAAACTGTGAACTTGCAGTTCTACCAAAGAGTTTAGCCACTCATAATTGGTTAGAAACAAATAAACGTGTTTTTTGGTTGTTTTTTTTGTAAAAAGAAAAAGAAAGAAGGGATCCAACTTACAAACTTTCTCTTCAGCTTGCCCTTGCTGCCACGGGTTGGCTTGCCCTCGGCTGCAGTCCCTGAGCTGTAGTCGGAGCCCATGTCCAAGTGGTCGTCTGCTGAGACGCTCTTGCGTAGGTAGGCAGCTCGCGCCCGAAAGTGAGAGAAGGGCGACTGGGAGCGAGGGCGGGCCTCGGTGCACTCATCGTGCGCTGGCTCGTCGTCGCCCTCCATGTCATCCTCCAAACGCCACAGCTCCCCTGGAGGAGAATGGAAGGGATAAAGATTGAGATTAGGGTACCGTACGGAAAGAAACAAGAGACGGAGAAAGAAAAAGGAAAGAGAAAGGTTGGACACATGATGAATATTTGTTTGTACAACACAATTATTGCAAACTCTCTCCATAAATTGTACACTGTCATCCACTGATTGCTTTCATGAAATATTTCCTGAATGTAATCACACTTCCTTTTAAGGTGAAATACTTTACACTCAAACATCGTTCTCGGCCTGTCTCCTTAACAACTTGATTAGAATTCCATACGCTTGATAAAAATGATGGCTCATGTAAAATGCAGAGGAAGGAACGCATTAGCTGCGACAGTGGTGTTTTTCTCCAGCACTGACATGATGGCAGAGCCTCCAAAGTCACACAACCGAGAAGGATGTGTGCTGTCAGAGCGCAGCTCAGATGCACTAATCACAGCCGACTTCCATCGCTCTGCATTTGATGTTCGTCAGACGTCCTGTCAGCGCCCGCCGCCTGACTAACAGCACTCATAAAACACTCACTGCTCTTCCAGTTAGTTACAGCGCCCGATGCATGCTGGGTAAAGCTATAGCAACAGAAACTCTGTCCATCAAGTCATTTCAAGCGAAAAAAAAAAAAGACCAAGTTAAAGGCTCAATCAGTACTTTTTTTTTAGACCATGAATAGTAATTCACGCTCAAATGTAACTCAAACACATACAATCATTAAAGGGTTTGTGTTATAGATGAAAAATCAGCATCTTGTGTATTTCCCAGCTGCTCATAAATGAAAATATGGTGTGTTTGTGTGGCGTCAGATCAAGCTCAGTGGAATGTAAATGTAGAAAACATAAAGAATGAAAAGTGTGGAAATCAGCTGTTTCAATCTTTACATTTAGGCATCTTTAAATGTTTTCCATACTTTTTTCAATATCACTCATGTAATGAAAGTATTAAGAACATCATAGCATTACAGACTTAGATTTAAGTACTTGTTATAAAAGATGTGTCAATAAATATGAGACTGATATGAGGTGACATCTTTTTTTTTACAGTTGGATCAAAGACTGTAATTAACATACAGCAACAAAAAGTTATTACCTCTTCAGACAAGGTGTCAAGCCAGCAAAACATTTTATAGGCTTCCCCACTAAATTTAAAGTTCCCATTCAGTGTTGTGTCTATCACGTATACTTCAGGACACATTCACTGTATATTAAGCCTTAGAATTGCCTTGTAATAACATCCATTATTAACAGCAGGTCTGTTGGCAGCTACTGCTTTTGTGTGTGTTTATGAATGATTTCCAGAGTGTGAAATATTACAGTATCGGTTCCACTGTCTGAGCAGCAGCCAAAATGCATCTGGCTTCCAACGCTGAGCCCAATAAGATAACAACTCCCAATGCCAGCTCTGATGCACGTGTGTCACTAATATGAGATGTTGCTTAAATCCGCCAATGAAGTGTACCTGGACTATTAAACAACTTCAGCTTTTAAAACCAAAAGTTGTCTCCGCAGTGCTGGAGAGACAAAGAGAGAGAGAGGACTGAGAGAGAGACAACGAGAGAGAGAGGACTGAGAGAGAGACAAAGAGAGAGAGAGAGACAAAGAGAGAGAGAACTGAGAGACAGACGACAGAGAGAGAGAGACAAAGAGAGAGAGAGGACTGAGAGAGAGAGAGAGAAAGAACTGGAGAGAGAGAGAGAGAGAAAGAGAGAGAAGCAGCATCATGGTCGGTGACAGAGGTTGCTAGGCAACAAGGGGCCACGTGAGACTGAAGTCTCTCTCAATTTGATATTTGCAACAGAGCAGCAGTAGGGCAAAGGGAGAACAGGCAAGGAGACCAGCACAGACAGACAATCAAACTCAGATAGGTGAAGTCAGGACATAAAATGGAAACACTCTGGCTAAATGAACCAATCACAGATGGTGCCATTAGGATCAGCAGAGGTAGTAACAGTGAAGATTCACTAGATTACAGTGGTGAGGGCTGGGGTTGGCTTAACGCTCTTCTAACAAAATGGGATCACCAATGACAAGAGATTCTTATAGTTCAAACCAGAGAGATGGTGGGACAGTGAAGGGTAAAGAGAGGAAGGGAGAGAAAGAGAAAGACCGCAGAGAGAGTGGTTTTATTCTTCTTTCCTGTTTTCTTCATTTTGATATTAAGTGTTAATCGCAAAAGGGACCTAATTAAGTGCTTTTTATTATTATATGAATCCAAAGAGGGGGGGACATTGGTCGAAAATCGAAGCAGAATCAACTGACGTTTAATTATCCACTGAGAAATTATGAATGTATGAAAACATAGTGTATGTAGGTCATTTTGGAAAACTGTTTAGAAGCAAGCTCAAGCACAGGTTTCATATTCTTAGGAAATGTTGAGATGAATATTTGACAAATTCTTGGTTCTAATGTTTAGTTTTTACTAATGATTTTGTGCCAACTTTGTGCTCGTTCATTAAGTAATTTTAGTTGCATCTATTTTATAAGTTTATAAGTTTTTATAGAAGCTCCTTTTTGATTTGTATAAATCAAAGCGTTACACCAGGATCTACTGTAGTGTTTCCTTTCACATGAAATCTTCACCACCGATAAATGTTTTCATCCTTGGGAAAAAAAAAAAAAACACATCATTCTTCCGTAAGATGAAAGCTATCTCTGTCAGCAGGTTACAGCTTCAGGATTCACCATGACAGTTTCCCCTCTCAGGTGAAGGAATGGTGTTTGATTTATAAACAAGAGAGAGGCGATATATCTTCCTCGCACACACTCCTGCTCAAACAGCCAGCTGCTGTGTGCTTGCTCTCCATCCCGTGAAGCAAATATCAAAGACGCGAGGCAGAGCCTTTGTGGATATTTGAAAGGGGAAGGAAATGGGATGTTTGACATATCTAAGAAGAGTTTAGTTCAAGCTTTAGTGGCATCATTCCTCTTATGTCAAAGACCGAGATATTCCTCTGATCAATAGTTCAAGAGGCACACGCGTTATGAACTAGAAGGTAGGGGAAACAGCACATTGTCTCCCAGAAAAACCAGAAGTGAGCCAAACAGTGTTGGTAAGAGCAAGACGTATATTTATGTCTTGCCATTTGCAGGACTTGAATGAGTTGAATGTGAGTCTTCCCATTTCCTACAACACAAGCCAGACAGAGGGATGAAAAGCAATGTTTCATGCAACAATATCATAATTGTGTACTGAAGTGCATTTGGGAGATTTTAGAAGAATTTACTCAGGCTTGGTCAAAATCGGATTAGTGATTTGTCATTGTGTGAACACACAAACAAATAAACAAAGAGAGGAGATGAAAGAATCACACAGATGCTGCTTTAGTAAACACGCATTCCCAGAGCAATGAGAGCTGCAAAATAAATTGTATTTCGTGGTTAGCTTCCGTTTTATCTTTACCTGCAGGTGGCAGAGTACACGCCTTTGGGTGGCTGGTGGCAGCGGGCGGGTTGTTCCTGTGCGGAGGACTCCCACCAATGAGATCAGAGTGATGGACCCTGGAGACTGTAGGAGACTGGGGGATGCTGGGAAGTGTACGAGACTTAGCCAGTATGGGTCTCTGCAGCTTCCTTTCCAGTGACCTGGTTGGGTGGTATAAATAGTCAATTAGATGGAGTGTTTAGTTTCCAGTGATTATCACACTCACAACAGCCTGGTATGAACAGTACCTCCATTAGAATAAACTGGAAGACAGACGTATAAAATTGTGACACTGTACAATATAAGACGTAATATGTACGTAAACACCCAACCATACACACACTTATGCACACACACTGATGCACAAACAGCTTACTGTTAATGAGCAACAAGAGAACAGCTGTAGCGATCAATAGTAAAATGACTTCCACCTCAGCATAATCAGGCTGAAGGCCATTTGAATGACAGCCAATAGAAATTGCTTCCTTTTATACAGTGGCAGTTGATACCAAGCATTCTCCAGTGGGACACCAATCAATAGCCACAATCACAAGATCAGCTTAATAGCAATTTGGGGACCAGCCACAGCAGTCAGATAATCTGCATATATAAATGAGGAGTTGTGACGCACATGTTAAACAGCTAAATGGCTTTGCTTGTTTGCCAGTGTATTTTCAATGAAGACATAGATGAGAGAAGTACAAATAGAAAAGCAAGCCTTGTTGTTTCTATTCAAGCAGAAGAAAATGTATCCTTCCAACCGTAGCTGTTATAATGACAATAATAATACTAATGAAAATAAACAACATTACAGTACAATCCATCACTACAACCATCAAACATCAGTACAATCAATAGTAAGACATTAGAGCGAGTGAGCTAGTTTTTTTATTTTTTTTTTTAAAAAGGGTTTTTAAGAGCAGTTTTGAATTCTGTAATTGAGTCCAGCATCTGGATGAATTAATGTTTACATTAAGATTTTAAAGTTAATCCGTTGTGGCACAGGTTGCAAGTGTAATTGATTGAGCAGGGGAGTGACATGTTCAGTGGACTATGAGCCTGTAATAATCCATGCTACAGAGAAGTAACCAAAGCATTGGCTAGGACCTCTGTGGAGAGTTGTGTTAAAGTAGTCTGTTGTTGTTTTGCAGATAGAAGGCGGCAATCTAGGAAATATTAGAGTGGAGCAAGACAAGGATAACACCAAGGCTCTTAAACTGTGTGGAGACAGGTATCGTGGCTTTAGCAATGGTTGAGTGAACAAATATTAGTTTTTAAAGCCAATGAGGAGTAACTCAGTGTATTACCACTGAGTTTTAGGTAGTTGTTTGTTATCCACGTGTGTAGATTGGAGGGGAGAGTAGAGGTGGTTAGCCCAGTGTACTCGTAAAGCTGTGTATCATCAGCGTAACAGTTTAAGTGACTACTCATGAATGGCTACATTACCATAGATGTGATTATTTTAACACAAAATCATCCCTAATATTTTGTGTCTCAGTATAGTGGAACAGAGATAAGACCTGAAAAAGCAACAAATCAACAGTACTGAGTCACTGCAGCGAATTACTGTCCAATGCCAGCACTGATCAGCTTGATGTGATCAAATTCAATGAAACGTGGCCAGCATTTCAGACATCAGAGTCAGTCGAGCAGGAGAGGAGGATGTCTGACCTCCAAGGTCTTGCATGACAAATTTGGGTACAGAACACATGTTCCCAGGTTGAAAATCAGATGAGGACATGCAAGCTCGAGTGCGAGTTCCCCCTAGCTGATATGTCCTACATTTTCTGATGGGTTTTGGAAGATAAATTTAGTGGGCTGATATCAAAATATGATTTATTTATTTGTTTCATTTTGATTTTGACAAACACGTCAGTGGCAGAATAGGACACTGCTTACAAACAAAGATATTACATTTAATATACTAACAAAACATTGTGTTTGATTGTACTAGTATATGTACAGGGGTGCATTTTTTTCCCCACTGGCCAGCAGGCAGCGACTCCACTGGCTCCAAAAAGAAGTCTGCTTGTATTTAAGTCTATTTAAGACCCTACTTGTCACTCGATTTATTACTTCAGTTAATATCTTCCTAATAACGTTATGGTTTCAAAGGGTAAATTCAGCATGATGTTCATTTGGAATATTATGGTCTCATTTACAGAGTAAAATAGGCAATAAAAGGATATGTTTCAAGGCGGGGCTAGCTTGTGACTAACCAATCAGAGGGGGTCTTCACAAAGTGCAGGGGGGGAAAAAAATAAAAGTCAAGCATCACTACTAGCTTCAAACAAGATGATGGCAACCAAAATGTTAATGTTTATCTAGAAAATAAGCACATTTATTTAAAGTTGACTTTTAGAAACATTACATCCAATTTTAGCTAAAATGCAGGACAAAACCATAATGGTGTCATATGTAGCCAAAGTGGCAATAATACCGGCAACTGTGGCAAATTAAATATCACTCAATGAGCATATTTCATCAAATATCATCAATACTAGCTGATGTAAGCCAGCCAATTATATAGCCTTTGATCTGCGCATGGGATCACATCAAATCCATTACAGGCTTGACTTCAAAATAGAAGATTATTAAACATTAATCAGTTAATGAGAGAATAAAATGCTGTTGCATATTGTAGTTGTATATGCATTACACGCTGAATAGCAGCCTTCTTGGTGCCAGCGTGATTTTACAAGCGACTTTTTGACATTTCCTTTAACAGACAAGTGCTCTTGAGCAAAACTCTAAATGTGCCTGTGTTTGAGGGAGATATTTAAATACTACTGAAATACTACTTCAGTTCTCTCTTAACTCCCTTGAATGGCTCGGGATGTATTTTCAGGCTTGGGGCTATTTATCACTAGGGAGCTATCAGGTAAACTGACAGCTAGCTCTAAGTCAGCACATCCACAGGCTTGAGAAATAAAGTACAGAATTACAGTATGCCTGCTGTCAGCTAGCAAACTATTCCCCTGATAGAGGAGGTGGGTGTTGCAGTTGTGAATATTTGACCTGGGATCAGAGAATCCCTGAATGAGATTCACAGCAGAGACACAGAGGACGCAGGATGGTCTGATTATGAACAATGCTATTGAATTGAGTGTTGGAGGAAGCGCTGACAGTGACTGTATACATGCTGGGATAGCGCTCGCGCACACACACACACTTTGATGGTAATAGAAACAGGCAGGTCTCTCACTCCTCAGCAATCCATACCGACTTGCATGAAAAAGCATTTGCCTGAAGCACACACACATGCATGCACACACTCATAGTTGGCATTAGATGAAATAACTCCACCGGTAAACACACGTAGAGACACACATAAACACACATGCACAAACACAGTTGGTGGCCTCCCACCAGCATGATGATAACACACTGGGCTGAACAGCCGGCCCAGGCCACTCTGACAATTTGGGCCTCACTCATCCTACAAACCTGTTGCTAAGCGACTCTGTCTACAAAAACAGGGGATGAGGAGAGAAGAGAAGAGGAGAGGAGAGGAGAGGAGAGGAGAGGAGAGCAGAGGAGAGGAGAGGAGAGGCTTGTTTTTGCTTCCCAGCAGCAATCTACATTTTCACGAAAACAATGTCTTGCCCCGAGTTGTATGCATCAAGTCCACCACATGTTTTCTGTTGCCAAATGTATTATCTCTGGTCCTGCAGTCATGGGAGATAACCCACTTTCTTTGTCAGAGTCTGTGAGAGAAAATAAAATACAACGGTAAATAAATGCGTTGTTTTGTTTTTTTTTTAAATAAGAATGAAATACAATGAGTTGCTTGAGGGTAGTGAGAGGAGGGATAGCAAAACTAATTATAAGACGATGGTGTGGCAGTGACGTGTGAAAACGCATGCCGGAAAGAGGAGGCCCACGTGCCAGCCGACCACAAACACGTTCTTCTGTAGCTGATTGACAACGACAGCTCAGAGGACTTTGTAAAAGCTTCTGTTTTCTTCTGCCCTTGCTGCAGGCTAAAATATGCTTTGCTCCCCCTCCTACAGGAACAGGTTTTAGTGCAACAGATGTATAGCAATTTGTATCAGTGACCTATTTTGATGCTAAAAGTAGCACATGCAACTCCTTGACTGTGAAGTATTTCCCCAGCTCTGACACGACAACTGAACAGTTGAGTAATGTGCGGTGAGTTTTTATATCCTCATCCTTGACTCAAGCTGCTCTGTAGGTCGTCGTATCATCATTGAGGCTTGACTAAATGGGAATCCGTTTCCAGTAGCTTGATGAATGCTGTATGATGGTGAAAGGCACTGTTGTTGAATGCAGCTGTGGTGAGAGCTATCCATGGTGCTGAACCAACTTCTAACACACACAAAGTAGTGCGTGCACATCCTCATATCCATTTTTACAGAGATATCCACAGTTTTTATTAAAATATCTTTGGTACAAAAGGAAGAATATTTCACTTCTATGGTTAAACCAATTAAAAATTTAACCCTGGCTGAAACAATTCAGAGTAATGAGTCCTATATATCTTTTTATCGTTTTCTAAATCCAATCTTAAACATTTTCCCACTGGTACATCAGCACTAATGAATGTTCCATTTATTAATGAGAGGTTCTTCTGAAGCCAGTTAAATAGCACATGGTTACTCAGCCAAACTTACTGCTTGGTACTGAGCCATTCATTAGAAGTCTTATTCAGTATTTATGCACTCTCACTGTGTTTGAATGTGGATGTGTGTTTTGGAGGTTGAATCTCTTTACTTCTCTTCTCATCTTTCTCTTTACACTTTTGTCTTCCCTCCAGATAATTTCTAGCTACTTCAATGCATTTTCTTTTTGAGAAATCACCTTCTCCTCTAAGGGATTCCTGAATATTCAAAAAGCAGCACTTTCTACAGATAAAACTCACTGATGATAGCAGCATACATAAATGTTGGTGCTGGGAAAACATGGACCATTCTGGGGAGGATGAGAGAAACAGGACTGACCCTATGGGGCAAAAGGATATAAACAGATTAACCCCTGTCCTTCTTCTCTGTCCGTCTTTCAGTGATTCAGTTGCAGAGGAGTCACTAGACTGAACAGATTGAATGAAGCAGCTTTGAGCAGCTCAAGTGACAGGCAGGAGCAAAGGCCAGCTATTGTGGATTTGCAAACGTATCCATCTAAATTACAAAATAATGGACATTAAGTTTTTCATTACAGACTGACTTGTTATCTCTCATCGTTAATTATCGACTGACTGACTTGTCACCGTTCACAATGGCTGTATCCCAGGGGGCACAATGAGAGCCTTCCCTGTGCAAAAAAATGCTGAAACTACAATATTTCTCTTTTGGAAGAAAATTTCATTTCATTTACAATCACACTGCTTCACAGCAAAAATGAAAGACCTAAAATGTGAATAAGTGAAGAAATGAGCACAGCTGAGCTGTTACAAGCAAAGTAATGGGAAAACCTACACAACATCTTAACACACGATGAAAAAATAATGGAAAATTCCAACATATTTTTTTAGCATTTTTCAGTAGCATTTAAGGTGGAATGTTGTGGTTTTATTGTAACAAAGATACGATTTTTACGGCTTAAAGGCCAAATGGAGACAGGAGTGCTGTACCCTGTGAGCTCTTGGCAAATCTAAATTTAAAGGCAGTCAGTAATTAGTCTCAGTAGAAGGTGGCAGGTGGCGTGGGTAATTTCTAGACAATACTGGAATGATGGAGAGAGGGCTCACCATGAGCCTGATTTCTATTATTTCACCGTGAATGAGCATTAAGTGATAACAATCCATGCTATCTTTCACTGCACATGAGATATAAATGCATTCATCCATCTCAATAAAACTCCCAGCTATTGACTGTAGTAATTGGGGACTTTTTTTGCACAGCATTGCACTTTTCTTCCAGCTCCAATTCAATCAGAAACATAGGAGGGGGAAGAGGTCAGCTGTCCTGGTCCAACATCTACAAACAGACTTCTTCGCAACTCTGATACCACCAAACCCCTCTGGCTCCGTCTTTGTGGATGTCAGAGTAAAGCAAGAACAGGCGTGAGAGAAATAGTGGTGATGGATATGAAAAGAAAAACAAGACTGAAGTCAGGGAGAAAGATAGAACAAGATGAAGGGACATAGGAAGGGGGTGGCATGTGAGAAGAAGACAGTGAGTGGGAGAAGCAGAGACAAAGACTGTGGGAATGAGAGAGATGCTGGATTTGTAATGGCAGCGAATCTGTGAGCTTTTTGTGTACCAGAAGTCCACCCACGTTAACACTTATGCTGTGAGTGAATGATATGAGATTTGATGGATGTTATTTCAAAGTCTAGAGTAGTGGCAGTACTTTCATCTGTGGATGAAACTAACATTTATTCTTCTTATTATTATTAATTTGTCAATTATTTCTTTACTTAATCAACGAATAGAATAAAAGACAACGAAAACAAATTGTATCTCTTGACTTCCTTTTATCCATGGCCTTGCATGTTGGGTGTTGGGTGATTTTATTGCTCCCGTGCCATACAAATCGGTTTATAGTTTGCAGCTGAAACACTTTTTGCTCTAATTCAATTTGAAGAGCTCCCATTGGTGAATTTGATTGAGCAGTTGTAGCCAGTTTCACGACACAGCGTGCCACAGAATGGACCCAACAAATCGATAATAAAATTTGTTGCCAACTATTTTCATAATCAAATTTTATTGATTTGGTGTTGCAGCCCTGCTTTTGTCCAGGTTGAATAATTTACTGTCTGCTGACAGGCAATTTAAAGGGAGTCTTGGTAAAGCTTTTACAAGGGCACCGTTACCAGTAGAAAGAACTGGGAAGCAAAAAGAGAAGCACAGAGCTGTAATCTTTCCTAGGGGCCATACTTCAGCAGCAAGCAAAGCAAATTACAACCTCTTTCTCAATTCGGGACACTAATTGCAGTGCTGTGATACAAAGCAAGAGTCTGTTAGAATTTAGTTAAGCCATGCAAATTAAGTTTGCAGGGTGTGAACAGCTTCTGTGTGACACAAAATTAAGTAGTAAAACTTCAAAACCATTCCAGGTCCTCTATATTTAGATAAAATAACAGCAAAGCCACAGAGGAATTGGACATATTTAATGTACAGTGCATCACCTTGCACAGTCCTATTCAGAGGTGGCTGTGATTTAGAAATGTAGGCTCAGGACAGAAGGAGACAGATGATGATTAAACATGTCTCACACACACACACACACACACACTCTTCAAAAGTAATTTCAAATGTAGCTACTCAAGGTGGTGGCAGAGTTCACGGTTATGGTCATGTGGCATTAAAATTGCTGCTTCAAATCCCCAGATTCTTTGGAAAACAGTGCGTGACTCTGTATTGATGAAGGACAAACATATTCCCTTCTTCAGCGGCTACTGTCAATCTGCCCTTGAGCAAGGCACTTGCAGAAACGCTGGAGCCTCTCAGTAAGACAGAGCTGTGGTTGTCACTGGGAAGCTGTGAACGTGTGGGAAAGTATGATGTGCGAAAGCAATGCTGCTGGAAGAGGGAATGTGCACGAGGTAAACTAAAGGTCTTCCTCCTTCTGTCTATCTCTCCTTATCCTCAATATGCAGTATATATATATATATCGACTTTGCCCTCTCTATTTCTATCTATAGAAAAGCCTCTGTATTCAACGGTGCATCAGTGGGAAGAATCCATAGTAGCCAGCCCCATGCCTGACAACACACATCCACTGCTTATGTAACACAGCGCTTGCATACACATGCAGACACATACTCACATGCACACACACACACACTTGTATACAAACACCTGTATGCCAGACGGACTTTTTTTAGAACAATTTTAACTTATAAACAGCCTGCATTCTTATTCAGATCACCATGGTGTGATTTCCTTTGTTTGACAGGATTAATCCTCACATATATTCATCAAATATAATTAATGAGCAAATATTAAATCATTATATTCTGACAAAAACACTGACAGACAATGTGCGAGGTACAATGAGGGCTGAGACCATAATCTTCTCAAGACAAAGCATACGTGACAATGTATGTTTACAGCCATAGACAGATGCATATTGTGCCATGCACCGTTGTGCTGGCATACCTGTGCACAGACACAGACACTCATAGACATATACACAGGTTACCTGGCCTCTGCCACAGTGCAGCAGTAACTGCCACTGCGCTGTGAGCTCCTGCCCACCCGCAGCTCCTCTTGAGACTTACGCCGATTAAAGTAGTCTGTGAGTTTCCCAAAACTCGCCATCTTCCCTCTCTCTGCCCACCTCCACCTCCCTCTCTCCTTTTGCCTGCTTTCCCTTTGATCCGTAAAAAAAAAAAGAAATGTTTCTGGTTCTGTTCTGCAAGGCTCCTCAGCACACGACCTCCTGACTTGATGTCTGCACTCCACTGCTTCTACCTGGATTGAGTGGCACTGCTCAGCGTCAGCCGCGGGTCCAAGTCTCCCTGTGCTCCCTCATCCTCTTGTGCACAGCACTTAATGTGCAGAGGAACGATCCAAACCCCGCTCTGCCTTTCTCTGCCTCTCTCCTCTTTCGATCGTTTGCTACAGCTCAGAGTGCACACACTGGCTCTCTCAAAATAGTAACGTTTGTAACTGCCTACCAATCGACACAGCAGGAGGAGTGCCCCCTCACTGGAGAGCAAAAGAGAAGGAGGAGAGAGAGAAACAGAGAGAGAGAGAAGAAGAGGGAGTGAGAGAATGAGAGGAGGAGAGAGGTGTTGGCTCAGTGTCGGTCTTCTTGTGTGCAGGCGAAAGCAGAGCTGGTGGGAGAATATGAGCTGCTATGATGCTTGTATCAAAGCCCACCCCCCTCTTTCTCTCTCTATGTCTCTGTTTTTTTTTAGCGCATATTGGCTGTGTTGCGCATTCTCTCACTCTCTCTGTCATACAAGAATTCTTTCACATGGCCATTCGACTCTTGGTGAGCTCACACGATCTTCCATCAAAGCTGGAGAGCAGGTGGCAATGGTTGAGCTTATTTTTGTGGTTATCGGGTCTTTTTTCTGTTCCTTCCCCCTCTCTCTCTCTCTTTCTCTCTCTCTGTCACACGCACGCACACACACACACACACACACACACACACAAGCACACATAGACACCGACACACTCACATTCGACCTGAGGTGCACCTGCCCCGAGACTTAACTTCCCTTGCTTGTTTTTCTGTGCGGTTGTTTGTGTCCATGTGTGTTGTGTACAAGGACAGAGCTCTCTTTAACTCTAATTCCAGCACCCATGGAAAAACAAGCAGAGGTTTGGTCAGAATGGCCCCACACATCTATCTGAAGGGAATCCACTCGAAATAAAAAAGGGAAGATGTGAAGACGGAGGCAGCGAGGGAACGAGGGAAGGACACGAGAGAGGGGTAGAAGGTATAGAGGGAGGGCTCTTTGTGAAGAGCTCATTAGTGAGTGGGAGTGTCTGTGCATGTCTGTGTGTGTGTGTGTGTGTGTGTGTGTGTGTGTGTCCCTCCCACACATCCAGACACCATACATACAGACATTCCTCCTCTGTCGGTCTCAGTTCTTGTTGTTTTTTTTATTTTTTGTTTTAGTAAAGGTGACAATGTCTTCTTTCTCTATCTCTCTCTCTCTCTCTCTCTCTCTCTGGCTTTCTGCTTTCACTGTCTAAATATCTCAGCCCCCCCCTCCCCCTTGCTGTCTGCCTCACCATCCTCTCATCTGCCCCCCCTCCACATCCTCCAGTCTCCCTCTCTTTCCCTCTTTTTCCTCCATTCAAAAAGCCAGAGGGCAGCTTCTAAACTATCTGGCACGTACATCCTGCTGACTGGAGCGGGTAAACATCAAACCCCAAATTTGAAATGTAAGTATACATCTACATTCACACATGCAACAGGCTTTCTAAAGCAGCCAGGATCCACACTCTTCCAGAAATTATATAACCTCCCACTATAGTTTTCACCTTATTCTATTAAATTTAATGACAATAACATACTGCTTTGATGAAATAAATCCAGGTTCTGTGGCATCACGTGCATTCATTTGAGGAATAATCTGGGACACTGCTGGGCTTGCGCAGGAATGATCATGTTCAATTACTGGTCAGCTAACATCCACTCTATCAACCTCACAAGAGAATATCAAGTAAATCGAGCTCAAATGATGCATTTCTGACGTATTGGTGAGCTTCGCCACTTGGGCTGCAAATAACAATAAAAGAACAGGGAAAATGCACACCGCAATTTTCCTCAGATGTCTTGTTTTGTGCAACCAACAGTCCAAATCCAAAGATATCCAATTTACTATAATGTAACACAAGGAAAAGCAGTAAAACCTCCCGAGAAGGTTTAACCATCGAATGTTTGGCATTTTTGATTAAAAATGTTTGATTAAACAGTTACCCAATCAATTGAAATAGCTGCAAATGAATTCTATGCAAATAGATTAATTGATTGTTGCAGCTCTAATCACCCCCAACAGTTTCAGAGAGCAAGAATTTTGAGGGTGGAAGAAGCTTTCACAAGAGATTGAGAGGTAGTGAATCTTGATATTACTCACTGGGAAAATAGATCCCTAAACGAGCTGCTGAAACCGATAAAGAGAGGCTGCAAAGTGTGCAAGGCAGACCACTTTGTGCGAACAGCAGCTGACCTGTGTTTGTGCACACGTTAAGAGAAAACACACGTGTGACCAAACCACAGAGGACAAGTGACACCAATGCTCTTAAATGTGCCCACTGTGATTAGTTATTGGTAGCTGCCTGTTCAGCTACACTGCAGAACAGATAGTGTCGACAGGTCAAAAAATATTGTTATCATCCCCATTAATCCCACTGCCGAGACAGAAACACATTCCAGTTTTATTAAAAGCCTCAGTGACACTGATGCACAGAACAAGATTTTAACAATTTACACGTTATGGGTCAGTGTGTGTCAGTGTGTGTGTGTTTGTCCGTATCTGTCTGTGTGTGCTGCGCTTCTGTTTGCTGTGCTGTGATTCCATGCTGTAGTTAATGTTGTGTGAAAGGTGTGGGCTGTGTGAGCCACGCAGGTTCCTGTGCTAAAAGAGTTCAGCGTATTGATCAGCCTCTCCCGTCTCCCTCCTTCTCAAGCAAAATTCTCTTCATCCGCTCCTCACCGATTTGCAGCTCCCCTCCCCCGACCGCCCATTGATCTGAGAAGGAGCGCGGTTTGACTATATTGCCCAGGAGGCATAGCAAGTAAGAGGCTGAGTCCCTGGGTAGAAAGGGCAGGAAGCTAGAGAGAGAATACCGAGGAGACAGGGATAGACAAATTAGGTGAACATAGTGCAATATTAATGACCTGGCCTGCATCCTCATCTCTGCTGACAATGCAATATTATTCTTCAATATTCTTCCGCAGTGTTAAAGCAATAGATGCATACGCATTTGCAAAACAGATTCATCAATACTGTGTTGTAGATTGTAGATTAATTTGAGAATAATTCTGAAACTATCAAAATCAGCCCATTTTACACTTTTTGGGGGAACATTATGTGAGTGCTTTAGATAATTAATGAATGGGGTTTGTTTTTATTTCTTTTTAACCACTAGGACGCGGAATAATGCCATGTTTTGTGCGCAAAACTGCTGCTAATCATCACTACAATCGAGGCAGTGAAAGACTGATAGAAAAGTGTCCATACTGTGTACTGTGTTTATGAGTAATTCTGCGTTAAAGTACTGTTTGAAAATTCCTTTAAATCCTGCTTTTATTGATTCTGAGGAAAGTCTTTGACACCTTTTTTGGCCAATAAATGCCCGTTTTAAATAGCTGAGGATATTGAGAAGCGGAGAGAGGAACAGTTAGAGTCAGGGAGACAGACAGAGCTCAGAGGATTGAAGGAGACAGAGAAAGAGAGTGAATCTTGACAACAAAAATAAAAGAATAGGGCAGCAACAGAGACCACAACAAGCGTCTGAGGGGAATTAACCCCCACAGCAAGGAACTATTGACAGTCCTTTTTGCCTTAACTGTGCATTTGGCTCTAAAAAGGTTTTGGCTGATGAATAAATCATACACCTCTATTTTTTTCTTGGACTACTTTGATTCAAACAGAAAAACATCGTCAGTTTGGGATATTTGGGAGCACAATACTTGGCTTGAGAAAGTTGTTTCCACTGAACTAAAAATGGAGAGGATGTCATCTGTTACCAGAACTTTTAATAAATCAAATGCTGAATAATTCAATCATGATTTAGATTTAAATAAATTGTACTTCATTCTGGTTTTAAGTCACAGTGACTTAAGTGGTTTTTTACATTTTCTTGTTACACAATTCAGTCATTGTGTTTTCCTGGTAAATGAAACAATCACAGTCACCAGCTGTTTTTGTTTCTGACAGACAGGATTTTCACACCAGCTAGTGCAGTCACCAGAACATAATAATAATAACAATATATAAAATAATAATATAGATTCATGATGCTTTACTAATGTTTAACACACAGAAGCTATTGAGACAGAGCTGTCAGGAACTGAACTGGGTCCTTCCGTGGTGGGCAAGTGTTTATTTTTAGACAACATGAAGACTATCTGAGTATTTTCACCTTTGTATTGGTATCGCATATATGACTGCAAATAAGCAGCAAGTAATTGCTGTGCAAAATCTTATCATATACAACTCACTTTGTGATGAAGTTTTAATAATAAAATCTGGGATCTTTATGAAAAACAAAAACAAATTCCAGTCAAAACTTGACATCTGTATTATCCTTCTGTATCTCTCATGGTATGTTGTGCACATGGAGCATGTGTGTAATCATCACTGCGAAATCAATACCAACTTGTGGCACACTGAAGACTGACAATAACCATTCACCAAGTGCTCCGTCTGCAGGCATCCTGATACATCAGTCCACTCTAGAGCTCATTTGATAAGAGAGAAACAGCCAGCCATGGAGAAAGTGAGAGACAGTTTAAGAGAGCTTCTTCGATAATTACTGTGGCAGCACTCAGCAGCCTTCCCTACTGGGATTAGTCAGACAGGACCATTCACATGCCAAGACACACACACACACACACACACAGAATCTAAGTTATTCACAGTAAAATGAACACCATCATTTTGGAGCACACCACAACATTTTATGCCCTTGTAGAATGATAAGTACCCTGTATAGAACCAGACACACACAGACACACATCACACGCTGTGGACGAACACTGCCACCGTCCTTATGAGTCATCAGTGAAGGGCCCCGCAGAGCAGCCTGGGGATAATCTCCTTCTCCCTCTGTGCGGATGTGTGAGTGTGTTGCAGCCTTGCCTGTGACCCGTTCATCATCCGTTTTAACATTCCTTTCTTTTATTTCTCGTCTTTAGTCATTTCACGTCAGCACGTCTTGGATCATAATCCTGTAAAAAAAGCTGGTGTGACAGCTCCTTTACCAGTTGCATATATTACACACAATATGGCACAACACAGCAGCTTGGTTCTACAACTAATTACAGCTACAGCTACCTGCACCTTCTACAGGAATAACCAACATTAGCCAACATTTCCTGTAATTTTATCCAGCTTTTTGGCTTCCTACACATATTCCTACATATATACAGTAGCTTGGCATTTCAGATCAACTTCACTGGGAATTTTTAAGAATTATTGACATGTGTCCATGCATGTGTGTGTGTGCCAGGCCTGGTACACTGTGTATCCAGCTCAAGGGGTGATCAGAGAGGAACAAACAACAGCTGGGTTCCACATGATTCATATCTCCTGCTGATGTATTCTGTATTAGCGAAGAGGAAACGTCAGTGATATAAAGTCTCTGTCTCAGTCAGTTCCATATTTGCATACCCTTGTATGTGCGCATACATATACATATATTTTTGTTCATTAGACAAGAGGAATCACTCTTTGAAGCTAATGTATCATTAGGCTGGCAGCAATGGTATTACACACAGAGAATACTAAAAATCATGTTTGCCCTCAAGCACTGAGTCACAATGCTTTCTGTCGACTTTCATTTAGTACTTTTAAATGATATACAAAGGTTGTAAAAGTAATTTGGCTAGCAGTGTACTTGTGTACTTTTCCTTTATGTTAATTTGTGTTCTTTGAAAGTCAGAGTTGTGCCGCTTTTTTCAAATGCTAAAAAAAACAATAATCTGCTTCAGAATAAGCATTTTACACAGCACATGAACACTGCTACTATTGGGATGTTGCCACAGAACATACCTATTGTTAAAGATATTAGTTATTAGTTATACATGCTGCAATAATGAGCCAAAACATCATCTGTAAAAAAAAAAAAAAAAAAAGGCTAAAAGTCACACCCTGAAAATGTCAGTTCAATACACTTTAAACAAGGAGACCTTTGTTTGATTCCTCATATACTTTATCTGCGTTTCATCATTTGGCAGAATCAGTTTTGGTATTTACAGATGACAGCTGACAGATATCAGTTGCATTTTATGGTGAAATATTGTGGTCAAATGATCTTTTCAAGTGTTACATAATTTTGCTAGAAACAGCAATCAACTGACAACCATCTGGAGCAGCGGCGCCAGAGTAGATACACTGATGGTGGGATAGAGGGAGCTATGACGGATGAAGGAGTGAAGTTTCTGGCCTGTGTAAATATTTGTTCTTCCCATGCTGAAGATGTTTTCACATGTTTGATTCCATTTTTAATCGCACGTTATGTTATGGAAATGTTTTCCGATGCATTACCACACACAACAGTACTGTGAATCAGTGCAACAACACTGAATAACTGCGCAGAGCGATGGACTAACTACAGTGTGTCAATTATATTTTTTTCCATTTATTAGTATTTATTTTTGTTGATTTTAATACTCTACCCTCATGCTATAACCAATGGCTGTCTGGAAGATAGGGAAATATAAAGGTAGCATGCTAGGAAATAACATATATAAAACATCAGGTTTGTTGTTATCTTTTAAAACAAATGCACGAAGGAGCTGAAATTGAGAAATAATTTACATTTGTTATGTGGGACAACAGTGATCAAAATAAATAATGCGACTTTCAAGGCAAGCTGTGGTCCAGTTTTTCCGCATAAGCTGTGAAAAGTGTGCCAACTTTCTCTGTAACAGTTTAGTTTGTGACAACTTTCTTCAGCTTACATAATTTTCAGCGTCACCAAAAGGTTCTGAATATTTTTGGGTATGATTCTCGTCCACCATCTCCTTTCTTCCAGGAAATGCCCACGGGGAGGAGATTCAGACTGCTTTGTTTTAAAAGTGAGAGGCTCAAAAGAAGAACATTCCCTTTAGGCTGTTTGACCGATGAGCAGTAAGCCTTTGGCACTTTAGGGTACATTAGTTTTTAGCTTGTTGTCTTTCTCTGTACTTATATGGTATTTTCTGTATATTCAGAAGCCTGTTTAGCTTGGTGTTCTTATATGTTCTGTTATATGTTGTCCTGTCCATCTGTTTGACTGTGAGCTCACCAAATCAAGTTCATTAAAACTTTCACTGTAAATGTAGCTCAAGCTTTGCTAAAACCTACTTTGAATAGACCAATGCTTTTTAAAAAGGACTAAATCAGCACTGTTCTATAAATACATTCACACACATACACATAAACTCGAAGGTAAGCGTGGACACACACACACATACACACCACAGTGGAATGCAATATTTCTCTAAATGAATCACCTTCAGAGAGAAAAATGGAAATGCTCTGCCTCGAGGACTTGGAACCAGATGCTATTTTACCCCTTTTTCTCTCTCTTCCTCTCTCCCTCCTTTGCTCCCTCTTTCCCTACCTGTCTATCCATCTCCTCCTCCCTCGCTCTGTAACATCACCCTGTCCCTCCCACAGTCTGCATAAGGCCAGTCAGACATACTGCAATTTAGAGAGCTTCTGGTCCTGAGGGCTGGACTGAATAAAAGATGAGGCAATGTAAGTACTGGCTGCTGACTTTGAACTTCTCTTTAACTCTGTTCACCTCCCTTACCTCTAAAATTGCTTACGTATTTTAACCATTTCATTGCTCACTGAAAACTAAATTATGTTCGAGTGAGATGGATTTCCTCCTTGTTGGGAAATAGACTCAATCATATCTTGCACCAGAGTAGAAACTTTGAGTCTCTAGCCTAAAAAGCCTAAAAGCCTAAAAAGGGTATCACTGACTTGGAACATTGCAATATGGATTGATTTTTGTATGTGCTTCCAGCAATTAAAGCAGAAATATCAACTAACTGACTAACTAATTTTTATTTGGGTTAACCTTCAGGTACAGCGGAAATTAGCCCAAAACGTCACTCAGTGAACTTCAACCAATGGTTAGAACCACCTGTAAGGTTTATGAAGCCCTGTTACTTTCAAATTGTTTTTTTTTATCATCTATTTATTTATTTATTGCCAATTTATTTTGTGAGCATTTTTGTATTGTCATTGTCTGGCTGCATGGGCTGTACACTGTTTGGAAAACCAAAATAAAGCAATCAAATTACAAATCTTAATTTGCAAGATGCAAGGCAAAACACTTGATGTTAAAGTGTCCAATTTATGTCATGTCCAATTTAAAAGCCAATCACAGAGAGGACAGGGTAAAAGGAACTGTGGGATCAGATGAAAAGAATGGAAAGAGTCCAATGCTTTAATATTTATGGCTCCATGTAAACACAAATATATAAGCAGTTTATACATATGCATGATAAACCTGACGGGTTGAGTCGTGAAAATATTCCCAAGGATCCTATTTTTGTTCCAACCTTCCCACTCCTCCTCTCCGCTCTGTAGTGGTTTTCCAGCTTAATCCCCAGTGATTAGAGAGCTAATCAATTCTTCTTGGGGGGGGATTTACTGAAGTGTTGAGGTGTAGTTAAACATACACACACAGGGTTCAGCCCACCGTGTCTGTGAGTGTCCAGTGTGTCGAAGTGTCCTTGAGCAACCAATCAGCTCTCATGTCTCTACGATCATCCACTGGAGTTCATACAATTCAGAGTCAGTATCTGGTAGAACTGCATCAGGACGACAAGCAGCGAGTGTCAGTGTTTTGACGTTTTAACCATTTACTACATATTTTATACTCTTAGCAACATCACTGTTTTTCTGACTTCCATGCAGCCACAGTATTTAATTAATTTCACAATCTAATGAAATGAACTTGGTGTTGGAATGGTGATGATTTTCATCACGTGTCATCCACCAAACATGTGTGGTTAAATAATTGCATGTGAACCAACAACACTAAGCAGGGCTGGCTATCACTTTGTCCATCAACCAACATAATCTCAAAATCAGATTAGGTTGAAATGTTGCATCCTTATTATTTTAATGTTCTCAGCATATGATTTTTATAAAACTCCCTTTTGAAAATTCATTATATTTCTGAAACAGTATCACTGGAAAGCGACTATTCCTTCCAAAAAATCTCCATGTCTCGCTTTCAATCAAGTGACTGAACTAAATACATTCACTGCTGTCTTTGTTTTTCCTCTCACTTAAACATCTCTGAGGACGATTCACTCCATATACACACACACACACACAAGCCCTGTTTTGAAAGAAGCCGACCACTGTTTCTGTTTTTGCTCATGTCTGATGTCTAGCCGACCACCCTCCATGATTCATTATGCTGCAGTTCAGTTAGATTTGAGCTAAGCAGTGTGCCATTCCTCATTGTCGTAATTATCTGGAGAGTTATTAGGCTGCTGCTGCTGTATGTATTTGTGTGTGCATGAATATGAGGAGGTGGGGTGTTGAGTGCTCCTCCAGTGACGCTTGCAACAACACAAAACAACCAGAATCTCTTTTAAATGAATGAATCGTGTTTTGAACAAAAGAGCCACTAAATCTGATGCTAGCTACGCACACACATACAAGCACCAAAAGCTATAATGACAAGAAAGAGATGACGGGAAAACACAGTGCCAATGAAAAGGATCAAGGACGTGGTAGTGGCCACGCAGTTGTGAGTGCTTGTAGAAAGTTTTGACGGTGTGCTGAGATCATGTCTATGTGCAGACACAGACATGAGACCTTCCAGCTATGCTGTTCGCACAGCCGTGGAGGATCGCACACATGCACGAGCGCACAAACACACAGCGACTACCTGTGAGGCAGCAATAATCTGCCTTCTTAACCCAAATGCATCCGGCAGCCCACCACTCAGCATGAGTCATAAACAACAGGCACCTCAATGACTGAATAGTGGCAGGGATCAAACAGGCAAAAACAAGCAAACTGGTCTTGACGTCATTGTCATCAGGCAAAACAAATCCTGCTTGAGTGGCTATAGGAGAAAGCTTTACAGGCTCCCATAGATAGCAGTTACTTTGTGAATGATGTGTTCATTTCACACCAAGCCTGTGTATTTTGAAGGACTAGAGGAGGCGTGCCTAGATGTAAAGTTTTACAGTTGTAGCTTGGTTATAATGTACCAAGAAGGCATCGTTATAAAGCTAGATGTGCCATGTACTGTGTTACTGTTGCTAAAATGGTGATTGGGATAAAAAAGTTGCGCCAAAAAGGTGCACCAGTGAATAGTCTTGTAAAAAAAGATCCACATATATTGTAACAGTGTTAAGAACAGATGTATTAACATCAACTTGTTTATGCTTCCTGTACTCTCGCAGGCTGACAGCTCAGCCCCAATTGACCAATTAGGGCTCCTCTAGTTCACTGCGACAGTATTTACTCAGCTCGTTAGAGTGAAGATTATAAAATAAACATCTTAATTCTACAACTCAAGTCGCACACATGCGTTTACTTGCACATGAGCAAAAGCAGCATAAATACACAAAGCATACAGGAGCCTTATGATATTGGTGACAAAGACTATGGGACATCTTACTCAAATGAGCTTTACGGTCAACTTTCCAATCTTTACTTAGTTTACTTTACATCATTTTCATCCTCCCGACAACAGTCAGTGAGTCTTTGTGCCCTATATGGAAGCATCTGCATTAATTTTAGGTTTTAATTTGCCTCCTGAACATTAAATCACACTGGGGTTTTGAAGAGTTTCCAGGTTTCTAACAGACTCCCCGTCTCTGGTTCCTAGAAATGCTGATATACTGCATAAAGTCTCCTAATGGACTGTGGCCACTACCTCTTCAAGTAGCTTAGACCTCAATTTCCCTACACTGACTTCTTTATAGGCTCTGTGAATAAATCTAATGTCGGAACCCCTGATCAGATTGCTGCCAGCCTAACCACAGTGCAAGTAATTCAATCCCTAGAAAAAGGGACGGGTGAATTTGCTCTCGCCAGCTGTTCCAGACAAATGATCCTCATGTGAGCGGAGACAAAGAGGGAAATTAACGAGCTATTAAAAGCTTCCAAACACTGCTACAAAACAGCCATCTCCCCTATTTGTTAACCACGATGGCCATTTATAAACCTTGGATTAAGCCCTCAAAACTAACTTGGCACTTTGTAGACAGTACGTAAGGCTCATTGAGGTGAAATGTTGACTGCTGCTGAACTGTCCACTGAAGAATGACCCTAACCGTGATCACACAACAGCTCCTTCAGTCACATGAAGCTTAAGACCCTGACAGCAGGATGATGATGACACTTTTATTGTCCCCAAGGGAACATGAATCATCTACTACAGGCTATCAGTTATACATTTCAGTATCAGAATACCACAACAGCTTCAAGACATAAAACTAAAGAAAACTTTCAACTCCTCATTTTTTTTATTTAAATTTCCATTAGATTGGGGCACACTCTTGAGCTTAAACAAATTATTGTTTTATTATGCTTCAAAATGTCAAAGTGTATCAAAATCAGAGCTCCCAAACCCCATATACAGTATGTCTGAATGGAAATGCTACAGAGTACATTTATCTTCATATCTGAAGCAATATTTGTCTAAAATGTGTCAGCCTGAACCTTTTTCAGATTTCTTTCTCCATTAATGACTCCAGTAATGACAGTTATGACACATATTTTCTCTTGATTATATGTGGTTAACATGGACATCTTGTACGCTCAGGATGTTTTCGTTATGGTTTTGCATTCTTGGAAAACATGCAGGAAAAGGAATCCCCCTGAGAAATCTAAGTGGCATATTTAACTGTGATTTAATGCCAATCTCTAAAGCCGTGGAATGGCATCCCATAGCAATAACCGATTGAATGCCTTTTCCTTCTACTGCAACATGACAATTTTGATACATGAATTTTCTGATGCCCCTTTTACATAAATGCCAGTGTGATATTTGTGATACAAGTAAAACTGTGATGCAGTGGCAAAGGATTTATTCGATTTCCAGAGGCCCACTGCTACAAAGCTGTCACCACACCTGCGTTTAACTGTCAAGCCATGACAGGTTGTGTCATGGGATATTAAACAGTACAATATTCGTCCACTCTCCCCGATTTCATATATGCAACTTCCATTTTTTGTGTGTGTTTGACTATTAGGACAAACGTTCACATTAGCAAATGAGCCTCAAAGGAGTTCAAGACTGCACAGAGACAGGAAATGTTAATGTGAAGAGATGTTATGAGGCATTAAAATGAAGTGGCATTATCGCCCACTCTCCCACACTTAGATATATGAAATACGGAATATTGTTGCAATCACTTTGTTGCTACAGCCTGAGTTAACTGTCCGACATCAATCAAGTTACCAACATCCATCCTAAAAAATATGAATTTTTATTTTATTTATTTTGAGAGTGAAACATGATGCTGTAATGCATCAAATTCACATGAAGATAATAATATAATATCATTCACTCTGTGAACCCAGTCTTACATGTTAGAAACTAATAGTTGTGTCTCCCTCTAGTGGCTGAACACCCGCCACTGTGAACCCAATTAACCACAAATATCCAACCCCTCCTCATTACTATGCTTGGCCTTATCTCATCGAGGCAATAACAGTAATTGGAATGCAAGTCAAACAATTACTGATTCTGCTTTTTGCTCTTTATTTGAAAAAGAGAAACTCTATTATAATTATCTTGAATTATTATAAATAATGGTGTGTGTGTGTGTGTGTGTGTTGTCTGTGTACAAGGACACAAAGAGAGAGGAAGGACAGACATATGACGCCTGTGGGTGTACACACACAATACACAACACACACACACACACACACACACACACAGCATGATGAGCATCAACACACTGTGACTCCAACAGAGTTTGTCTAAATGACAGAGAAGGTGTGCGTTTGTATGCACTCGTGGTGCGTTTACAGACCCTTTCACTGTTCGATGACTCATCACTGAGTCACAGGCCAGAGCGGAGAGAAGAGTTGCGTAAGTCAGGAACTCCTGTCTGTCACTCCACTACTTTGGCACGTTGCGGCGGCAGGTCGGAGGCGTAACCCCCTCATTAAGAGAAAGCTAGTCAAGTTGGCATATGAGCCAGGGGGGTGTCGGATAACAAGGAGGGTGATTCAACAATCACTGATGTGTCACAGTCAATATGAAGCATGAGGGGGGCCGGCACCGATAATACTGTAAATGAATGGTTCCACTTGACAGGTTGAGGTGAAGCGAGTGGGAGGGAAAGCACGTAGGCACGCATCCCTGCCCAGGCACCGTCACAGGTATGTGTATGTACTCCGGAGAAAGATAGATGAGATGAAGTGACAAGTGACGAGTCTGTGATTCACACATACATACTTGAATGCACAGTCTCACACACACACACACACACACACACACACAGAAATCCAGCACTTACTGTACTGTACGCGCACACACACACCCCAGAAACACAGTCCTTTTTCTGCTATCTGCAGCATGTGCTGGGAAGAAGGGAAGAGGACATGCAGCAGAGCCAAGAAGATACAACTCCCGTGGCTCTTATCACACTCTGCCCAGCCACAGCAGCACTGACAAAGAGGGGAAGGGATATATTTGCAAAGGAAGCTACTGTGTGGGGAAAGAAGAAAAGCAGGTTTTGAAGGAGAATAACAGCACATAATGAGATAGATGGATAGATAGATCGATGGATAGATAGGTAGATCGGTAGATAGGTAGATCGGTAGATAGATAGATAGATAGATAGATAGATAGATAGATAGATAGATAGATAGATAGATAGATAGATAGATAGATAGATAGATAGATAGATAGATAGATAGATAGATAGAAAAGATGTACTCATGTCTTGCAGTGTTGATCAGAAAAGTTGCCTCACAAAAGGAGGGCTGGAGGTATGTAGGGTTAGATAAATCAGCTCCCCATCCCCCAACAAAGTGAGATTGCCTTCCTACACACAGTTTGGCTGTCACTCCTCTGTGGCATCGTTCTCAGGCTGTTTTCCTCTGTCTGCTGACTCACTGCTTTAAAGGGAGACACAGACTAGGATTCTTTGTGTTTAAAGTTTAGGTTTAATTTGTGTGCCTCCATGGATTTGTGTGTGCAACTGCTACCAAAGAGTTCTTGTGGTTGTATGCGGGTTTCTTTATACTCTCTGCATTCCCTGCTTCGCTGTGACTCTGTATCCAGCCCTTATCTCCCAGAAGCTCCATTCATCAAATAAAACTGCAACCTTTTGCCAACTGGATGATGATAAATTCTGTTTTGCTAAAAATAGAAAATAACAGGCTTTTAGATTGCCCAGACATGTTGGGCTGTAAACCCTCAAGTACCTCATCAACCTGTCCTACTAAAACAGAGAGAAACAAGTCGGGGAAACACAGAGCATCTGTTTAGATGTCACCAGCTGCCAAGAGCGTTGTCCATAAAGAACAGTGTGACTTGGGCTTGTTTTCAATTTCTGTCAAGATGTTGCATTTCAAACAGACACACAGTCAGTATGATCTTCATGCACCCTTTTAAATGTCCTCACCTCAGATCACGCAAATGCTTCAATACAAACCTTGAAGCCAGTGCTGTCTTTTAGAAGGTTCTGCCTCTCAAAATGGCTTTCTGAAAACAAATGGCTTTGGATCGCGGTATATATATATATAGTTGACACGACTGGGTGAAAAAGCCTGCAGTGTTTCTGCAAGTCATATTTTATAGTATCCAAGAGACCCAGTGGGCTGAAGTAATCTGTGATCTGACTAATATATATAGCCGGAGAGGTTCTCCAGTGGGCAACAACAGTTCCAGGAAGCCCCAAAATAGAGACAGGAAGTTCATTTAGTAAACACAATAAAACATGGTAACAAACTATGTAAAACCTGTCAAACAAGACAAATAAGGACACAATCTCTCTTACTCTATGAGTTGCTCCATTCCCGCTCCCCGGGGCTCCAGTGGCTCCAGTGGCTCCCCAGGTTTGTTTGATAGTCCTCCTCTTACAGTGTGACTCCTGGATTCTACCTGAGAACACACACACACACGTTAGCCTGCCACCAGTTACCATGTGCCCAAAACTACGTGAAAAGGAGAGAAAAAATGAATAAGCAGATGGGGCATTCTATCTTTCACTCATTCATCAAAATCATTACACCGGAGGTTTCTTTGATTTTTTTTTCTGGAAAACATACTTTTGTCTGTCCTCTGTATCTGTCACCCTCTCTGTCTCTTTAAGGGCCCCTGTAGGCCTCTCAGATCTTGAGGTGTTGAGTTTCAAAGTTGTCTTCATACTGTGTGATTTATGATGGAAACAGAGCTAGCCCTGGTTTCCCGGCTGTCTCGGACTTTCCTGTATGTATTCACAATTATTACCCAGGATCCCATCCTTCTACTTAGATATCTAAAGAATCTGAAGGAGCGCTGAGGCATATAAAAGTGGTTCTCTCCACCTTCGTCAATTCACCCTGACCAAGAATCTCATTAAACCTCCACTGGTTTATGTCTGATTTTTACATTTGGCACATAACTTGAACAACCGTGACATTGATTGACCTTTTAAATGTGGTTCATGGCATAGATATACTTTATCTTCTTCTTCTCACACACAATCACACAGCTAAACTCAATTCACTGTAATGAAAGTGCATGTGTGCCTACTGCTCAAGAACACATGCAACACATGAGAAAGTCTTTCTTAATCATCACCCACAAACCTCTCTGTGCACCAATAATACTGACCTATTTCTGGTTCAAGGAAATACACCGCGAATCTAATTAATATTATTCATGTTAATGTGAAGTAATTATGCAGAGCTGCGGCACCTGGATAAACTGTGTGTGGGTGGTGACACCTCTCTCGCCCCCAAGTCTGCATGTTAATTAAGCAGAACATCTGGCGAGAACGGAAACATACTGTCTAGTGGAACCGACGGGACGCTACTTTGATCCAAAGTGCTGAATGTTTTGGAAGGTGAACTTCAGTTAAATTTGGGATGCGCATACCTCCTCGTGCCAAGATGTGCAGCAGTCAACGCTGACAAGTAGCCAATCCCACATTTCACAAATTTGATAGAAAATTCTTGGCAAAGCAGAGCAAGCGGATGTCGACCCTGCGAGCTGCATTGTGCTGCAAGGTCAACAAATGCAAACTAACTTCACTTGCCTTCAGCCTACATGCTCCTACATTTTCCTTCATGTGTTCTGCGCTCTACAAGAATACTGGCTGATATCACAGATTATGTTGATGAAACCTAGCTTTTCAAATTGATCACTTTGTTACTTAAACCCTCTGAAACTTGAAAATTTCTCACTTTTCTCATTTCATATCATTATAATTTAACTTTCTTTTGGGTTTTTAAGGCAAAACAAGCATTTTTCAATATATTAAAAATGTTACTTTTTATTATTTTTGTATAAATGATCAATATATTACTCTGTAAAGAAAAGAAGCATTTTGTTTCGGCTAATTTGACTGAATTAGAATCCAGGGTGTCTCTAAACTCTGACTGATATTCTTTGAAAAGCATGCGCAAGCCTACAGAACATAGACAAAAATCAATGGAGACAGTCATTGAGAAATTCCCTGAATGTCCTTGGACTGAGCTTAATCCTTGTCTGGGAAACTGGCTGATACAGTTTTTGTGACAGTGTCCCACAATGGCAAAGTTTGGGCAACAGACTGACAACCAGACAAAGGGGCTTATACCAGCTGCTCACAGCTCAAAAAGCCAACAATACATCAAACAGAAGGGACAAAGAACAACTACACAACAGAGTTATTAACTCACTACTGTCTCAGCTTTATGATATTCTGCAGTTTTATTCAGATTTCCATTCCATTTTAGCCCCAGTGGTGGCTACATTTTAATCCTAAAATGATTAGTGTCACAGACTATTTCTTCAATGAAAACCTGATTTTTGTGCTCCTTTTGAGCCATTTAAAACACAATTTAAAAAAAAAAACCAAATAAATATTCAATCACAGTCCTCATTTCATTTCTCTATTCACATATCTGTACAGTATCTACCATCTTTCCCTCACCAAAGTCCATAATATTCACAGCTTCGCTTCCACCTAGTCATGCATACTAATCTGTGCTGTAACTTGGAGCAGTGGCCAGCCGCTGCCTGCCTGTCCCATCAAACATGCATAAGAAACAGATGTATCTTTGATGTAGGCTTGTACATGTTGCCCCATGTGCATGAGTGTGTGAATGACTGTGCGTGTGCATGTTTATGTGTGCTCCCAGGCCCTGCGGGTGCAAGCCAGACTCGGGAGATGTGGCTGCATGCCCCGACACACAAGAGGGAGAGGGAAAGCTGACATGGATCCTTGGCAGGACAAATAATCAATGCAGCCATGCGTTGCCATACTTTATCTTTAGATAATATAGTTAATATGATTGGAAGTAATTTTGTGACTGTGATTGACAGCCATTGTTATCAAACATTAACACTTTATGCGCTGTGGATTTTACTTTAATATTTTACTATATTTCAAATTTTCCTTTGATGTGATTGGAAAGATTACTAGCACAGATCTATTCTTCCTTACATTTAAATGAAGCTGACTGTCTGAAATTTCAATTGGCACACATAACTTATATATGCTACTGTCTACGTTATGTACAACATTAATAATAATATTTAATTTCCCATAGTGTTAGGGTAAGCTCTTCAGTTACGCAGTACAGTCATGCTTACAGTAGCATCACACATTAGAGAATTTTCTGTATTTTGACACCATCCACATTGTGGAAAACATGTTAATAATACTAAACATGTCATGCAGTGATTCTCCATCTCTAAAAGACACACAATCAACCGACTATTCAAAGCTGACACGAGTAGTCGATTAGCAGAATATTTACTGATAACCACTTTCATAATTGATGAATCAAATAATTTTTCAAGCGAAAACGACAAACATTCCCTTGTCCAAGCTTCTAAATTTTGAGTATTTGTGATTTTCTTCATTCATGATAGCAAAGTGAATATATTTGGCTTATTGGACTGTTAGTCAGACATGACAGGCAATCGGAAGAGCTCACCTTGGATTTGGATGAAGTATGATCTGTATTTTTTAGTTACTACTTTGTCAACAATACAATTAATCGGTTAATAAAGCCAGTTGTTAGGCACACTGGTGACACATTTATGTTGAAAAGACATTTAAAAAAGTGCATTTTGCGTAATATGGGACCTTTCACATGAAATCCACATGGGATCCACATGAAATCAGAGATATTAGTCAGTAGCACAAAAAGAGACAATTAACTTTATCAAATATATGAATTATAATAATTAAGTAGAAGAAGCTGCCTTCCTTTGGTGTGTCCAGTGTTTTGGCCACCCAGTGTTTCATGTTTGAGCAGGAGAAGCGGATGCTGATGTTAGGATATTTTGCTGGTGTTGCACTTAATGGCAAGTATGGCACCGGTCCATGAGACTGTCATCTTTTAGCATCTGGAGTTGTGAAAACTTCCCTTGCACAAGAGTGTAAATAAGTATAATCATGAGTCATCAGAGGGGAGAGCTTATCCTGCTTGTCATTAGCCTCACTCGTGCCAGTAGCTGCCTGATTGCTGTGTGTGTGTGTGTGTGTGTGTGTGTGTGTGTGTGTGTGTGTGTGTGTGTGATGGTAACAATCTGCAGTAGGGCCATAAATAAAAGCCCCTGCCCTCCACTACCCCTGCGTCCCCTCATGTCCTCACGAGTCCATGGCCATGTAAAGTGACCCTGACCCCACCTTCCTACCATCTATTCACACACGCCATATGAAACATACAGTGACACACATTTTTTGTCTCTCATGCAAGCTTTGGCCCAGACTCGCCCACACACACACACACACACACACACAAACACAAACAGACATCTTTTTCCTTTTCCCCTAAGACAATTGTGTTACTCACTCTCTATTGTGGAAGCCTGTCATTTCCACATGTGTGCAGGCCATAAAACAGCAAAGAGCAGACTAAAAGCATCCCTTTCCTGACTAGCAGGGTCACAATTTGTCTCATATAAACACAGGACACACCTTAGCCCAACAGTTTTCACATATCCTTCTGACCCCCTTACCTCCCAAAGAGCTCCTCTTTCCACAGGATACCAATGACTGAACGCTAGTGAAGCTGCCTGTCTTGCTATGATATTTTCATTCAGAGGAGCAAAACAGAGCGAAAACACTCCCTTTGCTGTTGATTTTTTTGCTCAGACTTTTAGTGAACTTTTAAGTGAACGTTTTGTTTGGAGAGAAAGTCTAAATAAAAAGCTGCACACTGAAGCTGGTGTCTTTTGTCTCCCAACGTGCCTCGCGCTGGGTTTCCCTAGCATTGTCATGACAACAGTGTGTACGCACCGATACTAGCTACTGAAAACAATGCACACACACACACACACACACACAGAGAGAGCTGGGTGAAGTGTGCTAGCTAGCAACTTTCTGAAAAGCTAGTCCAAAAAAAAAAAAAACACACTGGGGGGAAAAGTAGCGCCTGAAATTACCTTCAAAAACAAGAGTGGCTAATGGAGACAAAACAGAAGTGTACAAAGATGCATTCATTCTCATACCTTCTTTACGAACAAAGTTCCTCTCCCTCCAGGACCGAGTCACGGTTAGCTAGCTACCGTCAACAACCCAACTTGTGTCGCTCTCCTTAAAAGTTTGTTACGGTACAAATATTTTTCCACGCATGTACCCCGTGGACGCTGAGCACCAGCACCGTGCCCGACATGTGAGTCCAGCGGTGAGTTTCTCCGCCCAGATTCATTCTCAACTCTTCTGCCTGCTGCTATCAAAGGATGCTTCGCTCCGCCTCACTCAGCCCTGGAGATAAATCACTGAAATCCAAGAGGTTTGTAGTTGTGTTTCCTAACAGATGGCAGCCTGAGTTTTTCAAGGGTTTTCAAGGATCTTACACAGAGGATTTATTAAAGGTGTCAAATTCTCTTATTGTGATCTTTCTGCATTTTATTTTCGACAGTGATTGACAGTCCAAGTGGATTTGGCTTCACACACAGTCATTCTTGACGAGACATGAGCTTCGCCCTGCTATCTCATTACTGAAGTACACCGACCCTGCTGATATTGGCCCACTCCTTTGAACTCCCCTGGTTCAAACAATCCGGGTGACACCGGCATTAACAGAGATAATCCAGACACAGTAAAAGTTTCACATGCTACTCTTTATCCTAATGACATTTTGATTTCACTCGTGGTTTTAAAGGGGACGCAGACACTTTAGTTTGGTAAACAAACCAGCGTGGTAAAATTAAATTCTCAATGAATTATATTCTGTGGAGCTTTTTATATTGTTTAGGTGTCAGCAAATATGATCTCTAAATATGGTGACATAAGGAAAGTTCTCAACTATAATGTTGTTAGAGTGAATTGGAATTAAGCCTAGTCTAGTTTGCTGAAAATGTAGGCTCACATTATTCAGGTTAACTGGAATAAATGTCCCCTTAGAGGAAAAGTACTCTAGAGCAATACTTACCTACATAAACCTAACTATAAAAATAGAATCCATACAGAAATATTCAAGTAGGCATACTGAAGCTATACCATTGAATTCCCCATGGTCTCACTGTCTAGTAAAAAAAACTTTTTTTTAAGTCCCTCGAGCATTTCTTAAGTTTTTACTTCCATTGTCATGATGTCGAAGAAATAACCAGTTATTCAAAAAGCATTTCATATGACTTACATCCATACATGGTGGATGTAAGGAGCAGACAGACAGAAAATGAATAAATCATCAGAGGATTAGTGACTACAAAGAACAGATCTATGGCAATAAAGCTGTTGGCCAGGGGAGGTAGGAAGTAGTGAAAGGAGTAGCAGTACTGTAATTGTAGCAGTTCTAGTGGCAGTGGTGGTACCCCATGATTAAAGGTTTGGTGGCAGTGGTATACGACAATATGACCATTTTTCTAAGAGGGCCAATATGTTTTAGGATGTTTAGGAAATTAAAGTACTTCAAAGCAGTCACACTTTAAAACAATAGAAAAATGTAAATGAAAAAGGCATCAATGACAGAATCCGTTACTCTTTTGGTGATAATGGTGGTTACAGCAGCAGCAGAAACAACTATTAGTAGTATGACATGTTGTAAAAACAATATGTACAGTAGGCATCACTGCTACCAATACAATACTAGCAGTAATTGAGGTAGTCGTAATATTACAAGCATTTTATAGGTAATCAGAGGCACTTATGTGTTGAGCCTACTTTTTGCTGGGTGTCAGTGCTCCTATTTAGATACAATCTCTTTGCATCTGATCCCTGTGACCAAAGTGATAAGGCACTCCTACAAAAAGCCAGCAAGGACTCTGCTTCCATCCACTGACAGCCCCATTGTTCGATATCTTAGATAAATGATCATTTTGGACATTTATTTAATGAAGCTTGTGGAGTACATTTTCGAGATGGGAAAATATCTATTTTATTGCAACCAGCCCCACAAATTGCTGATAGAAATAGTTCAAATTTAGTGCCACTAGATGACACTAGAGTGCCACTGTCGAACACTGGCCTGCAGGTAAAAGGGGGAATCTACTGATTTGAAACTCAAGATTTAAATCTCGCTAAAACAAGGATATTTGTTCAATATAGGCTAAGAAAGGGAAAGGAAAGCCGGAATCACATATTTTAATATACATCTATTTTAGTGATGTAAAATATATATAAAAAATTGGTTATTTATGTTGTGCAAAGGTGACGAAATCCGTACCCGGATATCCTAGTTGCAAATGTCCCTGCTGATTATGGGAAATTGAGTTTTCTATCCTCGCATTCTTCAATGTATTTTACGTACGTTTACGTGCGCTCGCAAGCAGCAGATTACGTGGCTACGCATTTGGCGTACGCACGCTCTCTATTTGCTCCTTGGAGATTCCCCTTCCTTCCTGGGCTGTTTGAGGTAAACCTACGCGGTCGCATCAGTCTCGTTAATACCCGACGAAGTGAAAATAAACTGTACATGTACGTGTTTGTCACAAATGTCTGAAACACGCAGCGACAGCGGTGAGCGCGAAGCTAAAGCCTGGAGAGGTTACGGAGGCTAAAGTACACCCCGGGAACAACTTATCCTCTCGATGGCTGTGAAAAGTTAACGCACAGACGTCTGAAAAACAGGAATAATTCTCCTTAAACCGACTTGAGGTAAGAATAGCCGATTTGTGAGTGGACTTCACGAAGTGCACAGCTGTGGGGAAGCGACCGTAGCGTCGACCAAATGACTGAATAAGAGTGTCTTTGTTTACAAGGTCCCCGGCGTCCTCGGCTCTCGCTGTCTCAATGGGATTGTTGAGAGTTTTCATCTGGCTGCACTGTATAGCTAATGTTAGTGTTAGTGACAGGGCTCACAGGCTTACAGTTCGTCCACAAATAGCTTGATTATGTGACAGTGCTTCGTGTTTAACTGTGGTTTTACATGTCGGCTGTGGAGTTCCCGCTGCCTCACTGCACAGAACAGGGTAATGCATAATACAAACAACATGGACATTTTTTTCTCCCTCTGCATGTCTGTTTAGGGGCTTTAGGCAGGTCAGAGGGCAAGGTGGGTTAAATACACTTGTATGATACTACAGGAACTGACTTTTAACAGACACCTCAGCAGGGTGGGTGATAAGTGAGGTGAAGCATAGTTCCCTCATCCAGCTGAAGGCTTGGCTGTAGAATCCACCTCAAAATACCTCCTAGACTGATGTGCTGACATTATTTGGTTGAGAGTGAACTTGTAGAGTGTAGTCTAATCATTTGTTCCTGCAATGAGCATGTCCACAGGGGAGGGAAAAAAAACTTGTAACATTCAGGACATTTTGGGTTGTGTAGAAATGACATCTTACAATGTACCGTGAAATCAGCTCACATCCTCCCTCTCCCTTATTCCCCCTCTATGTCCCTGGAGTATAGAAATGAAATCCAATCTCTCTCTGGCACTGACTGTGTCAGCTGCTGAATCTCGGGGTGCTGACTTGCAGAGGGACAGGTGGCTCTTGGACAGGTGCACCCCTTAACAAAGGGCTGCAGTCCTCTGAGTTCTTGTCTGGTTTATGTGCTTTTTCTTTAAACATCAGTGTTGCTTTCGCTGTCTTGTGGCTACAATCTGTGCAAGCTGCTTTAGTAATTCAGTTATTTCTGCATCATTTAAGTACTACACAGTAATTGTGAGTGGGCTGTTACATGGTGAGGCTAAATTGAAAACACCAAAATGCAATTGCGCAACCTCCACTTGATTTTGGTCACTGAATGGAGCTTTATAACTAATACAAGTAAGCTGTTTGTGCTTAGCTTTCTGTATGACGCACACTTTCTTGACAACTCCAGAAATGCACTCTGTTTACTGGGGTTGGGCTAAAATCTGCATCCGCAACTGAGCAATGACACTCTCTGGAATTGGAAGTCAAGTTTACCCGACAAACCAGTCTCAGTCTCAACGCATTTACTGCAACAAAGGAACAGGAACGGGAACACACCCTTTGCAGCCACTGTGAACCTGGTTTAGCTTAGTTCCAGACAAATGATTGGCCAAGCTAACTGCTTTCAATCCAACAAAGAATGCACAGAAAAATATGTGATGCAAGCATTTTAAGGTTAGGCCTGGTTTGCTGGTGAACACTTTGAATTCAGAGAGAGAGAGAGAGAGATCAGAAAAGAGGTCAGCAAAGGGATATGAAGTGGAAGAGAGAGGAGAGGGAAAGTTTGAAGGCTTATCTCAGTAATGTGCAGGGACAGTTGAGCAATGATGAGTGTTGGAGTCACCGTAGTCTTCTATTTAACCCTCCACTACCTCCTTTGCCGCTGACCATTAAGGCTGAGGTTCTTTCACAAGGAACCAGTTGGGGGAAAAACATGGAGCAATTGAGACTATTAGACAGTTGTGTAATTGTGGCATGTGATATGCAAACTGTGTTTACCTAGAATGAACACGCCTCATCGTGCTCAGGCTTGTTCTGACATCCATCACCAGTCATTACTCTGGGATCCTACTCACATTAATGAGTGAGATCTCCACGACTCCGACTCTATTGAGGTTTATTTAAATCTCTTGAACGCAGCCTTCCAGTTTTTCCCCCCCCTGCTCGCAGGGCCAGTGCGCCTGCGCTCTGCTGACACTCCAGTAATCCGCTGTTAGGAGGAGATTGCATCCTCGTCCGCTGCGCTCAGGCTATCAGCGAGGGAGAATTGAAGCCAGTGGGAAAATAACGGGAGAATAAGAACATGCAGTGGGACCCTAACACACCCAAATGGATCCATTAGATTCCTTCGTTCTGGGATGGAGCAGCTTTACAGTATGAGCAGGCGACAGCGGGACTGGAGCGGGGACGTCTCCTAACATAAGACAACAAGGCTCAGCACCTACAGCCCAAACGCTGGGACCATGAGATTAACGCAGGCTGGGAAGGAGCCGGCGGAAGATGGTGAAAATTGCGGCTGAGTGCTCGATGCTGGACGAGACCTCCTCGGCTATTTCAACGTTTCCCAAGCGCGCATGTCGCCGCATGCACGACACTGTGCCTGGCCTCTGTACTGAAGCTGACCACCTTTTAAGACAACTAATCCAAATACTAATGGGCTAAATTTAAAGCCCACATTTGCTGCAGCTACCGGCGATTAATTATCATGTAACATTCAGTGAATCTGGAGACCTGAACTATGCATGTGAGCCCATGTGATCTCTGCGTTGGTTCCCCAATAGTCAGCTAATACTACGTGTAAACTAAAGCTCAAACAAACCACGTAACATCGCTTTCAGAGTTTTGCCTCAGGGGTTTACAAGCTACCAATACTCATCAAATGCATGCAAATGTGGTTTCTGCTCCCTGACAACCTTCTCTGGAAAAGCACGTTTCCTTCAGCTGCTTGGCCAGCAGAGACTTGCTATGAGCTGGTCCGCACAAATCTCAGCGCAAGTTGATGGACCAGACTGACCGGCCTCGGCGGTGGGATCAGACGGAAATAAAGCTGCATCTCTGACAGCGGAAACTAGGATCATCTCCCGTCCTTGCATTGGCAGAGCACCGCAGCCTGAAACGGAACAGTCCCCCTGGCTTATTTGGTCGGATGTTGCACAGCACTTGAAGCAGACTTGTAACTGCAACTGTTGGGAGTTTAAATAGCAGCTAATTTTTAAAACTCTCAAGTTAACACTTCCCCGCATTTGAGTTTTCTTCAGGTTAACTTCTGAAGCTCATGTGAGTCTTTTTTTTTTTTTTTTTTTGTGTTTTCTCCGAAAATTCTGCAGAACCCAGAAGTGGTTGAAAGCATGAGAAAACCCTCCCAGAGGGTTTCAAACACTGGGAGAAATGCAGCTGGGGCGTAAACTTCCACAGCAGCTGTTAGTCAGACTGGATGTCTGAAAGATGAGACTTCAATATTTGCATACTTGCAGTTTTGCCAACACCCTTCCCAGGAAATGCAATGCATCGATTTCCTCCAGTGGCCGCGTTGTAAATAACTCTGTGGATATATTTTTTTGTATGACTTTTACTCCGACTACGTACATGCCACCATTGATCACTGTCAGCTTTCTTTCTGGACCATGATGCTATTGTGGTATCCTGGATGCTTTGTTTCTCCACTTATTGAACCGTGCATTTTCCAGAGGTGCACTGTCTGGCTGCTGAGATGCTGAAAGACCATGATCACATTCACCTCAGTGCACACTTTTTTCCCGTCGTTTTTGCTGACTGACTGATTTTTCTGAGCATGTGCGAAGGAAAGAGGAACCAGGCATGAGACTGCACAGACTGCGGAGATGTGTCGCAAGGAACGCGGGAGGAATTATGAGTGGCACTGTGGAGGACATGGTGCAGAGTGTTACAAGCTTAAAGTCTACAAGAGAGAATTATGAGCCTTTGCTGTGAGGAAATTGTATTTTCTCCTCTCTAAGACCAACAGCTGAACTGGAATCAGCGCTCCATGCGTTATAATACTATTTGAGTTGAGCACTTCTTCCCTTGTGCACCCTGATCTGCATACTTGGCCACCTGCAAGTTACACTCATTTTTTTGAATATACATATCCTCGATTCCCTGATGTTGGTTTGTTTTTTTTGTTTTGTTTTTACTCTGGTGCCCTCAGACTATTCAAATAAGCTGTCAACAGACAGTTAACAGTAAGTACAAACACATGATAGGGGTTGCTGTTGTGGCCCAAACAACACCTTTGGTTTCTCTAAATAGAACTGTGGATCCCTTGTCAACTCTTGTGCTCTAGGGAAAAACAAAACAAAACAAACGGATCCCCCTATCCGAGCGCATTCACTCATTAATTTCCTATCGCTGTGGTGATGGGGAGCTCAGCCTCGTCTCTCACTGCAGAGACAGAGTCAGACCATGGCTTCCGCAGCACCCCGTACCCTTCGTCACCCCCTGTGGGATGGCTCAGGAACAGCCACAGCAGCCCAGTGTGGGGCACCACCTTCATCACACGCCAGCAGCAGCACCCGTTGCCTCATCGGGAGCGCAGGTAAGAGCCAACAATGTCTACCCAGCCGGGTGCCAACACATTTCTCAGTTGAGTGCACTTGGGGCACAGAGCGACGAGCTTGGCCGGTTGTCGGGGAAGTCGCTGGAGGAATGAAACATGAGCTCGTATTACACGGGAATCCTGCCATTCAAACCTGTGAGCGTAAGCGTACAGAGTGGCATTATTTTGAGGCTCCTGTGCTGATGCTAGCTTTGGCCTCAGTGTTTGGGTGATGTCCTCTTTGTGCTTTAAACTGACACTGCTCATCAGCATTGTTCATTTGGGAAACTTACTACTCTCTCTTTCACATGCTTTTAGAAATACTTACTGAGGATTCAATAACCTCACAGCGACGGATCAAATCCCCTGTTTCATCAAAGCTTATCTAATCAAAGCCTGCATTTTGATGTTTTTCTATGATGCACCCAAAATCTGGCTAAGCCGGATTTGTAAACCAAAATCCCACCCCGTTGGTTCCTCATAGCCTGGCTGTACAGTATGTGCCACACTTTGTGCAGGGCTGAGTGGATTGCCTGGCCAGATAGATTGACCTGACCTCTGTGAGCCCAATGAAAACCAGCCCAAGGGCAATTAGAAAATGAGTTTTGCTGTCATGTTTTTTTTTTTTTTATCAGGCTTGAAGATGAGTTTTGATTCAGTTTCATCAATTTGGAATTTATTAAAATGAGTGTGGATAAAACTGGTATTTTTACACTCGGGCAACACTCACATCTATTGTCCACCCACAGAAGAAATTTCCTTTTTGATTGCCTAAAATTGTTAGGGGACTTCAGACTGTAACTCCTATTAAGAGTTTCTCTTAGAACAAACTTCTTATTGAGCTGGCAGCAGCTGTTAAGCCGAGTGAGGTTTACATCTAGCAGAGCAAACTATTTGTGGAAAGAAAGATGCTATTCATATAGATTGATATGTCAGTATTGATTGCATGAAAAAGATATGTGCAGTTGCTGCATCTACAAGAAAACACTGTGCTGCATTAATCCATTGTTCCAGTCATTGCTTTCTGAATCACTGTCAGCATAGTGAAAGGACTATCAGCGGTGTGTAAGAGGCTCAGTTTGAATGTGCAGCTCATCCAGCAGTTTTGACTGACTTTCTTCCAAAAGATGATCTTCTCCACCACCCTCACACTTCAAAACTTGTTTAGAAGTGTTTCCAGTTTTCCCTCAGCTTTTTGGGTCATATCTCCCGGAACAAGACCAGGCAGTTGATATCGACCGCCTGTAGTGTATTGAAGTTGTTGCTGAGTCACTCAGGGCATCATGGTCCGGTTGTTGGTTATTGATTTTCAGAGAGCCCGATCACATTTCCCCACAATGGATGTCATTATTTATTCAGCATTGGTCTCCAGTGGGGCTTTCATCTTTCTTGATCCCTGCCCGCCGCTGTCAGTGCTTTTCTTGCAGTTGCTCTACATTTAACAGTTAAGACTGTCATGGCGTTCATTGCTTACGCTTCCAAGATGTTTAAAATATAGACAGGGCTGGTTTTAGCCTCTGCTTCAACACGTTTCCATCAACCATGACTACATGCATGAATGGAACTCAAGTATAGGTCATACTGTCAGTGTAGCTTTGCATCATACAGTCAACTTATTTTTTTATTCAATAGATTCTTCCATTGCATCCGTGCATCTCTGTAGCAACAAGCCTCTGCCTCCATCACCAATCAGACTCCACCCTCAGTCAGCTGAGCACATACACACGCACAGATATACAGTGCACACCATCTCAGTCTGCTGCTGGGAGGCAGAGACGGTCACACACACACACACACACACACACTCTGACAATAGATGTTTTAGAAACACTATGCAGTAGCACTTGGAACATGCCCTCTAATCTACCCCCACTCTCTCTTCCTCTCTCTCTCTCACACACTCACTCACAGTCTTATGCACATATACACACTGCTGTGTGAGCCTAACAATGTTAGGCAAGCTTTGCTGAGCTGTGACAGAGCATGAAATATAGAAAAAACAGAACAGTGTGAGCCCAGCTTAACTTCAGCCGTTCTCATACAGCTTATTCTCTAATACATTGTCCTATAAAATGTTTTCTTCCCCTTGTTTTTCCTAGCTTGGAGAATGCATGAACAGCCTTGTCCTTGGGTAATTTCAATTTGTTCTCATCAAGCAGCGACCCATTGACTTTGGGAAGTGTCTGTGTGCACGGACTCTGTACTTCAGCTGTGACGGTTCACCCCAGACAACAGTCGATTCTGCAGACAAAGATGTGCGACAGAAGTGTATTTGTGTGAGATGCTATGTCTCATAACCTTTGCAGTCCCAATCTTTTCTAAATTATAATAACAGCACAACGACCTTTCATCCCAGTGCTAATATTGTTTAAGATAACAATATGCTTTATTTTGACTCGGGGCCCATAGTACTACTGTGTTGCACTTCACATGGCCTTCGGAGCCCTGAGCCCTTAAAGAAAGTGTCTGCTCTTTGCAGAGTCGATCCCAGTGTCTCTACCATCCCAGCATGATGGATGATGGTGTTTATCACAGCTCCATTCCACTGGCTCTCCATCCTTTAATTGGATTAAAACGGGTCCACTCGGATTCGACCAGCACGGTCACTGGCCGTGTTTATGTCTGAATTATTTCATCCCGTCCTCCCCTCCTACTGCCCGTCTGATGAAGACAGGGCCGCGTCAGGACAGTCCCTAAGCCACCAGAATAGATTTGACGCACAGGCTTTGTCTCACAGTGTGGCTTTCTCTGGAAAACCGCATTAATACAGCAAGGAAAAAAAACTACCCTATTGGCACTGCAACTGACATGATTCCCCATTCCCCCACTCTTGTTGCCATGGAAATCTGAAGCATATGTTCAGTAACCTAATTCTTTGGGCCCTAGATAAGACCACACATGGTAACCTGGCAGTCTTTCACAAACAGAGAAACCTGTGCTGGCAAATTGCACCTCTGGAGCAATACTGTACCACCTGCTGATTATTCATGTACATGTTTAATGATGTCAGATATTGTAGAAATCAGTGAGCCAGAGGAACTTCAAGGGTTAAATTTGTGTTTTGGTAACAGGAAGTAAAACTCTAGCACCCTTTGTACTGCCGGTCTGAGAAGTTCCCCCCCTGGCTGAAGGCAGCGGCGTGTCAGCAGTGCTCTTGCCCTCCAGGTTTGGGTGCCAGCAGGAACTTCAGTTAAGCACACCAGCAGCAGCACTGTGCCCCGGCCGTTTCTTCCCCTTCTTCCGGCCTGATTCTGGAGCTTCCTGCTTGCTCTCGCTTTGCTCTGTGCCACTGATGTCTGCTGAAACCCAGTCAGACAGTTTCCTCTGTTTAAAGATTCAGATGTCTGAAGCTGTCTCCACCGTTGACAGATTCACTCGTCAAAAATGAGCACTGGTCCTGAAATATTCACTGAGGGCACAGTTAGAGGTCAGAAGCTGCTGTTATTCTCTCTGTTTCCTTTCCCCCTCCTTGACCAGTATTTGCATTCTTAGTATCCCCAGTCTCTTATTCAGGAGAAATGATTGTTCGTTCACATTTCATTTTAGTTCAAATCTTATTCCGATAATAGATTATGAGGCCTAGATCATGAGGAGCATGGTCATCTGGGTCAGGCTTGCATAAAAACAACCACAACAATGGGCTTCCTTGAACCATATGTCAGAAAAGCAGACTGACATTGTCGAGCATGGCGTGACCCTGACACATAACATTTTACACAATGTCACCCTTATTTCTACAGCATCACGTCCTTCTTGTTGTGTTCCATTTTCATCGAAGACAAGTATTTCTTCAGTTTCTTAAATTGCTCTGTGTGTATTATTTCAGCTATGCTTATCAGACAAATGCCTCAGCCTAAGGGCACTTTTTCAAAAGACCTTTTGTCTAGGCTAATTTGCACTGTTAGGAATCTTTGTGCCACAGCCAGCAAACATTCTGTCTTCATATTTGGTCTAAAAAAGTCTCTCTTTTCAATTAAAAACTGTTCTACTCAATGCCACTTCATCAAGACTTCCCCAATTATCCTGTTGTGTTGTCCCCTGTGACTAAGGCTTTACTGTCACCAATCCCTTGTATCACGTCACCAAGTCTCAACATGTCACAGTAGAAACTCTTTATCTGCAGCTAAAGTCTGGGCCCTAGTTACTCGCCTCAGATAAGTAGCAGTGACTGGCTCAGCTCTGTGATTTTGGTCGTCAGGGTTGAGTAATGACTCATATTCATGCCACAACACATTACCTAACAGGTAGAAAGGAGGCTGTTTTAGGTAAACCTCAAGTCTTTGACCCTGACTCGTCAGCTCCTCTGAAAGACGGGGAGGAATGCTTGCTGGGGGAAAATTACTTTTAAGTGAAAAGGTTGCTCTGATCTCACAAGCAAGAAAAATCACTCAATAAAATGATAAACAAACCTCCTTGCTAGTAAAACTGCTGCAGACAGACTGCATCCATTACTGGGGGAGTAACATAAATTCTCAGTTTTGCTTTTCAAGTATGATAAAGTGTTGATCTAATCCCTGTCACTGAAGTTTTCTGGGTGTGTTCAGATGCAGCCGAATGTTTCAACATTCATTATCCTTTTTTTTTTTTTACAGTTTCTCTGATCCAAGGAAATAATAAGTCTCATTCAACAAGCTCTGCTTTGTTAAACAAGAATCACCACTCAGTTGGCATCATCATCCTGTCTGCCAGAGATGTCTACGGTGATGAAGTAAAAAGCATAAAAAGCACAAACAGTGATGCCAGCACTCTGAACACCCTGGGTAATGTGCATGCCGCTGGTCTCCTCTAGGGCTGCAGCTATTAAAAAAGTGCACACTAACAAAGAGATTTTTCTAACATAAACATTTTATAAGCTACAGTATCTACTTCTCCAACTTTCTCCCCACGCACAACTGTACCTGTAAATATTTCTCACAAGAGTGGTTCGCATTATTTGGGTTTGTGTGGGGGCTACATCTGGAGCCTCGAGTCTCACAATTTGAGTTTCACACGTTCATGCTACCTGCAGTTATCCAGCCTCAAGCAGCCTATTAGTAATCAATGGTAACTGATTGTTGCAAAGCTGGATATGAAGTTCAAATAACCTGAGTGAAGGCTTTCATTAAAGAAGGAGCTCTCAACAAGTAACAAACGCATTGTCAACATGTCAGATTTAGCATGTTTTAATATGAGATGTTGAAATTCATGATAATATAGGCCTTGATAGCTTATGCACACATCAGTCTGCTAATACATTTAGGTGCTTTATTAAACATTGTGAAGATAAATGTAACATTGATGCTAGAATGGATGACTGGATGAACCTTTGTTTTGCAGCTTTAACATGAAGGCAAGGTAGTATCTGATTATTTGCAGTATTGATGAACCTTTTCATAATTTATTATGCTTAAGTGACTCCATGTGAGTCTTAAACTTGCTTTAACCTGCAGTCCAACTATTCATGTGCTAATGACTAAAGCTAGAAATCTGTCATTTGGAAGTTTTTACTTCACTTGTTGAAATTAGATCTGATTAGTTGGTATTAAAGATGTTGTTTTTGCCAATTAGCCAGTTGTTTCATACAGTAGTAATTACCTGAGGTTTTGAATCTTTTAGTTTTGTAATTTGCTGTAGCAGTCTATTTTGCTGTTTGACACGGTTCCCAAATCTATTAGAAAGCTTATTTTCTTACAGTATTTCTGGGCTGTCAGCAGGCTAAGCAGTAGCTACAGCTCCCTGTCTGAGAGACACCAGAGGTCTACTGACCCAACACTGTATGGTATGGCTACATTATTAACCAGGAGCACCCCCCATAAAGACAGCCACATTCACCCACTGATGAGCTTCTTAGCTAAGGGGTATTTATATGGAAAAACTGTACAAATACACACATTTTGCCTTGTGGTTTAGCTTGCAGCTGTTTAATCCTTCACTGTTCTGTAATATGTACAAACTACACATAACAGCTGCGAGTCTGTTTCTTGTCTGACAAGTATGTTCTCATAGCAGGACGCTCACTTGGTATGTTACTCACAGGTACACGTAGTATGTGCATACACAAGATAAGAAGTGTGGAAGTGTAATGTAATTGTTTTTAGTTATCAGTTTAATGGGCCAATAGAGTATAGAGTGAGCAATATGTTGGGATCAAGGCATTCCGTGTGGTTACTAGTGTTTACAGTCAAGACTTTGAGAAAACTTGTGCTTTGCATAATCTTCCAAGACCAGCCTGTCACAAAATAAACTGTCAGGGAAACCCAGTGTGACACTTGCTGTATGCTGACTAATAGGCTGTGTGTTATATAATGTCTGTGAAGGTGCTGACTGACTCCGTTTTGTGTTTAGCTTAGTCTAATGTTGGGATTAACTCATTAGCAGTCAGTTAATTGAGTTGTTGATGGAGAATACTTAGACATTTCTGTCCTAAATACTTTCTGTGTTCTTTAATTAATGATAATTTTGGATTAGAATAAAACCAACAACAGGTCTACAGTAGATAATGAATCATCTGATGATAATATAACAAATGTAGAACTGACATTTTGCCAGCAAGAAAACCATCAAGGAAATATATTTCATTTTCCTTGACATTGAACATTGAAAAGTACTCATTTACAACCATGGCTATCCTACTATCTTTCAAGCAGTCAGTTTTGTGAGGATGCTTGTTTTTGTGTTGAATGTATGAAGCAGGTTCATTCTGCCTCCAATGGCCAAATAGGATACCACTCTTTCCCTCAGGCCCTGGGCTCAAGGCCAGCCTTGGAAAGACAGTGCTAATGACTGCCGCACAAAGGCCAAATGTCTCACAGTGAGGCAGGGAGAAGCTGGCGAGGCTCGACTCACTTGATCTTGCAACAGAGTCCAGTATGTGGAATGACTCCAAGTAGTCAGCCATAGGTGGCCTCCAGACGATCAGCAGTGCTTATTTAGACTTTCTCTAGCCTTAGTAGACTTTCTCTAGCCTGAGCATTTCTTAAAGCCTTTCTGACCCATCTTAGTTCCTGGGATGGGTGCTTTCTATATCTCCGAGCATCTCTCTCTTTCCCTCTCTCTCTTCCCCTCCCCCTCTCTTTCTATCCCTCTCCCTCCACTGTAAGCTATTGGCTAGCGGCCCAGGTCTGTGACACTGAGGAACTGAGGAGCTGAAGTGGGCACTTTTAGAGCAGCTCCACTGAACACAGGGCCAAGGACAAAAGGTGTGTGTGTGTGTGTGCGTGTGTGTCTGTGTCTGTGTGTATACGTATGTTTGTACACACACCGTGAGTGGAGTGTGTAGATGGAAAGCATCCTTTTATGTGGGGTCCAGGGATCAAAGGCCATAGTGGTTCTTCATCTGCTGCAGGCATGTACTGCACAGACAAAAGTGCCAACATGTGTGTGTGCACTCAATATATATTCATCCTGTTGATTAAGAGCCACAATTGAGCTTGTACTTGTTACTTACATCTGATAGGTGTGATGCTTACAGCAGATGATAACAATGAGATGATTAAGCTAGATATTAGAAATTCTTTGAGAGGCTGATCACTTCAATGAAAAGCTCCTACGTCGGCCGATGCAGACAGAAACATAATGAATTTGCAATCCCTGTGCTCGTTCGAGAACCAAATCAATTGCGTTGACAAAGTCTCCATATGGCTGACACCATGACTTTGCTCTCTCACTAGAGATGAAAGAGGCCTGACAGTTAGGAAAATGGCCACAGGGAAGAACCTGTCATCAGACATGAGGTGTTGACGCTTGTTGTTGTTGTTGTTGTCCTTCATTCCTGTTTGCGGGCGGCAGATAGGCAGGACTTTGGAGAGCTAAGCGCGGTGTGAACATGTGCCATCAATGCTAGCATGGGGCTGCCACTTAATTCAACCACATTTAACTAGACTGCTGAAGAGGGGGTGTTGTCATCTGAGGACACAACACAAGTTATTTGGGGATAGACTGAATATTTGAATAATGTTGAATCATTTTAGGCAAATGATTTTGATGCTTTTTAGATTCTTACTTTTTGACTGATACTCCATTGACTCTCCTTCTATGTTAATGTATAAGGTCAAGAACACTCAATATTTCATAGTTATCAGGATATGGCAGACAGTCACTTTGTGATAAAAGACTCAGCAATACAACGAGCTAAGTACTGATATCTCAGTGTTTGAGTGTTTTCCTTGTTATGCTTATTGTTATCATTGCAAGACTGAGTTTCTTCCTCTCTCAGTGCTTCTGGATCATGTTGGAGTGGTGACTTCGGCCCAGGAGAATGAATGCAGTGCTAATGGCTCCTGACATAAAGCATTGGGGCTCCTACTTCCATATTTTTGCTGCCCTGGGGCTCAGGACACACAATCCAAGGCACAAATGTAGTTAGACAACAAAACAAGCAGCTATGCTATATCTACAGATAAATATAGCTACACGTCTGCATACACATGAGCATGCACACCCGGCGGGAAGGCTCCACACACACAAAGACATCCAAAGAGACACATTAGGATCCCTCCCTGCTGTCATTCTCCTCCTTACCTTAGGGAGAAGAGTTGACGAGAGGAGAGGACAGTGTGCTGGGAGCAAGAGGTTGTCTGTAAGAGACTCCCCTGGGTTCTGAGGATTCGCTTGGTTTGAAAAGGTTTAATGGAGTTGAACTAAGGGCAATTAGGCAGCCAGGACACATGGTGCTGCAGTGGAGAAGAGCAGGACCTAGCCCGGCCAACTAGCAGTCATCCCTGCAAGACTCTCCTATACTTCATCAGTAGCATAAAAATATCACATGGACTGTGAAGTTGTGCTTTTCCATGTCTTGATGTAAAAGCGAAGGATCATTAGAATTTCATAGAAAAATAGTCTGTACTCTGTAAGGAGGTGGTAACATTTTGCAAATGGCCAACTAATGTTTACCATGTCATACTCAGATAGAAACAAACCTTTTATATTGTAAGCCACAACTGCAAGCACTTCTAATGGAAGGGTGGATGGAAAAAATGTTTAGTTGAGTTAAATTTAATTTACATGAGTTGATTAACAATCAACATTGCATTGAACTTTCATTGAACTAAAAACATTCCCTGTGTTGGTGTTCACACATGAGCAGCTTTAGTGACATTTATGGCCAACAACCACGTCCGTCCCTTGGGGTCGTCCCACTCCAAACCCCCCTTGGTCTTTTGGAGGTATTCAACTGGATTTCTTCCCCAGCCAAAGGCCCGAATATACTCATTGTCAATAAGCCAGATTGACTGAACTGCAGGCATACTGGATGAATTGTACATACAGGTCAATTCACAACAACAGCCTGCTTTAAGTTGTTATATGTAGGAGGTAGAAATCTACTGAGTAGCCAGACTAGGTAGATTAATTACCCCCTATGTGTTGGAATCAAAACAGAAAATTGATTTGTTTTCCTCTGCGCACTGTTTACACTGCTGAAGTCCTGTTAAAATGTGGATGAGAGTTGTTTTTAAATTGCTTTAAATCCAGGAGTATGAATGAAAAGTCATTAAATATGCAGAGGTTATAAGTGTTGCCAATATTAATGGGCTCATGCATTTGAATTCATTTGGAAATTCATTTGGGCATGGGATTGACTTGACCTTAAGTTGCCCCCATCTGCCCCGCATTAGCATTCACAGAGTGAAAGGGGAGAGAAGTGCTAATATGAAGTGGAAGAGATGCCATGTGTTTTTTTCCATTCTAATAAGTGTCTGTCAGGAGGACTTAAGGAATGTTTTTTTTTTTTAGTATTCTTGGGCTGTAGCAGCCTCCTCTCCTCTCCTGTCCTCTCCTCTAACTCCTCCTCTCTATGTGCTGTCTAATCATGTGGCCATTGTGTATGGATTTACTGCCCTCAGAGCCCCAGGAGGGAGATTTGATTTTTCCCCTGCACTGGCTAATCTTTCCCTCTCGCTCTCTATTTTTCTAATTCTGTCTGTCTCTCCTCCTCTTGTGGTCTCAGATGTTTTTGCTTTCCTCTCTTCCTTTAGATAATCACCCTTAGTTGACTGGAAGCTTGCATTCATCCTCTGGCTTTCTCATAATTTCTAATTTCTCACTCTTTTTGACCCTGTATTGCTTCTGTTCTTTCTCTTCCTCCTACTTTGCTGCACGGACACATACTCATTGCTTAGAATATTAGTTACTGAAATAGCTCAAATGATTGAACAGTTGCAAACTCAATATGCACGTATTATTGCAGTTATATGGCAGAATGTATTACTGACTCATTTTGCCGTTTCATTTGTTTTGACTCATTGTTTGCTGTTTTCCAGCCACTCTCACTCTCCTGGCTCCATGGCAGCAGCAGTGCGAGGCAGTGAATGGTCATGTGGACGCTGCACCTTCTTAAATGCCGGCGCTGCACCTCGCTGTTCAATCTGTGAGGCACCTCGCCAGAAACCTGACCTTAACCAGATCCTGCGGCTGAGCAGCACAGAGGAGCATCGCTGGGCCTGTCCCCGCTGTACGCTCAACAACCCCCAGGGATCTGGAGCCTGCTCTGTCTGCGGCTTCGGACCATCCCCTGCCACTCACACACCCCCTACAACCACCATAGCCGCCACTGCCAACGGCCTCCCGCCTGCTCCGACCGAACCCCCTACACCCACCGTCACCCCCACTGTTATACTTGAGCCCCATGGACAGCATCCAGCTAAGGAGGAAGTCCTGCGACGGTCCGAGAGCAACGGAGAAGTGGGCATCCTGGAGGGACACCACGCAGGCTGGGCTTGCCCTCGCTGCACACTTCACAACACACCTGTGGCGCTATCATGCTCAGCCTGTGGTGGGCCCAGGAAACTGTCTTTGCCTAAAATCCCCCCTGAGGCACTGGTGGTGCCTGAGGTGCGCACACCTGTGCTGGGATTTCCTGTTCACACGGCCGGGGCTGCCCCACTGCTCATAGACCTAACAGATGACTCTCCCCCTGCCCCTCCCTGTGATGCTCAAGAGCCTCCCCATGTCTCCTCACAATCTATTTCTTCCCCTTTTACTTCTTTCACCTCCTCCCTTCAAAATAACCCTGTGCCCCGCAGCAGGAGAGAGGTGCCCCCTCCAGGGCGCCCGCCAAACGCAGGCACCAACACTCCCAGCCCCACCTCTCCTTCAGCGGCCAGTGTGCCACCCCAGCCAGGTCCACAGCGGCCAGCCAAGCCCAAACATGCCCAACCCCAGGAACCTTCATACCCTAGCAAGCGCCTCAGTATCTTGGAAGAAGAAGACCCACAGCACCATCCACTAGCCCCCCACCTCCCAGTTGCTTCTTCATCCACGCCCACCTGGAAGTGCCCTAGCTGCTCGTTGCCCAACCCAGGTAGCTCATCTAAGTGCGAGGCCTGCCGATCATCACGGGCTGGTGCTGACCTCATTGACCTGGTAGGCTGTGAGACGGTACGATTCACCCCAGCCAGCCCCTCCAGCCCAGACTTTAGCACCTGGGCCTGCTCGAAGTGCACGCTGCGCAACCCTACAGGTGCACCCAAGTGCTCAGCCTGCGGTTCTTCCAAGCTCCATGGCTTTCAGGAGCAGCAGGCCCCCCTGCCCCGCTGCTGTACACAATGTGGCCTCCCATTGAGTCCTGGCACTGCATCATGCTCCTGTACACCCTCCATGTCTTCAACCTCCTCGGGTCATAAAACACGGAAACAGGCCCGGGGCTTCCCTTCCTCCTCTTCAGCGATTGCTTCATCCAGTTCCTCCTCCTCCACCACCTCATTTAGCCTTCAGGAGAAGGTAGGACAGTGGAGCTGCCCAGCATGTACGCTGCTCAACGACATCAAGGCCAAGAACTGTGCAGCATGCCACACACCTCAGCAGTACCTCACTCTTCGCAAGGTGGTTAAGCCTCTGAAGAGGAGGGAGAGCATGCATGTAGAGGCCCGTCGACGAAATGACGAGGGCGAGGCCAAGGAGCTGTGGGAGAACATAGTCAGCTTCTGCAGAGAGGTAAGGGAAAAATTTGTTGTAGCTGGGAAACACACAAAAACATCAACCCTTTAATGGCTCAGGGTTTAAAAGTTGGTACAATAACTTTGACTATTATTAATAAATTATAAGAGTGATGATTAATCAAGTTAATCATGTGTGGCCATAGTTCTGCAGAGTTACAAAGTTTTCCTTGTGTTCTCTAAGAAGTCAAAATCTAGTTATTTCAGTGTGTAATGTGTCACAGGGTGCACATTCCCTTTCAGAGCACTGTTTCCCCTATTCCCTTTTTTGTTATGGCTCTGGCATTGTTCCCACTCCCTCAATCTATCTCATTTCAGAGAAATGCTAATAGGCTTTGTCATTGCCTCTGTTTGCACTTGCTTCGTTAGCTGAGTTTTAAACGACCAGCGGGTGATTCTTGGCCACCTAAATGAGCTGCAGATACAGTGTCTCAATTTTATTTCCAGACTACAGCTTGCCCTCAGTCACAGGGAAGTTACTTCACAAAGTTCTGATTCAGAAAAGTCTGTATCAGGACTGTGACTGTCATACTGGGCGGCTCTAATGAGTCCAGTTTTATTGTTTGTTGTAGTTAGACTCTGCTGGGATGTTGTTGTTTTTTTAAATGCTGACAACCTAGTTAGAGTCAGATAATCTGTTTCCTGTCCTCAGTTGCCACCAACCACAACTTTTGGGATGATATTAGACTTACTTATACATGTATACAGACCTGCCTGTGAAAGAATTAATGTTTCATCATTCTGAATATAATTTTCTGAATATAAAATTCTAATATATATATATATATATATATATATATATATATATATATATATATATACAGTAGTCCCTCGCTATAACACGGTTCACCTTTCGCAGCCTCGCTGTTTCACGGATTTTTTTAGTGCAATTTTGCATGCTTTTTTTTTTACAGTGTATGAACGCGCATTGTGTTCTGCGTCCTGATTGGCTAAGGGACTGTTGACCAATGTCAATCAATCTCCTCCGTGCCGTGTCTCTGTACAGTACAGAATGCGTTCGGCTTGCCAAATTTACATAAATGTTCAATCGCTAGCGGTGTGACTTTTAAGTGCTGCCTGTTTGCAAGACAAACAAACAAGTCAAATAAGAGATAAATGTGAGCCTGTCTGAGAAAAGTGTATAAACTGTATGGTGAGGGGTTTTACAGCCTTAAAATATATATAATAATTGTAAAAAATAAAGCTGACTGCTTCACGGATTTCGCCTATTGCGGGTTATTTTACAACGTAACCCCCACAATAAACGAGGGACCACTGTGTGTGTGTATATATATATATATATATATATATATATATATATATATATATATATACATATTGAATATAACTTCAATGCATCACCTTTTCCGAGTTTTTAAAATCAAAAGGTCCCAAAACTGTGTTTTTGTTAAACAGACATTAAACACTTTTTTTACTTTTTATATCAATATATTCCATGAAACACAACATTTTCATTACCCTGCATCAATATAAATGATTGAGTGTTTATTTTCTTAAAGTTACGATCATGCTCTTTGGCATCACCTATGGCAATAAGCGGTAAGTAATTGCAGGTGTGCTTTTGGACCTCACTTAGTTCTCAGAGACAACAGTGTTGCCTGTATGATGTCAGTCAGTTGGCAGTAGGTTTACTTGCAGCAACAGAGACCTGGAAAAAAAAAAAAAACACACTACGCCTCTTTGCACACTAGTGATTTGAGGATATGGATGTATTATAAGAGGAAGTCTGGCAGAGCAAATACTGCTGGTTGATGGAAAATGCATGACTAACTTTGCACCACTTGTGATTTTTTTCTACAGTGTCACCACTGACACCCACTTTTAATCTTCCAGTAATACTTTCATCAGTGAGCCTTAGGCTCAATCACCATTGTCTTACCTCAGTCGGCGATTGATAGGTACTTAACACACATTCACTTAATGAAAATCCTAGTGATTATTAAACCTAATTATGCTTTTCTGTTGTCATGATGTAATGTAATAATGATACATTTTACCTGCTTCAGTACCTCTGCATTTAATGTTCTGAGATCAAGAAGACATTGAGCTTAATTGTGTCATTCATGAGCCCTGATTGGTCTGATTCAAAGTAACTATAGCTAAGATGGTTATGTTGCATCTTTGTATCAAACCACTTTATGCTCTCTGTCTCTGCAATGCTGAACCTTTGGTAGGCCTGTTGTAATGGATATGCTACTCAGGGCCGTCAGAAGGGTGACCGTTTAAGACCGCTAACACTGCTATGCTAATGAGACAACTGATTGAACTAATTAAACCACAAAAAAATGTGGCCGTTGGAGAATCCAGATATGTTCAGATTCAGGTAATTTTGGTGTTAGGCTTATATTCTCTGAATTTATTTGCGTGGCTAATGTGTGCCCACTTAGTACAGTGGCATGGCACCTATCATTCCATGTTTACAATAGCATGAAGTGAGCTTTAGAATGCATTATTAATGGCTTCTTTGAACGTCACAGGGCTCAGTGCCGCGAGCGTGGGAGGCAAGTTGGCTCAGTGGGAAGGAAGGATATCGGAGATCCCTCATCCCCACCTTCCTCTCCTCTTTTCCCAATTTAAGATCGACATTTAAGCTAGTCTTTATTTTATCATCTTTCCTTCTTTCCTACAAATATTTTAGGCCTCCCTCTCTCCAGCTCTACCCCTCTGCACTCTTCAAAGTGCTTTCCCTCCTTCATCTCCTTTTCATCCCGTCTCCCTCCATCACATCTATCCCCACACGCTCATCCTGGTTTTTTTTTCCTCCTCTGCTAATATCTCAAAATATGCTTTCCCCTTGCCACCCACTGCACCCCTCCACCCTCTCCACATGACTGCACTCAATTCTCCAGTGTAGCAGTCAATGCGTGGCTGGCTGTGTATGCATGTGTGTGTGCGTTTGTATGTGTGTGTTCGTGCGCGTGTGTGTGTGTGCTAAGGTGAACACAGGGCTGGCCTATTTTTAGTAGCAGAGCTAGAGAGAAGAGGAGCAGAAATGATCCGCTTCCCTATAGTGAATGTAATCACTAACAACATCAACTGCTGCAGCTCGGTCTTAGGGGTCAGGGAGATGATGGGGGGCAGAGTTTGTAAGCAGGAGGTGCTAGTCTTTCTAATCCATCTCTGTCAAAGCATTAACATTTGGCAAGCACCAAAATGCCAGTGGTGAAAATTTAATAATGATAAAAGCGTTTGGTTTATCCTGTTACAAGGCGTGTGTGCAGTCTGTCACAAAAATACAGTGAAAGTTTCAGACTGCATGTTTCTGTTTGCTTTAGTTCAGATTTTTCTGAACTAAGCAGATGGTGTTACTGATTAATTTTACGGTACAAATTACTTTTGAGTTTGTCCAGATTGTGGCAATCAATAAAGACCAAAACTGTGATGTGAGAAATACTCTCTCTTCACCTGAGTGCTGTTTGTTTCACTTGCCTCCTTGCTCTTCTGCTCTCCTTGATTGGTTTGGAGAGCAAAAGGTGTTGGTGCTTGGTGCCAGTGCCCCAGAGCGTGTCCGCTTTCTCACTGTGCCAAACAAGTAAATGCTACGAACAGCCATCAGCAGCGCTTGTGAACTGTAAAACCCAGCATGGCTGGAAATGGTTGGAAATGGCTACATAGCAACAGATTGACTCTCCTTTGGTTTATTTTCCCAGTCTCTACACCACTATTCATTTAATTGTTGCTTGAATTTGTCGTTGGTTTTGGATTATAAATTCTGGGCTTCTGTAGAAACAGGTTTGCACTGCCTGTGACAGTATTGTCCATACCAAGCTGTTCTCAGATGCTTTTGTTTTGGGTTCAGTAATAGTGGCACTATGAAATCCAGCTCTATAGTTCCTTGTCATCACATTTTTTGAGATCAATAGGTTGTCTGTAATGTGCAGATATCAAGCTTCAAGCTTACTGTCCTCAAAATAGTCTTTGTGTGCCTGCCAGTTCAGTGTAGTCTGGGAGATGGCGGGAAGGCAGCAGCTTTTCTTAGCTCAGTACTGAATTGTCTGAATATGGTCAGGTTTGCATGCTTGCACGAGCACAGTGATAGAATCAGAGACAGCAGCACCAGGTTGACTTGATGAGGACAGTCAGCTACACCATAGCCATAACCAATGTTACTCTGGTGCTAATGTTATATGTTATTTCATATAGGCAATGTTGTTTAAAGCCTTAGTTTGCGAAGGACTGCTTAGAAAATTAATGCATGTAGGTTGAATCAGCTCGTATATTCTAATCGCCTTTCATAAGTGGAGCTGCATGTTTCATATGCGAGTTTCATATGACTGTATGGTGTCAAAGGCTCTTGAAGAAATAAACAAACAAACAGCACTATGCTCACAGAGCACCCCGTGCATTCCGGATGTAAATGGGCAAATTGCAGCATGTGCAGCACAGATTTTTCCTTCCGGGCAGACTGCAGCGAAGCATTCTCCTGATTATCATGTCTTTCAAGTGACTCAAAACAAGCCACTCAAATGTGTTTATGATATGAGAGGTGAGTGCAATGGGATACTCTAACAGCAGTACCATCTGGAAGTGAAAGGATAGATCAAAATATGTTTCAAGCACATGGCAGAATTTCCCAGCACTTACTGGGATTTACCGTATACTAACCTCATCAGGCCCTAGATGAGAGAGTGTGAAGATTAGCTTCAAGTCATTCTTAAAAAAAAAAAAAAACAATAAATTCATTCTTAAAACACAGAATGTAAAAGTCTGAAAATGGGTATAGTATTGCATTAGTAGCGTGTTTGAACTGAAATGCTCACCTCAGGATAAATGTAGAGCACTGAATGAAATCAAATTAATGTCTGATTCATATCGTAGCCACAATTAATGGACCAGATTAAGCCAATAAAATAATGTCCTTGCATGTCAGATGCTTGGTGGGAAGCGTCCTTGCATATTAACTTATCATACCTGACATGAATCTATCCATTAGAACTAACAGGCTTTGAATTTATCCTCTTAGCTTTCCTAATGATGATGTCTGTTATTTTTTAGATCAGAATCAGTGTTTGTGTGCTTGTTAGGGATACATTATAGTAACTACATTACAGCTTAGCTCTACGAGGAGCAGTTTGGACTAAGCGAGGCTGCTTCTTCAGTTCTTGATCACTGCTTACGGTCTTTCTCATTCCTCTCTAGTTGTGTTTATATTCAGCCTGTGCTCTGTGAGTTACATTAGTTTGGAGTGCAATCTCTGTACATGTCCAGGGCAAAAGCTTTCCCCTCCGCCTCTGTGGTAAATCCACATCAGCCCCTAAGCCCATACAATAAAAGCCAGCACAAGGGTCATACGAAAGCCAGTGAACTACAGAATTGGTAAGCTACATGGAGACCTGGGATGGCTGGGGTGCTGAGGCGGTGTTGAAGTGATTCTGTCTGGTAGCTAATGCTGCGTTGAGGCTACAGAATTGGATTGTGGTGGATGGCGACTAATCAATTCGCTTCACTGTGAGCCTCCAGTGGGGTGCCCACATTACATCCCCTGCCTGCCTCGCAACAAGACTGGCCATGCCCACTTCTGACACCACAAATAGGAAACTGGATAGGCTTGCGTGTGTGGCTGTTGGCCCTCTCAGGTTTGTACAGGAGAGTTTTAGATGGGCAGATAGTGTGACAGATTGGGTGTCTTGATCTGTTAATGTATCCATGTAGTCCAGGTCCTGTGTACAGTAGACAAGCAGCCACATTTTAGAGTGTTTAAATCCAGTGTGTCATTTTAAATGCTGGGTGCTCTGCAGGGAACATGTCAAAAAGTGAAGCGTTTGAAAGGGATTTGCATATGTGTCCTCTATCCTGGCTGGTACATGGGACCACATTCGATGTCCTGCTGTGCACATGTGTGATGCCACACTGACTGTGGAAGAAATTCCTGCTGCCACATAACTAAATATGGAAGACAGCAGTTTGTCCTTGTTTCTCCCTGAATCCAGGGCTCATGCGGTGGCCTGTAATGTCCCGTATTAATAATCACCCTCCTGCAAAAATCAGGGTAGAGATTAACTGTTAGTCCTCAAAGTTTCAAGTGTCCTTCAGGCTTGCATTAGATGTTTGAAAAGCTTTTTTTTAAGTGCTCTTAACAACTCCTTTAGGCATGATTTAAAAATTGATTTTCAGGTTTTTAGATAAGATGTTTTCTTGTAGCAATCATAAGTGTCTTGCTGTTTTTGAATGTGTTTGAAAGGGAAATCTTGATGAGAATAATTGAAGAGGTTCAGTAGTCTCACCCTTTTGTCTCCCCATCACTTTTCTCCTCCACCCTCCACCCTCCACCCTCTACCCTCTACTGTCCTTCTCTCGTCCCCATTCAGAACACAGTGAACTTTGTGGATGACAGTTTCCCCCCGGGACCTCGTTCTGTGGGCTTCCCCGAGGGCGACAGCGTCCAGCAGCGAATCAAAAAGTGGCTCCGTCCCCATGAGATCAACTGCAGCAACTTCAAAGACAGAGGCGTCAAGTGGTCCGTCTTCCGCACGCCACGGCCCTCTGATATCCTCCAAGGCCTTCTAGGAAATTGCTGGTGAGCTGTCACAACCGAACACAAGGGCACACAGGACACTCATCCGTCTATGTCCATCTAGAGACAAACAATGCATTTGCAAAAATACTTGATAAAAGGCAGGAAAAACTAGAAGCAATTGCCCTGATTAACGCTAAGATCACAGAATGGCAAGAACAGACAAAGTAAAAGGAAAAATGTCATTCCATTCATTCATATATAGAACAGACAGCAGATAACATTACATGTCTGTTCTTATTTTATTTCATTTTTTTTGTCTGCTTCAGTTGAACACTGCAGCTTGAAGCTAGCAGCAAAAGATGCATACAGTGACAGAGAGGAAGTGAAACAGTATGTCATGAAAGAAAAAGGCGAGAGAACTGAAAAATTGGGGGGCTGCCTTCCAAAAGAAAGAAGGCGAGTATTAAATGAAAGAGGGAGCAGGGTGTAGTTGGGCAGATGCACAGATACACCTGACAGGGAGATTATTCAGGGGAATGTGAGTCTGGACACATGCTTTATCTCCCTGCCCTTGTTCTGTGTGTCCTTTGGGTTGTGTATATGCGTGTTGCCATCCACCATCATCCTCCACATACAAACACACACACACACACACACACACACACACACTCCCACAACAAAGAACAGTCACTCACAAAGCTGTCCCAGTGCAACTTTTTCGCTTCATCACCACCAAACACAGCTTATCAAAAATAACCCTCCTCGGAGCTGTATCCTCTCACTCGCGACAGAATGTAACCCTAATTCATCTCACTCTCTCACACACACACACACACACACACGCACACACACACTTGTCCTAATAAACCAGCAAACAACCTGGCTCCCTTCAGCCAGCCAGTGACAGTAGAAGAAAGTAGTGCCAGCCACCCTTGTCCTTGATTATGGCTGCAATACAAACTGACATTAGAGTCACATAATGACACAGCTAATTGGATTTTCACTTGTGTTTTTTTTTTGTAGCTGATTGGTTTTTCACCAGAGGCCTGAATGAGCTGATCAGCCTCGCTCAGCTGCCACTTGAACAGGTGGAATATAGCCTTAATAATACACACACCACAGGGATTCAGTCTTTCAATGGCCGCTGCTCTAACGCACATTGACGAGTGGACTGAGGGTGATATTACTTTCATCTGGATATATAGTGACAGTGCTACTGAGTCGCTGGACCATGTGGTAAATGTTTGTTATTAACAAGGGGGTCAATGAACTGTAAAATCACAAGTGAGTCAGCAGCACACGTTGTCCCAAATCCGCAAGTGTTTGTAGCTATTTCATCAGTATTATATGAGCTCTCTCTACATCTTCACATAAACTAGTGTTCACTTTAAATTATACTCCTTTTATGTTGGACCCTCGTGTCCCCAGCTGCGTTTCTCTTGTGTGAGAAATTAGCATTTTCTGATGTATCCGGACTTTTGATTAACTAATTTCTCTTGCAAGCTAATTAGGGGAGGCGAGCCAGTTTGTCTTTGCTTCGGGGTGAATTAACAGTAATAGGGAGGTAACCAGAAGGCAAAGAGGCTTGACTCATCAAATGTGATTGATTTTCATTGAGGGCAAATTATGTAGAAAAAAATCCATTTCAATAAATTTCAAAACTGCTCCAACTACTTTGGGGAAAAGGATATTTTAATTTGCCGTTTAAACTCTCATGGCTGCTTGCCAGTCTGTTTCTTTTTGTTGTCTTCTCTGATTGTGTCTGTCAGTTGACATTTTTTGTTCCTGTGTCTTTTTGACTAAAGTCATTCACCCATCCACCTGTCCGTCACAATCTGTCGATCATTTACGTCTTTGCACCTCCATTTGTTTCACTGCGCAATTCCGATTGTCTTTGCGTTTTGTGTCATTCACCCATCTGTCCATCTTGATCTAACATTTCATTTTCCAATTCATTGAGTTTTATCCCTCCGCAGGTTCCTGAGTGCGCTGGCGGTGCTTGCGGAGCGTCCGGAGCTGGTGGAGAGGGTGATGATCACACGGACCATCTGCCCAGAAGGGGCCTACCAGGTTCGGCTATGTAAGGACGGCACATGGACGACGGTACTCGTGGACGACATGCTGCCCTGTGACGACTACGGCTACCTCCTCTTCTCCCAGGTCAGGAAAGGAGGGAGGGACGTGGGATGAGAAAATGGTGAAAGCCAAACGGAGGTGGACTCATAGATATTCAGTGAACAGCATACACTAGTAATGTCGATGATGGTGCATGGACACTGCAAAGTGGATAGAGGGAGTTAAGATGGAAACATACCAAATTCTGTTCATATAATGTTTGTCCTCTTCTGGGTCAAAGAGGTAGGAGAGGATTTATAGCAATTACATACAAAGGACCAAAACAACATGCTGATACATGCAAATCAGGCAGAATATTCACCCTCTGACATCCTGTTTATATTCACTTATACCACATTGTGACCCCTCAAGTGGAACTTTCCACATCAGTGTTTGCAGGTGTTGGGGAGAATATGTGACAAAAGCAGGATAAAGCTTTTTGTGGCTCCAGAGGGAGCTGCATTAAGTCTGATGAATTTGCCTCAAGCGATGTTACCTAAGTCAGTGTTGGTTGTGACTAAGCTTAAAAAAAAAAAGAACTGGGGGAGTGGAGGTTGATGTCTGTGGTTCTACTGCATTGATTTTGATCCTTTTTTTAACTATGGGTCCAACAGCGTTAAAGAAATGCAAAGTGGTAGCATACTCTTTTAAAGGCAGCAGGAAATATTAGCAAGGGCAGACATACACAGTCTCTGATTAATCAGTAAGCAGAGCATCCATAATTTGCTTTGTGCTTGTTTGGAGTAGTTATTTTCACCCAGTTGATAGAATTGCAACCTAGTACCAAAGTTTTATTATAAGTTGAAGTTAATTCGTTATCGAGCTGTTTATCACAAGCATGTCTCAAAGGACCAGACTGAAGAGGATTGTACCTGCAGGTCTAATTAATCAACAGTCAATTACAGGACAAATGAGGTACTGCATTATGCAACAAGTGAAGCACAAATTAGGGCACACACATGTTTAACAGATATGCTGTAAAACCTATCATACCTATATAATCTTGTTGAGACTATATGGTATTGCCAACCATAGATTCTCAAAGAAGACAAGGGGAAAAACTAAATAGCAGATACATTTGGTTTGGTTCCTCACTATGATGACTAAGCTTGAAAAAAGTGTTGGGACAAAATGGTACGATAACGGTAATGTTTATGGTGATGATAAGATTAGAAAGAATAGAGAGGGCATTGCACTTTTTATTATCGTGTTCAGAAACATTTGAGTCACAGCCAGCAGGTTCAGAGCCAACACCTTAAAACAAGCCCCAAAGCAAACACAACATCCTGAGCCCTACTCATGACTGAGACATGACTAAATATTTCCTTTTCTCTCTCTCTCTCTCCCATTCCAGGCCCAGAGGAAGCAGCTGTGGGTGGCGCTGATTGAGAAGGCCCTGGCCAAACTCCATGGCTCTTACTTTGCCCTGCAGGCAGGGCGCGCCATCGAGGGCCTTGCCACGCTGACGGGGGCTCCCTGTGACTCCCTGATGCTCCAGGTCAGCTCCACCAACCCTCGGGAGGAACCCATCGACACAGACCTCATCTGGGCCAAGATGCTCAGCTCCAAGGAGGCTGGGTAAGAGAGGGAGTGGGGGGGAAATCTGTTGGAATTGTCATTGCTGGCTTTGCTTATGTATTTCTACACAAGTTCTGTTAGATAACAGAATACATACTGTATACACACATACTACAGATTATAGAATATTTATATTCTTGTACAGCACAACAGACAAATTACTAACTTGTAAATATGTCATTGAAGAAACAGTGAATCAACATTCTGTAATCTCTCTACAAACGCTAAGGTGTTACAAAGCTGCAAAGGTGCAGAGTGCCAATTTGCAGCATATGTCAGTAATAAAAGAGGTTCGTAATCAGCACTTTGATATGCAAGCTTTCAAAGCAACGAGAGACCACTAGCAGAACTCCAAAGGGGCCAAATCATCTGCGGCCAACCTGCAGGTCCATCTGTCAGAAAACCTGCAGTATTGTTAAATATATCAAAGGGGAATGGCCTGGAAAATCCTGACAACACTTGTGTACTAAACTAAACAGAGACAAGCTGCATCAGCACAGATGGAGCAGCAATCGTATTGGGACATATTAGGAGATATAAGACAAATAGCTGATATTTGATTCGTGGAACGTGGAGAAAAGGAATATTTTATTTTTTAGGCTCCCTTGGTTAAATAAAGATTAAAGAGGTAAAGAAGTAATTAACTTAAGTAGCAATTCTGAGCAGAAAGAAGGCAGGAAAGGTGAAAATAGTCCAAACCTTTGGTGCTCTTTATAACAATACCTTTGATTGGGGCATTATTTGTGATTTCAACAATATGTTTCTTAGTGATATTTCAGCGATTCCTTTCTTACACTGTGCATTGTCCTCATCTGTTAGGTTTCTGATGGGTGCGTCTTGTGGAGGAGGCAACATGAAGGTAGACGACGTCGTCTACGAGTCACTTGGTCTGCGGCCTCGACACGCCTATTCCGTCCTGGATGTACGAGATGTCCAGGGTTACAGGTACAAATAGACAGAAGTGTGTGAACACAAAATATTAACTCCATATGGAGAAATGATATTATGCTGTTGACAAAACTTCAAACAGCTGTGTTGGGATTGTGTTTTGTTCACAGCTGCCATGACAAAGGATTTTGAATAATTCAAGCTGGTGGGCATAATATAAATTTAAGGGATTGATTATGAAAGAGAGTCCTGCTTTTCTGTGTTAAATAGCATTGAGGATATCATTAAAAGAAAAGTTTGAAATGGGAATAACTCTTCTGGAAGTTATAGAATCCATTTCTAAGTCATCTCAAGGCTGAAACTGTTCCTTTAATTCCTCCTTTTCCCTCGGCTACATCTGGCATTCATGACTGTTGTAGATTTCACAGTCGCAACCAATGATTCATACGGTGGGTTTTCACTGGCATGGGCTTGGCACGTCTTAAAGATTTTGTTTACTCACTAAGAAGAACTTGCATAAACAGGTCTTGCCTCAGATTTAAAGCTTCATTTTCTGTTATAGATGTTGATGAAAATGCATCCTAATTTGATTGAAGAGGTGCTTTCTGAAGATATTTCTCGAATGATTCATATGTAAACGTGGTAGAGGGTTGATGCCAACGAAGAACAGGTGCACATCACTTCAGTTTGATCACTTTGATCATGATAGCGTTGTGAGTCAACACAATAGAGGCCTCTTCTGTCCTACCTGTGAGAGGAAGCAGAGTGTAGCCGTAAATCCCAGATGTAATTTGCTCAAGAGCATCACACAGCCACTTTAATTTACTGCCATAAAGCAATCGCAGTGGAAGATTGGGCCACAGTGCTTGATCTAAAGCGAGTTGGAGTCCGCCTGCTCGAAGCCGGAGGAGATGAAAAGCAGCTTGGAAACAGTGACTCACCTGGCCTTTTTTTGAAAAGTGGGGACTCTCCAATATAGTTTTCCATTATACAGCCTAAGTTTTTCACTGTAGGGAGAAAGCAGTAAAATGAAATGGGTTGTTAAAAAGCAGGCAATCATCCATAAGAGGAGCAATATGAGTCTGCAGAGATGGAGATACTGCGTTGACTGAAAGCTGTTGTCACCATAACTGGATCCCGTATTCGGCTGTCCCTTTCTGTTAATCCTCTTCCTCCCCACATGCCACTCTTTGCATGTGCTTCAGGTTGCTGCGTCTGCGTAACCCGTGGGGGCGCTTCTCGTGGAACGGCAGCTGGTCGGACGAGTGGACAGACTGGCCGCAGCACCTCCGTCACGAGCTGATGGCTCATGGCAGCAGTGAGGGTGTCTTCTGGATGGAGTACACCGACTTCATAAAGTAAGAGCCGAGTTCACAGAAAGATGATTTTTGCTTTTTATTGTGGTGCATGATGGATATCGCCTCATGAAGTAGCTCCATCTTTCAGACTATTCATTGACTCACTTCTAATTTCCAGTCGACCTTTCTTCCCCCTAGTGGCCTTCAGGAGGCATGGAAGAAATCTAAAGTCAACACTGAACCACAATATTTTTCTTACCATCTTTGATGATAAGTCGCCATTGTTGTGTTTTGTTTGCATTGCACTTCCAGCCAATCACTGTGTCCATATGATGAATGCACAGCTTTCACGCTGCTAATTAATTTCAGCCGTGGTGGCTGTTGGCTGCTGTCGCTACACCCCCGCACTTGTTGTGTTTATTCCAAACACACCGCTGTTAGAAATGTAAAACTCATGACTTCCTGTGAGGATTTATCCCAGGAAAGATCTATCCAACACCAGCTGTTTAGAAGAGCAAACGTCAAAGCCTTTGTTAACGGAGTTCAGGTGAAATAACTCTCAAAATGTCCTTTAATTGTGCCATGATGGGCGCACATAATGTGATAAAAGCAATGGCTGGTTTAGTAATTTCATGCCTTGGTGAATTTTGCTGACCATCTGGTATTGACACCAAATTAGTACGTTATGTTTGTTGACAAGTGCATCACACATGGTTGCCACACCATGGTGTTATTATAGAATTGGGATTTTTTTTGTGGTCGATTTGGTTGCAAGGGATTTGGCAGGCAGAGGCTTAGACTTGTCATGGCTCTCAGTTTGTTTTGTCATATTAGATTAATCCTGTCATTCAGTCACACACAACATCAAGTATTGGCTAGTGTTTTTCTAGATGCTCTTCTTTCTGTTGTCATGCATGCCTGCATATCCTTCCCTTTCATGAAATGACCGTTTCATTGGCCAGTGAGCTTGTGGAGGTCAATACGCAGGTTTGATTCACTATAAAACTAAAAGTAATCCGAAAAATAACAGGGAGCTGAGTGTCTTAAAATATAACTGACTGAAGCATGTTAGGAATGGCAAAAATAAAACTGAATGAAAACGGAACTGAATAACAGTCTTAAAATCAATCAAAAGTGAAAAATGTAGTAAAGTTGGAGGAGAACCCATGTGTCTGTAAATAACCGTAGTTCACACTAGCAAACAATGAGCTCAGAGAAAGATACACTTGCCTAGAAACAATTGTACAATCTGATCAAAGTCCACCAGGTTAGTAGGCTCACCTAAAGATGAATTATGTGTGTCTAAGTCGGTTATTCATGTGCCTCGTATCTAACAAAATAAGAGTTGCAATAAGTCCAGAGGGATCAATGTGGTTGTCCCCCTGAGCGACTCAAACCTGAAAAATGTGTTCAGCCTAGTAGGGAGTCCCATCTGTCTTCAGACTGTTTATTGTTTTCTGTGACAGACAAATAATCTCTTGTGTGCCATATGACAAACCTACAATACAGCCTGCGTCTGCCTAGACTTGTTTTAGTGAGGAAAAAGAAGAGGTGGTCAGCTAGTTTGACAAATATCAAGGCCTTTATATTGACACACGTGTCAAGTTGATAAATAGAGCTGATGTTGATTATTGATAATGTTTCAGAAAGAGTCTTTCATTTAAAACAAGGACTATTTAACTCTAGTGATCAAACCTTACTGTAAAACTTCAGCTTACCTGCCCTTTTCTTCCTCTCTTTTCATCCTGATTGTCAAGAAGACAAAAGTAGGATGTTAGACAGTTGTCAGAGCGAGGTTAGGAAGTGATGAAACAGTGAAAAACAGACTGCAGGTGAGGAAGAGAAACGTCTCTCGGGGGTCCGTGTTTGAAGAAGGAGGTCTGATATGTTAGTAAGGCAAATGCTGCTAGTATAGCAGAACCCTCAGAGGCTATTCTAATGTTAAAGACTTGCTTGTGATGCATACAAATAGGCTGTTGCTGTGAGACTGTTGCTCATGACAGGCAGAGAGCAGCCGGTCATATCGCAGGTGTCTGTGAAGAAGAGGTATGAAAACATGCGGACCTTTGTGGTAATGCCATGTGGCTCCATCCTCTCATCCACCTCCTCCCACAGGTACTTTGACTCCGTGGACATCTGTAAGATCCACTCTGACTGGCAGGAGGTGAGGCTACAGGGCTGCTTCCCCAGCAAGGCCAGCGGGCCGGTCACCGTCACAGCCCTCACTGTACTGGAGAGGACGGCATTGGAGTTTGCTCTCTTCCAAGAGGGAAGCAGGTAAGTAGAAGAAGTCCTCCCCCAACCCCTTCACTACTTCTTCTTCTCCTCCCTTTCTTACACGTTCACATTCATAACATTTATATCCCCTCTCCCTCTCCAGGCGTTCGGACACAGCCGACAGCCACCTACTGGACCTGTGCATCATGGTGTTTCGTGCCTCCTTCGGTAGCGGCAACAAGCTGACTCTGGGCCGCCTGTTGGCCCACAGCAAGCGAGCGGTGAAGAAGTTCGTCGGTTGTGATGTGATGCTGGAACCGGGGGAGTATGCGGTCGTCTGCTGCGCCTTCAACCACTGGCAGATGAACGTCAGCGGGACGGGAGGCCCACCCACACCCAGTATGTGTACAGACATTATGTGCATTATGAAAACCATTCAGTCGACTTTAAACATACAGTAGTTGTTGGTTTTTATCAGAAGACACTTATTTGGAGGCACAATACTATTTTCTTCCCAGTCTCAAGCCCCACCAGCGGAGCAGCTCGACGGCCCAGCCAGGACTTCCCGGGCTACATCCTGGCTATCTACAGCTCCAGGCAGGTGATGGTGGAGCAGGTGGAGGCGACCGCCACAACGCTGGCCGATGCCATCATCCTCCTCACGGAAAACAAAGGCGAAAGACACGAGGTGAGGCAACCAAGAGAACAAGCAAAGTTGCAATAAACCAAGCCATCTTTGTGTTATTGTTTCCTCACTCTCTAGCCGCTCCATTCTCTTTCTCTGTCCTACTCCTGTCTCAGACATACACACACAAACACACACATACACAGTTTGTTTCAACTTTGAATATAATATACATGGCTTGTGAAGCTGGAGAACACTTGCAACTCTGTAAGCCACTTTGAGATAACACTTTAGATTTCTTCAGCAGAGTCTCGAATCCCATTCTGCTTTTACACATGCAAGTATGTGCGCATTATCTCTTCCATGCACACACACACACACACACACACACACACACACACACACACACACACACACACACACACACACACACACACACACAGCCTCTCACAACCAAGGAAACGTATTATTCTGGCTCTCCTGAGCAGCGCTTTGCTGAAAGTGCTGTCACATTGGCTGATATTTTAGAGGGTGACAGAGCTTTTTAAACACTTGAGATCATCTTTGCTCAGCTCAGCTCTCCAGGAATTCGCCACTTGGGGTACGTGGGCCAAGCACCCACGAGTGCACGGCAGGCACTACAGGAAAGGTAGTGTTTGAACAATATAGTTATAGGGGCTGCTAATAAATAATTTGAGCAGTCCTGAGTTGTGAAACAAGAGTTTTGTATATACTAGCACGTGTATGTGTTGCTGAGTGATATATTTTAGGTACAGTGGACCTCTGGATGCTTTCACTGGGCAATTAGACTTGAAATGACACAGAATCTTAGGTGGTTTAGCTGCACTTGTACTCACTTTAGTACAATTACAGCCCCAGAAGAGAGATCAGCAGCGGCTGCATATGAGAGATGAAAGTCGTTTAAGCGCCAGAGAGATTTGTTATTGTGAATGAGGAATGCAGTCTTAAAAGCACTGTAGCACTATTAAGAGATACTACTGGTGATGTACCTTTTCATTGTAGCTACTTTCTAGTTCAACAGCTGAATATCTTTCAGCCATCTGAAACACTAGTGTCACTTCTTGGTGTCAGTACATCAAAAGTGCAAGGCCTCTCTTTTCTTGCACCGTCGTTTTAAGAGACATACAGGCAAACCTCCCAGTTTCTCTGCAGAGAGACGCCTCAATAGACCAGAACTCAATACAGTCGAGATACATTATACTGCCTATAGTGTGTCAGACTTGGCTGCAGGACTTGTGCGTGCCAGAATATCTTCTCTGCTTTAATACCTGTGTCCACTTGTGTGTGCTCTCAGGGCCGCGAGGGCATGACGTGCTACTACCTGACCCACGGCTGGGCGGGGCTCATCGTGGTGGTGGAGAACCGCCACCCTAAATACTACCTCCACGTCTCCTGTGACTGCACTGACAGCTTCAATGTGGTGTCCACGCGTGGCAGCCTCAAGACCATCGACAGCGTACCGCCTTTGCACAGGTACACACATAGGCCTCGTCCCCCCCTCTCCCATTCACATAGACACACCTCAGAAAGTCCTTTTTTTTTCATGAGGCTATATTTTACCTGGGAAGAACAACCTGAATAGATAACAAGTGAGGAGATTAAATGCTCTGGGAACATTTGGTACAGGTGCAGCAAACATCCACCCATTTAGACGATTATATCTGTACACACTTATATAAACACAGTGATCCCAGAGGATTAGCGCTCTATATTTCTTAATAATCTACTTTAGGCTGGTCTCAGCACAATTATAACTGCTTTTATTTTCTGTCGGTCCCCCCTTTTCCTCCACCCATTAAAGCCAATGCTTTAAAGACCTGAAAAATACTGTCCGCTCATACACACCTGTGAAATCCAGCACATTGGAGCTTTTCATACTTCATTAGGTTTTCTCTAAATTTAGGTCCTTTGGACACCTACTGTATGAATGTTTCAGTCATAGAGAGACATTACAACACACAATGATGTAAATTTACGACCTTATCCCCTCAAAGTTTTGTCCCAGATAATGGGAAACTGTAAAAAGTCACCATGCGTGAGGATCCTGTCTTTTAATGTCATTTTCTCTCATCTAACCTGAATATCACGTCAGTTGACCGGAACACTCAGGCCTGTGATATCACTGTCTAATTTTCTGATTCACTTGCTGGTACACAATCCGTTCATAGATGAAAGCATTTAGCAGGTAGATAATGATATTCACGACAAGATCTAAATCTCACTGGAGTGCACTCGGATATCCTTAAGATAATGGCAGTGGGAATAACCCAGTGAAAGGAAGCATGTTTTTATTTTTCTCATTTCCTGTTGTCATGTTCTCAAAATGGACTGAATCGGAAAAACAAGCTGCTCCAGAGCGCTGACTAATCAGCTTGTCTTCCTCCAATTCCAGCTATAACTGGGCTGACTAACTAATAAACGATTCCAAGATCAGTGCCATACCTAGAGACTGTATGGAAATTATTATGGAGGAGAAAAGGCTTTTATATGAATTAAATATTCAGCCTCCCTTCTCTACCCAAAACTTTTCATACAGCCCTTTACTTCGCTACATTACTCAACAGAAAAATACCATATTTGTGGGATTGTCATCGTGTGCTGTATCTGCCTTAACTAAAGCTGGAAAGGCTTTAAACTGACCGAGTCTCTCACCTCTCCATGTTTTCTTTTCAATGCTCTCTGTCTCCCCCTGCAGGCAGGTGTTGGTGGTGCTTTCGCAGCTGGAAGGAAACGCCGGCTTCTCCATCACTCACCGCCTGGCTCACCGCAAGGCAGCCCAGGCCTCTCTCGGAGACTGGACCCCCACCAAGGCCACCCACAGCCCCCAGCTCACTCCGGACATCGATGGCCTGCACCGGCCCAGACCACTATGACCACCGCCCACCTTCGCACATACACACAAACTGTAATCCAATAAACTGTCAGACCACTGGAAAACCAGGCAAGGGAGGGCGAGCGGAGTGTGCAGCCCTAAAACAGAGAGAGAGAGAGAGAGAGATGTGTGTCTTTTAGGGTGAACACACACCTGAATGTAAAGCATAAACGGGCAGCATTTTATGTGCTGTCCTAGTGATGCATCATAGATGCTAAAGTTTTCATCCAGCCCACATGTGCTCTCGCCCTTGCCAAGTGGATGTGCCATGCCAGGATGAAATGAGGGAAGCAGGCCACATGGAGTGACTGGGACTTAATCACAAAACAATTTTCCACCAAGGCACCTACCAGGATCCAGTTCAGACTACTTAAAATTCTGGACGTTTTTTTTTGGTACAAGCGCTGTACGCGGAACAGATGTCATCCCCGAGTTTCATATGCTTGGAGATGACCCTGCTTTCAGTGAGCCTCACAGAAGTCAGGGTGGAGTGCCGTAACTACTGAGCCATTTGCCGGCCCACAACCTATGAGCCAATGACCCGCAGTGATCAGACACTTACCCCTATGTCGTCCCTAAGGACAGCTACGGAAGCAGGAGACTTCAGAGGGCGTTCATTTCCCCCAGCCCTCAGCACGGTACTTAATGAGCCAAACCCAACGTCTAGTTTTACCCATAGTCATATATGTTTTTTATTTGACAACACACCCATCGGTCTTACTTGTTTTGTATGCGACTCTTGTTCCTGTCTTATCCGTATTTGTGTTTCTTGAGGTCATACAAAAAGCCATCATTCACACAGTACTGTCTGTCTGCGCTCTCTCATCGTCACCACAGTGCTGTCTAGCGCTCTCTCTCTAGCTCAGGACCAACCAACCCCCCCCCCCAGTGCTTTGATAGACTAACATACAGTTTTCCCTTTTCCCTACAGAGAAACAACCACTGTACCTCCTTTTTTTTTCACTTCTCTTACTTTCATTCATTTTCACCGAGCGTCAGTTTGGGGTCTAAATGCTGCAGGGGGGTCATCACATGACCGGCTTTGCAGTTTACCCCTCAGGCACGCTGGCTTCTCTCATCCAGTTCAGCAGTCAGTTTATATCTTTATACATTAATTCACACTTGGGGAGCGACTCCCTTCTCTAGGGCGAATTAATGCCACGTCTTGCACTCTTGGATCATGACACCCCAAAACGTGTGTCTGATCTTTTGGTACTGAAGGTCAGTGAGTATTTATTTGTCTGTTTCTCATACTTCAACAGTTCGACGGCGTGTCGATTTACATTTAAGCGTACTTACAGAGTACAACAGGAGCTAGTGGCCGTTTGAGCGGTCGGTTTGCCATAGGGGAGCTCTTATGACGAGCTGCCGAGTTTACTCTGGGAGGTCAGGGACCATTTTTGTCTGCTTGGGTGCAGCGCGAGCATCTGGGCCATCCTCCCACAAGAATACACCGACAGCACATTTAGCAACAGCACGGTGTCCTCGCGTAATAACAAATTATCATTTTGTCAGACTGCGTGCACACATAACAAGAGCGAGAGGGGACCCCTGAGATAGGTTGTGACACAGAAAATATTTCAGTTCCCTCGCAGTTTGGGCTGCCTTGTTTCAAAAGATGGGTTGCCTACAGCTGTTTAACGTAGGTCCTCTTTTAGGGCCCCGCCTACTTATTCTTTCCAATTTGTCCAATGTCAAAGCCATTACTCATGTTTCACTTAGGATCTTTCAGTCCTCACCATGGCAACATAGATGTTTTATCGGAGACTACGGCAGTACTATAGAAATAGGAAGGAGTGGGAGCCTTTTTTTTTTACGAGTCATAGCTGATGTCTTCTATTATGTAGTGAAATGGGGAAAAACTTGAAAACTGAAAAGTAAAATCCCTCAAGCACTCATAACATGTTGTTTGGTTTGGGGGAAAAAAAACATTTACTTTGAACCTAAACATTTGTGTTCCCACATGAGATGATGTTTCTTTGATGAAACCTGAAGCTGAAGTAACTGTAAATATGCGCTCCAAAGAAACATAATGTGTAATGACCACTTTCAGATGTCTGTGTGAGTGTGCGCGTGGTCACAGCCAAGTAGCTGTGAACTTAGTGTCTAATTTATTTGTGTAAGTGATTTGCAGGCCTGTCGTCTAATTAATATTGTCGAATACTGAACTGATGAATGACAGATAAAGGAATGTGATGATTTACGGCTTTAGTTTGAGCTCAGAGGGATTAGCTTGACAAGAAATGAACCTGCACTGAAACACCTGCAATGACAAGGCACCTCAAAATTCAGTGTCACTGCTGGATCACTTTACATTTACATGAGATTGATTTTTTTGTTTTATACTATGTTTGTGTTTTGTTTGTTTTTTTTCGTCATAATTGTCATTTTGGCTCTTGCTGTTGTCCTGTGAACCTCCTCCTCTTCTGTGAAGTCGTGGCGGTGACTCTTCTGTGCATCGTGGGCGCCCCCTGCTGCTGAAGAGGCTGCAGCCTGAGAAAAGCTGGTCCCTCACAGACCAGCCAACGCAAACGCCTTTTCTCTCCTCTCCTATGTCTGGTTCCCTCCCTGTAAATTGTACAGACTGCAAACTTTAGCCACATGAAAGATAAAAAATAAAAAATAATGACCCTTTTAAACTTGTAAAAAAAAAAAAAGAAATTATGATAGTAGAAACAAAAAAATGATACATAATGCTGAAAAACATGGAACTCTGATGAATGTGATATATTTTATTGATCTTTTCTTGGGGGGTGTATGAGTATATGTGTACAAATATGTATGTTTAATTTTCAATCTCAGGTTCCGATGGACCAAATAAATTTTTTTAAATTAAAAAGCAACATTTGTCATTATTATGAACGGGATGTTTCCTCAACAGATTTCCATTTATTATACAGTAACAAAGAGGCTTTCTTAGTCTTTGAGACAACCTGACAAGTACACAGAATTATGAACTGCTGGAGCAGAAATAAATATTTTTCTCTGTTCTTGTACATAATGAATAATAAGAGGAAGCAAAAGCTTCCAACCTGCAAATATTCAAGTAGAAAATCACTGTCTGATGAAAGGATAATGTATTTACATATCAGAAATGTTCACTTACGCACACCCTTGTTTACTGCTCTATTATTGATTCCGGAAATCCATTTTCTGATGTGTTTGTTATCATTGATTCCTCTTTGCTCTTCATCTCCTGGCCTGTGAAGTGCCTCCTCTCATCTCCGAAACTCCTCTTCCCAGCAGACTGAGTGTGTTTGTTTTTGCAGAATATATTTTTTTTTAATCTCTCTGGTATCTTCTAGCAGTGTTTGTGTCCCTGTTTTAGCCTCCACACCATCTCCCAAACCTCTTACTTCTGCCCCCTTTTCTTCAGCCTTCATCTTCCTCCAAGGCAAAGCTTTTCTCCCCAGCCTGCTCCCAGCTCCCTCTCAACCACTCCATAGTCCCCCACCCCCTCAACCTCAGATGCCAGGGGCAGTCCAACCCTCCCACCAGCCTATTTGCTTACTCTACACTAACTCTATCTCTGTGGTGGTTTCACAGACCTCAGACTGTGGAGGTTGCATGACGTGGTGATATCCAGCATAAGGAGCTGTCAATCATTTTCTTCTATCCTGCGCTGAGAACCAGGAAAACTCAAGATCATCTAGAAGGTGCTGTGCTCGTCTGGAACCAAAGGTACGACTGCTAAAATATCTGTCCGTGTCTCCATGTCATCTCCTTCTTAGTCCAGAGTCTATGGCAAGGCAGGCTGAAAATGTGATAATGCCGTGGCCAGATAGTCAGCGGAAGGACTTTGCATGTTAAAAACTTCACAGAGTCACAGTCAGATATGTGAGAAGAGAAAAGCAGAAACCTGCCCTCTCATGGGAAATCGGTTCATTCCTAACCCCATGCCTCCCTGGTGCTCTGTAGATATGACGGAACTAATTAGATATAGGCCTTTCAATTTGGTCTGCAGACATGATAAGGCTAAATCATTCCCCAGCAACACTTAGTATGAAATTGAAGAGATACAGAGTTCCTTGAAGTAGAGGAAAAGTTGTTTTCATGTGAAATGAGCAAAATTGTGAGTACAAAACAGCCTCGGTGTGATAAAGTAAAGCATTTACTGTGCATTTATCAGGCGAAGAATAGAGTTTTCATTGCTGCAAGCTACGTGGAGTTTTCAAGGCCAGATTAAGTGCTGTGTCTCAGAGCCAGGTAGATTTTTAATCATAAACAGGCGGAGGAAAAAAAAAGGTTGCAGACATACATGATCTTTAACAACTAGTGCTCCTGTAAAAGCTAAAGAAAGACTGAAGGAGGTATCTGAGCCACAGTGATGTGTGTGTGCCACCACCAGATGATCACATTTCTCTCCCTTCTTGTATTCCACCATATCATGCCAAGCAAATAAATCATGTGACATGCAAGTAGGCGGGGCTGAAGGATTTCTGTCAAGGTGTGGCATGATGCCTAGTAAAGCCTCCACTTGTCTGAGAGATGGATGATCCTCTTGTCGTGAACGTTTCTGTCATCTGGGCCATCAGGAGTCTTGTGTGTGTGTGTGTGTGTGTGTGTGTGTGTGTGTGTGTGTGTGTGTGTGTGTGTGTGTGTGTGTGTGTGTGTGTGTGTGTGTGTGTGTGTGTGTGTGTGTGAGAGAGAGAGAGGGAGTGTGTGTTTTAGAGCGCAAAGGCAATCCTGGGCTTTAGCCTGTAGTGTGTATCATACCATTTTTTTTTATCTATGTTGAGAAAAGATATCCATGTCAGCCGTGAGATTAAGACGATCCCTGTTTCACTGTTTCTTGGTGAAAAGCTCACATCCTTAAAAAAAAAAAAAGCCACACTTGGACGTCTGCAGAAGCGTAGTTTGCGTATAACTTTACAATGTTATCATTGGTTCTGAAATAGCTTTTGTGGATCCTGGCAGCAGTGATGTATTATCAAGAGCCGCATTTGAAGCCCTGCCTGGAGCGTGGAGTCATAGCGATGAAAATCTTTGCTGTGTCGCTGTAGTGTGTTACTTGGCTGTCAGGGCGGATAGTAAATCCTCAGCGTGGCTCGAGACTGTGTCCTTCCTTTAAAGTTCACATATCCAGCCCTGCTTCTTCTCATTCCTCAGTGTGGCCCTGTGTGAGTGTCCCTGTCCCTCTCATCCCACTGTACCTGCACACAGCACACACAGATGCACTAATGAATTTGATGTGTTAGAATGTCAAGGGTGGCCACGTTGATGGGTGCCTGTTGATTCAGGTAGTGTTGTTGCAATGAAATTCAATCCAGGTCCCCTTTGAGTGATATATCCTTGAGTTCAAAGGCTTAAGAGACACTAAAACACTGCACGGCATACAACTGTGACTGATTTATCTTCTGATGTGACGAGCACGAGGTAGACTATGAAAAAATGGCATTTGTGCTACAAAGTAATCAACGAGGAGTGTGTGATTGTACACAGCGTCGCCAACGTGGGTGTTTTTGGGTGTGTGCACCCAACAAGTGACGTCACAGTGTCCTGAAGTATGCCTGTACATCACTGGTGTACATAGGGTCTCATTTAAGTTTATCGTTTATTTTGTTTATCTAATGCTTTATTTCACTCCAAGGGGAAACCGAAGGCCGCAACATGGCATCCCAGATCCCAGCGCTCCCACAGTCCTACGCTCCAGGGACTGATAGCGTCTTTTCTGACCAGTCTGGCTTTTACTCTCTGGACTCCAATGTTCCTGGGCTCTCTAAGGTGATTCTCGACAAGCTCAACATGAAGGACTACGGAGAATACAGGTAAAAACTACTGATACTAACTCAGACCAGCCAGTTAAATCTGTTGTGATGTAAGCCCAGTTTGATTTTCACACCCTGCAGACTTTAATTAGTTTATGTGACATATACACACCACTCACAAAAAGTTAGGGATATTCGACTTTCAGGTGAAATTTATGGAAAATGTAAAAAGTTAATGCTACAGTGATATTATATCATGAAAGTAGGGCATTTGAGTAGAAGCATGCAATGGTAATTTTATTCATCTTAAACAATTTATTGAAAGAAAATCTAACAACAGTGGTAGGTATACCACAACAAAACATTTTCGGTGTCTCAATAAATTGGGATGTGGCCAAAGGACGTCCACTCCTCTCCTTTCTGTGACTCTTCCAGTCTCTGTATCACTGTTACAACCTGCTGATGACACTCTGTGACCCTCTGAGCTCAGTGAACACCTCCGTCTGAGGACTTCCTGTTTGAAGCCTCCAGTGTTGAGGTGCTGCTGATCAACTGTTAGGTGTCGTCTTGGTCTCATGATGTCAGAATGTGAACAGCAGGATGAGGAGGCAGGAAGCAGGAAATGTATTGGTGGATTCATGGATCAAACCTGTTGTGAATGTTGCTGTTAAGCTTCTTGTTAGAGAACAGCAACTTGTGCAAAAAGTACTGAGACACTGAACAGTTGGACATGTGCATTCAAAAGTTTAGAGAAGGTCACATTAAGTTCACCTGGAAAGGTTAGAATGCATTTTAGGTTCATCCTGAAATTTCACCTGAAAGCCAAATATCCCTAACTTTTTGTGAGTAGTGTATGTATCATCAATGATTGGTTGGCTTTTCATACAGCCACACGTCATGTCTTCATATACGTCCCATGCACAGCTTCCCCTGTATGTCACTTCAGCGTCTCACATTCCGCCAAATTCTTGAACGTGTGTCGTGCTCGGCCAAATGAAGTGTCTGATTCTAACAAGGGCTGCTGTTGGGGGAAAGTCTAAAGGAATCTCCTTCCGCAACTACAAGGAGTTGTTCCAGAAGATGGAGGAGACCTTCAAGTTCTGCACCAGCTGCAACAAACTCCCAGAGCACCTCACCGAGGGACAGACGCTGAAGCGCTGTGTGAAGTGAGTTGCAAAGCCTCAGCTGAAGGGTGATGCTGGAGAGTGACTGCAGAGATCGCTGCTGCGCTCACTTCAGTAGGTGTGATATTCTAGCATGAACTCTGATAAACATTAATAAACGATGACAATCGGAATATTTTAGGCGACTGAGACCTCCGCCGTTCTCCACTCAGCTCCATTAGCACCCGGTCAGGACATTGTGTTGACATTGCTGTTCAATAGCTGTCATGTGTGAAGCATTACCAGTTGCTGTTGTATTGGCAGCAGGATGATAGGCCACCAAGGTGTGGACACCAGCCAGTGGCAAATATAGCTAAGTACCCTGACTGTGATTCGCCTCTCTGCAACTCTGCAGCTTATTAAGAGCAGCTTAAAGCAGCTCAAAATGTCACAACATCACAGAGTGTATTTCAAGGCGTATATTGAGAGCAAGGACAAGGTGTATGCTGCATATTCGCGAGAGCCTCGTTGTTTTCCTCCTGGATCTCTGCTTTCTATCTATCCTTCTCTCTCTCTCTCTCTCTCTCTCTCTCTCTCTGATTCACACACACTAGAATGTGCTTTCCCTTGAAATTCTCAGCTGCCACAGCCTCTCTCAGGGAAGTTACCAGCAGCAAGCAGACATTTAGGCAGACACAAAACAGACCAACTGAAAAGTAAAACCCTCAAGAAATGTGACATCCGACAGTAACCACAAGTACTAAAAAAAAAAAAAACATTACCTGCTTCTGACATTCTGTCACCTTTTTCATTCTCACTCTGATTTGAGTTCATCTGTTTATTAGTCTCAAGGCTTCTGAGGTGCCCGCAGAAGTGTTGCACTTTACCTCTCAAGGGCGCTCGTGTTTTTTCACCTTGTTCTGTCTCACTTTGTCCACTTGTGAGCCTCTCTTGGAGGATTACTTGGGCTAAAGTGTGCTGTGACAGAACACGTTGGCTGATAAATGATTTTATGTAAATGCCGGCGCCTCTGAGGCTGCAAATGATTGCAAAGTAAAGTAATACAGTCTCCCAAAAGCACCAACTGGCGCTGGCTGTCAGACCTCTAATCCGACGCATTATCTCACCACCTAAACTGTGCGACAACACAAAAGCCCACATCCATACAAAGAGGTTGTATAACCGGTAATGAATTCCACCTTCTACCTACCGCGGCTGTTTTTGTCAGCTGTCGTCTAAAACAGGACAGAATTCATCTTCAGTGTCATGCTTCTGACTGAGAGGGTCCCGTATAGAGACCGGTTCTATATGACTGTAAGATGCTATTTCTGTCCTGGCACAAACAAGACACTCTAGCTGATGGTCTAATAATAAAGAGGTTTTCTAGATATTCGTTACAACTGATGCAAGGCTTTTCTGATGACCCGCAGCTGATTGGGTAATCGATAGCAGGACTTTGGTTTCCATCCAGTGCTCGAAGAGTTAAGTGGTAGTTTAATCACAAACATGGTTTCTCCCCCCCCCCCCCCCCCCATCTTTCTCCCATAGGTGCTTGAATGTGTACTACTGCACCAAGGACTGTCAGATAAAGGACTGGCCTCAGCATAAAAAGGTCTGCAAGTTGCTGCGTCTGGTTGCCATTGACAGACTAGTGGAGTGGCTGATGTTCACTGGTGAGAAATGAAAAAGTGGCACAGCTGAAATTAAAATGCCTCAGTAGCTGTTTGAGTTCACAAAACAGAGAAATCACTTTAATGAGATGGCGTATTTTAAAGCTGAGCTGCAGAAATGAAATGCCCGAGAGACAAAAACTGACTGAAGTCGCAGCGCAAAACTGGTGCATTTTTGAAATTGTGATTAAAGTTCCTCAGCTTTTGAATCTCACTGATTGATTTTCAGACATCATGTAAATGTGACGAGCAGGGTTTACACTGATCTGTGCTCAGTTTTGTCACTTAAATGCATCAATAAATAAATGTTCCGCCACACACACAGGAGACCTCCCGTTCCCCACGGAGAAGTGGTCCAAGTCAGCTGCTGAGGTGAAGAACTGGGACGACTGGCTCCCCATGCAGGGGGACCTCACGCCGTGTCTCCACGCCATCTTGTCTGGTGCCAACATGGCGACCCTATGGAAGAACACCAGCAGGCCAGTGCCGGATGATTCTGACCTGCAACAGTCTTTGTGGCGGATTCAGAGCGAGTTCCTCTCTCGGGTTCTCACAGTCGGGATGGCCATTCAACGCTATGGCTTAGACCCGTACGCTAAACCGCTCACTATTCACTTAGCAGGGGCATCCCACAATGAGACCATGACAGCCAGGCTGACTGACTATGATGAGCTGAACCACATGTACCCTGGACACCAGGGCATAGAGATAGTCATGGTGGGACCAGAGGTGGTGGACGGCCCCATCGTGAGGCCTCCTCTCCGGGCGCTTGGCCCCAAGCACAAGGTCTACATCAGCGCCCACAAGGGCCTCTACCACCAGTTCTGGGAGGACGTGGTGGAGAAAGAGGAAGCAGCCAAGCCAGATTTGGTGGTTGGATTTCATCCTGGTATGTACACACAACATCCCATCAGACATGAACAAATGAAAAGATGTTGACTGTACGACCACTAAATTCTTGAGACAAGTCTGGTTGCAGGGAGACTTTCACCTGAAAATGCTTTTAAATCAGCCAGTAAGGACCAAAATGGTTGCTGCGGCTAAAAATAGAAACTGCTCAGCTTAAGTGGTCAGCTGTCTCGGAGAACCAGTGACTCCCTTTTATGCTGATTTTACAATTACCTCTTTCAGAGAACAGGGCAAGTAGGAGATGTGTAACTCACTAGATCTGGCCTATTCATTAGCGCCAGGCTTTTATTGGGGATTTGGGTGATTAATGGGAGCAGCTGGGAAAGACTTTGGCTTCTGATTGCTGGACTCAGCATAATGTCGGTAAGCTGCCCTTTTGAAATGGGAGTCTCAGTTCCCCCCAGTTTCACTCGGACAAACATCGCAGCCCCAGTCATGTGCAGCCATCCCTGTCCGCATTCTCAGTCTGAGGAGACACAATGTTCTGACCTATTAAAACCTTTATCTCCGAATTACGGACCCAGGTTACCCTTTTGGAATGCATTTCCTCCGTTTCACGTTTCCTCCACTTCATGGCAAACATTTGATTGGCATCTCCCGTCCACTCTCACAGACAACCACCTCATTAAAGTGGCACTTTAACCCTCCACCTCCTAATCTCTTGCACTGAAGCAGCTCCCTTTAACCCGCAAAGCAGCAGCAAAGCCCCGACCCAACCGCACCCATAAACCCAGCTCAGTTATCACTGCAGGCTCCAATGGAGCTAAATATACAGGAATCAGTCATCCTGCGAGTAAACTGCCTGAGTGCTTGTCTGCATTTCATACCGCAAAGCAGGCAGAGCACTGCATTATGACACTGTGTAAGTGATAGGAGGGCAGGCAGCATGACCAAAGGAATAGAAAGGAAGGTGTGTGTGTTGTGTATGTGAGAGAGAGTGACATAAGGAAAGAGAATGAGGGAGGAAAACACTACTAGAAAGCAGTAAAAAAAACAAACAAACAGCCATTGACCTTAGAGGATAAGAGGGGGAGGGGGAGGGGGATGTCAACTGTCAGCGCTCACAAAGAAAATGGATGCAGGTTCAGTAACGTCATCCATACAAAGATAGACCAGTGAAAACAGACACCTCAGAAACACAAACACAAACATCCACATTAATGTCTGTTATCCATAAAAAATTAATTCAATTTTCATCATTCAAAAACTTATTTTTTCATACCAGGGAACAAATCAAGTCTATTAACATTAACAGCAACATATTGCCAACATTTGCACTGCAGCCAGGCAGTTATTGCCGTCATTAACCACCACACTGACTGTGCGTCCCTCTGTCACCTTATCTGCTGAAGGTCCAAACACTTAAACGCTTACTCCCTGATAAATGTTTTATCATGATGAGAGGTGTAACCTCAGGGATGTTGGTATCATGACTTGCATTATTCAAGTCAGAATCCTCCCTTTCTGCAGTTTGAGTTCCCTGGAACGACGCGGCAGGCGGTGGATAACATGATACCATCTGTGTGCCAGCATCATGCGCCTTACAATTCTCTGCCTGTGTGGCACGCTCCGAGCCCCCCAACATCCTAACAACCAGCGCGCACACCAGTATGCACAGAACAGCTGAAGCTTTAATGAATTCATAGCTTGCATTCACTTTTTTTTTTTTTTTGCACATGCACAGTTTTTCCTAGATGCTGATTAAAATCTGTGGTTCCATCCTGGACAAACTAATCATGTGAGACTTTATCGATCAGCGAAGGGAGATTCTCTGTTTGGTGCCCTCCTGGTTTCATCTCAGGACACCTAAACTGGATGGATTTACAGAATGTGCTGCCGTGGTGGCGTTCACCTAAATCATCCGGTTGAAGGTCGAGCTATTCGTCACACAGCCCTGCTGCTCAGAAAAAAAAGTGACATCTGTCAGTTAATATGCTGCAGGATTATATGCCCAACCCAGCATAGATACAGCCAGACTGCAGCACTGAATTGTCATATATTTTTAGCCGGCGTGGTGCGAGTTAAGTTAGAACAAGCTTTCTCCAGTCCTGCTCAAGTTTTTAATTGAGGGGCAAGATTAACTTTGTCACATTGACAGATAATTAGGTTGACTGCAAAACAGTGTCAGTGACGCGTCCAGGAGGAAATTCATTCTAACTAACGAGAGAAAGATGTGGCCAGCTGGAGGCTAATCAAGTGTAATCTGTTCGATCTTCACCTCTGTCACTCTGTAAAGACTGACAGAAAGCTCAATACGTGTCAGTGTCATTTAGCTGGCTTATTTAGAGAAGCACGTATGTTACAAGAGTGTCTTATTCTAAATGAAAAGCCATTAAAACATTTTTCTTTTTCTTTTTATCAGCTTCTTACTATGATTGACAGGAAGTCAGATCAGTGTTTGTTACTTCATGTTGAAGACGTGCTTTTCTCTCTGGGTTAAAGTGTGCAGGGCTCAGTTGGTTTAAAAAAAAAAAAAAAAAAGTGACGTCCTTCCATGCACCAATCAGAATTTAGCAACATTTGATTTAAAAATCTGATTACCTTTGGGTGCTGTTGGTCACTGTCCAATCAGATCTGATCAAAAAGAGTCCTGATGCAGCAGATTAGCTGAGTTTTGAGTTGGACCCTTAATAATTAATACCTAAAGATGTTTTTTTAGAAATGTTTGTCCGTCCATCATTTGGTTGGTAGATATCTATGGTGCTCAGACGTGTAACCCTGTGACTTTGGTGATGTTTTCTCTGGTGCCACCACAAGGTTTACATATGCGGTTTTGGGTGAAACTGTTGGACGGATTGCCATGGGGTTTGGGTGCAGACATTCATGCCCTTCTTGGGATGACGTCCGGCTTTTCACCATTTTCCATCATTATCACTTTGTTATTTATGGATAATAGCTGCATAACTAATGACGTTCCCATCAGCCTCGACTCTACTTCGTGTAGTCAAACATTTAATGCTAACATGTTGAACTAAAATGGCTAGTATGTTAAACATCATACCTCATGAGCATGTTGGCATTCTGACATCCGCATTCAGCTTTAAGTGCAGCCTCATAGAGCTGCTGGCATGGCTGGACTCTTATATGCAGCCTTGTTTTAGCTCAGATAAATGTGCTACAGAGAAATACTTTGAAGCCAAGTTTTCCAAATACAAAACTGATGGTTGTACCACTTCCTGAGTGGAGAATGGAGGTCTGGCTGGTGTTTTCTCAGCACATTCAGGATGACATTTGGTTTTGTTTTGGATCAAAAGGAAACAACTTCTCTGTTATTTTTCTCTCTCTCATTTGAGGGTCTCTCTTACATGTGTTTCTATGTGTTTTTAACACAGGGTTCCACGCTAACCAGGGTCTGGTAGAAGGTTGGCTGCCCACCCTCCTGCTGCTCAGAGATTATAACATCCCTTCCTTCTTCACAGTGTACAGGTAAGTCAACGTTACTGTAACATGTGGAACATACACATTTCATAAGGGGGATAATAACACCCCTCGCCCTTTACAGCACTAGTGAACGTTTCAAGTAGTTTGTGCCAGAGGGAGTCATTAATTCCTTATATATACCATCTGCCTGTTTGAAAAAGCATTGTCTTCTACTGTTGCTCACCCACATATCATGTTTGGTCTCCTGATTCCTCACCTGTCTGACCTCATCGCCGCAGTCCTCAGTCTCAATGCAGTTATCGTTGCCCACAGCCCAGATCACACCACTCCTTCCACACTTCACACTTCCCTCCCTCTGGTGGTAAATACTAGTTTCCTGTTTGTACAACTGCCAAGTTGAAGAAAAGATTTATTTCCTCTGCTGCAGGCGCTCCCAGCAAACTCCCCCCGTAGACTGCAACTTGATGATATAGCAAAGTTATTGATGTTCTCTTTCTTTTCCGTTGATGCTGCTCCTCTATAATTTCTCTCAAACTGTTTTCCTGTATGTGGGTGTTAAAATAAGTGTGTGAACAGATGTTTAATCTCTCCGCACTCTCTCATGGGGACAGTAAAACTAAACTTGCTCGATTAATTGAATCCTGAGCTATCGCTTTGTCTCCGCAGCGAAATGGAGCTCAAGTACTCGCTCCAGATCCTGTTGGAGTTGGAGATGCACATCAGGGACAGTGGACCCAATCCATTCACCTCACAGAAACCAGAGCAGGTCCAGGCCTGCCCCAACAAAACCCCAGTCTACTGCAACTCTCACTACATCTGTTTCCAGGGGCTGCAGCCCCAAGAAGACCTCGAGGAGCACAGGCAGGACGACTGAGAGGCCATCATAAGGAAAATCAGAGCCTGTTTGGGGTGCTACAGGTGCTCTCCTTTGCAGAAATGGCTTTCAAGAAAGGATTTTTGGGACTTCCTGACTTCTTAGTGGAGCAATACTGAACTAAACACTGTCCGTTCAATTATGAAATTATGAATTATTGAGATAATGGAAATCGCTCAAAACTCATTTTAAAGGATGATGGCACCTGAGGGCACCAGAGGGGCTCAGAGTTTGTGCTCCGTTGGTTCCCCCGAGGTGACATGTCTGTTGGATATAAAGGGTCATGGGTGTGCATACATAATGAGACCAAAATGAGTTTTCTGTAAATTGTTCTGCGACCAGACCTATTCCCAAATCTCACCATACCTGCATGAAATCAGACCATATGTAGTCATAAGTAGGCTGTGTGGAGATACAGTTTATTATGCATGACAGTCCTACTAAAGTGAATTGTTCTGCCTGTTGTTGGATCAGAGTGTGAAAATAATTGATAAGGCTAAATCAAGAGACTGCTGATGTATGTATTAAACACAACATTACATGTCAGTGTGCGCGTGCTGTTTTTGCTCCATCAGAAGTGTCCTGATGCTGCAGTGTGACGCTGCCCTCTAGCGGACAAAGGTGGTAAAAGCACACAGCTGTTACAGTGCAACACTCAGGGCTCAGGGCGTCATTAATGATCCAACAGGCTGTTTCTTGGTGGGTTAGCACTGAAATTAAGTAAATTAACTCGTATGTCAATTAAAAGGAAAACTAAAGTAAAACATTTTTTTTAATTTTTTTTTTTTTTTTATATATATTTTGCAATGAAAACCACGTGCAGGTGTGCATGGCCTTTACTTGTGTCTCCCGTGAGGTCAGGAATGGTCTGGAGTTGTCGGATCTTTCTGGAAAGGAAAGCACAGGTGCTATATGTGGCAGCAGCAGCAGCCCCCCCCACAGGCCGCTCACATGACAGGCCACAGCTCCAGCAGAGGAGTCGAGGCTGTGACACCCATTCATCTCAATGGCCGAAACTCCGGGGTAAGTAGGTTTTTGCCAGATTACTCTCACTTCTTTAACCCTTAAGCTTTAATTAAGGAGAAAACGTCTACATTTACATTCCCACTTCATGGCGCCATAAAATTAAATATTCCCACAGCTCGTTAATAATGACAGCTCGACATTTGAATGACATTTTGCGATACTAACTTGCCACCACAGCCTGTTTCAGACTGCAGCTCTCTGCATTTCTGTCCGGGTTGCCATTATCAAGTTGCAGGCCTCTTTTCTTCAACAGTTCTATATGTCATTTCATTATAAATGTGCCCATGCAGTCCCTCCAGCCCTTTGCTCACACTGTAGCAAATGGTCCAGTCTAAGAATAGAAGCACAGGCCTCAGTAGTATGTTAGTGACCTGTAGGTGAGCTAAATTTAATCATTTCTACTATTAGGTTCTGGTGTTTATAACTGAACCTTTAGACAAATCACTGATGAGTTACTACTCAGTAATTCTGTATTTTCTCAGGATGTTAAATTCTCCTTTTGTTGGTGTGTCCAGAGCTGGTCCGGAGACCAGGGGCAAACCCATGGCCTTCCGCTCTCAAAGAGAGATGTTTGAGAAGATGGAGGAATCCTTTAAGATCTGTGCACATTGTGAGAAGCGGCCGAATCAACTTTCAAATCCAGAGAACCTGAAGCGCTGTGGCAGGTAAAAAAAAACAACTAACAACTATATATAAATATTTAAAACCAGATCTCACCCAGCAGGCCTTTGCAGCCAAGATGTTCCTTCCTGCTAAGCACCTTATTTTACAACCACACTTGTGTCCCATGTTTTCACAGATGTCTGAATGTTTACTACTGCTGTAAAGCTTGTCAGAAGGACGACTGGCCCAAACACAAGAAGTTCTGCTCACACCTGCGCCTGGCTGCCATTGACAGAGTTGTGGAATGGCTTTTGTTCAAAGGTAAAAAAGTCCATGAAAGACAAACAGTACAACCAGGTACAGAAAGACAGCCATCGGTCTGCTTCCTCTGCTTAAGTAGTTGGGAAGTGGAATTACAGCGGTGGTTTCTTTGCTGTGTTTAAAACCGGCCTCAAGCTTTGGCTAAAGTCAGCCTTGTATTTATTGTACATTGTATATGTCAGATCGACTCTGTCTATCATCTCATACTGATGGACTATTATGTGCTGTGCAGTTTTATTTAGTGTCATTGTGTTCTCTCCCTCACTCATACGTTTAATTATGCACTGTCCCTTAAAAATGAAATGAATGGAAGTGAAACAGAGAAAGAGAATGAGGATGTGCAAGGAAGTTACCATAATTCATGAACTGTCTCTACTCCCATAAAACCACTAAACTATTTCTTTCCCCTGTCTTTCCCCCAGGAGACCTTCCATTCCCCACAGGAAACTGGTCAAAGCCCCAGTCAGAGGTTAAAGGCTGGGATGACTGGCTTGCGATGCAGGCGGATCTCACAGCTCGCCTCGACCCCATCTTGAATGGAGCAAACATGAAAGACTTGTGGACCAACGCCGGCAGGCCTCAGCCCGACGAGGAGGAACTGAGGCAGTCTGTGTGGAGGGTTTGCAGTGAGTTCTTCTCCAGGCCGCTGACCATAGCCTGGGGGATGAGGCTGTTCGGCCTTAACCCTTATTCTAAACCTCTCACCATTCACCTGGTGGGAGCAGGCAATAGTGAGACTCTGGCAGCCAGGCTGACTGACTATGATGAGCTGAACCACATGTACCCTGGACACCAGGGCATAGAGATAGTCATGGTGGGACCAGAGGTGGTGGACGGCCCCATCGTGAGGCCTGCTCTCCGGGCGTTTGGCCCCAAGCACAAGGTCTACATCAGCGCCCACAAGGGCCTCTACCACCAGTTCTGGGAGGACGTGGTGGAGAAAGAGGAAGTAGCCAAGCCAGATTTGGTGGTTGGATTTCATCCTGGTGAGGACATGTTTCCCACAACGCAAAACATAATACTCACCAAACTCACTTTTGTGTGTCAGTAAAGTGAACCAGCTACTGAACTCTTTTTGATGACATCTTTTTGTGTCAAGGATTTGATGTCAGTCAGGGCCTGGACCAGGGTTGGCTTCCAACACTGCTGCTCCTCAGGGATTATGAGATTCCTTCTCTTTTCACTGCTCTCAAGTGAGTGTTTCAGAGCGGTTAGCCGCACACATGGTGGAATAACTTACAACTGAATGGCAGTGATTATTACTAACTATGTATATTTAGCCAAGTACTGCACTTCTTTACAATACTGAGGTAATTTTTCTGAGTATTTCCATTTTATGCTACTTTATACTTCTACTTCACTACATTTCAGAGGGAAATGTATTTTTTACTCCACTACATGTATTTTTAAAGTATATGAAGTAGTTCAAATGAGCTCTGCCTTCACCAGCTGCAACATTATTATCCTGCTTAAGTATTAATTCATCAATAACATTGATCCAATAACTTAATATCACCTTGACAGCAGTCATCCTGCCTAATGAGTAGTATTATTTTTGACAAATTTAAGTACATTTTAGAGTATTTTATTAGTATGGTGTTGCTACTTTTACTTGAATGAATAATTCTTTCACTACTGTAGATGATACCTTAATTAGAAAATATCCGCCAGCCCTCCATTTAATTAAACTGTGAATAATATACACAGTGACATCTGTGTACATTATAAGCATCAAAACACAGAAGTGCATGAAAGTATATCAAACGTCTGATGAATGTGCTGCCTTAACCAGTGAACCGAACCTGCTGTTTATCCTCTCTGCTCTCTGTATCGTCCATGTGAACGTACGCCATGCCGTGTGTGTTGTGTAATGGCTGCTGACGCTCCCTGCCCCCCCCCCCCCCCCCCCCCCCCCCACAGTGAGACAGAGATGACCTACTCCCTGCAGATCCTGTTGGAGTTGGAGATGGACATGAAGGGGAGTGGAGCCAGCCCCTTTGCATCACTAAAGCCAGAAGTGGTCGGCCTGTGTCCCAACAAGCCTCCCGTCTACTGCAACTCCCACTACTTCTGTTTCCAGGGTCTGCTGGAGAATGTGGAGCTAGAGGAACCGGAGGAGGCCTGACGGAGTGCACACACACTGTTGCCTCCCACAGCTGGATTGTTTTTATATGTCTGTTTATTCTTGTTAATCATGTAACAACCTTAAAAGTAGTGTGTCAAGCATGTGCATTATTGCCAAAAGGCCATGTCACTTAATGCTAATGAGTGTTTGCTATGACATTTGCATTCACTATCTCCGTTTCGTGGCGTAACTGCCAGAGTTGTGAGATTTGAATATACCGTCTGAGAGCTATTGCTGTGTTAGCCAAGACACATTAAAAGGTCACAGAGGTGGGGGAGACTTTTCTTCATTTTACACACATAATTTCACAACCATTTTCATACATTGCACATCACGTCAACGACAGCTGTTCATCACAGCAGGTTCTTTATTATGTATTAAGAAAAGGCTGATATTGGTTGATTTTAATGTGACAAGAAATACTCCAATAAAGAAAGGCCTGCTTTTATCATGATGCTACATTTATATGTTAATAACCGTTTAGACTGAAGTATGTAGAAACAATATTACAGCCATAAAAAACCTCATATCATGGTCACCTGCTGATAAGACTAAAACACTATTTTGTTGTGGTATTTTTTTTAAATATCAATATCCAATAAATATTTTCATAATGAAAGCAATGAACTTGCAATACCAGCAAATCAGTACATTTCTAGCGAGATCTGAAGGATAAAACCAGGTCCACGATGTAAAGGACAAGATTGACTACAGCCCCAATAGTAACAGTATGCATGTCTATATAGGAGCATGTGTAGCAGATATAAGGATTGTAGTTATAGCGAATGTAACCGTAGACACACCAGAGAATGATAGCGAGCACGTACAACAGCACAGCCACAACATTGAACACAAGCTCCATCAGATTCAGGCCGAATGAGAGCAGACACTGCAGCAGCTTGAGCAGATGCAGGACAATGATGACCACAGTGACCAGGAGGCAGACAGCAAACACAATGATGCTGCATATCATCCCAAAAGGCAGAAAGAGCCATTCGGCGGTGACAAAGTGGTCGGTGGCAGCAGTGAGTATGATGCAGGCTATAAAGGCCTCTGCTCTGCGGAGGACTCCTCTCAGGCTGGTCAGGTAGCCTCTCGGACACTTCATTCTCTGCAGTACACCGTCGACCACGAAGACAACTGAGGCGGCCAGAGAGAAGATGACACACAGGATGCTGCCAATGCAGGAGAGGCAGGCAAAGACAACTGCAAAGATGATGGTGGCTGAGATGATCATGACAGCACACAGGGTGGTCAGCCCGCAGGTCAGGTCAGCCCAGTTTGGCAGGAAGGCGGCCAGGAGGACGTTCCACATTTTGGCCTCCATCACGGTCAGCACCAGGGGCACGATGATGCAGAAAAACCAGACAAACTCACACCACACACCCCACGGACTCACCATCCTGCCTCTGAAGAGGACCAGGATGAAAGTTATGGCGCTGAAGATGATTTCCAGGAGGCGCAGAATGCCATGACAGCCTTTGAATGGGCCGCACATGATGCTCAAATTAGGAACCCCAAATCCAAAAGTCCAAAAGTAGGAAATAAAAGTCTCTGCATTTACACCGGCACTGTGCAAGATGAACTGTCCCTGTTGCTACTCAATCAGTAACTGTGGACACTTAACTCCTTGTTCCACTCAGCCAAGTCTTATAGGACAGGCAGGCATCACTTACACACTTCCTTTTATTCAAATTTCCTGCTTAATGAGATTAATGAGCACTTCAGCCTGTGTGTGTCTTTCGTGAATGTCTGGAGTGGAAGGGGACTCCTTTTGCAGACTACACTCTTTCTAATATACAGCATTGTGCTACCACCAATAAATGGTGCTTTTTTTTAAAAATTATTTTTATTAATTGAGTTTTTCTGCAGTTCATGTCTATGTATTTTTCATTATTCAGTCATTTATTCAGCAAGCGAAACCATTCAGAATTCAGCGAATGACATTTTCTCCCTTATGTGATTAAAATCAGTGTGACTAAAATGAATATTAGCATCTTTTTCTTCTTAACTTTCATCACAGATACCTTCATCTTCTAAGAATTGCTTGAAATTCAGTGAATTTAACTGAACTCGTTGAATTGAGCTTGGTTTCTTTTACCTTCATCTTATCAAAATTAATTCTACTGAGATTTTGCCTTGAAAGTCTGACAATTGAATACCAAATAGTTCTTGCTTATAAATAGACACATACACACAAAAAATGAAAAAATGAGCTCACAAATGTCTTTATGAAAGCATCACTTTATTCCCATGGCACATCAATCACTTTTGGCATTCTGGCCCTCGTCTCTCTGCGGCCGACTGATCCCAGGTAACACAGGTGTGTTCGTTCATGTGTAATCTCATTTTCAAACAGACGCAATGCAGAACATCTTACAGCTACTAATATTCATTGGCACAACATATACAGCTAACATGTCATATCACAGCAGGACATTATGGGAAATATGACAATGGGCACGGAAAAGAGCAGAACTGTTTAATCAAAATGAAAATTTTAGGTTTAATCATACATCATACATTAACCTTCATGTTGCATCATTAAGGAACTGAACAATACAATATTCAATAAGGGGAGAATAAAAAAAAAAAAGTCATCATAAGATGTGCAGAATATAAAAAAAACACCTTATTTTCTTTTTTCAGGACCACTATGGCTGCTATTTGGTCATTTTTGCCACATTTATGTATTCTGTGCACAGTCTGATCTGGAGCCTGTTTGACAACATGATGTAAGCTGTAATTGTGTTAATTCTGCTCTTGTGTGCTGGTCAGTTTCTTTCCACATTACACCTGTGGCATGACAAATTAACTTCTGTTGCTTGAGTGAGTTCGATCAAAAACTGATCTTTGTTAGCCCTAGTCCGTGATAGTTGTACAGCTACGGAGCAGTCCCTGCTCCAAGAGGAGACGGTGCACTCTCTGCATGGGCCCAAATATGGAAAATGTGATCATGTGACTTCAGGGTAGAAATGGAACCGCTCACCAACTTGAGACCACGCTTTACAAGCATTATTCAAATTAGCTAGAAAACATAACTGACTCAAAGTGGACCTGAAGTGCATGTAGTTGTTTAAAGGTGCAGTTAAAGTTTGGAGGTCATCACTATGTTTATGTGCGTTTAAAGCCACAGATACCAAGCAGGGTAAAAATGAGGTCCAGTGTGAAGAGAATGAGATTCACATAAGTCATGAATGCAACCATAAACTGTATGGCCCAGATACAGAAGCTGGGTGGACAGTCACTAGGACGAGGGTTGTCTCTGAACATAAAAATAGGCCACACAATAGCAGCAAATATATACAGCACAACAGAGATCACCAGAAATATAAAGACAAACCTGTCCAGGTTAAAGGGCAAGCATTTCTTGAGTTTCTTGAGGATGTTGGTGGCTATGATTACAGGCAAGATGGGGAAAGGAATGGCATATGCAATGACACACAAGATCAGAGCTGGTTTGTCTCTGTAACCAGTCAGCGATATGAAAATCATGCAGCTCACAAAAGCCTCCATGACCTTCCAGAATCCAGGCAGAGCAGCCAGGTAGCTCCCTTTCTTCTTCTCCAGGATTTTGTCCTTCACCACTTCAAGTGCGTAGACGAAGCCGCATAAGAAAGCGAATATACTGACGATCCAGCCGTACAGGCATGTCAGGCAGGTGTAGAAGTTGGCGTAGGTGATGGCGACAGAGACGGTCATGAGTGTAGAAGACATGGCCATCCCTGTGGTGAAGTCAGACCAGTCCATGCAAAACAGATTGAGTATGATATCTAGTTTAAACATCTCAATAATGGTGATGATGAGGGTCATGATGGAGCAGAAGGCCCAGGTAAACATAGCATAGTTCCAGTATGTATGACTGCTCCCTCCTCTGAAGGCAGCCAGCACAAAGGTGACCAGACACAGGATGATCTGCGCCATGTGGAGCCCGCCTCGGCCAGATAACAGAGATGAAGGAGTAAACACGGCCTTGGACAAAGTGTCCTTCACGTCATCGATTATTCCCATACCTTTAAATGAGCTGAAGAGCAGTGGAGATACCTTTGTTACATATGTCCTCCCAGATAGCCGCTAGGACTTGTTTGATGTGTGGTTTCCGTTGCTTTACTGCCTTCAAGCTCCACTTTCCGTGCACACATTTACTGCTTCTCTGGTTTGCATAATACACATGACATACGCTGTGTGTGGCGATAAATGTCTACTGCAGCAGATAAGAATTAACTGAAATGCTTCACTTCTGAGAGCATGACAATGTCGGCAATTATTGTAACGGTTTACACGACTGTTACAGGAGGGCAATCATAGCCAATCAATTATCATCTATGGACAACATAATACCCAATACAGAGTGAAGAGTGGATTTCTGCATCAAATCAAATAAGCAGTGAAACAAAGAAACAAAGGTCTGTAATAAGTGTCAGATCCCTCTCTGCTGTCCCATCTACACTCCACTTATTCTGGTCTATGCTCTCTATTTGAGTTGTATTAGCACTTCTCTTAGATGTGACGTATTGAAAGTCCAGATTACCCTCCTCCAGATCACCTCTAGAATAATCTACAAAGTACACTCTTGTAATACAACATTTTGTTTAGTATGCATTTATCATTTTGGAGAAAAACACTATCTTGAGGCATGTATGTGCACTTGTGCCATTTGATTGATGCTACTTTGGTAATCAGTGTGTAATTTTTTAGCCTCGCTTGCTTTATATTTGGACTTCTTTCTACTATTTCGCCTCAAGAGGGAAGCAGAGTGCATCCATTCAATGCTGCAGACTTATGTTCGATTATGTTAACACTAACATTTTTACTCAAAAGTGTCCCTAGTAATCCAAAACATTTGGTGGCTAGAGCATGTTTGGAGCATTAGAAAGCCTGATAGGAGGAGCTTCCTGAAACAAAGCTATATAAAAATTCATATTTATTTATATTATTAGTATATTTATCATATTTATACTTATTTTCTCAGCTAAATGCGATATATGTTAATTAAAAAAGCTCATTTTGTTCATCCGGACTCTTTGTTGTGCTGGCGCTTGTTTCTGGGGACCGTAAATAGAGAGCACAAAGAGGAAGTTGTTGTCAAGTGTCAGGAGCACCACTAGCATGAAACATTGACAAATATGTCTCCACTTTTCTCCCTTAAAACCGTAGGCATTTAAAAAATAACTCTGGAGGAGGCCGTCGCCTTGTTGGAACTATATTTAGTCGTAATGATAATTTCATTTTCTTGGGCTATTTATTTTATATTCGTGTCAAAGCCGTTGTTTGGGAAAAATTAGCTAACGTTAGCAATGGGTCGATGACACTGACTGCTCTGCCGCAGAAGAGTTTTGGCTCAAAGCCGCCCAGCTTCTTGCACTAGTGAGGGAGTGAGGAGGCAAAATGGATTTCTCCAAATTCCTGGACGATGATTTTGATGTGAAAGAGTGGGTGAACGGCGCCTTCAAGGTGGTGCAGAAGGACGCGCCGGGGAAGGCGGATGCACACGCAGCCACACTGGTCATGAAACTGCAGCTGTTCATCCAGGAAGTCAACAATGCCATTGAGGGTAAATGGTTAAAGAAACCTATTTCTAATCCTCTGCCCACCCTATTTGTATAAGTGAAATAATACAATTCGGCAGCAACACAGACTTGAATTAAAACCTTGTTGAGGTCAGGCTTTACTGAACGGCTGCTGTATGAAAGTGTATTCGCTCACAGCAGCTCTTAGTTTGTTTATTGAGACTGAAATATTGTGCAATTAATTGTTTTCCTTCCTTGACATGAAATTAATTTTGTTGCAGAGACCCACGAGTTTTCTAATGTGTCGTAAATAGTTTGTAATGTTGCATAAATTCAAATTCCATGATAATAATGTTATTATTGTAATACCAGGTTTATCATCAGAAAATTGGTGGGTAAGATTTTAGAATTTTTCGTTTAAGATTTTGCACGTTTTCATTCTGTAACATTGTTTATGACAATCCCTTGCTAATACCCATTTGCCAGTTTATTAGGCACAGCTAAATCTAATGCACTCTGAGCTGCTCTGCAGTAACCCTCCCTTCATGAATTTGCATTACACAGTGAGGTGTTTCTGTTATTTAGCCTTCCTTTGCTGAAATAAATAGGTCAGCAAAATAATCGAAACACCAGCCAGTTGAATCAATACCTCTCAAAAACCGAACATTATACCCTTATGAAAGTGTCTTGCATAATTAGCATTGAAGATGCAGCAGGAAATTGGTGATTTTTTTTGAAACCTTTGTTGAAACTCATACCAAAGAGAACTGCATGTGACAACTGTGGGTAATTCCTTGGAGTGGCACCAACTATGATAATATGTTGTGAAGGTTATTCTTTCCTTGTTATGTCCTGAAAGACTGCTGTATTTCTGTGTGTAGAGAGCAGTAACCAGGCCCTTCAAAATATGCCCAGAGTGCTGCGAGACGTGGAGGCCTTGAAACAGGAGGCTTCCTTCCTCAAGGAGCAAATGGTTCTGGTCAAAGAGGACATCAAGAAGTTTGAGCAAGACACTGTGCAGTCTATGCAGGTTCAGTCGCTTTTCATTAGTATATGAATGACATGTAAAGCAAATCTACATTGACTCTTAATGTGTTTAATTGGTGCTATGTTGGTCAGTTGATGTTTTTGAAAATAAGCATTATAACAGTCACTGCCTTACAGGGGAATAAAATGATCAGAGTGCTCCAAGGATATTTCTCAGGTATGACTTGTATATTATGTGGTTCCTCTTCACCAGGTCCTGGTGGAGATAGACCAAGTGAAGGGCCGCATGCAGCTGGCAGCTGAAGCTCTGCAGGAGGCAGACAAGTGGAGCACACTGAGTGCAGACATTGAGGAGACCTTCAAAACACAGGTTTAAATTTGCCTCACCTTTGCTACTCATCGTGGCCCACATACATATATGTGCTCAATAAGAGGAGAATACTGTAAGCAGATTTAACCTTTTAATATAATATGACTCTCTGCATACCAAATGTTCAAGGCACAGTTCCATTTCATTGATGACAAACAGGGCATTCTGTAAACTGCCCCTCACAGGCAGTTGATGTGAACTGATTCTATTTAGGTCAGAGAAGAGCATTCAAATATTGAATCTCTGATTCGGAACAGTGTAATTAGTGTGTCTAACAAGTGTCTAACAAATGATGATAGAATATTGATAAGATATTATTTTATGGACATTGATATTGAATTTGTTCACCTCCTTTTTCAGGACTTTGCAGTCATTTCCTCCAAGCTGACCAGCATGCAGAACAGCCTGGCCATGTTGGTGGACACACCAGACTACTCTGAAAAGTGTGTCCACCTGGAGGCTCTGAAGAACAGACTTGAGGCTTTGGCCAGTCCACAGATAGTAGCAACCTTTAACTCCATGTCTATAGGTAAGAACCTGTGAGAAGTGCTTTCGTTTCTCAAATTAACTCCAACCTCAGATTCTTTGTGCACTGTAGTTCTCTTTCAGTGTACACCAAGTGTATTTAAGGTTTTTCTTTTCTCCGCAGACCAAGCCAAGCTGTTTGTTAAAGTCTTTACAGAGATAGATAGAATGCCACAGCTCCTTGCCTACTACTACAAGTGTCACAAGGTAAGCGCCACAGGCCTTTTTCTGAACTTAATAATTAATAATAATTCACCTCAAAACCATATTCTCTCATGTTTTACCTGTTTGGTGTAGGTATGCTCTAATCTCCATTTGTGAATGACTTTCTGTTTTGGCATCTCCAGGGTCAGTTGGTAAGCATGTGGCAGGATGTCTCTCAGAGCGAGCTCAGCCTGAATCAGCAGCTGTCTGAATTCTACGACACCTTGATCTCCACGTGGCACAATCAGCTACAGTGGAGCAGCCAGGTGAGACACACGACACTATCAAGACAGACACTGACCCGGCTCAGTAATGCAACACACTTCAAATGGTAGTGATCATTCAGAAAAAGCACAATGCCAAATCATGCATAGTAAGTTTGTTTTAGTTTTTCCAATATAGCAATAATGGAAGCGATTATCAAATCTTTCAGCCTGAGTGCTCTTTTAATTGTTTGCACATGTCCTGCACTGTAACGTCTGACAGGTGTTCAAGAACCCGTATGAAGTGGTGACTGTGTTGCTCATCCAAACCCTGGGGGCCATGGTCCCATCCATCCCCGTGTGCCTGAGCACGGCCGTGGAGCGGGCAGCCCAAGAGCAGCGTCTCAACACCCTGCTGGAACTCCATCACACCACGTCCACCTTCGGACACAGCCTGGAAGCTGCCATGCTGCCGCACCTGGGTGTGTGTACACACGAGACACGACTGAAGATACTGCAGATGTGGGTGGAGTTGAGTCCTCATGTTCTGTCTGTGTTTCCTCTCCAGGTGAGAATAATCTGCTCAAGGTGAACGAGTTGGTCGGCGCGCTGTATGACCCCTACAAACCTTATCAACTTCAGTATGGAGACCTGGAGGAATCTCACCTCCTCATCCAGATCAGCGCTGTACCTTTGGTTAGACACCACGCACACATACGTAACGTAACGTAACGTAACGTAACGTAACGTAACGTAACGTAACGTAACGTAACGTAACGTAACGTAACGTAACGTAACGTAACGTAACATAACAGGGTTATTAAAACCTCACCATAACTGTTATTTTGTCCTATTTTCAGTTCTCTCTTTGTTTGTGCCAACTCTTCTTTCACACTCTACATGTTCTCTTCTCTCTTTAGGAACACGGGGAGGTAATTGATTGTGTGGAAGAGTTGAGCCACTCTGTTGGCAAGCTGTTTGGCCTGACCAGCGCTGCTGTGGACCGCTGTGTCAAACTGACTGACGGGTTGGCTGTGTGCGGCCTCCTCAAAGCCCTCAAAGCCCTCTTCACCAAGTAAAAATCTTTTATTGTCACAATTTGTCATGAGCCACAGTTCAATATATCAACCCCTTTGCTGTACTGAAGTGGACACACACACACACACACATATATATATATATATATATATGTGTGTGTATATATATGTGTGTATATATGTGTGTGTGTGTGTGTGTGTGTGTGTGTGTATATATATAGATGTATGTATGTATGTATGTATATATATATACACACACACACATCTATATATACATATATATATATAGATATATACACACACACACACACACATATCTATATATACATATATCTATATATATATCTATATATATATCTATATATATATATCTATCTATATATATATATATATATATATATATATCTATCTATATATATATATATATATATATATATATATATATATATATATATATATATATATATATATATATATAGAGAGAGAGAGAGAGAGATTTTATACTTTTACATTTATAGGATATGTAAACATACATATCTTTACTGCATTTATACCTTTTACTGCTGTCATACCTCACTTTATTTGCTCTATATATAGATCTTCATATATCTTTATTTTATTTTTTATTTATATCTGTTTTCTGTAATGGAGATCTCAGCCAAAGAATTTCACACGAGTGCACTGGTACAACAATGGTGACAATAAACATCTTGAATCTTGAATTTGTGTAGCCACCTGTAACATTGCGCTCTTTCTAGGTATGTGTCAGACTTCTCCACAACACTGCAGTCAATCAGGAAGAAATGTAAACTGGAGGATACTCCAAGTTCCTCTCTTTTCCAAGAGGACTGGACGGCCTTCCAGAACTCTGTCAGGTTAATGTTGTTTTTTACATTTGAGACAACTTCCCTGTCATTTCATTAGTGCTGGTTAATTAGTTAAATATATTTAAAAATACTAAATGATTTTGTGTTGTGTTTTACAGGATTATTGCCACTTGTGGAGAATTACTTAGGCAATGTGGAGCCTTTGAGCAGCAGCTGTCAAACAAGTAAGAGAAGTGTTTATGCTTTATGTTTCATAATGTTCTAGCTGCTCCCTTTCACCCTAAACCACTCATCTCTTTGAAACTGATAGAACTCAGGGGGCACACTGTTCAGCAACGCACATTGTCACATTTTAAGGAATCGCATGCGTTCTCTGATCAAATCAAATTGTCCCATAGGATCCTGGCCACGGCAGGTAAGTACTTGTCAGAGTCGTACAGCCCACGCAGCCTGGCGGGCATCCAGGAGGCCAGCTCCACAGAGAGGAAGAGCACCACCAAGAACCCCTGGCAGGAATACAACTACCTCCAGAGGGGCAATATGGCTGAATACAACAGCCTGATGGAAGTCCTCTACTCCCTAAAGGTATGGAGCAGGCATGGAGTCGGAATGCGAATAGATTTAGCTGATGTCCTATGAAGAGGACTGACTGTTGCATGTTATCAGGTGGTTTATCAAGGATCCTCTGTAGCTGTTTTTATGCGTCTCTTTCCTGTTATCGTGCAGGAGAAGGGCACAGGTAACTCCAGCCTGTTAGCAGAGCCCAGATCTGCTCTGACCAGACTCAACCAGCAGGCCAACCAGCTGGCCTTCGACTCCGTCTTCCTGCAGATCAAACACCAGCTCTGTCTCGTCTCCAAGATGGAGGTGATTGAGTGTCAAGTTTCCAGATGATTTGATTTGAAATACTGAGAGCTGTTGGATTGTCTGGGCATTTGCGTGTTGGGTGTACTTACGTCATACCGGTTGATTCATGCTTATCATGTTTGTGTTCAGAGTCAAGAGGCGCCTGGGTTTGGAGAGAGATACACGGAGGACCTGCCTACTTTCAGCCTGTCACCACAAGAATACATTACAAATGTAAGTCAGGCTTGACTTAAGGAAACACTATAAACTAATTCCTAAATCGTAATTGATTTGATTTAAATGTGCATCGCAGATCAATAAAAAACTAACAGGACTTGTCTCTTAAGAAGTTAAACTAGTGGTCTTTTTCTACATCTCAAACAATTATGATACATATTACACTGCAGCTCCAAGTCACTGGATACATCAAACTAGATATCCGTCTTTCCCTTCCAGATAGGGCAGTACCTGATGTCTCTGCCTCTTCACTTGGAGCCATTTGTGACTCAGGAGGATCCGGCGCTCGAGATGGCCCTACATGCTGGGAAGCTTCCTTTCCCTCCAGAACAAGGTTTCTAACCGTCGACCCTGATTCTCTTCTCAATCTAATGTTCCACATGAGATGCTTTCTTTCTTTCTACCTGTGTATATCTAACGCCTGAACCCTAACCCTGTTATCCAGATATTCAGGGCGACTTATATAGAGTAGTTACCCTTTGAGGTTAATTTTGTGATAATAGCTTTTAACTGCAAGCACGAGACAAAAGAGGATTCCTGTATGTTATGTCCTGGCCGTAGCACAGGGATGCTATTTAACGAGTTATCGCCTGTTGTGGGAGTGGACACATTTGCGAATTAAAAGCAATGCCAGCGTACCATAAATGTTTGAAAACTGGCCAATTCGAAGATAAAATAAGTCGTCTTGGATTACAACCATGGCAGCGGAAAATGGAAAAGGCTGTTTTTCAATTTGATACCCAAATAAGACATCACAGACCCATGTCCCTGCTAGCTTGGTAGATGCAGTTTGTAAGATGCAGCATTAAAACGGAAAGTAAAGATAGCGCAAGTTTGATATAAATCAATTTTTGGTGTATGGAAGACAAATAATGGCTGAATCAGAAGAGTACACCCAGAGATGCAGAATAACAAGTGAGCCAACATTACTGTGTTCTCTAAGACAGCTGATCTGAAATGAAGCCAAAGAGCTGAGAGGTCAAACTGTTATTAGCATAAATGTGCCATGGGATGGGACCTTTTTTTTTTTTTTTGCTATTGTTGTTGTTTTAATGACTGCAAATTTTACCTTTATCCTCCATCACCAGCTCCCTCTTGTTCCCTGACAACACACATTAAATCCCCATCTGTCTTAAAAAAAAACTTCCTCACACCATTAACTTTTGCTCCCTTTACACCTTGTGAACTGGCACACATTTGAAACATCCCTCTGCCTCAGGCGACGACCTTCCTGAGCTGGACAACACCGCAGACTACTGGCTGGGCTCCATTGCTCGGGCAACCATGCAGACCTACTGTGATGCCATCCTGCTCATTCCCCAGCTGAGCACCCATTCCACTAAACAGCTGGCCACAGATATCGGTACTGTAATCTGTAATCTGATATGTAATCACATCGTTATTACAGGGAACAATTCAGTGAAATGACGGCTCCCAGTTAAGCTGATGTGTATCGTATCATGATGACTCCCGTTCCTGCTCCACAGACTATCTCAGCAATGTGATGGATGCTCTGGGCCTGCAGCCCTCCCGCACCCTGCAGCACATCGTCACCCTGCTGAGGGCCAAACCAGAGGACTACAGACAGACGGCCAAACTGCTGCCTCGTCGACTGGCCTCCACCATCGCTGCCCTCCGGTTCATCGACTACTAACAGCAAGAGACAGGAACACAGACTCTGTTGGTGTAGTGGCTCTCAGAATGGCATCGGGGACTCGCAGGCATGTTTGACCCGTGCTTGATGATGATATGAAGAAGAATGATGATAGCCATTGTAGTTGTAGTCCCTTAAGTCTCAAATTTGGGGCTGTGGTGTTTTAGGATGATAGTGCTGTCCACATGGGATTTATGGGAATGTTAAGAGATTGAAAATCAGGGTGGTTCAGACTATTCTATACTTTTTTATACAGATTAATGTTGAACTAAGTGTGACTCGGAATGACGTCTCACCGGTGATAATGCCTTTGAGTCAAGCCAAAAGCTGAAAGTGTCTTGACTTTACATCTTTCATTTCTGCATTTTCTGCAAGTTGCCGAGGAAATCAGGAAATGTACATCAGGGGGACGTGTGAGAGCATTTGAAATCTAAATGACCGCTATATTTGTTGTTAAGTATTTGTCATACTAAAGTAACTGATCTATGATATTAAATTATATTAAGGTAATATTTCTGATATGAGCTTTGTTTTCTGCTAGCCGACCCACACGTCCAGCTGTTGGCATAAGTAAAGGTGAAGGTTTTTACGCATTTTTTTTTTTTCATGCAGTATCGTGAAAATCCATACATAAAACATTGACATCAACACTAAAATGGAGCCTACTGTATTTTTTATTTTTCATTATTTATTGACCAGATGAAAGACAATCTAGTTTAATGAATCTATGGCCTATTTTGCTAAATCAATCTTTCATAATCCCGCCGTGTTTGGGCCTTGTTTTGTTCTTAAATGATGTTGAATGTATTTGCACCCTCTAGTCATGAAAACTGGCATGTCTGGAAAAGTCATCTGTCGGGGGAATACATGCAGAGATGACAAGATTAATGAACGTGCCGGAACGATGAGTTGATTAATCGATCAACGGAGAAGTATTTCAATTACCTACCTGATAATTAAATGATTAAATTAATTTAGTAATTTTTCAAGCAACATTACCTAGTTCCAACTTTTCAAGTGTGAAGATTTACTGCTTTTCTTTTTTCTTTGTGACATAATGTGTAATATTGCTTGTCAGACTACAACGATTAGAAGATTTCACCTTGGGCTTTAGATAATAGTGATGGGCTTTTTTTTTCTTTCTTTTTTACCACTTCTGACATGTTACAGATGAAAGATTAATCCATTCATAAAGTAATCAATTATTCCCTTGCTTATTTTACATACAGATTTAGAAAGACTGACGAGGCATTTGACAGGATTAAGATTAACCTGACGCCCTTTGTTAATATTAGGTCATTTCTATACAGTTACCGAACAATTACCGTAATTATTTTCAGCAAAATGATGTGACATGTTTCCATCGCCGCCCGATTGGCGCTCACCAGTGTCCAATCCGTCCAGAGACGAGGACGGAGCATCATCCAGCATCACATGCCGCTGTACCTGCTCTCCTCCAACATGGGCCAGTGTTTGGCCCTGACGTCAGCCGTCACCGCCCTGCCTGCCTGCAGTATCGGTGCCCACAGATGATGCTGATGATGGAGACGGAAGAAGCGGCCTCGCCGTGAGTCCCATCGAGGGGGAGGAATTAAGGCGCACGAGGAGTGAGACAAGTGTCGAAAAACTTTCGGATGGGGACACCGAAACGTGCACCTTTCACATCTGGCACGCCAAGAGATGCTCCGCAGCGGACAGAGGCGGGGGAGCGGCGCGCAGTGCCGCTCCGGCCGGGGTGTTCCTCGGTTTGGCAGAGCTCCTGTGGAGGCGATTTAGGAAAGACATCCACTGGGTAAATATCACCAACGCGTTAGCCTCCACCATCACCGTGGATCTGATGCGCGGAGGTGAATAAATACCTTTTGACTGGGTGGAGCTGCGGTTTCTTTAATAAATGATGAGGAATTCCGCTCGCCACTTCTCAGCCTAATTGTGAAAGGTTGATTTGATGTTCATGTCCGGTATCCGCTGACACTCATCCCCAGCGCCTCGTTTTTCTGTGTCTGACCGACGGCACAGGTGATGTTGTGACCGCTGGAGATGATGGCTGCTGGCCGGTGCGGGACCTCCCCGAGCGTTCACGTAAAGCGCCCTGAAAGCGGCTCTCCATGGAGGCTGTTTATGCAATCCGACGCAGTGTTGCAAGTGGGCTGGTTTCATGCTACTCTGCCGTCTCCATAATATGATGCCCAGGACTGCCAGGCCTTTGTGTTTCTGTGAAATATGCCCAGGCCTTGCGTAAAACAACATAAAGTGGAGGAGCCGTCACTGCGCGGGGATGGAGCGATGCTCTGAAAAAAAGGGGGCCCTTTCTGGATTTAAGGCATAAAAAAAGCGGGGAAAGCCATCAAGACCGAACATGTCGAAAGTTGTCAGTAACAAGGAGAAGAAATCCTTCAGCAAAAAACTCTTCCGGAGGAGCTCGGTCCGCTCCGTGGGGAGCTTTATGAACAGAGTTCTCCGGACTCTGTCCACTTTGTCTCATTTCGGCACCGACGAGCAGGCCGCCGAGGACGAGAAGGACGAAGCAAGTTTGATCCCCACCACCACCGGGGGGTCAGTCCCGTCCGACGACAGTGACTGCGGGGGGTTCCCTTTCGGGGACAAGGTGCCGGGAGTCGCCGGACTCAAGAACCACGGAAACACCTGCTTCATGAACGCCATCCTGCAGTGCCTGAGCAACACGGAGCTCTTCGCTGAGTACCTGGCTCTGGAGCAGTTCAAAGGGGGGGAGAGCAACAGCAGCGGCGACAAGGCCAAGTCCAACGGGGGGCTGGTGCCGAAGAAGGGGGGCCAGCAGCAGCAGCAGCAGCAGCAGCAGCAGCAGCAGCATCATCATCATCAGCATCAGCAGCAGGAGGCAGGAGAGGTGACCGAGCAGCTGTCCGGTCTGGTCCGGGCTCTGTGGACCTTTGAGTACACACCTCAGCACAGCAGAGACTTCAAGGTATGCAGGGATCAGACATTTACTTCATACCTTTGGTCCAAAAAAGTGTAGTTTTTTAACAATAGCAAAAAGACACAGGATGTGCATGTTGTGGGTGATAAATAAGGATTGGCTTTTTAGTGGATATTGACCCAACTCAGGTCAATTTAGCTGACTAGAATAAAGTTTCCAGATACCCTCAGTGCCCCTGGTCTATTTCAATACTCACAGAGGAACTTGAAATGACAGGTAAAGATATAATCCTCTCAAGCTAACTGCATTTTTAATCTAATTATGAGAAGAAGAGCAGGAAAAAGTCACTATTACAACTGTTACGTGTGCTCTCATTGGATGACCAGTAGCACCCCAATCCCAGTTTGTGCCTTTTGGATACATCCATTAACACATGACAAGAGGGGCCAGTAGCACCTCAGTGAACTGTGCTGCACAATCCTACCTTTAATTCATCAGTGGCAAATAAAAAACAGTCTTTTCAGTGTTCTGTCAACACTTACATGATATTTTAACACTAAATGCAGATGCCTTGGTCCCACTGCTCAGTCTTAATCATGAATTGCTTTCATTTGTCAGAATGATTGCAGAATGGGTCTGATGATTATGTACTTTGCTTGTCAACAAGCCACTGGGGCAGTATTCTTCATACTGCGTTAGTGTTTAGTCTGCTCTCTAATGAGAACATTAGGATTTTATTCCACATTTTGATTTTGGATGAAGGAAAAACAAGTTAGTTTCTGTATTTGGTCAAAAATTCCACAGTTATGATGACAGTTTATATAATATTTGCACTTACAATCAGCCCTTTTATAGGATACTAAATCCTAAAAAATCCTAAAAATGAAACAGACAAGTCAGTGAGTCAGTATCGCTCCTTTCTTCAAAAGGCTGTTTTAGCCGGTCAGATGAGTCCTACAGCTGAACTGTAAAAAAGCTCATCAGTTTTGTGATGTGTTTTATTGTCTGTCCCACACGGTTCAGCTTTTGTTCCAGCCTCGGCTGCTTTTTCATCATTTCACCTCACAAACCTTTATCCCAGAACTGAAAAGTTTGCCTGTCACCATCACAAAAGTTTGTTCTTTCGCAACAGGGATACTTCACTCTGTGCGCCTTTTTTCTGTCTGATAACCTATTTTCTCCTTTCAAAAGCTCAGAATACACAACAAAAAGGGACTAAATTGAACGGCACATATGACACAGTGCTTATTCTTGACAGTGTTACTATTTCTGTCCATTGTTTTTCCCTACCTTGGTTTCCAGCGAGGGTACAAACTGTCTGATTGGATATAGATTACTCTCTGCAGAGTTAGAGGCCTGCAATATCATTAACTCAGCAGGCCCAAACCCGGACTATCAGACACTTTGATAAGGAATATTTGTCAAATTTAACATCTAATTTGTGAAAAACTAGGAATTCTGTCAGTATATCTAAAAGCTGGTCATAGTTCTTTTTTTTTTTTAGTTTTTGCTAATACTAATGTGAATTGTTGTGGCTTGTACCACCCAAACTGTTGCTTTTTAAAAGCATCATTCCTTATATGTTTGGGAAGGCATGCAGTAGAAGTGGCACTGACTTTCTCTTCTAATATCAAAAAAAAATAATAATTTGGATGAATTCAAAGTACCCTCATACTCAGTACTCAGCCAATTGAACTTTTGCAAATCATACAGTTTCTGTGGTCAGTGTACATTACAGCTCAGCGTGCACATGTGACGGCTTTGAGCCTCCTGCCTCAGACCACAATCTGAGCCTTAACTGAGAGCACTTAAAGATCATTAGCAAGACATCCGTAATAATAACACAGGGGAATTATCCAGCGTGTCCCAGGGTCCATTTTCTCTCTGAAGCAATTGGTTTGAGGATTATGTTGTTGTACACCATCCAAACGGCCTTAGAGCACGATCCACACACACTCTAACAGATGATTACAAGAGACGCAAGAAGCGATGCTTCATTTGACAACATGATGGATGGTAAAATAAATCCAACAAATGGTGGTAGTCTGTAAGTCAGTGGCTGATAAAATGATCAGACTTTTTCATAGATGATGCACAGCCTCCGTACTATAGGGACACTGAATGATAAACTTCAAGTAATTGATTTAAGAGTATCATTCCTTATATATCTGGGAGGGCATGAAGTGGAAACGTTGGTAATTTCTTCATCATTAATTGTGGTAATGGTATATTTCCTCTGTGCCACATCTGTGATTGATTGTATTTGCCATTTGTATTTGTTTTTACTTTCATACAGGAAAGTGTACTAACTATAAAACATTTTAATTAACTATCATAAAGGGTAAACAGCACTCAGTTTGAATTTATAGCAATTTAACTGAGTGAAAGATACATGATCTATTGACAGTAGTAAATTTGTAATAACATAGAAGCTGTTGATAGAAATGAATAAATATTAATTTTGCCACAATCATTTTAAATGTGAAAAGGTTTCTTAGCTGACCTAGTTCACTCCAATACTTAGTTGCCCATTAGATTACTTACAAAAGAGTTCAAGGATACTAAATGGAGCATCATCAATGATTTATCTCTTTCATTGATTGCCTTTACACAAAGCATCAGACCCATTTTTGGAAACTTTCCTCTTTTCAGAATACAGAAGAAATAAATTCACAAGACACACTCCTGTTTGAAAGCAATGCAGATATTTAAAACTTTCACTCACTGTCCAAATCTTCCGCTACAGCTTGTTCGAGATCCGCTTTCATCAACAGATCTTTACTTAAAGACAACCCCTTTGGCCAAGCCTCTGTTTTCCCCACAGTTTGCACAGAATGCTGACGTTGCTTATGTAATGCCTTCGAAATAAGGAGGACTGTCCCGTGGGACAGGCTGGGAAGGCACGCAGTGCAGAGCCCCCTCATATCTGTGACCTTGCGTGACATTTGATAGCCAGTAGAGGTGACTTTATAGCAGCCATGCCCGGGTGCCTCTGTAGAGTACACACATCTCCAATAGCTAATCGTCTGTGAGGTTAAGCTGTCGATTTTCAGCCTGTGTCCTGGTTTTAAAAAGCTTCTCCACGCCTGCATTTCACCCGCACCTCTGCTGACCTTTAGGATTGTGCTGATCGGCATCCTGGTCAACGTACTGAATATTTTATGATGTGGCAAAACAAAACAAAAAAACAAAACAGAAATGGTACTCACTGCATTACAAAATGATTTCTGTTTTAGGAGCAGTCCGCTGAAACCATACTTTGTTTGTCCTGCTGTTGTCTGCTACAGAATGTGGTGTCGAAGAGCGCCCTACAGTTCAAGGGTAACTCCCAGCACGATGCCCAGGAATTCCTCCTCTGGTTGCTGGATAGAGTTCATGAAGACCTGAACCACATCGTCCACCCTGACATCAGGCCTCCCAGGAAGGTAAACAGCAGCTGCTATTGCAGTATAGAGTCTATATTCAGCTATAGACCAGTAGAATGTCGATATCTGAACAAAGTTAATATGTTTTGTTTTGCGTTTCCTGACTGATTAATATGTAATAAACTGATTATTACAACACCATAAACTGCAATGGACTGCTGGTGTTGTTAACATGCATTATATTGTACTTGTACTTCAAATAAATGTTCTGTATGTTATTTTTCCAGCCTCCAGTAGAGGATGAACATGCCCCTGAAGGATCTCCACTACCAGCACCTGGCTCCTTTGTACAGGAGTTGTTTCAGGCACAATACAGGTAAAACTTTCAAATGCTGATATATTATCTGTTTATATCAAATGTGAATACAGGCAAACTACCAGCTCATATTATTATCAACTATCTGAAAATCAATGAAGAACATTCATAAGTTATAAAGCATAACATTCTGTTGATGAGGATGAGGAACTTGGTCAAGTCACTTGTTGCGATCCAGTTTAAAATGATGCACCAGTGATGTTGCATCTTTATATGCAGCGACAATCTTTACTGCAAACTTAACCTGTGTTAAGTCATTACTGTGAGCACACTGCTGCTGAAAGTGGATGTTATTTTCATTTATGTGTTCCACTACATTCAAAGAAGTAGTTTGACATTTTGGGAATTTTTTTGCTGTTTTGCTGAGTTAGTTTGACTCATAAACCCTCTAAAACTGTAATATGTTGTTATTATACTATGATTTGCATACAAATTAAACAAATTGGATATAAACTGTTAATTAATGGGCTTTAAAGGTGACGCTAGAGGAGTTACTTTACTTTTGGCCAGAGTCAGGGCAGCTGCTTCCCCATTTCCAGCCTTGATGCTAAACTAAGCTAACGCGATGCTCACATTTACTGTAGCAAACAGACTTCAGAGTGGCATCAATCGTGGACAAGTATATTTTCCAAAATGCTGAACTATTCCTTTAAAATGATAAACTAACAGTGTTCCAGTTACATTTTGTTATTTTCATCGTGTCTCCTTGTAGATCCTCTCTGACCTGTCCTCACTGCCAGAAACAGAGCAACACCTTTGATCCTTTCCTCTGCATCTCACTGCCAATCCCGGTACCTCACACACGGTAAGGTGACTCTGTATCTAGTTTATGAGTAAGACAATATGTATCAGACGCAAAAAAAAAAAAAAAATTCCCTGTATCCAAAAAATGCGACGAGACAAGAGCCAGTCTGAACCCAGCATTAAAAGGATTGTCATGCCCGGCTGAGACAAACACCATGAAAGATCTGACAGGAGAAAACTAAAATTAGAAGATGCCGTCTATCTTTGAAACATCAGTCCAGCCATAGTTATGAAACAGCCAATTAATTTCAGTCTCTCTATGTTGCAGGCCCCTGTATGTGACAGTGGTGTACCAAGGAAAGTGCTCCCACTGTATGAGAGTCGGAGTGGCGGTGCCTCTGTCTGGCACCGTGTCCAGGCTGAGACAAGCTGTGGCCCAAGAGACCAAAATCCCTGCCCAACAGGTGCCGGCTTATTTAGAAAGCGTTACCTCTTTAAAGCCAATAATGTATCAGAAAAAGAGGATTTAAAAGAAGTGTGTTACTTTGAGGAAAGTGGCTGTAGGAGTGTTTACAGAGAGCCATGGGAGAATTGGGTGGTTAAATTTGTATTTGATTTATCTCGCAGTGGAAGGCAAGAATAATCTCTGTTTATTTGAGCATCATTGCTTTGTAAATGTCTATACGTACCTCCTGTATTTCCGAATATGAAGCCTCTCTTGATATTTTCAAGCGCCTCCTTTTTGTCTGTTATTTCATGTTTCAATTTAATTTCATCAAATGAATGAATCCAAATGCAAACCATGCTGTGCTTCTGTTCTCTCTCTGTGCTCAGATTGTCCTCACTGAAATGTACTATGATGGCTTTCATCGCTCCTTCTGTGACGACGACGACGACCTTGAGATCATCCAGGAGAGTGACTCCATCTTTGCCTTCGAGACACCTGAGCTATTCAGACCAGAGCAGATTCGCTCTAAGCGAGGCGGTACGACATCCTGTTTATTCCCCACAAATTAGTTTAGCTCTTTGTTTTGTTATGCCAGTAGGAGACCTGATTAGATTAGAAATGGATTAAAACTGGGGAAAGAAGTTGCTACACACACTGACCAGCTCAGTGGGTTAGCATTTTTATTAGGTGTATTATTTTTTTTCACATTTCTCATTGGCAACTTCACATTTTGTGCATTTATTACAGGGAGCCCACATGCAAATCTCAACCAGAACAACCTAAAGTATGGCACAGATAATAACAGGATACCCACACAAATACAAGAGCCCACAACCCCACCTCAGAGTCCCAATAAGAATAGTGGGCAGGCTGAGAAGATTGTCCTGCTGGTGTGTAACAGAGCCTGCGCTGGACAGCAAGGACGCAGGTACTGAATAACAATATTCAATAACTTAAAAGTGTTTAAATTGCTATCCTTTCTTTAAAGTTGATGCAAGTCGAACTATTTGTTCATGATTCTGTAATTCCTGCAGATTCGGCAATCCATTCATTCTGTACTTGGAGCGAACAGTGACTTGGGATGTACTTCAGAAAGAAATCCTGGAGAAGATGCGGCATCTTCTGCGCCCTGGAGTCTTTGTACAGGTACATCATATTCCTCAGACTCTCCCACACAGAGCCTTTGATTTTAATAATCTCTAAACTATGTTTATGTTTTGTTAATGTCTCATCCTCGGTGGTCTGTAGGTAGGGCCCTTCACTTTGCGTGTGGTAGGAGTGGTTGGAATCACATATCTCTTGCCTCAGGAGGAGCAGCCGCTCTGCCATCCCTCTGTGGAGAGGTAATGTCACTTATCACCACCAGGGGGGACTGTTAGCACTCTTGAATAGCCATTATGTAAACCCTGCAGTGTGTTCAATCCACTGGAAGTTGATTGAAGAGCTACAGTATGTAGGCTGACTCTTCGGTAGTATTGATGTTAAAGTATCTCCTGAGATGTATAATAGCTTGTCTGGTTTTATAGATTTTCTGCTAAGAAGTTGTTGACCCCTGTGGTTGTTGCATGGATTTTTTGAAATGAGGGGAACAAACAAACAGAAAGTAAAACCTCAACCTTATTTAAGTTAAAGTTTGGCATAGAGTCGTTGTTTAAAATCAAAATTGTCATTCATTGTATCGCTGTAGGCTTATCAAGAATCTATAAAGACCCACAAGGCCAGTAAAGACTATTCAGAATCCAATGAAAAAAAAAAAAACATGGTCTTCATATTAGTCCTCAACTTTTTTTCCCATGTGTGTGTATATACATTATATAATTCTGCATCAGCAGTATCAGCTTAATGACCAAAATGAAAAATATAACGTGGTGTTCTCTTTATCTGATTTTCAACAGGGCATTCAAGTCTTGCGGTCCTGGAGGGCCACCTCACGTCAAAATTGTTGTTGAATGGGACAAGGAGACGAAAGACTAGTAAGTGAGATCTGGCACAGACAGCTCGGGCCAGATGTGTGATTACACACATAACACAAATACATAGAGGAAATGTCCTTTTGAAGTTCTGCGTGATCCCTCTGTGACCTGTGCCATGTTCATGCCCACAGTCTGTTCAAAAGAACTGAGGATGAATACATCCCAGATGCTGAAAGTGTGCGACAAGCAAAGGAGCAGCACCTGCAGCCTCAGACCTGCTCGCTCGCCCAGTGCTTTCAACTCTACACCAAAGAGGAACAGGTAGGCTCACACGTGGTATCAAGTCGGCCAAAATAATGCTCAGAATGTCACTGATTCTGACTAGATATTTGGATTAAAGTTAGGTTTTTATTTTTTTTTGCTGCATGCTGACATTCATCGACAGTATCAGCCTGTTTCCCTCATACAGAGTTTTAAAAATGCTGGTTGAAGCAAATAAACTATGAGAGGTGTGTTATTGGATTATATTTCTATCCATTTTTATCTCAGAGTGAAATAAGAACATCAAACACTAGATGGCAGCACTATTACACTTTCTGACATGCTTTTTCTGCAATGAAATATTGTTTACGTTGTGCCTACATTGTACAAAAATGTACAAACATGTAGAAACCGATAGAAAACAACACAAGAGAACATGAGCTAGAGTGTAATCACTCTTTAATGATTCTTATTTTCACTTTTATTCCAGCTTGCTCCTGATGATGCATGGCGATGTCCACACTGTAAGCAGCTTCAGCAGGGCAGCATCAAGCTCAGTCTGTGGACCCTGCCTGACATCCTCATACTTCACCTGAAACGCTTCAGACAGGTACTGATGGAGACACTTGTAAATGATGGTGCTATAATGCTCCAACTTCTAAAACAATATAGCAGATACATATTAGTGCATGGGGACTGCTTATTGAAGAGCTTGCTGTCAAATTAACTGTGTCGCAACTTCAGGATGGGGATCGACGAATGAAGCTGCAGAACATGGTGAAGTTCCCGCTCACAGGCATGGACATGGCACCGCACATGGTGCAGAGGAGCCAGAGCAGCTGGAGTCTCCCCTCCCACTGGTCACCATGGAGACGGCCCTATGGGATGGGCCGTGACCCGGAGGATTACCTTTATGACCTGTACGCAGTGTGTAACCATCATGGGACCATGCAGGGAGGACATTACACAGGTGACAGAGCGGCATCAACAAACCAATGGCCAATAGTTCTGGTGTTGTATTAACTCTTTTTATAAAAGCTTCCCAAGATATTTACAATATTTTACTGCATTGTGTCTCGTAGCTCACTGTAAGAACTCCATTGACGGACAGTGGTATTGCTTTGACGATAGTGACGTTCAGCCCATATCTGAAGATGAGGTCTGCAAGCAGACTGGTTACATCTTGTTTTATCAAAGACGTGCCACAGTTCCGTCCTGGTCGGCAAACAGTTCTGTAGGAGGTACATTTTTATTGATATTAATACAATCTCTTATGTACATGTTTAATTGTTGCTGTATGAAATGTTGCTGTATACATGTTCATCCACTGTCTGTTTGGGACTTTAGGATCCACCAGTTCCTCTTTGTGTGAGCACTGGATTAGCAGGCTGATGGGTAGCCGGCCACCTAGCCAAGCCTCATCTGGCTCTTCCAGACGCACCTCACTGGCCTCGCTCTCTGAGTCAGCTGAGTTTGCTGGTGAACGGAGCGAGGACGATGGTGGGAGACACTTTCAAATACCCACAATTTCTGACTTGTTTTCAGTGCTTTGAAAGTAATGAATTTGAAGGTTTTCTTAAAGAATCTTAAGTTGTTAATGTGTATCTTTCTACCATGCAGGCTTATCGAGCAGGACAGCAGTAAGGGGCATGCAAAGGCAGACATTCTCCTCAAGATCGTCCATTGCCAGCCCACTGGTGCTCAGTGAAAATGGCACTAAACCATCCTGGCCCCACTCCGCTAAGCTCCAGCTCCGTTCCAACTCTCCCTCACGCTTCTCCCTGGAATCCCACTCCTCCTCCCCGACACTGGAGAGGATAGGAGAGGTGGTTGATAGCAAGCTGTCCACCTCCTGTTTCCCTGGGTCACCTAAGCCAGACAAGTCAGGGGGCAGGTCGGCGCCTACAGCTTTGGATGGTAATCCAGGCAGTAAGAGGCTGATAGAGCAGGTTCACTCCAAGGCTGTGGCACAGGCAGAGCAGAGGAGCTCCATCCAAGCTGGGGATAACAACAATGTTGTCGCCACTGCTGAACAGGTCAGTCCTCGACATGGAGCAGCTGCAAAGGAGCCAAAGCAAAGAAACGGGTCTGCAGAGAGTGCTGGTGTTAAACGGACCTCAGCCAAGACTGGGTTAGAGAGTGAAAGGAGTCCCAAGAAGCGTCCTGCCACCTCTTCAACGTCATCCAGCTCTGTGTCTCCCGCATCCCCAGCTGTCGACAAGCTGCCATCTCGAACACAGACCAAGAGTACAGCATCAACCTCAAACCCCAAGGAGAAAAGCGATGGACCCCCGAAAACTAGCAAGGCTGGTTCCTCGAGAACAGCAACCCCCTCGAAGAAAGGCTCATCCCAAACTCCGGAGGTATTACATCCTGACTCTGCCCAGCAGAGGAAGAATGGCTCACCGGGATTACAAAGCTCACACCCTCAGAGGAGGACTTCACCCAGAGGGGCAGGCGAGAAAAACTCAGCCTCAGGAAGGACTAGAGCAGCAGACAGGAGCACTAGCCGTGATTCCTCAAGGACCAACGTGGTCCCAGAGAGGAAGGCTAACCCTGGAGGTCCTCCCTCCAGGTCCAGTGGTGCTAGTAGGGCGGAGAGCAGGCCGGGCCGTGCTGCGGAGAACAGGGCAGTGGGCCGAAGCTCAAGCAGTAGCTCCTCCATCACTAGTCTGCGATCCTCGAGTGTGGGTGTTTCTTCTGCAAACGCAGCCCCACCGTCAAGAGGCCCCCGGAGGAACAGTAAGACAGAAGAGAAAGGTTTATCCTTCTTCAAAACTGCTCTGAGGCCCAAAGACACCCGTAAGTTAGCTGATGGTGCGAAAGCAGGGATGGGAGAAGCCAAAGGAAGTCCAGAGGATATTGGTGGTGGTGATGCAGCAAGAGAAGGAATCTCACACGGAGCAAGCAAGAAAGCCCAGAATGTGGCCACAGAGGCCCAGTCCACTACCACAGCCAAAGACAAGGAATCATCCAAGGCGTCCACTGCAGCTAAGCATTCACTGCTGCCCTCCACAAAGTCAAAGCTTTCTGGAGCAGAAACGACCACCCAATCCTCTGCCAATGCAAAAGACCCTTCGAAAAAAGAGCCTGCTAAAAAGACAATGCAGTCCAGGAAGATCCCCATCAACTCTACACAAACTAGCCAGAGGGCCAAGTGACATTATTTTAAAGGCCTGATAACAATCTCTCTAGTGCAGCTCTGGGGTGTTTTAACTATCAAACTAGACCTTGTGTCTGACAAACATCTTCAAAGCACCTGTAGCTTTTCAGTGGTTACTGAATACCAGCTGCCATACCGGACACTTACTGTCCACATTGTTAAATAGTTATTTAGGAATGGATTTTAACGAAGCACTTTGTATGGATTGCATTGATTTTGAGGAATATTATACTTTATTGTAAATAAGCATGGACTGCACATGTATTGAATTATTGCCTTGTTCTGTCTGTAGCATAGTTGAGAGTAAGTACATCAAGTACAGCTCGGAAGGAGGTGAAAATAAAAGTGACTTTGCACACAATGGAAAGCAGATATAATGGTGGGAAGAAACTTTTGAGCTACTACAAACATGGACTACACAGTCACCAAAGGAAGTTTACGGGCAACTTTTAACATGCTGATGCAGTGAAACACTGAATTATTTCCAAAAGTCTTTATGTACAGCTCTCCTTCAGTATTGAGAGCCATATGTCAACAACAAACATCAGTGCCTCAGATAATCAAAGTATTTAATCTAAATTGTATAACTGCAGGTGTTGGTAAATTTATAATTCAATTTTAATATTTATTAAGCACTGAAAATGTAATTTCAAGTAAAACACAATTAAGCCTATTTATCCTGAACTGCTGTTTACATATGCTCCTTGATGTAGTAATTGTGCAACAGCCTTTAAGAAGTATTTTTGTGCAGCCAAAATTGAGACTGTCAGCGAGAGGCCGAGGAGAAGTGCAGGAATGAAGCATGTGTCGTTGGTGTTAAATGTCTGGAGAGTTTGGTTTGTAATGGTTCTTAAATGTTTGTGTTTTACTTACCTGTAATAACCTGTTACCCCTCAGACAGCCTCCCACCCCTCACCCACCTCTGCCCTCCAGCTGCTGATGCCAACACTTAACCGCGGTGCCCATGTTCCTCATGGGGATCAGCCTCCTCAGACTGCCAGACATCTCCAAACATTCCTCTCAGATGAACACAGGGTTAATGTAAAAAGCCACTACGCACACAGACAGCATAATCCGAGACAGCTGGGATGCCTTCGCTGAACACCATACATGTACATAGAGCATTATGGTATGTTTGAGTCAGCCCATCTTCTGTCTTCACGTGTGACATCACAGCTTGTGCACATCTTTAGCTTGCATTAGAAGAGTAGATCAACACTGAACGCACTGAAAGACTGAGAAAAGAGATCACCATCCATGAAGTTTCTGAAAGTTGTTGCATGAAAAATTGCTTATGCATGCACTTAACTATGCAAGCAGACTCTTGCTAATGCCCACACTGAGTATGTAGACATGCTACTCTTGGATGTGTATATATTTCTAACTGTATATTTTTCCAAATGCCAGCATCAGAGAGCATGTTATGGCATCCTTTATTAAAGCTTTGTTTGCACATTTCTTCAAAGTAATATACATTTTGTATGAATGATAGGTATTGCTCATTCACCCTCTCAAAGTAAATCAGCTCACTTGCAAATTAATGTTTTCTGGATTGTATTAATTTTTCTCACATTTCTCCTCACAATTTCCAACATTTCACAACTTTTAACAAGAGAGTTTTTATACGGCTTTGGCAACAAAACATTGCTGCAGTTTACAAGTTGTGATGTAACTTTCATGTATCATCTTTAATAGGATTTATAGTGAACATGTTGAGGAATCCCAATAACACCGGTCCAAAAACTAGTGTTTTCTGTAAGAACTAATGACACGCTTGTTGTCTGGTTCTAGATGTATACAATTGGCCTGTCTTCTGCTTTTGTCCGAAGATCCAAAAACAAACAGTAATGTAATGGTGTGCAATTTTTAGATTCAATTCTTCTATGATCTGCTCAAAAAACTTCCGACAACACGGCTATCTTGACAAGAAAGATTTCCCTGTGACAGATTGCACTTGAAGGCATCGTAGACTCATTTTGTAACAGGAGTCCCACCAAACACACACTTAATATTGATAATTATATTTATCAGAGTTATAGATTTACTGAATGTCAGTGTCAGATTCAAGGAGGAGTGTTCACTAACAACCCAAGCAGCGGACCACAAACTACTTCATGTAGCTTTCTGGCACATGGTTCAGCATGAGAGAAATTATTATCTTCAGTGCCTGGTGGCGACAGTGTGTTGATACTGTGCTATTCCATCCAACACATGCAGTATATAAAGTGATTAACTGACATATGTTTGTCACATCAACACTGCAGTGTTGATGAATCGAAAGGGATGTACAAATATAACGAGGAACGATTTTTTTCACAGGTGCATGTAAATGATTAAATCTTCTTTATTTTTCCATTTATATTCTGCAGCATAATGTAATTTTTTGACATGTACTGTGTTTTTATTTTTTTTTTGGGGGGGGGGGTTAGCAGTGTGTGTTGACATTGATTTGGTGCAATGCAAAACAACAACAATAATAAAATGATCTCATTAAGGAAAATTTTGTTTTTATAGGTGGCTTTGAATGAATTGTTTTACATACAACTTTTATCCAGTTAACTTTTTTTTTACATTTCTCATTCTGTCCACTTGGTGGAGCTCAGTGTTTGGCTAAAAATCTCAGTAGACACAAAAATAATGAGTTAGGGAAATAAAGCAACACTCAACGTGAATTTGCCCTTCAATTTGATCTTGTGGGATTATTGAGATATATAGTACTGTCGGATCCAATGCTGCCAGTAAGGGAGATGATATGTTATTAAACTACAGCACCATCATTTATTTAGAGCTGATTCGATTGTGGTGTTATTAGTTTGGCCCAAGGCTGGGCATATTAAGAGTTAATGCTGCCTCTTTGTCTTTCTATTCTTGTAATTTTGTATAACAGTCATTAGTTTGGGGGATTACATTTTCACCCTCTCACTTCTCACCTCTTGTGCAGTCTGAGAAGTGATGAAATTTTAAATATTGCCCATGGTGTGATGGGGCTGCAACATGCATCACTTCACATAGAGCAGGAAAGCTGTGTTGCGTGTACCTTATCATAAACGAGCACTCTGCCTCGTGTTCTAAAGAAAAAAAACGTGAGGTTGCTCATTTAATATGCATGTATGAATGTAATTAGAAAACTCACAGACTGCAACCCGGCACAAGATCATTCTGTAAAGCAGCCAGCCTCCTCCAGTGCTGAAATCAATAATCATTTGCCAATTGTATCAGTTCCAAGAGAACATCATTAGCAAGACCTCGGTGAAAAATTCAGCAACTTTTATCTGGATTTAACACACAAAACCATGACATTACCCTCCTTGACTCCCGAATGTAATACATCTGACATGGTGAATTACTTGATGTTTTTCTTATATTACGTTAATGTGCTTGGTGCATTGTAGAAAGGCAATCTAATCTTATTGATTAATCCTATCTTGGTATCTCCTGTGGCCAAATTCAATCCTTGGTACTGCTGCTAAGTCTCCATTTTGAGACACTGGATAGAGGGAGATGAGTAGGGCTTTCATGATTAGCTTTCACTTTCTCACATCTTTGGATTGGTGCATTGACTCCTGGGGTGAGGGTGAGACACAGAGGGTGACCACAATATCATAAACACGATTATAACATAACACTTTCACAATGAGCAGTCATCCAATTCAATAATGCTGTTACATTGTGAACCTTACCATTTTGCAGCACACTGTTCATTTAATCCCCACTTTTTTGAGGCCCTTTTGTGGTGATGCAAGATATCAAGTCATATCATACTGTAATGCTGTATGTAAGGCACAATACCTAATAAAAATTACATGCTAGATGCAATGAATACACACCAAGTTACAGCCAAATTTACCATGGAGTTTAATTATACCTCCACTGACAGCAATATATTCTGCAGGGCTTTTTAACTGTATTGCATGACATGTAAAGATGATTATGATATTTTGTTCATGCTCTGATATTTTACATGGTGAAGTTTTACTGTTGTCTGTTAGCAGGCCTTTGTTCATCCATGAGCACTGAAGGCAGAAAACCCAAAAGGAGTCTGGGACAATAAAATGCCTGACAGAAAACACATGAAAAGGTGTGAGGCTAGCAGACAACTGGGAAACGTTAAAAAGCAGGTAGTAGCAGCTGAGATGAATACAAGTCAGATATGTTTATTTATAGACCAGAGAGCATTCTGATGTGATTTTCACAGCAGATGCCTTTTAAGTAATTTAATAGTTATTTGCTGTTCTTAGAACAAGAGCAAACAAATCTAGCAATGCCTCCCAATGTCTTGAGATGATGCTATTTAACCAGTTTCATTCAAGAAATATCCTAAAATTAGAAATCACAGGGGAGTTTCGTCGCTTTTTATGTGGATGTTCAATCAGTGTTGTTAGTAAATGTATTCAGTGCTATATTGGCTGAGAAAGATGAGTTTTCCTGCTGCATCTCTGTTGATCCTCCAGATCACCAGCGCTGTCATTTCACGCAGTGGGTGACCTCGAAGAAACTAAAAAAAGATAAAACTTCCTTGTTCTCCTCGCTTGTATTGTAAACTAGCTACGCTTCCAACAGCGAAAATGGCATCTCAAAATATGAGTGCAGAGAATATTTAAAATATTTTAAAAACAGCAGTGAGTGAGACGTGGAGATAGCAGGAACTGATGAATGTGTCTTTTAGCACGTGCAACAATAAAAATGTGAGTCAAGTGTGTCAACTGTTTTCCATCAGTTAGCATGACATGATTCAGAGCTAATGTTAGCCGCCAGCTCGTAATAATATGTGACAGTTGTGTTACAGCACTCTGCTTGCTAAAGTTTCTCAACTATTTTTGGTCATTTCTACTTTTGTGTACATAACACTTGTGAGTAGTAAGTGTTACAGTGACATTCATATGTTGTGCAGTTTGAATGCTTCTTCAGTACTTGCTCGAATATCACTTTCAGTCTGTTGCTGTAGTTAGCTTATATGCTAACTAGCTGTGGGCTACACTAGCTATGGTTGATAAAATAACCGGAACATATGAAAATACGAAAACGTGACAGATTTCTACACAATGGTACTTTTTGCAGTTAGTGAAGAGTGCTATACTGATGAATGCTATATGGTTCAGGAATGATATCTGTGTTGCAAGATAGCCATTTTAGTGTCAGTCTGCTAAGATGATATGTGGCTCATGAGTCTTGGTTTTGTTTATGAGCAGCATTCTCGGGCCACTATAGCTCACACTGAGGTATTTACTGCTTCACCTGACTACATTTAACACTGATTGGACAATTTCTTTTTAAAGCGAGACTATGTAACTTTTAACCTTTTAACCTTCTGCTCAACCATATGGTAGAGCACATTTTGACTCACCATATCTTATTGAAAACACGTTTTACTTACGACATCTCAACCGTTTGGTAGAGGCCAATATTTCAAAAAATGTGGGGTCTGTTCATAAAAAAACATAGATTTTTGTAATTAGTGCCCCAAGGAAATAAAATATATAAAGAATACATTTTTTCATTGCTTTTTTCTTGGTGAGGAGGTTAAAGGGTTAAAAGAAGAAATGACATGTTCATTCTTTTAGAACATCAAACACACATTTGCTCAATTCAACACAGAGTTTTGCTGCGACGACAGCATTTTCTCAACAGGTTTTACTGGCTAATGTTCGCAAACTACATAGAAATGGCTGAATAACCAATGTGTTTGTAGAATTTGTAACTCCTCTCATCTTGTACATTGGTACATTGTTCCACACAGTAACTTCTACGGTCAGCTCTAAGTTAGCTACACAGACTCACTTTAAATTACTTTTTTAATCAATCTTTCATAATTCATAACAAATGTTATCTCAAGACACGCTGTTCCAGCACTGTAAATAGCAAACATTTATCTAAACTAAATATTAATTTAAAGGCGACTGAATTGATGTTTCAGAAAACAGTAAGTCAATGAGTATCCTAAAACAGGATGTATAGCCTCCCTGTCCACTTAAATCTAACTGAAATGGACTAATTCTCTGTCTGTAGTCGCCGTCTGTGTGCCTGTCCTCTGTATGTCTGTCCTTTTTCTTGAAAACTGTTCTTCCGATCGACATCACACATTCTGCGGACCCAGGGGAGTGCAGTGTCGAGTGCGATGTCGATCGAATAAGTGTTTCTCGCGAACGCTGCTAGCAGCACATCCACTATCATTTACCACATGACAAGATTTCTCTTAATATTTCCAACTTATCCCTATTCAAATCATCATCTATTGAGAGTTATAGCATCATGCCAAGCAACATCCCACACCCAAATATATTCCGCTAAATGAAAAACAAATTCAATTATTCACTTGTTTCAGGAGCGAGCATGTCAATTATTTCTCTTCTCTTGAGTCCAGTGATGCAGTACTTTAGTTCCCTTTTAATTGGAGATGAAAAATCTAGCAAGCTGTGAGTGCAGTCGGAGGGGGAGCTGCTTTTTAGGCAATGCAATATACATGACATGTCATGTGGGACATTCACGGCTGAATTACATAACCTCCGAGCAGCGAGTGGTGCCTTGAAAACAACTTTAACACACATAACACCCAAGGAGACTGTGTTGTTGTTTGTGGACCAGATGCAACTGTCAGGGTTACTCCTCATGGTGCCTTTCAGGAGTCATTTGTGATCACAAAAGGCTTTTTTATGCAATAAAATCATCATACAGGATAAAATCTCCACCATCCCTCTGCCAGGCATTGTAGACCTACCACTTAGCAGCTCTGATTATGAGATGATGTGCTGCTGTGTAATTTTCTTCAAACAGCTTTGATTAATTCATTCACTGACATTTTAGGCAACTAAGTGCTGTTTCTGCTTAAGATGGAGGATGTAGTTGAAACCGTAACCTGTAAAATGTGAGACCCAGCAGCCATATTCCTCCCACATGCTGCACATTCATTTCTTCTGCATAACGCACAGTAGTGTGTAGCTGGAATCCCGAGGCCTTGCCAACACGGAGGACTCATCAGGATGGTAGAGAGCAAGGTGTGAAGTGTCAAAGTTGGACATACAGCCAGCGCATGTCTGCCTCGCTTCCTCTGACACTCATCCTACACCATTGGCTGTGCGAGGAGTGATTGACTGAGAGGTTGATTATGCTTCTTCCAGCCAGGTGGTTGGCAGGCAGAGAGACACATATCACCAGATTGCTGCATCAGCCAAAGTGTGAGGCCACAGTTTCTGGCATCAGTGTGTCTGGACGAACATCACAGGAATAATAAAAAGATGCAGGAATGTCAATCATCACCCAAAATGTTTTTTTTTTTCCCCATTTTGTTGGCAGCAGTCTCTCCATCTAGTATCTTGTATCATTAGAGGCTTTTGCCTTTTGAGCAATGCTCAGATGCAAGACAGGCGAGGCTGCACGGGTAAAAAACTCTAGGTTTCTTGGGTTCTTGTGGGAGAGGGGGAAAGTCTTTGATGTTGTGGAGTTTCATGGAGGCGAATAACACACTTTGATATTTCATAAGCCATCTCTGCTCAAAAAAAAAAAAAAAAAAAAATGCGGGCACAAACATCTGCACACGCACTCTGTCAAAGACGAGGTTTAAATTACCACCCAACTGAAGGATTTGCAGTTATTTTGGCTGCAGATATTTGTCTTACACACAGCACCGTTTCTAAAAGTTCCAATTTTCCAGGGGACTGGTGAGTGAATGTCTGTCTTCTTTGATTTTCTGAGGAAGATAAATCAGTGTTTGGATGAACATAAAAGGTAATGTATTCATAAAAGCTGTGATGAGTGCAGCTGTCTCTAGCATCTGACATCCAATCTGAGACAAACCGCCCGGGGAGGTTGGACCATCCACCACTCTGTGAGTGTGTGTGTGTGTCTTTGCATGTGCGCATTGATGTTTATGGGCACAACAAAGAATTTATTGTCTGATAGAGTGCTTTCATTTTAATTTAAGCAAAGGAAAGCACTGCAGGATTACTTCTAATAGTAAAGATGATCTTATAATGCTTTGATAATAGTTAAACTATGACTGACTAATATATCAATAGTCAATGAAGCTCAGTAGGTCAATGGACATGCCATTTTCAGTCAGTCAATTAAGATATTGGAACATTAATGAATGCAGACCTATCAATATCAAATGTTACTTTAATATATGTTGTTTATTTAATATATTGGTTTGCAGGAAATTTGAAAATCTGCCATCTCATACTCAGACATGACAATTGGTCTTATCCTTATTTTGTGTTTCTAAGTTGTGTCAAGGCATTTTGCACAACGAACCAAGACTGTCTTCTGTAATTTGAAATAGCTCCACACATTGGAGCAGCCTTATGCATCAGCCTCATCTTTACTTCCTGAATCCCATAATCGCAGCCTCCAAAACATCATCCAGGTTCAGTTTGCTCCTGGGTCAGACTGCTCCACATGTTGAAAAATAAAAACAAACCTTTCTCAGTCGTAAAATTGCTGCACAGACATGGCTGCCCTACTGATGTAATTTACATTTTGCTAATTATTGTGGCGTGAAGACACGAGGGAGAACAACTCTACCTGGCTTTGCTCATTGTTGCTCCAGCACTGCAAGGCTTCCTGATTGGAGAGCGCTGCCACATGATGTCAACCCCCATCAAAATCCTAATGCATCGCATGTCGACTCAGGTGTGGTCTGGAGTCCGGGGGTTGCTGATACATCAGATGTGTTTTGGTTTGCTGCGGATGTGAGGTTCATCTGGAGGCAGCCTTGGGATGAGGCTTGTTATTCTCCTCAGTGAGACATGAGGCACGCACTCTAATTAGAACACATCTCCTGGTGAGAGAGATGCTGAGGTCTGACTACTCCTCCAATCTAATCAGCTTTCTACCTCACTTTAGCTCCTCCACAGAAAACAGACTCTCGCCTGCCTGACAAACGGATACAACAACAAGGAGATGGCACTGAACAACTGTTTCTAATTTGGAGGAACTTTCACAGATCTAAATCTTGAAAGGGCACGCGCCCAACAAAATCTCACATCCTCGCCATCTTCCTCTCGCTCTCTGTTGGAGACGGAGGGGCGGGCAGGTGGCTGCTGATTTGTAGCATGCAAAAATCTGAATGCAGATGAAAAGCAAAGCTTTGCTGTGTTTGTCACCGGCCATCGGTGACAAAGTGACAACGTTTTGTCAAAATATAACATGGTAACTTGGCCGACATTTAGAATTACATCTCACCTCCTCACTTCCCTGGTTTCCTCCATACGCTTAATAGAGCACATCACATGCACGCGCTTATTAAGTGTCACCCCTACAGACTGCAGTTCTAACACTGGTCTGCAAATAGTTGGAGAACATGTATCATTACATACTTGAGACGGTGCCACAGTTGTCAGCACTTCATTTTAATTTGGCTGCAGAGCCACTGGTGATTTCGACCACTGGGACATCCTGTCGGCTGCAGAAGTTAAACTATTCTGAAGCATTAGGACTGAACGAGGTACACTGCTGAATCCCTGCTGCTGCAGTGTCAGCTGCTGTCTCACTTGGATACCAGGGAGCCTCATTCTATCTCATGTGAACATCCTGAGCAAAGGGCGAACAACGCTGGGTGGATGCGTGCTACTTTAATTTGGTGCAACTTAAATGGAGCATGCATGTAAAATGCATTTTCCTGTAGGCATGCATTAAAATTGTTGTAGCATTGTTAACAATTATAAAATGACTGCAATATTAAAGTTTCAGGGAAGGATTCCTTTTGAAATAATCTGTTGCCACTGCTTCTATTTTATTTCTAAGCTCATTAAAAATCCATAAGAGTGAATGTTTGAAGCTGCATTAACCAACCGGGATCTTGTAAATGAACTACATTACGGCATGAACATCACTGTGACATTTAAACACTTAAAGTCTGCTTTCGCCCACTGTGCTGGATATCATTTAGTTCTTTCTTCTTTAGAGAAAAGTAGGCCTTTTCTGTTTTGATTTTTGGTTAAAACAATATTGCTGCTTTAAGCGTTAATCAATATCAGATAACAATGTTAAAAATATGATGAAGAGGACCCTAAGCTTCTTTCTAAAACTCTCCGTGGAGTGTGATAGATAAAAAGATGTGTCTGCTCTTGTTCTTGAAGTCTCATTACTAGTCTCTGCAATAACTAGTGCTCACAAATGTATCAACCGAACCCTCCAGCTGCTTCAGGTATTTTTTTTTAGCATTAAATAATTACCTGGCTGCTCTGTAGGGATGAAATGATGGGAATGATAGGAAAAATGTTTGGATTAAAAATGTATTCCAAATATCCAACACATTAGACATAACCTTGCATAGGGATTTGTTTGAAGTGGTTCATTTAGTCCTAATATTTCATAACAACAAGAGTTTCAGCATCAGTTTTTACAAATGCTCATTAAGCTTAACAATCACCTCATTAGCTGGAGTGCAAATAGGTCACATCATAGGGCTCTGAAATGTGAGGGATTTCATGATTTGCATGGGCTGGTTCCTGAGGGGATTCATATTTGAAAAGAAAGCTGAAGCTGTGTGTGTGTGTGCGAGAGAGAGGGAGAAAGAGAGAGAGAGAGAGTTTTGACCTGCAAGCAATCTCTGGAGAGCCGTTCACTAGCAGAGTCTAATCAGACTCTGGCTGATGCTTGTTCTAGGGGATTGCTCCTCTCCAGCCCTCAGGCCTAATTAGGACCCATGTGTACCATATAGAGATTTGCCGCTCACAGTGACGACTGGATAGACGCTCACCTGTGTGTGCTCAGTGAGCCACAGAAATGAGCTGCTGGCCGACATGATGACAAGAAGGGCATCAGAGGTGGTGCAGCCACACCGTCTACGCCCCTACCTGGAGGTCACACGAGTTTAATGAATGTTAGGAAAGGGAAGGGGACATTGAGTGAAACAGAAGCTGTGAGGAGAGAGGAAAAAAAATAAAGGCAGACGTCTGTGCTGAGAGAGGGTCGCAGAGAGCGGAACATCTTTTATGACCGCGTGCCAAAGAGGCAAAGAATAAGGAGAATGAGAGCCTGAACATATAGCTGAGTAAAAATAAGAGCAGGTTTTAGGATTCTTGAGCTCAACTTTCTGTATTTCTTTGTCAGACACCAAGAAATCTTCAAAGGATACTCTGTAACATGCACATTTCAGTAGGGTCTCAGATGAAGTCTCATTCAAACAGATAAAAGTACTAGACTTCTGAGGTATGTAGATAACAGAGAGGACTAACATGTCCTACATTTCACTGGAAGTGGAATCATTATTAATGAGTATTATTAGTTAAGGAAACAGACTCTCAGAGTTCAACGTTCTAACGTCTAATGGTGATATTGAAAGATGGACATTAAAATGCTGAGTAAGTCTCTGATGTTCAGTATTCCTGTATTTCAGTGAACCTTCACAGTCTATAATGTACGGTCTGTGTCCATGACTCCTTACTCTTACATTTATGATATTGACAGAATTATTGCTTACTTAAATGTGTGATGAGCTTCATGATTTTATTTTGGAATTGTAAAGAACATTTGTGACAGATGACAGCACACAAGTTACAGTGTGAATAATTTATACATTCAGGGTTCCAAATTAAATATTTACTAGTATAGGTATGGAGGAATAAGTACAGGGCATACGGAGGTGATGAATTTGTGCTTATCAGGGGTCTAGAATTAAATTACTCTATATTTGAAAGTACTTTTGATAACCCAGTACATATCGAATTCTTACAGGGTGCAGGCATCCCATTACAGCCCACATACTCCGTAACTACACTGTAATTACAGTGAAATAGAGGAGAGAAAGGGAGCACCTTATTATTCACCCTGCATAGTGTTGAATTTATGAATAGCTCCCTGCAATATTCAGTATAAAGTATGCTGTCCAATAAACCTTGAGCAAGTTTGTTTGTGAGTGAATGCATACAAATATGTTCAGCTCCCAAAACTACGTCATTGTTCGCAAAGTATTTTAGCATAAATTTAAAAACTGTATACATAATAATGAATATTTGGTCCATATTTAAAGGTTCTACACATGAGATTCAGAGCCACTGGTGGTGGCACCAGCATGTCAAAACCAAAACAAATGTGCTAAAGTCTAAAGTGTAAAGTGATGAGGTAAGTTAACCAGGCAAGCAAGAGGACGAACATAGTAGGTATTGTTTTGTTGGTTGGAATATTGATTTTACTATTTTGATCCTATTCCAGCAGCCGCCAATCTTGGGGGCAAGGGAGAAGGGGACACGGCGAAGGGGCTTCAGCTGAATGTTTTAAACCCTCATATGTATATATATGTATATATGTATGTATGTATTACCGTGCACATGGGGCCGGACCGGCTACCAAATCACAGACAGAGAAGCACACACACAGAGGGGGTGTGACTTCTCTGCTCTGGATGCCATCACTCCATTATATCTTTACACAGCAAATAGCTGTTCACTACTAAATTAGTGTTCTGAGTGTTGTCTATGGGACCTTTAAATACATTTTACATGGTCTTTTCTGAAAGTAGAGTTTCTGAAACTGTTTGTAATCATATTGGAATTTTGAAAATATAAATTCTGATTAATGTCAAAACCCCATTTATCCTGGCATCTTATTTATTAATACTACTATAACCTGAAATCAATAATTAAAAAAAATACATACAGTGCAATTTAGTCCCTCACAAATGTGTTTTTTTTTTTTTTTTTTACAGTACTGCGTCATTTTGGCTCAAGCTTAGACAGGCAGCCTTTAGTATTCATGCCATGTAGCCAAAGCCAAACTTTTCATTGCAATCATGTTACATGCAGTCCTAGAATCTATTTGATAACCTGCCACGACTAGGTGTTCCCTGCTTTGTCTTTGAAAAGTGATTGAAATTCCTCACACCTACACCCACTCGTCCACCTACCACTGCCGAGGCACACAACAAACCTTACATAATGCAGTAAACCTCAAAGGATGTGTTTTCACTAGCAACATGGGAGACAAATGTAAAAACTGTAAACGGTCTTATCTGTTGAAAACCACTCCTTTACTTACTAGATGTGAAAAGGGTGGAATGATGCAGGATCGACAGATTTTTAACAGGTTTAAATTTCAATAATGTCGCAACTTTTCAGTTTAAGGGACCGTTGTTTGATCTGTGGTTTTTAAAAAAAATCAAGCAAAGGCAGGGAGTAGGAGGGGATTAAAAAAAATAGCGGTTCAACAACCATTATTGTGAAATGCAATTTACAAAGGGCAAGGTTTCAGATGAGAAAGAATTAATAAATTCATGAATGTATTTGTGCTTCTGTTTCATTTAATGAAGTTCATGGACAAGCATTGCGGGTAAGGCAGTGATTAGATACTCTTGTAGGAAAAATATAAACATGGATTTTTTCAAATAAAGCACAGAGGACAGAGTGAAGTGCTGCATGTTACAGCATATACTAACTTATCCGATTCATGCTGGAGAGAATAAGAAATAAAATCTTTCTCCCTGTATAGAAACTGATGAGACCAACAGTAAGTGATATTAGGTGGTTCATACTTGTGTTATGGCTTTACATTTCAGATTTACCACCACGGTGCTGCAGCTTAATTCTACTCTCCCTGAAGACTCCACTGACATTTTCCAAGGTCTTGCTTTCAAGCCCTGCCTTGATTAGTAAAGCAGGTTTTTAGAGGAACTAATCCCATGCCCTGGAATTTCCTTTTTTTTTTCTTAACCAGTCAGCAAATGGGGGATCTAGTCAGCAATAACACACAGTAAAAGGAACAGAATGTGATCGTGTGCTCCTGAAGCCGAGATGATGGCTATACCTAGCAACAAACGGGATGCTGATGCTCGCTGGTAACTGATCATTACAAGTGCAAAAGCAATGTCATCATAGAGTTTACTCTGTCCACTGATGTCAGTTTAAAGAATATTACTGCTTTTGCCATTTCACTCAGAAATCGTGAGTGGATTGCTGATAGTTAGCTATCCGCCTTGGCCACAGCATATTGCTTAGGCAAACCACACTTGAAAGAACATTCGGGGGAATACTTACATCTTTCTTGCACCATTTAAAGATACCTCTACTCCCACTTGAAATCATGACCCACCATTTCATAAAACTTGACATTGTAGGGTCTATAGAAGTCTCGCAGTTGCTCAATAGCATCTCTGTCTATCTGCACATGAGTTCTGCCCTTGGACTTGCCCAGGCAGCGGGGGGAGCCGCTGCTCTCTGGCTTCTTAAGGCAAGGGAAGCCCTTGGTGCGGTTGAAATAGAAATGTTTGTCTGTTACAATGCGCTTTAACCCAAGGAAGTCTTGCACTCGAGCCAACTCTCCTGCTGGGTCTGTGATAAGACGCTCTCCACTCACGAAGTGGATCTGAGCCAGAGGGAAGTAGCGAAGCCAATTTTCGAGGTGCAGAACATACAGGCCGATCCGAATAGCGTTCCAGGACGTGTCCACAATGCCAAGGCTCTGGTTTCTGAAGGCCAGCTCCTGGAAGCTCGGCAGGTCCGGAGTTTTGGATAAAGTCTGAGTGTAATCTGATATTGCGCGAGTGACGGGGTCACGCACCACCACAATGAGTTTAGTATCTCGGGACATGGCAGAGATCCGGTGTGGCGTCTCTTTTGTCACAAAGTAGCTTGGTGTCTTCTCCATCGTGATTTGGCTCTCCAGAGTCCTTGGCATTAAACCTCTGAATAAAAGATGAAAACACAAAGTAGAAGTTTCAGTAAGATAAAGGTTTTTCATTTACGTTCACATTACTTTATTTTTTTTCTAAATCTTCTCCTCTGTTCTGAATTGCCTAAATCACCACAAAACCTAACTGATTGAGACACAGAGGACATAAAGTCCTTGCATCCACTCTTTCAAAAAGAAAACGTGTACTAGATGTCTATTTAGGGCAGGATTACACAAGTGAGTTTCAAAGGCAGAAAACCATCCTAAGCGAGAAGCTCCAGTTTGGCCGTGCAGCTTGTTTCTTGATGTAAATGATAGTGGGAGCAGTGACGCAAAGTCATAGTAGTCTGTTGTCGCAAGAGACCTGTCTTGCAGACAGCTCTCCTGTGCATCGGCCCTGCATGGTTCAAGAGTAATAAATCATCACGAATGCAAACAGAACACATGTAGCAGAGCGACTGTGTTACTTCTGGGTCTTCAAACTAGGCCATTGTAGTCTTTGAAAGAAGTGATTGGGACAGGTATGGCTTTGGGACTTTGAAAGGAGCCTGGAAATAGGGCTGCAATTAATGATCATTTTCATAATCAATTAATGGTGATTATTTTCTTGATTAATGGTTCCTCATTTGATCTATAAAGCATCAGAAAACTTTTACAAATACCCATTACAATTTCCTTGACTTGACTGACAAATACAAGTGACTGACGCGTCATGTCTAAACCAGCGTGTACACTTGCTAAATTACACTGTGCTACAGGACAATTGAAATGAACACTGTAGCATCAAAGCCCATTTATAAGGCTCCAGGTGAATATTCTGTACTTACATCCTTGCCGTTTGCATTTTTTATACCTTAAGAAACCTGTTGGAAACTTTTATCCCAGGCCCGCTTGGTTCTGCACTGCAGCCTTTAGCCTTTTTTTTCTTCTCATTAGTTTTCCCCAGTCAAATCACCATCTGATGCTTCCATGCTTGGTTTGTCAACTCCAAGGATCTTTCTCACTCCTCCATTTTAATGATTCTTTTGTTTAGATATTAATATGATAAGACGCTAACATGCACACAGCAAACTCCAGTGCATATGAGACTATGGCCCGTTCAGAACAATAGTTTGGCCTTTACTGATGAGTGTTTACAAGAGAAGCAAGTGTTTGTTTTCAGATCAATCCTCAAAAGCCAGTTAGTTGGCGTTTGACCTTTTTCTTGTCAGTTTTGACAGGTGACAATCAAACTACGGTAACAGGCGAGAGCTCGCGCCTGCTTCGCATTTCTGAGACACATCTCTGAGATAAAAGGGCTTCAGCTGCCGACAGTCCTGCAGCGCGCCAATTAGTGGAGGAACTTTCAGTCTATAATTATTTTATAATACCACTGATACACATCCCTCCTGCAGGCTACCTGACAGCCAATCATTAACATGGAATGTATTTGGAAACTGATCTGTGTGTGATTGGTTGTATGTTTGTGCACAACATTTCACACATTTCTACATCTGTAATAAAGGAGTTTAAATAATGATGTGAATGTTTACAGTGCGTATAAATACTGTATATGTATAGAACATCTCTTAGACAGTTGTGCTTAGATAAAAGTGCATCTTGTAGCATTTTAACAAAAACGAAATCATTTACTTTAACACTGATTTTGAGATGTTAGTTTAATCACCAAATACAAACAGACCACAGCTCAGAGGCACCAGATGCAACATGCACACACCCTGCAGTTTACACTGTTTGCCTCGAGAGGTTGGATTTTATGAGAGGTCTGATGAATTGCTCCACAGTACATGGAAAAAAGAGGGCCACTGTTCTGCCCATGTAAACAGAGCTCAGGCCTCCAAAGTTTCTTGCAATAAGGACGTGAAATGAGCCGAGAGAGTGCAGAAACCACATCCAGCATGTTTACTCATCTCAAAACCTAATGTACACAGACGGGCACTGAGAGGAAGGAGGGGGATGAACACAAAACCGCAGTTTGGACAGTAAGCAGCTGATTTAATGTGAAAAGTGGTTTTAATTTTCAGGAGCTTGAGGCCGCCATTTATCTCAGCTTTTGATTATTTCTTTTTTACTCTTTTAGAGATACAATTCCATCACTCCAGAATTTAAATAAGTGTCTAGTCAGGGAAAACCCAGAGGAACAGCAAAGCCTATAAGGACATTTAAAAAAGAAAGTGGAAAAAAACAAACCATAGCAACATATGAAAAACAGCAACGACCCTGAGCACCATTTAAATACCAATTGTCAACATTTGGAGATTAAATTAAACATCTGTATTGGTCAAATATTGTCATCATCTGGTCACATTGCTTAGTGCACAGCATATTTGTCATGATGTCCTATCATCATTATTCAGTTGGGCTGTAGAAAATAAGTTTAAGCCTTTTAAGTTTGATACAAGCACAGCTGACCACCAGCCTTAAATGTCCGGAGACTCCCAGGAGTCTTTGAGGGGTCAGCCAAATGAAATTGCCACATTTTCACTAATTAAAGCTGCTCATTACGCATCCCTCTTACAGAGGAGCCAAACAGCTCATTCAGTTTTAACTGTAGGCAATCTCATCAGCGCAAGCATAATTTTTGGTGTCACTTGCAGGATATCCATTTAAAAATCAGATTACATGGCCACCAGGGCAGATAGAGATGCACCTGTGCAGGTGAGAGATGCTCTTACCTGTACCACTCCAGACCTCTATCATAGTTCCTGTCAAAGAAGTGTGTCTCGGTGCCAGCCGCTCGCACGTCAGGATGGATCCGGATGAACTCCAGAACAGCTCTGGTCCCTCCTTTTTTCACACCAACTATGATAGCATTTGGTAACTTCTTATTTCCAAACTTTAAATTGCCCATGGGAGGGCTGGGCGTGTCGTTCCTGATTATGTGGGGAGTCGAAGGAGGTCTTTGGTCGGTGTTCGGCCGAGGTGCCTCGACGATGCTCCGTCTCGCATCCGACGGCAAAACGCACGACAGGGATTTCTGAATGCGCCTTTTGACTCCATCAGCCCGGACGCGCTGGCAGCTTTGCGTCGGATCACCTGACTTTTGCATGACGGTGTCGGCTGGGAATAGTGCACAGTAGCACAAATATGACAGGAAAAGGGAAAATAAGCAAACGGATGTTCTGGTGAGCCGGTGCGAGAAGGGGAGAAGTCGACTGAAGAGGAGCACGCATGCCATCTCTCCATGGATATGAACAGTGCATGATTTTCTAATTTTGATTTTGCGCTTTTTCCTCTCTGATTGTTTAGTGTCCAGTGTCTCCAAAGCGGAAAAACAAAACAACTTCTGCGTCTTGTCAGTAGATAGTCAGCACTTCCATCACTTGGAGCACGTCAGCACAATCCACCTGCGTCCCATCACCTCAGTTCATCCAGTGAAAAGGCATCCGTGGCTGCGCACGGAGTTTGGAAACGACAGCCTCCCGTGAAACTCCTGGACGCCTCCATGGTCATCACGCACAAGTGGGAAGCAGGGGGAGCGCGCTCTCTGACAGCTCCAACCCGGCTGAGCGACAGAAAAATCTTTCAACACGGTGACGTCAGAGCATCTGGGGGAAAAAAAAAAAAGTATTCAGCTCTCTCCTCTCACGCGTCTGACCTTAAACATCTCTCAGCCTGGTTCCTCTTAGGCACAACATATAGGCAGCGTGGTGAACATGTAATCTTTCATTTATGTATATTTTCCCAGCAAGATGAGATTCAGTTGCCTGTAGAATCTGAATGAGTTTGCATGTGGGTGGCAAAGATGAATGAATGATGAACTAAAGTGTCGAAATGTCGTCCACAGACTGATTCAGACTCAAGCAGCATGTGTGATACCAAAACTTCAGGATGAAACACATTCATAAATTTAATTTAATACTAACTAACTAACTAATTAACTAACTAAACTAACTGACCTACCCCCCCCTCCAGAGGAACCTGGGTTATCCAGTGTTTGAGCTTATTTCATCCTAATCAACACCAGCTTCCTTTTTATGTGACCTCAGGTTTGATTTCTGTATGTGGAACTTATTTATCATTTATTTATTATTTATTAAGTTATTTGAAGGTGTTCATACATTATCAAAAAAAGAAATGTATTTTTTGTCCTTAAATATTTATTTAAGTAAATAAATTTGAACATCTATGATTCAGGCAAACTCCTGCTGATGAAGATTATGTGCAATGATCGAAAGCTCCAGAATAGTTATATTAAAGGACCCTGTGCTGAGATTGGCTTCACAACTGTTGTTTCCAAGTTCAAGAAGTACAAGAGTAGTCCTGTGTGATAAAGGTAAACTGGATATCTAATATGTGGTATATTGACAAATGGTGTGACAAACCATATTTTCTGATGTTTCATCGCCCAAAAGAAATCACTTAATTGAAATAATCATCGGATTAATCAAATGTATGATAATAGAAATGCTTATTAGTTACAGCCCTAATACGTAACGTCAACATGTCTTCTTTACTCATCTATAGAACTTTAAACTGCAGCAAAACATTTTTATGTAGCTGTGCTTGTTCTCTATTTCATAATCGCTTAACTAACTCACTCGATTCCCCCTCATGACTTAAGACAAGTGTGTCCAAATGTGAACAATTTGCTGCTGAAGCCCTATTAGCCCACTCTGTGTGCACTTGTGCAGTAAATCTGAATATCGCCCACAACATACAAGCACAGCATCAGCTGAAATGATAAAGGTCATGCAACTTAAAGCAGGGTCTCAGGACCAGGTGATAAAGAAGGACCCTCCGCGTCATGTCAGCTGATATCGAGCTTTACTGATGCACAGTCCCTGACACTTTTCACTTAAATTACCACAAACCAGTTGACACCCTGTAAGGATGCAACTGTTAGCGGCCCAAGTGTTCTGGGGCCCGGGAGCAGTTGCCTGCTGACCCAGAGCCCAGTAATCTTGTTTGGCATCACTCCCCTCCAAGCAGAGGAAGTGTTGGGGTGTTGGTGTGAGCAGAGTGTGCAGGGCCGGTCATCCCTCTTAGTTTCCTGATGACTGATACAAATGCAGACAAGCCCGAGGAGGAAACAGAAGAGGGTAAAAACTCCCAGGACTGCAGAGACACACGGGGAGGAGCTGAGGTGTCACAGTGGTGCTCCCGCGGGTGTCTGCGCCCAATCTCAGAGGCCTCTGATTAAAGAATGATTTATAGGGGCTGGTCGGAGAGGCCTGCTCAGCAATCCGTCTAGTGAATGAGATTTTTCCTCAGGACGAGGGCGGGTAAATCAAACCTCAGGGTGAGAAGCCTGCAAAGCTTGGCGATAGGGCTCAGTGATTAAATGTTATAATCACCTCTGCTGAGTGTGCGGCTTGTTTCTGCTGCTTGCATTTTTTTCTCGTTGTTTTTCTTTTTTTTTTTTTTTGCTGATGCCTAATATCTGTTTACCCATAGTTTAATTTACAGAACACATGTCTTTATTTATGTTATCACAGAAAAGAGTATCATTCTTTTCAGACAGATGTACTGTGTCTGAAGAATGATTTTATACAGAGAAAAAGCTCATCGAGGAAACGACAGAAATCCTCTGGAGAAGAGAATTAAAATGAGGCAACTGTTAAACTGTAAAGAGAACAAAGATGGTCGGCTTTATGTTGAGATTAACTATTCAGTATTTATAGAAAGAAGGTTGGACCCAGGGGTGGGACTCCTGATATGACAGGAAATGATATAAGTTTAATGGGAAACAAAAACAAATCATGTGTCTGTGGAAGCTGATTGCGTTTTTTCTTAATATTATTGGCTGTCTTCTAGAGATCATTGAATGAAGGCTGTAGTTTGCCCACTGACCACTCCATCAGCAGCAAAGCTCATTTTTCAGATGTAATTGAAGCGTGGGGAGGACTCTGATCAGACGCTGAGAGCAGATACAGATGATCCGGACAACTTTACATCACACGTGGATGAAGGATCGCCCCCACGGATACAGTTTACACCCCTCATAAAACAGTGCACTCACTGAACTGTTTTGTTTAGTGACACATGTGCAATCACAGTGATGCTCATATGTCAGAGTAAAATATGAACATAGCTTCAAAGACATCACTCCAATGAATGATTTATTCCTGACCTCGGGCAGTTAGGTAGTCTGGTAGTCCAGAAGCTGACAGTATGAATAGATATGCTAATGCTGGAAACGATAAACCAGCACATTTAGTAACAGAAGCTGCTCCTCTGACGATGAAAAAACACTGACTTTGTAGTTCTTGTAACAATCTCAGAGGTAAAGAGCTGCTATAAGTAGAATATGTTTGTGATGATCTGGTAAGTTCCACAACCTCTAACATACATGAGTTTTGTGTCTTCAGATTCAGTACATGGTAGAGATGAGTGTCAGGAAACATCATGTATGTACACATTAAGAATTGATTTATTAACTGGTGGTGGTTTTGACAGAATACCAAAAATTTCAACAGTGTTTTTTTTTAGATGTCATCTGTTAAACATGCAGGGCTCCCATGTGGGCCCACCACAGCGTCTTCATCCCTGTCAGTCCTGCGTGTCCAATAATGTCGCAGTACTGACACCTGCTGGTCAGATCGTGGCAGTGCGTCATTTTCAGATGCGTCATTTTCTGAAGTGAAAGTGAAAGTTTCCACGGCCAAAACCTTGGATTTCCTGTACATATCAGAAGCTGGTGGATCAAGGAGCTGCAACAATCTCACCACCCAAACAGTAAGCTGACTCGAAATATTAAATGCCATTACACATACTCTAATCACTGAAGATAAGCTGAATGCTAAAACTGCAATAATAATAATAACAGTAATTTTTGCTTTCATGTATTGTGAGAACTGGGTGTGTGTGCGTTCTAGGTAACAAAACACATACCAGAAAGCCTTCCTCTGACACCAGATAAGGAAGTGAGCTCTGTATGAAGAAACAAAAAGCCATTCCCACACAAAGAAATGTAAAGCATGTTATGCTGCATAGTATATAAATTGTATTTGGGGTAATTAGAGCCCAGAGAGGTCCAGATTACCTGTTAGACCACTTATGACTACACTGCTATTAAATTAGCAGAAATCCAAATTCGAGATTAGAGGGGAATAGAGCTGTCGACACCAATCACACATACAGCATACTGTGATTGGTCAGAAACAAGACATCAATTCAAAACTGTGTTTGCAAGACATCAAGTCATCAAATGTATTGAGTGGATAAAAATATGTTTAGTATGTGTTTTGATTTGATTTTTTTTTTTTTTTTTTCAGGAAAAATGAAAAACATCTACACACATGTAGTCGGAAACACTTTGAAGTCTCATGAGAAATTTCTTGGAAAACTCACCAAGAGAGGTGCCAAGGTTGTGGAGACAGCCGACAAGAGCGACGTGATTATTGTCTTCTGTGCCGTTGCCAGTCGTTATGAAAGTGACATGAACTCGGCGTTATCCTCCGCCACAGGTAAACATGCAAGAACCCAAATGCACATAAAAAAGTTCCACCATGTTTTGTCTTTTCACTGCTAAAGTATGATCTGTGCTCACTGTCTGTTTCAAAGAATTAGGATATGACAAAATCATTCTGGTGATGATGCATCACACTTTTGACAAAGACCACACCGTACCAAACCGCAGGGTGGAAAACGAACGAGTCATACTCCTTGTGGACTGTTTGTTCCATGAAACAATGGGATTTCTTTGTTGCTCTCGCAATAACAAGGCAGTTGAGATGGTCCGTGAAAAGGTAATCACACAACAAATAAAGCATCCTTTTAATATGGTGTAGTATTATATTGGTGTATGGTAAGTTGTAGCACTCCATGAAACGTGATTTCGGGGTTTCTTTTTATTTTTACTGGGAAAGAAATCCATAATAAGCTTTCAGCATATTGTAACTCACGTGGTCTTAGAGAACTAGAACTGGACTTGTGCACCTCCTCTTGGCTCTGTTCTCAGGCCTTAGAAAATCGATTCCATGACGGGAGACTTTGGCCAATCACAGGGCCTCTCAGAGAGACAGCGTTTCTATTGGCTGTTTTACAATGCAGACGCACGTGCATGTCCCTTCAGATGCTGGTGAAAGTCTGATTCAATGGCGTGGATTCCTGCAGAAAAAGTTGTTATTCCAGAATTGGAAACAACTGTCTTCATTGCAAAGCAACCTTCCAAAAAAGGAACACAGATTTATCAAACAGAGAGTCTAAAAGAGAGGCTGGTAATGAACGCAGTAAAACACAAGTCCATATTGGCGAAGCGTCTCAGAGATGAAGAGAACCTGGTGAAGAAGCTGCTAACTTCATTATCCATTAGTATCTGAGTCGGACAGAGAGGGGAGAGATGTGTTTTTCTGTACATGAAAAATATACAGAAAAAAAATTTAATTATCACTTGATCATGTTAATAAGAACAATCAGAGTATGCATTTATTTGCACTAAAAAATGTGTGATAGCGACTGCAACCACAAAACATATGTTATACATTTATTGCTTCTATTGCTATGTTGTAGTTCATCAAAAATAATTCTGTGCATTTTCCAATTTTCCCATTTTTTAGGTTGAGAATGATATAAACACCATTTATTCTAGAGTCTGACTCTTTCACTTTCTTTTCTTTTTTGCAGCTGGGGCTGCAAAAGTTCCCATTCTTTAACAAACAAGCAACTAAATCAAATTAATTAAGAAGCTGGGAGATCAAAAATGAATATCGGCAGACGCCCTTTGTTGGACTGAAGAGAACGAGGAGAAGCCAGTCCAGACTTTCCTGTTAACCTTGCCTGCCTGCTTTAAACTGTACTTTCAACTGTGGCATTGATGCATGGTGATTGCAGTGCAATGTGATTGCTCATTATTTATCTTCTTTTCATTGTCATGATGGTCGCACAACTGTGTGCCGCTCTGTTGTTATGCCAATGCGAAACAGTCTTTCTGCCTCATGGGATGTCATTCGCTGTTTAATTTTTAAATGAATGCATACACTTAGCAGGATGTAGTGTGACAGTAAATGTAACCTTGCAAATTTCAGAATAAAATCTCATGCATATACACTCACTTTGGCCTGTTTTAATCTGGTCTCATTTCTTGGCTAGCGGTTCACTTTACAGTAGCACCCTCTCACTGAAAATGTCACCAAGATGCCCTGCACTTTTGCAGAGTGGCCCATAAGAAACGGAGGTGGAGCCTCAGAGTCCAAGCCCCTGCAGTTACATTGATCCTGTTATCATTCATCTGACTCTTCCTCTGCCGGTCACTGTGAAACACTATATAGTCTTTGTGTCCTACACATGTAATACGCAGAAAAAGCTGCTATCAAAGCATATACTGTTTTTCTTTCAATGGAAAAGTACATGGATACATGGATCTATAAGCGGTGCTATGGGGCTGGACTTGTGCACAGAGATGCTTTCAGTTAAAAGCCAACATGTCCACACCGACAATGTTAACACTGTATGTCGTTGTGGTCCGCCTTTGGCTTTTGCAGCAGCCTCTTTGCTTCCTGAACTTCCCCTCTGCTCTTCTATTTGATTGAGCGCACTTTAATGATGAAGCTGTGTGCTTGAATAAGAATGCTTTGCTGAAGTGTGCAAATTCTGCTGAAGCATCAGCTTGGCAAAGTGTTGGACACTGATTCCCCTGGGATATCTTGTAAATCAGATGCTGATCTGTATGATGGCCTGACTCTTTGTGTTGCTGACTTTGTTGATATGAGCCTGGAATAGTAATTTTCTAGTACAAGGTTAAAGCCCTGTATTCTTTCATGTATTGACCCAGATTTTTGACAAGGTCTGTACTGTCTGACCTCTTGGCCATGATACTAAGTGGTCCTGGCATAAACTGTGAGATAATGATATGCTGTGGTCACTAGAATATACTACTGTAACATTAAGCCTCTGCCTGTATGGAGCCACCGGCTATCTTTGAGTTCTCTGCTGTAAACTAACTGTAGAACTGTTTTTCCTGTGGAACATATTGTTACTCTTAAAGCTGGTCTTTGATAATGAGGTGTTTTAGTTTAATTTCTTTAGGGTGTAGGGCTGAGGTGTTCTGTTTCTGTACTTGGTAAAAACAAGATGCCCAAACCTTAATAGTGTCATCAATCTATCTGTGTTTTTGGTTGTTCCTGCCCAAAGCATCTGCAAAACAAAATCATTACCTTCAGATGTATTTGGAGCCAGCTCTGTTTCAATGTGAGAGCAGCTTTCGAATGTCAGTAAATACTTATGTTGTAGTAGCACTCTTTGTCAAAAGAAACCCAACTTTCATGTGTAATGCTGTTTCACGATAAGGTTTGTTATGAATTTAGTTGCTCACATTTTTATAACAAACTTTAGCATTCAATAAACCTTAGTCTCTGCTTTTTTGGACTGTGCAAAAGACACAATACACTGTGCAACACAGCAGTACATTACAGCCCTCCCCTGCATCTGCAGAAATGTAGAAGTGGGTTAACCCTTGGACAAGCAGAGCAAGACAAACAGGACAAACAGCTAGGGATGCAGCTACAGATGAAAATGATTTGAAAAATAAATGAATAATAATAGGTTTGAAAACAGAACTAAAAAAACAAGAAAAAAATATAAGATACAATTTGACCATAGAAAAAGTTAAATAAACAGTAAATGCATATGAAGCCACAAAAGCAATCACAAAAGATCCATTTAGATCCATTTCAAGCTTTGCGAAAGACCAACTTTCACTACATATAGCAGATAACCTTATTCACAATTATTTAAGTTATTGATAAATGTTACATGAGGTTTCCATATTTTGTTAAGAATGTCCAGCTTTCCTTTTATTTTGTGATACTGATAATCAAGTCATCAAGACATGACATCAAGACATCTCTGCCTTCCACTGAGACAGTGTGTGTGTGTGTGTGTGTTGGGGTCTTCCAGCCAACAGCAAAATGTTTGTTTGCAGCAATAAACGTAAGATTATAGAATTTCCTTTGGTAGCAAGCATCAACATTTAAGTTACCATGTGGGTATAAGATTAGGTTCCAAGCTTGATCCATTAACAGAATATATATTCTCCCAAAAAGGAGAACGTTTACAACAAGACAGTAGCATAATGCAATAAGGCCTCTTTTTATCCACCACATCTGTGTTGCACCTCCAACACAGAAAAGACATTTCTGGATACACAGCATTCAATTTGGCTGGAGTGTTCTATCTTCTCTGCGCAGTCTAATCAGTTGAATTGTAAGAGCTTGTGCCTTGAATTGTATGGGTCAGATTATTCATCAAGATCAACTTCCCATTTTCTCTTTGTAGAAAACAGTATCATCGGTATGATCAACTACTTAATTGCAAAACTAAATTAAAATGTGAGCTCGATACATCATATTTTTCCTGCATCTGTTAATACGAGATAAGTAATCCTTTGTCGTACAAGCTAGCAAAAGTTGCAATGCCTGCCCATTGTTAGAAAACATTATCACTAAATGTAGAAGGCACTGCTGAATTCTTCCATATAGGAGAGTAGGGTGATCAAGGCTTATTCCAGTTCACAAATGTATGAGCACAGCCCCATACACTCACAGAGTGAAGTATAATTGGGTTTCTTGGTTTTTTTTTCTGAGATTTTTCATTCAGCAGTGAAGGGCATAATTTAAGTCCAAAGGTAATACATTATTGTTTTCTATACTAGCCCCCTCACAGGATTTCTGAACCATTGCTTCAGCAGTCTTAACTGTGCTGCCCAGTAGTATAGTTTCATATTAGATAGACCAAGCCCACCTGACTCAAGTAGGAGATACAGTACATTCTCATGACTTAATAGGCAGAAATAGGCATTACTTTAGTTTTCCCCAACTGAGATTTCAAACCAGATCCATATTTGTTTAATAATTCAATTATTATGAGCTAGTCGTGATTGTTCTAGCTTTGATAGATAAAATAAAATGTCATTTGCATGCAATGATGCAAGATGACCTGCTGGTCCAATACTTATTCCTAACATCCTGTTCTGTGACCTGCTCTTGATTGTGAGAGGCTCTATCAACAGGTAAGGAGACGGGGCACAACCCTGTTGTGCGCCTCATCTTTGGCAAAAATCTGACCATTGGTTTTTTACAGATGCTTTCGGGGACTGATAAAGCAGTTTGAAGAATGATGTGAATACTTTGCCAAATTGAAATGACTCCACCAGGAAGCTTCCTTTAACTCTGTCAAACCTTTTCAGCATCTATTACATTTACCACCAAAGGAGAGTTGCCATTATGTGTGTGCGAAATAACGTTGCAAAATGTTTTATGCAGAAGTTTTTCTATTCTACCTCCCATGAAGTCCATCTGGTCTGGTAGTACTAGGCCCTGTATTACTGTATCTAGTTGCTGTACAAGCACCTTAGCAATTATTTTATAATTAACACTGAAAAGTGACACAGGCCACACAGTAACAGATCTTTATCTTTCCTTCTTAAGAATATGATGATGATCAGCATAAGGGACTCAGGTAATTTGTTTTAGAAAAGAGCTGACTCAGTCATCTTCTTAAATGGACTCAAAATTGTTGTTAGAAAGCACTTGTTAAACTCAATAGGCAAACCCTCAGCTCCAACTAAGAAAGGTGTAAATCTGTTTTGTCTGATTCTGTTATCATAAGGAGGGATATTATTAAAAATGAGTGTATGGTCTCTGTGGAACTAATATTCTCGGACTGATAATCCTTTTGATAAAAAGATCTGAAAGTTGCATTTATGGTCACGGGGTCTATTGTAATTTTTCCATCAGGGCCAATAATCATGTGGATTGCTCTCCAAACCGTTTCTTTTAATTTGCCATGCAAGTCATTTGCCTGCACTTTCGCCATGCTCCACATTATCTCTGTTTCGTTTTCAAGATTGCAATTTCAGCTACTCGGATATCCAAGGTACTACACTTTAGCTTTGCACTCTTTGGTTGCTGCAGAATACCATTAACATTATCAGTGCTGTTTAATTTCCAACTCCTACATTTCTTTTTCTAATGGCAGAATATCTTATTCATTTTCTTTATTCAGTAGGAGGAGTAAGAAATACTACAAATAATTCATAGTTACCTACAGAATGTCATTCTGATATGAAGTTGAAATCAGCAGTAGGCTACGAATGCAACATAACTTTATATCTTATTCCCACTGGCAAGTTCAAACCTTTCTCCTGGAGGCTGAGTGGCCGAAAGATGCTGGCGATATGATTTAATTCCCCCATTATCACTTGTGAAACAAAGAATGCTCTTTAACATAGTTCATCACCAGCCTGGAGATATTCATTTTCTGCTTTGCCAAGTTTACGGAATATGATTCAAAGAAGTATCAGATGGTTATTCATGATAAATTGTATTGTATGTAACATAAAATAACAGTGACTGAAAAGGCTGAGAGAGAATTTATTTCTGATTGCACTTCACTCCACTGCTCACAAGATGGCAGTTGAAGCTGACGTTTTTGTCTGCATTAAAACACAGAGGCTGCTTGGTAGGCCTCCATGAACACAGCAGCCTCTCCAGACACTCTATCACTGACAAACTTAATGTTGAAAATTCTGAATCTTGGCTGTGAAAGAAATGGATGGAAAACAAAGAGATATTCTGCATTAGTGACTTTAAGTGTACAACGAAGCTTGTTTTAGAAGGTACTTGCAATGTTTATAGACTTAACTTTAAGCTGTTAGAAATGTCTTTCAGAAATAATCATTTGGAACTGAAAGTTATATCAGTATCGGTCTTGATTTGACAATTTCAGAGCTCTATTTAGAATCTTATGAAATGATAAAAGGAACAAACAATAATCTTTGAATCTTTTAAAAGTCATTTTAAGTAGAAATCCATGGCAGAATATTTTTTTACCACAGAAAAACATTTTTCTGAATTTTTGGTGACTTTGAATAGAGTGACATTCTTGAACACACCCTGACTGAAACATTAGAATACATCCTGTTTGCATCGGTGCACATACTGCAGGCCCACATCTGCATATGAACGTGGACACACGCCAGCACACAAACAACATGACACACATACACACACATGCCCTCACACACATACGCAAAAACACAGTGTGTACAAACCAAAAGTGAGTTCTCACAGACAGGAAATGATGTCAGTTCTTGTCTCCAAGGAGATGGAGGCAGTTGCTAAGATACTGTGACACTAGGATTTTTCTCTCTATTTTCTCTCCCTCTCTGTCTCTCTAACACGCGCACACACATACACACACAGGGATGTCACCATGAATAACTCGAAACTCTCCCTTGTATCTCTCTTCTTCTCTTGCACAGATGGCAATGAGCACCAATCCAACTTTTTTCTGTAACATTTCTAAAAATAACCATCAAAAATGTCACTTTGTTCACAATCCCAATTGGACGCTCAGGGCCATTAAACAGATCACTAATGCTCGTCACCCGAATCTAACATCAACGCTAGAAAAATTATCCACATTCTTAATCTTTGCTTTGAACTGTGTGCAATTACTCAACCACCCACTTCCAGAGTGGTGAGGCCTGTAGCTAGTATCCCGAAAACGATGGAAGTGATGGATGTGTATCAGCACCCCTCCAAAGCTTCTTCACAGTGTGAGCTGCACCTCTCTAGTGCTATCAGCATGCCACATATGTCTTGGCACTAGCATGTTGCTGCCAAATCCTCATCGCCCTCCCCTTCTCCTCCCCCGTGGCTCCTAACACAGCATTAAGAGTTTATGGGGTTTGTGTTGTATTGGAAATGCCATGCACTCGTCCTCTAGATAGTGGGATTAGCTCTCTCCGCTGTATTTCTACTCCAAGAGCCTTCCTGTACTGATGACACAAGCAATACAGCGATGAGTGTTTGTTCATTTACTGTGCACAAATGCATGTCCCTCTCCCTCCCTTCACTCCATCGCCCCCACAGACACACACACACTCGCTCAAGGGTGCCTGCGCAAAACACACATACACACACAAGCCTACCATACATGCATAAGGGGGATATCAGATTCAATGTGCAATGACACAGTGAGGACATAGAGTGGAAAGAGGGGGAAGGAAGGAGAGCAGAGGCACAGGGTGGGTTTGGCATGGGCGGCGTGGAATCATTTTAAATGGCGCGGGGGTTGGAAGGCGAAAAAGATGAACAGAGAGAGGAGACGACGAGAGTGGCAGAAAAAGACTGAAAGGCAGCCAGGGTCAGGCGAGAGACTGGATGTGGGCTAAGATTTCAGCATGAGTGATAGGGAATGAGGGAAGAGGGAGAAAGAGGGAAAGGAGGAATATCCTCTGCACCACTGTGTGACTGGAAATTTAATAGAGGGAGCGAGATAGAGGGAGAAAGAGAGGGAAGGAGAGAGAGGTGGGTGGGGGGGAGAGAGAGAGGGGGAGAGAGAGAGGCAGAGGAGGGGGAGGGTAGAGGAAGAGAGAGGCAAAAGGCACAGAGACCTCATTGCTGTGCAGCTTTCAGCAAAAGCTAGTGGTCGTGAACAATGCTCACTACGGCATTCACAGAAAGGGAGGGGGAGGAGCGAGGGAGAGGGTGAGGAAGGGAAGGGAAGGGGCGAGAGAGATGGAGAGGAGGAGAGAGAGTATATATCTTGGGGGTCTTTCTGAAGCATAACTGGCCTTCTCTGTCCTTTGACCTTTAGTGTGAGCTGAGACAGAGCAAAGATGTACAGAGATTTATTTTTACCTACAAGCTAGTCTTTGGTGTAGTGGCTACAAAGCTACAAGGGGCGAATCTCTTCCTCTGCACACATTCTGAACTGAAATAAAGGCTGCCCACCTTGTGAAGGAGATAATGACGATAGGAGGTAAAGCATTTGACACGCGGACATACGCATGACAAAGATCAATATGAGGAGGCCACTTAGAGAGAAAGACTGGCATCTCTTTAATGACTAAACCTTTCTTTATTGGCTAATAACTTGTGGGCATTCTTTTCAATTTACTAATTAAAACACGCTGCAGTCTGCAGGTAGCCTTCTGAACTCTAGAATCAGCTCACAAAATACTTGATACGCACATTTTCAGGGCTCAGAACTATCTGAAGGTTTTTTGTGTTATAGTGTGGAAACCTCACAGGGCCGCAGGGTGTTTGTTCTCCAAGTCTGGATGCTGATAGCAGGTAATAGTGGTGGTGGCTTCCTTATATCCAGCTTTAAATCCACCGCTTAGAACTGCTTTGGAAAAATACTCATATGCAAAGACTGCAGAAAACAGACCTCATTAGTTTACTAGATTTAATCTTAGGTGGCCATTACTAAAGCGCATGTGCTAGCACTGCACATTTATTATGAATATGGACATTAGTAGCCTACAGAAGTCTTTAAGACTCAATGGAGCGGAAATGTTTCTTACTGCAGATGTTTTGGCCTATTGATTCAACAGTGGGTGTCTATTACATGGCGAGAAATGTTGAAACTGAGTGAAATTTCACAGAATTGGGAGAAACACAGACTCATTTTATCCTGCTTGTCATCCAGTGCTGCTGAGTCACATTAATAAATATGACTACATTCTCATTACATGCATGGGGCTTATGTTGCAAAGGGCATCTGAAACTAAACTTGCAGCCTGTAGCAAACGCAATGGATTGTAAAGAACCTTCCAACATTCAACCATTCATGTATGCGTTTAAATCATCTAAAGAACGCAGCAAGGTGCATCCAGAAGTAGTTGGCCCCTCATCTATTCTTCTAATGCTGTCTTAGTGGGATTCAGACTGAAACATACGGAATGTGCGTAAAGAGCTGCTTATGCTGGACGCAAAATGCTCTGCCCACCGGGCGCCGTCGCGTTTGCTGCCTGCGTTCCTCTCCAAGGATGATAAGGCGCATGGATGCACTCGCCCCAGACCTCGGTCCTCAATGTAATAATACTAACATCATTTTCTCCAACGACCCTTAATCTGATCTGTTTTTCCCCCCCGTGTGTGTGTGGATTGTGTTCAGCTTTAACCTGCCATCGCTGTAGCCCCCCGCGTTGCGTTGGCGCTGCGGAATAGCCTACAAGAACAAGAGCCAGCTCTCAGCCGTGGAAACAAGCGAATCAATTTAGGGAAGAGAAAAGGAGAGATAGATAGCGAGGCTGGAAAACTGACGATCGGGAGAAGGGACGAGGGGAGAGAAAACATCGACCTTACGCCGCAGCCGCCGAAACATTAAGGTACGTGTATATTGGTTGTACAGGTAGAAGGGACTGAAATGGCCGGCGTAATTATTGCATTTGTTACCTAATCTGCATTGATGCCGAAATCACTCACCGGGTGACAAATATCAAGTAATGAAACGTGCAAAGGTTGTACGGATGCATAATAATTTAAGTGAATAATTAATATCAGAAAAAGATACAGTCAATGTCGATGTCACTCGGGAAAAAAAAGAAGCTGTGGTAGTCCTTGCAAATGTGTTAAAATAACACGGCTCCTTATGTAAGCCTGTGTGTTTCACATGTTCACACATATTGTTTTCCAAAAATGACTCAGCCTACATGGATTTTTTTTTTTTTTTGGGTGCAGTCATGTTGTCATTACCCTGATGAGAGAATGGATGCAAGCCATTTTGTAATGCAGCATGTGCAGAATTAGGCCTATTCAGAATTTCAATTGCGTTCCCGAGAAGGTGCGCCGTAGTGAGCGCAGCTGCATAGATGAATAAGGCCATTCTGTTGAATTGTAGGAGATATTATGCTAGAGGCTATATGATGAGGAGAGATTGCAGATTAGGGGTTGCGACTGCAGGAGAAATAGACAGGTTATGTCTTTTTTTTTTTTTTTTTTGTGGCTTTTTTCCCCCAACGAGTTGACATGAATGAAATCGGAAAATATAATTGTTATTCATCAAGTTGAGGAAATATTTTGCATAAATATGGCATATTTGCAATTTCTCTATCTCTAAAAGCGCTGGTTGTTACTATACTGGTGAAATGCGTCCCATCCTACCCTGATTCCCACGTCCTGAATCAATCTAGTGTTGTCATAGTTACAGCAGATGATGTTGGCCCTGCTGCACCTGTGTCGCTTTGTGTTCATCTAGACCATCTGTAAATACATGAGGTCTAATTGGGCCTTGTGTAGGCATACAGGAAACAGCCCAAAGCCTCGGTGTTTATTGAAAACAACACCACGATTTTTGCCCCTTCATAAACCTTAATGACTCTGTTGTGGAGAGCAGGGCATTGATACAATCAGGCGCTTACGATGATGTGATTGGTTTGTAGCAATTGGTCAGCAGCTTGCAGCTAATTTGTCTTTTCACGACTGAGCGCTTTCTCAGGCCTGATCGAACAATCAATATCTACATGGTTGCAATCTGCTCTTGACATGGAAAAACGGCTAAGATCAAGACAGAGGAGTACCTGTGAGTGAAATTGGTTAGAAAAAAATACAATACAGTCGACGTCTCAATCATGGCATGAACCCAGAGAAAACACATTTTGCACAAAGATGTGGATGAAGGCCATTGGAGAGAGAATTGGCCCTCAGATGAGTCAAGGTGTAATACTCTGGAAAAAAAAAAATCATGACTGTCATTGGCGAGGCTGTTGCTCCTGTACTCTCATGTGGTGGAGAACTTGAAGATGGGAGGTCAAGGCAACAGGCTCCTGCCTTCAAGGTCTCTCCCTTAATATAATTTTACCCTGTGTGGTGTTTACACAGATTGTTTTTTTCTGTCTCTCCTTACTGACTTTTGCCACTTCATGCAAAGACAAAATATAACTCAATTTCTTCAATGTACTTCTTCAGTATTCAATATTTTGAGAAAGAAAAGAAGATCCAATTGGTGACTTATTGTTGACAGCTTCCAAAGGTGTCCGATGGGAAATGATTCTTTCCTGTAATGATGAAATGAAGGAAAAAGGAGTTAAAAAAAGAAGCAATTTTTGGTCCAATCATTTACATTTGCAGAAAAATTACTTCTCCATTACCTCTATTCTTGCACATATTAAGAATTATTGCAGTGGTGGGAGAAATCAGGGAAGGCTCTACTTGAAATCACATTCACCTGTTAATATTTTTAAAACAGCCCCATCCAAAAGAAGAAGAAGAAAAGAAAAGAAAAAAAAGGCAAAGCACCACCCTAACAGTGTACACCGTGAAGTTGTATGAAATACTGCATGAAAAGCAAACTCTGTTTTGAGAGCACGGTTGTGATCAATTCTTTGACCAGCTGAATATTAATGATGTGTTTTGATGTTTCCATGAATCATTTTTCCGTTGAGTTAATCATTCTAACTATCAGACCACCATTCTGGATCAGATACATCTCTGACGTCTGGGAGCGACATTGAAGCTATTTTTTTTTCTTTCCAACTCAGTCATATTATTGAAATGCATAATTACCTGCTGGAACAGGATGAGAGGGAGACTCTTCAAGGAAGGATAGCAGTGTAAAGAACACCATAAAGATGCGTGTTGCACTCAGTAATATTTTTGGTTCAGCATTTTTATTCATATATCTACATTTTCTTATTGGAGATGGATAATGTGTTGTTATTCCTCTGTGGCAGTTACAGTTCGGATGGTTGTGGATATGGATGTGTGAATATCTGTCTGTGGTAGAGAGAGAGAGAGAGAGAGAGAGAGAGAGAGAGAGTCTGTGGGATGTGCAGAGCATCTGAAAAAGTCTATTTTTAGCATGCACTCCCTTATGAGCTTTCTTAATAGCTGCTTTAAGAGTTCTCAGAGCTATGTTTTTAATAAACACTGATGTTGACCTAATCTTCAGACCTTGTAGATGGCAAGATTCATGGCGAATTTGTTCCCTCTGTTGTGATATTGAAGGCCAAGGTTCAACTGTGTGCTTTCTCAGGCCTCCCTGCACATATGCGAACGTGTAGTTTGATATACAAAACTAACTTTTCAACATTCATCATTTGGTCCTCGGGATAAAGGCATCTACCGAGTAAAGGTTTGCTGATTTGTATCTAGTGTAACGTCAAATGATGTGAAGGGAATAAACCTTAAGCTTCATGTCAAGTATAAGTTGATTTAGACCACAAAGGTGCTGCTGATCTGGTTTGAACAGCAAATGTTCATCAAGCTCAGCTAAACACAGTAATGTGGAATAGGGCACTGGACAGTAAAAACACAAGATGGTGAGTGAGCAGGTTGCCACAGCAACCGTGTTTCTAGGAGCGCATGCATCGTCGCTGCATAGGAGAAGAGATGCTAAGGACTGCCATAGAACCTTTTAGAAAATAACCTATTTATTAGAGAAAATAATATTTGGAAATTGTATCCAAGAAGTAATATATCTCATATAAGATCTGTATGTTATGTAAGATATTGTTGTGATAACACAGTGATCATATAAATGACAAGTAACAAAGATCTTATTGTTTTCAGCAGACAAGGCTTGTGACTACTAGAGTCATAGTGTCAAGCCCAACATGCTTGAGAAAACAATGAACACTTTCTTTTTGGTCTAATCATCGTGAGGGAAACAGCTCAATCTTTTCTAAATTTAGTAAGTCTGCAGATGCTCGCAGCCATTTCTGTTTCAAGAAATATGTGACACTCACTAAACCAAAAACATACAAATAAATATTTGTTTGTATTATAAAAGCCATTGAAGTATTTTGCATTATCTTCTTTTCTTTGTTCTTAATCTCGTTGTCATTTCATGTTTGGTTCAGCAACTTCAGTGGTTGGGGATCATGTCTGATTATGCGTTGCTTATTGTACACAGCATGTGCATTGCAGTAAAATTTTGAGGAGTCAGTAATCATTCCTTCATATCCTATTTGCTAAATTGCTGTTGCTGCTTTATGGTGGATTGCATGAATCTCTGTATTAACCTTAGGTTCAGATGAGTCCCACTGCTAGTTGTAATTGCATTCAACAGTCGTGCACTTTTCAAGTATGAGATTCTACTTCTATTAGTAGGTATCTGACTGGGAGCCTACCAGTAACATAAAGTGGATGATGGGACTGTCATCCCAATGGGTCTGCAGCAGCACTTGTGACCTAGCTTGAAGTTTTAGAAATTTGTGGCCATTTCAGACCATGACCCAGATGTTAAGTTCAAACCTATGAAGAAAATGGCAGCTGACTCACCAGTTAGACTACAGGCCACAATTTGAAAGCCACCAATTTAGAAAAGAAAGCCTGACCTAGCTTGTCATACACTCTGGACTCAGGATATAGTAATATTTTAAGATTTTAAGTTCAGTCCTGGGAATACATGCATGTATGTGCTAGGCTAATGTCTTAAAGCTACTGCACTGTGCACTTACTTGACCTCCTTCCTCTTTCTTCTTTTTTCTCTTTCCCCTGCAGTGAGAAGCAACAGCCACTACAGAGACCACACTTTCAAGCGCAAATCCTCCCCCAAACTTGATTTCTATTCTAATAATTGTCATGGGAACAAAAAATACAGGGTTCCCTAAAATGACATGTTGAAAAGAACAAGGTGCTTGATAGTAACAGAAGTATGAGCAAAGTAAAATAAGAACTTATTAATGATAAATAGAGTCTTTAACATTACATTACACTTTTCACGTTAATTTTTAAAGTGAGTGCTTGAAGGAGGAAAAAACAGAATAAGAGCAAACAATATGAACATCAAGACAAGCACTTAAATTCCCCTGTTTGGAGGTGACTTATCAACATCATAGCAATAGGGGTGGGTCATGACTCAGTTGCCATGCGTGTTGTCATGGTGACCAGCCCCTGTACCCCTTCCCCCCTCCTCTGGTTGGTCCAGCTTTTGTTGTGGTTTCACAACCATGGACCTCAGCTGACAGAGGCAGCACCCCCCTGCCCCACCCTCTGTACCTGCTCCAATCAGGCGAGCCGTGTCATCTGTACAAGGAAAAGTTTAGATCAAGTCCCAGACAGTATTTCAGAAAACACAAGATACCTCAATCTACAAGAGAACACAATTCAGGTAAATATGGCTTCATCTACAAACAGACCATACATTCAGACTGAATATATATATTTTGACAGCAGTAATTCTGATGTTGCTACAACATGCCTCCATGTTTTTGTTTCCACATCAGGTGATCAAGTCTGACACATTTAAGCACCTGCGGCATTTGGAAATCCTCCAGCTCTCCAAGAACCACATCCGGCAAATTGAGGTGGGAGCATTCAATGGCCTTCCCAACCTCAATACACTGGAGCTTTTTGACAACCGTCTCACAGTGGTGCCGTCACAAGCCTTTGAGTACCTCAGCAAGCTAAGGGAACTATGGCTGCGAAACAACCCCATCGAGACACTGCCGGCATTTGCCTTTCACCGTGTTCCCTCTTTACGCCGTCTCGATCTAGGGGAACTCAGGAAGCTGGATTTCATCTCAGAGGCTGCCTTTGAAGGTCTGGTCAACTTGCGCTTCTTGAATCTTGGCATGTGCGGCTTGAAGGACATCCCTAACCTCACCCCGCTAGTACGACTAGAGGAGTTGGAGCTGTCAGGGAACCAGCTGGGGATCGTCAGGCCTGGATCCTTCCAGGGCCTTGTATCACTTCGCAAGCTGTGGCTAATGCACTCCAGAGTGTCAGTAATTGAACGCAATGCTTTTGATGATCTCAAAAACTTGGAAGAGCTCAACCTTTCCCACAATTCCCTGCATTCCCTGCCCCATGACCTCTTCACCCCTTTGCACCAGTTGGAGAGGGTACATCTCAACCACAACCCTTGGGTGTGCAATTGTGATGTTCTGTGGCTCAGCTGGTGGTTGAAAGAAACAGTTCCCAGCAACACCACATGTTGTGCTCGATGCCACGCACCGCCAGGTCTAAAGGGCAAGTATATTGGGGAACTAGACCAGAGTCACTTTACCTGCTATGCCCCAGTGATTGTTGAGCCTCCCACTGACCTCAATGTCACTGAAGGCATGGCTGCTGAGCTCAAATGTCGCACTGGAACCTCGATGACCTCCGTGAATTGGTTCACTCCAAATGGCACTCTGATGACCCACGGATCGTACCGAGTTAGGATCTCAGTGCTTCATGACGGAACACTGAACTTCACAAATGTGACCGTGCAAGACACTGGGCAGTACACTTGCATGGTAACCAACTCCGCCGGAAACACCACCGCAACTGCCGTGCTCAATGTGTCTGCTTCAGACCCCAGCAACAGCTACAGCTATTTCACCACTGTCACTGTGGAAACAGTAGAGACAGTGAGAGGAGATGAGGAGAATTCAGCAAGACAGTATATTAACGAGACCTTCATAGATTTCCCTAATCCTACTGTTCAAAGAGGAGTGTTAGAGGGCCGACCTGGCATCACTATATCGCCTTCGCTCACCTCTCTTTCCTCACTGTCCCCACGAACCAACAGAGCTACTGAAAATGCAGTGACTGTGTCGATAATGGATGTAACTAACATTCCAGGCCTGGATGATGTAATGAAAACAACTAAGATCATCATTGGTTGCTTCGTGGCCATTACCTTTATGGCAGCTGTAATGTTGGTGGTCTTCTATAAACTCCGGAAGCAGCACCAGCTACATAAGCACCACGGCCCTGCCAGAGCCATTGAAATCGTCAATGTAGAAGATGAGATCGGAGCCGGGGCCGGTAGTGGAATCTCAGGTGGTTCAACCATGAATTCTGGCGGTGGTGGAGAGGGAACCCTAAGGATACATCATCCAGAAATAGTCAACCTTCCCAACATTGGCCGTACAGATACTCTCAATCATTACTACAAGACCCATCATTTCAACAACAATGTGATGGGCCTTAGTATTGGCACTGAAGGGATGGGACCAGGAATCCTTAATAACAAGAACCAGCAACTCCAGGATATCCCCATCTCCTGTACCTCAGTCCCAATCTCTACATCTAATTTGCTCACCTCATCAGGCAATGGCACCAACACCAACCCCAGTTCTATGTCCCCACCGCTGCCGATGTCTCTCCCCATGCCTACCATGGGCTTACATGGATCGATCAAGGGTTTCATGGGCCAAAACCAGAATCCCCAAATGGAGCCTCTTCTCTTCAAGGGGAACTCGAAGGAAAACGTCCAAGAGACTCAGATCTAAAAACAAAAGCGAGAGTATAGAGAAAGAGAGAGAGAGAGCAAGAGTCGGAGACAGAGAGGGGATTGATGTTGGGTTTATGCGCGGAATGATTAGACACTAGAGTGCATTGACATTACACCAGGAGAGAGGATAGACTGACACGGCAATACACAAACACATAGACTTATCCGTGACAGTGTACCGAGCCAAGGATTACCACAATGGGCCACTTGTGTTTGTAGTAACGATCATGGCCATGGAGATCAAGGAATGGACATTGCTACAATGTAAATCTGTGCCAAAGCAAATGTTTTTTGCAGTTTCTACAAGCTGTGTTCTCATAGGGAAAAACTAGCCTTTCAGAGTAATCAGTCCCCAAATCGTTGTTGGCCAGCAGAGACGAAAGACATGCACAGCACTCACCACACTGAAGATTGGAGATATTACAGAACAAAATCCAAGAGACATTTTTCTTCCACACAAAATCAAGCCACACTCTCTCTCGAGTGACTCAATAGACTCCCTCAAGGTGACAATTATGTAGGCATAAATAGATGGACAAAAAGGTACAGTGCAGTACAAACTACTGTGAAAAATCCACAAATTATATAAATATATTTTCATTTAAATATGTATCATTGCAGACTCCGATGCAGAGATATTTTGGGGTGGATGTATAAGCTGGTATAGTTTGTTTCTTTGTGAATAATCAGGGGCGATGATAATGGAGGTTGGTTATGATACACGTTTTAAGTTTGGCTACTTCTCAGAAACATAAGGGCTCAATTGCAACACTCATTGTGAATCTTTGAATTGGCTTTGTGACATAAAGTCCATTTAGGTTGTAGAACAGTAAATGCAGATCTCTGTTTGACAAACTTTTTCTGTTGCTTCAGTAATAATCATAACAGACTTTTGTGTTCTGAGAGTGTATTATGTATTTTGTAAAAGCCAGCTACATGGTATTTGAATTGACAATTCTGATACTTAAATGCCAGCATCAAATGATGGTCAAACGATGTTCCACAAACACAGAAAGGTAATCCAATGCAAAGGCCTGTATGGGTAAAAAGTGTTGACAATGTGTTATTTGAATCAGATCAGTAGCCAGATATTTGCTTTGAGACAAGAATTTGATAGGACCTCCTTGCTCATGGTTACAATAATCATGCCATAAAATGCTGTCATAAGGATGATTAGACATCTATCTGCAGCAGCATTCAAGAAGGGATTAAACATCCGTCAAAGGATGATTGGAATGAATGGAAATGTACAGTATATTAATAATAATAATGTCTGGTTGTATGACAATTGTAAGATCCACATTTTTACAGTGTAACTTTCATATGTTAAATGCCATTTACGCTTCTTGCGTTTCAACTATGTATTTCTTTATTTTTGTTAGTTTGATATAATGTGTACAGTTGTCTAGCCATGTATCATTACGTGTGAAATAAATCAATCATATATTGGGTTGTTGCTGGTCAATATGGCAACCACATAAGTAAAGAGTGAGACATTATGCAGGCTTCTGTGCTAAACCTGGATTGAATGTATGGTTTGAGGTTCAGCCATTAGTCATCCTGGTAATGATAGGTGCCATCTGCCCTATTAACATGTCCAGACAGGCTTTTAGTCACTCTCCCATGTTCTACAGACACTACTGGTTTTGCAAAATGAGTGTTTTTAAAAGTACTAGGTGATCTAATTCTTAGCAAAGGCACTTTTGTCTGAAATTAGCCCTCACAATGCTTCTCCTATTTTGATTTTTTCATGCTAGTTTGGAAATTGTTTGGAACGGGAAGAGAATTGAGGAAAGAAATATATTTTTACAAATTACAGTTTTTGGATAACAGACTGTACTTATCAAGCAGGAACCTAAAATGTTTGTTGCAATTGAGCACAAACTGGACATGTGACCAGTTAAATGTACCTGAGATAGTATTATCAACGAAATCATATCAACAAGGTTTTTGACTGTAATACAGCTCTGTATGTGATTTTGCTGGGTTTTTGTTGTTGCATATATGTATGTATATATATGTGTATATATATATATATGTGTGTGTGTATATACACATATATATATATACATACATATATATATATATATAAGAGCTGTTTTATGTGAATGATGGTGGTTTTTCTTATCAGCAACACGCCCACACTTATTGGAAGAAAAGGAACACAGAGGAATGCTAATAATGGTGATGATAACATGAGTGATGATATCAGAGCAAACCCACCAAGATTGCACTGAGACAGAAATTAATCCATGAAAGGAACAATTTCTACATCAATGTGCACCACCTTCATCCTGTTTAATTCTACACATCTAAACCATCTTTTGAAATATGTCAATTTATTCCAACAATACTGATTGATCAAATAACTCAGGTTGTCTAAATTTCAGCTATGTATTTTCTCAGCTAGGTGTTAGTGTCTTTGGTCTTGAATCTCATTTAAAACCATAGTAAATGTACAGTTGCAAGAAAAAGTATGTGAACCCTTTGGGATTACTTGGATTTCTGCATAAATTGGTCATAAAATATGTTCTGATCTTCATCTAAGTCACATCACTAGACAAACACAGTCTGCTTAAATTGATACAGCACAAAAAATTATAAGTTTTCATGTTTTTATTGAACACAACATGTAAACATCCACAGTGCAGGGTGGAAAAAGTATGTGAACCTTTGGATTTAATAACTGGTTGACCCTCCTTTGGCAGCAATAACCTCAACCAAACGTTTCCTGTAGTTGCAGATCAGACCTGCACAACGGTCAGGAGGAATTTTGGACCATTCCTCTGTACAAAACTGTTTCAGTTCAGCAATATTCTTGGGATGTCTGGTGTGAATCGCTCTCTTGAAGTCATTCCACAGTATCTCAATCGGGTTGAGGTCAGGACTCTGACTGGGCCACTCCAGAAGGCGTATTTTCTTCTGTTGAAGCCATTCTGTTGTTGATTTACTTCTATGCTTTGGGTCGTTGTCCTGTTGCATTACCCATCCTCTGTTGAGCTTCAGTTGGCGGACAGATGGTCTTAAGTTTTCCTGCAAAATGTCTTGATAAACTTGGGAATTCATTTTTCCGTCGATGACAGCAATCCGTCCAGGCCCTGAGGCAGCAAAGCAGCCCCAAACCATGATGCCCCCTTCACCATATTCCACAGTTGGGATGAGGTTTTGGTGTTGGTGTGCTGTGCATTTTTTTCTCCACACATAGCGTTGTGTGTTCCTTCCAAACAACTCAATTTTGGTTTCATCTGTCCACAGAATATTTTGCCAGTAGTGCTGTGGAACATCCAGGTGCTCTTTTGCAAACTTCAGACGTGCAGCAATGTTTTTTTTGGACAGCAATGGCTTCCTCCGTGGTATCCTCCCATGAACTCCATTCTTGTTTAATGTTTTACTTATTGTAGATTTGTCAACAATAATGTTAGCATGTGCCAGAGATTTCTGTAAGTCTTTAACTGACACTCTAGGATTCTTCTTCACCTCATTGAGCATTCTGCGCTGTGCTCTCACAGTCATCTTTACAGGACGACCACACCTAGGGAGAGTAGCAACAGTGCTGAACTTTCTCCATTTGTAGACAGTCTGTCTTACTGTGGACACGTGGACATCAAGGCTTTTAGAGATACTTTTGTAACCCTTTCCAGCTTCATGCAAGTCAACAATTCTTGATCGTAGATCTTCTGAGAGCTCTTTTGTGCGAGGCACGGTTCACATCAGGCAATGCCTCTTGAGAACAGCAAACTCAAAACTGGTGTGTGTTTTTTATAGGGCAGGGCAGCTTTAACCAACACATCCAATCTCATCACATTGATTGGACTCCAGGTTGGCTGACTCCTCGCTCCAATTAGCTCTTGGAGAAGCCATTAGCCTAGGGGTTCACATACTTTTTCCACCCTGCACTGTTAATGTTTACATGTTGTGTTCAATAAAAACATGAAAACGTATAATTTTTTGTGCGGTATTAGTTTAAGCAGACTTTGTTTGTCCAGTGATGTGACTTAGATGAAGATCAGAACATATTTTATGACCAATTTATGCAGAAATCCAAGTAATCCCAAAGGGTTCACATACTTTTTCTTGCAACTGTAAATGTGTTGCGACCCCACGTACAGATCTAGTGGGCATGGTTCAACTGTAGCCCCTCAAAGACACAAATAGAATATGAATCAAGGCTAAAGACACAACATATGGTCACTCCGTTGATGTGCTACATTTGATGACTGCCATCAGATTTCAAAGAGCATACAAGATACCTCCTTGTGTGTGGGGGTACATTCTTGCATGTTAACCGTGGAGCAAATCTTCTTACCTGAATACTACTGTAGCAGTGTTTTATTGTGATGATGACTCACCTAATCGGCACAGAAATGTTCCTTTCATACCTCTGGACATTTGCAACATACAACGTGCAACATGCACAGTTATCATCATTATTATTAACGTTTGGAGGAAATGTGGAAGAGCTTTGTTGCATCTTAGTATAGTGGCTGCCATTGTACATATAGAACTTGATACGATTTAAAAGGAGGCTCATTCTAAAGAAGTAATGTTAACAAACGTGTGACCCCTTTTGATCAACATTGCAAGCTTGAAACTGGAATCTGCATATGTGCATATTGAGCAACTGTACCTCACTGTATTATATGGTGGTGAACTGACACAGTTTGGCTACAGATGGAGTACTGGCACATGTGTTTCCTCTGCACCATCCGTTACAATGGATGCTACAGCCCAGATGACATTTCTTGGTTTGTCTGCAGCAAAACTCCTTAATGAAATGGATTATCATATCTGAGACACCAAATTGCAAGACAAGGAAATGGACTGACCTTTTGGTCCTTTAAAGGTAAGCTGTTCTGTTTGATAAAACAATATAAAAACAACTTGGGTCTGCTTTGAAAGCTTTTTAAAAAGAGAGAGAAAACAGTGTTAAGCTCTAGAAAAATTTAGATCTCTTTAATACAAAACAATGACTCAGTGTCATTTTGTGTTTTGTTTTTTCCGTTTTTCTTTTTCAGTTGTTGGTTGTATCTCGGTATGTGATATTATCAGTTTGGGTCTTTATGTATTGTCATTAAATGTAATTTTTTTTCACGCATTCATCCAGGTACACAGTGTGGCAGAAGAGTGTATTTCTTCAATTATAGCAAGATCAACATGTGCTGTACTTGCACTTCAATGACTGTCATACAATGACTGAGAGGTATATTATTTCACTGTTTGCTATTTCTGTGACTTCAATTTTATGCCGGCTGTAAGGAGTTGTTCTGCTATTAGAAACACTTTCATTCTTTGTTGTGATTTCATCCTACGGAGCACCACAACTAACTAAATGAGAAATGAGTTAACAAGTTTAACATGATGATGTTTCAAATAAGTTATTGAGTGAAATTTTATAAAAACAAAATAAGAAAAAAAATCTGAACAATAATTGTGTTTACACTGTACTTTGTTTCGTCATTTTATTTGCTTTTCACACTTTAATCAAGAAGCAGGAAGCACACTTTCGAAATAAGGTTGGACACAATGGCCCCTTGTACTCTTGCTATGTGCACAATTCTAATGTACAGCTAGGGTTAGGGTTATACGGAATTTAAAAAGTGCCAACAGCAAACAAACTCGTGTAGATGTTGTAAATAGTACATAAAAAAAGATCTCTGTTCCTTTCTTATCTGGAATCATGAAAATTGATTCACAGACTTTATTAAAGAGCAAAACAAACTCTAATGCCTAAACTAATGCCAGAGATGGGCTCGTAATTTTCTAGGAATAAAATCGTCTTACTGATTTATTAGTCTTTGCTGATTGAAATCCTAATTACAAAGTAGGTGACTAATTGACTAAGAGAGGTGGCTGTAAACGTACACAGTCATATTCAGCACAACAAGCTGTATTCACTACAGCATGGTGACTGTCTGGATAAATCAAATGGTCCATCATATTACATTAGCGTAATTGTACATTAACCTGCATTGTCATTATTTATTATTATCATGTGTTGTGAAATTGCAAATCTGACAAATGGTTAAAAGGAAAACAAACAAACCAGTTCTTTTTATTGAATAGTGGATTTATGCTGCTGATTTCTCCTGATGATGAGGACTAACTAACTTTTATTTAGTCCAAGAGTGTGCAAGGCACTGGGGCTTCATCAATATATCATATCTCTAGTTCTTATTTTGAAACAGTTGGCAAAACTGAGCCAGATTCCTTTGCTTCGCTGTGTTGTATTCTGTTCCTCAGTTTACCTGCATGTTCCAGATATTTTTAAAACTTATTTTGAGCCCCTAGAAAAGGTGAAGCTGTATAGACTATCACAGATGTCCACTGCGCAGTACAAGTCCAACCCATGTTACGAAACAACAACCTCAAGGGATTCATGCAATAGCAAATGCATCAGCGATGAACCACAACAGTGAATTCGAATTATATGTTTAGATAAAATGTTTGGGCCTTACAGCAAAGAGACTGTATTTGAACTGTCTTACGGGGCACAATGCAAACTGAATTTCTTGAATGTAATTGTACTTGGCTTGTACTCTGGCCTCCAGAGAGCTTAGTCCCCAGGAGACTTCTTGGACATAATGGTAAAGGCCCGTACACTGAAATAGCTATAGAAAAGACAGCTATAGTACATTATTGCTAAATTATGAGTTTTTACTGAAGACTGCAACCCAAAGCAAAGCAAAGCTATCAAACCAAATGCTCTGAAGAACCTTGAGGTGGCTAATTTTCAAGCAGATTATTTATATCTGTGCTTTGCAGCTTTTTGCTGTTTCCCAGCTTGTCTTAACCTATAATGAATGCATACAGAAGACTTGAATTTGTCTTTTTCTTGCTATGTTGGAGAGGGCAACGCTCATATGAAGTGGGGGGTATGAAGTGAGCAAAGATTGTGTATGCAGCAGAAAAGAATACATTAATATGCGCTGAAGATGAAAGAGAAATGCTCGAATGCAAATAACATTTAAAGCGTTCTGTGATCTTGGCGTGAATATAGTATGATGGAGTAGGGTCATTTTGAATTTGAAAAGGTGGAATTTCAAATTGACATTTTCAACCTTTGAAGCATAAAGCAACTATATCCACAGGAGGCATGTTTGTCAACATAAACCCCCCACTGAAATTCAAAATTATGTAGTATACGAAAAAGAAAGAAGAGGAAAGAAGAGGAAATCCTAACTTCTATTTGAAAAATATAACATATTCCCTGTGCGGGACATCGATGTCTCCCTTTGCACAATCATGATGCAGTCCTTTTCTAGAAATCAACTGTGCCTGCGCTATCCTCTGCTTTTCCCTATGCTGTCTTTTTCCTTCAAATTCAATAACCTCCCAGCTGTGTGTTTCTCCAGGGATTCCCCAGCTCCCCTGGCCCACAGACAGACTGCAGAGTCTATGGGGAACCTGACACAACATAAACTCCACTGTGAAGCAAAGGTGTCAGAGTCTGTGGGCTGCATCTCTCCTGATCGAGGAACCATGAAAATACGAGCGCCTTTTATTTCTTCACACTTCACAAAGGCTGCAGAGGAAAACACATGTGTTAAACACGAGCGTAGTGTGTTCGCTACGGCTGTGTAGGCTGCAGTCGTAGCAACAAAAAAAAAAACCCCAAAAAACTAAGTATAGATTCTGTGGCCTATTTAGAGATTGTTTATATGAGAATGGACTACACAGAACCGTTAGCAGGCTTAGCACGGACTGAGAGTCTGAAGTATTATGGAAACAATGAGAAAAAGATGACAGTGACCCAGTTGGACTTAATTTTTGTAAGATGGATAAAAGGAAACCAGCAGCCTTTTGATTTAAAGTCTACTCTTTGTTTAAAGGTTCAGTTTTTGACTGTTATTATGTGGAAGTATGTTGGTGAATTATGAGCCTAATGCTACTGTTCTCAGAGGGCTTTCTCATACTGTACTGAACACACTTTGCTTTTGTTTCAATCTATATTTAGACTCCCTCTCTTCTCCCAGTATCATTAAGCAGAGAATCCTTTGACTTGGGAACATTGTTTCCTTTCTCACCCAAAGATCTCGGTTAATAATCTAGAGAGAGGATACACAGACATACCATAGGGAGGCTATATTGGTAGATATGTAGGTTGTGTACATCACAAGCACTCAGGAGCCCTTGTAACCCAGACAGTGCTTCTGGAGATAAAACACTCAACCTGACCAACAAAACATGCCACCTGAAAAAAAAAAAAGCTCTTTGTTTTGTCTTTCCACAAAATGCAGCTCAAGTGGCTGCAGACTTTGTTGCTGTTGTAAATGTATGTATAGGGTTGGCTTGATGACGAGCTATGTCAGGTTTTTACATGGCGTGTGACATTTTTGTCTCTTTATTTATTCATGTGTCTATTCATGTAAATGTTAATATAACATAAGAAATTACATTTTCGCCTTTAAAGTTAATCTATTTTTTTTTTAAACGTAAAAACAAAAATGTTTTTTCTCAGACTCTAATTGGCCGTATTTTGTCGGAACCAAAAGTGATGCTGAAATGCTGAAATCCAAATAAAATGGGCTACTATATAACGCTCTCTAATCATATCCCATGTTAACAAAAAAAAAAGAAAGGAGTTTGTCTATAAATATTTTACCAGTTCGTTCACCGTTTCATTGTAGGCTTATGGTGGAAGATGAGGTTTCAAGTAATTACTTTCCTATGAATATTTTGTTTGCAGCATACATTATGAAGAGACACTTCCTGTGTAATTACTGGAGGAAGATATGTAGCAAATTGTTCCCCAGTGCACGCACTCCCACACACAAACACACTTTTCAAGCACTGATGCACTGAAGCACTGATGTTGATGGTGCTGATGTTGTTATTAGATTATTACACTTACTTGAGTATTGATTTACCATAACTGCCGACAGGGTAATGCTTTAACTTTCCTTGGTTAATGTGACAGTTTATGCTTTTTATGGCACCTGAATCTTGTAGCAACTTTTAGTTACACTGTTGATAGCTCAGTAACAATTTCATATTCATCTCTGGCACTAATTGTTAATGCAACAGGTCATAAATTGGGGACATATAGTTATTTGCTTTCTTTCTGAGAGTTACATGAGGAGATTGATACCACTTTCTACAGAGTACAGCCATCAGCCTGCTAGCTTAGCTTAGCATAAGGACTTGAAACAGGGGAAATGGCAAATCCAGCCCTGTTCAAAGTTAACAAAATGTGCCTACCTATATAGCACATTTTATTGTTTTTCAATAGATCCAAAAAACAAACTGTAAAAGCAAGATGTGATGGAGTCTCCTCCGGTTACAACCTCCAGCGATGACAATTGTTCGACACACAATCCTGCTTTAAAACCACAACCTGTTGCTTTTATATGTCTGTGTTTATATAGACAAAAAAATGAAATTTTTCTTTTAAATTGAGAGCTGGTATGTGTGTTTTGTTACCCTCCGACGGTGACAAGCTATTTCCCCTGTTTTCAGTTTTTATGCTAAAGCAAGCTAACTGGCTGTAGCTTCATATACAGACATCTAACTAATAAGCATAACTACTAAGATGTTCAACGGATAGATAATCTGCTTTAATTGTAAATTTCAGGTCTTGCAAAGGTTTTCTAGATGTGAGTATGCTTGTGCTTAGAACAAACAAATTTGGATGGCAGTGCACATAAAATCTTGAAGTAGGATAAAAAAATGTCATGCAATCTGGTTAAGCCTAGTTCGGATGTTTCAGTGACATGCCCCATTTAGTCAAAAATTATTCACAGACAAAGTTGCTTATCAAGACAAGGTGAGTGACATTTCCTTGAATGAAGTCAAAGGGTCTTTCTTAGACAGTGCCATAATCTATTTATACCAAAAACAAGACCAACTCCATTCTTAATCTAAGAATAAGATTATTACACTTTCTTACAGCTGCAGTTTTATTCTGTGTGATTTTAAAATAAGTTGATCCATCTGATAATGACCTGCTGTTTAAGCAAGTATAGGGTGAGGTCTGATTTCAGAGCAAAGTCATTGCCAATAATGGATTGGTGGATTTTCTGTTGTTATTTTGATCACCCTTGCTCATATTTTCCTTTACAAATGTGGTTTCACAATATGCTCATATGTGACAAAATTATTGAAAAAATCCTGCCCTGTCACTCTGTCTGTCAGCATTGTTTTGGCTTTGCTCAGGGCATGGGGTATTTCAGTGGACGCTGAACAAGAAAAAGGATAGGCATCAGAGATTCCTTGCATGGATAACACAATGACAAATGAAGGCAGAACAAACTCATCTTTCTATTTCTCAGATCCCGCTTTCTGCCATCTTGCTCATTCTCCTTTTGTCCTAAAGAAGGACATTTTTGTCCCATGGGGGGGTAGCAATATTGACGTCAAGAGATGAGTTATTGATTGAGAGGAGAGGACAGCGAGACAGTTGACATGCAGCAGACTAATCTAGCTACCGAACAACTAAACTTAAGCATTCATACAACTATGTTCCATGTATGGAGGAAAATTAATTTCAGTCTGCACTGATTTACTGAGTTTTGTGCAACATGTCAACCAGTCAAACACGTGTTTTAAGGAAAGAGGAGGATGTGGGCGCTCATCTCCTCTGCGGGCCACATGAGCTTTGCTGCTCTGCTACAAATCTTTACATGTTGGGAAATTGATGCAACACTGCTTTGTTCTAACGCCTTACATGTATATGCAGAGATAATGAGATCGCGTTCCTTCCTGATTCAATCGGATGATGACATCGATATGAAACAGCTCTGGTCTTCCCTTGGCTTCTGTGTGTTTTCCACATCTTCTTTTCTGGTGGGTCATTTGGCCTGCACTGGTTTGCGCTGATTAAATGATAAGCACACAGCAGTTCAGACCCAGTCTGCCTACTATACAGCTACACCAGGTGAGGGTTCCTTTTATTCCTAAATGATGCACAAGAAACGACTGAAATTGGATGCAAGCTCTGCAGAGTTGGTCAATGTCAAAGGGAGAGAAGAAGAGTCAAATGGTGGAGGGGAGACAGTTCTCATGTATCATTTTGTGGAAGATATCAATGACCATAGCAACATACAGAGCAAATAGATTCCCAATGGCAATTATGCAAATGTGGATGTGACATGTGAGTCTGCGCCCAGCATGATGCGACGAGAGGGGAATTCACCAACGCTCGGCTGCTCTGCTGCTGCTGCCGTCGTTAGCATTAGCATTGTTCACACATCCCCTCATCTCAGGCCGCTTCCACACCCCTCCCCCTCCCTCCCTGCCCACCACCACCACGTCTCCATCCTCCCCTCCTCCTCCTCCTCCTCCTCCTCCTCCCTGCCTGCGTCCTCTCTTTCCTGTTCTCGCTGCGGTGTTGCTATAGCAACGGAGAAATGTGGGAATACCTCCGTCCTTCAGAGCGCGGGAGAGAGAGAGAGACAGAGACAGGCAGGCAGAGAGGAAGAGGGAGAGGATGGGAGACAGACAGAGAGTGAAGGGGTAGACAGAAGAAGAGACAAGAGGAGAGGAGACCAAGGAAGGGAAGGGAAGGAAGTGTGGAAAAGACTGTTAATTAAAAGACAGAGAGCGAGTGGCTGTGACTCACTGCCTGAATGGACACCATTGCCTGTCACTTAGCCCCTGACTCCAAGCGTTTGTCCCCCTCCTCCACTCTCCCCTCCCTAAAAGCTACCCTCCCATTGATATTCAGTCTCTGTGATGAAGAAGACGCCACTGTTATCTGACTGAAGGGGTGGGTGCCAGTGTGGGTGGGGGTGGGTTCGACTGAGATGGCACGGTGTCGCACAGCCATGGCGTAGCTTCACGCTGGGCCCTACGCACGCCATTTGTTCGACGATCCATGTGTTCTGGATGTCTCCATTTGTAGTGAGGCTGCAGTTTCCATGACAACGCCTGGACTAAAATAGCACCCCGCTTTCCTCCCTCTCTCCCTCTCTCTCCCTCTCTCTCTCCCTCTCTCTCCCCCTCTCTCTCCCCCTCTCTCTCTCTCCCCTCCACTCACAATACACCCATAACTGTTCATTCCTGATCTCGGGCCTCGTTCTATCAGGCTGAAATGTCCCATACTGCTCATCTCCATTCATCATATGGATTGAAGCACATGAAAGCCCCCCTCCACACCCGCACCCCACCATCACCATCATCACCTTCACACACACACACACACACACACACACACACACACACACACACACACACACACACACACACACATGCACACGCATCGCTTCTCCTCCCACCTCTTATCTCCCATTTTCAGTCTCTCGGTCGCCCTGCAACAGATTCTGTCAACATGCATCAACCTCTGCGTTGCCATGCCAACGGTCTTGAAAAGCACTGCAATTATTTCAACAAAGACAAAAACACTACAGCCACTTGGGGGAGAGGGAGGAAGAAGGGTGGCGTGTGTGTGTATGTATGTTTGTGTTTGTGTGTTTGTGTTTTATGTTTGTGTGTATGTGTGTGCATGTGTGAGAGAGAGGGAGAATGAGAGAGAGGGAGAGAGACAGAAAGAAAGAGAGTTGTGAATCTGTACTTGAGTGTTTAGTGACCCTTCAATGAACTAGTGTGTATATACTGTAGCGATTTCCTCAGCAAATGTGCATATGTTGGTGTATGTGTGTACAGTATGTGTGCGTCTATTGGCCTCATATGGTGAAACGCTTTTATTTTCTTCCGCTCAGACCCCTGGGTATGTCTATGTTGTTCTGTTGATCAGTGCAGGTGGAACCACTGACCCATTTGTACCGGTGTGTGTTTTTCAAAGTCAACCTGTACCAGCTACAGTACCACACATGTGGGTGTGTGAGTGCTTGCGTGTGTGTGTGTGTGTGTGTGAGAGAGACACAGTGACAGGATTACTGCGCACTGCCGTGACATGCAGAGAAATAGTAAAACAGATGGGCACAGAGAGATCTGCACAGTTATGGAAAGTAACTATTTACTCAAATACATTACAACTTTATGTTATATCTCAGTACATTTCACCATGTGGGCCGAGAGTATTTCAAACTAGTTCCAACTAACAAGTGCACTTTAAAAGCAGACAGGTTGCACAATAAATACTCTTAATTTGTCCAATTTGGTTTTGTTAATACTGCACAGTACTGTACTTTTTAAAGCAAACAAATCCCATGACAATGTCAAAACTCCTTTCTAGTGAAGACAAAGATCTTTAAAAACTGGTCACAAATTTGTTGTTTTATTATGTTGTGTTTATTTAAATAGGATAATGTGGTGCCCTGTAGTTTTTACCAAACATTACTCCAACAGAAGAACATTGTGCATTTTTGGGGGAGTATTTTCAGCTACAAATTCGGTGCACCAGCAAGAATTTACTGCTGCAGGACATGTATGTGGGATTGATTTAAAATAAACAACAGCGCCCGTGTTTCTTGTAATAAAGGAACTTGTCACCCATTGCAATGGTGTGGGTTAACAGTTTTTGGATGACGATGGATCCGTGTGGCACAGACGAACCACACTATATCCCACAAAACATGGGCTTTGTTGACAATAAAGAAAATACAGAAGGTCACATACTTAAAAAATGTTGTGTGTTTTATATATTGTGGTATTGTCACTTAAAAACGAGAATATTTCCACTGCTTGTTCTGCGGACAGGCTGCTTATTTTCAAGTCTGTTTGTGTGTGTTGATGTGCGATGTGTGTGACCAAATGTGACATCTTCCATCAATTAAGTCTTAATCTCATGATTAGAACATTTATGTTACACTGACAAGCCACCGCTGTAAATAGTGTAGCCTACTGTGTATTACTTAGTACAACAGATCCTATCTTACACTTATCAAATATGATGTCAACCCAGTATAGCTCTAAATCTTCACACTCACTAATCCCATTGTATCCCATAAAGCTGCTTTGATACTAACAGATACTTACATGTGTGTCGAGTCAGGGAAAATACTCCAGGCCCTGTAATTTTGGGGCCAAACCCACGGCGGATGACATAGCAAGTTATAATGAGTGTTTGTGGCCCTGGGCAAGTGTGTAAGTGTGTATTTGTGTGTTTATGCACATAAGAGTACAATTTGAGAAGCCAGGTGGGTGTATCTTAACTTAGTCAATGTCCTTGTCATACTGTCTCTCTAAAGCCAGAGCGTCCTTAAAAATATATGAATGTGGCTTTAGAGGGGAGTTATCCTCATTGAGGGGCCAAACGTGTATTGTTAAGTTTAAAAACTGACTCAAATATGTCTGCTGTGGGAGGGGTGTGGGGTGGCATTGGGATGGGGGTGTCTTGTCACCGCACAGCAGGGAATTGGCAGAGACAGTGATTTGGACTCCCTTCGACAATGAAGTAGATTGGGACCAGAAATCCCCAGGGTAAGATAGAGAGAGAGAGGGAGAGAAAGAAAGAGAGAGAGAGAGAGAGAGACAGAGAGAGAGATAGAGAGAGAGGCATGAGGTCAGGTAGGAGGGCTATAAAAGCAATCCCTTCGTTACTGGAACATGCACTTCATGCCAATCTGGGTATGACTGAAGATTTGGGATGCACAACAGTCTGCTGTCTGTAGCTCGTTAAAGCAAAACCGCAAAATGTGTGAACAAGTTTACTGAGGTAAGTGCATATGTTCATATAAATGATCTGCTATATCTTATCTTATATCTTTAATGTGTACGACAGCGAATCCATATTTTCTTAATGACTGTTTAAATCAAGTTGACATAAATACTAAACCAGTGTTTGAAAAAGACCAGCAAACATACATATTTTATGTATATGACTGATCTGAAAGGCACATTTTCCACAACTTTTGCTCAGCTAAAATGTACAAGCATTCCTCATTTTCTGCTCTTAATGACCTTTTACAATTTCTTGACATCTTTTCTCTCATGTAAGCTGGGGAACTCTGTGAAGGACGCAGACATCAACAAGTCAAAAAGATGCTTAAGTTCCAGAGAAGTTTCGGCTGTTTATTCCTTCTCTGCTGCATCTGCTTGACTGAGTGTCGGGTGCTGAAGTTTGTCGTAGCTGTAAGTCCACCCACTTTGTTGCCTTCCTGTGTACATTAGTGACGATGACGACAATTGAGCATAGACCTGCAATTTCATATCAAGCTGTCTGACAACAGCATAACGACGGCAAGATGTTTGTACAACATTACAAACAAGATTTAGTTGTTAAACCTTAAAATTTCAACATGATCTGGAAGCCGCTTTAGACCACGTAAGAGGAGACATTACTGTACATTGTTGCTGATTACGCTGTATTTTTCTGCTCAGTGAGCATTATTATATTTACACATTTATGTCACAAAGGATTACTTAAAGCCTAAACTCCAACAGTGTCAAGCATATCTCTCCCAGACACCACTGCTTTGTTCATAAACCTCTTTGCATATCTTCCTTTTATCCCACAGTTCAGTGATAGAATGAAAAAGATGAATTTAAGTGAAAATCGCAAATGTTTTCCCCATCATGTGACAAGAATTTTGGTAATCTTTAACTTGACACCATAACTGTGTATTTCTCTAGTGTTTTCACTTGCAAATGACCCACAGAATATAACAATATGTTGTCTGTTACATTGGCAGTGTACAATATTCGTATTAGTCACCATTTTGGCTAAAGTAAGGTTAGGCTTATTACTATCTAGTTTGTGTTCATTTTTAGGAAGCTGGTTTGGATCAAAAAAGATGAGTGAGAATTGGAAAACGAATTATCTCTAAAAGCAAACCCAGACTTTGTTGACTTGACTTTGTCGTTTGCTTTTTCTTGACATTTTACCGCAGTGAATCACATGTGTCTATAATCCAGTTTAGTCAACCTGTGTGTCATGCCACTGCTCAGAAAGTCAGACTTCAGGTTAATAATACTAACGGAGCAGCTCAAGCATTTGTGCCTTGATGGCGTCATCGAAATGACTCCTCTGTGTTGCAAATCCAGACTAAACTGTCCAAGATCACAGGTTTCTATTTCTGACTTCTGTCTCAGGGTGGATTTTTCCCTTAAGTACACAGTGTAATGGCTTGCACAGCAGTATGGCGTCTCCAGGTGACATAATCTGTTATGACTTTTAAGGTGTTCCGACATGGCGATCGATCGCCTATTGAGTCGTATCCCAGGGATCCTCATGGGGAGGAAATGTGGGCCCAGGGCTTTGGACAGCTGACTGAGGTAATGTGTATTACTCTACTCTAAGTTTACAAGCTCTTTATTTGTTATGTGCACAACAATTACAAATTCTGAATTCTCAGGTTCTGTCCAACAATACTGTAAATGATTACAATATGAAAAAGGAAAAAGTGAAAATAAGAATCTAAAACATGAAAAATTGTACAGAATATGTGTGATAAAATGAAATATAATATATACCTCTCATCTGCGTGTGGGTTATGTCATCATTATATTTTGCCAAGCAGGATTTTGCAAACAAAACAACCACATATAAAGTGCTTTTATGGAGTATATGGTGTATGCTGTATGATGCACCCACTTATCCTGTACAGGGTCGTGCAGAGCATGAGGATGTAAAATTAGACAAAACGGAATAACAAAATATAAAATGCAACAAAATGTGACATTTCTGCTTCGTTGTTGTTTTGTCTGATGTTGTGTTGTCTTGCACCTCAGGGCCGCAGCACTGGAGCTGACTAGTCCATAAGCTAAAAAAAAATGTAAAAATGAATTACAACTTCATATAAAATTTGACAAGAGATTCACTTACAGAAGGGCACTTAACAGAGTCAGAATGAGGACAGTAGTGTAATCCTAAATTCCTTTTCCATCTCCATATAGACCTGGACTGGAGCTTGAGATGTGGTGTCAAAAATAATAGTATATTTCACTTAAGACCTCTAAAAAATAAAGCCAGTTCCTAATAAACAAATAAATAAAGCTGATAAAGCCGTGAGATGGAAGAAAAGCACGTTGTAGACTTAATCAAATTCCTGTGACATTGTTTTGCTCTCAGAAAATTAGCCAGTTTATATATATTATTACAATACATATCATTTCTGGCTTTAGGAGGTACTGTAGAAGGGTGAAATTTACCATTTTATGTAAACATGTTGAATTTGACATGAAATCTGCCAAATCCTCAGGAAAAGGTCAGATTCGACAGAAATGAACAGTGCTGGCATTTTTCCCTTTTCAGCTGGGCATGAAACAACAGTTTGAGCTGGGCAGGTTCCTAAGGAGGCGTTATGGACACTTTCTCAGTGAAGACTACAACATCAAGGAGGTAGGAGCATTTCTGTATCTGCATCTAAGAACGTGTGTGTGAATTTGAGTGTTTTTTTTTCCCTGGCCTTGGTTAGGTCATGTCCCCCGTGAGCCTCAGTCTCACCTAGTGCTGTTGTCACGCGTGCCCTCGCTCCAACATGCGAAATTAAGCTCATGTGTAAGTGTCGTAACAACATGCACTAACTTAATGAGCATGACTTATATTGGTGATATCACTGCCATCACCACCTAATGTGCTCTAACATGTGAGGTAATGTAGCCCCTGGGCTCCATGTACAGTACAGTTGACAGCATGCATGTTGGTTCAGTGTGCCTCAGGGCTCCATGCTCGGCATACTGTCATTATGAAAATATGATTTCCGCTTTCTTGTCCTGCCTGAGCGTTTTTTACAGTGTCTTCCTATCTCTCTCTCTCTCTCTTTCTTCTCTGTTTCACTCCTACCCCTCCCCTCTGTCTCCCCATCCTTGCAGTCAGTCCCTTTCTCCGTCTCTTAAATAACACGCAATTACCTCAAAAATAACAACTCTTCTCAGTACCTGTCATTGGTGATTTGTCGGCCAAGTCTCTGTCAACTTGTACCGTACCTTTCCCTGTGCTGCCATGTCTGTTTTAATTTGACAAAAGTGGGGGGAAAAAAAAGAAGCATTCTCGGCATCACAGGAACATCCAACCTTATCAGCGTGATTTACTGTCTGCAAAAACCTGACACAGGGTGACAGAGAGATATAGCCGAGCGAAGGCTGATGTCAGAAGAGATCACGGTAAGAAGGATCTTTTCCCCCCTCCCTCTCTCATCCATTTGGATCTCTTCTGACTCCCCTCCTTTTCATGTTAAGGAAATACCTCAGTTGACTTGGGATAAATACAGCTCACTCATGATACACTGCCGCTTTGCTGGGTGCATTTATTTTGCATCTTTATTAAATGGGAATAGAAACAGAAGAATGTGCATTTCCACTTTGCAAATGCAAATGCAGTTCTCTCAGTTTTCCAATTTCTATAAAAAGCAAACTAAGCCTGAGTGTCCCATTTGGAGGAACACATTAGACAGTGGTGTTTCAGTGACAGGCCTGCAATCATATGTACATATTGCAACACCATGTATCCTCCATGCTTTCCTACAGTTATATGTGAGGAGCACTGACTACGACCGCACTCTGATGAGTGCCCAGGCTTGCCTTGCTGGGATGTTCCCCCCAACCAGACGCCCGCCTCCCATCATGCCCCAGTTACCGTGGCGGCCTATTCCAGTGCACACCATCCCCAGGGCCCAGGACAAGGTGGGCTGCAGAGCCACATAAATATTTCCTTTCACTCAGCAGCCAAACACAGCTGAATAGAAACTTGTACAAGTTAATTTGAGCCTCTCTCTGTGGCTCCATGCTGCTGTCTGTGTTCACCTCAGCTGTGAACCCTGCGTGCTGAAAATCCCAACTGTTTTAAAGTGTGAAATGAACATATAATTGTGCCCAGAAGACTTGCAGTACCTGCAGTAGATGTGCATTATTTCCACTGATGTTGTGCTGTTGTTTTCGATTTCTCAAGCTGCTGAAGTCTCCAGGCAAAGACTGTCCAAGGTTCAGAGCGCTGATGACGGAGACCTTTGAAAGTGAGCCCTACCAGAGGTTCCTCAGGGCCCACCAGGTGAGACACACCACAGAAGAAGACCTCTAAATACACTTTACTGTAACTCATCCTCAGCATCTGCTCAATAATCTGAACACAGTTTGTGTTAAACATTACTTTTCCATGAGTCATGTGCCTGATAATTAGTAAAAACTTGTTTGTAGCTCTGCTGTTTTCTTTTGTTGTTTTTTTTTTTATCATCAGAATTATATAATCAAAATTGCTGTGAATAATGCTTCTTTTCTACTTATCCATGCCTTTATTTGTAAATTAACAAACACTGTGAAATGCACATTTTTGTGCAGAGTGAAATATATACTTCACAGTTGCTGGTGCCAACGTTATCAGCACCTCCAGTGGACGTGTTAGTTATGCTGTAGACATCATGTCCTCTCAGTGATTTTCTCAGGCACGGTGACTCCAGTGCCTAGAAAAAGCTGCACAGTGCAATTTCTCTCACTTTCTCAGAGATGCTAATTAACGGTTGGATTGAATTAGATTAAGAATTACAATGAAAATGTTTTAATTAAACTGAGTCCCATGTGCTGCCTATTAAGGTGGTGTTTGAGATCAGGACAGGGCCTCCTGTATTGAATTTTAACACCCTCTGCTGGAGGCACAGCACCTGCAAGTTGGATACAAGAACCAAAATGGTGCCATTTTTCACTGTGTTGTCAAACCAGTGGTTGAATTTACTGCAGTTACTGAATCAATAAACAGTAGAAATCCACAAAATTTACCAAGTAATGTCTGCTATTCTGAATCTTAAATACTTTGAACAAGGAGGAGTTGTTATTTTTAACACTGCATCTGCCAAAACAACTGAAAAATAAAAATAGACATTTGGATGTTACGTTTAAACATGACCACTGAGAATATGAAGGGGAGTAACTACTACCTACTGTACTTAAGTACTATGCTGAAGTACTTACACTCATTCTCCACAACATTTCAGTGGGAAAACATGACAGGCGTGATGGACAAAAATATATCACAAGATTATAAAATGCAGTGCATTATTTAAGATTATACCAGAAGTTTCCATCTTTTTTGGCTCATGACCTACAGAGTTTAGTTTGGGGCTCTTGTCATATTTCAGGTGTCTATGAGTTGTTTGCAACATCACCGGAGAACTAAACTTCTCCCAGGGTTTGATTTAAAGGACTTAAACCTACAATGAGAGTATTTAACTGGTTATGACCTACATAACCAAACAAGACCATCAGAGAGAGGATTGGTTGTATTGGCTGTTTCTATTTTGTAATTCTAACTGCCTGCCATTGGGTGCGATTCCAACAAAATGATTCACCCCGACTTATCCTGGCTCTCTTTCCTGTCCTCCTGGGGCTGTTGCACTGCCTGCTGTGGCACTTGTTCCGGCTGGTCTGGCTGGGCATTACCCAGGAGCACCCTTAGATCCAGGCTGGGTTAGCTTAGCTCTTATTCCAGCTCTTTTCTCTCCTCCTGGGGCCGTCGCCCGCCCGCTGTGGCACTTGGTCCAGCTAGTTTGGCTGGATGGTTTTCTCAAGGTCTGCTGCTTTCAATCCAAGCCCCATACTTTACTTTTTTATTTTTTGGGGGGTCTCTGAGGTGCTCAAAAGCAGTCTTCATTCTGGAAAACGCTACTACTTTTGTCCACAGGGGCTGCCAAATGCCTAAATATTATAGACAGACAAACAGACAAATAAATAAATAAATACATATTTTTTTAATTAATTAATCATTTCACGACCTCCCAGATTTTTCTGTTGGGATCCTTTGAAGGGTCGTAACCCGCAGGTTGGGAACCACTGGGCAAATCTACTGAACTGTACAAAGAGTAGTTTAACAGTAAAATGCTATGAGTGCATTGTTGCGTTGGTATCTAACAAAGTGATTTTTAACAATGTAGCAGTCACAAGGGACAGTTTCCTTTTTTTTCTTTTATTTTAGGTTAAATTAGCTGATGATTCATCTGTGCTTTTACTCGAGTAGGATTTTGAATGCACACTAGTTTTGGATGTTTGTAGTGATACCTTTACATGACTAAATGATGTGAATATTTCTTCCACCACTGGTTGAATGCAATGTTCCAACTCTTTTCTTCACTTTGCAGCACTTCATTGGGGGACTTTCCAACCACACTGGCTACCCCATCTCCAAATTGGTTGGCAAAAAAATATGGAGGGTCTACGACACTCTTACCTGTCAGGTATTCTTCATATTTCCCAGCAAGCTCATAGACACACGCATAAGCACATTATCTGTATTTTGCAGTTTACAAATGCTTCAGTTACTGATATAAAAGCACCAGCTGCAGAGCAGTGAGAGTCAAACAGAAAGTAAAGAAGGGAGAAGGGATCAGTTTTCTTCAACAAATCCGCAAAGACATTGGGAGGGGGCAGAAGCAAAGACAAATCATTTTTGTGCATACAGTAAGACATGAATAGGACAACAATTTGAAATGATAATTGAAGCATTATGAGATGGGTGGATTCTAGGCCAGGTTGAATACGCGCATTCACACTTGCAAAATGAGCATCTGTTATCTTCAGACTGGTGCTAAAAATAGCCGGGATAATAGAAAGGATGAAATACAGCCATTTAAACCCCTTTTGTTGCGAATCATGTGTTGTGTAATGTGATTATTAGCGTGATGCAGGGTAATGAATGTTATTTTCTTGTGCAGAGAATCCATAACTTGACTCTCCCACGCTGGGCCACCCAAGATGTTCTGGACACCCTGAAGAGAGTAGCATCATTTGAGGTCATGTACAGCATCCTCAGTCACAAGCGAAAAGAAAAGGCCAGGCTCTCGGGAGGTGAGGATTCACATTAGAGGCAATTAATTTAAAGCACTGTTCTGAGAAAAATGTAATTAGGGTGAAAAAGCTGGTGGATCTACTGTTGTGACTGCTGGCCAAGGCTTTGTTTATGCCTCAGACAGTGTAAAGTGCTGGGTCGGGTTTCCCAGAAGCATATTAGCCCATATGAGCAAATGGGACAAAGATGATTACAACACTAAGACAAGATGCTCAATAAGGTCAAACGGATTGTGTAGGTGCCTGGGAAAATTTCATTTGTATGGCTGACACTGATGTGTTAATTTAACAGGGGTCCTACTAAACGCCATCCTGAGGAATTTCTCCAGGGGTGTAGAGCAAGGGAGCACTCTCAAATTCATTATGTACTCAGCCGTAAGTTCAACATTTGGGCACATTATCTATTGTACAAACCGCTGTTTCACGTCTACTCACCTCCTTGTATATTATTGCTGTGATGATTGTTTCTCATTTCAGCATGACTCCACACTCATCACCCTCCAGGCGGCTCTGGACGTGTACAACGGCCTTCTTCCTCCTTACGCTGCCTGTCAACTCTTTGAGTTCTACCAGGAGTATGATGGGTAATGACGTCTGGCCAACATTGCTTCACGCGCTCTGCTCTTTGCATATTTAATTGCAATATCTAGGTCACATGGCCAAAACAGACCATATTTTCAGTAATTGCAGTCCACTGTGTAACCACACCAAACCGAGCACATTTCTGTTTTCCTTCTCAGTTCGATGGAAACCTGGCAGCCCTCCAGGACTGCAATGGCCAAATTAGCACATGATACAAAAGCCATTTACATAACACTTACCACAACTGTGTGTCATCTCATTGTGTTGATCCTAATAAATCCCCAGTTCCTATTCTCTGGAGCTGTATTACCGCAACGACTCCTGGCGCGACCCCTACCCCAATCCTGTGCCAGGATGCAATGGATTGAACCCATGCCCTTTGTCCATGTTCACTGAGCTGGTGCGGGAGGTGATGGCAGACGACTGGGAAGCTGAGTGTGGGTTTAGGAACAGATGGTCAAGCACAGGTGAATTAGTATTTTTTTTTTTTATATTCTTATGCTTGCACTGACTTACATCTGTTCCCATTTCAGCACTTATTTGGCATCGTCAAGGTTTCATGGCAATATGTTTATTCCTGTATTCACTTTGGGTACCAGCGTGGGGATTTTCTGCACAGACTGTCTGATTTAAAAATACCAAGCCTTTTGGAAATCCTCCAAATGCTCCACATTACCTAATGTACCATGTACCTAAACAGGATTGTCGTCTCCCACAGGTGTTGTAACAGCTCTCGCAGTGGCTGTGGGTCTCCTGGCAGTGGCGCTGTTGTTCAGCATAGGAGTGGCGATCCACAGAAGGAGAACACACTACTCCAGGGAGGTGTAGTACAGGCGACCATTTACGCATGCCAAAACACAGAAAGGTGCTTCTCAGCAGTGGCAACAGTTCTAAAAATAATGTGCCGTGTATTTTAATATATCAGATCCTGATTGGGTGTGTGTGGAATCTTTTGCTAGTCTAAACGAATATACAGCGTGTATATAAAGCTTATGAAAAGTATTTTAACAGAGAAATAAAATATATTCAAAACACACAATCATTTATGGCAGGCATGACTACATTTTATTGATTCAGTCTCGACAGTGTGTACTCTACAAACTGACATTCACTGTTCATTCACTGTTTGGTTCATATCATTTCACATTCTTTGCTGTTTGGTTTCTCACTTCTTGTCCGGGTCTGTGGCAACTGTGGGATAACAGAGCAGATGATGAGTGTTAGGTTCTGTCCAAGTAAGCCACAATGTAGTGACAAGTATTGTTCTTGGTAAGAATCCAGGTGCCTTTTTCATATCCGCAATCAAACAATTAAATTCTGCGCAGCTGTCATTGTAAACACAGTCAGCTCTCAGCTTTGAGAGTGCATCACATAATCAGAACCAATCACCTACTAATCATCTGTATTCCACAAAACATAATCCCTCCACCTCTCTCCTACCCTTGCATCCCACCCATTTACTTCCTTCTTACCCCGGATTTCTAGCTTGCACTCCACTTCGTCCTTGCCCAGCTCATTGACGGCCATGCAGGAGTATTTGCCTCCGTCAAATGTGCTTGGCTTGCGAATGTTGAGGGTCAGCACTCCCTGGTTGTTCTGCATCAAGTACTTGGGATCCTCACCGATGATCATCTTGTTCTTCATCCAGATAATTTTGGGCTATGATGTAGAACAGGCAAATTAACAAATAATCAGATGAGCAAATCTAATTCCTGTATTGGACAAAGTAAATTTCCTTTTATGCAATGTTTTGTCCTAATCAACATGACCTTTGATAAGAAAGGCTACTGTTGGAAGATCTGCATACAAGCGCCTCTTACAGCCAACTTCAGACTTTCATTCCCTCATGACAACCAGCACTGTCAGCCTCCTCCAGTGAATCACACTCCACAGGCTACTTTAACATGCATGTTTACCCTGGGGAAGCCTTTGACGGCGCAGCTGATGGCAGTGCTGTAACCGGCCACTACAGATCTGTCAACCAGGGGCTGAGTAAACTTGGGCACACAGGCCACGTCCTTCTCCTTGTATGGGGTTGATTTGAGCTCCAGGCCTGTGGAGAACGGCGGGAGGGCAGGCAAACTTGGTCAGCCCCCATAAATCAGAGCAGAAATGTGGCATATTTTACTTGACATCTCCTACGATAGTGTAAAACGCAATTCTCAAACACACACTCACACACTCATACTGTACTGCACAGATACACTCGCACACACTGTCACACCTGTCTTGGCAATGACAGCCGTGTTCTTGCTTTGGCGCGCCTCTTCGCTCAGGCCGCAGAGGTTTTCGCTGAAGATACGGAACGTGTATTCGTTGCCCATGATCAGATCTGAAGCTGTGCAGTTTGTCCGTCTGTTGTGCTCGTAAACAGTGTACCATTCCTGGAGAGAGAAAAAACGGTACCTTACATTAAAAACAAAGACGGCAAATTACACATATAGACTAAGCCAAGTGGGGGGTGGGGGTCCTGTAAGCTAGGTTTGAAACACTGCCTCCTCTTCCACTCTCACCCTAGTCTTCATATCTGCCTTCTGAATGGTGTATCCAGTAATCTCGCAGTTGCCGTCATCCTTGGGGGGCTCCCACTCCAGTGCTGCATTGAAGCCCCAGACATCTGTCACCTTCACGTTAACAGGAGGTCCAGGCTTTTCTGAACGGATGAAATATCAGTGTCAGATGTTAAGTACATTTCATTTATTAAACTATGATACATTTCAAGGTGCAAGATGTGTCTGTCTTCAAATGAATAGTTTCCTAAATTAATACTTCACAGTGAAATACTCTGGATGGATGCAGACACTGACAGATAAGATAACATCATTACAGCTCGAGTAGAACGGGATGTTCCCAGTAGCAGAGACCCGGGCAGCCTTACCAACAATCCTGATGTTAATGGTGGCCCTGTCCTCCATGTTCTCGATCTTTAGCACCAGCTCATATGTTCCAGAGTGCTCTCTCTCTGCTGAGCGGATGAACAGGATGCTGTCCACATTTGAATTACGGACATTGACCATCTTGGGGTCAATGGGTTGACCATCCTTGTACCAGGTTGCGACAGGACGGGGCTTACCCTGTGAGACACAAAGATTATGCATTGTTCAGGATGAAAGGGATTTGATCCCAATACATGTTTGGAAAGAGCTGACATTTACTCCTCCAAAATGACTGATGGCACAAAATAAAACATTTGCTGACAATCCTAAATAGAAACATAATCATCGTGTATTCTATAAACTACTGATCATTAACAGGAACAGGAAAACGTCCTGTTCTTTAGAGCTGTCAGAATGTTTCTTACTAAAGTGAGTCACGGAAAAGGGAGCGTCTATGATGAATACTCCACTGATTTAACATAGCACTCCTATAGTATTGTCGAACTGATGATGGACAATTTAAAAAGATAACAAAATTGACGCGGCAGAACCATAGATATCTTTTTTTTTTACTCAATGCAGCTCACCCTGGAGCCACAAAAGGCTTTGTACAACTTTTCTCCAAATAAGCGGAAGTACTCCCGTAGTTTTACACATCTAATCGTGTTTGAAGGTCTTACCTTCAAACACGATTAGATGTGTAAAACTGTCGGAGTATGTTACAGATATAATGCTTATATATTTGTTATAGTGCATCAAAATGCCCCCAAATCCTCAAATGTTCTTCCAGCTCACTGATTTAAACTTAAGACATTTCACAACTGAGTCAAAACATAATGATACACTCTTGCAAGAGATGCTCCCCCCAACCTTGTTTTTCCCTGCAGTATTTATTGTTATATTTTACAGTTTAGTGCCCATTAACACAGCCTTTTATGCAAAATATGGAACAGATTGAAAACTTCAGCAGAGGGTTGTTTCTAACCTGGAAGGGGATGGTCAGGTTAATCTTTTCTCCTACTTTCCTGATGTACTTTGTTCTCAGTTCACGAGGGAGGCGGATCTTTGGATATTCTACAAGGGGAGAGGACATCTTATTAAATGTATATTATGATAGCATTAAGCATCTATATGTTTAAAAAAGTCAGATAAAAATGCTGAAATGCTATGACTGAATATGATTTATAATCCCTAAAATATGTTTACAAGTCATCTTGGACTCACGTCTGTTCACAACTAAACTGCCTGACTCACCCATGATCTCACGGATGGTGACGGGCTGTGCCAGTGTAGCAGGAGGACTGCGTCCAGCGATGTTTACAGCCACCACCCTAAAATTGATCTTCTCTCCCACTGGGAGGCCACGTACCACAAATCCTTGCCTTTCACAAAGTTCTGTGTTTGCCACCACCCACTCAGTGTCTGAAATAAAAGAATTACATGTAGTAAACCCAAATGTGTGAGTGGGATTTGAATCGAGTTACTTGTAGTGATTTTGTTTTTTCATTACATATATTCATTGTGATAGTACTACATCTGTTTTAGACATCAGTTCTCCTACTGGCGCTATGACTTCTGTCAATTTTAAAAATGATTCACTCCTGCTGTTAAATTTGATTTGAGAATATTGAATTAGATAGAAGATATTACATTGTTAACAAGATGTTTGTTCTTATCACCTCCTTCCTTGCAGTATTCAATAACGTAGCCATCCAGGCCCCCAGCTCCGATCTTCTCTGGGGCAAGCCACTTCAGGGTGCATGTGCTGTCGGTCACATCATGCACTGACAGACGCGTTGGCTCGCTCGTCGGGGCTGAGAGTGACAGAGAGGCTCAAGAGAATCACTGGACTGACTCAATATGAGTGATGCACAAATGGAGGGAAAAGGGAGAAAGACAGAGTTAAGATGGCTGTGGCACGCACCAATAGGCATGAAGGGTTTGGAGGTGGGACTTGGCTGAGACATGCCAATGCTGTTGATAGCAAACACCCTCATCTCATACAGAATACCCTCAATCATCCTCTTGGCCTCATACGTGGTCGAGTCATAAACATCAAAGTTGAGCTTTGTCCATCTGGTCGAGCCTTTCTTCTTCCTCTCCATGAGATAACCTGATGGAGGAAAACCAGAGGAAACATAAGCATGGGCAGAATAATGATTTAAAACAACACACACAAAAACGTTAAAAACTAAAATCAAATATAAGAATGTTAAGACAAAACTCATTCTTTACCTTTTAGTGGTGCACCGCCGTCAAATTTGGGAGGGTCCCAAATGATGGTGGCACAGTCCTCTCCCACTGATGTGCACTTGACATGCTCAGGGGGGTCGGGCACATCTGAAATGAGATTACAGTTGGTTTTAACATACATCCAAAAACTTTTAAAAAATACAGTAGATGAATATGCGAAAACTAGTGAATTATAAATCACATTCTGGCAGATCAGCTACAATCATGCTATCTACACACCTGCTGACATCATACTCAGATCTTCACTTACCCACAATCTTAATAAACAGCACGGCCTTGTCCTCTCCAGCAGGGTTGGTGACACAGATGGTGTAGTTGCCCTCATCCTCCCTCTCTGCCCCCTCTATGACGAAGCAGCTCAGGTCTTTCTTTGTCTCCACCCTTACACGCCCTTCAGCATTTGAAATTGGCTAAAAAGCAGGAAATTGCAGTGTCTAAACACCATGAAGGGTAATTTGCACAAGAAGTTAGTAAATAATTGTAAAGTAGATGCGATCCAAAATTTTATCTTGAGGAAACAAAATCTGGGTCAAGAAGACCTTACTAAATGGGTCAGTGGGTGACAAACACAAAATTAGTGTGGCATTACATGTGACTAAAATGCACATACTACAGCTGTCTTTAGCGAGAGCTGTGCACAAACTCTGACTTTGAGGATTTAGAATTACAAAGTGCCACCTCTATCACCTGCAATGTTAGAAGTGGGGTTCAATTTCTCCCTTAAGCTACCCCAGAGTATCACTCTGGCTAACCAGAGAGGCTTCAGGGGCATTCACAGAGGTATTCGGACCAATCAGAGGGGCATTCATTGGTCATTTGAGCTAACCGGAGGGAGACTTTGGCAGCACTTGGGCTTTCCAGTGTCCACGACTAAAGCTCTACACTGACGTGACACTGAGGCAAAAAAAAGAAGCATGGAGCTGTTCCACCAGGGCAAAGACTTACCCTGCTTCAAAAACAGGGATAGTCTTTCCTTGAACCCAAAGGCCTTTAACTACCTGGGGGACCTCTGTGGGGTCAAATCTCAACTGAACAGCAGTAGTTTTCTGGACGACTCTCCGATAACTGTGACAAGTTATGCAATCCAAAATTAACTTATGATATGCTGTATAGTGATCCTTCACTCGTCACATCCTTACTTGGTCTCCCTTTGACCAAACAACAGTGGGTGCTGGTTCTCCTGTGATCTCCACATCCAGGCGGAGCTTATTGCCTGCCACCACAATGATGGTGTTTTGGGAGACCATGTTTCCAGTGGTGTCCAGGTGGATCTTGGGAGGATCTGATTGACATAACAGCACAACATACAAAGAGAGAGAGTGTGTGGAAGCAGGTTCGGGACATGAGGACTGAAAAGAGGTTTGAATTATTTGTTAGCTGAGGTAATTGAAGAGTACCTACCTTGTCTCGGCACATAGTCAATCTTAATTTCTGTTTTGAGAGAAAGAACAGAATTGACAATATTATGCAGGCTGCTGGTGATTAATGCATCCACAACAGCCGCTTTGTAATCATTCTGTCTTTCTCACCCAAGAAGTTGAGTTTGGCAGAAAGTGACAGAGCGTATCCATCAGGAACAAATGTGTAGTCTCCAGCATCCTCTGGCTTCACATCATCAATAAAAAGCCGATGAAACCTTAAACAAGCAGACACAGAATATATAATGAAATGAGACCATCTTTTGTGTGAATTAAAAGAAATATTTAGACACACACAGACTGTGTTACTCAGTTATGACAAATAGACTACAAATGTTTTCGAATCAATTCACATGTCTGTACCTCCCGACGTGAGTCATTTTGATGCGTTCGCTTGGCAGGACCTCCACTCCATCTTTGTACCACTTTCCTGTGACTTTGTCATCAGACACCTCACATTTGAACAAAGCCTGGTCTGATGCCTTGACTGTCAGATCAGCAATGTCCTGCAACACCTCCAGTTCTTTTTCTGAGTAAGACATTGCAAACCACAGGAGAGAATAGTTTAGGCAGGAGAGACAGTGTGTGAAGGTAAGGGAAGAGGGAGGATAAGGTTCATGATGGCAACATCTTGACACCCACTGCCATGAGTTGTTAGTTTGTTTGTAAAGAAAGGCGTTAAGCCCTCGGGCCAGTAGTTAAATTCAGCTGCATCCTCGGCTCTGAGCAGCCTACATTTAAATGACAGAAAAGCCAGACTGAATGTGGTAAATATATACGCAATAAAGTCTGTACAGCCATGTAACATCTTTGATTAGCATCTTATTTTTACCAAACAAATTAATAATAATACTTTTAGTTTCAAATGTTTTTTTTTTTTTTTTTTTTTAGAAAAACCCACAATCATTTGAAAATTAGATTAAAACTGAATTAGAAAATAATACATTTTTCGAGTGGTACCTTCCACCTCCACCTCTCCTTTGGTATGGCCCCCATTTGTCCAAGCGTGGTACATTCCAATGTCTTCCAGTGTAGCCTCCTGGATAATGAGCGTGTGCTTCTTTCCGTCCTTCTTGAAGCGGTACTTTGAAGAATCCTTGTCCTTGTGAAGCTCTGTATCCTCAAAGAACCTGGAAATTAATATAAAATGAGCTCTCTTTGAAACATGTCACTGCTAAAACTTTAATATAAAATAGTAATAGCAAGTCTGATGTCTGATATAAATTTACAGTACATACTGTATATTTCCATCATTCAGTGCCTGCTAAAAATGCTCTGGAAAATATGAATGGGCTGTGCCGTGGTGTGCCGTGTAAAGGACACAGTTTTTTGTTTTTTTTTTACGTAAAATCAAACACACACCTTTAAATCTTACATTACAATTTTACATTTTCATCTCTCACTTTGCACTGTATTGATTACTGCCGATATTAATTTATTTGTTCTTTAAATCTTTATTTACACTTAGTTTATACTAAGTTTGAATAGTGAGTCAGTAAGTTTAATTAAAGTTTCACATTAAAAAAAGCTATCACCCAATATGGCAGTTGGCTACATGTCATTCAGGAACCATATACCAGAGCATTTTAGAGTGGTGGTTGATGTGAGCATACACTGTGGACGACATCACCATAAGAGAAAATGATATAATTGTGCTTCTGCAACATCAAGACTCCAACAGGTCTAATATATCTGTATGTATCTGTAATACATCTATATGAGATGATCAGTTACTAAAAGCAGCTGCAGGATAAAGGGTGATGCTGGTGAGTGTAGGCTGCTTGTCATCAAATTATGACCTCCAAGTAATTTTCTGATACATTTTCATATGATAACGACATAACAACAGACTCTCTACATTTATAATACATGAAACTGTTGCACATTTCTGCTTTGCGTCTCAGCCATGCTTGATTGGACCTATATTGCTAATTTACTGATATACTGACCACATGACGTGGGCGCCCTCCTCCGACACCTCAATCTCAAACTCCACTCTCTCTCCAACAACCACATGATAGTCATCCATCAGCTTGGTGATGGTCACAGGGGGCTCTGGGGGTGCAGAGAGGTATGTTAAATTTCATACACTGAGCGGAAACTCAATGTCATAATGTAAATTTACATTAATTCTATTTATTTACTGCTGATAAACAAAAAGACGCTGCACCTTTAACAAACACCTCTGTGAAGCATTTGTCCTCGCCAACCACACACTCATACGCCGCATCATCAGCCAGTGTGGCCTTATTGATGGTGAGTGTTCTCACATTCCCGTTTGCCTCCATGACATACCTTGAAAAGTGACGGATTAAAGGTCAAACAGAGTGCTGAAAGAGTCCTCTATCAAGCTGTTGACATGTTTTTATTGCAGATTTAAAAATCAAAATTGTAAAATAATCAAGAAAACTTGAGGTGATGTTGCCAATTATTTTGAGAGATTGGGTTTTTGTCTTGAAGGCCCAGTTTATTTATGCATTGTAGTTTTCACCAGTGCCATAGATTTTTCTCACATTTAAACTCAGAAACAAGAGGATTTTGTCCTGGGGGTTACTGGTTTACATGAGACATAAGATGTCTTGGCAGGGTGAGTTGCTTGTCCCTCTGGGAGGCTCCTTATGACCACCTAAAAATAAAACGTGTTGATGGCAGCATCTAGTATGACTTTGTGGTGCAGCTAATTTTAGCTTGATATATTTAATACTCTGCCCATCAAGTCCATCTAACCTTTGTGATAAATAAAATACAGCCTAATGTTGCTGTCCAATTAAACAAATGTCTTGCGTGTAGCTTAGCATGGTGATAAATGGCGGTGAAAACAGTGTGTGAACTACTAACTGGTGTGTGTGTGTGTGTGTGCGTGTGCTTTTAAGCATGTACTTGGCTGAGGGTTTGATCTCCTGGCCATTCTTCAACCATTTGACCGGCACATTAGGGTCAACCACTTCACACTTCAGGACAATCTTCTTGCCCTTTTCCACCGAGTAGCAAGATTCAAGCTTCTTCAGGAAAGCTATGTTTGCGAACAGAAAGGGATAAGAGTGAACCGCTCCAGCGTGCCAGTACTTCTCTCCCCTGCTTGTCATTCCCCGCCAACCCTCGCTGAGGTAAAATCCCACCTCTTATTTCATTTCCCTCATTTGCTTTTTCCCCTTCCGTTACCTCTTGCTTGACCCGACTTACCCTCGCTATGCTTGGGCTCAGCCTTCATCTTTTTCAGACGTTTCAGCATGCCCCTCAAGTCAGTAATGCCATACTCAAAGGCGATTTTCTCGTACTCGCTCGGATGGGCACTCTTAAGCAATTCCCACACGTCTATGGGTGGTTCCTCTTTTTGAGGTTTCTTTTTCCTGTCAGTCAAGAAAAAGGGATATGTATAAAACTGGGACTGGTGAGGTTATTATTATTATTATTCTTATTTCTTTAAACAATCATACTGTGAGCCTGATCCTTTTTCAAACTAAATAACTCTCAGCTTCTCACTTCTTAGTGGCTTTCAGCAGAGCACTGAAATCCAGATCTCCCTCATCCTCTCCAGCGTCCCTGTGTGTATGGAAACAGACATGCTAAATACAAGATCAGGCACATCTTCTGACACGGCTCATCAACATTATGTGATTATACTGTCATATACCAATCATGCTCAAAGATACATTCGCACACACTGGAAAATTATAAATAGTCTATGCATGCATTTTCCCTCTTGTGTATTCACGCATGCCCGCGTAGGATACTGACACAGGCTGAAATGCAAACCCTCATGCACTTACGCTCTCTTGAAGGCAGACAAAATATCCGCCTGCTCCTCCTGCTGTGCAGCTGTAACAAGAGAAGTTGCAGAGAATGCACATTGGGCTTGGATCGGATCGAAACATCAGCACGTATGGAATCTGTGGCGGTCTTAGCGCGCCGGAGTCCGTTTTAACTCACACTCAATGGAGACCTCAAAGGTGGTGCTGTCACACTTGTCTTTTGCTGTCACCTCACACCTGTAGCCCCCAGCATCTCCAGGGACCACTTTGATGATCTTCATTTCATATGTATAGACCTTAGGGAGAAAATTTTACTTGATTACTTCTTAGTTATTTGAGGAGGAACAGGATCAGATTACGCAGTGCAGAAAATGGAGGTCACTAAGACACACCTTAGTATTTCTGTCATAAGTTTCTTTGAACTGCAAATGTTTCCCAGCCTTGCTGCCAAGGTCCAGCCACTTGCCCTTCAGCCATTTTAAGGTGGGTTTTCTTGTCAGGGTGGTCGAGTCCACCTTGGCTATAAGAGTGATATCCGTTCCTGCCATTCACAAACAACAATTAAGTCATATATCCCTGTGTAATCAGATTACATGATACTTATTCATCCAACCATTTGTGTTTCTGACCTGCAACAGCGACTACATTATCTGGTGGCCTCTCAACGAAGAGCCCAGTGAGCTCAGTGGACCCAGGATCTGATAAGATGCGACAGGACATGAGTTACTGTTACTTACTGTTCCATTTGGATAGCCTAACCAAAGTGCAAGCACATCCACAGTGAAACGCTCACACATTAACATTATGTACAATATATGAAACAAAACAGTCACTCAATTATGAATCAGCAGCATTTGTCTAAAAGTACTAAAAGACAGAAGGAGTATGACAAGCAGCCACTTTCTGCAGATATGTACAACAGAATGACGTAAAAAAACAAATGTTGCATTTACTTGCTTAGCTCTAGCTGTAAGTTATCATTACCAGATGATCAATAAAATCACAAATTAGCATTTTGCTAAAGCTACATCAGACCCGTGTATAAAAACCATTTGTATCTTTGCAGTTTTTAATAATTATTTCTAAACTTCCTCTGACACCCTTCTAATACACTAATTTATTGAATTGTTATTACTGACAAGTTACACATTCGTGCTCTTGTTTTGTGGTTTCACAAAGGTTCAAAAAAACAAAAAATGCATAAAAGTAATGGACAACTTGTGCTATCATTACTGTGCTGTATGTTGTTTGCTCTTACACATTGAAAGTAGAGCGGTGATGAGGGTTGTCTTCCCCACTCAAAACAGATAAAATCTGAGTCACCTGTTTTTATTTTAATTTGTAACTTGTTCACATTAAAAAAAATGGTCCAAAATACTTTTACACAACTCTGTTTTTGAGTTTTTACCATCCTGTATGTACCGAAGCAAAATAATTTCAGCAAATGAGACCACTGCACTGAACAGATATGGTGGTGATGCAACAAAAGCATACAAAGCCGTCTGACCAGTACAACACTCCATGTCCTCAGCCAAAACACATACAAGGACAACGTGGATGCTTAATGTATTCAGGCAAGCAAAAGTTCCAGTGATACATAATCACTACAGCAAAGTATAATTACAAATTAAATGGGCCAGAATGTGTTAATGAACTCTGCGTTTAAGTATAAAGCTTCATTTATAGCTTATAGCTTCATAAAGTGCACCTGTTGGCATCTCTACATAAACACTTTCTACCCATATCAAAGATGTAGCCTTCAAGTTGCAAACAAGTAAACAATGCATACACACCATTAACACAGAAGTGATTCCATATAGTGCAAAGCCCCGTTTTGTTTACTAAATTACCTCTCAGTTTATACTTTCCCCTGACAAATCTCTGTAACTGATTAATCAACCATATACAGCCAGCAGCACAGATATATCACATCTTCATTGTGCATGACAGACATAACACATAGGATGCATACATCTGCATTTCATAGCATGACATTTGCGTGCAGTAGATAGTCACAGTCCCACACTGTACCCTCAGCTTGCCCTTACCCTCCTGTGCAGGGTTTGTCTCAGCTGGGAAAAACAAACATCCCAACACCTTTAACATATGGAAGTATAACTATTTGCCGTTATACTGTGCCATAAGTCAGTGTAAACTCGTGTGGTAAAACAAGGCAGGTGAACAACAATTACAGAACGATTATTTTGTAGAATCATAACACATCACACAGTGAAATGCAATCACAATTTTACACGTGGAGGTAAGATCATGACTGTTATCAATCAACACAGAAAGTTGATTACTGCACTTCTTATCACCAAACTTGGGATATATTGAAATTTTTTTGATTACTTCTTTTGGACTCATCTTACAAGGCTCACAAAAGAGGAAATTACGTCACCCCATACAGAGCATGTGCACCTCAGGCTGCCTACATAAACCACTATTGTAAGACATTTTGTTGAGCCTTTTTTAGAGCATTTATGTGTTATGAATATAATAATATGTAATTGCATTTCCCTTTCAAGATACTCTAAGACTAATACAAGTCTGTGCAAACTGTACTCTTTGCTCTCATGACGCTCAAAAGAAAGAGATATTGGCAACAAGTTTCCTCTAACATTCATTGGCAATACTGGTGCAAGTGCCCCAAACCAGTCTGTGGTTGGCCAAGTGATGATAATCCCCCCCCACACACTACTCTGTTACCCCCATGGTTATGGCTTTAAACAGCATTGGTATGATAAGCACTTCCCACACAGAATTTCCTCTCTAATAGACACACTGATGGCAAACTCATTGTGGTGTCATTCCCACTCTGGAGGCAGGATTGGGGATCAAACAAATGAAATGAAATAGAAGTGAAAAATCAAACCAAAATCTACGGCTACTGTGCACAAAATAAAAATGTCCTCCTACACAGCGTATGAATAATTCTTTGCTACCAAAATCATATCCCAAAAGTAGCTCTTGTGCAGCAACTTTAAATCCACAAACTCCATTCACGCCCCAGGAGACAATGGCTGGATTTCCATCAGGTCAAGAATGGTTTTTCATTTTGTGCAACAGCTTTATTTTTTATCCCTATAGCTTCTTTTCCAAGCTCAGAGCTCACTGATAAAGCAAATCATGTTTTACTTTCTCTTGAACTCATTCTCTTCTCCATGCTTCAGACCTCTTTCCTGTCCCATAGTGCTAATGGAAAAAGCATAAACTAAGGTAAACTGCAGATTAGTCTATGTATAAGCCTGTTCCCACTTCTAAAATTAGATTCAGATGGCCTATCATCTAAACAAGGCTGACTAAAAGCACATCTCCTCAGGTTTCCTGAACTTTACTCAGCTGTTGTCTTTACATTAAGCCTACTGTAACTTGGCATGCTACCATCAAGCTAAAATATTGAATCAAAGCACTTCAACAAGTTCCAATTTCCAATTTACAGGACGTGGTGGATGCTCAAGAGACATGGTGCTCCCACTGTGGTAGACACAACCACAAGGTTCTCCTATTGCCTATTTCTCTTCATTCCATGCTTAAGTTTTCCCCGTGGTCATGCTCTGCCACTGTGCCTGTCTGTCCTTTCTTTCTTTCTGTGTCACAGCTCATACTGAGCTCCATCTGGTACATCTGCCCCACATTCAGTGATGAGGATTAATGACAGGTAAACAAGATGATGAGGCGTGCAGTCATAAATGCTAAGAGGAGATAAACAGACAAGGAAGGAACTGCATCGCAAGACATGATCCTCAAGGAATTTATGGGGATGACATTGAGGGCAGGAACTAAACTTAACATTTAACGATCTCACTCTGGCTGCTCAACTCTCACTCTTCACTCAGCAGGCTATATTTCAGGGCAAAGTTTCATCTCTGTAGCCAACCTCCCCAAGATAGAAACCTTGTTGTGAGGACACAAAGCAGCCATGCCACCTTTGGAGGGGTCTGTGGCTGCCCACCTCACCCTCACATACTCCACAGCCCATCACCCAAGTCTTACCACCCTGGCCCAAGAGCCTAAAAAGGTAGAACCCATAATGGGAGATTTGGCCTCCTGGCCTACCAGGTGATGTGGTTCAGAGGCCTAACAGAGCTGAGGAACGCTACAGACCACTCAACATGTGATAATAAGAACTGCACAGAAGATTACGAGCTTCTCAGTTACCACTACAGCCTCAGGTTAAACGTCAACTAGTGTCCAAGTGGGAAACGGAAAAGACTGTTAATGTCAGTGTTCTCCCTCAGGCACAGCAGGCAAAGGACATTTCACATACATTTGAAGGACGCCACAAGGAATAGGCAGCCTTCAGATCCCTGAAGTCTTGCCACTTCCGCAACCCTTCTCCATCTAATCTACTCCTACTCAGTCCAAATAGAGCAGACGTCCAAGCACACCGCTGTGGGTGCCGTGGCCTTGAAAGACTACGGCAGACAGCGACAGCTTTCAAATGTGAATAACAGCTCTCGAATTTCACCTGTAAAAGTTATGGTACAACCCCAATATCTTTCAGAGAGTTGACATATGAATCGCACTGCAAGGCTATGATGCACTACCATAGTTTAGTTAGGAGACCTTCTGCCGGCCTTTTAACCACAGATAAAGGATGAGATGACCCAACATCCATTTTGGAGGCATTTATGTGCTGACTGTGCTATCTTGGATGACTTCACTGCTTGAGCTCTCCTTGCAGTTTCCCAGTACGGCACAATGTTACTATAAAAGTGTCATCACATCAGATGACATTAGCAGCAACAGCTGCCATTGTTCTCAGTGACTGTTACACATGAACCACAGCTGTGTTTCCATTCTCATTGTTTAAATTGCCAGAGGGACAGGGGCAAAAGAGAGCTGGTATCATAGGTCACAGATGGGATGGGCAGCACTCTTCACATGGAGAAACAAATTCTGAATTGCTCAAAGAACATAACCAGCATAATTTTCCAATGAGGTGTCTGCCAGTATCAACAGATACCAGCTGTAGACGGCCCAACAGGTGAACGGGACAAGGATAGAATCATGCACTAAAATGCAATGGGACCATTTCAGTCAGCTCTTTGTTTTCTCTCCAACACAGACAAGGATCTTGTGACTTGTAGGCCTGAGGTGTGGCTTATTCTGAGGGTAGATAAATCCAAGTTGCAGGATGTGTAGGCTCTGAGTGGATTTTCAGCAGGGATTTTCATGGGATCTGTAAGATTTGAGCATTGAAGCGAGCAGAGCCACGCTGCATGCTTGTCTTACATTTTGGATCTCACTAGCAGCTCTGTGGCCACAGATGACCACAGCAGAGAAAGATTTTTTTAAATGATACAATTTGTCAGCAGCCTGATGAACTGGCAGACCACTGTTATGGGTGTTACTTTGTCTTTGGTAATAGTGAGTAGCTCGCTACAGAGCAAAGTGTTTTTGCAACACACGAAGAAGGCTTACATACAACTGTGGGAACCAGCCAATTTTAAAAAAGTGTTATTATTTGAGCACTAAAGCTTTTTTCCTCCTGTAATTTCAGTCCAAATTGAAGTAGTCAAAATAATTTCAAAAAACCAAATAGATTTGGGTCTTTCTTAACACTTAATATATTATGTGACATCTTGATTAGCACATAATACCAAAAATTATACACAACGTAATGCTATAATCACTCAAACCATACTTTTGGGCCACAATATAAATATTGCTCTTTTCTTACCATCCCCATCGGCTTCTGAATCTGCTGCAGACAAGGAAGCAAACTTAAAAAGCAGCTAGGAAGCAAAGGCTTGTTGTGGAACAAGATATGACATACAATTGCAACAGAGACCGATAAACAAACGTAAAACAGAAGCAGCACGCAACATCGCATTTCATTCAAATCCACCAAAATCCAATTCACCTCGCATTCACAAGTTGAGTTTTCTTTCCCTTTGACATGTTTAGTATTACTGCATGCAAAAATAAATACATAGCAAAATAGATCAAATAAAAATATACATAGAAATCACAGAAACCAGAACTAAAAATACAGTATATGCTTGTATACTGTAAATACAACAGTAATTTCACACATAACATATACTATACAGTATATGTATATATAAGTCAAGTGACGAAAATCAACATATGGCATTCAGTGTGAAATGTATAATCCTGTTATCCATGTCATGGCAACATTAGCAGTCATTGGCTTATCCACTAGCATTATATATTAATATTTTTCCTAAAAGACATTCATTTTGCATGCTAATTCATGTATTTTTGGCACGTACAAAAATACATAATGAAACATTATGCAGGTCATCTGAGACCAACCTGATAGATCTTTGAAAATAGAATAAGAGTCATGCAGATACTGTCATTTTCACACAGTGTGGCACACGTATGCACTCATACGTGAATACATTAGGAGGATAATATAGTCAGATGTATTAAACCAGAACACTCATTGAACAGGATTCTGCCTTACCTCCATCTGCTGGGAATGGATCTAAGGAAAACGAATGAAAATTAGCTAGAGTCCCAATATAGACTGTAATTATTCACTATATGTAGTCATAAATGTGGAAGCTGAGGAGAAAGTTGATAGGAAGTGTGTATTATCCCCTGAAAATAAGAGATGCCTACCCTCATTTTCTGGCTGCAGGTTAGCTAGGTAAATAAAAACCATGGTTAAGTGATTGAAAACAAAGAGATGATGTGACCGGGGCAGCATTAAATTCTGAAAAATCGCAAGGACAAAATATCTGCAAACAAAACATGTAAACTTGCAGATATTTGCTCATACTTCACATGCCTGCAGTGAAATGTAACTCAAAGGTTACTGTGAGAAACAGAGTTCACAGATGTGGAAAATGCATCCAGTTGCAGCCACCCAGTGAACATGAAAACCCACACAGTTGACAGTCTTGTCTGCTTCATACATGTGGATCATTTCTCTGTTTTCCAAATGTCCGACAAGATCATTAATTCCCATTAGGCTGGTCACGAACACACGTCAAAACAGAAAGAAGTGGATTCACATGATGCTATAATACACAGTAGATCATGTACATGCGTAGAGTGCATGACATTACTGATATCTGACACCACATTATTACAGTACACCACAATAAAATCTGTTACCACGCACCAATGTAGTTTCAGCAAACACACATGACGCATGCTGTAGGCTAGCTAATAAATGTAACCACGCTGAATCAAAGTGGCATAATAATTGTATTATCCCCCTTCAGCAGCTTCGCGTTGTCTCATATGATGTGATTGACTTATAGGCCTATCATCCTGACTGAGTAATTGCCCAACTTATTATCTAGTGCAAAACCACTTGTTCGGTATTATTCAGATAATTACCCTGGCTGATTAGTTCAAATGCATTTTTCAGCACTCAGTTCAACTCAAACCCACTCCATGTCACATATTAACACCATGTATATGCACTGAATCACTCAAAATCACAAAAAAAAAGAGAAAGAAAAGAAAAAGGAAATCATTGTTCCTCACCCTCCTCAGCTGGCTCCTGTGGGGCTAAAATTGGTGGATTTTTGTTAGACATTGTGAATGAAAAGTAATACCACGGTAGCCCCTTAGGAAAACATGTATTTGACGCACTACAACAGCTGAGCAAATGCATGTCATTACTGTGCAGCACATAACCTCCAGACCTGTGTCACTTGACCACATGCAAATATGGCTTGTGAAAACCAAAGCATTTATGTCATTGCGCCATCTGTGTCGTTCCATAATTTGAAGACAGGCGAGTGCACAGCTTCAGTAATCTGATAATGTAAAGTATAACAGGCCTGTCAATGGAAATTCCTGGAGGTAAAAATATAGAACATGCACATAATATGCTGGCATACACAAATAAAATAAAGATGCCATCCTGACGATAAAACAAATGATATAAATGATGAAGTGGCACATGCTGGTTACAAACCCTCAGTACTGTCAGAGCCAGTGTTTGCTTGACATAGGCAGTTGACACGATTTGTGAGCAAAAGTGACAATGTGAGATCCTATAATCGAGTAACTGTGTGATATTGTAAGGCTCACAAAAGGTCAGTAAGAATATGTTGTGGAGCAGCTGACTTACCCCCCTCCCCCTCCGGTTTAGCTGAGAAACAGAAACAGAAAGAGAGGATGATCAGAAACATGCATCACATACTGTATTTGTACAAAACAAGACTTATTACCAACATATTTGACAATACTACTTATCTGCTTACTGTAATTTGTGGTGTTTCAAATGATTTTGAATGATGGGGGATCTTGAACCATATCTTCTCCTTACATTACACCGTAGTTATGATATTTAACTGTGTGTTTGTCTATAACTGATGGATTTATATAGGAATTTTATTTCAGGAATCTTTTCCATATATCAGATTTAATGGTGAAGCTAGTAATCCTGGACTATAAATCTAAAATAATACATAGCAGGTAAGAGGATACATCCTATGAAATGGCCACCTTTGAAATTTCTAATAAGCTGCGCAACCCCTGGCACATACCTTTGAAAGTGATACTAATGAAATGTACCACACCATCTTTCTTTAGTGATTTGCGAGACATGTTCTTTTGGTGGAGCTTCAGAGGCTGACAGACTGTTGTTTTGAGTGTGGAGGGCTGTGGGTGTAATTGTTGAGGCCTAAATCTGGTAAAAGGAAATTCTCAACTGAAATAGAGGCAGATTGTATACCCAACTCCTCAAGTGTCTCTCTGGGGGTCACTGCGGCGGGCTAGCTGGTAAAGGCCAGGGACGGTGTCTTATGACCTCCCCGAACTCATGCCACGTTCTCTTGAGTTGAACACAGTTTCCTTGAATAGTAAGACCAACTTGACCTCTCTGGTCTACTGTTCACTCAGAGCTTCTCATAAACCTCTCGCTAAAATAGGGGAAATGACATTATATTCATCTGGAAAAATTATCATAATTACTTTGTCTTCTCTGTCAAAGTGCTCCTAATGTATTTAATGTCTTTATCCTCTCACATAAAGCAGTAGACCTGACTGACCTGCATCCTCATGCAAAAGGGGGCTATCTTATCAGCACTGTGTTTAAGACCACAACTGCATTTGTGTAAAACTACCTTCACCCCATTTGTCTTGTCTCTGAGCTCTAACAAAAGCCAAAGAGTGACAAAAACTTGTTCTTTGTCAGCTCAAAAAGAGAACATCTGCAAATGGTACACGCTGCACACTGTCAGACTTTGGTGTAAAATCTTCTTACAACATGTGAGAGGATTGAACATCTGCATTGAGCACAAATCTGCATCAGCATCTGCTACGTTAATCCACTTGGGGTGATCATCTTGATAATCTTCAACAAGTTTGTGATAAAGCGGGGTAATGAACTTCTGAACAGATGTTGCTCACAGTTTAAATGTTCCCCTCAGAGACTGTCGACGGGTTCATACATTGGTAAAATTGTCAGAGTTGTTGTAGAAAATATATAATTAGTAGATATGCTTGCTAGGTGGCATTTTTTCTGGCAAGACCTCTTTCTGTTATTTTCTTGGCTGTTTTCTGCAGTACTACATACTGTGCAGCTTTGTCCTGACCTTTAGTTACCTTTAGGTTGCTTCTCCAAGCACAGTGAGTTATGAATGATTATGGTGTTTGTAGTTTCTCTGTCTTTAAGGGGTTTTCCTGTTCAGTTGAGGTACTGCAGGTCTTCACCTCACTGTTAGTTTACTCTCCATGCTTACCACTGACAGCTTGAGTTACAGTGTGTGTAATGACCCAGACATAAGGAAAGACATTAGGTGTCCTGGCCCTGTTGAACCTCTGAGGATCTCTGGCAGCATGCATGCGACTAAATCCAACGATATCTCAGCAACACATGATTTAATTCATGTTGGTTTGGATCTACTTCAAGCAAACATGTCCATAAATGTCATCTATCTACTTTGTACCATACAAGACAACAGTGACAGTGCCAGAGGGTTTAACCAATCAACCTTTCAAAAAGCAGATATCAGATATCTACCCTGCTTACCCCAAATGCTAAGAATGATTTACAAACAGGTCTGAAATCTCAATTTACATGACAACAACCTGTCTTATTTTGAAGTGAATAATTGCTTTTTAGTGATGACAGTTGACTGGATGGATGGCTACTCACTGACATAAATTGATGAAATGTCCTTGGATTAATGAATTAAACGATTATATTCATGTGCATTATTGTCTCAGTTTTGAATAAAGACACTGTGGGCTATATTTCATGGACAGAAAGTTATACAGCACTAATGTAATGTGACCATATGAGACAGTATCCAAAAGAACGATTCAATCATAAACAAAACTATTTGCATTAAAAATCAATGTGATCTTATTCACTTAGAGTCCAGACAAGTCTCATATTTAGTGCAGCTTGTAAAATAAAGAGACTGTTTTAAATAAGTTTATGTTTTCTATGTGGCTATTATGTTTATCATTAAAAGGCCCAGTCCCAGTTTTTTATTGTTATGTTTCTCAACCACCATTATTCAAACATTATATATATATATATATATATATATATATATATATATATATATATATATATATATATATATATATATATATATATATACATATACATTTTGGAGCTCAAAATGTGCCTTTATGAGTGATTTTTATCACTATCTTTTAGAAGATTGATCATTTCATCATTCACTGAAAGAAGATAATCATTCAGTGAGAGGAGAATAAAAACAGTGTTAGAGAAACTTCACAGAGCAGTTTTGGTTCAACTTGCCCTCATGATGTCTCATCAGGTCACTACGATGAAAGGATTTTCAAGCATGAATCATGTCATCATGTCCAACCATGATTGACTCCACTGGAGCTACATTCACATTCAGGAGGGAGCATCAGGCCTGCTGACCATGAGGGAACTTTCAGGATGAAAGTGACAGATTACATAATGATTTATCTCAGCTGGGACTGCAAAAGGGTTACGGCAAAACCTGATACGCTCGGTGTGTGAAACTCTATGAACTTCGGAGGAATAAAAAAAAAAGTGGAAAAGGTCAGGGGTTATTATTATATTGCGATGTATTTTTAGCTGTGAGCTGGCTAAGCAGTGAAGCAGCACAGAGAACGTTTCAACTCATCTCGTGTGTAAATACAGAAATAAAGTAATTCAAATTGTGGGGAAGTTAAGTGGTGTTACACTGTAAGCTAAAAAATGCACACTTTTGTTTCGTAGCATTGTAGTGAGGGTCAAAAAGTCATTGAGCTGTTTCAATGAATCTACCTCAATATCACATCAAATATTTCCAAGAAACACTAAGTAGAGTTATAAATCACAGGTTATCTGATGCTCATATTGGAAGCCTTGCCATTGACTTTGGCTTGGAATGACAGAGCAGTGGTTGGTGCAGACATACAGTAAGCAAAGTGGAATCGTATCCATATTACACTGATAAATTCTGTGACTGTATATGGTGAATAAAGTAGTGCCTGGGATAAAAATAAAAAGGGCCTAGTTTAGATCAGTATAAAAAAGAATAGCACGGGGGCAGATGCAGAGAAATAGAATCAAATAGTCCAAAGTAGAATCAGGACCAATGTGCTAACAAAACCTGCAAAGCCCAATGCATTCACTGTCACAGCACTGGGCAGTGTGGACATTAGATGAAGCGGGTCGAAAGGCTCAATACTCTTTCTACAGTCTTGGCGTGTAAAACTCAGCTCCACTAACAGACTCATCCACTATGACACTCTCTAATCTTAAGTTTCTGTCAGGTCTTGATTTAGAGACACAAAGTGTCAAGTGGATGGTTTCACAAAGATGAAGGACAACAGACAACTGGGCCTATTTATGAGAAACTAGTATTCACCCAATGAGGCCAAATACCTCTTTAAATTTGCATGTTTCTATGAGAATAGGGTTAATATAAGGGTTAATATAAACCTCACAATACTAAAGAGTACCAAAAACCAAGTGGTAATTCAGCAACAATAAAATGTGAATTATTTGATTTCACTGTGGCACTGTAAAACAAATTACAACTGTGTCCACTGTTTACAATATTCTCATTTTAACTACTATGAAGCACATGAAGCAAGTCAGTTACAGTAGCATGAAACATAAGCTGGCCCCCCACACAGCACAGACACAGTCCACATATAGCTATCTACTATATGAACCTGCTGTGGCTACTTAACCACAACTGTTTCAGGAAGCTTTCCACTTTAGTCAACAAGATGGCGCAGTCTTGGCTGACCAAGATGATGTCATAGCAGCTGGCAATGTGATTATTTATGGCTTTTCCAAATATTCTTTATGGAGCGATAACAACAAGCAGGCAAAGAGCAAAAGTGTTTGTCTTTAAAAGATGCTGAATCTGCTTAACAACTGTAATTTAAATGCCATCAGGAGCAAATCCTTATCAGCAATAAACCCTTTTGGAGGTTTTTAGATCCTAATTGTGAGTGTTTGGTCAGTTTTGGTTCATCGTCATTTTGTTATCAACATTTTGACTTGTTATATTGAGCAATGGGCATTTGTTCTGATGTAATTTTACATTATGGCATTTTGTTCTGTCTATTCTAGCTTATGTTTCGCTGTTTATTACTTCTGCTTCCTAATGAGGAGGAACTGTGTGAAACGGTATCTACATCACTCTACTTTACTTCAGTTGCAGTGAGCATGTAGGTCATTTGAATGTCTTGTTTTCCTCAGTTGGGCTGCAAAACTCTGTGACATATAGACCAAAAAAGGTGACCCCCACTCCCACCCCCCAAACCCCATGACACACAGACTGAACATTAAACTAATCTACTTTCATCTGATCTCAATTACATTTTGTCATTTGTTTGTATGTTATGACACGACATCAGGCATCATGCTCTTCCCCAGTCACATGTAATCTCCTCTATAAAACCAAATAGATAAATAATCACACACTGTGCAGAATTTAAGTACATTATATGATTAATTGACCTTAGGTATATACCAAAAAAATAACAATTGTCAGCAGAAAATCTGACAAAATTAAATTAATAAAGTATTATCTAACTATTGCAACCAAATATGCCTCCAATCAAACCAAACAACCCAAATTCAATTATCAACATTGCCACTGAAACCCAGTTTCCAGACTAATTACAATCAATTACACTTTCACAAAAAGTATGTGCATACCTGCAGGGACTGACTCAGGCATGGTTATTCCTGTGTCTTCTCTTTGCTGCTGGAAGACTGAGGGCTTGTGGTGCTTATTCCTTTTATTTCTCTCCTCTCTGTTATTCAAAGCTCTCCTGGCACTCCAGTCATCCACACCCTCCAGTGAGCGAGGAGCACAGAAGAGACTGACGACACCCTTAAGGAGTTCAGAAAGAGAGGCAATCACAGTGAGAGCGTGATAAGGTGGAGAGACAAGAGGGTGAGGTGGTGGTGAAAGGGATCTTGCACATTTATGATGAGATTAATGGACTGACTAAACCTGTTGAGCTCTAGTGTTCACTGGAGAAATACAGAATACACTGTGATGGCCGATGACTGACCCGTTTTTTGACACTTTATCTGGCGCCTCGTGATGTCAAACAAATCTTGCAATCGCCACCTCTTATAACCCGCATTAAGAGCAGGATCAACGAGTATTTGCAAATTATTTTTGTGGCGTCGGTATGTAGTCTTCACTTGATACGACACCGAATGTGCTAAACTGGCTGTAGAAGTAAATCCCGGAAAATGTGAACATGGACGACTAAGTATTAGGAGGTTTATTCAGTATACTGTCTGTTGCTTGACACTCAAGATTGAAATGAATAATCTGATCAGACATTTGGTAGATTTAGATAAACATTGCATATCATTTGCAGCCATTAAAGCCATTGAAACCAAAAAAGTTTTTTTGGACTCTGTCCAAAGCCTACAAAACAACCCATTTATATCTTGTGTGTAATCCATATAAAAGACAAACTGCAACAATAGCAATTCACTGTTTCATAGGGGGTCATGTTTTTTGGGAGCAGTAATTTCCTAGAATCTGTAGCACTAAGACAGTCGAAAGCAAGACTTACTGTACATAGAAAGCCAGTAACAGTGTGCTTTTATACCCTATGCAGTGGAGTCTGCCTCCTGTTTCCTGGCATCTCGTGGTGAAGATTCAAGGCGTTGCCACGTCTTCATTACCTGTCGTCATCTGTTCTGTCATTTATCAGAAACATGCAAACGTCAACGGTCAGAGCCACGGTGGAGACATGCCCCCTGCTGCTGGGATCAAAGTGCAAATCTGGGAAAGGGGCAGGCATGTCGGTCTACAGGGACCCCCAGATGGATGTATCTATAGCTGAAGTGGACGGAATTTAAAAGAACAGTGATGAAGAGCAAAAAAAGAGCAAGAGTGACATGAGGGAGAGGGTGGGTGGAGCTTTGAGGCCACTGCTCATAACGTGACACACAGGCTGTTGACTTAATTACTTCACACCCTCAGGCTATCCCTAAATATGACTGTACCTGTTATGCTGAGGTTATATATGAAATATAACTACGTGTATTTACTCCTTGGTACTGTGCTTATATATTTTAAAGGTTACCTTAATTGAGTATTTCCATTTTATACAGCTTCATAATTGTTCACTAAATTTCAGATGGAAATATTTTTTACTCCACTACATTTATTTGATCATTACAGCCACTAGTAACAGCTAACAGCTTATGATGAATTATTGCAGATGAAACTTACCAACAGTAAATAGGTAGATAGGTGTAGACGAACTATGGCTTTTGATACCCTGCCATGTCTGTGTATGAAGCTAGAGCGAGGAGGGGAAGACTGACAGCAAGGGGGAAACGGCTAACCTGTCTATCTCCATCATTAAAAGCCACTCCCAAAATCAGCTTAGCTTTAGAGCTTCAGAGGCACCGTCAGGTACTGTCAGGCAGGCGAGCTTGGCAAGGCTCCCTGTCTTCATGCTAAGCTAAGCTAATCACCTGCTGGCTCCAACATCATGTTTGGTGTACAAGCATGATAGCGGCGTTCAGCCTCTCATTCTCAAATAAGAAGTTTATTTTTCCTAAAATGTACTATTCCCTAACAAGCTAACATAAAGTGCATTTGTACAGTGATAGCGACAGGGCAGTGAAGTGGTGAACAGTAACCACATAAATGACAAATAAGGAGCATGGTAATGTGTGTGTGTGTGCGTGTGTGTGAGTGCGTGCACGTACACATGCTGTGTGATATGTGCATGACTGTGTGTTGGCAAAGAAAAAGAGACAGATGGGGGAGGGCAGCACGTATATTAAGTTTCTCAGAGATCACTTTGAGCAGTTTAACTTCTCAAAAATATTTTAGATAGTGATGAGATTAAAATTCATTGGCAACATGAAAATAACCCTTCCCCAGTCAGCATCTTGTGTGTGTAATGTGATTAGTCAATGATTAGTCCAGAATCTGGGAGGATACAGTTTAATGGAGAGTTTGCAAGTACAAATTTAAATTGAATTTAAAAGAAAATTTGCTTTGCGTGGAAAGGATCCTAGCTGATTTAGTATTTTCAAAAGAATTGCTGAAATGTCCAATTCAGGCCTTTAGCGTTTAACTGAAAAACTGATTAAACCCAGAAGACGGTGGCAGAAGTACAGTATACATACTGAATTAGCAGCCTGGGGATGCTCACTTACATTACTTCTCTCTAGTCCCTGAGTTTTCTTTACTTTTTAATCATAAATTTTTCCCTTTTACACAAGGTTGATCTAAACACTGTAGGATTTATTACCAACATTTTAAGTGACAGATTCTGGTGCCTCTTTTTATCTGCTGTCTCTGCCTTGGGTTGTGTATATTCCCCCACTCCTATAAGAGTGATCCTACTATCCATATTCATGACTGCCACAACAAATACTTTGGCAGGCATTTTATCAACTTTGTAGATGATTCTGGCATTTCTGAGCATCTTCCAGGAGGAGACTTTGTGTGCTGTTGGTGACTTTGTGTCATAGTGCAATACATTTTAAAAGTTTACAGCCTGCTTCCAAACCCTCTGAACAATCTGATAGGGGAATTGAATTGGAGGGCAACTGTAAATATCTGGGGACTTTTACTGATAGCAAACTTCAGAGGCACAGAGACAGTCACAGAGACAATTTACAAGGATATGCAGCATGTTTAATAATATAATATTATTATATTATATTATATTATATATATTATATTATTAATATTTCTGTGTTGCAGTTGATGATGGCAGCTTTGTGAGTAACCCCAGTAAGGCTATCTGAAATGCATGAGCGTCAGGTGCTGACAGTTTAACATCTTTTTTGACTTACAGAGGAACCGATATACTTTGGCTGCTCTTTCACTCTGGATGATCTTCAGAGCAGAGGGACCAGTCTCTTATTTATTCCTTCTACAATTAGACGGCTTAATTTAAACATGAAATTCAGCACCTTTGTACTTTACATTAAAGCCTGACCAATTATTGTGCTGTCTGGTGGGCAATATTGGTATATAGGTGGGCAATATGTGTATTATAGTGCTAACATATTAAGTTTTTTTCTGTGCTTTAAGTCTGGTTTTATTGTTTGTATTATTTGTTTATAGTGTGATTTATAAATGCTCTCTGCAAACCCTATTTCCCTTACGGCGCAACATTTAAGCTAGCATTAGTGAGCTATAATGGTTTTATGTTCAAATTCCAAGTATTCATATAATAAACATCTTGCCATGACTAAAGGGAGATTCCCTCTACATTTAATAACATTTTAATCAGATTTTCTACTGCTTTCCCCAATATTTTCCACAGTCCTCTGGATTATAAGTGCTGAAATGATTTCAAATTAGACTTAATTTTCTATCTATTTTCTTCTTATGAACAAGTGAATGTAATAATGAATAAAATTGTATGAAAGTTCCCATAATTTACACACACAGTTCAAATAATTCAAATTTAAAAAAAAGAAAAAGCATATTTTCTAGCTGTGGTACTCATTCTCAGTTATTGTGTGACACCATGGCGCCATCTTGTGGGCATAAGAAAAAGTTCCATCTAATTAACTGAGGACGAATCTTATTTTACTTCATGCCTCTGCTGAGGTTAATGTCCTCATTAAAATAATTATTTATACACACACAACTTTATATTTTGACTGCGTTTTTAACTAGAGTAGATAGTTTAAGTAGATAGAAACGCACAACACTAATCAACTAAGTGTCAGGTCTCTCTCTTTCTCTCTGATCTACCTACCTATCTATCTATATCTACACTACAATTCAGACAGGAACAGGCAAAGCATCACTTCATTAAAACATTACACTGACACTTTTCATGCATCAAGAAAGTATTTAATATGTGGGTCTGTTTTTTGACTTGTTTTGCTTTGTCAAAATGAATTTGAATTAAAACATGACTTCAAGTAGTGCCCATGATATGGCTCTACCAGACCCCAGAAAGTTTAAAAAAATAAAAAATCTATTTTTTAAGAGTGTTATATAACCAAAGTTTGTATTACACATACAGTGCACAGTACAGTGTGTTGTACGGTGTCCTTGAGTGCCTTGAAAGGCGCCTATAAATAAAATGTATTATTATTATTATTACAGCCAGTGATAGATTGACTCCATTTAAACTGCAGCAGCAACATCACAGCAACTTTAATGTCCAGACAAACAAGTCACAATACACAATATAACCCAAATAATATCACTAGCAATACAGAGACCCACAGCCAGCATGGAATGTGTTAAATACTTCAAATTCATTTGAAATTAATTCTAAATGTTTAATGTTATACAACCAAAGTATACATACTTTACACAGTACATCTAGTGCATTATCAACCCACAGACCCACAGCCAGCATGGAGAGACATTTAACCATCAGCAAAGGAACCACGAGCAAGAGACACACGAAGAAAGACGCTATAGCTAACTCACCTTATGTAATGCATGAAGGCTTACTTGTTCATTAATGGGTTGAGTAAATTCTCCTACTTCTAACCTAAATAGACTATTTTAAAACCCTGAAAAATGCATTGTAACAAAGTGTGACAAAGTGGGTGAGTACTCATTTCTGCTCACCACTTGTTTTCCCTCTGTGTGTTTTTCTTTAATTTAACCAGGCCGGTGTAGCATTAAGGCACTTACTATCCAGGGTTTGTTTATGTCATTAGGTTACAGTTGACATCTAGTGCATGAAAGATTAAAGTAAAAGACAGTCATTTAGTTCAGTTATCCTTTATTAAGTTGCAGGTAAAACATGGTTCAATTGTTCGTTCCTTTGTTTATACTTACCTTTGTTTGTTCTGGCTCACCATGCAGGAGTAGTGTTTGGAAAGGAGGCCGGCCCAGCACTTCCCCAATTTATGGTGTTGGTGATGTCAGCATTACATCATTGGGTCAGACCAAGTGGAGGGTTTTTTTTTCCCCTTTTGACAAATGTTTGTTGGTATTAAAATGCATAAATTGTTGTTTTTGCTTGTTTAGCTTGTGGGGAAATGGGTAAGAAATGTCTAGAAGTTTGTAGTGTGTGCTGTGATTTTTATTTTCAGATTTGTTGCATTCATGGTACAGACTATGTTACCTTGTTACCAAATGGTAGAGCTGAAGCGAGCCAAGGTGGGAATTGAACGCCCTATATAAACAGTAGGTACTTGGATGCCATGGGGAGAGGATGGGTTGACAGAGATGTGACGGCTGTGCTGCCACAGTATAATAGTTCTTTTTTTGAGTAGCTACAGTTTAGTTTTGAAATTATGTTTTTTTGTACATTTTTGTATTGTTTTATAATTTAAATCTAACTTCATGGAGCACTGTAAAATAAAATCACCTCTTTTGCACTCAAGAAGTCTGCTGAGTCTGCCTGCCTACCACCTTCCTTGACCTTTTTGGCCAGACTACTCTACAAATGGTGGCAGTGGTGGTTCCAGGCCAGTAGGAGACGGCAATGCAGAAATCTGTGAGGGACTACTTTACACAAAGCTGAAAATTGGTTCTCACAAGATGCATCACTACAAACATATGATGATCTTATAGAATATGATGCATTGTTTTAAACTTAAACTTAAAATGTAAAATTGGTGTTTGAACTGCTGAAACAGCATTTGTGGATCAAATGACACGTGCATTCATTGACACCGATCAATGTGTGTCTACGGAGGTTTCTTCTTTGGTGGTGGCAACTCAAGTACCTCAGTCTCGACCATAAGAGTAAAGCATGCCCTCTCGTGTAATATTGCTTAACTATGTATGGATTAGTTTAGCTAGCATTACTCGCTGGAATAGTAAACTAGTTTCATTTTATAGGAATGCGTTAAATACTTAAGTTGAAATGACTTAATTTGAAATTAAGTAATTAATTATTTATATTTTTAGAGAAGCAGAGATGACACAAGCAAAATGTTTAATTCTGAGGACAAATGGACCCAAAATGTGAGTGAATTTTAATATATAACGCTGTATCTATTTTGCTGATACACAATAGCTATTGTTAGGCTGTAGGTTGGACCCAACAATAAGAATATCACAGCCTGCTCCCAAGGCCTACTGTAAAGCAGTGGAGTGGGTAGCTATGGGTCTAACTAATACCTGGAAAACAGTCACATGCATAGATACCTATATAATGAAACTTTTAGTTTACTACTCCATCAAATAATGCCAGCTTAACTGCCCTGTAGTTAAGTAATAATACACGAGTATGCTTTGCCAAGTAGAGCTGAGTTGCTCCACTCCACCACTGAGGAATAAGGATGCCTTCAAATGGCACTTGTCAGCTTGTGAGATCACAGAGGCCACGAGGCAAACAATTTAGCTCACTAACAAGCAGGTAACATAATGTTAAATCAGGAAATGTGAGGCCGTTGGGAATATCAACATTTTCCTCAGACATGAAATCACTAATAAAATGTCTACACAACTAAAATTACAATATATGAACTTACCATCCACTGAATAATTAATAAACTTAAATGGCCTCCGTCAACAACACATTATAACTTGGGGCTTTCCGAAAAGTTCCAAGTCATGAATACCACAAGAGAGCAGTGTTCAGATGGACTCTAATGGTTAACACAGTAAACTTGACCGCATTTAAAGCCACCACAAATTTTAGTAGCCACTCCACCACCGAAGAAGAAACCTCAGTAGACACAATCAATGAGAAATGATTCAATTGGACTTGAGTCCAGACAGCCTGACAGCTACGATCACTGAGTGAGACCAAATTAACCATAGAATATGGTGTGGTAATTCCACAATATGGTGCGGTATTGTATGGTAATGCATGGTATGGTACAGTATTCTACCGTAATATATAGTAAGGTATGGCATTCTATGGTAATCTATGGTATTTTATAGTATGGCATCATATTCTGTGGTAATCTATGGCACTCTAGGGTATGTTACGGTATTATACGGTAATCTTTTATATCCTACTGTATGGCCTGGTATTCTATGGTATGGTACGGTATTGTATGGTATGGTATGGTATTCTATGGTAATTTATGGTAATGTATAGTATTCTATAGCTCTACAGTAGTCTATAGTATTCTACGGTATGGTCCGGTATTCTATGGTACTTTATGGTATGGTACAGATTTCCACGGTAGTCTATGGTATGGTACTGTATTCTACGGTCATCTGTGGTATTCTGTGGTATTCTATGGTATGGTATGTACTATGGTACAGTATTGTAACATAGTATGGTGACTGGGGAGGTAACATGAGAGCTGAGAACACCAGGCGGCTGGACTAGCTGGTTAATAAGGCTGCTCAGTGCTGGGCAGGAGTCTGGATTCACTGGGGATGGTGGTGGAGAGACACACACAGAGTAAGCAGCAGACCACCATGGACAATGTCACCAGACAGAGGAGCAGCCGCAGTGGACGGCTCCTCTGAAGACTGAGCGGTACAGAGGATCCTTTGTCCCCATGCAGAGCCATCAGAATGTACAACACCTCAGTTGAGAGCAGTGGCTCATGACTCACCCACTCTCTCTCTCTCTCTTTGTTTCCAGACGCCCCTCTGGACAATGTGCAATAGTGCCTTTTTTTTATACTCTACCTCAGCTCACTCACTGACTTCACTGTCTCTCTGACTTTATGACTTTTATTATTTAATGAGTGGCATTGTATGGCATTCTATGGTATGGTACGTTTTCTATGGTAATGTGTGATATTTTACGGTATTCTATGGTAATGTATGGTATTGTGTGGCATCTATGGCATGGTATAGTAATCTGCGGTATTGTATAGTATTTATTTACATTATTTGCTATAATTTGGTTTTTAATCGAAAAATTAGTTAAGTAGCTTTGCAATTTGTCTCCGCAAACTACAAAATATATGCATAACATACACAACATTTAATCAGCCGCTCACTGCTGAAACTAGCACAGAACACAATGAAACACTAATGTTTTATGGTACAATATTAATTAAGCTTCATACTGAAAGAGCAGCTTTATTGGTCATTATTGATGGATTGTGTTGTAGGAAATTGCATTTTCAGGTGTTAATTAAATGAAAATTCCTTCCTGATCACTAATCATGCACCCCCACTTTGAACTATAATTAGGCGCCCATGTACAGGGGGGTCCAGAGCTGTTGCCACAATTTGTTGTTACGAAGATAAGAGCCTGTGGGGGGAGACAAAGACAACGATGTCCTTATCCAGAGGCTGAGTTTGACCACATCTCAGCCAGAGGGCAGCAAAACGGCCAGAGAAGTGGCTTATTTGAGTGTTTGTGCTGGATGTCAGCTTTCAGAGGGACATTCAGGTTGCCACTGTGACAAGTTGTAACTTACAGTATGAAGACTCAGTGTATGTTGTGCCTGAGAACACTATCATATCTAAAATCTATAATATCCTGTGTGTGTTATCATTTACTTCCAGTCCCTTGTATAGGCTACAGTAGTTCATCTGTGTCCCCAGGATGTGGAAAATTGTCTTTACTGATCACTTCACTTACAACATGATGAAAAACTGACTCTGAATTCTGAATTTAGCATTGTGTTTAATCCTCCATCTTCTGTTTTATATTTCACCAACTCCCCTCCATCCATTCACCCTCATTGGCCCTATTTGTGTGCACACATGTGATCTTGTTTATTGCTTCCCAGGATCTGCTTTCATGTCACCAGTCTAATCCTCTGGCTCCCCTGCACAGTGTTAACAGGGGAAGGTGAAGAATGAAAGATCCAGAGCAGCTGAAGGTATGGTACAGTGCAGTTTGAATGCCTCACATGACATTGATGGATTAATGTTCCTTTGCTGTAAGCTTATATTTATAAATCATGACTTACCGCCTGAGGATTACGCAAAGCAAGGCAGCTCCCCCCCCAAAAAAAGAAAAGAAAAAACATCTACTTTGTCCTCTCTTTAAAAGAATTAGCATAAAAACTTGACAGGCTGTTGATCATTAGAAAGCTTGCATTTCTTTTATTCTCTTAAATACAGTTGCAGATATAGTATAAATATTCTCTCAGGTGGTGGGTCTTTGATGTATTTGGGATGCTGCAATTGCTCTCAGCACCAGCTAAAGCTAAAGGGTTTGCAGATGCTGAGGTTACTCTAGACTTTTGCATGTGCATCTGTATGTGCAAAAGTTCAGTGAGAATAAAATTTCTTGCAATGAGGTTCCATTGAGTACACAGGTTTATTCTGATAAGTGCTTTGTAAATTAAATCAATTTCACATTAAACATTGATTATGTCAGTTACAAACAAAGTTATACAGTAGTCTGATTCAAAACAACATGACACTGAGCAACTATACATTTAATTTTCTATCATTTCAAGACATAAGGCAACACAAAATCATATTATAAAAGTGTGTGTGTGTGTGTGTGTGTATGTGTATATATATATATATATATATATATATATATATATATATATATATATACACACATCACTAAACAATATTTTACATTCAAAATGAACACAGTAAAGATACACGAACACAAACAAATAGCAGCTTGTTGATAAATGTGCATTTTTAAATACAAAGATATTGATTTTGAATAGTCCTATGCATTTTTCACTATCTTAGCTCCCAGTTTTAAACATGGATTGTAAATTGGGTTGAAATGGAAATGTAAGAAAATGGAAATGGAAAACACACACACTTTTCTCTACTCCTCTTTTTTAACCAAGAGACAGGATGATTTTTGTCCTACCCAGAAACCTGCCAACATCCTCCCCTTGAAGGAGCTCTTAATCTGCTGCAGCAGTCTGATATCCCTTCTGCCTCCCTCTCCCTCTCCCTCTCCCTCCTTCTCTTCTTCAACTGCATAAAAGTTGATGACACCAGCTGGATGGTCAAGATAAATCCCGATGGTGGTGCACTGAGGAATATCCCAGATTTCCGTATTAATGCCATTGAACCACACCTGGTAGTGGGATCCACCCCACCCAAGGCCCCAGGACTGTTCATTCTCTCCCAGTCCACAGGGTCCATCGCTTCCCCTCCTCCCTGCCCCTTCGTAGGCGACTCCGACGACTACCCATCCAGAATACTTCACTTCCCAGTAAGCTCGGAAGCCCAGGATGCCTTCTTTGCAGAGAACCTTTCAGAGAAATCAAGAGGATGACATTAGTTGAGGATGAGAAAACGTGTTTTAGATCTGGATTTGTTGTTAAAAATCTACCTGGGGGACATGCTCATATCTCTCTACTCTGTCCAGGACGGGACAGGTGACATCATCAGTCATGCGTGACACCTTTGATCCCCCCTCTGTGATCCACAGCATCTTGTTGGCTGTCTTGTCATCCAGGGAAAGGTTGATCCAGTCTGTGGGATGTGGAAGATTTGAGCCATGACGATCAACAAAAAAACTCTATTATGAGAGTGAGTAGCAAAGTTTGGCAGAATAATGTGAACAAATTTAAAGGCTTGTTCTTACATTTCAGTAGATCAGCTCTGCATGTGGGCTCGGGGATCGTGGGATCGTAGTGTGGAATATTTTCTGAGTGACGAGTGTTGTGGGTAGATGATTATGAGATGATAACAAGATGATACAGTAGCAGGCAAAAGCTGAGGTGATGTGTTAAAGATAAGTTCCAACAAACCTTTTAACAGCTAACAGTTATCTCCTTAAAACAGTGAGTAATATATTTTCCATTTACTTAAAAGTCTTACCTGTTGGAGAAACTGCATCTTTTTTTGATTTTGTCCCTGCAGATATAAAAAAGCAACTGGTCTGTATTTATCAGATACTTTGGTTACAATATAAGAACATTTCATTCTAACAATATATAAAATCTGCTCAGAAAAACATAGTCAGTCCTTTAGTTTGACAACTGCTCAAACTGTAAAAGTAAACCTCTCTGCTCTAATCTCTAAAAAAAACTAAACTAATACTAAAATTTAAAAAGTAGTATGCATTCTGACTCAATAAAAAAATCCTGATAAACTTTCTGTGGCACTTATTGTACTCCATGCTGATGAAACTGTAGTATTCTACATTATAAGGCACTGCTGAGGACCCGAAAGGGAGTTTACTCACCAAGTCTGCCGGTTGCAGGCATGATTCTCTTATTGGGGGTGCTGGTTGGCATATTTATCGCTTCTTGCAGTGTTGAGGCTTCCGAAATGTTGACGTCTGTCGCAAACGGCTTCTTTATATCCCCCCAGGAAAGGGGGTATTAAAGGTTTTGGGGCGCCCCTGGGAGTCCCTAAGACAAATTTTGGCAAGGTATGTAGAGATAATGAGCTCACTAATGGGCGTACCACAGAGCCTGCCAAACCAAGACATGCACGTCAGTGTCAACACCTGACCCGCTGACCCAGATTTATCTTAGTAGTCCTGAATTTGCTTATTCAATCAATTTATCCTGTCGTTGCTTTGTAATCAAACACACATCTTGGAAATTGATACCTTCCTACCCACAGGAATGCGATCACCCTGTACAGAACAAAGCAGTTTCAACAGACTGGTAAACAGAACTTTATGGCACTTTGAAATGGTGATGAAGAGGAGAGAAACCTGGTGAAGAGCACTTCAAGATAAAGACATAAATATAAGTAATAGTATAGGTAATACATATGGTATCCACATTTCTTGAGGTAGATTTTGAATCTTTAATGTCCGCGTTTAGACACCAAAGGAAATGCTTCTATCATACCATGAGCCACCCATCAGTACATCACCATTATAACATGAGAGATGTCATTTTTCTCACATTTAAGAATTGTATTTCAGGTTTATATTGATTTTAGCAGAAGTACATTGGTAGAGTGTGTAATTTCACATTAGTCACAGATCATCCCACCCATTAAGCTGTTCACACATTCAGACTCTCTGAAATGCTTAAAACTTGAGTCATGACCTTGACCATCCAGAGCAGCCACTGAACAGTTTCACAGCTCTACCTTTTGGCAGACGTTACTTATCTGTCAACAGAGTTTTTAAAGCGCAGTGCCTCTGGTTTCTGGTCGTCCTATGAGAGGAGAATTGCAAGAACTCAGATAAGTACACATGCAAACCCCATGTCCCGCTCTACTTCAAAATACTTCAAATAAATCCCATTGGGCAGCGTAGGATGGTTCCAGCTCTGGTATGCACTGTTTAATATGTCGGTTGCACTACAATCAGTGACCCAGTCAGTTGTCTGCTTGGGCAGGCAGGAACACAAGAAGTACATGACAGCCTTGACTAGAGGTTTGGCAGGGTGCCGGATCCATAAACACCTCAGGCACGCAGCCCACAGGGGAGAGCGTACCACAAGAAAGGGTTTACGACCAGCGACATGCTTTTTCTTTTAACCCAGGCTGTGTGCATTAGGGCGTTTGTGGTAAATGGTTGATGTGATAATGCAGGTCATGAGCGTAGCTAAGGCTGGTATGATGAACCGAGGAACCCCCAGTCAAGTGACTCGCAGTTGTCTGGGTATTTAGGTTAGACTGGGCTGTGTTTATATAAACTGAATGCATGTGGATTTTGCTTGATGCTTACCCTACATTTAAATGTAGGACAATCAGTTGTTATTTAATAGGATATATTTAATTGAATTATTAATGCCTATACTATCATGATGTCAGTGTCCTGTTTATACTTTGCTATTTCTTCAATAAATTTAAATGATTTGACTATTTTGTGTGTGTGTGCAAATATGTACTGTTCTATAGATGTTTGTTTTATTGTGAAACTAATTTAAAAACTGCAAATTAAGTTAATATATTCTATAAATTGTATATATGTAGAAAGATTGTACTTGATTGTGATCATTTTATTAAATAATGATTTCAAATGTTTTGTTTCATGTTTATGTGGAAAAAACTTCTTGATTAACTCACAATACAATAAGTATCAAGAAAAGTTAAACCTAAAATATAACAAAACTTCATATGTGCTTGAGCTAATCTTAGGGTATTTACAGCATATGCATATACATATACATATTACAGTATATACAGCTGTATCAGTTATAGCTTGACAAAAATAATTAGACCTTATAGACATTTTGAGGAATAAATAGATTCTGATTATTTCTGATTGTTTTTTCCCGCATTTAACATTTATGAAAGGAGAACTATATAAGTCTTAATGCTGCAAAAGAAGTATTGACACATCCACTAATATAGAGTGTATGTTGACTTGTTACATGTTTAAATTGTGTACGTACACATTCATTCATACACATTCATACTTTAACTGTACAATATGTTATACATCTGCACCTGTTGGACCTCACATAGTGTGTGTGTGTGTGTGTGTGTGTGTGTGTGTGTGTGCGTGCATGTGTGTGTGTGTGTTTGCATACACCAATCACCCCATCCGCCATCAATGCATCAATGCTGTCACTGTGCAATGTGGCAAGATCACTGGTAGTGATGTGAGGGGTGGGCGGGGCGGGGTTTACTTGGCACTGGGGGGTGCTCTACAGACATCTAGCATCCATCTAACCTTTTTAAGGAAAAACATAAATACACAGCTCCGATTACAAGCCTCTTGCCTGCCCCCCTTCCTATTGGCAAGTTTATCACATGTTTATGTCCACGCCACTGGCGCTGATTCCTTCACCTCTGTCCTGCATTAAAGGTATATAAGAGTGGCGTTAAGCTGTCACACAGTGGATCCAACAGAGACTCATCACACTCTGAGAGACCAGTGACATCACGCTGAGACAACCTCACTGCAGCACCTTAATCAGCCTGTATCAAGATGCCCACCGCCACCAGAATCCTTTCTGACACACGGAAGTCAGATAAAGGTGAACTTTATTTTCTGCATTTAACACAATATAGAATAATTGTTTAAAACATCCATCTAAATTTTCGAGAGTACTTCAAAGCTCATCTGCTTCTCTGTCTTTAAACAATATTGCAGCATATATTAGTTGGCACATCTAATACAGAAATCATTATCAGTAATGCTTTTAATGTACTGATTTAATAACTCAGGCTGTGTCTGCCACAGTGAGGCTTTTTTTTTATTATCCTCTTAGGCAGATCCTGAGTGAATGTGTCACTAGAGTTTATGTGTGTGTGAAAAGCGCAATATTTCACGGGCTGATTTCATGCTTGTAGTTATGAGGGGCGTATAATGGTTTTATTGCCTGGGAGCAAGGGTCCGCTAGTGTCAACATCATCTGCATTAAAAAAGATTTAACACGCCGTATGTATTAAACATGCTGTATGAGCAGTATAATACCAGTCTTGAAAATGGGTGACATTCAGCAAGATTGTAGCTGGGGTATTTATTATAATCAAGCCTGAACTCACTGATGCCAGCCTGCGTTATCATAGCAAAAAGGAAAACAGAAGTTGCTCTTGCTTAAAATGATTTTCCAGTATAATTGATAGCTACTTAATGATTGTATGAATGAATATAACATCCTCTGTATAATGAAACAGAACATTGTAGTATTACAAATGCACATCCTCAAACACTTAAATTTGACTTAAATAAACAGATGCAGTTAAGAGTTGATCACCCACAAACAAAATCATTAATTCGAATCCTGTCACAACTTTGTTAACAAGCCACTTACAGATCGCTATAGTGGGGTTCAGGGTAATTTTGAGCCTAAATGTTTTGTATGGTGTCAGGTTGTAATGAGGCCAGACAAAGCACGTATTTTCATCACCTTGTGCTATATCAGGACAGGTGACCTAACATTCTCGTGTGGTCTCTTGCAGCCTCCAGTCAACAGAGGATAAATATCAGCTCATTTAGACATGACACGCATACTGCAATGCATAAAAATAACCGTTAGGTTTGAAAACTGTGGATAATGATGACAAGCAGATGTACATGTACTAGTGCAGCCTCACCTTGAACTCTCATAGTACTAAACGAAACCTGCAATGTTGTGCTATGTTTGATTTTCTTCAAATTCACACATTCTGCTATTTTTTTTTTTTAGTTAATGTTCTGAGTATATAGTTCCTTTTTTGGAATAATGTTGTGTGCTGTTATAAATAAAACACATTACTTATGTTAGTCGATGTTGACATCTTAAAGCTGAGCGGATTAAGTGTCTCCTCCTCTTGATCTCCGTCCATCACTAAAAGCTTGGAGACTGCCACACTTACACATGACACCAAAGAATTAGTTTCGTAATTGGCATCAAGGCTAAGCCTGTTATGTAACCACATTTATCAATTATTAATTCAAGGAAAGTTATGACACAATACTTCTGCCCGTAATCAAGCTTCATTTGGAATCTAAATGCCAGCCGACTATTATTTTCCATCTCCAAGAGCTTCTTTCATTAAAGAGAGCTGTTACAATTCATAATCGTCACATAAGCTGTAAGCAATTTTTGATTCGATCGATTTAAGATACGATTTCCCTTTTTGGATGACTTTCCTTGATGTTATTTACATCAGTAAACAAAGTAAGTAAACAGATCTTCACCCCCAACTTATCTGACCTGAGGGAGGAGATCATGTCCCACTTCTTGTGTGACAAACTGCTCCAAGCTTCATTCTGCGCTCTGGTGTGACCGAGGCCACCCCCACAGCATGCAAAGTGTCTTGATCATTCCAACCCTGTCTGGCATGAATCAACCACTGGCTCCAGAAGGCATGCGGTTGCTGATGTGATGACCTGACAGAGGCAGATGGTTTTCCAAGTATACGCCGTTTTGCAGTGGCTCACATCATCATCTGCTGAGACACACCTGACACATACTGTTGCCTATAATATCTATGTAACAGTTAAGTATGTTGATTCTGAAGAAGTATTTCACCGCTGGAAAGATGTCGGTGCAGCAGAAAGGCACAAATATTTTTGAAATTGGTTCTACACGACCAGAAAAGACGAAAAGGTGGAAAACCTACAATAACTAGAATGTACTGCGCTGCTATCCTCTCTGACCTCAGCCCCAGCCTTTAACTGGCAAATTAGTTGCATGTACTATCTACTTTGCAATGATGCAAAGCCTATGTTAAAGTATTGCTTTAGCATAGTTTGTTCTGGTAACAAACTATTTTTTTTGTTTATTTTTTGTAGCAAAAAACTCCAAAGCTGGAAACACACCCACAGGTAAGACTGTCACTTTATTATGGGCTTTTTAAAATGTTCACTTTATCAAAAGCTTTTTAAATGTTTTGTAAATACTGATAAAAATCTGATCTGCGAGTTTTGTGATTGTCTCCTCAGAGAAGATCCCAGCCTATGAGGCAAATATCCCTGAACCAGAATGCAGAGCAGATCTCATCAAACGTAAGACTCTTACTACTCTATTTGTTCTTTTACAATTTTGGTCCCAACATGTTTTTTGTTTTTATTAACTCATCTTTTCTTCTCCTTTTTTTTCAGACTGGTTCAACCTCTCCCTGGATGACAAGACTGCCAATAAGATACTGTGGATCACAGAAGAAGGTGCTAAGGTGGCCCGTATGGCTGATGATATCACCTGTCCCGTCTTGGATCGACCAGAGCGATATGAGTACGCTCCACAGGTACAGTATGAGGACGTAATTAGACTCTTTTGGCCTGAAATTACAGTATCTCTTTTGATTTACCATGTTCAAGATGAGCGTGCCCTGAACTTGTCACCACCATGCCATAGTTTGTGACTGTAAAACACCGGCAACAGTATTATGAACCAGAGGGCTGTCCCCTGTGTTTATTTAAATCCTGAGCCAACTGGTTTGGCATTGCAAGCTGGAGAAAGCGATGGTGCTTTAAATTCTCTGCAGTGGCAGCTACAATAAATCACAGGTTATGTTAGATTACCTCTAAATTATGCTGTCATTCTCATCCACATTCCCAAAGGTTCTATGCAAAGAAGGCATCCTGGGCTTCCGAGGATACTGGGAAGTGGAGTTCTCAGGATGGATCGTGGTTGGGGTGGCGTATGAGCAAGCGGGGAGGAGGAACAGTGATGGATCCTGTGGCCTGGGAGAGAACGAGCAGTCCTGGGGTTTTGGCTGGAGCGGTTCCTGCTATCATGCCTGGCACAACAGCCAGAGCATAGAGATCATGGATATTCCTAAGTGCTCCTCAATTGGTGTATACCTTGACCAGCCCGCTGGTACCCTTAATTTCTATGCTGTGGAGGAGGTGAAGGAGGGAGGGGAGAGCACAGGAGGAAAGGAGGTTAAACTTCTGTATAGGATTAAGAGCTCCTTTAAGGAGAAAATGATACCAGGTTTCTGGGTGGGGCCACAGTCACATTGTACGATGGTAAAGAAAGAGGAATAAAGGACTGAATCAACGTTATAATAATTGTAAGTCAGTCATCATGAGCTGAACTCTGAGAGCGGAGTGAAACCATCTCTTCAAATACAGCTACCATTATGGCAGCTTGAAGCACAAAACAGCTGGACAACAGCAACACAGTCATGACATTCAATACAAGCTTGCGTAAATCCTATGCACATTAGATCCTAATTAAAAATGAAAGCACATTCAAAGTGGTACATAGGTGGCTACATTTTAATAAAGGGAGCAAAGGGCAATCAGGTAGCGGTTCAGTTGAGATTCATCTTTGATCTTCCACTCTTTTGGACTTTCCTGGAACCACCGGACCACTCAAGGTTTATACCAATATGTTATGTATTTTTATTCCTCCTTTATTGTTGTTTGTTAAGAATGTAAATATGCAAAAGTTTAAATAAATGATAAAACACTGAGTAAGACACATCTTGTCCTGGTTTGTTCATCCAGATTGTAACATAAGAGAATCACAAAATGCAAAAAGTCGTGCCAAACATGCACTGAATGAATGTCCTATATCAGAACAGTGATAATAGTGTAGCGAACACATGTTTGACTGACTGTAGTGTATCATTTCCTTAACGTGGGGCTTCAACAATCTTCTTGCTTTTCTGGACACTCTCCTAAAGTTTCAGGGGTGTCAAATGCCTGTTTTAGCCTCACTTATATCCATATGTCAAAGTCAAGTGCATGCACCCCCTTGATCCCCTGCTGTGACAGCGCTCCACTGACCTCAACACCTCTTTCTGACACTCTTCAAGCCCCCCTAGCACATCTTTAGAGAGGGTATAAAAGTCAAGTGGAGGACCAAGACTTAGCACCTTTGCTTTGGATGAATCAAAGCATTTTGAAGCCTCTGGGTGTGGATTATTAAAACGTACAGCTTCAAGATGCCGGCCAGACCCAATTCTGCAATTATCCTCTCAGGGACCAACAAACCAGGTAAAACAAGCTTAGTACAATGTAAAAACATACTTCAAAAATGAATACATTTGCATTGCAACAAACATGTTATGTATAAGCATGTGCTGAAATGAGTAAATTGTGTTTCTGCTGAGACAGTTACAGGCAGATGCATTTTATACAAAACAAGCTCCTCTGTTTGTTTTCCAAAAAAGTATTTAACATTGTTGCCTCTGCCTGCTGTTACCGTTGTGTCAGACATTGTATTTTGGGATTTGTTAAGTCAATGTGAGTCTGCCTACATGGACACCAAAAAATCCCTCATTAAGCAAGTGATGGGTGTCATCCTCAAAAACACCCACATATACATTTGAGCTGTGTGTCATTTAAGACACTAATAGAATTTGGTTTGACTATTTTCCACAATAGATCTATAGTATAAAAAATATGGAATGAAAATCTCAAGTACAAAGAAGCTGAATCTTCCACTGGAGGGATACTGATGTGTGGAACATGATGCTTTTCAGAATAAGACACTGCCTGGAAGCTGATGAACAGTGTGTGTGATTACTTTTGTCAGACCCTTCATAAATGTACAATATTGGAAATGTTTGGAATAATAAAAATAGACATGTCATTGTCATATGTCATTTCTTTACAGTTTTTAGTCTCCCTCAAAATTGGTCTTAAAATTTTATGAATAACCATTTTCTTTCATCATAATGCTAAAATTCCTCATCCAGTATCGTGTTTCGTGACAGCATTGGTTGTGTCATGCATTTGTGTGAAACACGACTCGGCTCTTCACCTCCTCGCAGTTTAACCTTTGGCCTTTGACCTTTGACCTTTTTCTAGGGAAGAAAATGAAATCCAACAAGAGTGAGAAGACCAATGCAGGTAATGGACTTGATCAGCCTATTCATGCTCTTTATGTGGTGAGCATGAGCTTGTATTTAAGCCAATTTCTTCTCCTTGCAGAAAAAGTTTCCATTTATGTGCCGAACATCCCAGAGCCAACAAGCAGAGCTGAGCTCATGAAGTGTATGAGCAAGTTTTGTTTTTTCCTCAATTAATTTAATGTTTAGCGATATTTTCTTGGATTTATTAGAAAAAACAACTATTGCGCGATTCTCTCCCGTAGACTGGATGAATTTGTCTTTGGATGATAAGACTGCCAACAAGATGCTGTGGATATCAGACAGCGGGTCTAAGGTGTGTCGTAGAACTAAGGAGGTTTGTCCTGTCCTGGATCGACCAGAGAGATATGAATACTCTCCACAGGTAAGTCAGAAAATAACACAAAACAGCTTCAGACTATATGGTAAAGAAACAAAGGCTGTTTTTTTTTCACTTTTCTTCCTTTTTTATCTCTTCAAAGGTGGTGTGCAAAGAGGTTATTTGGAACGCGAGGGCTTACTGGGAGGTGGAGTACTCAGGGTGGGTGGTAATTGGAGCCGCTTATGAAGGAGCAGGAAGGAGGGCAAGTTCTGGGCCGAGTGGGCTCGGAGAAAATGAGGAGTCCTGGGGTCTGTGTTGGGCAGGAATGCGTTACCAGATCTGGTTCAATGGTGTAAACAAAGACATAAGCGATGTCCCATACTGCTCCACAATCGGAGTTTACATCGACCAGCCAGCAGGAATTATAAGCTTTTATGTTGTAACTGGCGAAGGGGCAGAGAGGGAGGTTAAGCTGCTGCATAAAGTGAAGACTACGATTGAGAAACAGATTCTTCCAGGTTTCTGGATGGGAATCGAATCCTCATGTACAATACTAAAGAGACCAGCATGAATTACTAAAGCTGAAAACTGATCAGATCTGTATTGATTCAAGGATTCAAGGATTCAAGGAACTTTATTTGTCATACCAACACACATCTACACATGGGGTGGTACGAAATTTGCTCTCAGGTACCGGTTTTAAGCCACAATAAATATATAGAGTAAAATATAAAAATAAAATAAAATGTACACATCTGATATAAAATATAAAAAATGATGATGAAAATTGATGATGCTACAGTCAGGTTTTGACACTTAATACTGTGGTGAACATATTATTCACATATTCCTGTGATTCTTATTTATACCTAAAATGATTTTAAATCACAGTTAATCAAAAACGCATCAGTTCTGCTCTGTTTGTGGAAGTTGTTAAAAGAAAACCATTTATTGTTCTTAGACTTTTGTTTTTCTGAAAAATATTTTTCCAATTTTTACATACTTTTTTGTCTGTTTGTCCTTTATTGGGTATTCTATGTCTGGTTCTATAGTATCAGATTAGATATTTATGTACTGATGATGATATTTATGAATGATGAGTGACTTTATGGAATCTGAAATAAAGAATGTATATCTATATATCTATGCATGCTTAATACAATTACTTTTAAATTAAAATATTCTTCTCCCTTGTCATGTTTGTAATTTAAGTATTTTGGTGACATTATAAAACTCTAATTTTGCCTTAAAGAAAGGCAACAAAATCCGCTGAATATCAAATTCTCAACAGACGACCAGTGAAAATGTATTTAGCCCCATGACCCCATTTACAGCTTCTCATTTTTCTGTCTGTGATCATTCTCTTATGGGTGAAGGCCTTTGTGTGTGCTTATGATACCCTCTCACACACACAGAGCTCACAGCATCGATCCCGTCTGGATTTGGATTCAGCCGAGTAAAGAAGAAGCACTGAGAATCTCCCCCTCCGGGTTAAAGGGGCTCACTTTGATATGTGAGAGGCTCCAGCCTTAAGATCACTTTCCTATTTGACAGGTGGGCCTCAACTCCAGCCACCTTCACACCTAAAGCTTGAGCTCCACAGGAACTAAAAGTGGGGCACACTGACAAACAGAACATTCACACTCCTGGAGGCCCAATGCATCACGCAAGCTCATTTAACAAGCGCCAAGCCTACACGCAAGAGTCATGCCAGTATTTCATTGACTTTAACTGCCATCATTCCTCTTACATACTGTACAATGCAGGTCATGTCTGACATACAAATGTGTATGAAGTCATATCAACCTTCAGCACTGACACTCTTCCATAAGATAAGATAAGATAAGATAAGATATTCCTTTATTTATCCCACAATGGGGAAATTTCAAGTCAGCAGCAGTTCTGATTCACACATACAAGATACAGTTCACACATACAAAGAAAGGGAATAAAAAATATAAAATATATATATGTTTACATGTACAGTATATACAAAAAATAATGTATGGTGAAAGAATGAAAGAATGAGGTGATAGAAAGGCTATTGCACATGGGGGAAAATATAAATATATATGAAATATTGCACTTGTTCCTTTTTCTTGGTCTTTGGTCTACTGGGAGCAGATTTGGTTCAAAATAATCCACATTAGATTTAATATTGGCTAAAATCTATATTTTTACAGTAACAAATGATCAAAAGAGAATGTGAAATGGGTGGAGAATTATCAGCTGAATCTGCAGCTCCCTGTTTTATCTTTAAAGTGATTCAGTGTTTAGCTGCCCGGCCAGACTGTTTTGGTTCACCCTCATAGTTCTCATGGCAACAATATCGGCCGTAGCAGGTAGCTGTTTTCAGCCTAAAAGCTCCAAAAACCCACTGCACACTCCCTGCTAAGCACCAAATGCTACACAGACAGTTAGAGACGAGAAATTAGTGGAGCATTGAGCAGCTACAGAGCCAGATAAACATTTGGCTCTATCTGCCTCAGGGGTTGGTAGAGACCAAAAATAGAGCTAAAAGAGAATATTGGACTTACACTCATCAGGTGTCGAGAAACACGACTCCAGATGAATGATAAGGTTGCTCTGTAACTGCTGAATGATGTATAGAGAAGCAGCTGTTGCTATCAAGTTCTTCATATCAACTTGAAAAGAGATGATATGTCAATGTTGTGCTCATAACTTTTTGCTTTCTCTAAGTGGCCAAAACAATCAGTTATTGCAGGTGTAACAATAAATATATGCTGTCTTTCTAATGATGCTCAGAATCATTATTTGAACTTTATTTGTACTTTCTCATTTTTTTATGACAAGTAAAATCCTCCAAATTCATGAGCAATGTACTCAAAGTGTAAATATTTTGTAAAACATCTATTTTTATTTGCATTAAATCTTATTTGAAGGTTAATGTAATGACAGATTGTTTAATCTCATGTGTAACAGTTCCTTTGGATGCAAAGTCCCAGGGGGATACTTGATAAATGTTTTTACACAGAAGATAGAAGTTGTCACTCCTCATAAACAGAATGCACTTCATAAATTTAAGAAAAATAAATAACAAAGATGTGTTTCACTCATGTTAAAATAAACAAATATCTTGTTACATAACCGTACATATATAACTCCTGAAGCACAGCTGTGACCAAAGACACCAAAGTATGATTTATGCAGTGTTTACTGTGATGTGCATAAGTGAGTATTTACAGTCGGTGGGCTTAACAGTGAAACCTATGTGACAGGTACAAACATCCATCGTGGACTGAAGAAAACACAAGTGGAGCCTGGGATCCAAGAATAATCACACCCAGAGCGCCAGCGCCCTATATATTTGTATCTGGATGGGATGTATCTGGATGAGTTTATGCTAGGCGTGTGAGTGAGTGGTAACTCTAGGCTCATGTGCTGAGCATGGTATATGCTATATAAGTGACACATATAGCATGACACATAGGTTGGGGGCGGGGGTGTCCCACATTTCATGTTGCTATGCGCAACACTTTGCACACAAACAAACACTCTGATTATAAGTGAATAGAATCTTCAAATCAAAGTTTAAAGTGTCATATGTCTAATTTATTTACAGCATTAAAGATTTAAAACATTTTTTCTCTGTTGTCTTCCAGAATTAATGAGCTTCGTGTGATCACATGTGCAGCAGCTCAATGAAAAGCATTCAGTAGCTGGCTCTGACTTACATCTACTCAATGTGCTCCCATGGTACTATTCCCACCTGGTCCAACACCAGCCTATCGATGATATGCAGCACTCATTTATTTTGACACTATTGGTCCCGGTAGATTTACTGTCATGTAGTTTTTGGCCCACGTTCAACCTGTCAACCATGTCTGCGATGGCCTGGTGGGAGCATCAGTTACATGTTGTTCTCTGCCTCCTCTCTCCCCTGCTTGTGTGTGTGTCAGGACAAAACACACACACACACACACACACACACACACACATATACACATGCACCATTTTCATTCACCTTCACTGTGCCTGTTGTCTGTTATGCACATAACTAAAGATACCATCATGTCATGTGGTGCTTCTGTAGTCCATACAGCACATGGCACTTTGATTCTGGGTCAAGGTTTGTTAATGGTTTTCTGTTCTGTCTCAACAGTGTAGTTTAATACTGTTTGGACGAATGGAGAGAACCACATTTATAGTGAAAGCTGTCTAAATGTATCTATGTGTAATGGTACAAGTGTGTAAAATGCAAGATACAACAGGTAATTTGGCTTTTACTGGGCCTTTATATCCAACAGCAAAGCATCCTCAGCTTTGCTCATACACTGTATACTGTAGGAGCGGTTGAATTCTTTATGATCGAATTGACTTGAATGTTTATCCTTTATCATCATTATTCAAAATATGGGCTTGTTACGTGATAACCCCAACAAATTGGCAGGAGTTTTAAACAACAAACATCACTTGTACTTGCGCTTGTCAATGAATTTAACAGCTACGACAAGTTCCACTGTTGTGTAATCACAATTTTTAGATCTGTTTTGTCATCATTACTCCATTTGCAGTATCTGGCACTATATTCTGGGTCCATTTTCCTCAAATACCACCACATAATTGTGAAATGGGGTATCTTTAGTTTGGTTAAATTAAGGATCTGAACACATCTTTGAACACTGAAAATGTATATTTCTGGCTGTGACCTGTGAACAACCACTTTTGGTCAATTGGGCATTCTTCATTGGTGAAAACAACAGCCTCATCTTCTGTTCAAAGTGATGCGTTACAAGCCACACATGTGGAACTGGCCTCTGTACACATATTCTACCCCACAATTGGCCTGCAACATCATAGAGCTTTTTGTTTTTCCTTTTTAGCCAAATTTAATATATGTTATCTGATGATTCAAATATTTTCTGTAAAACTATCAGTAGAAACTATTTGCGATATATAAAATTGTTAAACAGCTCCACCTGCTGGATTGTTGTTGTTTGTGCACAACAAAAGGCAAAACAAGTGATACTCAGTGTGGACCGTCTGCATGTTGAACTGGATTTTACTGACTCATTTACTCATTTACTGACATTATTACAGCATATTGTAATAAAGACAGACCAGGGTGTCAATTTCCAGTGCGATCAATCAATAAAATTGAAATATTGATTAATCCCACTCATTAGTCATATCTATATTAAAATAATTGAAAAAATTTCATAGCTTGTATCCATTTAAATATGATACAGACATTTATCATTCATGAACTCTGCAACACACAGAGGAGTAAAATATAAATGAAAATTGGAAAGTGCCTGAACACACAATGTGTTGTGTAGAAAATATCAAATTGTTCATCATCAAAGAGATAATTGAGACGTTTTAAAATTCTGAATAATCATATTAATGACGGTGAAATTTTGTCAAGTGACACTTCTAACGTCAAAATCTTACATTTGAAAACAGACACAGCTGAGAGGAGCCAGCTGGTTAAATCAGAGTTACCAACTCTGCGACTAAATAGGTGGCAAGCCAGTTTTTTAACAATCTATTAAAGTATTTATTGGTTGAATTTGTTGGTTCATTTAAAGGTTTCACTTAATTCATTCATATGATTATTTATTTCGCAATCCTAATCTCACTGTCTTTTATCAAGAACACCATCTCCCATGAGCGCTGAAACCATTGTGTCTGTTTCCTGAATGAGAGCGCCCCACAGGTTGTTCAGTGTGTAACAGGAGAGGATAAGTAGCCACGCAGCTGTCTGTCAACAGGCCTGATTGTGTAGCATCCTAAAAAGGAGGGGTCGTAAATATCTGGAGGCAGACTGATTCGTCCCCTGTGAGAACTGGACATCTTGGGCATCTGAGGTCACGACCTCTCGGGCCCAAACCAAATGGCCTGGACATGTGAGATACTAATTATAAGATGGCATGATTACTATTTTAGTGTTGAGCAACGGATTGAGTGTTTTACGCCGTGCTTGAGGTTGCAGGATTTTGAACAATAGCGTTTCTAGACGCAGCATGGGGCATCTTTCAGCACTTTATTCATACATTTAAATATGGCACCACCTACCAGCCAGGCCTCTAGGATGCTTTCCTGTGAGAGTAATTTTAGACATGACTTTTCTCCTATCTCCTTGTTCTTATCATAACTCTTAAAATGCCTTTGATATCTTCCTCTTGTACAGCAATAATACCAGCTCTCCTGAGGCATCTGTGGTGGCCCGCCGCTGAGCATCAGCTCTCATTTTTCCTTTGAATGCTTCTCTTTCTGTCTGGGTTTTTTGATATTATTCATGAGAAGAAATGCTCCCACTCTTCTCACCTTAAAGCATTTCACCCCTGTTTTCTTACAGCAGGATTAGCGAAGCACCAGTTTTCCTTGTGTGCAGCAGGCAAGTCGAGTGTGTTAGAGGTACTTCAGTTTCTATCTTGAGAATATTTGAAGAAGAACTCCACAAGACGCTGACTCAGTGCAGCGGAAAACCTAAACAAGAGCCCGCCATCTGGGAAAATGCTTTTGCCTAATTGTGGAAACCTTTAACGTCTAGACTGATTAATTATAAAACACTGAGATTATGTCTGAGATATCTTTGACTATTTTATTCATGTAGTTCATTCTAAATGGTGTGTCAAATATTCTTTAATTTAGTTAATACTTTTTAAACTTTTAATAGATATATATGATCTTTTTTTTGTGAAATATGCACTTTTTCCATTAACAAATGATAAATTCAGTGAATATGTTCAGTCAAATTGATCTATTACAGCTCTGAGCACCTTGGTTAGATTATTTGCTGTATTCTACAAATTGTATTCATTAGTTTCTATGTGAAGCAAAAGCTTTAAGCCTTTGTACTCAGATGTGACAGCGAACTCTACATACTCTGAATGGTTGGGCCTTTATTAAATGTCATGGCATCCAAATCTTTAATCGCCATGAATCTAGATCCAAATACCTTAGAAGTGAAATTCAAATCATGCAAGGGGCAGTGACGAAGAATAGGAGAACAGCTGTTTTTTTGTAAATTCCTATGTCACAAACCCACACTCAGCAAATGACAGAGAGGCTGTCAAGGGCATGGTGAGAGGGAGGGACATTGAAGAAGAAAAAGAAGAAGAAGAAGAGGAAGGGGGGGAGGAAGAAAGAAGGGGCTCACAGAGAGTGCACTGTTAGAGGACAGAAAAGCAGACCGAGTGTCAACAGCCAGCGTAGGTAGATCACCGGACGAACACTGCAGCTACAAGTCCGAACGGAGATAAAGGGGTGAGAAACAGAGAGGGAGATTCACACGTACACGAGGACGAGAGCGGAGAGTAGCAGGAGAGCTCTGTGACTGTTTGGGCTACAGGAGCTTGTGGTGGCCAGGAGGAGGGCAGCCAAGCCTGAGGAGATGCTGTGAGGAAGAGTGCCAAGTGATGGAGCTTGAAGCAGTCAGCAGGCGGGCACAATTAGTCAGGTACAGCAATATGGCATTTATTATGATTCATGTCTCATGTAATTCTGAGCAGCATTTAAACACTTAAAAACCACACAGAGAGACATGAGTGTGGGTGTATTTCAGTAGCACTTTATTAATCCTGTATTTCCATTCATTTGATAAGTTTACAGAAATATTCTAGTTTGTTATATATTGAACAAAAAGAGTGCCGTTCTGTAAGGTTACCTGTATGATAAAGCAGCAAAGTGATGTATTGACTGCAGCTGAACTATTACAGGCCCGCCAGGGTTTTTTTTCTCAGCTTTGCCAAGCTGTGACATCCCAGCTGTATTTACCCTGCAACTTTCATGCCTCCTATAGCCTACCCCGACTGTCTAAAGCCATATGAAACATGATTGTACAATAATGCAGTGTCCTCATAAGGCAATCTTCTCAGCCAGTGAAACAATTAATTGTGTCTGACGTCACCACTTTACTTATCAAGGTCAAAAGTATAGTGATAATTTTGCTGACATTAAAAGGCATGAGAATGTAGGAGACATGCAAATGTTTTTGTTCACGGAGAGGGAGGATATTTTGCGGGCCGATGTATTCAACATGCTCTGTGTCCAACTTCACATGATGCTCCAGAGTCCTTGGGCACCACAAAGCGCACTCTGTGTGGTACACAAACCCACCATTTGTCCTCCCCTCCATCCCTCTTTAGCATTTTAAGTCTTCTCCTCCCCGAGCAAGTGACCCCCGCTGATTAAGAAGGAGATTTTCCAAATATTTCACAACACCCACGTAACCCCCAGCGGCTATGAGGTTGTTAGTCTCTCCTCTCCTCTCTCACAAAGACTTGATTGTTTTTTTCTCATTTACTCCATGTCTCACTTGTGGAGGACTGTGGTTGATGCTGACACAGTTTGCGGCAGACAAACCATGTCGAACCTCTGGGTCACCCACGAGTGCTTGTGGTGGCTCAGTGTGAGATGTTTCTCATGAATTTTTATCCCCAAGTTCATCTGTACTGCTTTTTCATGAAGGTCAACAACGACTGTGCGGTGAAGATGTGAAATGAAGCTACAGCAGGTGAAAATTAAAGAAGCTCAGAGTCCGTTTTTAAATCGAAATAAGAATTGTTTTCAGTAATCAAGTGAGTGTGGAAATGAAGTGATTACGTTATTAAACAAGACCAAACACACACACAACTACACATTTACCTTCAACATGCCAGTTTATTTCATCTGCTCCACTCTCCTGTATTTTAGTTTCCAGTCCTCAGCAGTCCATGCATAATCTCTGGCATTTATAAGTAAATGTGGAAATAATCCTAAAGCTTGAGGATTCAGAAACATTTAAAAGATGTTGTGACATGTAAAGTGAAGAAGATATATTCTGCACTACTTCTAGCAATCACGTTGAGGCAAAATTATGTCATTGACCAAGTTAACTCCTTTGTACAAAAGCACAGATTTCCTTGAGTTGTACCCCATTCGTTGGTCTACTTCACCTTTTGTACAGAGGAATAAAGTTGGTCACTGAGTGTCACTGAAGCTTTCTGATTATTTCCAGGTTTATGTGAAAATATTAGAGGTTGTTCTCAGATTTTTGGACCCCACTCACATATATACATACATATACATACATGTATAAACTATAAATAGATAAAGTAGTTATAGTAGTCAGTAGTATATACACATATAGATAGATATAGATATAGATATAAATAGATGTAGATAGATAGATGTAGATATAGATAGATGTAAGGAACTGATGGTTGCTGTAATTCATTAGGGAATATGATACTTCATACAGCTTTATAAGCAATTTAAGACGGAAGAACACAAAACAAGAACAAGAAAACTGGCCTAGCATCTGTGTGGAATAAATTGCAATGTAAATAAACAACAAATGAGTATGTTATATAATTACTGGGTTGTGTGAAGATGCAGTTGTAAGAAACATGCTGCCATGTGACCTGAGGAACATAACCAAATGTGCTGATTGAACCTAGCGGTCACATGCCTGAAGAGACAGCATGACACTACAGAAAAACACAAACCGGTCACACAGGGCAGGTCTCCCCTCCCTACACATTTGTCTTCAACATGCCACTTTACTTCCCCTGCTTCACTCTAATGTATTTTGGTTTTCGGTCCTCAGCAGTCCATGCTGCAGTTCTGCAGTTTGGGACACATTCCAAATCACTCTCAGTCTGTCATACCAGCCCGACCCTGCTGCCAGATTGGTTTTCACACAGTCCTGGGCCCCTCCCTGCTACCACGGCGACGCAGCTGTCACCTGTCAGTTTCATGGTGGGGATGCGCACTGGCCTGTTATGGCCCAGAATAGAATTGTGGGAGAGTTTTGCTGTAAGTGGGAGAGCACAACGCCAAGTCTCTGAGAGGATGAACAGTTGACTTGGAAAAAAATCTCAACTATACTGGAATGTGGCATATGTGTGCTCGGAGGTTACGGGGATGCTGTTCGTGGGAGTGACTGACTGTTTCTTCAGAGAGAGACTCTGGTTCAGACTGTATTGGTAAGACCCAGCGTCTGAGTGTCACTACCAGTTGCAACCAGTTAAATTAAATGTGTAAGCAGAGTTTCAGTATAGGGAAGTGTCTGCTCAGAGACTGTGTACAAGTGTGGATCTTTTTATTATGGGATTTCTTGACTCGATTGTGCTTTTTTTTTTTCAAAAATCCATTACTATTCTGTTATTAAGCCATTGTGACGTTGAATGAATTGGATGAATACTTTCTTAACTATAAACACAACTGTGAAACACCCTGTTGAAAGTTTAGAGTAGACTTAAATTTGGGTACAAACACTGCAAAAATCTGTGATAATCATCTTATATATGATAATATTTCTGTTTCCACTGCAGAATGGATGACCACGACAGAGTAAGCCAAGCATCCAGCGTGGCCACCATCTCCTACTTTCCTGTCATAAAGGTTTGCATTTTCATCATTATGTCCACTTATCATGACACTGTTTATGAATATAAATGTGCTATTCTCTCTTCGGGCAACAGGAAAACGATGGAAAGGTGCAAGCATTTGGGAAAAGATGTCAGGCTGCCAAGAGGGACCCCAACTGTGCTGTGGTCATCAGAGGATGGCTCAACAAGAAAGTAATTTTTCCAAACATGACCTACTTAACAACCCCACCATTGCATGTAGAAGAATGTGTGACTGAGTAAAGCAAAGATCTAATGAATCCTCCTTCTGCAGGATAGCTCCGGTTTGAAGCTATGGAAGAGACGCTGGTTTGTCCTCTCCAACTACTGTCTATTTTACTATAAAGGTACACAGCTTGTATCCCAGCACTTTGTCTGGATGAAAGTTTTTCATGTGTTCTGATTGTACCACTAAGCATTTCTTCTTTTTGTTCCCTAACTCTCTGTCCCCTGCCAGACAGTAGAGAAGAATCTGTGCTGGGCAGCATCCCACTCCCGAGCTACAAAATCCTGTTCTGCACACCGCGAGAATGCAAGAACAGAAAGTTCACCTTCAAGGTATCATCATTTGGATACTCAATAATCAATATACTGTATTCACCATATGTACTGTTCAACAAATCAAGGACTGGGGATCCAGGGGAATAATAACAGTGTAACATTGTGAATGATGTTTGTAAAACTAGGTGGTGCATCAGGGAATGCGCTCTTATTTCTTCAGTGCTGATACTCAGGAGGATATGTTGGGCTGGGTCCGAGCCCTCAGTCAGTCTGCTCTAATGGAGTCAGACAGCTCCCTGAACAGGTACAGCACTATTTACAACGGACAAGAGATGGAAATGTCAAACATGAGCCTCATCTCTGCATCTCTGATCTTTTCAGGCGTTGCTCAAGTTATCAGGATTTCACACAGATAGGTGGCAGCAGTGAATCAGTGGACTTCCCTAGACCCCCTTCTGATGGAGATGGCCCCTCCCAAAGACACAAGCATGTCAGTAGGACTCTGAGCGAACCGAGTCGGCTCAGTGGTGGGAGGATGGGGACGTCGCACTCAGAGCACAGGGGGAGGCGTAGTGTGCATCACAGAAGCAGCAGGTTGTCAAGTCCTCTCTGTGTGCGAAAGGCACATATTTAAATCTCGGTGGTTTACTTAAAAGGAATATCATCTATGAAAGGCCCCACGTTAGGCAATCTGCTCTGTTTTCTCTGATGTTTTCGCAGCCCTTCAAACAGATCTCCCAGCCCTCCTGACTTTCACAGACAAAGACTTTGTGGTCCAAACCAAGAGGAAGATTCTTTCCCCGGCCAAAACACACCAGAAATCATGGGAACAGGTTCTTTGACCTCAAGAGGTCAGCTGGGATCGCGACCTCACACACCAGTGGGAAGGGTCGACATTCGACCCCACGATGACCCGCTCATGGTGCCACAGACCCTGTACTACACACCTGCCTCACCTAAGCTGGAGTTCAAATCCACTCCAAACACTCCAGTCACAGAAAGGTGGCAAAACCTGAGCAAGGTCAGCACTATTTTATTTGAAATAAACATGTCATTATATACTGTGTAATAGGTTTATTAGAAGCACTACTTTTCCATCTACTTAAGCGAGGAAATTTGAGTGTTTCGGCTGAATTTGCTTTGTTTTAAAGGGACATTCCAACAATTTTACATATAACATGAAAGAGTCTGATTCTACTTCTTTATGTGCAGAGGAAGCTGGTGTCATCAAGGGTTATTATTCTCAAAGCTTGATCCATACTAGAGACTCAAAGTCAGAATATTTCTGCTGCTCCAATTTCTGTGATTGTGTCCCCCAAATGGGAGTACAGCACTTGATCGCTGGAGAACCCCTTTAACATTCATTGTCTTTCATTGTTTACAGCCTACGCCTACATATGGTTCTGTCCATCATATCCCGAGTGGGAGAAGACCTTTAGGAAAGGTGATTGAAGTATGAACAATACATCAGAATATCCAGACTAGTGTGAAGCACATCACACTTAATGTGCAAAGTTAAAACAGAATTATTGATTATTCATCTGTTAAGATGGATTTGACTTATCCTGCACAGTAATACAGTGTGTATAATGCAATGTGTTCTCTTTTCGTATGCATGCTGTCTCCTCCTCCAGAGCTACTCTACAGGGGCAAATGCAGACTTACTGCCCCCTTTGCCCCCCTCATCGAGAGCCGCACATGCTCCACAACTCCCACACCACCACCACCACCACCATCATCACCATCACCGCAGCAATTTATCTGTTTGTGTGCTACCGCCCGCTCTGGTACAGCCCGCTCCGCTGCGCTCTGTGTTCTCATGTTGTCTTGTGTGGTACGACTTTAAAACTGTGTTCTTTTGTTGTGTTGTTAGTATACGTTTGTCACCTCAGAAATGTTGCTTGTGTTGTGTGTTGTCTCTAACAGTGCAGATTTTTAACAAATGGACTGTCAATGGACATGACATAGTCCTGCACTGGTATGTGTATGTCTGTTTTATGTCCATGTCACTGTACTATATTGTCAATGCGCATTGTGTCAGTTTTTGCTTGTGACTAATAAATATTTGTTGTGTTAAATTGTAGTTATATGTGTTTTGTCTAATTGTGATGACTTCTGCCATGATGCTAAATGAAATGTGTGTTATGTGAAGCAGCAGTTTGCCAGATTGCAATTGTCTGATGAAAACGTATTCGGGATCATTTTCTGACAAATTCATGATCAAACTCATAGTACATGACTGTTGCCTCTGCTTGTCTCACCCAGAGCGTTGGAGCTTTACATTTAAGCATTAACACTGAAGTTTACAAGCATTAATCTACACCAAATGCCCCAAATATGTACTAACAGTAGTGAGCACATAGGATTTCATAAAAAATATTAAAACATGATGTCTTAACAGTCACATATTGATAAAAATCTGTTGGGTTTCAGGAAGAGGTGAAATCCAAAAAACAATGTTTCAAAATATTACTGTTTAACAAAATGATAACCTTGATGCATTTCAGGCACCGAAGCCTGACCCGAGGGAAAACCCACCTCTTGAAAGTGATGCAGATGTGAGTTTTCACCTACCAGAGTACAGTGCTGTTGTTTATCGTCTCATCAGACATTTGTCTCTGACTAGGCATCGGCTTCATTTTGATTTTCCCTCCTCAGGCTGTGTTGACGAGGTTGTGTGGGTGTGACAAGCTGCTACAGTCTCTGTCTGTTGAGCTGGCCCAGCTACAAATGGATAAGGTCAGTAATTAACCCATAAGACTACAAATATGAGGCTATATATTGGATAAATTGGTAATTCAATAGTTTGTTCAAACTAACCAAACACATTGAGAGTTAAGCTCCAGCTCAAAAAATTTACATGTGAATCGTTTTAGTTGCATCCATGAAAGCACACTAAAATATTTATTTTCTAGTACTGTATTTTGTCTATTTGGGTGGTTAATAGCAATAGTAGACAGTGTATTCTAACTGTTTTATTGTAACTGACTTAGAATAAAAATAATAAAAGCTTTTTTCCCTGTTGCAGGACAGCGTCCACTGTGCGTTAGAGGTGTCCAGACTGCAGCTGGAGGAGTGGAAAAACCAGGGGCCCAGGGCCCAGGAAGAAGTACTGACCCAGAAGGCTTTGCTCCAGGAAGAGCTGGTGACAATCCGGGCCAGAATGTGCGATGTATCATTGGTGCGTTATACACTCTACATAAGTAGTTTATTTTTATGCCATTAATCATCAAACAGCACTTATTTTTATATTCATTATCTATGTTATTATTATTAAAAAATCTTCTAATCTTTTTATTCAGGAAATGGAGAGGGTGTGGAGTCAGTATGAGAGAATGGAGAGCGAACTGTCAGTTATCCGTTCACACCTTCAGCACATCTGTAACTTTGGATTGCCACAGGTATTTATAGAATACAAATTGCCTACTTTTTCATTAGCATATTAAGCTAGGTTACTATATATGCACTCCATCTGCTGCAAAACTTATCTATCTCACCCAAACATCTTTGTCTAAATCATTTAGGCTCATGTCTGAAGATGCTCCTTTGTTTCTTTTTGTCAGGATCAGTCTCAGGCCCAGAGGGAGCTCTGGATGATGGAGGACATCATGGCTGGACTAAGGATCAACAGGGATCACTTCCGCTTCCTGCTGGGACTACAGAGGCACCACAGTAAGCTTCAGCTCTCCTTCACCGTAATGTTTAGTGTGTGGTTCATGTAGAGGTTTATACTGTATAATTATACCCGTAGAGTGTTAACAGTTGGTCTGTTTAGAGCTGATTATAGCAGTTTTGTCTCATCCTTTATCTGTGAATATTTTAAATATATTCATGGATGAATGGATGGATGGATCAAGAATTCATGGATGGAGTTAGCTAAACGGGACAATAATATATCTGAAAATACAGCCATCCTATCAGCCTAATGCTCAAGGCTTCAATGCAGAGGAGCCTCTCAGTTTCAAATTTCAAAAAGCAAAAATCCTCTTTGCACAAAGGAATGAATGAATCATAGCTTATGGGTGAACTAGTCTGAATCTTTTCATCACCTCAGCCAATAAGAAATGTGTACTGATGTCCCATCGTACACATTTTAAACTCATGAGAAATTGCTTCTCGCTTCCATTTGAGGCCGCCAATGCATGAAGTTGCCAGGTTCATCTCCATTATGCACATGAAACCCGACAATAGATGAACAGTGTCAGCACCGTGACCTTTTCTGTCTCCCCCTCAGTGTTCCAGCCGGCAGCTCCACATCCTGGATCTCCTGGCTCTCCCACAGAGAGGCTCCAGAGTGGACTGCCAATGGTACGTCTCCTGTCCATTGTTCCAGTCACCCCTGGCGTTTGCTCTCTGCTTATGAACAAACAATTATTGTCCACTCGAGGCAAAGGTTAAAACCATCTGCTGGCATCTGCTATCACGATCTTTGAGTTCTACAGGTGTTTTCTTAGAGCGTGGCCATAGCATTAGGCTTTTTATTCACAAAATGTGATAGATTCTGGACAAGCTGTGCGGTACTTTAATTTCTACAACATAGAGATCTAATTACTGCTAATGAATTTGTGATGAAAACTCTTTGGAGTTTGTCATGATGTCAACTGAACAGCAAGATTTACAAACGAGTTGCCTTCATCCAATTAACACTGACTCTAATACTGTAGATAAAACTGTTTTTGACTGCTGGGATGACCAGTTGCGTTGCGTCGTGACCAGGATTGACACGACGTCTTTAAAATACCTTGAGACGTGCAGTGTCTTATTCAATCTGGTATGAAAAATCGTGACTTCACAGTTTTAATCACATCCTTTGTGACAATGAACCCCTGCAGGACGTGGAACAGGAGCCTCCAATTCGCCCACCATTACCCCACAATCTACAGGAAAGCCACCAGAGCAGAGATCAGGGTCATGGCTGGACAGAGTCACCGTATGAGGTGTGAAGTATTGACATCATCAAAGAAAAACATTATCAAGTTTGACATTTTTTAAAAACATGTTGCCTCTGCTTTGTTTCAGGGAATCTACAGCCACACTGTTGATCCTGTACAGAGGAGAGGAAACAGCCAGCCTGACCTCCTTAATGTGAAAGCACAGAAAGACGCATTCGGTTGGCACAGATATACTTGATACAAATAGAATCCATGGGAAGAGTGATATTAATACAATGGCCTGCAGATAATATTTTCTGACACAGCTAATATTAAACAGCTTCAATAGGTGTTTTATGCAAAAGGCTCAATCATTTTTTCAGTACCCACCGGCTTTGTTTTCCACCACCCTCATATTTCCTGTATCTCTTTCTCCCTGTCACTATCTCCTCCCACCCTTCTCCTCCTCTTTCCTCTATTTTCATTTCACCTTTAGAATCTCAGTCTGGTTCAAAGTGGATCCCACCAGATACAACGAACCAATCAACCAAGGTTTGATTCTTCATGATCTCCTATTTGCTGGTTAACTATATCTGGATGCACACAATGTCATCCAAAAACGCTCCAAATATAGAAGCAGTCAAAGCTGATTTTTCCTCATTGCAATCACAGCCAAATTCCAATTCTTTGATTCTCTCATCTTCCTTTGCAATTAGGGCATGTTGCAGTGCCTGTGGTGGGCGAGAGGGGGAGGCAGAGGCTCGTGTCTCAGTGCAGCAGCACTGTCTTGTCACTTGTGCCACTCAACCCCCCTCCCTTTCTCTCAGGCTCACACACATTCATGCATACTGTATATGCAAACGTGCACATGCAAGCAGCCATACATACACTCATGCACGAATGCACCTCTGCACAAACAGATGCAGACACACTGCCGTAATGATCATCTTGATGTTCGTAGTGTATCCGATATGCATGTCGTGGATTCTAGTTCTTGCTTTATTTTTTCTACGTGCATATTGCTGAGGTGCAGGGTTCACAAATGCCTCATATCCTAAGCAGCCTATATCTTTTCTAGAAGATGAAGATGAGTGAAGAGGAGCAGATTGAGCGGATGAAGAGGAATCAGGAGAGGTTGATAAATAGGAAGAAACCCCCAATATCTGCTCCTGGTGCCCAAACCCAGAGTCAAAGTTCAGAGACAAGAGAGGAGGTCTGACACCACATTAATTGGTTCTAACTAACTGAATCACTTTGTTATATTATTTACCAATTTAGATTTATCACTCTATCTTTTCCTCAGGCCCCCTTTCCTTTGAGGGTGACACGAGTTGTTACAGCTGTGCTGCCGTCCTCTCTCGTGGCCAGAAGGGTTTCTGTTGAGGATCCCCCACCTGAGCTTGACACTCCACTGCCTGAGCAGATCCCACCTGAGATGCAGCAACGATTGGCTGAGCAGAAAAAATTTTTAAACAAGCCACCCAGGCGTATGTTGCCAGAGAGTCCTGAACTAAACCAGTCCTCAACACAGACGCACCAGGATCAGCCCGTTAAAAAGACAAACAGGCAGCAGCACCAGGGACTACTGAGGTCCACCAAGAAGGGGTCACAGTCAGAGGGGAGCAGACCTGAGCCCACAGAGACCTCAAGGGGCCAAGGTCGGGACCAAGCAGGCTTAGGAAATGGAAGTGTGAGCTTGGACGTCGGGGTAAGGAAGAATGAAATAAAATGAAAAGAAATGAAGACTCATATGATTAAAGTACATGCAGCATATTCAGAAAGATGATGCCATAACATGAAATTTTATGTTTATTTTTTGCCAATTGTAGATGAGCAAATGTACAGTGTGTTACTCAACACAGTGATTACTTACAATATGTTTGGCCTTTGATTCCTTCTTAGGCTTCAATTGAACCAACGACAGAAATTTGACTTATTTGGGTTTTGAGACAGTGATACTGTGTGAAAAGTATTGTCAGCACCATTCACAACTTACAGTAGAGCAGGTGACAGTCTGCGTGTTTATCCATGTTTTACTGCTGTGGCCTCAAAGAACCCAAACAGATGCAATGTGACATTTTCCGTAGCAGACGTCTGACACATGTCATCAGTTGAAAGTCTGTAAGCATATTCTTGTAAATTTAGGAAAAAGCCATTAAGTATGTAGTTAATAAAACAAGGTTTTAAGCTGTTAAAAAGGACCTGGGGTCTCAGTAATGTTATTTTCTTCACATCATTTGCCACATATCATTGTGTAAGATAAGGCCATTGTGGTGTGCATCCTAACGTGAAACTGCTTGAACAGGCGGAGGAACGGCCCTCTGCCCCCCTGACTCCCGTCACGGACCCTGACCTCTGTCTGACCCCTGAGCAGCGAGAGGCCAAACTTCGACGCGTGGAACGAATACGGGAGAGAGTCATAAGAAGGTGGGATATTTTTTGTCAAGTTCATATATAAATTTATGTACATATGTAGTATGTATATGAAGGTCTCCACTAATTTGCTCTATCTATCTACCTACCTATCTATCTATCTATCTATCTATCTATCTATCTATCTATCTATCTATCAGCACAGTCAGAGAGAGGGCTACACACACGCAAGAAGTTCATCCAGTGCCCCTTGACACAGTGAGAAAACAAAGGATGAAATCAGGTACATATTCCCAACACAAAGTCAATAAATTAAGTATTGGCCATTAACTATTAAATTCAGCTTTATGAATAGAAGTATCTGCTGCTGACACTCTACTCATGCACATTTTTTTTCTGCTCTGTTCCCGTTTTCAGACCATGAATCTTATGATGGCCACGGAAGCCGTGGCGATAACAACATCAGAAGTCCTGCAGAACTTCACCTTTCCAGTGGAACATCTCAGGATGAAGATGAACGAGACAGACACGGGAAAAAATCCAAAAGTCAAGGCAAATTTGGGAACAGAACACAAGATCACAGTGGAAGAGCCAGGGTTGCCAAAACTAAAATCAAACGTCCAGCTTCACCCTATCATATCTCATCTATGACAGTCTACCAGAAAGATGGAGGCCAGGGATTTACAAGTTGCAAGGATGGAGAGGAGCAAAAGCTTGAAGAACCTGCTGCTGATGCTGATGATGATGAAAGTGATTTTCCATCTTCCGATCTGAGAGCCAAGTGGTTCCTCTCCACCAACCAGTGGCAGGGCTTCATACCTCTGCAGATCCCTGGCATAGACTCATTGTGCAGTGAAGAGATATCAGACACGGAGAACCAACCACTATGCTCTGATGATGTGACCAATTCCAATGAGATGTCATCCACAGTCACTGAAAGCTTAGAGAAAATGAAAGAGAACCATTCACTCTTCTATAAGATTGCATGTGATATCAGTATTTCAGACACAGATATAACTAAAAATTATGCCCAAACGACATCCAGGTCAGAGGAGGAAGAACTGCTGATCAGTGAATCTGGGTTGGATGAAGCGACCCACAATGCTGGGAGAACATCTGATGAGGAAAGCAAGAACTCCAGTCTTCATTTGCCATCAGATGTCAATGAAAATAGTCTCTCAATTGATAACAAAGTCCAGGATCCAACACTGGAACCCCAGGACAAAACAGCATCAAATACCTCAGCCAGTCCAGCAGAACAGCCATGTGTTCATGCAGAGATCCCTCAGAAAGAACGAGAAGACACCTCAAGGCAAGAAAGCCAGTTGAAAGTAAGAGAAACTACCCACGGAGCGCCTGTTCAGGAGACTGCTTCTGATCAGGCCCTGGGTGAGGACGCAAAGACGAGAGGAGAACACAGTGGGGCGAAAGAATCAGAGGACATGAAGGTGGACCAAGAGAGATCTGAAGAGCCGAAGAAATTTAGTGGTTCAAGTGAGGAGAGCAAAGAGACAGTCCGAGGACGAGGTGACAGCCACTCCATCCCTCCATCCAGCTCTTTGTTTGAGGACGGACGTGTGATTCGGAGTGCTTCTTTTGGGAAGGCACGAGTTACAGTATTAAGGACAAGTTTGTAGAGGCGAGAACAGTGATGGCTTAAGGAGCTTAAATGAGCAGTGAAGTTCTTATGAAGGACAAGAACACAGTCGAGTGATCTATGGTAAAGGAAAATGCCTGAGGAGGAGAACTTAAACTGACTGAAGGAATCTGGACCTAACTTTGGATAAGAAATGGTAAAATGGGAACATACAATATGAGAAATAATCCTAATTTTTTGTAAACTTGAATTTCCATTATTAATAATACGTGACTTGATGTGGATGCAGATAAAACAGAAAGTCTTAAGAATACTTCATGACAAAAACAAAAACAATGTGTGCAAATAAAGTGTTGTTCTTGCAGTTGATAGTAAACACCAAATACCTGTATAGATGCAGTTAAATACTGTACAACCCAGTGTTTGAGGTTAACACGTTCATTCCTCTCTAAATATGCATCTAACATAAGACAGAAATTATACATGATGGCTGCTTGTGGATGGCAACATAACCCTGTTTCTGCCACTGTAACAAAATGTGTTTTGTATCCTAAACATCCTGATTAATAAACATGCTGTGCGTCTGATATAAACACCCAGACTCCTGCACCTGATTTACATGCACAAGATATCACGTTTATGTTTTGTTCTCATTTCATGCATCCTTTTTCTTTTCTTCCTCAATGAAGGTCCCCCAGGTGCTTGGGTGCTGCTCTCTGACAAGCCCTGATGCAGAATTACATGGAGCTACTGAAAATGCCTTTGTCACTTTAAATCCTTGCCGTGTCTCAGTCGATGACATCATTGTCTGAGAACACATTACATCACCCCTTCCCAGGCTCTCTCTCTTAAAGACAGCACCACCTTATGTTTACTGGGCTACACACACACAAACACACACACATATATGCACATACACAAACAGAGAGAGAGACAGAGAGCAGCTTATCTGTTTACAAATGTGATATGAATATCAACATGCATATTAATAACAGTCCTTATGGGACTACATTTTATGTCTGGGGTGGTGAATTCACATTGTGTGGATGTAGTTAGAATCACAACAGATCCATATGGCCGACTCCACAAATGTACTGAAAAGCTACAAGTTGGCAATTAGACGTAACAACACTACATTTAAATATATTCCTGCCATAATTGAATATCATAAGCTTGCTTTTCCTACCACATTCAGCTTAATATACCAGACTGAACACTTCTTGTTTGTTTGTTTTTTAACATACAGTGTTTACATCTGAAATACACTGAATGCCTGCAGCAGAACTGTGGGAATGTGATTCTTTAAATAGGCGAATGACTGCAAATTATGGGAACTACTTCCATAATATTGTGGCAAAGAAAGTTTTATTTTTAGGTGGTTGGATCAGAATATTGGATATTATTAGCAATACCCTCATGAGCTTATTCTCTTGGTCTGAAGTTGATCCTGCAGAGCATCCCCTCACACACACACACACAGTTATAGCACTGCTTCATAATGTACAAAATAATGTATATGCATGTTGTTCATCTTATATTCTGCACTTCTATCAAATGAGTGAATTTTGGCTCAAGCTGCAGATAAAAAATAAAATGATAATGCGGGCTGGTTGCGAGTAAAATGCCCATCAGTTAGTTTGCACCGGTCTCTGATATACATACACGCTCTATAATTAATCAGGTGTTTGATTGGCCTGCGAGTGCGCGCGAGATGCGTGGCGCGCACGTAAATCACAGAGATGCGGAGAATGTTGAGAGAATGTTTCTTTAAGACCCATTACCTTCCAATCCGACAGAGGGGGAGTCTGTGGTAAGGTGGCGTATCGTCTCTCTCCGCGTCCCCCTCCTCGCCGTTTACATGTGGAAAAGAGAGGCAGAAAATAATCTTTCACATAAAGGAAGCTTCGCTCTGGTTTCGGATGAGGGGCGCAGACGCCGAAGCACCATCCGCGGACATGGACCTAAGGAATATTTAACATCAAACATGGACACTACAGGCTCCCCGCGATGACTGTGGTAAGGATGCAACTTCACGCCGCCCCATCGCAACCCAATTTCCACTGAGAGGGAAAATTACATCCATCGGAAGACGCAGAGGAGACATATGCATGCGCTCATTTAACGATTAAGGCGTGTGTGTTTGTGCATGTGTGTGATAACGAGAACCCAACATTGTGTTGTCAAGGATTGGGGGGGGGGGGGTATATCTGTGCATGTGTCTCTGTGTGGTTTGTGTGTGTGTGTGTGTGTGTGTGTGGAAGGGGAGGGAGGGGGATTACTATTTGAATAGAGGCAAATAGGCTTATATTAGATAGACTATGCAACGGTCGGTGCCTATGTCAGTGTCAGGCATTGACAGGTGTGTTGGCAGCGCACAGCACGATTTATTTAGGGCGCGCTTGCTCGCTCCCGTGTGCATACAGTTAGGTGAGGTGATAGCTACTTGAAGAAAGAGAGAGAGAGAGAGAGAGAGAGAGAGAGAGAGAGAGAGTCCTCATAAGATCATAAGATGCCACTGTATATTGGCCTACAATGTGTTGCTTGTAATTAATCATGACTGTAACTAAGCCCCTCGCTGTTGGGAGCTTTGTAGTCAAACCTCCCAGTTCGCCTCACTGCTGTCACTGGGCCTATGGGGTTGACTATAATTCTATAATGTCTGGAGCAGCAGGCCCTTTACTGAAAATGTACGATGTGCATTTTTGGGCCATCCTCCTGACGTGATGCTTTCCACAGTCTCAGTCGAGCAGGATCTCCAAAGAGGAGATTTACCCTCCTCCTGCTCGCTTTAATGGCCGTTTTAACACACGGATGGCCAATTTAGAGACCACTCCACTGCACAGCTCCTAAGCTTTTTTACTATAAGAATGTAGATCCGTGCGTGCTGGTGCGCGCCCGTGCCATCCAACGGTCTTTTCTCCATACATTCAAGAAATGGAGGCAGCAGCCACAGACTAGTCGAGCTGTCATCTGGAGAGCCTCGTCATTTCCCCGGTAGCCCGATGCGCAGTGTGGATGCCAGCGCAAATAAAAGCGTGTTAGTTCGGATCCCGGTGCTCTCATCCGCTGCCGACTATCACTTATCGATTCCAATGATGCGTTTCTCGGCCAGGGAGGGGGTACTGTTTCATGGTGTTTGGGGGTGGGGATGGGGATGGGGGGTGGTTCATTATTAGTCGCTACGTATATGTTTTCTCATTGAAATGTCAAGGATGCATCTGACATGCATGCATCCTTTGCTCCGGGAAGGCGATTTGACTGGATGTAAAAAGCGATCGCCTCCTTCTTTAGCTCTAATTGTCGGCGGCTGTGGGAGCCTGCAAACCCCCCTCCCCGCCCCAGTGTCTGGTGGAGGGGAGCTGTTTTTGCTGCTCCCCCACCCCCCTCTCTCTCTCTCTCCCACAGACACACACAAGCACACACTCAAGGCTATGGCATTTCCCTTTGCCCATTTTTCGAAGACAGGGAATATTTAGTAACATGATACACAACCTAATTGTTGGGGGGGGGTTGTCCTAATTGTTCATGTAGCAACCAGATACTGTAAAGCCAGTCTGTCCACTCCAGAGCTACAAGCAGGATCCAGTTAGACTGTGTGTGATGATGATGGTAATGGTGATGATGATGATTTGGGCAATCATAATATGAAAACACCCACATGTGCACACACACACACAAACACACACACTGATCGATTGGTGACACTGTGACGTGAGCTCCCCTATTACACCAATGAATCTAATGCAGCTATTTGATAATGTGGCTGCACTGTAGCTCCACATTACAGAAAAATGTTGTCACCAGCTCATTGTTTTCAAGCTGCCTCTCTGCCAGTCCCCACGCTCTCATTTCTACGGCAGCAAGAATGGCAACTATTCAAAGAGACGGTCTCATGAAGTGTAGTCCACAGTGTCACTTTAATGCACCAGACGACATGTAGTGCTCTCGTTTTCTAGTTGTCTTCCTCTCTCATAAACACAGGTCCTGAAGCCCAGTGACCTCACAGCTGAATCTTCAGTCAAAACTGCAGGCTGCACAGTGATGTTTTGCCTGTACTGAATCAGGATTCCAGCTATAAATTCCTTTGTTTTTTCCACCTCAGACTCACCATATGAAACAGTGGGAGCACACTGAACTGTTCCTGTGAGCTGTGCAGTGATTGTTAGAATAATACAATAGTCTGCAGTAATTACATTACCCTGCTTTCTGCTGCCCATGCTGAGCTAATGAAGAGCTGAGGGTTTTTTTTTAGGTGTTTCAAGGTCCTGTACCAACTCAAATGAATTTCAGGAGGATATTTTGGGTAGTTTGGATCACGAAGTTGGAATCAGAAGCTGTAGCTTTTTGTCCACAAGAGGTATTTTTCTAAGAGGAATATAATTGATACCTTCACACATGAGTGGACCAGTGGTGTCATTGTCAAGTGTGTCCCTGCATGAATGTATTTTTTCCTTTTAAAAGCAATAAATCTTGATGAATGTCTTTTTGGAGGTAAATGCTTTCGAAAGCCATCATAATTAGCACCATTGTGACTTGTGATAATCTAAAACCCCGACAAGTTTCATGGTATATTTCCAAACATTTGACACCTAGATAGATTTTTAACCTCCACTATACATTTTGCCTCTTTTTTTTAAATAGTCTAACACCTCCAAATCTTATTTAGTCAGCCGTCTTCCATGTGAGCTTTTCACACCTAAAGGTGGTTTGCCACTCTGAAGCAGGTTATCACTCATTTCATGCCACATGGGTTAAAAGCACACCTCTGATATTTGATGATGGCAGGTTTACTGCTTTGTTTAAGTACGCAGCCTGTTAACGTATGTGCCGCCATCAGAGTGGCAGAAAGGGAAACATTTCTTGCCTGATTACATTTTGAACCCTTAAACTGTATTTTAAGGGAATGCAGTCAATGCCAATTCAGCTTTGCATCAGTGATTATCCATCAGCAGAGCGAGGAAGGAAGGAAGTTGTTTTTTAGTGGGACATAGAGTAAAGTTGCCAAGTACTGTGGCCAGCTCCCCAGCATGAGGAGCTAATTCTGAGCTGTATCAGGCCTCCAATTACCAGCTAGCAGTCCCCATCTTTTGTCCTGGACGTCCATATAATAATAATGAGAAAACTGGCAAGGCTTGTTGTCACTGGTGCTGAGGCCTGTGTGCTAAATATGTTTGATTCACAAAATGGATAATTTTGGTTGGACAAAGCAATTCTTTATTGCACTGCCCAGTCTCACCCGCATGGGGCACTAAATCAGTCCAAACCACTTAAAAGTATAAAGGCCAGTGCGAGCCCCTGAGTATTATAGACTAGACAGTGAAGAATATGGGAGAAAAGAAGAGAGGGACACAGGGCGCCTTAATAATGCTGATTGCCTGAATCCATACCATTTTGGCCCACAGTTTGCAACGTGAGCCAAAGGCCTTATGTGGTTAGAAAGGTTTATAAGATATACAGACAATGTACAACAAAACCTATTTACGGAAACTTTTCAGATTGAGATTACATATTTGAATCACAATCACATACTTTTTTTTTTTTTTTTTTAAACTGAGAATGAGAACAAATTGAACTTGCTTAGATTATTAAGATTAGCATTAGAGCACTTTCATCAGTACTGCAATCATACTAATCTCATCAAGATCATAGAGACCGATACCGCAAACTTATAGTTTGTCATTTTGGGAAACAAGCTTATTCACTTTCTTGCTTGGAGAAGATTGGTAACACTCTCATGTCTGTCAATTAAATATATGACTACAGTTAGTAGTAAATTAGCTTAGCCTAGCACAAAGACTGGCAACGGGGGGGCAACATTTTAAAACTGTTTGTTTAATCTGTAAAATTAATCCGTGGAGAGACATCAGAGGGTTACTGCTTCCAGACAGGAAATAGTCCAGACCACATAGCCTTTACATTTTATTACGGATTGAATAAATAAGATAAGATTAATTTGTGAGTGGTTAGAGGTGCTGGTAAGTAACGAGAGAGTCAGTTATCGATCTTCTTGTCTAACTCTCAGCAAGAAAGTGAACAGAACAGAATTCCCTTAAATGTCAAATTATTCTTTTAAAACAGATCATTTCAAGCAGCATGCTGTATTATTTGATTTATCACCGATCTAACAGTAATAGCTTAATTTTTCTTCTTAAGACATTTTCAAGTCGCATGATTCATATGCATCTTTTATTTCATACACAGTAACCTTATATGTTAGCTTCACAGTGGATCTATAAACAGAGATCCAATATTTGATAATTTTATCGATGCAATGTTATTATCATCATATTATCATATACTAAGTTGACATATTCTTTATTTTGTCAAAACTGCTGTTTGCAAACCATCAGACATAACTGTCACATTTCCATTGATTCACATTAGCCTGTGTTGTTGTTTCAAACCAGCTCACTCTTGCAGTGTCCATACTCGTTTGTTATAAGCACAGTGACGTTTATTGAGGGGGATCTAATGCACTGCTTGCTCTCTTTTTCAGCTCTTACCCCCGGTGCTGTGAGGAGCTCTGCTCCGTGGACTCAATTTAGGAGCCCTGCTTTATCCCTTCCTTCCCCATAACCCCTTCCCTTCTTCCCCCTCCGCCAATCCTAGCCACCCACAGATCGGCTTTCCCGTAGGTACTTCTTTCTCTTGCATAAGACAGGAAACATATAAGCATTCGGATCATTTACCATGCAGGTTGTGAAGGAAGACAAGTGAGAAAAGACTCACAGAAGTGAGTGCTGGAGAAAAAAGGCAATAAACAGAGAAAGATATGCAGACCAAAGGAATGATATTTTTGAAAAAATGAAGATGTAAAGATTTATATTTTGTACATCAAACTTTTAGTAGGCTATAAGCTAATAAAAAACACATAGGCACGAAGACAATTTGCACGCACAATCTGCTGTTCAGTTTTCTTATTAACTTGTCACACACACACACCACGGTCTCATGATGATGTGCGAGGTGATGCCCACCATTTCTGAGGATGGGCGAAGCGGCACTGGAGGGGGCCCCTCCTCACCTGCCGGGGCAGGAGTCGGAGGCCCCGGGGGTGCGATGGGGGGAGGAGGCTTCAGTGGGAGGGAGCCCAGAGGCGGAGGAGACGAAGGAGGCAGCACAGGGAACCTGGAGTCATTAATGGTCAACATGCTGACGGAGAGGGAGAGGCTGCTGGAGAACCTGAGGGAGACGCAGGACAGCCTGGGCACGGCTCAGCTCCGCCTCCGCGAGCTCGGCCACGAAAAGGAGTCACTTCAGAGACAGCTATCTATTGCTCTGCCACAGGTACAACTGTGTGTATGTGTGTGTTTACAATCACTGCATACACTTCTGGAGGAGAGTCAGTTTGGAAGTAAAGTATGTGTTTGTGACTGAGCATGTGTGTTAAGTTGAACACTCCTGCATGTGAGGTAACATTGTTTATCCTCCTCTGTGCTATCAGTGACTAGTTCTGTATGAGTGTGTTTCTCTGAGTGTCTGTCATTGTGAAGGGAGCTCATGAGACAGTAAGCCTTTGCAGTGACAGTTCATGCAGAGAGAGACGCAGCTAGAAAGTAGATGTTAAATACTTCCCCCACTGCGTCTTCAGAGTTTTCCTCACTAATGTTGTTCATACTAATGCAGAGGGTTTATGTTCCCCTCATCTTCTGGCTCTTCAGTCGAAGTTGCATCCGCAATTTTCCTCTTATTGTGTAATCAGGTTTCATTATGTTTGTTGACCATGTTGTTAGTGGATGATTAATGACGCTGGAAGCTAATGTTTTTTATGACTTCAGCTTAACTTAATTGAGAACTTGATTTTTTAGTAATTCTCTTTAGTTTACTGGCTGAAATGGTGGATTGATAATCATTGGAATTTGAAGATTTTATCATACATTTACAACACTTCTATAACAGCTGTCTCTTTTTTTTTACTGGGACAAGTTCCAAGATCTGAATGTGTCTATTGTGATTAGAGTATGTATACTGCATGTTGTGTTCTGTGATGTTGTGCTCTTAGACAAATACCAGCTCTGGCTAGACAATTCTGTATTATTATTCAATATCAAGACATGAAGTCATTGTCCTTATTTCAAGTTTTTTGAAGGACAGTCAGAAAGATATTTTTAACAAGTGTTCAGATCTAATTTTGATGTTTAAATGTGAAAAGAGACAGAAAAGTAACTAGAGCACTTCAGACTTGCAGTGAACATGGAGCACACTGAGTCACCAGAGCTACTCTCATTGTTCCTCTGACAACACATAATATTTCCACATGTTGTTTGGTTGTTTTTCTTATTGTCATTCAAATTTACATGAAGTGAATACAACATCATAGCCCTCAACAACCCTCTAGAGATGAAACAGTTGGTTGAATAGATTGACAAAAGAAAAAATCAACTATTTTGATAATTAGTTGATAATTGATAAGTATTTTTTTAAGGAACATTGCCACATATCCGTTTGTTCTAGCTGCTAGATTATAAGGATTTGCTGCATTTCTTTGTCCTGTGTGAACTCAACATCTTTGTGTTTTGGGGCTTTTGGTCCAATAAAACAAGTGATTTGAAGATGTCCCCTCAGGATTTAAGAAACTGACATGGGCATCTGACTAATTTCTGACATTTTATAGCCAAAATAGTTCATCGTTATTTAAGAGTCATTAATCAATAGTGAAAATAATCATTAGCTGCAGCCCTAAATATTCTCTGCTGCTATTGCAACAATTGAACACTATAAACTATGATTTTGTTTAAGGGCTTCATTAGCGAACTGAATATGAATGTATAGGTGTTTATGATACCGTGTGCAGAACCTGTAAATCATTACCAATTTGCAGCTACCACGGCGGTCAAAAGCATTTTCAAATTTGTATTTCCTGCTTATATTCTCAGTTTCCTTGTGCATCATAGTTCTGGACTGCAAATGTTTTAAAATGAATGGAGGCCAGTGTCTGTAGCGCTAGAGGGAGATGAAATAGAAAAGAAACTATATGCGGACAAGAGGAGCCAACTGAGAAGCTGACCCCTATCCAAACAAGAAAGAATCCTATAAGGCCAAGAGCCAATGGACCCACTGTGTCACCATCTGTATAGATCTGGGTGTCTCTCTCGCTTTCCCTCATCCATGCAAACACAGACCAGTTTTATGTGTCTACTTTCAACAGTTTTTGAATCATAAAGCAGGTAATCCTGACTCTAAACATCTAAACATCATTATCGTCCTTATAAACAGCCTCTAGGCTGAAGGCTTTGCTGGTGTTTTATGGAGGCATTAAGAAATCACTGACCATCTAGCAGTGATGATTCTTTTGCTTATGAAAATGGAAGACGCAATCTCCGTTACGCAGGAGTTGCAAATGTATTCCCAGCGGCGTAAATGACATATCGATGCTGTGTTTTTGGGGTCTCTCTTGTGCATTCCAGTGCAGAGCTATTGTGTAACAGTGTGATGTAATCCATCCATGAATTCGAGTTCACAGAGGAGGATGAGCAAGAGAGAGTGGTGGTGGAAACTGTGTCAGTGATTTACATGATTATTATGTAGGTTTACGTCATGCACATCTTCCTGCATCCCTGGTCTCAGGTGTTTCACATAGAGGGCTTTTGTCGTGTATATTTGTAGTGCAATGTGTCCATTTAGCCCATATGTGTATATGCTGAGAGCAGCCAGTTTAATTTTCAGCGCCACTATATGTGGCTATGTCTGGCCTGAATTATTATTTGCTCCTTTAAGCTTTCATCGCAGCTCAAGCGGCTAAGCAGAGACCACTTAGGCTATTAAAGCCATATATTTAAACAGTTTGTTTTCTGTGCCCCTCAACGCAGCTTGTGTGTTCCACAGGAGTTTGCTGTGTTGACTAAAGAGCTGAACGTTTGCCGGGAGCAGCTTCTGGAGAGGGAGGAGGAGATTGCTGAGCTCAAGGCGGAGAGAAACAACACACGTGTAAGATGTTTAGCGGCCATTTTGCTTATTAGCGCTGTAACAGCCTCTGTGTTATCTTCCTCACCCATTGTGGTTGTGTGGGTGTGTGACACTGTTTCAGTTTTTCTCCTTCTCTTCCTCTTTCTCCTCCACATTCACTTCGTGACTGGTTTTTTTTTTCCTCCTTATCTCCTTATCTCTCTCCCATTCGTTCCTGGTCTCTTTCTGCTCCGCAATGTTCCTCTCACCACTGAATTTCATCACATTGTCACTCTTAAAATCCTTCACTCCTCTGCATCCTCTCTGAGCTTTCTCTTTCCTTTCTCTGTCCCTTCTGCTACCTTACTCTCTCTTGTTGTTTTCTTGTTTATTGTCTCTTACTCCCTTGTCCCCCGTGTCTGCGTCCCTCAAACTACCTTTTATTTTTTATCTCTGTCCGTTCACCTCTTTGCATTCTCCTGCCACCTCTGCATCTCCGCCCTCTTCATCCAACTCACCCCTGTAGTTGTTGCTGGAACACCTGGAGTGTCTAGTGTCTCGCCATGAGCGCAGTCTGAGGATGACGGTGGTAAAAAGACAAGCCCAATCCCCGGCAGGGGTCTCCAGTGAGGTGGAAGTCCTCAAGGCCCTCAAGTCTCTGTTTGAGCACCACAAGGCCCTGGATGAGAAGGTGGGTCAAACTGCATTGTAGATCAGGTTGAAACTTTCAGTTGAAAGTGAAATTTCCAAGATCAAAGTAAAAATCCTTCACTGTCACTTCCTACTCACACATGAATGGCTATGATCAATATATTTACATTACAGATCCTATGAGTGCTTGTATGTGAAAGGGGTCACACGTGGTGATAAATCCACAGACAATTATCACCCAAATCTGCAATTCCCTCAACTCTACAGAGTGTTATAGCATCTCTCAGCCCATTGTTCTGGTTTTCAGGCCCTCAACTTGTTTCGGTTCACTCTCACTGCTCTCATCAGGATTATTTGGTCGCAGAACGCAAACCCAGCAGCTACCTAGCAAACCTATCATCACCAAAGGGCATAGTAGACAAAGTTAGTGGCTAGCTGGTGCACATAATGGAGCATTCAGCAGCTAAAGAGACAGGTTTTTCCCTCAGGAGGAAGTGAAAGAATACTGGTCTTTCATCAAATTCATCAGGTGTTCAGAAATAGATAGCAAAAATTGTGGTCTGTGTCTGCTGAATGTGTAAATAGGCTGTTTGCTAACATCGACATTACCTTAAAAGGTGACTCGGTATGTCTGCATTGTGTTTAAGCTGGTTTCAACTGCCCCTAAGTGGGGTCAGTTATTGTAGACTACTAATTAAAGCTATTAATTAAATTTCTATTGCTTTAAAAACAGTATAAGTAGCCTTATAGAATCCTAAATGGCTACAGTGCAGACGTGGACATGCACCTCTTAGCACATGTTTTGTCTTGAATATATGAATTATTGGTTATGGTGAAGTGATATATTTGCTCCAACAAGAAAATGCACATTCAATAGATGTTAAACCGCTTAAAATTGTATACAAGAAATATTTTCAAAGATTAAGAAAGATGCAGATGAAGGGTAAATCCCTGCATCTCATTTGCTATTGCTGCTCTGAGCATGCAAGTGATCATGTGCTACTCTAAAATGTTCCTCCTACACTTTGCTCCAAGTAGGAGTAAAAAATATGCTTTCATTGTGCCTGAAGAATTGTTAGGTCAGCATTTCAGAGCGTTCCTAAAAGTCTGATGAACACCTGCCCTGGTCAATAAATCCTGTTGGCCTCAATGATTGTCTTATCAAGATGATCAGACCCAAAATGCTGGCATAGGATCAACTGAATGGCAAAGCAGCCTCCTACGCCTTATCAGGAAGGTCAAGAAGATGTAGTGACGTTAGGAGGGTAAAAAAGGCTTAGCAATACAAATGCGGGTTTAATCGTAATTCATAAACATCATAATGGTCAGCCAACTGATATCACTTCTACCCCCCAGGTTCGAGAGAGGCTCCGTGTGGCCCTAGAGAGGGTGTCCATGTTAGAAGATCAACTGGCAGCGTCTTCTCAAGAGGTAAAGTCCAATGTGTCTGTCGTCAGGATGCTTAGGTGCTTGGTGTGAAGAAAGAACATTCATTTGTATCATCTGTTTGCCCATTATTATTTTGTCTCCCTTTTTCTAGGTAATCTCTTTAAGAGACCAAATTAAAAGACGTCAACAAGGGGTGGACGGCGGGAAAGATGTAAGGGAGGGTTTTATGCATGTTGGTTCCAGTTGTATTTGTGTATGTGAGAAGTAGAAAAGTAGATGTCTGGGTATCATGGTGTGTCAGTGTGATTTTAACCCCAAGTCATACCTCATCCACATGTCACTAATTTCAGCTACAACCTCAACTGATTCTAACTGGTCATTTGTCTTTGTCACCCTCATTTCTTTCTTTATTGTCATCATTCCAGCGGCTACCCAATGGTCCCTCCTCTGGCTTGGAGGATAGCGAGCTTGAAAGACAACGAGAAGGGGAGATAGAGCGACAGAGAGCTGAACTGTCCCAGCTGAGGGAGAGGCTTGCCCTCATGTGCCGGCAGGTGAGTGTGTGTTTTTATATATCTGTCATGATGAGGACCAATGACCTCAGAGGGAGGACACTTTTGCAAAGTGAGGACATCTTCATTTCTCCAAGGGGATATTTCAGTGTTAGCATGTGGCATTGTGGTTAAATGTGAATCGAAGCTGAAATGTTGCAGTTGATATATAATTATTATATCCATCTGTGGGATGGAGTGCAATGAAACACTAACAACAATGCATTTTCTCTGGTTGGAGGCTTTCTTTAAAAAACGGTGTGCATGTGTGTCGTACCTGTCAACCTGTTGACAGAACTAGTGGTCTTTAACATCATCACTTCCATAAATGCTGTGTTTGAAATCATTTTATCCTGAGACCATTTTCACAACTTCACAAACCCTCTCTAGATTTGCCATAATTTTTGCGGGAGAAAATTGCAGAAAATGACAAAGTGCCTTTTTAAGGTTAAAATAACTGTGTGGTTGAGGTTGAGCACACGGCTTAAGTCAGTCCTGAGGTAGGTGCTGATTGTTAAGGGAATAGTTTGACATTTTGGTAAATATACTTCCACAACATACAGTTGTTGACTTTTGCACAGAGTCTGGCAAGCTGTTTCTCCCTGACTCCAGGCCTCATGCTAAGCCACACTAACTGGCTGCTGGCTGTAGCTTCATATTTACTGTACAGACGTGACAATGGTATTGATCTTCTCATACAAGTCTTGGCAAAAAAACAAATAAACACATCTACCAAAATGTCAAGCTATTTCTTTAAGGCTGGGGTTTGTTAGCACCGGGGACTGGAATATAGTCAATAAGGGTCCCCACAAGTATAGAAATAAAGGTGCACTTAGGTATTGGTGTTTCTGTTTTATGTTGTAATTTGGTTTATATAATGAAAGCAAACTTTTATTATACTCCATTAAGCAGAGCTAAGAAAAAATCCTCAAGTATTTCAAACAGTATATCCCAGGAAGGAGGGGATTTATGTACAGTACATCTACTGGTCTTCCTCTTCCCTCTTGTGGCCAGTTTGACTATTGCAGCTGCTACGAAAAAGCCATGATTATAACCTGTAGTACATAATAAGACACAATTTGGATTGAATCACAGATGTACTATGTGTAGCACCATCCATCTTGTATGATGAGTCAGTATTTAGGTGAAGATAAGTAACTGACAAAATGTTTTACTCTACAACATCCCGACTACGCAATGAGAAGATGAAGGGATAAAAGAGAAGACTGGACAGTAAAAAGAGACATATTCTGTCTCTAGTTTATTGTGTTGGACTTTAAGAGTCTTAGACTGACCAGGCAGACTTTTGTAATGGATCACTGTTGTGTCTATTTTGACCTGGTGCTGTGGCAGTTAACATTGACTCATGTAGGTTCAGTCTGTGTCATTCTGTGTTTGGTGTCCCTTTATGGTGTCACGTTAGGTTGGGGAAATAGAGGAACAGCTTGCGGCCGCCAGGAGGGAGGTGACGAAGTCAGAGGAGGCCAATCAGAAGCTCCAAAGGGAAGTGAAAGAGGTCTGTAGGGCCAATCTGTCTCTTCCTGGCCAAGACCCTGAGCTCCCCCAGTTCCCAGGGCTCCAACTGTATATTTGAACACAATGGACATATGTTGGAGAAGTACTAATATGCAAAGAAAATTAAGAAATATATTATAGTTATGAGGATAGGCAGATATAGGAGTCTAAAATAAATGTAGAAGAAATTGTTTGTAGACATCTACAGTATTAAAATGTACTACTTATATAGGTCAGCCACACACTACAATGTTTAATGCATCTCTTACCTGGCCATTAAATGTGTAATAAGAACAGTCATCTTATTATACCATGAATGTCCAAACTGCATATCATCTTGTTTCATCATACATTTTTCCTCCTATAGGCCCTCTGCCAAAGGGAGGATATGGAGGAAAGGATTACAACACTAGAACGCAGGTAACCTTTGCTGTGTTTGAAGAATCTATTGTTAGTTTCAGTGAGGACTCACACTTTTTTTGGAGCCAGAATTTCATACATCAGCCATAATGAACATAGCACATAGCAGAAGGACCATATGTTTCACCTGTTGGCTGGCAATGTGTTAAAAAGGTGTCCCCACACCTATTTATACAGTCCAAAGTCGTTTTACATAATAACCTTTGCATTAGATTCTAATTAAGGATGTATGCAAAAAGTAAAATGCTTTCTGGGCACAGTTTGTTTGAAAGCTTGAATGTAACTGGATGCCCTACACCTCTATTCAAATGTACAGTAGAGAAAATTGTACCCTTTAAGGTGTTTAAGAGTCAGTATACTTTACTGCTAACAACTAAACCTTTAACTGAGGTCACATGTTTATTTTTTGTTAACAGATTAAAAATATTACAGCCTTGTCCTTTTTAAATGTAAAAAAAACATTTAAATTATGCAATTTTCTCCTTATGTCAACAATGAACCTTTGAAATCAACGAATACTGTATCACTTCTGTCTCTTTGATTGCTGATCCGCTCTAGTGTATTTTTAGGAGGGTTATCTGTAAGTAAAAACAGCTGAATTAGTTTTCAGCCCTGAACTCTAACAAGAGGACAGGGCAACTTCCAGTCTGGTACAACAGTCCACAAATCACACAATGGTGCTTGTGAGGCTTAAACACTGTGAGCACACAGTCATAACTGAAGCCAGCTCAGATGAGCATTTTAACATTTTAATGAGTTTGTCCCATTTGTTTTAGTGGTATGTTCAGTGAATGAATCAAACTGAGACTGTAAAAGTCAGGGGGGCAAAAATAGGATTTTGAAAAGTGAGAGGGACATGTCCCCCTCCATCCCCAGTGGAAAGTATGTCCTTGCATATAACCAGGTATATCATGTCATGTTAGAAGAGAACTGCAGCTCCATTAATTCGATGTTGGCTTGGTGTTGAATGCAGGTACCTCAGCGCCCAGAGGGAGGCGACTTCTCTCCACGATATCAAAGACAAGCTGGAAAACGAATTGGCCAGCAAGGAATCACTGCACAGACAGGTAAACTCAAATAATCCACTATCCACTGTCATAACTAAACTGTCAGCGCACGCTATGTTTGATGAATCTGGTATGTGAGTGCTATTATATTCAACAATCCTATTAGATGCAAGACTCGTTTTTGAACTCATCTGCAGTCTCAGTCCTTATGCTTTATGTTTTCAGAGTGAAGAGAAGAACAGACAGCTACAGGAACGTCTGGATGAAGCCAAGCAGAAGCTCCAGCAGACCCTACAGAGGGCAGAGACGCTGCCTGAGATCGAGGCCCAGCTTGCCCAAAGGGTTGCTGCTCTCAACAAGGTACTTTGAGTCAGGGACAGTCACATACTGTACCTGACTGATCACTGCGCCACTCAGATTTCAGTGCTGTTCCATTTAAAGGTTGGGCTTATTTTATAGATACTGTAACACTGTATATATACTGTCACAGTCTTCATTCATCGATTAGATAAACATACTCATGCCTTTTTTGAATAAAAATCTTCAAGCTTTTATTCGGATCTATTTTCAGTCTATTCACCAACAGATAAAAGGCTTGTTGGAGCAACTTGAAATATTCTTGTTTTCTCTAATTTAGGCGGAGGAGCGCCATGGAAACTTTGAGGAGCGACTACGACAAATGGAAGCTCAACTCGAGGAGAAGAACCAAGAGCTCCAGAGGGTAACATCATTTTTTTTCTCTACTTGCCAACATCTCCTATTTTAAGGACAATCAAAAGAGTACCACTCTTCTGGTTTATTTCAGGCAAGGCAGAGGGAGAAGATGAATGACGAACACAATAAACGCCTCTCAGATACAGTGGACAAACTTCTGTCTGAGTCCAATGAGAGACTGCAGCTCCATCTCAAAGAGAGGATGGCTGCACTGGAGGAGAAGGTAACAAAGAGACTATATAGTGGCGTAGAATATTTTGTGATATAATGAAAAATAAGAATGGGTAAAAAAAAATTGTCTTCATTCTTCTGCTCTGCTAGAACGCTCTTTCAGAGGAACTGTCCAATATGAAGAAAATCCAAGATGATCTTATAGCTAATAAGGTATTTACCATTTCGGTTTTGTTAGCATTTTATTCTCATGTTCTGTGTGGTGAAGAAGAGAGAGGCAATCAAACTTTTTTTTTTTTTAAAGAGAAAAAGTTTTTGTGAACCTTCTCATCTGTACTTTTTGCTAATGATGTCGACATTTTACTGGTTGTCAAGGCTTCCACCTTTCCCAACAAAAAAGAGGCGACATGTTTAACTAACAGTGCTAATTTTCCCTTGAATAAAACCAAATGACTGTCTTTTCTCTTCTGTGCTTTAGGAGCAGCTCCTTGCTGAGCTGGAGCGAATCCAACTTGAGCTGGATCAGCTGAGAGGCAGGCCTGGGTCTTCTTATTCCAGGTTAGATACAATGAATCTTTGAGGGTATTTATTTATACAATAGATTCTGCATTTTATGAATGCCCAAATAAAAACAAAGTCTCCCAAGGGATACTATATATACACTGCCCCTCCTGAGCACAAATCTTTGTTTACTCTCCTGTTTAGTCATTATGTACTCCACTAAAATCTATTTTAAAAAGTAATTATTTATTCTGTACCCAGAGGGTGTTGTTCTAGCTGACGAATATGCAAATAATGTATACAAATCTTTTAAAAGTGTTTGTTTTACCAGAGAAACCTGTCTGTTGTAATTTTACACCCAGAAAATGGGGACTTTGGAATTTTCAAGTACTGTGGCATAACTAATCGATTCTGAATCTCACCATAGGGCGGGCAGCGTGAGCTCACTTCCCTCCACCCTTTTCCGAAGATCTCTTCCAGGGAGCGCCTCAGAGCTGCGGTACCCCCAGGGTGGAGGCTCGCTCCCATCCGGCTACAGCAGCTCCTCTAGCGGGGTGGTGGTCAGGCGGGCGCACCGTGGCCGGTGGGGCGGCCCTAGAGACGACAGTAACAAGGTGGTTATCTTACACTGAGATAATGATGGTGATAATGTTGATGTCATTTGTTTGTAGGATAATATTCTCCTGCATCTTTCGCACCATTTTTCTCTCTTGGCAGTATGCAGAGTGGGAGAGCGGCAACATGCTGGGTGTGGGGTTTGAGGGTGGTGTGGAAGGAGGCTGCTCCGACGACGAGGATGACAGGGAGACTCTGTTTGGATCGGAACTGCTCTCTCCCAGCGGACAGACAGACGTACAGACTTTGGCCATCATGCTGCAGGAGCAACTGGAGGCCATCAACAAGGAGATTAAGTGAGCTTATGTCTATTATAGTGTTAGACATTTTATGACACTACCAACCAATATTTGAGCCTACTTTCAAAAGGCTTTCTGCTATAAAGATAGTAAAGCCCAATATTTAAAAACATTATTTCCTCCTCTTTCCCTCTTTCCTCTCCTCTCAGGCTGATTCAGGAGGAAAAGGAGAGCACAGAGCTGAGGGCAGAGGAGATTGAGAGCCGGGTCAGCAGCGTGGCCCTGGATGCCTCGCCTCTTCCGCCCTCTTCGCTGGGAGGACGGGACAGTATCGGGAGGGGATACATGACACCCTCCATCACCTCCTCCACGTTGGCGTCTCCCTCACCACCCAGTTCTGGGCATTCCACCCCCCGCCTGCCACATTCCCCTGCAAGGGAGACTGACAGACAGGTGCAGTAGCAAAGCTGTGATACAAGCCACAAATGTGCTTCAGACGAGGAGGATCCTGTTTAAATTCACCCCACTCTCTCCACGTGCAGAATAGCAAAGATGGTGAAGAATGCAGAGCACTTGCCCTGATTGACTCCACCCCGCCTCCTGTTCCTCGAGCCCTACGATTGGACAGAATGACACACACTCACCCCGGGGCAGGCCTCGATGACCACCGGGAATTTCGCAGGTACTCTCACGAAGGTTTATTCATAAATAGTTTGACTAACAAACTAGCCCACAGGTGTCAGTATCTCAGTGTCTATATTGATTTCAGTGTTCTTCCTGTTTTTCCTTTCTCTGTCCTTCTAGTCTCTCTGCTGATGGTGTCACCACTGCTAGCCAGGATTCCCTCCACAAAGCCAGCAAAAAGAAAAGCATTAAGTCGTCCATTGGTCGTCTCTTTGGCAAGAAGGAAAAAGGGAGGATCGGTGCACCTGGGCGAGAATCTGCGTCACTGGGTGCGTGAGCAGATTGGAAACTTCTCATTCACAATGCCGTTATGTTGTCAAATGTATCTGCTTAAAGTAAGATAATTATCAACAGTGAGGTGGATTCATAACGTAATTATTATTTTTAACCTTTGACCTTTCCAGCCTCCACACCTTCTGATGACCTGGGGTCAGCTGATCCGCTAGGCCTGACTAAATTGGGGACTGGAACAGTAGAAAAAGACCGCCGCAGTAAAAAGAAGTGAGATCAATCATCTTTCCACCCACTTCTGATGTTATTCACAGAGGCTACGGTGTTAGTTAGAAAATGGCACAGTCAGGTGTCATTGGCAGAGCATGGCACTAACCAGGCCTGGCCTGGGGCCTTGATTCCTGTGGTGCCATTCATTTACAAAATATATATGGCCTTGTAGTGTGGCAAGGCACAAATGTCATGTTGTGTGTTTAACGTATTAAGATCAACGTGATTTTCTATTTATAAAAAGAGACAGTGGTGAGGTGAGATGTGTAGAAATTAATCTCTGTCAAACTCTCCGTTTTCAACTCTACTTGCCAGGCACGATCTTTTAGAGGAGGCCTGTCGTCAGGGTCTGCCTTTCGCCTCCTGGGATGGCCCGACTGTTGTTACTTGGCTTGAGGTACGTCAAAACACTCTGTCCTGTTAAATGGCAAGATCAGGAGAGTTCAGCTGATAGTCTAATATAATGTTTCCTTAATGGGTTTATATAGATATTCAGCGTCTTCGCCTGGGTAAATGTAAGGAGCTGGGGTTAATTTTAGTGAATGGAGTCAGGTTAAAGTTAGGGCTAAGACTATATACTGCAAATACAAAAGTGGCACTCACCACCTATCATCATTGCAAGTGTTTCGCGTTCACATCCGTTCACATCAGCTTTCTGTTTATCCAGCTGTGGGTAGGGATGCCGGCATGGTACGTGGCAGCGTGTCGTGCCAACGTGAAGAGCGGCGCCATAATGGCTAATCTGTCAGACACGGAGATCCAGAGGGAGATTGGCATCAGCAACCCTCTACACAGGCTCAAACTCCGCCTGGCCATCCAGGAAATGGTCTCCCTCACCAGTCCATCTGCACCTGCCAGCACTCGCTCTGTAAGGCTCAGTAAAAAGTGTGATGTAATGTCAGCAAACAAATCATGCGCGCAGACAGCTGGGACATACACACGTCATACACTCACTGATGTCACATTTGTTTACTGTCATTACAGTCGACCAGTAATATTTGGATGACACATGCAGAGATGGAGTCTCTCACTGCTGCCACCAAGCCAGTAAGAACATCACATTTCATATCAAATCTGAGGAGAATTTTAATGTTATGTAATGTAATGTTTTAATGTTTTGGCCTCTTCATTCTTAGCAGTATGACCAAAGGCCTCACACTGATAAGCTTTTTTCCTTTTCTTTGTCTCTGATTAGGCATGTTTGGCTACACCTTTCCCTTACTATTCCCCCAAAATCTGTTTTGATGTGGTGTTTTTCCAACTAATTTCTCACTCACTAACAAAACTTTTCCTCCTCTTGCCTTCCCTCTCTTCTTCTCCATTCTGTCCTGACACTGATTCACTATAACACACGCACACATGCACAAACACACTCCCCCTGGTGATCTTTCCCTCTCTTTGCAACTCTCTGTCCCTTTTCTCTTTGATCTCTTCTGCTCTGCCTGGACCACAAGGAGCAGAAGGAGTTCAGCTGGGACCAGGTGAGTTTCTGGCAGCACACAGGTGATTGGCACATATTGCGGTGTAATGTGACATTCAGTACACACAAGCTCACTTAGATCACCAACCAAACTTATTGCATCATGCATCAATATGCAAACACATCCTCATATGTGATGTGCCAGCTAGCATGGTTACATAATGTATTATTTCCTTACACTCACTAACACTAACTGACAGCTTGAAGTACATTGTTCCTCATATAAATTGTGCCTTTTTTTCATGTGTATTAGTGGTCACTAAATCATTTGCTAATGCTTTATAGCATCTTTTAAGTTGCCAGGTTGTAGAAAATCATCCTACAGTATATCACTTACTTTGTCATTATAGCCAGCATTGTAATTCATCAAGAATCCATGAAATTGACTGTAACATAAGTAGTTGAGGGTAGAAACTTAATAAGATGCCCTGTAGCCTTTTTAAAGTGGGTAAGCGGTCACGGCCCATTTGAGGCTGAGGTCTTCCTGATGAATTAAAGGAGGACCCACCTGCCAACCCAAAAGTTAGTTTTTCTCTTAACGGCTCATAACTAATCTGCAAAGCATTATGAATGATAAATAGTTGATAAATAGTCTTATATAATTATATATATATATATATATATTATATAATTATCATATCTATCTTTTGAGCATCTTATCTGTCCTGCTGTGCCACAGTATTAGACATCACACCCTCTACATGCTCTTCCTCTCTCTATATCCTTGTCTGCCATATCACAGGGCACCAAAGTACATACAAAACTATTCGATTTTTATTTATAAGAAAGGTGCAGATGATTAATTAATTAACAATTAACATTTGAATGCTACTATTCAGTTGAAGTTAACATGCAGTTTGCTATGTAGGTATGCATATATTGTGTTTCAAATTCAGAATCATAATCCTAGATGTTAGAAGATTTGTTTTATACTATGTGTTGTTTTTGATGCACATTCATACCTGATTTGTGTTCTTTCACTCTGTTTACCTCCATCGCTCCCACTGTCCTTCAGATCCTGGCCTATGGGGACATGAACCATGAGTGGGTGGGAAACGAATGGCTACCCAGCCTGGGTCTGCCTCAGTACCGCTCCTACTTCATGGAGTCACTGGTGGACGCCCGTATGCTCGATCACCTCACCAAGAAAGAACTGAGGGGCCAGCTGAAGATGGTGGACAGTTTCCACAGGTCAGAAAGAAAAATTTATGTGTTATATGTGACATTTATCCACATTCTTCTTTGCGCCATCTTCTTGGATGTAAATATTTGTCATCTTTGATGAATTAGAGCAATCTGTCCCTCTCACTTACAGAGTAAGCCTTCACTACGGTATCATGTGCTTGAAGCGCTTGAACTATGACAGGAAGGAGCTGGAGAGGAGGAGGGATGAGAGTCAACACCAGAACCAAGGTGAGGCATCTGGTTAACAGCCAGATTTTCTCTGATATCAGAGCATACGCTTATTATTGACCTGCCTTTCTGCGTCCTCATCCACAGATGTAATGGTGTGGTCCAATGAACGAGTCATGTGTTGGGTGCAGTCTATCGGTCTAAAAGAGTTTGCTGACAACCTATTAGAGAGCGGGGTGCACGGGGCCCTCCTGGCGCTAGATGACACCTTTGACTACACAGACCTGGCCCTCCTCCTTCAGATACCCAATCAGAACACACAGGTATCGCACAGTGCACCACCTTTATTGTCACTGAATGTAGAAAAACACCTCTTTACAGCGCTTATCTCTCAAGTGTGGTGAGAAATTCTCACCGCCTCGCCTTCTGTCTGCCTAATGCCAAGATAATCCTAATCTTTAACTCTTACATTATCTTAATTATGATCTTAAAACTCGGTTTGTGTATCGTTTGCAGGCGAGGCAGCTCCTAGACAAGGAGTACAATGCTCTCATCTCCATGGGAACAGAGAGGAGGCCGGATGAGGTACGACAAACTGTCTGTAGAAAATCAATCAAGATAATCACTCCTGCCAGGAGGCGGGAGAGTGTGTTGATTGTAACCATTGTGACCAAGACTATTTTACTTGACAATAGGGCCTTTGATCCAAACTTTTCAGTTTTTGCCCTTTCTTAAATATGTGACATAATAATTTCTTTTCAGTGGTAAAATAATAGACTGAAATTTCCTTCTTGTAAAGACAGCCCTCATGGCATGAGCACATGTACCACTGCTGGCAAATTATTGGCACGCCAAAGCAGTTCAGCTGTGTTTACACCACTGCTAATTGCTTAGTTACAGCTTCTTGGACTACAAACTGTGCAACTGTGGTATATTGTCAAAACAAACCCAGCTTTGTCAAATACCACTCTTACCACACTAATGTATAATGAATACGACTCTGAAATAGCCTCGACTGTGAACGCTGTTTTTTTAAATTACTATTGTTACTACATTGTCTCTGCAGGACGGCACTAAAACATTTACACGGTCACCATCATGGAGGAAAATGTTCCGGGAGAAGGACCTCCGCGGTATGACCGCCGACTCCTCAGAAACATTACCTGCCAACTTTCGTGCCTCCGCCATCTCGACCCCCTCTGTCACCCTGAGAAAAGTCCAGAGTGAAGGTGAGAAGATGCAGCTCACAGCGGCAGAACAAAAGCCTGGATCAGGCACAGGAAGAGAAAGACATAGCGGTTCTTTCCTGTTCACTAACAAACTAAGACTAACATGCTTGAATTAGCACTTCTCACAAGTGAAAATAGTGTGATGGAAGATCGGCAAAAGAATTACAACATAAAAAGTGACAAAGGTGGTCATTGTACATTTAGCAGCCATTTGATTGGCTTTGAAGGGTCTCCGAGGTCAATAGTGTTGTTGTTGTTGAGATGTAGGATGGAGATCTACTATAAAAAAGGACAAAAATTGAATGGGAAACAATTTTCCTCAAGGCAACACCAGACCAGATAGTCACTCATTGCTGTCTTGTGTGCAGATCAGTGGTCATTCTAGTGCTTGTTAACAGACCATAAGGGCTTATCAGCTACAAATTGTGCGTTTATTCCACCAATAACCATTTTTCAGATTACGTCCTTCCCATCCTTCCTTCAAGGCTGCCATAATGGTTTGATTTAAGACGTGGTTGTAAATCCAGCAGTTAGAGATTTAAAAATTGTGTCTGTGACAGAGACTTTCTCTTATGTTTTTCAGCTATGTTATGTTTATGTGTCACTTTAACCCCACTGAGAGGCCTGAGTGCTCTTTTAGATAGGAGAGGAAAACAGGAAGTGCCGTGAATTCTCACACCCACAGCTTTTTTTTCCTCTTACAACAAACTGATGAAATTCAAGTGAAAAACATGTTAAGTGGTGCTTTCAGGTACACAGTTTAGCTTTACAGGCAGTCTCAACATGTCAGTCAGATATAAACGACCAGTCAATTTTTAGCTCAATAGCTCATTTCACATGCTCAGAGGAGTTGACAGCAGGGGGATTTTGTCATGTTTGGACAGAGCCAGGCTTGCTGTCTACCCCTAATTCCAGTCTTTGTGCTAAGCTAAGCTAACTGTTCTCTGGCTCTAGCATCGTACTGTATTTACAACAATTGATCTTGTCAATGACAAAAAAGCATATTTCCCATAAAGTCAAACTATTCCTTTAACATTAATGGTAAAATGCTTAAATATATAAAACCACAGTTCAGTGGTTTTGATTCAACTTTGAAATGTTTTAGTGCCTTTTCGAATCCAGTATTTGCTTCATTAGAATGACAACAGAAAACACATTTTTTTTAATTTGAACAACTATAAAGATTTAGGTGTGTTCATCTCACAGTTCCATATTTTGTTATACTTACTAATTACCTTCTTTTCTCTGTCAGTAAACTCTGGTCCAAGAGGAGAGTCGGGGTCCGTGAGAACATATTCCTGCTAAAAGATAAGCACACCAGGTGAGAAAAGCACCCTCTCTGCCGATCAGCGGCTAAAAATAGCTCGTGTGAACACCAAATCAAACGTCTAATCTCAGCAGGATGTGTTACGGTGCCTTAAGTGTGTTTTATTCCATTTTGTAGAGCCCCACTTCCATCCTTACCCAAGGAAAAAACACATTTTTGAAGAAAAAAAAAAACTGAGGATCAAAATCCAAAATGGACACTAAGAAGATGACCAACAACATTCGAGCCAGATGTCTCGAAGAATCAAAGACACTGAGTGAATGATTTCTGAAAAGATGATAAAATAGTGAATGAGTGATGTCTGTTTATCCATGTTTCTCTCCCTCTCTCTCCCTCTCTCTCTCTCTCTCTCTCTCCCTCGCTCTCTCTCTCCATCCTCATCCATAGTTGTGGCATGATGCTGTTTGATTCTGTAGAAAGTGGCCTGTAGAAAGTGACCATCGCCTATTGTGAACACATCTTCTGTTTTTGAGTGTGAGATGGCAATATTGACATAACAAATTTCTAGTTTTTAAATTGGAGACTGCGTTCCTGTTCAGATGGAGAAAACAATAACCCAACACGCACCTTTGCGGGTGATCTTACTATGATTTAGACCGATAATAGAACATACTCTGCCTAGTGACACCACAACACAGTAGAGTTTGGGGACAGGGAGGTTCAAAGGGATTATGTCAGTGTACACAGGGGAAATGAAATGTATGTTCTTAAGCCATAACAGACATGAGATGCACAAATGTGAATAGGACAGTGCTTTATGACAAAATCCTGTTCAAACTGGGAAAAAAAAGATTTAAGCATTTGTGTTAATATGCATGCCAAAATCAACCATTTTAGAGTGAACGTCATGATATCAATCATCTAATGATGTGAAAGCTTGGGTCAGGACTTTGTAAAATGTGTGTATTTTATTTTTCTCATTTTTTTATGATAACTGCTATTGTATGTATGTATGTATGTATGTACAGTATGTATGTGTGTGTATTAAACTGTACGTTCATTTCATACTTAGTTTTAAGACTGACTGTAATTTCATTTTAGGTTGAAAAAGGAAATATGTTTTAAATTATGGACATTTAAGATATGCTACTTGTATGTGTACATTTTGAAGAAAAAAAAACAAATTGTGTTATGATTTATTTGAGAGTAGTGATGATAATTGAATATAATATGATAACAATAATGATAATGATTGTAAAAGCTGTAATTAAAAAACATACCTGTAAAATGCTACTGAAGGAGTTATTTGCAGTTTCCCCTCGCTCTGTCGAGAAGAAGGTCACAGGTAAGTGGCTGTGATGGAGCTCTCAGAGTGTGATTAACTTATCCTTGAACCGTCCAATTCAACATTACAGTTCAATTCTGCAGTCTGGGGCTTAATTGTGGCCTGCAAAATATCCACATAGCATGGAAAGGTGAGGTGAAATAAGGGTTAACCTGCAGGGAGGGTGTAAATATTTGTTTTTACCTTTGACATCACAGTTAAAGTATAATTCTACATTTTACTCTCATAAAGTAATCACATCTTTATGTTAACATCAGAAACAGACATTAAAAGGACATTATAGCCCTTTTGTATATAGACAAATGGCAATGAATCTGACTTCTCCTACAATAGATAAATACATACTGTGTGTTTTTGCTCAGTCAAGGGTGAATTGGACAGCATTGAACTGGAGGCGAGCCAAAACTGGAAGAGGAAGCCCTAGTGCTGTTTAGACATAGCAAAGAGTATAAGTGTTTGTATCCTGAACAGGTGGGGAATTAAAGGATTTTCAAAATCCATTGTTTTATTTCTTCTCCGGTTGTTATTTTGCAGTCAAGATTCTTTTTTAACAGCGATTTTTAATATAATCAGACTTAATCACACACATTCACATACACACCATCAATGTATAGAGTCACAGTGAATAGATGAGATGCACTAAAGAGGCCCAACAGTCCCCTTAATAATCAGTCTTTAATGAAGTGTAAAATGAAGTCTTCTCCCAAGTAGCTTGTACATTATACACACACGTACACGTGATGGTGGCAGCGCTGGGACTTCCTGTGAAAACGTGCTCATGGAGGCCAGAAGCTTAAACAGGATAGCGCCATCTCCTGGCTGAGCTTTAAAACTGTCCCATTTTTATTCATCAGCTAGAATTGAATTGATGATTTTTATTGCCTTTCTGTTTATACTTCACTTCCTACACCAGGAACATGCCTGAGCAAGCCTCATTATCAAACACACAATTAAAGTGTCACAGATGATCCAAACATAAAAATGGCACCATAATACCTGATGTGAGCTTGATAACAGCTTTGGGGGGCTTAATGAAGATTAAATGTTTTTCCCCCAAATATTTAAATGCTCCTCACAGTGCCGTGAATAATTTGATTGATCTTCAGAAAAGCAGACTTTATCACATCTTAATGCAGCTTTCAGACTGTTATGATTGACAAGTGAGTGGGGAAACGAAAATGTAAGTAAAGTTTCGTGGTAATGCACCAAGTTTCTTAACTTGTGAGTTTATGAGCTGACGTGCGGCCCTCTCCGGTGACTGCACAGCTGCAGTCACATAAACACTTGTCTTCTGCTTGTAAATCAGTTTCACCCACTGTTTCCCTCTTTCTCTCAAACACACACATGTCAGACTAAGATAAACACCGTAAAACCCACTTGTAATTGTTTGTTACAATACAGCAGATGACGTAGAGAGACATGTGTGTGTTACATCTTCTTGCAGTAGGGAAATGTGTATATTTTCGAAGAGGAAGCCCGGAAAATCACTCTGAGTTACTGTAAGCTGCGTTGTCCAAGCGTGACAAAGCATAACCACAGATGTTTGTCAGTGTGAACAATTCACAGGTCAAAATGAGGGATCTCATTGTACTAAAGCATTTAAATTCAGTAATAGGAGGAGTATTGACATTATCTTGATTATTCCAAGCAAACAAAAGGTGTATTTGATTTGAAAGTATTGTTATATAGGATGAGAACGAAGTCACGTCTACTACACAATATGCTGTTGATATAACTATTATTCAGAGGTCCTTTAATAATGTTGAATAACTTGCTAAAAGAGGGTAAATAATAGAAACAGCAGACAATATAAAATCAATGTATACATGTTTTTTATGTGCTAAAAGGCTCAGAAGACTTTCATCCCACCTGAACTCATGGCATTTCATGAGAAACGCTTCCTGTAACTGACACGGAAGAAGCCCATACATAGTATTTGAACACAGATCCTCCTCTCAGCATTAAATCACAGTTTAATTATTTAGAAATGTCTGACTCATACATTTTTCTCATGAAGTAGGACCTCCTTCTCCCAGGTCCTTTATAAGGGCACAAAACTTGCTCTTGTTTAGAATTTCATTGAAAAGAAGTTGCTTGTACAGAGCGATATATTTCCTATTTATTTTGTTATATTATTAGGCTATTTATTTTTTATTTATTCCTTATCTATTTTCTTTCCAGGCATCCCTTTATCTTTTTTTCCCAAATGTTTTTGTTTCCACACAACTCTTTCTCTTACCTGTCTTGTTTTCTCTTTTTCATCCCACTTCCTTTCTCTCTGTCGTTTTATCTCGCTGACTCCAACCCACTTTTATCCTTTAATAGTCAAGTCAGAGAGCGGCATCTCTACACAGGTATTTCATGATACTTTTCATTATTGTAATTTAGTAATACATTTAATGCAAATATGGGAATACTGGTGAGATATGCTGATCTGAAACACTTTGAATTCTTCTTTTCTAATTTTGCAGATAATCACAGAAGAGGGATGTATCTGCAGATGACCCAGGATGGGAGAGTGTCGGGAAGTGATGTTCAGACCCTTTACAGTGAGTATAACAACATATGTGGGTCCCATTTAGGATATTTCCTAAACATTAATGTAACACCTATGAAGAAGACATGTATATTTATGTTTCTGTGCTTCCAGGTGTGTTGGAGCTGAAATCTGTTAAATCAGGCTATACAGTCATCAGAGGACAGTCATCATCTATGTTTCTTTGTATGGACAGTGGAGGCCATTTGAGTGGGCAGGTAAGCAGTAAACAAATACAACTTTAATGTAAAGTCCTTCCTGTCCTTCACTGACAGCCTACATCTGTTGTCTCTTCCAGAGACACTACACAGAGGCTGACTGCACCTTCAGAGAACTGCTGCTGGCAGATGGATACACCCGTTTCCTTTCCTCGCACCATGGATTTCCTGTGTCTCTGGCATCAAAACATTCCCCAGACCGACACACAGTCCCCTTTACTCGATTCCTGCCACTTAGGAATACTCTGGTGGTGGAGAGTGTGTCTGAACAACCACCAAACAATCAGAGGTATTTCAATGTAGACTCTGATGATCCTCTTGGAATGGGTTTAAATGCCATGGTCAGTCCTCAGTTCTCAATGGACACGTAAAGAGATCTATAACTGTGTATGTCCTGTGTCTGTCCTTCCAAAAATATATTTTTGTATTGACTGAGGACAACCTGCAGACTTGATTAAGTCATGAGATGAGTATCTGGTTATTTTAGCTTTCAACATGTTGCTATGTGGGTAATATTGTTAACTTATTCATTTATTGTGTGTTTGGTGTGCGTCTGATGGTTATTTAAAGACTGAATAATCTTGACTAGTTTCTGAGATTTTATGGTATGTTTTTTGTAAGAGCAAGAAATGTCCCATGTTGCAACATCAGGTTGATTTTTATATGTGAAACTTTGGGAGTTTCTCTAAAAGTGATTGTAAAGTCCAATAAGCTTTTGTTTGTAACACGTGTGTGTTTATCAGACTAGACGGGAGTTCCAAATGAAAATAAACGTGATATAAACTTCAGTTTTGTTTGTCTAAGTGATGCAATGATAAAGCTATGTCACGCAACAATTAAGCAAACTGGGAAGAATCCATTTACCAAACAAGAAGAACTCACTCTGACTGCAGAGAACAGCTTTAATGGAGGAGGAGTGAGGAAATGGGCTGAGTGTTGAGAGCAAGAGCGCTCTCTAGTGGACAAATGAGTAATAATGAAAAGTAGGGCATGCTTTATATTACACCACTTTGTTTTTGGGCTCTGGTGATTATATAACATTTAAGCCTTTGGTTGAGCCAAGATAAAATTAAGTTTCTCAGCTGTTATACAGGATATACACAGTATAATATATATGTATTCAACCAAAGGCATTTTCCAAAACTATTCATAGAACATTCTACCAATTCTACAGCTCTGAACAGCTGCCATAACAAGTTTTTAGTATATAACAAGTATATAACAAGTATATAAGTTATTATAGCCACGTGGGGCTACAGTACTCGCAAATTTGCGATTTTTGATTTGATATACAGAAAATTGACTTGAAAGCTTGGTCTTTAAGTCTTTAAACTGGAGTTGACTGGGGTCTCTCCTACTGGCAATGAAAAAGGAGGGTTGAAGAGAGCTGTAGATATTTCTGTCTTGAACATTGTTCTTGTATGAACTTTTTGACATAAAATAACCAGTACGTGTAGTTACTGTATCCACTGATACTTGCCTCTTCATAGATAACTCCATATGCACACAAGTATACAAATTGTTAGTTTTGGTTTCGCTTTCCTGCATTGTGACTATTCGACAATGGGCTTAGAGGGACCAGCTTTCACATTCAAACAAACTCAAACAATAATAATCACATGACTTTACACATGGCTATGTTACATTAGGACACATACCTTCCATGGGTCATCACTGGGCTTTCTTGGAAAATGTTCCAGTGAAATTGAGAGCAATGTTATTGGACGCTATTGTAACAGCTTAGTAGCTGTGGAAAAGGTCAGTCACAGCCACACAAAAGTGAAACACAGATATGATCTGGCAAACTTCTGTTGTGCTTTGAGATGCAGTAGCCTAAGCAGTGAAGGATTAAGTATATCTGTGTTTCTCTAGTTTGTTCTAATTCATAATCTAAAATAACACTGCTATATTTAACAGGCAAATGTTATTTTTTTCAAGTGGCACCAGTGTAAGTTGAAATCTTTTCTCAAAGTAATAACACAATACAACAGGCAAGCATAAACAACACTGCCTCTTTTAAGAAAATTAATAAAATATAATCTTTATTAAAAACACCGAATGCATAAGTAAGCAGGTAAATAAAGAATTTTTGCCATAGCAATCAAAACCTTCCAGTTTAACACAAATGGGTGACACTGCGTCATCAAGTAATGCCACAGTGTTGTGTTACAGCATGATAAAGGTCATGTCGGTCGCGCCAGGTCACATAAGCCAAAACTACACAAATGTGAACTTTGCACATTACAAACAGAAGAATGTTGAGAATGTGGGGTTGGTTTACAACAGACCTCAGTCTGTCCGCAGTGACGGCTCTGCTGGTGTTTGGTTGAGTTTTGATGAGACTTGACATCTATATTGCCAATAATCTATCTGCTTCCACTTCAAACGTTAAGCCACAAAGTGACAGTTCTAAGACATTTTAGTTTTTTAAGGCACAGAACAGACATTCAGAAAGTCATTTTCATCTCAAACATGAGCTGATAGCATTAATAAATAATAGCTCATATTATACTTAAATCATGACCCTGAGAATATAAAACACTGTCGTTTTCTTGCTTTTTTAAAGCTATATTATACAAAAGTTGCCTTTCAGTGACATTTGGCTGGCTAGTGCTGTAACAAATACCTTTGCATGACAAAGGAAAGGCAATATAAAGTATGTAGCTAGCACATAAGTGCTATATTTGTTGGTATATGGTTTAGCTTAACATGATAGGGAGTTTATCTTGGCCAATTTCTTTTTTCTAATTTATGTCTTCAGGTCCTGTAGACTTACAAACTCACTGTGTTTCATTCTGCTGTTTCATCCACTTCATAATTTTTTCCATTTGTGTCTTTGTCAAATGGTACAAAATAGCGTTCATCGTCGCTACACTTGAGTAACCAGTGGCTCGCTCAGATACATGTTTCCTCCTCTGAACTCGGTGCTCTGCTCTGTACACAGTCCACCCAGCAGGGTCCCATTCAGAGGGTTGCAGATGCCTTCAATAGCATAATAATCTCCCTCTGGATCCCTATCCCCCTCTTCTATTTCCTCCTCCTCTGGCTCCTCGTCCCCCCACAGACTTGTCTGGACATGGGTGTACTCTGTTCGATCCTCACATTCATTCTCCCGATGGTAGAAGTAGCTAAAGTTGGACACTATGACGGGCACTGGCAGAGAGATAGTGAGCACGCCGGCGATGGCGCACATTGAGCCCACCAGCTTACCCCACACTGTCTCTGGGTACATATCACCATAGCCCACTGTGGTCATGGTGACAACCGCCCACCAGAAGGCGTGTGGTATGCTGATAAAGGCTGTGTTGGTATGGTCAGCCTCAGCGAAGTAGATGGCGCTGGAGAAGAGGATGACGCCAATAAACAGGAAGAAGATAAGCAGGCCCAGCTCGCGCATGCTGGCCCTCAGTGTCTGGCCAAGGATCTGGAGGCCCTTAGAGTGACGGGACAACTTGAAGATCCTGAACACCCTCACTAACCTGATGACTCTGATGATGGCCAAGGATGTGGCTGGAGAGGCATCATTGTCCTTGGCTAGTTCTGTTCCCAGAGTGACAAAATAGGGCAGAATGGCACTGAAATCGATGATGTTCATGACATCCTTGAAGAAGTGCATCTTGCTGGGAGAGCAAGTGAAGCGCATTAAGAGCTCGAAGGAGAACCAGCATATACAGATGGTCTCCACCATGAAGAAGGGGTCATGGAAAACATTCGATGGAGGAGGCATGTTCTCAGATACGTTCTTGGCCTGGGAGTGGTACTTGTAAAAATATTCCTGAAGCAAAGGACACAGAACAGACAGGACAGATGTAAAACTTGTCAAGTATAGCCTTAGTGTCACAGAGAATGATTGGAACATTTAAAGGATGAAATTCACAATTGTAACTATAATATTGCAGATAGTTCTTCAGTTTGGGACATTTGTTTAACATCTTGGGAACGTTTTCTTGCCAAGAGTTGGATGAGAAGATTGATACCATTTTCAAGTCTGCGCGATAAATATGAAGTTAAAACTAGCAGCCGGTTAGCTTAGCTTAGCACAAAGACAGGAGGCAGAGGGAAACAGCATGTCTGGCTCTGTCCAAAAGTAACAAAATCCACACCTCTAAAACTCACCAACACATTATATTCTTTCTTTAATCTGAGTAAATACCAAAAGGGTAAAAACCACATTAACAAGAACTGAGGTCTAAAAACAATATCTCTTGCCTAAAAATAGTCCTCCATGCAACAGTGAACAGACTTAAGTTTTTGTACAGATTTATAAAAAAACCAATAAAAACAGATATAACGTTTTAGCTAGTGAGCTTAGCACAGAGCTGTTCCCCCTCTTACCAGTCTTAATGCTAAGCTAAGCTAACCAGCTAATGGATCCAGCAACATATTAACTGTACAGGCATGAGAGTGATATCTATCTTCTTGTTTAAGTCTATGCAACAAAGTGAATAAACTTATTTCCCCAAATGTCTAACTGTTCCTTTAAATGTGGGGCTATAACTGTATATTATTTTACGCTATTTTACAAACTGCCACTGGGATACTGCTTTCATGGTGTTTCAATAAATCCACCATCTCATTGGTTCTCACTTGTGACAGCATCATAAAAGCGTTTGACATCTGCGGCTTTACATTTCAGTCATAGCTGCACCTATCTCCTTTTCAGTCCACCTGTCTTTCCATCTTTCGTGTCAGTTAGCATTACATTCAAGCATTTGATGGTGGCCGTTTAAAGCATCTTACACTTAACATCAAGTTAAAAGTGTGAAAACGGATGACACGGATATGAAGGGATCAGTTCAGTATGCTGTAATAGGCTATGAGTAATATATTTAGTTTCAGGGTAGTTTAAATAAACCTATAGTATTCCTTTTGACTTTCAGTAGCAGGTCAGTGACAGTGTTTATTACTAAAGGTGGAGATCTATGTGTTGATCTGCTCCAAGGGCTCTCCTAAGACTATATTTAACCCCGTGAGATCTCCGCAGAGAAACATGAGAGCGTCTTGCTGAAATGCTGCTCATCCATCTCCACCTTCGTCGCTATCACATCACCCTGGCCTCTTTAACCATGCAACATTGGCAATGCAGTTCAGTGGGTCTGCCGCTGACTTGGACTGGAGTAAGTTACAGTAGTTTCCTGGCAGCTACCTCGTGCAAAGGCAGCCTGGCCTAGCACAGCAGTCTTGGAGGAATGTGTTAACATGACCCAACGTATGCCTCTCATCCTGCGAGACCTTTTAGTGTCCTGCTCTCGGCCACCAGAAGACTTTGGCTCACCGTAGCCGATGTGTCCTGTCACCTGTGTGACCTTTTGTTAGCACACCTTACTGCCTCCTGACCCTGTCTTTCCTCTCTGTCCTTTTATTTGTCTTCCAAGCCCCACCCGTTACTCCCTTTACCCTTTAGCACTTCCTGAATCCAAGTGTATCAAATTTAACAGCCGACTAAAATAATCACACCATAAGCTTGGTGGAGTCTCTTTCTCTCTCTCTCTCTCTGTCTGGTCTGCTTCCAGACATATTGGCAAATAGCTGTTCCCGTGTCAGTATTTTTCCTCTTAACACACTGTAGTACTTACCAAGTGTGTATTTACGTAAACACCTGCTTCCCCTGATATCAGGTGTCTTTTTGAGCCAGACAGCCTCACACATCCTATTCAAGACCTCAGACCCTTGTGGATTTATTTGATGTGTTATTGAACACAAAACCATGATATAAAAAAGTAAATGTAAAAATGACTACCAACAATATATACTCTCATGTTAATCCCTTTACGTTTCACCTACTACCTGCTGATACCCACACAAATGCCCTAAAGAGTAAATGCTTTAAAGGTGGATAACACCTTTCGTCCTCATAATGTCGTCCACCTACCTCTCAGGAAGTCTGGACATATACAATGCAACTCTACACATTTCCTACCTCACGTGACTCTTTCTCATTCCTGAAGTCGGGCAGTGTCTCCAGGCAGAAGATGAGGATGGACACCACAATGACCATAACACTGATGATGGCTATGATTCGCGCACCTGATGAGGACTCAGGGTGCTCAAACAGCATCCAGAGTCTTCTCTGGATGTCGTTGGCTGGCAGCGGCCTCTCCTCCTCTTTTGGGAAACCTTCGTCCTCCTTGAAGCGGTTCATGATGTCCTCTCCCAGCTGATAGAACATCAGCTCATCCATAAAGATGTCCAGGGGTATGTTCGCAGGCCTCCGAAGCCTCCCGCCTGACTGATAAAAATACAGAATGGCGTCGAAGCAGGCCCGATTGCGGTCCAGGAAGAGCTCATTTCGGAGTGGGTCAAAGTACCGTGACCTCCGCCTGGGGTCACCAAGCAAGGAGTCAGGGAATTGAGCTAAGGTGCGTAGCTGAGTTTCATAACGCATCCCTGAGACATTTATGGCCAGTCTTTCACTCAGCGCCCATCCACTCCTCCACAGAGACCCAGAACGCCGACTCTCTCTCTTCTTCTCTTTTTCGTTCCCTTTGATCTCCTTCTCTCCCTTCTCCTCACAGTTGAGCTGGTTCTTCAGCTGCTTGTCATTCTCTCCATCGCTCTCTTTCCTCCTGCCTCCTCTTTCGTCGTCCTGTGGGTCACTGCTGTCCATCCGTGTGTGTGTGCCAGGCCAGGGAACGCAACAAACCAATCTCCTGAGGATTTGCAGAACAACTGGACTTAAAAGCAAACCCCTGAGTGATAGTTTTTGGTTTTCAGTTGATAAGCATTAGAGGTGGCGCTAGAAGCCACTAGCTGAAGGGGAGATACTAGAGCAAACAATTTCCATCTCTGATTTGATTACAGTTAAACATGCAGTACACATTCATCCAAAGCGTTTTTAAAAAAGATGATAAAAAAAAAGGGACAAACAACAAGCAGTGTCTTGGTACCCGGTAAGTGAGATGAAAGCATTTACTCACTAAGTGTAAAACAGCTGCTGACAGGATGAAAAATCACATTGTTTGTCTCCTGTGGCTCATCAGGTTGTTTGTCTTTCTCTCTGTCATCATGCTTGTCTGTCACATACACAACGTCCTTGTTTGGCTGTCTACCTTCAGTCCACTAGCAGTCCAGTTTAACTCTCCGACTGGGTTGTACACAAACTCTGCTTCCAGTTGCTCAGGGAACATCCACGATCTTGTCCTGTCCCTTGCTGCCTCACGTTGTCGGTCTTGAAATTTTTTGGGAATGCTGTCCTGTTGAAATTCAATCTCTGCTTGGCCCTTCTAACCCCTCCCTGTCCTTTCCCTCCATTTTAGCGATGGGGCAAGACAACCTTCAACCTCCCTATCAAATGTCACCTCTGCCTGGCACTGCACGGTGTTACCCTTTCTAACAAGCGTGGCACTCTGACTGACAGAGGTCCCTCACTGTTTTTCATAAACTCAGAAATATTAGAGTTAAAGGTGTATTATTTAGAAAAAACAAAAATAGTGGAATTCTTGCGATAGTCAAAAAAAACCATATAACTTTTCCTGATAAGCAGCAAATATGTAATTACATATACGACAATAATTCCATTTAATGCTGGTGCAGGCATTTGTCTGGAAAAGACAAGAAAAAAGCCTAAGTCCCTCCTAGTAGAGAAGCACAGACATGCTTTAATCTCAATGTCATCATATAGTGGTAATATGAGAATAACCATCCCCTATTCTTTGCAAACTTGTGCACCTGTTTAGCCCTTTGAGATGATTTATTGTGATTCAAGGCTCAAATGTTGGCTAGCTACATAAACATGAACTGGAATTGGACACAGCCGTGAGCCTTTGGCTACGGTTAGCAGGAGGCTAAATTATTATCAACATTCAGCATAGCCATCCATTTCCTGGTGTATAGAGATTGACTTGATGGACAGAGGCTTTATCAGCACTGTGTGAACGTGTTTGGTCACAGCTTGAATGCAACAGTCGTACATTTATATGTGAAAGTCCTGCACTCCAAGCTTGTATGATCAGGAAAACTTACATGAGTGAATTAAAAGCATTGTAAGCAATGCATAAGCAGGATCTCACTGTGTAGATAGTTATGGTGGAGAACATTTTTAATTTGGTATAGGTATTCTCCCATTATTCGATTAGTTGTTTGGTTTGTAAAAAAAAATCTGAAAACAGTAAGAAATGGGGTCACAATTACCCAGAGTAACAGAAGATGAGGCAGGAAATAGAAGGACAAGCTCTGTTCATGTAGTAGAAGCTGTTGTTAAGAAGTACAAAATAAGGGCTTATTTCTGCCTCCAGGGTAGTTTTGTAGGAAACCACCGGCTGAAATTATATGAACTTATTACTGGGTAAATGGGCTCTTTTTATTATTATAATTCATTATTTAATTTGGCTTTGCCACATTTTCACTTCATATGATGATGATTCAAGTTTAAAGAAAACTGGACCCTTGTCTGCCTACCTTCAACCATCACATCCAAATCATGGGACTGGCGGGTGCTGATCTTGTACGCTAAGAGCGTGTTACCATGTACAGTGACAAAGTTATCTGCTGCAAAACGACGATATATGAAAATAAATTTACCTCAGTTTATTAAAAATAGTCTAGTAAGATACTATGAAAATAATAGCTAACGATACTATAACTGGTGCAAAAACGCTAAAATTTGCACTTGGCCAAAGAAATCAAAATGTTTGGTTTTTCATTGTTTTTGAGTAATGTCTCTGGGATTTTGTCACATTGCATAATACTTTCCTCAAATACTGATGAAAATAGCAAAAATAATAGAAATTTAACATGTTGATGTTTTTTTTTTGTTTTAATTAAAGGCTGGCTCATCAAATTTTTAAAAAAGTTTTGAGTTCATGATTAAAACAATGAACAGGAAATAGATGTCAATGTCAAGTCCATACTGACCAAAGCAGGCACTACTGTGTGTTACCACCAGAGGGAGGTGATGTTTTGGCACAAAGCAGGAAAACCTGAGAGGCCCCTGCCGACATTTCCTCCTAGCTCCTCTCAGTAACAGAAAAAATACACTGCTCACTGGTCTGCTACATTAGGATCCTATTTGATCATATATCATGTCTTCAAACATTAAAACTCTGACTGCTTACTATAAGTCTGATGACCATTTATGTATTTTCTTTAGTTTAAAGGATGTGGAAATCAACCAGAAAATGTGGCCCATGAACATGCAGAAATATTTGTGTTTGTACATCTTGGATAAGGGATTGCTGCCAGAGAGACGCAGGTGCTTCTGGCTCTGTCAAATGGCTTTAAATTTTTTAGCTTGCACACGCAGCTATGCAGAGCAATCGTGAGATCTTGTGGCTCCCATGACGGTGCCGCACACACCACCACAGATTCATTACATGTTGAACAGTTTGAAACAGACCGTGGGTATCCAAAACAGATGACTCATCAGACCCCATTACTATTTCTTGCCATATGGTCTTTACACCAGTTTATGGTTCCTCATTGTGAATATAAGCATTTTTAATTACAGTGCTGAGGGTTTTTGTAATGTTGTGCCATTAAGAAGGTATTATGTAGGGTTTAACTACATAAATTGCCCTCATTTAAAAAAAAACTTTTCCCCTGGCCATAAATGACAGAGCTTATGTCGATAAAATTGTCAGATTGGCTGTAATTCTAGTCGATCAATCTCTGTTATTGGGTCCAAGGACAGAATTATTCTGTATCAGTTAAGAAATATTACAGATGCTCAAGACTCAAGACATGTTTGTGTCCGGTTTCACGGATATTAGAAGTTAAAGTTACTGTTATCTGATATTGAGCAAGGGAAACAGCTCTTCCATTAGCACATCGTTCTCAAATATCATGACACTGTCACAGCTGACCTCAAAATTATAGATTATCATTACAGGACAAGTCTGTGTTTTAGAGGCTCAAAATGGCCTCATGCGACAGTCTCTGGATAAAAAGCGGACTCGACAGTTGGACCTTCTTGGAAATGCTGGCGTCAAAATACACCATGTCCTTAAACTTCCAGCCATAAATTGAATGTGTCATCCTTCAGTTTCTTAGAAGACTTTGGGTTTTCATTGTGTCCTCACTTCAAGCCAGATTATATCAATCACCGTATTGTGGAATCCTGTTCCTGACAGGCCGATGAACAGTGTTAGCTGTGACAGTCAGTACAGCATGTTATCGTACAAGTCAGTATGCACGTTTCATCCGCAAGAAGTCTTAAACAAACCGCCACACCGTTGATGTCACTTTTTCATTTATTTTAAGTTCATTTCAATGATGTTAAGCAATTTTAATGTCTCTGAAAAAGCATCTCATGACTGTTAAGTCAGTTATTCATTCAAGCTGCTATGGAGATTGGTTCACATTAGGTCGCATTGACATTCATACATTTTAAGTCTCAATAGTAGAAATATGTTCAATTATGACACTTTATTGATATGTTTCTATTTTTTCTTCAAAATATAAAAAGATAGATCATGAACATTCCATTGAAATATACTTTATACAGTTCTTGATGAGTTGTTCTTTGTGTTCCAACATTTCAAAAATAAAATCCGGCATAAGTCACAACCAGATACTCCAGTGACCACCTCCTCCACCCATTCACTCTCCTACTAAGACCGCAGTACAATGGACTAGTACCTAAGTCTGTTTTATACAGTTTGATGGCATGTCAAATGAACAAACATCTCTTATCTTTGGAATGCTTAAGTGAATATATGATGTCAGTCTGTAATATTAGATGTGTGTATATCGGTATGACTTTTGTGGTGTTAGTCGCGTTATTTCTGATTAAAATAAGATATTAAAGATATTAGAAAAATCTATTCAGTATGATAACATTTCCTCTAAAACAACTCTGGTCTTATCGCTTTGTAAAATAAAATATATTTAGGTTAGTGTGATTGCTAAGTCACTCTATGGAAAGCCATAAAGCCACTACACATGTGGTTGCAATCATCTGAACTGATGACAGAACATCTGTGTCTCTGGGAGCATACAGTAAGTGTCGATCAGTGGCATTCGTGGTGCAGATTGCATACAGTGTCCTCAATTAAAGAAAAAAACAAAAAACATATTCAACAGAAACAGGCACATAAAGGAAAATAATAGGATATCATAGAGGATGCGTCATCCACGGACCACATAACAGCTTCCAAACTCGTGGAGAGGACGTGTCATTATATTGTCACAACACATAGTAGCCGTTAGTTTAACAGTGGCACCTACTTACCATGTAAAGCATTTTTGTTCTTTTGGTTATGTGAGTGTTACACAGGAAGTCTTTAACATCTTGCAATGATTGCAAACTTTAGAAAATAAAACAGACTTAGCACTCTCAACATTGTAACTCATTCTGGTCAACATGACTAAATCAAATGGCAGTATTATGCAATAGAAAAGGAAAGACATCTTTTTTCAGCCTGGTTTTGGCAAAGCAGTCACAATGTAGAGAATGGAGAAATGGCAAACTTAACAGCGAAAAAAAACAAGGAAAGGAACAGACAGAACTTGGCCATGAAAACACAGACAGCTGGGTGAAGCACAAAGTTTTTGCAAGTGTGCACACCATTGCTAGAACTTTACCTCTGAAATATTCATAAACATCTTTGTGACCAAAGCCATAGTTGCTTAATGCCTTTCTAAAACGGGCACTGAAATCGGGAGCTTTAAAAAGATAAGGGACCAAAACAAAATCCCACGGACCATTTTTGCAAATAGAAGTTCTATAACCTGTAAAACCGTGATTAGTCTATGTAGTCTAAAATCACACCATTGAATCTCATATATTCTGAGAACCTCCAACTGCAATGAACTAGGAATGGACAGGGGACCATTCAGCTGCCTGAGCTGAGCCCTGGACCAGCAGGGCCTGAAACTCACTTGTTATACCAAACCAAGGTTGAGGTGCTTGGAGGGCACTCAACAATGAGATGGGTTTGTATTTCTTTTTTTTCTTTTTTTTTCAATCATCATCCCCCCCCCCTCGGTGGACACTGGTATCCATCATCCTTTCTCTCGCGCAACACTTAAAATACTCCACTGACATCATTTTGGAAGCTCTGGGTCTCTTTGATTGGTGCTCACATGACTGTGTTTGTGTGCTGTAATGAGCTGCCAACTAGCCAGCTGGATACTGTAACTCCATGGGCAATGACGGATGCAAAGACCTGACCATCTACAAAAACGAAAAAAAAAAAAAAAAAACGAAGACGAGCTACCTCTACACACTCATGCTGACACTGCGAGTGTGAGTAGTTTTCAGTTGCCTCTCGGAGGAAGACGTTTCTGCTCTACGACACGGCACAGTGTTCATAGTTATCAAGACTGGATTCATGACAAACAATGATAGGAGGCTAAGGGGATATGTCAAGACTCCGTTCCCCCTTGAGAGATTATCAAGTCATAATGCATGCGTTTTTTACACATCACTGTGAGGTGTTCACATTATCGTTGTCTATATACTAGAATTTATTATGCTAGAAAGAAAATAGCAAAACACCTACACCCACACACACCATCGACACACCTGAGTCCTTTAAACCACACACAAACTTTGGAATGGCAGTTGGTTCCATGCAAACCTGAAATCTCTCTTGATTGTTCACCAACATAGTGTATTTCATAGACTGTTATTGGTCTTTATTGGATAACCTGCACTTGTACTCTCACTTCTCTACCTAGGACTAGTGGAACAGAACTGCCTATCCCAGCAAAATCCTGCCATGGGACACCCAAGGCCTTTACAAATCTCTTTAACACTGAGGCGTTGAAGATGCTCTCGAGGTTCTCCGTTGGCCCTGCTACAATCATGTGACAACTCTTGTATTATTGCCAAAGAAAAAAAGCAAACTATGAGTACTAATCAAGCAGTTGTGGTATGAAGAGCTGTTGTTTTAGAACTGCTGCTGCTGCTGCTACGGTAGTTGTGCAAATGATTCAAGGAGGGAAACATAGACTTTGTGATTTGAGACAAACATCCTTTGCGCAAATGCTATGGTTTGGCAAAGTCTTGAATGATTGCTGTTGATTGAAAGTGTAGAAAATATACTGCTCGATGCATAACAAAGTAAAACTATGGCAGCGATCAAAAACACTGGAATGAGAAATGTAGGGCAGTAGTAGCAGAGAGATTTCATCAAACAAAACATAGTTCAGGGTGTATTTTGCAAACATACATGTTTCAATATTCACATTTTTTTTTTTACGTTTCAAAACAAAATATAGCTCTTCTCTTTCATTATAATCTTTTTTTTAAAACATTAATTGCATATAACATTTTTTTAATTCATTTTATATATACTTTTTTGTATCTCTAGCACCCTTGTCTTCAACTAAGGGCTTGCAGAAAAGACAGTCATGCAAAGAAGTCATGCTGGTAAACAAAGTTACAAAAATGCATTATCTTTTTTTTCGTTTGTTTATCTCAGCGTCCATCCTTTGTCATCCCCGTGTCTTTATAGGCAAGAGTCTGTCATCGCTCATTGTCTTCCAGAAAAACGCATTCCCAGTGTTTGTGGGGAAAACAACTTTGCCCGTCCCCCGTGACGAAATATTCACTTCCCATCTTTTTCCAGGACTTTGACTCCATTTCATGATGCCGAATTTTCTATTAACATTTGCATCTGATTTTTTTTTTTTTTTTCTTTCTCCATTCTGGACCTTTTCTGCACAGAAACCTCCTCCGAAGCCGTGGATAATTGGTTTGTTTATCAAAATATAGATTTGTTCTCTTTGTACACTTCCACATTTGCTCTACTCTTGGTCCATTTCTTCTCATTTTCCCCTTTGCCTAAGGGCTCCCCTGTTGGGCCATCCTTATCTTGACATCGACTTGCCTGTGAAGCAGCCGTTGGCAGCAAGAGGGACAAGAGAGAGATGGGGCAGTATTCAACTGGGAATTCTTGTGCCTTACTGGCAGTGTCGGCCTTTGTGTAAGGGGGAATGTTTATCTGATTGGTCCCTTTCAAAATCATAACATAAAATTTCCAGCTAATGGATAGTTTTATGTGACGTAAAAAGTGTCCTTAGGGTAGGAATGTCCTTTTCATTGTAATTTAGCAAAGCCAATACCCTTCGATAGTGAAGAAAGACTGACAATTGTCTCTAGGACTTTTTGTTTTGTATCCTTTTAGTCAGTCATTTTGCTCCGCAGGACTGAGCAGTGTGCCACTCAGACATGGGAAAAATACTTGTACTATTCGTATAGGAATGGGATGCTAGAGGCAGTTAAAGGACTAAGTTCTTTTAGAGGAATGTACCAACCGGAGGCAATGGGCAGTATGATGGTGAGTACAAACCGCATCTTAAATGGAACAGTTCTCCTAATCTACTGTACATTACAGAAGGTCATTCAGCAAGTGCATGCTACAGGACCTTTGTTATCCCACATCGATTTCCGGGCACGTCCATATCAGTACATGAGAGATAAAGATAAGTCTTTTTCCACCATTTTCTTACGGGGTATGTTTCATGTGAGTCTAAATGTACGGTAAATGCTATACATGGCCTGTTTGAGCTGATGCTACATGTGCTTCATTTGTTCATTTCTTCATAGTTAGTGCTGTTTTTGATGATCTCAGTACTTGTGAAGTGAATGGAAGACATAGGTTCAGTGGCAAACATGCTATACAAGTGCCAAACTTGAATGAGGGACTATAGTATGGGAGTTAGTGCTGAGCATTTGTGACTGGTTTCATATGCACTGGTTGTATTTAGTGCATCTTATTGTGGAATTTCAAGTTTTTTTTAATGAGAAAGACCAATCCTTTGTCTCTCATGTACTCTCTCTCTCTTTAGACTTTTTTTTCTTCACTTCACACAAGAGGAAAATGACATCTAAAAGATCCCTTGAATGCATAAAATTCTCTCTCTTCGAACTGTTGATGGATCAAGTCAAGTTATTTCCCAGCCAACAAATGCTACAATATGTTAGCAGAGATGCTACATTGTTCATTCAGTCCTTTGTGAAGACAAGTGTTTTTTGTTTTTTTTCGGAAACTCGTTAAGTTGCTCAGTTGTTCAGCACTGTAGATGGTACTGAGTTGGTCATCATACAAGATGGCAAGTATAGTGTTGTCAGAGATATGTCATTTGGAATGTGTAATCAGGAGTCCTTTTCTCTCCCAAAGTGTGTCAGTGCAATGCTCAGTCAGTTTGCCGAAAAAAAGGGGAAAAAAAGTCGGTCAGACGGTAGTCAAAAATGTGGTCGGAGTTCCAAGAGGCTGCTTTGGTAACAACGTGAGGAGCAGACCGTATGATTTTTTAATTCATGATTAACCTCTGGCCTCTCTCTTGTCACCCCAAAGATCTCCTTTAAACTGTCCATCCGTGTCACACCTGTCGCTTACGTGGCTCCCGTCGCAAATTTGTGTTTACCGCTTACTGACTCCTCATTAGAGAGAAGGCGAATGCTAGAAACTTAACACTGTGAAGACAAGAACAGAAAGCCATTAAGTTCACAGAGAATAAACATATTTTGTAAGAAATCATGTTCAGAGAAACTTAACTTATAACATTACAAGTAAACACTTGTATTTCGATTGGTTTATAGAAGTGCTCCACTAATACAAACCAACCTTTTTCTCATATTTAGAATTTGCCAATTGCATTAATTTCCATTACACATTTTCATAGTATTACTAAGATTACATACAATAGGGAAGTAATCAGGGATTACCATTACCTGTAAACTGCTGGTTAACTGTGCATGTCAGAATAAAGTGCACAAATTTAAGCCGCAATGACAACTCTAGTACAGCTACAAAAACAGTCTATCGCCAACCTACAGACAGAGAGCTGGCACAAGTTATTCTTGGATAACAAAATCAAGAAATGGTGACAATATAACTGGTGACTGACAGAATATTAGAAAAACAAACGATAGATTGAATGAAACAAGCTGCCAGCCAAATGACCAGCACCAGGCTCTCCACTCCACCAAATCTCAACAAATATGGCCAACATCTTTACAGCAGTGAATTCAGAGCATTTCAAAGGGAACAAGATTAGGTCATAGGGAGATGATGACCAGTTATTCACTCATATGTGTGTGTGTGTGTGTGTGTGAGAGAGTGTGTGTGAGTGCATGTGTAGATGTGTGCAAACATTTCTATTTGAATGATATGTACACTTCATGGAAAAAACACATTTTTGACAGATGGACACATACAAACATACTCAATGCTATTCATGGACGTTTCACATTTAAAAGAACGGTTATTGCACTTGGTGAAGCAGTTAGTGGTATTACACACTACGTCAGGAGGCTTAACCCCCAAACTTAAGCTATGCATCATGCAAACACAGGTGCAGATTCAAGAAAATGTTTGTCAACAACAGTAGGTTGAAGCATCTCTTATTCTGTGTCTACAGTTATGGCAAACAAGTCCTGTCATGTGCTGGCATCATGCATTATTAACGGGGAGATTAAACACTCCTGTTATGGTCTAACCAGCAAACATCAACCCAATACAAACATTATCCTTTATTGCAGCCGCATTAGCTCTTCGTGTCTGCTCTTCTTTCACCCTCTTCCTCTGTCAATTTCCTCTTTATAGCTGCAGTTAGCAAGACACAGTTCATATTGTCTAAAGACCAGTTGTATGGTAAATGTTAGGGTCTAGTCAGCACCTGTTAATCTAGCCCACTATGGAAGCACATTAAGACTTTGTAATTGTATTAAAATAGTGTACATTTAAAGTACCATTATATGCAGAGGCAAAATTATGCCTCTTCAAGTGAATCTCTTTGAGATTGTCTCTTTGACATTATTGCTCTCTGTCATATTGCTAGATCACTCTTGGCTCAGCTCGATAAGTGAGGTACAACTATTTTTTCAGCACTTTGACAAGATGGATCTAAGTATCTGTTTTTGTGGGGAAGGTGGCCGATGTATTCGCTTAGTGTGAACATTATTTATACATCTGGTTCCTGGTGCCAAATAAAGCAGTGGTCCAGAAGTCGATCTTCTCACTGCAAAATTCAAAGATGATCAGGCATTTTTCTATCCTTCCTCGCACAATTTCAAATACTGTACTTACTAAACAACAGCATTCAGTAATTCTTACTAAACCGAAATATAGGCTATTATATTCAAACTGTCTCTGCAAGTCATTTATATTCAGTCGCATGTAGGAACAGTTCTTGTCCAAGCAACCGGCACAAAACCGAGAATGCACTCAGAGATCGTTGGGCTGTACCATTTAATGAAAATGGTACAGCCCAACAATGAACAACAAACTATGTTGTTGAGATGCAGACTTAATATGCATGCATATATAAGCAGAAAGTCAGGTTGTGTTTAACCAGTCTGAAGACATTCATATTAAATAATTCAGCTCTCTTAGAACCAGAAACTTCCTGCCCCACACTCAAAAAGTATACATAGATATATATTAATTTCATATGACTTTAATGTATTCACATGTGTAGATACAGATATGTACATATTCATAATAACCACTGTCCTATTAAGCACTGCTTCGAAGGTTTAGCTAGTTAAATCTAGCTAGCTTGCATGAACTCCTAAATTGACATCAGAGCCTACAGGGGCCTCATAGAGGCACTTACAACATCTGCCTGTTTTGTTTACTTAAACAATGTTTACATTAGAATTTCCTAAGTGATTTTGCATTGGCCACAACTATGTGATAAACTCAACAGAACCACACATACGACATTCTTCAGCTCAATGTTGGTACAATACAAAGCAAATATGAAAAAATACAGTACTTTTGTAATCATAAATGTTAAAATTAAAGTGGTGGAAAGGTGAGATTATGCTATTTCTCTCATCCCCCGTCAGTCAATTGTAGCATTAAAGAAAACATTCCACCGCAGATATATAGGATGGATGGACATTTTCCTTGACTGCACCAGAAAATGTACATTCCAAATAAAGTGGCATACCAGTATAATTCAAAGTATCTGCGCAATTTGTGACACCCACATTGTGGCGTCACTTTAGGATTATACAGTATGCATGTGCGCTTAAAAGGTTTAATGAGGTTTTTGTGCGCTGAGAAGTGATGCTCTCAAAGATTACAGAGAAATATTCAGATTTGCTGATGTGAATTCGGATTAGCTTTGAGGGTTGAGCCCACGCCAATCAGTATATGTTGTTGTACACTTTCCTCATTGCATGTTCACAAGACATTTTTCTGCGAGTTAAATCAATTTAAAAAGGTTCTATCCCAGAGTTTCCTACCTTCCCTAAGTTCAGGTTGACATTATACATTGTGGAGCTGCTGTCAAAAAACGCTTGGATTCACTGGAGAAACAAAGCTCTGCATGCTGTTTCAAACATTTTCAGACAACACGAAATCATTGTACTTTTTTGACATCATAATGGTGAAATGTGACAATACTGAGTATAAGCACAACTATTAGCAACTTCAGTCTGAAAATGTGTGAGATGCCCTTCAAAAACCCGTATCAGACAAAGTCAGTCGAGCATTACTTCTAGCAGTGATTGTATAGTAAGATCTATTCTAAATGAGACATTTCAACTTTTACAAACCTCTCAAACTTCAGTCGACAACAGATTCAAGCAAACATTCAAGTGATGTCATAGCTTTCATCTTCAATCATAATACTGCATATCTAAGTTCTCAAAGGTTAGGGGTCTGGAAGCACATCGATTTTTTGTGAAAATGGCAATCAGGACCATAGATTATGACAGTAAGAATATCAGGACCTGACATTTTTTAAACAAGTATGGAGATATTCTCGCTTTACACCTGCAAAAAAGTGTTGGTTCTAAAGCACTTTCAGTTTTTTTTGTCCTGGTGATTTAAGCCTTACTACATTTCTGTTTGTTAATGAACTTAAGTACAGTTAAATACAACATTGTATCTCTTTTTGACAAATGGTCTTTTAAACAATCAGTGGTACAGAAAAGGCATTCCTTACAATGAAATACACGTCACCAGTACAAGTAAAGAAAATATAAAACTATTACAAAAACAATTAAAAATGGCAGCCACAACATCACAGAAGTCTAAAGGACCAGTAAGACCATATTGTTTTGAAATAAAACAAGACAAATGGCTCATGTCATCATGATACGTTTGTACATTTCTGGAACAGTTAAATCAAACATAATAAGTAGACCACCTACCAAGTCTGTGCATTTTAAAGATTAAAAATAGATCTGCATATTTACATATGTATGTGCACAGCATGTTTTCCAGCATTAAAATAATATTGCATGTTTATTGCATATGTGAATAAATCTTTTCTTTTTTCTCCTCTACTTTTAAAATCTATTTTCATGTGAGGATGACAATCTGAGGAAAGACCTCAAAAATAAAAGCTACAAATTTAGATTATGTTTAATTTCACTTATTAAGATAAACTGATTGCATTCGGTAGTTTTAATTTGTACCTCTTTTTTTTTTTAACTGTTTTAGACAAACATTTAAACCAAAAACAAGACAGTAATGGAAAACACATCAAAAGTGAAGAAGAAGCAAAGCGGAAATCTAGAAGACATCCTTTGTTAGAGACGTGTTTGATGGGGTGGTCTCAAATGTTCAATCTATTCATTCATTGTAATACGTTCTGTGTCTTCTGCTAACATGCGAGATTTAAAGGTTAGTAAATTAACTGTTAGTAAAGTGCTTGTAACTATATAATTAGTTATGTGTTCATATCTGACTTCATAGGTACATTTGTTGTACTTAGTTTATTGTATCATTAATTACTTTTAAATAGTTTTTTAAATACATTGCATTTAGATTTTTTTGAAAAAATGTAGGCCTACAAGTACATATTTATTTTACATAATTGTACTGATTAACTTTTCAAATTGAAATTGTTAACTGAGGATTTGACTGCTAAATTATGCTGCTTAGGCTGCGGGAGAAACAAAACACAGTTATCATGTAGCTTGCAAGGTCTTCAGCTGCCTTCAAAATGTTAACAACCAAGGATATAATTTCCCTGTTTCAAGCGCTGAAAACATGCTATATCTCTACTGCACCTGTTAATAAGGTCTATGTATTATTACATTAGGTCATCTGGTGCTGCTAGCAACCAGCATTGCATATTAGCAAGCTATCTTGTCAGAAACAAACAAAAAGCAAGTAGTAGTGTCATCAGCTGGCTGTAAAGACTCTGGATGCTGAAGTTCCTCAGCATTAAATTACTTTTCATCAAACCCACAGCCAACGGTGAGATCTATTAGTTAAGGCCAATAGCAAGTAACAAGCTAGCGCTAGCCTGGCTCCCTCCAGTCACTCATATTGCCCTCGTCCTACATATTGTAATGGAATATGATTGTTATAATTGCATGTAAGACGATAATGATAAATACATAGAAATGTGTTTTATAACATGCCTGCCAAAGACAGTGACTGAATAGACCTTTAACTGTACACTGTAAGGTAACAATATCATATATGGGATCCTAATAGCAATGTAATTAAAAAAAACTGCAATTTTCATGTTCGGAGGAGCATTTGAGATAGCTGTTACGGTGTAATACTCGTATTATTTTCATTTAAGCTAAGGTTTTTGTTTTTTTTTTACTTTTGACATCTCTTTGCTTTGCAGTGTAAACTATCAACATAAAGTGTTGCATGATGTCTTAATGGTAAGTTACAAAATCAAGTGTTAACACTGAGGCTCTTGGAAGCCACACTTGTTTTTTAAAGAGAGAATTACCAAAATGATGTCAACACTGTACATACATCAATATTCACAAAAGACAGAGAGTAGAAACCTATTCAACATCAATATAATCTATAAATGTATTTTTGTCTTTGGCTAAATGAACTGAAATATCTAGTTTCATGGTCATTTCTCAGGACAGTGATGTGAGCTCAGGTTTGTTTGGTCCAGAACACTTAAAAATGGATGTCCATCTACTTAATTCTAACTTTTAAAATGTAACTGTGCACATGTTTGATTACGTTTTTTAATCTCTGATACTTTTTTTATTCACTAACCAATCCAAATCTTTTTACACTTATTATAATTATTTAAAATAAGAGTGTGACTTTAAAGCTAAAATTTGTATTTGACCTCATCAGCTAGCCTGATGCATGCGTCGTCAACCATTAGATTCACAAGACAAGAGGTCATTCTTTCTACATTCAAGTTCATTTTATGTTATTGCTATTGTTTTTGCACGCTGTACAATCCAAATGGAGGCTTCAGTGCTTTCAGTCCACGGCTAATCCACTGCATCTCTTATCACGAACATCCTTTCTGCTACAAAATGGAGGGGATGGGGGAACGACAGCGGCGCAGTGGTCCTGGGGCCTCATAGGTTTCAAAAGGTGGGCTAGTGATAGGAGCAAGCCGCAGTGATGACCCAGCCATTCCCGATATGTTATTTAGACTGCGAGATTTCTCATAGCCCGTTGCTTTAAGAAAATAATTTTAATCAACGATTAATTTGATTATACGTGTAATTTTTTTCATATCATATGCAAATTAAAGAAAACAAAAAAAAAATCATAATTGAAATGTTTGGACATGTTATGACAATTTTTTTTTTCCATATTCAGGTGGTTTGTTATGAAAGTTGCATAGTATTGAAACATGAACATGAGGTTTAAGATGTTATAAGAAGAAAAACAAAACAAGAAAATGAAGAGAATACAATACGGATAAGAAATTGAAAATGTTATCAAATCATAAAGACAGAAAGGACAGACGAGGACAGACACAGACAAGACAGACAAGACAAAACAAGAAAATGCGAGTTATGATATGTCTTTTTTTTTCAAAGCAGAAAAGCAAAAGATTCTTAAATGTTAAGAAATTTAACACCTATAGTAGGCCCCTTGAATAAAGCACCCAACATTTTATCTTGCGATGCGAAATGTGCAATGTCAGGTGTTTTAGACAACATATGGCCAAAATAACTAACACAATTTAACACAGGAGCAAAAACTCAGATATCACTGATACAGTGTAGGAGTTGACCACATGAAGTTTTAGGTGAAAAATCTTGGAAATATACTACTAATGACGCTATGTAGAATAAATAAATTGCCTCCCATTACCGTTCATAAGCAGCCCATTTAATATTTGCTTTTGGTTCCTGTGAACTTCATATGGCCAACTCAAAAATGTCCTCAATCAACATTTTAAAAACACTTCCTATTCCCCGATAATCGCATCCTGTAATGGAGATCAGTTCACAATTTGTTTACAGTGGGAAATGACACACGGTAAGAAAGCAGGATTTACTGACAAAGTCCACTTGTGCAAGTGATTTTGAGGTATAATGTGTCGCACATGCACCTTTGAATGTGTGTTTACAGGAACTGATTTATCTAAGAAATAACACATTAGCCTCTGTGTCCTTTCCCGCTGTATTTTTAGTGTGTAACACAGCATGCAGACGTTGAATTCCCCCTGTAGGAAGCAGCCACAGAGAAGGTAGTGCTGTGCTGACGGAGTGTTGTTGCATCAGGTGAAGTGAAACACACCATTGGTAGGAGGCATTTAATCTGCCCTAACAATGGCTAACTGACCAATAATGGGTGGAGTTTTACAGTTTTATTAGGAATTTATATACTAATTTACATCTGCTGGAATTAATTTTAAGGTAATGAAGCGAAAGTGTAACGCTAACAGAGTTTGTGACAAAATTACCAAATTATAGTGTTTATTTTTGTCAAACTCCAGCCATCACAAAGCCACAGTCAGACAATAAAGAACACCCATTGCTACAGTATGACGCCCTTTGTGCCTTCCTGCTGAAATGGAAAAATACGGTGAAACTCCACCACTCAGGATTACGCACCATTTAAGCCAACCATAAATAAAAGTCCTTTTTTTATTCTGACTCGCTCAGGCACATTAGTCGGATGGCAACTCAGTAAAATATTGATGATGCATCTTCACTGGCTTTCTTCTGCTGCATGTCACAGAGATTTCTGAGAGGCTGTCTGGCCAATCTGTGTTGCTGCTTCCTTGTCAAGGTCAGTTCCAAAGGTATTTTGTTCATACCACCCAAATGACAAACTGTCAGATTGCATCAAATGGCAGCCATATTTGTGATGTTTGCTGAATCAGACCTTCACCTGACCAAGCTGAATTGCTAGTTAAAGTTAAAATCCTTAAGATTTTCATGAAATCAGACACTGTTTTGATACTATTAATGGTCTGTATTTCTTTTCAGCGGTCATTGAATGTATTTACATTCAGTAATTTCCTTTCTGTATTGTAGGGTTCATTGTTAGTGACGGACTCTGCCATTCGTGCTGCCTTTACATGCACAAGGGATTCTCAGGAAATTATATATGCCTGTAATCCAGCTAAATTTTACCTCATTTCTATCAACCTCTCTTACTGTTCGCTCTCAGACACTGTGCCAGTGCTAATCTGCTCTAATGCAAACTGAGCACCCTACTGCTGCAGGTTCATGCTAGAAACATTAGCATTAACTGCGATCATTCATCAAAAACGCGTCTACGAAACAAAACAACGGTCATATTCAGCATTACAGCAACAAGCTGTGACACCCTCAACTTCTCATCAACCACGGGTGTCACCAAATCAACCAGGACTGAAATCTTAAGGATAACTTTATCTAAATTCATTTTTATTAATTGTGCAAATCAAAATGATAATGATTAATATAACACTTCCATTCAAGAGTTCATTAATGCCCCAACAGCCCATCTGAGAGTTTTTAGACTTTTTTTCTAATACTATGCTACAAGTTGTATTAGGTTAATATAAATATATAAACCTTTGATAAACAAGTACAAATGCCCTACAGATTTGAAGTATGCATAGTATGGGAAGTATGGGAGTTCATAAAAATAACAGTGTATGAAGTATATGCATAGCCCGTATATGAAGTTACAACAAAAGGTTTTGATTCTACTGAGAAGTTGCTTTTATATCTACTCTTGGTGCTGAGCAAAAATCAGCATGCAGAGGGGAGAGAAACTGAATGAGAGGATATAGAATACACACCACTCATGTGATAAAAAGGCTACGAAAACTATATCCCACATACGTTACGATCTTCAACCAAATTAAGACTCAACTAAAAGTACGGGTGGTCACATTTGCAGTATTTAATTCGAACTTTAAAATCGGCTCTGCTGCTTTAAATAAATGTCCTTTATTTGACTCTTTTTAGTCTGAAATGAGAGGATTTAAAACACTTGTCAAGTGTGATATGATTTAAATATGGATAAGAGAAAAAAATAGTTCTCATCTGTTGATTGGATGAAGGTGAAACTGATGAGAAAACATGTAGACAGGGCGGTAACGTGACTCTGATGATTTTCAGATATATGTAAATGACCAGTTTGGCTGGCTGGTTTGCAACCAAAAGCTCATGGGTACATCGGTCTTCTTTTGCTGATGTATGAAAGTATCGCTTGGTAAAACTCAAGACAAGGAAAGGTTTCATAAATTACAGTAGAAATGATTATAAAGTTAATCATGTCTCAGCCACTGCAGTCTGTCACGGTCTGCTGGCCTCCTCCTCACTGTGCTAAGTAGTGTATTTACAACAACATCAACTGGGATTTTGTGCTCAGGGATTGTCTGTCAGGGGAAATGGTGAGTCTGGCTGTCATCGTATCCATTGATGACATAATTCCTGCCCAAAGTCACACTTAATTTACACTATGGAGGGAGTCTGTACCTACCTACAGTCAGTCTTTAGTTACACTTGCACTGCAGTGGCGGCCTGGGGATGGGATGGAGAATGAATGTTAATCACAGAGGGAGAAGGTGATGGAGAGGGAGGACACAAAGGAACAGAGAGAGGAAAAGCTGCAAATATTCTAACCAGACTGTTTTTACCAGGGAAATGATCGCATAAAATCATACAGGTTGAACTGATCATTCTTGCACGTGTGCATGAGTGTAAAAGGCAGGGAACTACTTGACGACCTCACAGAAATAATCAGTGTGTGCTTGCTGTGGATACACAGGATTTGCTGACTGTTTGGATGCTATTCTTGGTGTGGCCACATACTGGATCATTCTTACATGGATCAATCGCCTGTTTAAGATGGCATGATTTCCTGTTACCCATAATTAGATGTATTGATCTTTTCATGACCATCACTGAAGCCACAATGTGTCCATACAGTACATACAGTACCTGGGATGTCTTTTGGGGAGACTAGATGACACGCAACTGTATCCTGCATCCTCTTGTAGGCTGTATGTAGGTCATACAGACCTAAATGCATCAGCTGTTATCATTAAAGCTCAAATCTGTTTAATATTTCATATATACACTTCTCATACATCTACATAAATATTTATAATATGTACATACATATATATATATATATATACATGTAACTTATTATTTCTTTTGTAAGGTAAAAATCTGGCTCAGACAAACGAATATTTGCAGAGTGTTGGGATGAGGTGACATATTAAGAAACACAGTGGTATTGTTTCACACATTAGAACATGCAGGACAACGTAGAACAAGTTTTAAATACTGTGTATGACTACAGAAGTACAATGACAAGCAGGAGGACACTGACAAGTGTTACCACGAAAAAAACACGTTTTCACAGAAATTATTTTATACACAAACGCTTTTAGAGGTTAAATTTAGAGTAAGTATGTTTTATTTGGTTGTAACCTGTTATACTGAGTCACATGAAAATTGACCATGGCTAATTGGTAGAAACAGCAGATGTGTTGTGGTGGCCTGTAAACTTTTCTGTAAATTCCACCAGCAATCATTCCCTATTAATATCATAAGTATGAATAGTAAACAACAGGGTGAATATGGGTGGGGTGAAATGTGGATGAAGAACAACTTGTTTATAAAAAGATTTTCTAAAACTCCAAATTTTATTAAACTGCAATACAGAACTTCTGTCGGTTTACGAGCGATTCAACCAAAAATATAATCCCTATTCTTGGGTGAGGAATGCATTAGAAATATATAGTATTGATTTGGTTGACTTTGGTAATGAATAATGAGCTTTTTTGCCAAATAAATCCTTGATAATGTCCTGAACCAGTGAGATTTGTGCCATTTTTATGTTACTTAATTCCACCGTTTTGTTGGCAATTTTCGTTACCATTCCAATTCACAGAAGACAGATAGGTGATGGTGAAACTCAAAGGAGAACACAGGAAGAACATAGGGGTGGTCAAAACATCAAACAACACAACACAGTTGTACAAAACTCAAAGACATCAAGAAAAAAAAACAAGATCATAACCACAGACAACATCAAAATAAATATAACTTAACCCTATGCACATTGAAAAGATAAAGCATTCAAACAACAACACGTGGACACAAATCTCTACGAAATCACGACATAACACGACACAAAAATACTTAATAGAAGATGTACACACCATGTTAGAAACACGGCATGAATAAGCACAAAAACCCACAAAACAAAAAAATAAAAAAACAACTCGGACACATACAGTGAGGAACTGAAAGGAGAGAGAGAGAGTGGAGAGGGAGAGAGAGAGAGAGAGAGAAAGAGAGACAGAAACAAACGAGATCCTTGAGGAAGGTCTAGAGGGGTGATTGGGAGTGGGCAATCAAAGGGGTGATTGACCGTTTGACCTTAGTGAGACATGCATATCGCATTGGGTGCGTAGGAGGTTAAATGACCAACAATCAAAGAGAGGAAACTGAAAAGCTAATAAAATAAGTTGGCAAAGACATCTTATGCGTTTATCGACGAAATAAATCACAAGTGAAGCACACAAGAATGAGTTTTAGACAGCATGAGAATCCCTCTTTAAAAACAAGAAGGAGAACGTTTGTTATCAGCAGAAACCATGAACTCACTGGACTATTTTTCCCATTGTCTTGATTTGTCTTGCTCTAAATCACAGATCAATGATGTTGAACAGCTGCATATACAACTTTCTAGGCAGCCATCTATTTACTGGTGTGCTACACCCTGGACAGGTCGCATGTGTATAACAGGGCTGTATACACACGACCTTGTTATTAAATGCTAGAGAATCAGGTTCCAGAGATGGCAAGAAACAGATCAAATTTCTGTGGTGCTGTACTGTAAGTACAATCTATTTTCCAGAGGGCTAAACATATTAATATAGACCTAAATGTATAAATTACACTGTACAGATTTCCTGTAAGAAGTCCAAACCCTAAAACGTCATTCTAGTAACTCCAGCACTTGTTTTCTTCAATGGACTCCAGATTTGCTTTAAAGAGGGATTTTTGTTGCACTTAAATTGCAGTTTATACATGAGAACTACTAAAACTGAAGCAATATCAGGGACCTCTAAGTGAAGGGCTTGGACAGCTCAAGGCTTGCTTACCTTTGACAGCATGTAGCCACTTTTCAATCAAATCTGTCATAGCATTTTTCTGTCTGTCTGTCTGTCTGTCTGTCTGTCTGTCTGTCTGTCTGTCTGTCTGTCTGTCTGTCTGGTCAGTAAGTGTTTCAGTGTTTCAGTCACCCAGTGCAGCCTATGATCCTTTTGGCTTCTATCCAGGTCTCCACAGTGCAAATACAAAAGGTCCTGAACTTTGGACTACACTAGGCACTGAAAGCACAGATACATGGTCTAGGGATTAGTATTTCAGATCCATTACACGCTCACAACACAGTATTTTGTAAATGAGTATCGTGATAACTGGCTTTGGTTAAGACATTGCACGACAAGAGTTTATAATGTTTGCTTGTTTTCAGCGTGGCATGTTTCGAGAGGTACTATCCCTTGACCTGGATGGTTCCGCTGACCCCAGTGACCTTGGGCCTTGGAAAGTTGATCATTGCACAACACTGCACGCAGTGTCACAAATGTGTGAAGCTGGAGAGTCTGCCCAATTGATTTTACAAAAATATGATATACATGTACATATATCTACATCTATTGCTAAATCTATATCTATCTATCTACACACACATATATATATATATATATATACAACTGTAAAAATAGTGTAAGGCAAAACCTTTCTAAATTGCAGTGTGTGCTTTTGTTTGCCAAGGCGGAGGTCCGTGGGGTAGGGAGTAACACAAATAAACACAGTAGAAGGGAAAAACAAAATTAAGCCACACACGACACCACGAACACAACACTCAGACGGCATTGAGAGGACAGAGACACAGTGTATAACATGTAAGAATGAAAAAGCCCACATACACACGCGTGATATGACACAACCTGAAGAGAGAGACAACAACAACACAGAGGCACATCAGACAACAACGTGAGCCGCTGTTCCCGTTCAATCTTCTTCAGTGTATCTTTTATTAGTTATTGACACAGGACACGACAACTGTATTATTTTCAGTTGAACTGCCGGATGTATTTGCACATGTGCGCGCCCACAAGGACGCGCTCTTGCACTGGTGAGTTTATGCAAGTTTTAAGCTCTCACACAGACACATACACAAAAGTATGCACATATTTGTGCACAATACTTATCATGGGTCTATGCCACAGACCAATCCCATTCTCTTTCCTAATTTCTTTACATTTTGTACATTGTTTATTTAGATTATCGCTGAGTTCACAAACTTACAATGAAGCAAATTTGTTTGCAGGTAAGATATTGGGCTGATGTTAGGTTAATCAGATAAAATACCTCACAAATCAGACGATGAGCCGAAAAAATGACATCTGCTACCCAAACCTTAATATTCAGATTTAAGCACTACCTAACCTTGGCTCAACTGTTTGCATCTCTTCATGTAATCCCTAAAACTTGACAGCACACTTTTCACACTTTAAGGCACAGAGAAGACTCTTCATGGGTGACATTACCAACTCCATTGAACATGTAGACACAGCGCTGTGGAAATGGTGGTGTATCTGTGATCTGAAGTCATGCATAGTGTGTGTGCAGCTGTGTTAAAGTCAGTGCTGTATATGTGAAGCTTAGTTTGTGCAACTGCAAAACATGCTACGCCATGGAGAGCCAGATCAAAATTTCTGTATGTTTTAAGTCAAAAGTAGGTTGAGTTGTGGGCTCATTTATTTTAAACCTTAGTCAGTGTTACCTCTGGTCTATGGTTTGATCCAGGAGGAGGTGGAGTTTGCATTGAGGTCCTGCTGTAACAGAGACCCTTCCATCTTATACCAATCCTCAGTCAGAGGGGAGTCTGGGCTGGGTGCCAGGGCTGCTGCCTCTAGTTTGTTGTCAACAAGGGGTGTTGAAAGTTTGGAGGGAGTGTAAGGGAGTGTTTTGGTGCAGGTTGGCGGCAGTGGTGGTGGTTGGATTGCAGCAGTAAATGAATCAAGGTGTCAGGTTTTCATGAGCATGAATATAATGCACATGGGGTAAAAATAAAAGGGGGGTTATGGTGTTGCACAAAGGAAAAGAAAGGGAAAAATTAGTGCATGGGTTTTAAGATGGGGCAGAGAAGGGAGGGGACCAGAAGGGAAAATGCAGCAGGTTAGGGAGGGAAAATCATAATGGAGAAGGAAGGAGGGAAGGGGGAGGTGGGGGGAAGGGCAAAATAAAAAGGACGATGCAAGGCAAGAGAGAGAGAAACAGAGAGGGAGAAACAGAAGTGACGAGAAGTAAATTAATGCATGGTCCACTGTCTGAGCCCAGAAGACAGAGAAAGACAGAAATCGTTTATGAGCATGAATGAATGTGACGTTATGGGACAAAATTCACAGATACCATGGAAAGATGGAAGACGAAGACAAAGAGAAAGAAAAAAGGAGAGCAGTAGAGGGACAGAAAATCTTGTCTGACAGAAGAAATAAAATATGATACCAAGCGGTGATGGAAACACAGAGAACATGAATGTGAAGAGGTGGAAACAAACAGAGCAGAGCAGAAGAGCTAAGTGTATGTGCATGTGTCGTAACTGTTTAAGCTGTTTATGTGTGTGTGTTTTGCTAGCTGTGATTGGAGCCTTCAATCTCTAGCTGAGGCCCCCAAAGTCAGGTTCATGTGTGCTCTCTCATCCAACCCACCTTTCCTAAGTGTTTGGATCTGATATTATAAACATGGAGTAAAATATGTGTGCTTATCTGCATTGGCTGCACACTGGACATACTGTATGTAAAAAAATATGTTTACAGTGTGTTATGCCTGGCATTTTGCTGTGTGGATCTGTTTACGTAAGATGTGCATGTATCCGTCTCCTGGTGTGAAACGTACCTTTCCGCACATTCCCATCTGTGGCACGAAATTCCCTAGTGTTGAGCAGGAAGCAGGCGCGGTCCTGCTGGTAGCGTTCCCGGGTAGGCCCTCGCCCAATAGGGCTCCTCTCGTCTGGGCTGAGCACCTGGTCGATGGTGGGGCAGTCCTCGTTAGCCAGGGCGGCTGAGGCTGCATCACCGTTCTGCTTGGAATCTGGAGGGAAAGGGGGAGGGCAAAGCCACATGCAGAAGGATTATGTGAAAACCACAGAGAAGAGCATCTTGTGTGTCTTCCTGATCAATAAAAACAAGTAATATGCACTAGGTCTGAAAGCATTTTCAATATGAGTAAATGAGGCAATAGATTTTCTATTGTAGATTGGCATTTTGAGATCAGTTAACAGCCACCAGAGCTCAACAACACATAGGATTATTGTTTGATTGATTAATGAATGATGATGCTGCAAAATAATTAAACACAATACCATGAGATCACTATATACTTAATGATAAATGCCACAGGCTGGTGCTGAAATAAGTTGTCAATATGTGGATTAAATGATCTGCAAACTGTCATCAATCACAGTGTAATTCATTAGAAAAGGTACCCAGGACTACCATGTAAAACTGTCTAACATGTCGAGCTGCAACTAATATTCATTAATGATTGAGAGTGACTGTTGTAGTGGTCACCCACACGCTCACTGAGGCATTATGTTAAAATGTGCTAATAAGTGAGTGCGTTGTTCTGTGTTGTGTTGCAGCATGTGGTGATGATACTGCACGGCAGTCTCGGAGCCAGTTGTCAAAACTTTGACTAATACAACTTCCTGCTAAAAGATCTCCTCACACAACCTACGAGAAACCTCTTTAGACTGGAAGAGAGCCAAGCAGACGGGATGTAGTAAAAGCACTGATGAAACCAATATTTTCTGGCTCACTGATGACTAAGGCAGTAAAGTAATGCATTAAAGGTGCATTATTGTTGCATGTGACTGGTGCCTGGTGCTGCAGCATGTAAAGAGCAGACAATGAGCCAAATTACCTCTACTCCTGATTTTACCGTTAATGCCAGAGGGAAAATATGTGAAGTCAGCCAAAATTGAAATGCATTAAGCTGTTTTAATAGATAATTGAGTTCATTTTCCTTCCATGGTGTTTGTTTTTCACTGACAGATGGGTGCCTTAAGGCAACTGTGGACCTACCAGTTGATCATAAATTACACATGAGTTCTGATGGGCCAGTGATTTCTCCAGGGTGGATCCAGAATCAACTATGCATCACTTCTTGATAGTACACCCACTTCTTTCTCTTAACACTTTGGCACATTAATCCTCTCACAGACCTCTGAAAAGATTACTGTACCTTCCTAAAACTGCCATTAGTAAACTGTTAGCATGCTGGTCACATTTACTTGGTTAATTTACTTTGATTGTAAAACTGTTAATTATATATCTTCTCCATACTCTCCAGATGTAGAACATTTATTCTCAAAGTACAGGAAAAAAACAAATCTCTCACCTCTGTTTATCTCTATAATTTCTTCTTGGGCGAGAGGACAGTCACCCCCTATGCCCCCAGACCCCATCACTCCACCTAGGACATTTCCCAAGAGCCTTTGCGGTGATGCAGTAGCCATAGCCAGGGCATCTGGCTTGCAGTAGTTGGGGGAACCTGGTTGTGGTGCTCGTGGAATATGTTTGTTCTTCTTTTTGGGCAGCTTTTGCTTGGCCATGGCCAGAGAGTAGTACATGCCGAAGTTGTTGACAATTACAGGTACAGGCATAGCAATGGTCAGCACACCAGCCAAGGCACACAGCGCACCCACCAGCATCCCTGACCACGTCTCCGGGTACATATCTCCATAGCCCAGCGTGGTCATGGTCACAACAGCCCACCAAAATCCAATGGGAATGTTCTTGAAGTTGGTGTGGGCGCTGGCTGTTGGGTCGTCTGGGTCGGCACCGATTCGCTCAGCATAGTAGATCATAGTGGCAAAGATGAGGACACCAAGGGCTAAGAAGATGATGAGCAGGAGGAATTCATTGGTGCTGGCACGAAGGGTGTGGCCGAGGACACGGAGACCCACAAAGTGGCGGGTCAGCTTGAAGATTCGGAGGATACGGACGAATCGGACAACACGGAGGAACCCCAGGACATCCTTGGCAGCTTTGGAGGACAGACCACTCAGGCCCACCTCCAGATAGAAGGGCAGGATGGCGACAAAGTCGATGATGTTGAGGGTGCTTTTGAAGAATTCCAACTTGTCTGGGCAGAAGGTGACTCGTAACAGGACCTCAATGGTGAACCAAATGACGCACACGCCCTCCACGTATGTCAACCAGCTGTCAGTCACCACCTCGTACACAATCTCCTCATGGGTCAAGTTGCCCACCGCGACGATCTCTGTCCTGTTTTTGATGGTGTTGAAGGCCTCATGCGTCTCCATACAGAAAGTGGAGATGGAGATGAGGATGAAGAATAGGGAGCCAAATGCCACATACTAGAAGAGAGAAAGAAACCAGCAAACAGAGAAAAAGACAGAAAGGGAAGGAGAGAGTGTCAGTTGCAAATCAATAAAATTCAGCAAGGCAACAAGAACATAGAAAAGCATGAAAAAAAAACAATAGCATTGGTGGAGTTTGAAACCTCAAGCCAACAGCAGAGAAAAACAACTGGTGTATGTGCAAAAAAGCACATGCACAAGTGCTAAACACTGTTATGTACAGAAAACTACTTCTCACTACTTTTCACTGGTCAACGGTCATCAGCAATGAACTACAATAACAGCTCTTCACGTCCAAAATGTTGGACTAATTCAGAAATGAACCCATGGATTTTTTTTTACCCATATCTGAAATGTTTAAGTTAATCAAATCCTGAAAAGGACCTTGGCACACTTTGACTCGTTGTGACCAAAGTCGAGGGATAATCAGACTCATTAGGCCTGATGAAATTATATGTGACAGTCATAAATGACTGTGATGAACAATGAAGCCATAAAAATAGATCTGCTGTCAGTCTCATGTCATATCATGCAATCAGGAAATCTTACAGTGATTATGAATTGATCAAATAATTAACAGTTCAATTTATTTTGATTTTGGAAGACTATTTATTATATTATTATATTTTGTTTGAAACTACATTTTGCTTTACATTTACAATATTCTAAGACTGGATTTGAAACGTATTAATTTATAACAAATATGAATTATCAGGTCACAAACAGTAGTGGGTTCAGATATGTAAAGCACTTTAAGTCGTAACTGCCAGAGATGTGACCCAAAGAAAATGGTCTGAGCCAAAACCTTAGAGTTCTGGCATAGATTTTTGAGTCTGGGAGGACCCCTTTAAAACACTGATCTCCACAACATACGGAGGAAAGCGAGTAAGAAAATTATAATGTTTTAATGCAATCCTATATCTTAGACAGAAAAAGAAAAATACTGACTTATTTGTGGTGCTCTGTAAGAGAGCACTGTGTTCTAAGAGTCAACGCATGAGTTTGGTGTAGCTGTAAAAGTGAAAGGCAGTTTTCCAGCAAACATGCATGTCTTTACAGATGCAGAGTGTGATGTCAGGTCCTGCAAACAAACAGCTGACTTATGTAAGGTATTTTGTTTTGTTTTTAATATTTAGAACGCTACCGTGTTCACAACATCCTTTTACTGGCAGACTCTACGACAGCAGCCCACAGAAAAACCTCCTGCTGCTTCACTTGATTGATGGTCCAAGAAAGCTTCAGGTAGCATCACCTATCACCTCATTATCACCTAATTTAGCCTGCTTGAGTTGTCTGTTCAGATTAGACATAATCATACCTGCTGCCTGGAATTTTTTTGTCTTTTATGGATACAATTTCAGCTGTATTTGGATTAACTGCACAAACACAAAATGTCTATTTGTCTCCTAGTTTTCAGTTACCCAATCTTTTAATTTCACAAATGTAAGTTTCCCTGCTGTTACAAGACGACATCAACAATTCTATGTCAAAAACGTGTTTTGTCCTTGAAGTGAACTTGAGGTTTGCATGAAAAATATTTGTAATTGTATAATATCAAAGTTCCCGTTTCAAATTAAAATGTTTCTATTGATATTTGCCTTTAACCCTGGCCACATTGTGGTAGTGTTATATTACCACCCTTAATACGAGTGGCCCTGTCTCTACATTACATTATGTCTTATAGCGCCATGTTTGCGTGTAAAACTCTGTCCGCGAGGAGAAATTTCCTGGACCTAGAGCGAAAAATAAGCTAAGTTATAACAGTGCTCCACCACAGGCATCTCTGTTGTTTTCTCAGAGAATTTATTTTTTGGGTTTACTTGCTTTTTCATCACTCAAAGGCAATTTTCTTAGTACTGGGCATCTGTGTGATCTTACTGTCTATATGTACCCAAGCTTATTATTCTACTGTAGCCCATTCAGTTGTCACTGAATCAATTACAGTGGCGTGATAACACCAGTGTGTGCCTGGCTGCTGCACAGTCTTTCCCTGTTGCAGCCCATTCCTACAAGCCCTGCAGTGTATTTATAGATGCAGTATACTTTGTGCTTTATCAAATAAATAATAAAACACTGACATGGCCTGAAGAGCAAAAGAGGAAGGTAATTCATACTTGAGTGGAGCCCATATATATAAGAAGCCTGAGTGCCCTCAGTGTATTGTGTGTGTCAACGTGTATTTTTCGACATTATGCACTTATGTAATATCAAGAGCAACATACTTATAAGAGGCATCCTTATAACTAAGCAAATGGAGGGAACCAGTTTTGGTTATTTTTTCTGAAAGGTCTCACTGCTCTCTCGCCACTTTTTTTTTTTTTTTGAATAGGAAATTGGATGAGAGTTTACACACATTTTCTCTAAGTGCCTTCATGACACAAACAGACTAAGCAGAGGACTCAAGACTCTGAGCCACTGTATTTATTGAAGAGATTAGCTGACAAGCATTTAGCCAAAGAAGTGACCTTCCAGGAAAGTCAGGAATGTGGTATAAGTCGATATCCAATCTGTAGTTTCAGGTTGTTAAATAAACATTGATGATTATGTTAGAAGGTTTTGCTGTTTTGCAGTGGAAAAGACATATTTTGCATCAGATATTTTTAAGGATTATCACTTGGTATCCCAAATAGTTTGACAATTTAGATGATCAGACTTGTTTGAAGGTTTTCTGTTTTTTTATCTCCTGCCTTCCTCACCCCCCCACCACCAAAGCAACTCCCCACTCTCTCCTACCTTTTTTCTTCTCCCTCTCCCTCTCAATCTCTTTTCCTACCTCTGTTCTCCTCTGCTATGTTTCTCGCTAGTCGGTGTCTGACCTACTTTCTCAGATTGCTGCAGTGCTCTCCCTCTCTGTATCGTGAAAACACACACACACACGCACACAAACTGAGGTTCTCAGTCACTCTCCTACCTCTACCCCTACACCAGCCCCTGTCCCAGGGAAGCAGGATAGCACCTGCGGGACCAGCCCAGGATGCTCCCTCATTGGCTGAGCACCAGAAAGCCTTCACATGGACAAATTGGGGCAATGAGGAGAGTTTTGCCCTGAAGTGTTATGCACTTATTTTTTATGTTACTGTTCTTACGATGACATAAATGATGTAAGTAAAGTAATAATGGTTAGACTGAGGAGATAAGTGGCACTGGCACTGGTAGAAAGTAAGGAGGCTCAAATGTTGAGGATGATTACAAGCATAAGATCTGTCCTCAAAGTTAGTTTTTCCATACTGTTGTGCTTTTAGACACACACACACACAGACATACACAACTGCAGTAACATCATATCTTCTATGTAGGCTACACAGGTGGAGACATAGGAGGGGGTGGACAGGTGGGAGGGAGACCAGACGATGTGGATCCATGCGTAGAGGAGCACAAAGGGAAAAGTTGAAGCAATCCAGAGGAAAGGACAGAGCATGATAAAAGTGAGGAAAGATGAGGGCCGAATGCCAAAATAGTGAGAAAAATAGTGACTGAGAAAAGAATCCTGAGCTACGTTTTGTTAAGATTCGCCGAGTTACCTCATCACTCTGATGATCTCAAGGGGATGTGACTGTGTCATGCAAAAAGACAAGGAAGAGGACAGAAAGCACAAAAGAAATGATGAGCGTAAGTGAGCGAGAAGAAAAGAAAAAGAGGGAACACTATCAGGAGATTGAAGGCTAATAGCTAATGACAGGCCTGAGCCATGAAAGCGACTTCATGCAAACCAAAGGGACAGTGGCAGTTCTGTGTTTATTTTTTCTACATGTGAGAACATTTTTGAATCCTCTCACATCAGAACATCAGAATGAATGAATTTGACTCAAAGCATCATTAGGCAAAATGCACCTAATAAAACTGAATGCTGATGTGAGGTTTCAACACAGAGGAGGTTGGAGGTGATGTAATGAGCTTGAAAGTGAAGGTCTTCATGTTAATCTGACTTTAAAAAATAAAGTTTTGTTAAATTTGTCTGCTGAATAGTTAGTGCACTGAAAAAAACCTGCCAAAAAACGGTTTTGTTTAGACTGAGCTGACACTTTAAATGCATGTCAGCTCATGTTCATGTTTATCCAAATGTAGCGTAGTACTGACAAATGCTTTCTGAACAGTTCAAACTCTTCCACAAAGGTATCGTTGTTTTTTTTCATTCTGTAAGATAAGAGGTGATCTTGCAACCAAGACAGGCTCATGGTAATAGAACCATGGGAAAATTGATAAAACACAAATCAGCTAATACAAGGGTTCAACAGGGATAAAGTGTTGAGATTTTATCCAGATCATTATATCATTTTTGAAAATTACATAAAATAAACACAGACTAATTTCCAAACAATCAGCCTAGGACTATCAAGACATTCCTGACATACTCCCACACCCAAACCACTTCTTGTCTTGCCGTTACAGTATGAATATTGCAAAGGCACCGGAGACTTATGTTAATTAAACTTTGGTGTCGGGTGGGAAATCTTATACACACAGGAAATGACACATCTGTATTTCAATCTCAACACCTGAGACTAAAAGACAAAACTTGTTCCTAAACGACAGCGAGGAAACACTCCGCACAGAGAAACTCATCAGTGACAGCTGTTCAGCAAAGGAAATACACGCAGGTCTGTGAAGCGCTCAAATGAACACTGGGTTGCACTTAACATTAACATGCTAAGTGCAGCTTTAACTTATTGCACTGTAATTAATTTGACCGTGCTATAGTTAAAAGCCACAATACAGTATTGCTGCTGATGAAACAATGGTTCATTCATGGTCTCAGTAATTAAACGATACAGTATTTCAGGATGGCAGAGCACAGTGGATTACACTGTAGATCTGAACATCAAATCAATACTGATCAATCCATCACAGCGGCCACCCCTGTTTAAATATGCAGCAGCATGTCAAGCAGAGATCTGTTGTGTGTGACGAGTGATAGAGAAGCTGCTTGAACATTATAAAGTGTGCTTAAAGATGTTCATCAAGCCTGCATGTAGCACGCAGGGGTGGATGAGACTGTGTGTGTTCATGTATACATATGTCAGGGTAAGTGCCTGGCAAAAGTGTGTATGTGCATGTGTGGACATGACTCACAATGTGTGAGAGACAAACAGCCTATGGGCACGAGAGGTGTGTGTGTGTGTGTGTGTGTGTGTGTGTGTGTGTGCCCTCACTGGTCGCAGATAGTGGTAGCTACATGAGCACTGCATTGAGGTGATGGAGAGGGATGAGCGGACAGACGGAGAGAAAGAAAGAGGTGGAGGAAGATGATAAAAGGAGGAGGAGCAATCTGTCATTTCAAACTTATTTATCTCCTCAGGCACTTTGTCTCTGTTCTCTCCCTCCATCTCCTCTCCTCACTGCAACATGAAGGTATGTGTGTGAGTGAGTGAGTGTGTGTTCTGGTGTGAACAGCCATGTTAACGCTCTGAATATACGATTCAGAGGCACACTGTAATATTGGTGTGAAGCTTAATGCATTGAATTCCCTACAGTAAAACTACCGTGTGTGACACCTGCAGCCAAATGACCTTCAAGGACCAATAGTCTCCCTCACTCTCTAGACTCTGAAATTAGGTTTGGAAAGATCATCAACATAAATTTAAAAGAGCGGGAGTCAAAGATAGAGAGGAGAAAATGAAAAAGAGCTTTTTTAGAGAGAGAGAGAGAAACTGTGAAAGGAGGTTGATGATAGAGAGCATCGATTGTGTTTCGATGGATGAATGAAGAAGAGAGTGTGAAGGAATGAGGGATGGGAGATGAAAAGATGAGCGGAGGAGAGAAGACAATGACGTGAATCTCACCAATCAAGGGGGGAGAACGGGGCATCGGAGAGTGAGAGTGCAACAAAGAGGTAGAGGAGGAGAAAGGAGGAGGTGTTGGGAGAGCATGAATGTAAGTGATATAACCAAGGAGAGATTGTCGGAGCTGATATTAGCCCTGCAGGCATTTTTGCATGCACAGCGGTGCGCTGTGCTCTTCCTTAACGGGACCCTAGTGGCGCTGTGTTTACTGCGGCACCATCCAGAAGAGCTTTATCATTACAGTATTACCACAGCCCTGCCTGGCTCTCTGTCACCATGACAACCACTGCGTTAGCCTCTGCTTTCAGGCACCAAGGACAGGACTAAGCCAAATACTGCTCCTATAGCTGGCGTAAAGGACTGAATGTAGAGGAGCAAGATCGTGATCATTCAGTCTGGCTGCTGATCGCTCAATGAAACATTAACATTCCTAAGGTCAAGGGTGAGTGACCTTGACAGAGGTACAAAGACAAATAAAGGAATTTTATTGGCAGTGCTTTTGTTCCAGGTAGACTGATGGGGATGTTTGATCAGCATTAGTATGATGAACAGCGCCCGGTAAGACTGAGGGTGTGGAGTCTTTCCCAGAGGGCAAAGCAAATGGGCGACCACTGCTGCAGAGTCAGCATTGATAAGAAGACATTGAAGGATGATCTGAAATCTGAGCATGAATGAGGCATAAAGAATGGACAGTTAAATGATGTGAAATACATAACGTTCTCCTGAAGGGCAACCCGAGCAATGGCTCAGTCTGGCATCGGGTGATTAATCTATTATCTTAGGTGAATGACTGTGGCCATCATTCAAAGACTTCCAAAGTAGCCACTTAGCGTGCAGTGTGAGTATAACCTTGGGTGGGTTACAGGAATAGCCTTCACTTATACCATCATTATCACTGTTGTCATCATTGCCGTTAGATTCTGAGAAACACTGAAGAGTAATTGAAGGTTTTGCTACTTTAGGCTGAGATTGCAAAAAAAAAACCAAAAAAAAAAACAAGAAATAGTCAAACACTCTTGAACAAGACAAAGGGAACAACTAAAATGTCAAAAGAGAGAGAGTTCCCTTTAGGGACGTTGCATGTGAAATGGACAAGCAGAAAAACTGAGTGGAAAGGCAGAGAGAGAGAGAGAGAGAGAGCAATACAGAAAAGATGTATTTTATGTAATCTTGCAGTGTTACATTTTTTTCTACATGTTAAATTATGAATTACTTTAGTGGCTTTTAGCCGTTTATGACCCTTAAACTCAAGACTTCCTTGGGAGTTTAACTTAAGCAGGTATGGTCCATGAAACGTGTCTAAGAATGTTAATATACAGTGTTCAATGGATTAAATGCTCTAAATGCAGTTAATACAACAAAGAAAACAACTGACTGAACGGCGATTTAGGGCTGCAATTATCTATCTATGACTTCCATTAACTTTACTTTAAAAAAAAAAGTAATGATGACCAATGACCATAAGTTATTGAATTTAAAGCTGCTATAACCAACAGTGGATCACATGACCACTTATATGTGAAAGAGGTTCGCTTTAGTGATGAACCCACAGAGAATTATTACCTGGCTCCTTTGTTTTCTTCAGCTTTGTTCTCTTCAGCTCAAAGCAGCATTTTAGTGGCTCTCGTTTCATCGTTTTGGTTTTACGTCCCGCAGTTTTACTGTTTTCGTTCACTGTTGCTGCTCTCATCAGTATCATTCTCAGTTGTTTTCAGCAAAAAGCGCGCTGATAAACCAGCTGCATGTTACCTGCTGAGCACCAAATGAAGGTTTGTCACTGGCTAGTGAACATAGTGGAACATTTAAGAGTAAAGAGATAGATATTTCCCTCAGGAGCTGGTGGAGACCAAAAACATAGTTACAAGGAGTGCAAACTACAAATAAAAGCTAATGTCGCTCTGTGTGTAAATGGGCAAATTAGTCTTCTGTTTACTGCTTGTTTCTGCCACACACGTTGCCAATAAAATCTGTTGTTGTAGGTTGAAGGATATTCAATTTACAATTCTGTAAAATAATGAAAAGCTGCTAAAAGTTCAAATTTGAGTTGTTTTTAACTAATGTTTAGAATTGACTTGATAAATAACCTAAACAATGGATATTGATTGAGTGGCCATTTTAATGCAACAGAAACCTTGGCAACCACCCCTTTGTGCTACAATAACATGACAGAGATTTTAATTGTTGTGGTTCTATCGTTGCAAAATAGTCTAGATTTAAAGGTGCACTGATCTCGTGGCCCCTCAGCTTAATTCAAAGAGGGGATCTGTGACAGCTGATAATAACAGACTGACAATAGGCGGAAATATCACAGGAGATATCAAATCCTTGTGACCCTTTCTTCCCCTCTTTCTGTCCCTGAGGAACTGAAGCCTTGTCTTGCCTCAAGGGAAATGCAATTGACATGGATGGAGGACATGGATGGAGGACATTGTTGTCGGAGCCCATACAGGAATTTAAAGCAGAAGATTGTGAGCCCCTGCTAGGGGTCAACCAGCACCCAATGCAGGACACTGCGGGATAATGAAGGGCAGGAGAGGTGAGGCGTGGAAAAGGGTGGGACTGATAGAAGTAGAAGCTGGGACGGGGAGGGAGGAGGGAGGAGGGATGTAATGGGCTAGTCGGATGCGTTGTATGACTGCATATGTGCAAAAATAGGCTGCATGCTGTGCGAGTCACACACGCATGCATCAGGCTCATCAAACAGGAGGTGAAGGAGGAGGAGCGATTGAGGTTGCAGAGAGGTGGTGCTGAACTTAGAGATATAATTAGCTTCTGCTCTGGGTAATTCTTGCGTATATTTTATTTTCTGAGTGCGAGAAACAATGACTCTCTGAGGTTAGTGCTCTTGGAAGAGATCCTGGTAAAATTTCAATCACAACAAAGACTTCTGTTTCAGACATTCCCTGAATGACTCAACTCCTTGACACGCCTCATTTGAATCTGTAAGCTCTCCTGTGTGCACACACACACACACACACACACACACACACACACACACACACACACACACACAGGCTGCTCTCCAGTAGACACGTCACAGTGTCGTACCTGCTCTGCAGTGTTCAGGTCCCCTCCATTTGATTCCCACTGCAGTCCTGTGACTGTTCTGAAGACAAACAAATACTGTGTGGAGGTGAGTGAACTCTACATGTGTCAGTTCCCTCTCAGCTGCTCTGTATTCAGTTCAGATTACTGAAGCATGTTATGTGTGTTTGTCCTTCCCAATGCAGACCCCTTCTTTCTCAAACAATCCTCACCCTTTACTCCATCCATCCCCTCCTGTCCTGCTTGCATTGTTGGGAGACAGTTTGGCAAAGCTTTCCCTGTTCTAATAGCTCTGATGACCAATTGCCTTTGTGCCTCCTCCTCCTCTTCTTCTTTTCCAAACCCCCTTCGTCCTTTCTTCCTCTCTTTTTGTCCCTCTGTGCTTCAGTAACCGTCCGTAATCTACCTCATGGCTCCATCATAAAAGAGAAAATGAATCGTCATGGAGCATGCACAAAGGACATTTTGGTAAACAAGAGCACTACATGTATCAAACTGTCAACCTCTCCATGTCAAGCTGCTCATGGAGTTGGAGAATGTCCTTATCTCAGCAAACCTCCACAGGACATTTCTCTCCAAATCCACTCCCCAATCGGACAGCTACTCAGCTCTCTAGATCACGTTTCCATTTAACGTAGTCACTTGCTCTGCCTCCACTCCGCTGCCACTTGGACAGGAGGGACAATCACAAGGAAACAGATGGTCACACAGGACTTGTCCCAGTGACGCTCTCCAATGTCACTTTCCAAGGGAATGAGCAGGGATACAGTTTGACTGTTTAAGTGCCGTAGGGTATTGACACGTGGCTAACCACACATAGGCAATCAGGAAATTGTTACACGGACGTGTTAACACCAACACAGTGAGTATCAGCAGGCTAGTTTTGCAGTGTGATTTGCCCAGTAAACGTATAAACCAGCAACATACAGTACTTGATAATCAATTACTCCTTTAACTCAGTCCTTCAGCAGATGTACCAAAATGTAACTGTTTTCAGCTCAATTGCAAGTATTTGCTGGTTTTCTTAGTCCCCTAAAGTGAATCTCTTTGGGTTTTAGCCTGTTGGTCAGGCCAAATAAGACATTACCTTGAGTTCTGGGGAATTGTGATGGACATTATTGTCAGTTTTCTATCATTTTTGATTAATTTTTCAAACATAAATGCCCAACATCCCCGAGACTGAGATCTTAATTGTGAGTGTCCTCACAAATTAAGATTTTAGCTTTGCTTTAGCTGTCATAACACCATCATTTAACTGTGTGATTGTAACATTATCAGTACCAACAATTAGTCAATTAAATGATTAGTAAACAAGCAAGAACTTTGATAGTTAATTAATAATCTAAGCAATTTATCAAGCAACAACACCGATAATGTTCTTGGTCTTACATCTCAAATGTGTTGATTTTCTATTTTTCACTGTTTGATATTATTTCATATGGAGTTTTTCGACTATTGGTCAGATAAAACAAGCTGTCTGACAGAGTCAACTTTGGCATGATAAACACATATAAATGTAACAAATAATGAAAATATTCAGTAACTCGTGACTGATGATCCAAAAGCTTGTTTGCGGCATCATCTGTCAGCTAATTAACATTCAGTTTGTCGGTCCATGCCTCGGTTACACACATGTATTAGGGACATTCACATGTGGGAGAGTGACCAGCACGGCTACATGCGGAGGCGTGTCAAATGAGGTGATTTATCTGTGTGCTGTAAGTATGAATGCTCAGCAGAATGGTTTATGGGCAGCTACACTTACAGCGTACGGGCCAATGTGTAAAGGTGAGAGCGCTGAGAATGATTTATGCCCAGCCAGGTGTTTGAGGGGGTCAAATGTAAGACGCATGTTGCAGTGTAAGTGGGTAAATGTGTTTCTATACCATGTTAAGTCTTTCTTTAGTTACAGTATGTGCAGGATATTGCTTATGAATAATTGACTATCTTGATGAAAAGACATTTGATTCTGCACGCAATTACAACACTTTTTTACTCTGTCGGTATTTGCACACTGTGTACTTGTTTGTTTACATATACATGTGCTTATGCGTGTCGCTGGCTGTGTGACTATAGTACACAATACACTGCTCTCTCATGTGATTTGACAAGATTTGCCCCATTTAGAGAATTCAGACTCCCACCATTGTAATCGGCTCTGGCACTGTGTCAGCTCTCAACCATGCCAGTGTCCTGAATCATTTCGATCCCGGAGCATAAGAGCAAAACGTCCAGGGTTTACCACAAGCTCCATCTAAGTGACTCTCTGTACAGTGGTGCGGAGCATCGATTCAGCACTTAACCAGCATGGTTAAATGGACCAAGGCAGAGGAGGAGGAGGAAGATGGCTAAGGAGGACATAAAGAGGAGAAGAAAGGTATTTGAAGTGAGGGGGAAGCACTTTTTGCAACATAATCACAAAACATGTTAAATGCTTCTGTCTGGAATGTAATGTGGTTAAAGCAATGGGCTGACATTTTAAAAAAAATACGCTTATTTGCTTTCTTGCCAAGAGTTAGATGAGAAGATCGATACCACTCTCATGTCTGTGCAGTAAATATGTAGCTGGAGCCGGCAGCCAGTTAACTTAGTTTGAATGGAAACAGCTAGTTTAGCTCTGCCTAAAGGTAAAAAAGGCTCCTCTAACTCACTAATTAACACCTTATATCTCTTTTGTTTAATTTGCAATGAAAAAAATGAGAATTCGCTGTTTTACGGTGGGTTATGTGCCTAAATATTCCTCGTCTCCAAGCAGTTGCTAGGCAACCACGAAACTCCAGGAAGTTACTAGTCCCGGCAAAGACAGAAAACTTAACAGTGAAAACAGTAAAATGGTGAATTCTCATTTTTACACATATGTCTATTTTACAGAGTCAAGCTAGCCATCCCCCTGTTTCCACTCCTCGTTCTAAGCTGACTGGCTAATGGCTGCCGGATGTAGCTACATCTTTACTGTGCAGACATAAAAGTTCTATTATTTCTGTCATTTATTTCTCAGCATGGAAGGAAATATGCATAGTTCCCCTTTCACCTAGAAAGACAATAAATAAATATAGTTTAGGAGTAATGCTACTGAAAAGTGCAAATCAAACTCTGCTGTTTTCCCTGTTAAAGTGCTTCGTACATATTTAACACAGAGATCATGTCTCTGCCCTTGTTATGGGACATCAAGCATCTATTGAGCAAAGTATTGCCAACAGACAGCGCTCAGGTTACAAGGCAGCAAACAGACAGACTGTGACTTCCGAGGATGCAAACACAGCATGAGAAGGCCTGCGGTAAAAAACCCTGTCAGGGAAAATTGAAACAGAACGCGATACATTTGCCAATTGCAGTCACAGTAAAGGCAGGTTGACTAATTATCACGCCCCTGCCAGCAGCTACTGCTTGAGGAAAATGGTTTACCTTAATAAACTTGGTAAGCAAGTAAGAATATTTCCCTCCATCTTTCTTTTCTCTGTCAAGACAGGTTTGGTGCTTCAGCTATTTTCAGACTTTTCAAAGTGTTGCTTATGTGCTGAATGGTCAGACGAGTACATAGTCTCATCCCCTCACCAGTAATGGAGGAAAAGATTTGCCACCAGCGAATGAAATTCAGGCCTCCTTTCCCTCTCTTTGCTATTTTCGGATGCAGCCCACGGGGAGAGGAACAAGAATGGAAGTGGGAAATAGGCCTTACAGCGGGGTTGGGTTTGAATGGAAACAACTTGGCACGAACGAATACCAAACACCACTCTTGAAAGTAAAAGTTTAATTCAACGCACTTAAGACCTTTCAGTTCACAAAAGAGCATCATGAAAGTAGTGAGAACTGATCTCCATGTCACATCATCGCTGACACCGGGACTCAAAAAACAAGATGTTCATACCGGAGTTTGTATTTTTCATAAGTTTATATTTCTATTTCATTTTTAATTTTTGTTTTCAGTTCAATTTCCAGAGTGGGTTTGCTTGTTTCAGTTTAGCTTTTATTGTTTAAAAATGTTTAGTTTGACTTAAACTTTTATTATTGTCGGTACTATTTTCAGATTATTATTATAACATGGGGGGTATTTGTCAGGGGCAAGATTTAATAAGATCAGAAATGGTACATTTACATAACAAACTGAACACTTTGTGAAGGCAGATGACTCCCAGTCTCAATAGACATTTGCACCGACGCCTCCTCATGCTTGTTTTATTGACAAATTTGACCAAATTGACAAAAAATTTTCCTGTATATTTTTTTTTTATTTTTGTTTTTTTTGTAAGTATACAATATTGTTTCAGTTTTTCCAACATTTCTTTTTGTAAGTTTTTTTTGTAAATTCTACATCCATATTACTATTTATGTGGGAATCTACACTGCGTTAATGTACAGTATGTCTCATTTATTCAGCTTAGCCTTCTTTATCTGAACTTTTCACGTACAATAAAGTTTTTTTTGTTTTTTTTACAAATATGCATATATAACAAATACCTGACAGTTAATTAATTAACCAAGTTTTATCTTTTAGTTTAGTTGTATAGTTGTTAACTATAATGACCTTGGTTCGCACACAATGGAGAAGAATGTCTTTGTTGCAGTTTTGGAGTGAGATGCACCTTATTTAAGATGCAGGTAATAGTGGTAGCTGTGATGTTAACTCTCCCTGGAGCATGCTGGGTATACAGGCCAAATAATGTAGGAATAAGGCATGGTAGACTCCAGGGTTTGCTGTGGTTGGCTCAAACCTTCACAATCAATTCATGGTCACTTTCACCACAGTTCCCATTAAGCTGCACACATTAAGCTGGGAGGCACTGTACGTAGAACTACGCAGCTCTGGGGCAAACAAAACTAGTGCAAAAAATCTCACAAGACTTTTTAAAATTAGACATGACCTAGTATATAATAAAAATGAGTGTCTGATGTTGGTTGAAATCAAAAGAGGACAACATGCTTTGTTAAAAATGTAATAAAGACCTTACTGACACAAAAGTTTTAAGTAAAAACCTATTTTTGTGTCTCCAAACCCACAAAAAACTAATCTTCCCGGTCACAAGGTCTTCTCCTCTAAAAATACGGTGCAATGTCCCCAAAAAAATGGTAATGTCACCCAAACCCTGCCCTAGGCGATCTTATTTGCCACCCAACACTATATCTATATATACACTAACACCTATCAATACATCTTTTTTCTATTTTCTACTTGGAGACAACCTGTTCTGAGGCCATCCGGCGCAGTGACGGGTCATATTTGTGTTTATGACAGCACTGTGCGCTCCAGCACCAAACACTGTGGAAAAGAACGGCAAACAATGAAGCACAAAACATGACCTTCAGGGAGAGGGGGGCTCCGGATACAGTGCTGCTCCCCAGAAACGAATCAAATACCGGCACACAAAGTCCGATTTGGAGGGGGCAAAGGGGCATCTTGTACATGCTGAGCTACAAATGGCGCTTTGTCAGGAGATTGCTGACAAAGACAACTGTGCCCTTCTGGTACGAAACTGGAAGTGACCAAAACACAGCTAAATCTGTGGGACAGTGGGACCATATCATAGGACAGCATCCAGATAGTCATTTTCCAGTATGCAAAGTACTTCTTTTAAAAGAAAAAAGCAGTTTCTAGAAAATTGTACTTCTATATTTAATTATGTGAGAGTCTACACAGCATTAATGTACAGCATGTCACATTTATTCAGCTTAATCTCCTTTATCTGTACTTTTCATCTACAATAAAGCTTTTTTTTATGTGTGTGTGTGTGTGTGTAACTTAATCCTGACAAATTCAACTACATTGGAAACACCAATATCTCTTTCAGTAATTGTACCATGTCATATTTCCGAAAGATCCATTCAGCAACTATGACCCTCAAACAATATATTGTTCATCTTAGTTTAACCGTACACGCGTGACAAACGATTACATCAAATAAGATTACCTCACGTTCAGTATGAAGACAATAACTGCAGTTCATCAATACTCGCTATTTAATCACAATGATTTAATGATGATGATGATGATGATGAGGCTGATTAGAGTTTAAAACAGTAAATTAGGAAAAAACTTTGACAAAGGGGATAAAAAAGGCCAGGATCGAAATCTGTCAAACACGATACAACAGCTCCATGTCGCCTTAGCTGTGCTGCAAGAGCTATGTCAGCCGGGCACAGATCAATAAAGAAATCAGATGCAAATCGTATTGTATAACACCTCATCAAACAGAAACATAGGCGTCCATAAGGAGGACATAATAAGGAGAATAAGCCAGAGTGTCTGTATGCATTCTCAGAATTTAAGAGGTGATAGAGACGGAGAGAATGGCTTTAAAAACTAAAAGAGAAGATAATCAATTGATTATCAATCAATAGGCAGGCAGGAGGGCCAGGGTAGAAAGATTGGATGGCTCAAACCTTCACAGATAATCGAAGATGCAAAGAGAAGAGTCCCCACCCCCATCATGCAATGTCTTTCTCTCTGTGCTTGTCACCTCCTCCCTGTTTATCTAAAAACCCCTCTTCCTCCTCTCCGTCTCCCTCTCAGGCTCCCCTTCAGTCCCTTTTCCCTCTATTTCTCTCCACTATCTCACCCCTTCTCCATTTCCCTCACTCCGTCTATCCCTCTCACCCCCCTCCACCTCTTTTCTCTTCCTCCAGTGCTCCCCCCTCCTCTCTCCCGTGTCTACTGCAGCAGAAAATCCAGCACAGACACCAGCATGTGTGTGTTTGTACATGTGTGTGCCACTACGGTAGATCCACGAGCGAGCCTCACACGATCATGGGCAAATGAGGGGAATTTAAAAAAAAAGAAGGAAAAAAAAAAAAAGCCCTGCGTGTGTGTCGAACGCTCTGATCAAAACATTGATTGCTGATGCGTTACATCACAGCCTTGCAAACAAAACCCCCTTAAATCATTAGAGTAATGCCTCTCCTCCTGTCTCCCTTTATTTCCTCTCGTCTCCCTCTTCCTCCCCTCTGTCTCTCTCTCATCTGTCTCATTGTATTTCCACATCAGCACCTCATTTTTTTGTCCTGCCCTATCCTCTCTCCATCTCTCTGTCTTTTCTCCCCACATATAATTTGCATCTCTCAGGACCAAAAGGTTCTGCCATGTCGGACAGGATACTTTTAGAAAAAGCGAGGATGGAAATAACGAGTGATCTGGGTCACAACGCTGTTTGACGTATAGCGCTGGCATATTAGACCTACAGGGAGAAATGGGGCTGCGTTCACCCACAAATAGAGCTGGTGTTGTGCAGCCACTGAAACGAATCCCACCAACTACCTGCCCTGTACTCTGCATAACCCCAATGTGGCATCACAAGCACCACCATCTGCAACCATTACGCTCAGTCAACGTTAGTTTTTGTATGATTCATGAGATCTTGGTCACTGTAACACAGCACAGTGGATGTGGTGTAAAACTGTACATTACATAATATACAGCATTCTAGCAGCTCGGCAGCAGGTACAGTAGCTCAAATTCAGGGTTCGGAAATGCTGCAAATGCCGTCTCTTCTTGCTGTGTGATAATTCAGCACCAAATCTGTTCTGTTTACATACATTTGAAGCACCTTGTTTGTTGCCTTGCTCTTCTCAAATCTACGATGTGATAGGAAAATCCAAATCCTGAAGATGTCTCTCTCTCTCTCTCTCTCTCTCTCTCTCTCTCTCTCTCTCTCTCTCTCTCTCTCTCTCTCTCGTGCAACATTTTGGACATTCTGCACAGAGCTACCCTAGCATGAGCTGATTTGGTGCATGGAGTAGAGGGGTAGAGAGGAGTGGGAGAGTAAGAAATCAATTTGATTGGGGTGAGAGTGACACTTAGAGAAGCACTTCCTGCCTGATCCCAAGTCCAGAGAGGCGGATCAGGTGGCCTAAACCAGACTATCTGTCCGTCACAGCCGACACTTTGCTCTTCCTTTGGAGGGAACTGAAGCTGTAGATCTATACCGGCAGCCAGAAGAGGTGTGTGTGTGTGTGTGTGTGTGTGTGTGTTTGGGAAAAGCGGATAAGCGCATGTGTGTGCAGCTATTGTCTTTATCTGTGATTGAAGATACAGTATATATTGCTGAGTGTGCAGTGATTTATGATTACATTTTTTTGGTCTTTTTTCACAGACATTCAGATATTTTCGGTGTGATGGCATGAATTGGCCACTGCAGGTGTCTGCTGACTGTCTGGGTTTGCATGTGCACCTACAGGATGCATGCATTCACAGTGTGTGCGGGTCCTCACACACCCTCATCACAGAAAAATTGTTCTAACAAAAGCACACACAAGGTGCAAGACAAAGATGATCAAACTGTGTCACTGGATATAAAAAAAAACTGCACAAATCAAAGCAGCTGTGATCAAGCAGCTGGATGCCTCTGTAACTGGAGGGTCTGAGAAAAAAGAACCACAAGCCCACTATAACTGTTTTCATGTGCCACGGATCAAAAACACAGTCAGGAGTACTTGTTACTCGTGCACCTGTATGATCAAATGCCATCAAACGTTTGCTTTTAAGGGCTAAATCGCCAACTATTTACATTTGAGAACAATAATGGGTATTCCAACATAGAGCAGGGTATGCGTAACAGCAATAAAGCCCGTGCGTAAAAGCCATGTAGCAATCAACTGGGACTGAAGGGACTGGTTAAAAAAACATGCCAGCTGGCTGTAGAATTACCAAGGGCAAATGTGGGAGAAGACATGCACCTCAACACTGACGATTCTGCGTCGTGTGAGCTCCTCAGTGCGGTGCAACAATAAATAAGACTAACATGAAATACGGCGCATTGATGTGCATCGTAAACGGTCAAATACGACCTAATGAAGGCGTTTGGATGCAGGAAGCGCAGCGGATGCTGCGTTTGGAGGCAGATGTGTATTAAACCTGTTAAAGTAGCAGAATACGACGATAGGAATTATGATGGCAATAAAAGCGGCATTCAGTGTGAATCCAGCTCGTTTGAAATGTGTAATATATCAAGTACAAGACATGGAGGTGATGTGCTCGACAAAAACCTTGGTTGTTATATCAACTAGTGCCCATCTACCAATAGATATCGCTGCCATACCATTTTCCATTTCCCTATGCTATCAGCATTAATTATTCACTATCAGTAAATCCATATCCTGCTACTTAATACAAGCTGTACTGTCCGGGATGGCACACATAGCATCAGTCAGTGGCCTGCAGTTAATTATGAGGGGCTGGTTTATCAGCAATGATAATGTGGACAGAACATTTAAAAACAAAGTTTTACAAACTTGTCATGACTTAAGCAGTGCTCTAATACATCATGGGGCTTAATATGCAACAGCACAGGAACAAGTTGGTCCCTCCAGGAGAGACATGGGGAACTCACCCGGGCATATTTGGAGGAGTACGGGTCTTCAAACAGTGCCCATATTTTGGGCTGCCAGGTTTTCCACCAGCCAGCTTTCCTCGCGTCCTCCTGCATGCACAGTCTTTTCAAGTCCCCATCCGCACCGCCCAGCGCCGGGTCGTCGTCCGGCGCGTCCGGTTCTGGAGTCTCGAAGCTGTCCAGCGCCTCCTCCGCATCCCGGTGCTGCCGGTAATTCATCCAGCAACACGCCTCCACGTCCGTCTCATCGATGCCCCAGAAGGCCAGCTCCTCCTCGAACAGGGGACCGCACACATCGTTGGGACAGTGCAACTTCCCAGTGCGGTAATAGTTGAGGATGAAGGAAAACACTGACGGGTGGCGGTCGAAGAAGAACTCGTCTAATTTGGGGTCGTAGTCGAAGTTGCTGAACGCGTCCGGCTCGGTGAGCCACGACAAGCGGGTACCGGGCAACGTTTTTAGGGTGCTCCGGTAGGTCTCATGCCGCACCCCCCCGCAGTTTATCACGATTTTCTCGCTTTCCGACGGACAAGTCATGTCTGCGCTGTAACATGCTTTGTTGGACGACTTGTTCCCACCCTTGCGCCCTTTGAAAGAGGATACACACACCGAACTGAGCATAGAGGACCGGGGGGGAGGGAGAGGATGAGAGAAACCGAAGGGAGGAGGAGGGAGGAGTCTGAGGAGTCTGCGGGGAGAGAAAAAGGGCAGAAATTTTAGCAGAAGGGAGACATAGATGTGGATTATCAACATTGCAATACAATTTAAGAACCACACGCCAGTGCCAGCTGTATGTGCAATTATCCACTTGATAATCAGCTGATGGAAGGACACAAAATGACCTTGTGCAGGTGCAGTGGGTGACGGGAGGGGGGGAGGGAGGGGGTGGCAAAGTTGTTTTTAACACAGCATCCTGGCGCAAAAACTAAAGGATGCTCAACTTATGAGTGCAACATTGGAAAACAGGTGGATTTGAGCACATTCATGAGTCAGCATCCTCGCAGGCTGATTGGTGACACCACAGCGATGAGGCGATGCTCCAGCCTGAAGCTCCGCTGATGTGATCCCATCCCTTATTCCCTCCGCTGAACCATTATTCCCACCATCACTGTATGCCCTCCTCAAGCTAACAATCTCTAAATTGATCTGGCTGACACTCGAGTCGGTGTTCATTAAAATCCTCACCCTAATTAGGGCACTAGACTTGCAGCATGCTGCAAACCCATCCCTCCCCACCTGCAACGACCCAGCTCTTTGCCTTGCAAAGAGTGTGTGAGGAGGGAAAGAGTGGCAGAAAGGGAGGAAAAACTGGGGATCCATCTCCCTGCCTCTGTTTTCCCCTTCCTCCACACTGCCTCTTTGACGTAAGGTGGCGCAGCATCGTGTGTGCGTGTGTGTTAATTGCCTCCCGAGAGTGCGGTGTCCGTACTAATGTTAGATCTCCTCAATCAGCCTGCGTGCGTGTTACACACACTGCTGCAGCCCCCTCCGACCGCACCGAGCTTCATGCGATGCACAATTATGCCAATGCTTCCTGCCACTTCTCCCATGCACTGTGTGTCTGTGTGAAGGCATGTAGAGACGGGGGGGGGGGGGGGGGGGAGGGGGAGGTAGAGGGTGAGAGAGGAGGAGGGGAGGGGAGGGGAGGGGGTGTAGATTGGGGGAGTCCATAAATCTGACTTTTAAAGGAAGGGTTGAAAAAAGGAGAGCAGAATCAGGAAAACAAAGACCAGGAGATGGGGAGGAAAACAGGGAGATGTGAGGGGGGGGGGGGGGGGGGGGGAGAAAAGAGAGAGAAGTGAATGCAGCACACTCACTGGAGGCAGTTACAGTGAACAGCTATGTAATATCGCCCCCCATCCTCCTATTAATGGGAGAAGGGGGCTGAAAAGAGAGTGTACAGAAGGGGGGGAGGAGGACGAGCATCGAAAAGGAGAGTGCACTATAAAAGTGAATGAATTCTGCTGCAGTAAAAAGCCAGTTACTTGCTCTCTCTCTCTCTCTCTCCCTCTCCCTCTCTCTCTCTTTGTCTCTCTCGTTCTCCCAGAGAGGTCAGATTGCTCGCCGGGAGCTGCCTCTCCATCCAGGGGGGGGGCTCACGGTGCTTCAGAAAAGACACGCGTTCACAGCAAAAAGCCCATACATGCACCGCATCTATGTTGTTAACCTTTTTCTCTATTCAAAGAAATGCACCACTCTCGTCCTCCCCCCCTCCTCCTCGCCTGTGAGCTCTCACTGGCCCTCCCCCTCTCCCTCCTACTACACTCTCTCTCTCTCTCTCTCTCTTTCTCTCGCCCTCACTTTCTCCTTCTCGCTCGCTCTCGTATTCCGCATAAAGGAGTCACATTTCATTGAAGGAGGAGAATCAAGGCTTCATTTCTTCATCCTCCTCTTCCTCCTCTCACAGCACGGTCTTATTCCTATCCAGTGCCCCCCTTCTCTCTCTCTCTCTCATTCTTTCCCTTCACTTCTGCTCTTTCTGCCCCTCCACCTCACTGCATTTTACTCTTTCCTTCCATTTCTCCCCTCTTTTGCTTCACCCATCCTCCCATCCCATTCTTCTCAACGCCTCCCCCCCTCCTCCCAAAGTAAGCTTCCTTCACTTTGGGTCAACTCACTCCTCCTCTTTCCCCTCACATTCTTGCTTTCTGGCATGCAGGACACTGCAGTTTCTCTTTCCTACTTGTTCCTAGCGTTCACTGTGTTGTTTTGATTATTTCACTGCACTTTCTATCTGAAGAAACAACTTTTTGTTCATGGAAAAGTTTGCTGTCTCTCCTTTCTCCTCAGATCCTAAATTGACTCTTAGGTTTCTTTGGGTTTTTTTTTCCAGATTTTATGTTGACTTTTTTGGTATGAAATGATCTCTTTTTTGGTCATTTTTGAGGATCGTGGAAAAAGACTTAACAGCACTCAGGTAAGAGGACCAAGGCTTTGCATGGGTGTGCAGTCAGAGTTTGGAAACATTAAGGCACAGATATTCAGTAGCGTGCACAGTTGAAAATAGATGCGTATTATGTGCACAGATCAGAAAAATCAAGAAACTGTATGTGTTAAATGCTGCACATTTATACTTTTTTTCTCCACTAGTCTTTGCAGTGTTCGCTGCAGCAGCATCAAATCAGTTGCACTGCATCATGTTAAAGTTGTTTAGTCTACTAAAAACTAAGTGAAATCACAGAGTTAAATACCTGAAATCATGACTAATTTAATCTAGTTAGGAAGTAATAACTCTAAAAGACTCAGTTTGGAGGTGAGGTTAGGTAGGGAGAATGTAAAAAGATCTCTGTCCATAGTCAGCTTTGTCCTGTGGTGCTCTCCAGCAGGGACCACTTGTGTTGCGGGATGGATTACATTTCAACACCATGGACAGCGACGCTCTCTCTCACTCTTCCTCTCTCTGGGACAAACTCCCTCCAACTGGATGCCAAACTTTCCAGAGGCAGCTTCTGTGATCTCACTGTGAAACTTTTATCCCTTAGATGACTTTTTTTTTTTTCAGCTTCACTTTGTCTTCGTGCCCTTTACTTCTACTTCGTAGGCAGCTGTAGCTTATTGGTGAGCTGCTGAATATTTTATACACAGACAGCCACAAGTCTGTAACTGTGGTTAAATGCCTTTTTGTTCCCCCTGAGTCATGTGCAGTGAGCTTATTGATTTGAAAAAATTACTCAAGTGTTCTTTTATGCATTAAAACAAATTGGGATGTTAATTGGGATATGGTGCTGTTAGGTTCTTGTCACCTTTCCTCAGAGCTGATGAAATTTTTAAAAATTTGAGGGTGGAGTGAGGGTAGTCAGAAAACAAGAGCAGCTTAGTGATCTTAATGACTTCAGAGTGTGTGAGTTTAATGATTTCTAGTTGCAGTTCAGGAGAATGTCCGCAGTTTGAGCGTTTCAGCTTAAAACGAGGGAGGTAAGCGCATCTCTTCAAGAGCCAGCCTCAGCACTTTAATCACTGACAGTAGTGCTTAACCAAAAAAACAGCAGAGAGAAGAGGGGGGATGCATGAGGAAGAGAGGTATGGAGGAGGGGGGGGTGAGGCTACAGAAGGTGAGCGTCGGGTGTAAAATGGAGGAAGAAGTTGAGATCCAGTGGAGATCTTTTAAAAAAGCACAAAGGTGGGAAGGGGGGCAGAAAGGGGGGCTGCATGAGGAAGGGGCTAAAAACTGAGTGGGAAGTCGGAGGAGGAGGGAAGGCAGAGGAGCAGAGAGGAGAAACAATCTCCACCACCACCTCTCTCTCTGTCTCTTTCTCTCTCTCTCTCTCTCTCCTGCAGCATTTCCTGCCTTGGCCACCATGTCCTGCGCCACCCTGCTACTACAGCCTCACCACTGCACACACACAAGGGGAACGAAAGCGAGAGGGAGGGAATAGGGGAAGGAGGGAGGAGGAAGACGCATACACACGCTCACCTGGCTGCAACAAACAGGCTAAGGAAACCACTCTGAGGGCGAAATGAGGCTTAATCGTCATGAACGTTTGGGGAGAGATCATTTCTGCAGTGGACTGATAGATATAGAGAATGGGGCTGAGAGAGAGGAAGAGCGTGCACACAGCTCACGCACGAAGCCTGCGCTGACGCTAATATATATTAGCAGAAACACTGCAGCAAGAGGGGGAGGGAGCACAGGATTATGGGATGCATTGACTGTGAGGTACCAGCAGCAGTAACCGGGGGGAGGGGAGGAGAGCGCACACCAGAGAGAAAGAGGGAGAGAAGGCAGGGGAGAAATTTGGAGGAGTGCTGACTATGCGGAACAGACATAGCAGTTGGCAGGAAAAAGCAAAAACCTTTACCAATCACAGAGGGGGAGAGGGGGGGGGACAGAGGGAGTGAGATGAGCCGGAGATGGAGAGAAAAGGACAAAAAGAGTAAGGGGATGGGGGGGTGAGGCAGAGGAGGGCGAAGAGAATGAGCAATCTTGGGGAAAATGAAAGTGGGGAGAAAAAAAAAAGGTGGGGGAGGAGAGAGAGAGACAGAGAGAGAGAGAGAGAGAGAGAGAGAGAGAGGACAGAAAAAGCCTTTGCAGTGGCTCAGGATAGCACCTGAATGGCAGCAAAGGTGTAGGAGGGGGGATCAGAAATGGTCTGCAATACTAATCAGAGGGATGGAAACAGTGTAGTGATTCAGAAAGAGGAGGAGAGGAAGGAAAACAAGTGTAGGGATGTAAAACAGACATACAGTTGAGCTAAGTGGCAAATGTACCAGTGGGGAAAAGGAGGGCTTTGCAGGCAAGTGTGTAATGTATGTTTGTGAGTGTGTGTGTGTGTGTGTGTGTGTGTGTGTGTGTGTGTGTGTGTGTGTGTGTGAGAGAGAGAGAGAGCACGAATTACGTATGTGTTTCTGGTGCGCAGCCATTTTTTTCCCACCCGCTACCTCATCAAAGGATGTAACCACAAGGCTTCACGCTGTTCCACCCATATCACCTCCCTCCCTCCCTCCTTTCCTCATTCCTCTCCCCCTCTTCTCTTCCTTCTCTCCCCCCTCCTCTCCTCTGTAACACACTCCCCAGTGCTGAGGAGACCCCAACAGGAGAAAGCGAGACACTGCAGCGCGGTGAAAGCACTGCGGTCACCTCCCCTTTTAGTGCGGTGTCACACCACACAGTGTCCTCTCCCCCCTTCGAATTGTCATCGCACCTCCTGGTGTAACTCTGACTCTGCCAGGAAAGAGGAAGCCAGGTAAAGTGTATGCATGGGTTAGGATGGCGGTGAGAGGTGGGAGAGGAAATTACACGAATCTCATGAATGGATGGAGGGAAAGAATAAACAGGGTGCGTGAAGAGAAAAACATAGAACGAGGCCACACAATGGCCCAGCAGCTCTGAGGCAGCTAATGTATACAGAGGAGAAAAAACACAAGGCATTTCTCATCATAATAAAGCTTACCAGCGGCCAGTTCCCATAACATGAATTAAATAGCCAATCAATTAAGCAAGCGGAGAGGAAATGGCCGATCTACCAGAGGCAGCTCCTCTACTCAGCAACACTAGCGTGGAGATCTCCAGGGGCTGACCAATCCACACATCACATATTGCAGCACCAACACCCCCTCAGGGGTCTTGAGCCTTGTGCATATTGGTCAGTCACACCCCCCCCACCCCCCCCAGAAGCTGCTGCTCACTTGCCAACATCCCGTCCAGCCTCCTTTTTTTTTTTTTTCCATGAGAGATAGAGAGAATCATGCGCTCCTGGTTCTCTCCTTTTAGCTGGCTGGATGATTAATACATAAGGCCATTTTCAGGAATAGACTAGCAGAAATGAAGCCTGTAATAGAGCTCTGAAAGCTCAGCCAGTGTCCATGACTAAAATCCTTCCTGCCCACAGGAGGATAAATGTTGAGATTTTTTGGATAGATGTGCCCACTGGGTGAGACTTCACTTGTGACAGAAGGATGTGGAGTGAAGGGAGTGATGGAAGAAGAGGTACTGAAGCTCCCTTCGAGGAGCAATGATTGGTGTGGGAGAGGTCAGAAAAATCCTGAAACAGCAGGAAAAAAAAGGCATGGGATAGGGTGTCATGTCGGGAAGGAGCTCTATTTTTGGACCTGGATAAATCTGAGCTAATATCCCTCAGTATCCAGCTTTAAAATCTGGTTCTTAGAGAATTTGCATCAGGAACAAATAGCTTTAACCCCTACACCACCTGACTCTCTCTTAGGTCATTTAAACCTGTCTGCTCCTAATTAATGACGCTGCCCTTCCTGCATGATTAGGACCATTATGATCCAGTGGTGCAATGATGTGGTGCACGAGGCCAGACAGACAAATGGGACGAGGGAAGAAGTATTACTGCGCGGACTCCTGATCTGTGAACTAGCCAGCGATTAGACACAGAGGAGGGGTAGGGAAGTCACAGATTAGCCTCTGAACAGGCAGGGAGCGCATAGAGAAGTTGGGTTTTAATGTGGAGAAATAAAGTGAGGGGATAGGAAGACTAAGGAGGCCGGAGATGACGAAAGGTGAGGCTCAAGGTCGAGGATTTGAAACACACAGGTTTTAAGGGGGCGAATCAGCTTCATCAGGTCATAAATTAGTGAAAGGATGGAGGGAAAGTTCTGTGAAGCCGGTGCAAAGACGTGAGATGAGAGAGAAACCATCACGGCCAAGGAGAGCGGAAGGGTCAGGGCAAGAACACACGCAAACCTAGGACACGACAGATGCGTAATTCAATCACGACCTCAAAATAGATTTATTCCCCCTGTTACTTAAACAGCAGTGTCCTCCTTTTTGAGCCCCATCACTACTCCACCAATTACATCCACTGACAGCATGCCACTGTCTCTAGTGGGGAGGTGTTCTTTTTTTTTTTTTTTTTTCTTTTTTTGCTAAAATCGAAGGGGTGTTTTCTGGGTTACCCTCAATCTAAAAATAGCATCGGCTTGTAGATTTATAATGCAGGATTGAGGATGGGGGTGGAGGGTGGGGGGGGGGGCAGGGAGAGAGCAAATGGAGGAAGAGAGTCAGAGTTCCCATTAGAGAGGAAGAGCACGCTGGAGCCAGTTGGCAGAAAAAGCGAAGCATGCACTGGAAAGTGAAGGAAGAACAGGCGTTATGAAACTGGAGACTTTGTGTGTAATGCAGCGGAATGCGGATGGAGCAAGTTGACAGAGCATAGGTGATGTGGTGACGGGGGCCGTATGGGAAGAAGACCACGTCTAGACATTAACTGCCCCCATAGACTTCCTGGATGAGATCTCAGTGACGCTATGTCCTTCCTCTGGTTCTGCTCCAGCGCCCCCCTCCTCCACCTCTACCTCCATCTCTTCCTCACACCTTCTTCTCCTCTCCCTCTCTCGTGTGTGTATGTGTGTGTGTGTGTGTGTGTGTGTGTGTGTGTGTATGTGTGTGTTTGTGTGCCAGCCCTCTCACCCTCCTCCTATGGTTCCTTTATCAAACCTCCATTTCAGGCCTTGACACTAACCCAGTGCTGCCACACCACCGCACAAACACAAACACACACACATACACACACACACACACATTGAAGGCACATGCAGGTAAAACAAATGCATGCACACAAATGCACAAAGCAGTACACACATGGAAACAGTTGCTCAGGCAGACAGAGACAAAATGATGCAGAGAGGAATGCACACACACACACACACACACACACACACACACACACACACACACACACACATCCCCTCAGAGGCATGAAACTGCTCTGATCTAGTGGTGTAGATGGGGAAACACCCACCATTTGTGCAATGAGGAATGTTAGGATTTATAAAATGATTATTTAATTTTTTTTTTTTAATAGGCGTCATATCAGTGGATAAATAAAATCGGACTGTGTAAAAGTACAGTTCCTTTTTCATTGTAGCAGCTGGGAATAATAATAATAAAAACACAGCGAGGAGGTTTATGGTTCCAATTTGAACAATCCTGACACATTCTGATTTCTCCAGATATCGATCAAACAGGCTACAGGAGAAAATCGCAGTTAATTGTGGATAAAACGATACTTGTTGAATGTAGACCAGACGCTGTATTTCTCGTTTTTGTTTTTTTTTGTTGTGCTGTTAAGAGCTTGCCAATAAATGTTCTGTTATTAGACGGATAAACGCAGAATAAAGCCACCAAAATACAGACATAAACACAGACACGGTTAATACTCACTTGCTTTTGGTTCAGGTTCGTTTCGAGTGCGTGCAGAAACACGCACATCAAGCTTAAAGATCAATCACAATGTAGTTTTCTTTGTTAGATCGCTCTTTCTTATGATTTCAGAGAGTATCCAGTTTCTCGCAGGCATTCAGTTGATCTTTTTTTTTGCCCCCCGATTATAATAAATAAAAATAGGATTGCGCGCGTCTGTTGCTGGAAATCTCGCTTTGACACCGTTATTGCCGAATGTTACTTATAGCTTATGGTCATGCTGATGATGGCAAGGGATGAGTCTTTCGGATGAAATGAAGCAGAAGTCCCACTGAAAACTGGCTTTTATCTATATTCCCCTCGATTTCAGATCCCCTCTCCCACCTCTTTGTTATTGCCAAAAATAATAGCCAGCCTTTGTTACAGTGTCTCTACGCTTCCAGGCGCAGGGTGTAGCTACCATTCAGCTCCTCCTCTGTCTCCCCTTTCCAAATGTTTCAATGGAGATGCAGCCTGTAGACACTCTCTCTTTGCCTTTCCCTCTCTGTGCCTCTCTCTGTTCCTTTGGAGGAGCGTCACCTTCTGCACTATTTTTTTTTCCTCAGACGATACATGTGGGCGGATGAGAGAAGAAGACAGAGGGGTGGGAGGACCCCGGTGAGCACTGAGGCTAATTTCTCATATGGCTGCTGAACTTCATAAATACATCTGCTGTGAAAATACACGCGCCTTGGCTAGAAGAGGGGAAGATTGTGTTGATATATTGCCATCTGTTTAATTGGTTCTTTATCCCCTTTCTCCCCCCACCCCCCCTCCCCACTTAGCCTACATTGCCCACACATGCTCACTCTGCTGGATGGACGCACAAACACCATTTTGTCTACAGGTTCCCAGCCTTGACTCTGGCTTGGCTGACATCAGCAAGTCATGTGGTAGCAGAGGAGCAGGTGGGTTACACGACAGTCAGGAGTATTATGGTCAATGATAACAAGAATAGTGTTAATAAGAGGAGAGGACACTGTGAGGTAGCCTGATGAAGTTGTCGGAGCTGTGAGGGCGCTCACTCTGTTCTCAGCAAACGTTAAGTGATTTGTCTGTCTTGCTTTTTGAAACATGTCAGATGCAGGGACAGTATTACAAGGTTATTTCAGAGATCCAAGTGTGGAAGGCCAAAACAGACAAAATGGCATAACGAGATTATTCGGCTGCATTTTCTTGACCACGAAACCTCTTTGACTTTGAGCACCGCAGGCACTGTTTCTGCAGGACGCCTATCGGTCTGAGCCAAGTTCTAGTGGAAGTACAATGACCAGCAATGTTGCTGATGCACTTATCGACAGGAAACTCATTGAAAATCGTCTCATGAAAATTACAACAGTAGTAAAAGGGCAAAAGGCTCTTAGGTAGGTGTTGGTGGCTGTGGCGCTTTCTTTAGACCACAAAATGTTCTTGTGAGAGCAAAGTGCAAACATAAAAGGGATGAGTGACAGTGAGATGTTTTTGTTAAGTGCATTCAGAATTAGCATTAGTAAGAAAATGATGTTGCAGATACAAGCAACAATCGGACATTAATGTGGTCAAAATGGAGAAAAACATATGAACATATTATCTAACATTTAGAGGTTGTATCAGCTGGTAGGCGCTCAGTCAGTGCCTGTTCATTGTAAGTCACTCTGAACATGAACTACATTTACCTGGTGTCTAGTATTTAAGAAACAAGTCACACCTGTGGCTCCAAACTAATACTCTACTAACTAAGACCTAAGTGTGAGGTTTAGAGCTGTTTGCTGCACCCTCAGGAGACGATGTATAACTCCTCATTCATTTATTACGCCCCCCCCCAAAACCCCTGTAGCACCGCCTGGGATCGGTCAAACACAAGATTTATGGAGGTGTTGAACTCAAGAATTCAAGCTGCGAAATCAGCAGCCAGAGCCCTTCCAGCAAAGTGTTTTCACAGCATTCATAGCATTTCGCATACAGCCTGTTAAAGGTAATAAAACAACAAGAGCAGCCTGCAGCTAGTCCTGCATCAGTATGCTAATGTGCCTTCACTGACAGTGCTCTGTTTAGCAGCTAATATTTACCAGGGTCATCATCTCAGTTTAGCATGCTAACGTTTCCTATTTAGCACTAAACACAAGTTTCTGCAAAGGCTGATGGGGTATTTGGTCATAACTAACTACAACAAACAAACTATTGGGCAAATTAAAATGTCAATTTAATAACGCCACTAGATGTGAAGACAATGTTACTATCTCAGGGTCTTGAATTCAGGGGGCAACTTCAAGGCAATCCATCCAATAGCTTTCAAGACATTTCAATCTGAACCAAAAAAAAAAAAGTCAACCTGCTGGTGGCGCTAGAGGAAAAGTCAGGAAATCATCCAAGTTATTGTGGTTTCATCCTCTGGGGAACCTCAATGTCAACACACAGTTTGCTGGCTTTCAATTCCATGGAAATATTTCAGTCTGGGGGAAAGTGGAGGAACAACTAACCAACAGATCAAGACTAGCGTGACTAAAAACCACTCTGACTTAGAGTTAGCTATTAGTATCAGCCAAGAATTAAATGAACACATTGCATTTGCTTGTTTAGTTAAGACCAACAATGTCAAACGACAACAAGACTGTGCATCACCTCTCTACAAGGCAGCCTTCTCTGTGGCGCCCCTAAAAGTGTGCTCGCCCTCCGCGTCAGCAGACCAGAAAAGATAAGCAGGCAGTCACACACGGAAAGTAGCTGACAGTGTTTCTTCATCAACCTGCATAAATACTGAATGCCTAAGAGTGACCAGCTTTAGAGCGTTAGAGCACTAGTCGGCACAGACACATCCACAGTCGGTCTCTTGGCGGCAGCATAGTGCAGCTCATGCATAAGGAAGTAGAGAGCAGCAGACCTGAGGAGTCATTGTGTGGTCACGAGAAGATTCTCGAGCACGGACAGAGGGGAAAAAAGGCAGATCTGTGATCACGTCCTCAGTCTTCACCATTACTTGCAGTGAATGTAAGCGGAAAGCAGAATGTATGTACCACACAAACAACAAAGGGTTGCCAGGAAGAGCAAACAGCCTATATATACTGTATGTGCAGTGCATCTAACATGTACACAGATATTTGTCCAGACGGGGACTGTACCGTAGGGTGAACAGAAAGGATTGCTGGCCTTGAAGATGCAAAGGCTGATTGACAATGAGAAACTGCCGGTTCAATAATCTATATTGATGCTGTCCATCACTAATCGAAAAAACACTGTCCAGTGATTTGGTCCTTCTCCAGTGCAGAAATGAAAAATGTCACTTCAGAGAGGAAACCCAGGGTGATCATCAGGTCTGTAACATATTTCATGTTCAGTGTAAGGCAGTTGCGGGGGGGAGATAAAATTGGTTTTGGTATGAGAACTATACAGGACACACAAATCAAACTTTGCAAAGCTGCTGCTCATATGCTGCATGTTTAAAACACACAGGAACACACAGAAAATAAATAATATCAATATTGACTCTGATCGCTTTGGAGATGGAAATAAACTCTAAGCCATATCACATGAGCATTCTTGTCAAGTACCATCCTAAAATATGTCTCTAAAAAGTCTTTAAAAAGTCTTATTTTGTTTTTGGTCCAAACCTATTTATAGATACATTCAAACTGTGTGTTCTTTGTTGCTGTAATTATTTCCTGTAATATGCCACTTGAAAGCCCCTGGGGGGTTTTAGGCAATTCTCCTTCACATTCACTTGGAGATCATACATAATGTATGATTTCTATCTTTTAAATGTTCTTTCCAATATGTGTAAATGAAGAAACAAACCAAAAACAGCTACACAGCCACTAATCACAATTCAAGCTACACTTGAATTGTGGTTTAAGTGCCATGTTAGCAACAGCCTTAGTGTAGGATTTTGGGGTGGTCTTCAGTTTTGATATATATCGAGGGGATAATGTTTTGGGCTCATTTAAGCAAAAAAAAAGAGATTTGCCATCAATATTTAACTGAGTAGGTGTGTTCTGTTGTGTTCAGCTCGCCTGTGAGCCGTCACAACGTGGAGCCAAACAGGCAGCAAGAGGATGGATGAGGATCGTTACCCTGTCTGGCTCTCTCTGTATAAGTTGTTGGAAATCGTGTCTTAACATGTTTTTGATTAAAGTTTTCTCAAAGGTTTTTCTAAAAGGTCACGGCTTTGTGTGTGTTATTATTGTGTATTTTATCCAGATTTCCTGGAAATAGTGGGAGTAAAATGTTGAAATGACCCCATTTTGGCAACAGGTGTCTCATCTCAAACTGTTTTGCCTTTTGAACTGTAAATAAGTAGTTTCTGATGTTGCACAATGTTACTCTCTTTTATAAAGGCTATAGTAAATTAAAGAAACTTTACTGATTCAAAAGTTTAGTACTGATAAACTTTGGAACCTTCCATATAGTTTACATAGTCTATGCTTTCACAGTAAGGACTCATTTTGAGTCATTCTTAACACTGACCCAGACATCCTCTCAAAATTAGTTACTATAGCAAATGTTGAACCAAATACTCATAAATACTGTATGAGTTGTAGATAAATAATGCTTAGTCTCTAATTTTGGTTTGTAACTTAATTTTGAGAGCATTAAGAGTGCATTCTTTCTAGCTTTTAGATATTTTGTTTATAGAGAAAAAACTCTAATGATTCATTCATTTGTCAGTTTACTGAGCTGAAACTGCTGCAATCTAATACAGAAGCCCTTGATGTATCCTAAAGTTGTGAAAAAAGTGAGAATATTTAGTTTTTGTTGAAACTGTTTTAAAAAAGGCTTTGGTTGAACTTAAAGGTTATTTTGGGAGGCTGCAGTCTGTGGAGCTTTTGAACTGTATTGAATTTGATATACATGTGTGATTTAGTCGATCCTAGTACGTTTCAGTGCATAATAGCATCTAGGTTTTAAGTCTTATCCAGGTTTTGCTCTTATTCAGGATATGATGATGATGAGAAACCTGGTCATTACATGCTGCATATATGATCGTCTGTATGTAGTTGTGAATTGATTCTTCACCACCAACAATTGGGCTTATTGTCCTGGACCAACAGAGAATGTTCACAAACATGGATATGGTGTTTACACGCCACACCGTCACACATATCCGGGACACTTCAACAATCCAACTCGTATAAACAGAGTGTGGACAAACAAACATATCAGCCTTTGGCCTTTGACAGCTGGGAACTTTGAATGTGAGGCACTTGCATTTGAATTGTACAATTTCACAAATTGTGGGAAGTTATTTCTGTTTTGCTGTCCATGTTTTGTTGAGCACAACAATAACAGTGGACGTATCATTCAGGTACAAATACAGGTAGCGTTTTTTTATGGTGTTAAGAGTACTAACACCACTAAAATACTTTGTTACAAGAACAAGTCCTTGACTGAAAATGTTACTTCAGTTAAGTGAAGCAAAAAGTTCCCCTGTGCCTGCTGTACTATTATATTCAGGATATGATGGTTACATGGAACATGAGATACCATGTTCATTACATTACTCCTGCATTAATGTTAAAACAGGATTTTACCATTGTAGCTGACTGAGGTTAAGTTTGTAAGCTCTTCATAACTAAAGCTCAAGTAGAAAGTACAATATTTCCCTCTGAAATGTGGTGGAAGAAGAAGAAGAAATGTAAAGTGGCATGAAAAGAAAAGACTCGAGCAAAGCACCTCAACTTTAAGCTTCGCTAAAGGTACTCAGCTACATCAGACCACTGAACAATACATATAAACAATCTATTGGAAGAAAGATGTTGTTTAGACTAAACCAATGAAAAGATGTGTCCTCACAGGGCGTCTCTGGCAAATGCCTCGGCCAAACTGAGTTCGCTGTAATTTTCCGTGAGGTTAAATCTGAGCTGTTTCCAGTGCGGCGTGAACTTCAGATAGCTAATTTTACAAAGACTATTCGACCATTCCAACTCAACAGATCTTTAGCAAATCTGCAGCAATGCAATCCATCACACGGACATCTAATCTGTAGCTACTTCTCATAAACCCTGCCTGAAATGTATGATGAGCGAGTCTCTTCTTAAGCCTCCCCCCTGAAATTGCTGCTATTAGCTTTCATTATTTATTATCGTAACAGGCCCCCAGTCTCTCTAACTTGTTCGTCCATGTTAAGATCCAGACAAAGTGGCCTAGATACAAAGACAGGTGAAGCCCAACGTCCTCATAATCAGCCCGGGATTCTTATTAATCTAATGGACTCTAATTTCCAGATAATCCCAGTCAGGAAATAATGATCTGATATATGAAGAACCAAGCTGCTTGTCAGTGCCGAAGCTGAGATGTTCATCATCTTATCTCATATACCTACATATGTTCTATATGGTCTTTAAATATTAAGCCACTAGGGGGAGACATTACAAAGTTTAACAGTTATTAGCCTTACATAAAGAAGATCATTTCTGCTATTTTCTTGCTCTACAAGTCTTGCATGAGCGAACAGGTCAATTCCAGAATTCAAATTTACACGGGGGTAAGCTGTTGTGTTTTACACTTACCGGAGGCTTTCACAGCGTCTGATCGAGCTCCACATAGAGCATAATTCAGAGCCTGGCTTCATTTCAGCAAAGCAGGGCACACTGTGCATCAGCATCTGGCCAGCAAATCACATAGACACTCTGCTGGCACACAAGGAGCCTAAATCTCTTACTTCATCACCATGACTGAAACAAAAAAAAAAAAAACAAATTAAAACCACATTATTCAGGCATTCGGGCATGAAAGAGATTATATAAGATAATGCTCAATTTGATTAAAATAATAATTAAAACCCGGCTGTTGGATTCTTTGTTAAGATGCTTTACAGTGATATGAGAAGTGTATTCAAAGAAGCGGAGCATGGCGTGCTTGTTTTGGAGACCAACCATATAACCTCTCCAAGACTACTGGCACCTGTCCTTGTGTGTTTGTCAGCAGCTGATCGACCTCCATAACTTAAGAAGATAATTTGGAGGCCGGAGACTCCTCCGAGCAAGGTTTCATTTCTATGAGAAGGGCACATTCTCCATCAAACATAGGCAGCAAATCACACTGACACGCTGTGGGTACAGCATGCGAGGAGCCTAAACCCCTCACTCCATCACTGGGGTGATTTTTAAGGTGCGACCGGAGAGGTGGCAGTACAGAACACTTGAGTGCTCCAACTATGGACAAACCTTGGCTGTCAATGAGGCAGTAAATAGTCCATCAAACTACGCCGTCGTAAACCAGCGTCACTGTGACAGAGAAGATACAAGATAAGACTGTCACCATGTTTCCAAGCATCTTGTGTGTGGCTGTTAGGTCATAAGAGAGCAGCAGATTACAGAAAACGTGATCATAAGAATCCAAAAAGCAGATTTTGGATATTCCACGCCCAAAAGATCACCAGTGTGGTTCTATAAACTATAACTGCAATATAGATACATAGAAAGAGTTTCTCTCAGGTTTTATTCATACATTTCAAAAAATACAGTTTTTAAGGCAACCAGGAATCTCATGACAAACCGTGACGGCCCAGACATTGAAACCAACAACTTCTGTAACCATAATACAAAAACAATGTGCCTTTCCTGCAAGTGAAGTGATTTTAAGTTCTCAAGAGCACTAAGTCCAGGAAATTGGTTGGGCCATGGGCCATGGCCTGAGCACCTGCCTCCGACTGCTGGGAACAAAATATTGGGAAATGATGTTCAGAAATATTGGCTGAAAATGGCTGAAAGGATCAAGATCAGTGTCAGACTCCCACTCTGCCAGATGTTTTAATCACTGTGTGTCACGGCCAGAGACGCTCAGGCACTCTTTGTGTCGGGGCAAGTTAGTAAGAACAATCCAAGTCTTTGACTTTCCCAGAGTGTCCAGTGAGGCTGCCAAAATCACCATCTGTTAAAAACGTTTTTTTATGGACATTTCATTCCTCATTGTTATTGATAGTTTGATTTCCCACAGTTTGAGGGGTGGTTGTAGTGGGTCTTACATAAACTCAACATCTGTTGTTTTTCAAAAGCCTTCCTGTGGTTTTGGTCTCCAAAAACAACCCCAAACTGATCATTTCCGTCAGATCTGCTCTGATCAAGAAACAGTTTGTCCTCTCACAGTTTTGAAATCATTTTCCCTTGAGTTTCTTGTTCTTGGGAAGCCTGGGCTTCCTCTCACTCTTCTTGTCTGAGTCTTTGTTCTCGCGACTGGCTTTAATCTCTGCCTCCCACTGTTTTTTCACCAGTGTGTAGAGCCTCATGGTGGCCTGTGCATCTTGGACCTGACAAACAGCAGAGGTGAAATGGGGACATCAGTCTAAAATGTCTTATTTAATGGGGACAGCGCATATTAATGAACACAGCCAAATTTAGCTAAAAGGGTAGTTTCCATCTGTAGTTCCAGACCAGATATCACTACAGACTCCCAAAAAGTGATAGAACAAACCAATAAAGGTAAATATAAAACATACTTATTGAAATAGGTTGCAAGCAGCAGGTCCTAATTGCTAAAATTGACATTTTACACTAGAAAAAGTTGAATTTTTTTGATAATACAGCTAAAAATGGCATTACAGCACCACGGGGGAAAACAGTAAGTGAGGGTTGTGTTGATGACTTACGGATGAATGTTCACCCTGTTGGACCTTTACGTTGAGTATTTCTCTGCAGAGGACTCTCAGCGCAGGTCGACCACTCTTAAAAAATAATAAAATAAAAAAGTGAAAATAATCACATTCAATAAAACAGTGACTCTGAGAAGTGGGTCTGTGGCTCTCTAGGATCCACAAGCACATTGTTTGTCATTTTTAAAATAGTATATGTACCTTGGCAATTTTCCTAAAAGGTTTGTACTTCTGAGTGTCCCGGATTTTCTTTTTTGGATGATCCAAAAGTAAAATCTGAAACAGGAGTTTAGGATTAGTTGCTTACAATTTCTCAGAAAATAATTTTAGTTCTCTCTCAGATATTACAACACAGCTACCTTTAAGTCATTGTGTATGGCATGTCCAACCACTATTCTGCCTTTCAGGATCTCAGCAACCTCCCTCTGCACAGTCCATACATTCTCTCCTGCAGTGAGCCAAACATGGAGGATTAATTATGGTATGAGATTATTTTGAAACAGCATATCAGTATAGTTTATTGTTCATTACAGCTACTTTGATGACTCACCATTTTTGATATCCTCTGGTCGGATACCACTGACAGCTGTTCTGTAGTCCGTCACCTTCTCTGTGGGTTTCACATATTTGTCATAGATGCATTTCCCAAACTGGTTCACGAGGGACACACGAGCCAAGATGCTGTCCTCTCCATCGGCCCCGACTCCCACCATCTCGCAATCGATGGCCACAGCTCTGGTGAGGCTAACAGTTGGCGAGCGGCAAACAGGGTGATAAGACGGGACAGGCGTCACTGCTATGTCAACATGCAACAACAATGCATGTTGTTGCATTTTTTTCTTCATGTCTGTCACTTTAACTGGATTAGTTGTATCATCTTTAAAGAGAAGCTGTAATATCATCATCATCTCACACTAAACACATGGCCCATTTATCTTTACTGACGTTGTTTCCCACAGCACGCTGTGGTGTTTTAGACTTTATGGTTTCGCATTGATTCATTCATTCAAATCTGGATCCAAAAACTCCGTTCAGAAAGAGAAACACAAACTAAAGCAAATAGATTTATTATGAAAAAGACAATTGCCATTTCGTAGCTTTATTGTGGCAAAAAAAAGGTTTTTAGTAAACTGGTATGCAAGTCTCAGATGTAGGAGAATCAGCACTTGAACACAACTCCAAAAGGGCTTTTTGAAACAGTCCTCGCTCTCGAATGCAAAGTGTTCTGTCACTGCGAGGTCATTTTCATCTACCGTTACAAAAGGAATGGAAACCGATGGCCGTCTGAAGCGTAGAGACGCGATAATCAAAAATCTAAGCCAGTATGATACACCAGGGAAATTGTAGATATGAGCGGTACCAATCTGCAAGACAGCAAGTAAGCTAATTTCCCAAAAGTGAAACTATTTGTCACAATGTGCATTGTTTGTAAAACACTAAAAAAAATATGAGGAAAAAAGCAGTGCGGTTCTTTATGTTGCATGATGCATTCAGGTTAGATCAGATTTATCAGTTCACGACTAAACTGTTCACATCTGATAGACGAACATTTATGGTGACGAACAATTTAATTAATTAAGATGTTTGGATGATTGCATTCTAATCGATTTAACTTGTGAGTGTTTCTAACCTGTCACTGCACTTTGACCAGTATGACATGAGCTCTCTTGAAGCACATTTGTGGGGCTGTAAAAAGGACACGGACTGTGCCGTCACTCACCCCTCAAAGGCTTTCTCCTTGACCAGGGCGCTCTCTACGTCCACGCTCTTATGAATGCCCTGCTTCTTCCTCATGATCTCTGCTGCCTCCGCTCCCACGGTCGCCTCGATGTCGTCAGGGTCTACGTCATCAAACCAGAGGTCGTCTCTGCAGCAGCAAAGAACAAAAAGACGTTAGAAGACGCAGCTCACCTAAATATTAGTGAGAGTTAGTGCTGTACGCTTACTCTGTAGGTTTCGTCTCTTCAACCGCTGGCTTCTGTTTCTTGGCTGGTTGCTGGCTGTGTGACTTTCCACCATCCTTTTTCCTTTTTGGAGCAGCAGACTGTTTTGTCTCTGGAGCCTCTAAGTTGACCTGCGAATCTTCTGGGACGACAATTTTAGGATCTGGTTTGTGCTTCACTTGTTTCCCAGAATCCATCTGCCCGGGACGGGCATTGATCTTGGAAATATTTTTACTAAAACTTTCTTTAGCCTCCTTTTTGTGCAGAGGCCCATTCTGATGTTTTGGTGTCACCGGCTGCTTCTTCTCCGGTTGGCTGACCTTCATCATCTGTGAAAAGTTTAACAAAGTGGTGAATAATCTTCAGGAGTGTGCTGACGTGTCACAGATACAATCTATGGATGTGACATGTAAACTCTCTTTTAAAGACAAACCTCTTGTAATGTCTTCCAGTTAGCAGAGAACTGCTGGGCATCCTGTGGAGGTGATGTTAACGTTTGCTGAGGTTTGGCTTTTTCCTTTGGTGGAGGCCTTTTCTTTCTAAACTTCTCTTTTACCCAATGCCTCTTTTTCTTTGTGTTGTTTGTCCCTGTCGGTGTGGGTCGCTGTGTCTTCTTTGCCTTCTCCTTTGACATTATGGCCACTTTCTGTGACATATTTCTCGGTCCTTGCAGTCTGTTGACCCTCCTCAGCCACGCTGCTCCGTCTCTTGGTTACCAGGTAACAATTAAAAACGTCCCGGTCAGTAGCGTCTCACCAGGAAGTGTTTCCCCCAAGTACGTTTACCGTGAGGCCACACCGACGGACAGCGACTGTGCGGATATTTTCTTTAACGGGAACAAAACTGCTCGTTCTTACACTTCAGGTGCTCCAAAGCCATGCTGAAATGTGTATTTCCGAGATGTGCAGCAACCAAATGTGTCCGGCGAAAACGTGAGCCGCTTCAGAAAACACAATATTAGCGCGTCCAATTAGCTAGTTATCTTGGAAAAATAAATCAACAACAACTGTATCTTTTTTTCAACTCATATTAGCTTCAGTTTAGATAATGTATTGATACGTTAAAATATGTTCTGGTGTGTGTTTTGCGTCCTACTCCAAATGCGGAATCCTTTTGCTTGGTAAATGTTTCACATCGGATCGATTTAATATGGGATAAAATACAGGCAAGTCAACGGACGAACGATGTTTGACAGCTTTTATGTGTCGGAGGAAAGAAACAGCCAAGGTTTTAATCGAAATTTTGATCAACGCGTTTTCTTTTCTAACTCTTTGGATAAAAATACGTCGCGACGCATCTTGGTAGACAAAGAAAGCTCAGGTTAAATACGGTGAGAGGAAAATACCGGATAAATAAAGCTAGATGTCCTCAGTAGGATAGATAAACCAGACTTCTACGTATTTAGCTCGAGCTAACTTCTGTAACATTCTGCTTTATTTATTCTTTGAATTGTGTTCAAAGAATAATTATACCTTTTTTGTTGTGGTTTCAGATGATGGTGGAAAACTCTCCCTCCCCTCTGCCTGAGAGAGCCATTTATGGGTTTGTTCTGTTCCTCGGCTCACAGTTTGGCTTCTGTAAGTCCAATATGGTCATTTCACTCTGCCAATATTAGAATATTATACATGTATTTTCAAAATTGATCATTTAGTAGAGACAATAAGCGAAATGAGTAGCACCAGATCTAATTACAACCAGGCTAATTATATAATCTTAAATATGAGACAAGGCAACACCTGATCAGAGCCCCACTTTGTGCCTCAAGTCACAGAGCTAAGCATCAGTTTTTCTGTAATATATAAGTAAGTCAGAAGGTTGTTCAACAACACTTACCTCTTTTCTGGAGTAAAATGTTCCATCAGATTTACAATATATGTCCCTACACAGCTACATACTAAACCCATAATCATTTGTCGAACACGTAGAGCAGGAGATATCATGCAAACAAGATAATGTCTTTTTTTTTTTTATATAGGTAAAAATGGTTAAAAGCTGCAAAACAATCATGTAGTTAATGTGGTGAAAAATGTTTAGGTGTACAAAAATACTGGGGGGGAAAAAAATGACGTCAACAAATACATTTTTGTTACCATTGTGTGTCTATGAAATTGGTTTTAGATTCAGAATACTTTATTAGTCCCAGAAGGACAATTCAGTTCCACAACCAACCCATTTATATTTGTGTGTTTTCTCTGTCTTTAAGTTTTCAAAAAGGACAAAGCAGATGAGTCGCACTCACTGTCAGGTTATGGTGACTGTAAATACATGCAGAAACACTGGCAGAGTGTGTACGTAAGAGTCTGTCTGCAAGTAAAGTTCAAGCCTTAATGGTGTGAATAGGTGTTCAAACAAAAGAAAACCCTGTTATCTAACGTGACATCTACTCTCCGTTCTTCTCTCCACAGTTCTGTACTGCCTGTGGGCATTTATACCAGAGGAGTGGCTTCACTCAATAGGGCTCACTTACTGGCCTCAAAAGTAGGTAGACAATTATGATCAGATAGTAGTTATGCGATAACAAGTTCCCTCACTGGACTGTAAAATGAAATCATGTGCCGTGGGAAATACATGTGCCACAGTAGAAGTGAATGACCTGTTAACATTTTACCTTGTGTAGATACTGGGCACTCGCTGTGCCAATCTACCTGCTGGTTGTGTTAACGATCTTTGTGGTGTTCCTGTTCGGAGTAAACATGAACAACACAGCTCCACTGGACTCTGTGGACAACATCACAGGTGAGGACGTTTCAATGTACCAACTCTGACCTGCTAGTGAGGTAACAATGCACCTGTATGACAACATTATTTTTCGATATTCTGTTACTTTTATACTGCAATGACCATTGATATTAATACTACCACCACATCCCACCCCGCTATGCAGCAACTCGCACCAGAAGAGGACTTATGACTTACTGAATGTTTCCTTTCTGTCACAGATGTGTACGCTCAGGGCCAGAGGATAAAAGGCTGCCGCAAGGGGGGAATACCCAGACTGAAAGATGTTTCCATTAGTGAAGTCAACAAAATGTTCTATCTGTCGCCCAGGCAGTAGCAAACAGTTGAGTAGAGTAGGCAGAGTGGAAGAGAAGCTGCTGGGGGTTTATTTCCATGTCCCTGCTTACCGCTTATTTATAAAAGAAGGATTGTGCTTTATTTATTTATCCAGAAACAATGCAACTTGGGGCGAGGATGCGCTGAATGAACTGACTTTTTGTGATGCTTCAGGGATCTAAATTGGACAAAATGATGAGCTGTGTGTGTGTGTGTGTGTGTGTGTGTGTGTGTGTGTGTGTGTGTGTGTGTGTGTGTGTGTGTGTGTGTGTGTGTGTGTGTGTGTGTGTGTGTGTGTGTGTGTGTGTGTGTGTGTGTTGATAACACTAATATACTGATTGTGATGTAACATAATATGAACAAATACATCTATTGTCATAGCAACTTGTACACTGGATGAAAAAGGCAGCATATGATTATGTTGAATAAATTACATACTTTTATATATATATTTGTGTTTTTGTGTTTTAATTACATTTTTGATAACATTATTGTCATATGAAACAAAGAAGCCATGATATATTTATGCACTAACCTCGGGGTCCATTGCTAGAAATTTAGAGGTGAAGTTGCAACAAATCACAGATTCTTGAGCAGTTTAGTTCCTGTTTGAAGATTTATAGTAAAATACATCTGTCTGATTGGTGTAAATCACAACTAGACCTGCAACACAGAGCTACAATTCAGGCTATGAAGTATAAAGATTAATGTATGTTATATTTGTTATTATTATAGTGTTGATTCTGTTTCCTCTATTTCTAAATAACGTTTGGTTATCACATTTTAAGAATATCATGTAGTTTTTACAGAGAGGGGAATTCAGCACTTCTTCATAGCTTTTGATTAACAAACCACTAGTCAGGAGGGAGCTGCTGTTATAATATTTTTTTGAATTAAGTGGGAAAGATCAGTGGGACAATAGGATAAAGCCTTAACAATACACGGGAGGTGGAAGAAGAAGAAGAAGAAAAGGCATTGATGAAAATCAACATGTGGCATCACAATCTGTTGAGGCATTCATGCCAAAAAACATGTTTGAATTATTAAATTAAATTATATTAAACCTGTCTCCAGCAGTGGGATTTTGGCTTATTTGCATTATGAATTATAGTCTCCCAAAGTAGCTTCTACTGAAATTACTTTGTTTAATTCATAAACACGTTGTTAAAGGAATTATTTTCTATGTGCTTATTTATTATCTCGTGGTTGGTATTCCTGCCCACTGGGTGGCGATAGAGAACAACTTTACCAACTGGGTACAAGAGAAAAAGCCTGTGGCTCCATGATTGTTGACCACAGACTGCAGTCTAAGTTGCTGTTATTGTTCCCTCATTCACCCAGCAGTCTTTGTTGTGTTTAATCTAAGTGCAGGGAACAGATGGCCTTCGCCCTGCCGGTGTGGCTGGCGGTGCAGGAGGAGCTGCTCGGACATGGCGGAGCGGACAGCGAGGCTCCCAGCTGTTTTGACGAGTTCGACGATGAGACTTTGTTCCAGGTTTTCCACCTCAGCAGACCCTGCATCGCTTTCATCGTAGACGCCGTCCGCATCCGGATGAAGAAAGCCGCCCCGAAGAATCCCGAGCTGTCCGTGGACGCCATGGTCATGCTGGCCCTCAACTATTACGCACACGGGGTGTCCTCCGCCGCCATCCTGCAGAGAGCCGGGCTGAGCCTGACCTACTACCTGGACTACCCCGCCATCATCAGCATGGTCTCCGGGGTCATCGCGGGGATGTCAGATCAGTTCATCTCCTTCCCACTATTCCGGGAAGCCAAAGTCAGTGTCGCCCACAAGATAGAGAAATTCTGCGGGATCCCCAACGTGCTGGGCGTCCTGGCTCCGGCTCACTTCAAGATCAGAGCTTCTCCCTACGAGAGGGACGCCTTCAGGTCCTTTGTCAACACCCTGGGTTACACGTCGGTGGTGATCCAGATCATATGCGACTGCGACGGCAACATACTGAGTGTTGAGAAATGCTGCGTGGGCAGCACGTTTGAGCAGGAGATGTGGGAATCCTCATTCAAAGGGAGGGAAATGGAGGAGGACCTGCACGGACCGTATTGGATCATTGGTAAGATATAGTGATGTACACTAAGACAGTAGTGTATATCAGGTGAGACCTATTTAATCATATGCATAAAGAAGAATGGTCACCTCCTGTTTGGATGTCAAAACTTAATTCATATTGTGTGAAGTGACACACACAGACACACACAAACGACCTAATACTTTACCTGTTTCTAAATGTTATAAACACGGTAGAAAAAAAGCATCTCATCACAAAAGAATTTTGGTTGGTACCATACGGCTTTATGAAGAGTGTATTTGTCTAAAATGATAATATTTCTAATAATTCATAATCATATTACTCAAGGTTCACTTTCTAGCTTTTCCAGGACTTTCAGTCGTATGTAAAAGTCCTCCTCCGCACACTGAGTCTGCTCAGTTACCATGGAATCACCTTGACAGTTGTCTCCAGCTCTGTTGCCATGGAATCACCATGACATCTGAGCAAACTCCATTTGCTGAGGAAGACCCAGAAATGTGGTCAAAATCTTAAGTTAAAATTGTTTAGTCAAACTGCTGCTTCCAAGTCAGTCATTCTGGGAGTCACACTGCGTCATACAACACTAATACTCTCACCAGCATTTTGTTTTTCATATTTGCATCTGCATTATCAAAGCGAATTGCATTACAATCTTGAGGATTTAAATGGTCTTGTTTCCCTGCTGTATTGATTCCATTTCCCTGTGTTTTTTTCCCTTGTGTTTTTGTCAAAGGTGGGAAAGGCTACCACTTAAGCAAACACGTCTTGACTCCTGTGTCCAAACCTGCAAATGACAAAGAGACTCACTTCAACGAGGCCCACACAAAGATCCACAACGTCATGCGGACAACGCTCGGCTCCTTAAAGAGGCGTTTCAGGTGTCTCATGCAGCTTGGCTTTGCACAAGAGGGCTCTTTGGACAAAAAGTCGAACATCATCAAGGCGTGCAGCGTCCTGCACAACATTGCTAAGAAGTTCTCCGTCCCTCCGCCACCTGTAGCTGGTAAAATTGAGCCCCTGCATCCAGGCAAGCAGCAGTCAATGCCAGCAGAGATCAACTCTGAGGCCCTAAAAGCCAGACAGGAACTCATTGACGGTTGCTTCTCTGTTGTCTCCAGTAGCCAGGACCCACCGAGTGAAGGCGTCACAGAGGAGGATGTGTGAGCAGAGTGGGTGTGTTGTGTGTTGCTCTGGGAAGCAAAGAGGATCATTGACAAACTGGCACATTAACAGTGGAAGCAAAACCCAGCTTATAATGCACTGATTTATATGCAAGTTGCTGCTCTGTGTCAGTGTGACACCAGCATGTAAATATGACGGCATTGGGTGGGGGCGTAGGGGGTCATCTCTTTTATAAAAACACATTCAGGTATTTTTTTCTTAATAAAAAAATATTTTATTTCTTGTACAAAATAATTTTTTTCTACTCATGTTTATTGTTTTGAAGCATTAAACATTCTTTGGTCATCTAACGTGGTATTCTCTCACATGTTAATGATACTAATAACAATAGTAATAATTAGTACTAATAATAATAATTAACATTTTACAGATGAGAAACAAAAACTTTACATTTAAATAAAATCTGAAGTGTGCTATGGATATATAGTAAATATATGAGTTAAATGTTTTGTTCTTTTTATTTACAGTTTATAAGAAAATGTAGCATGTAGGCGTTTGAATTTGTTTTTCAATAAGTGTGTAAAAGACAATCATGTTTAGTTTAACTGAGCTCTCTGAGTGCAGTGGCGTTGACATAAATCATATCTGCATTCTCATAAATGTTCTCTTCAGTCCCGTTTGACTGCAGAGAGTCCATGATGCATTGGTGCAGAAACACATACTGGGACTGGAAAAAAAGCAAAGTTGGTGGTCATTTGAAAAGCAGAATTAGGTTCAGGGTTCTTATGTACACACTGCATTCTGGCTGATATTTCCTTGTACACAGTACTAATACAGAAAGGGATTAACCCTGCATACTGGAGATGTTTACGAGCCTCAGAGTTTCCTAATAATGTTGGCCAGCCCGCTTGGATTTGTTATCAATCATTGCCACAAAGAACACAAAGGTGCACTGAGCATACTGTATGTCAGAATGTGAGTGAAATCATTTTGAAAGATTCCTGGAACCCTGAGGCAAATATATGTGCCATAAATAATAGTAATGACAGGATCTGTTTAAATGCGTCTTTGTTTGGTAAAAATTCAGGCAGACCAGAGAAATTTAAATGAGACAGTGGAAATCTAAGCATAGCGTACATATGCTATAGAACCAGTGCTTGTATTGTATCACCGGCTGGGTCTAAAAATCAAAAGAATCCCAAACTTCATTTGGTGCCTAACTGAGGAAATAGCAGCTCAGCCCGTAGCTAAATAATTTGATCAGCTTTACCTCTGTCTGCACCATGTACGGTCGACTCAGTCTCATCTTGTGCACAAATCCGTTGATGTCCACTGCCCCTTCTCTCTCCAGCTGCTGAAGCAGCACATCCAGAGCAATGATCGTGCCTGTCCTCCCCACTCCAGCACTGTGAGAGAGATACAGAGCAAAAGGTGAGCAGTCTGAGTCCAGGTATGATGGCCGTCGTCAGTTAGCCCTGATGGTTTCAAAGGTTTAAAATCTGGTGTTTCATGTTAAATGTATGTCCATATATATTATAGGATACTTAAATAAGTGGGCTTTAATCCAATTTTATGTTACCATAAAGTGGTTTTCATATAGAAGTGCCTGACAAATGGTAAAGCCTACACTCCAGGCTCCAGGTCATTCCGTACCTGCAGTGAACCACAGTTGATGCTCCAGCCCCTTCGCTGTTTATGTGCTGTCTCACCAGTCTTCTGAACTGGATCAGGACCTCTGTGCCCTGTGGGACTCCATGGTCAGGCCAAGCCGTGAAATGAAAATGTTTCACTCTGCGCTCCTCTGAGGTGTTCCTCTGTGAAGAAGATTCACATAGAGACAATCAAATACTGCAGGTCTATGTCTTGAACCAGTTCAGTTGTTGGCAACGATACTTGGAGAAGTTGAGCGTCACTATCGTTAAAAGCAAATGTGTCAAAATTTAAAAAAAATTGAAGATGTATTAATATGCAACTTATTTCACCACATCATGAAATTTAGAGACGATTCGTACATTTTTCATCCTAAATTCCCTTAGTGTCCAGTTTGGCTCATGCTGTTCAGATCTGATGGTGACACACAGCTCTCCATAAAAGCAAGGTTTTCTGTCTGCAGGCCAGTATCGTTCACACTTAGTCTAGAAGAAGGAAACACACATAAATCTAGTTTAAATTCCTGAGCAATGGACCAAAGAAAACACATCAACTATGAAAGTAAATGATTTACAGCAGCTCACAAAATTTCAAGTTTGCACTTCCTTTAAAATTCGTCAATAAAAGATTGTCAAATCTTCCTGAGGACTCACCCGTCCTCCCTCAGTGCAGTTGGTTACCATGACGATGCCTCTCACTCTTTGTTCCCAGATCATCCTCCAGAAATCATTTACTGTGACGGGCAGCGGACCCTGAGTGGCAATATACTCCCTGTTGCTGTTGTAGCCCTGAGAAGCAGTTGTCAAGATAAGATCAACTTTATTAATCCCGAAGGAAATTATTTCCTTTTATTAAGATGTCCTGCATTGTGCAGTATGAAATAAAATACAGTTTTATGCTCGTGAAATTAGTCAGCATGAATAGCTTGAAGTGTTTTAGGAGCCATTTACTTCTGTCCTTTCTTACTAAATGATTTTTTTGCCAGTTTGAGACAAGATTTTTGCAAGGTCACTGTATGATGAGCAATAATTACAGAAAGAGCTTTACTAGATAATTAGTAATCAGTTATAAAGTAATACCCACCGGCATGTAACTGGCATTAATGTAATCGGGGGTCACGTTGGGATCTGGTGTAGTTAGCTTCACCCGACACCAGTCATCTAGGATGAGAGAACACAAGCTGGTTTAACTTTAATACACAACAAGAGTATCTAAATCGGGACTATTTCACAAGCCCGTATTGCCCACGAGAGCGAGGTCCAGCAGTCAGAGAGCAGGCTTACATGGCAGGACGTTGTTGAAACGATTTCTGGGTTTGTTCTCAGGTAGAAGAGCCTCCTTTCGTGTCTGCTCCGTGCCAACAGGAATGAGGCCCTGCATGACAGTTGGCAGATGACATTGCACGAGACTCAGACAAGGGTCAACGGAAAACAAAGGTACATTTTTACAGTCGAGTACAAAAATAGGGAGACACAAAATAGGAAGGACAAAATGCAGTTTGCTTTTATATCCACCTCATATTCCTGGCTGAAACCTCTGTTCTCGTCCACACTTAATTGGTAGAAATGGTCTGGAAACTTTGCCACAGAAATAGCTCTGGGAAAACAACATGTCATGTCACATTGTATATGTATGATAATTGATGTACATAAGTATTACATTAGATCTTTAATATCTCACCACATTATATGTGGTTGCCCTACTAATTACCTCAACAGTGTAAGGGACTGACGGTGGTGTTCACGTTATGAAGCGATGATGAAACATACAGTACTTACTTGCACTTTTTATTAGATAATTTGGAACCACCAATGAATGGCTTTTTTCTGCAGTGGAAAAGAAGCAAAGAGGTTCACTGGCCGAGTCTGATTGAGTACATTTAAGGGAGATAATCTAACTGAGCACCAACCTTATAATATCTGGTCTTTTCAACAAAATGAAGACAGCCACCAAGACCAGGACTCCAAAAAGCAGCACAGCAAGTACTGACCCTGCAATGACTCCTACAGGGAGTCAAATCTGGATTAAAGGATTTGTAGTAGTTCCCATTTGCAATACAATCACACTCACAAGTCTTTATTTTCCCATTAGGATGAATTTTGTATATAAGGAAACATGTGACATTCAAAGAGCCAAAACCAAACAACTGACTAGTCACATAACTGATGCAAACATTAAAAAGTGATAATATATTGAAAAACATTTACATCAAGAAACACACTCAAAGTGGTATTTCTATAAAGCAATTGTACTCACCCCTTGGATCGGTACGACATGGAAAAACATATGGTTCATGACTCCTTACATCCCCGGACAGTGAAGCTATAGACACCTTATATGTTTTGGCAGGTAGGAATCCAGCTATTTTGATATTCTGTTCCCCAAATCCATCCACTTTGTAAGTTTTCCCAGTCACGTTCACTTCCACTGCAGTCCACACACCATGCGGTTTATTCCAGACAATAAAGATCGAATAGCCAGCTGCCCAGTACTCACAGTCAGCTTTTAAATTTGGAGGAACTGAGTAAAACAAGTGGAAAGATGCCTTTAAAGAACAATCACAAACAACAACACATTCCACAGTGTAACTATATCATTTGTGAATATTTATTTATAATTTGGGAGCTAAATAATATAAAATTACCTATAATTTTAAAATCTACAGTCCACTGCAAAAAATTATGTCTTTTTCCATCAAATAGAAAAAGACCAACATAACACACTAATAAAAGATGATGTGCTGTGTTAAAACAATCATTCATACAAAAGATTGAAAAAAATGTAAAAAACTGTAATGATAATTGCGGCTCAGTAACAAAAATGCTAAAATGACTCCAGCTTTACCAAAGTGAGAAATTGTTGCTTATTTTGGTTTTATATTTTGAGTACATTTAATATTTTGTAATTTTGATGGTTGGTCGGAAAAAAATTGCACTTCATAGACGCCACTCAGCCCATACAATCATATAGAACCATTTCAAGTAGCACTGTCATACATATGTGAATAAAACATCTTGCTGCAGCATGGTCTTGAGTTTCACCTTCGGATTAATTGTTTGGCTTTAAGAACATCAAAAAAGGCCTACATGAATCCACAGGACACCTTCCGTCCATAATTCCGTTGGAAATAAAGCCAAATATTCAGTTTATGAAGATCAGATGTGTACTTACCGATTGTCAGGTTGTGGCTACACTGGTTGAAGCGTTTGAGATCTTTTTCATAAACAAGAGACACCTCATAGGTTTCGCCAGGGCAAAGGCCAGTAAATGACACATTGCTACCTCCAGGGGTGACAAGAGATTGTGATGTATTATTGGCTGTTGCATACGTGAACAAGCCTTCAATCATTCCTTGGATTGATGAGTTAGTTACATGCCAGCTTGCACTGGCACAGTCTATGGCTGAAATGAAAGAGAAAATAATTACAAGAACCGTTTATTTGTTAAGATTAGCACATAATTCAATCAGAAAATCTAACTCAAGTTTTACAGAAACAGGAGTTTGTCAGAGAGAAGGCCTGGACATACCTGTTACTGTGAAGTCTTCATAAACGGTGCTGTTGAGTCCAGAAAAAATGGTGATAACGCTGAATCGATACTCTGTTCCAGGCTTGAGAGATGTGAATGAATATGACACAACATTTGTGGAAATGTCTGGGTGAATAACACTTTCCCCATTCATTCGCAGAAGGTACTTCCAGTTTTTAGACACATCCACATTCCACGCCAGGGTTATGCTGGTCACAAAGCGTTCAGTCACATTGACCAAAGTCACCATTGGGGGAACTGATGAACAAAAAAAACCCAAACTCATCACCAAATGAAGGATTTGCACCTTAAATCACACACACATACCTTTTTTTTTATCAAAGTGAAGAAATATGAGAATGAATTTCAAATCTGATAAGAAACTTACAATAAACCCTTTTCGAGATTTAAAAATACTGTATGTATTTCAAAACATTTAATCTGACTTGAAGATGATGTGTGAGTAATATTCCATATATTATGACATATTGTAGAGACAGTCTAATTAGGCCTTCTAGTTTTTAGCATTGATTTACCATTGTTTTATTGCCTCAGTATTACTAAGGTCTGATTTATCTGTTGCAAACTCTTGTGCAACAGATGAAAAGGTCAATTATGAAAAGGTATGTAAATAGAAATTAGTCCCCTAAACTCTATGTTTGTTGGAAGTTCCATGGGTGGGACTATTAAATACATCAATTTGTGTATGATTTGAATATCAAAAGCAAAATACTGGCTTCAAGTGTATACTACAATATCATGTACCAGTTATAGTGTTAAATTTTAATCCAGATTGACTTTTTCAAACAGAGTGATGAGAGTGACATTATATTTTGCCCATGCAGAAAGCTGCAGTTGCACTCCAAGTGCAATTACAAATTAAGTGTATTGGTAACATTTACAAAGTTTCAGTTGTGTTCAATGAACAAGTCATACAATTACAATTTGAATAGTAATACACAACTAATATTACAGATGGTTTCTCCGCGTTCAACATAAAATACCACTTTTAATGACGACTGCAGTTTCAAAATTATTCAACCTCTTCTTGACAAGCATCTTAATACTCAGTAGAGCACTCTTTTGCGGTTATGACCTTCTGCAAACATGATGCATAGCCAGACACTAGGTTCTGACAGTATTCCTGAGGAACCATAGCCCATTCCTCATGGACCACCTGTAATATTAATTGCGTTGAGCTCTTCCAATTGTTCTTGTTTGAGTTGTTCATTGAACACAGCTGAAACTTTGTAAATTTTGTCAATACACCTAATTTGCAATGAGGGTTGAATGATTTTGAGAGCAACCTCAAAGGGACCTTGGAGTAATTATTGTTTCTTTATACAATGCATTCCTTATTGGGATTGCCATTAAAATTCGTAGGGTATAGGTTGAGCTACTGAACTACATGCAACCTTGTTCCACATTAAAATGATACTGTTTCCAGTTTGTCAACACAGTCATAGTCTTAACATTTTTCATGTTACTGGTCTTATTTTGTCCAAAACGTTCTATCTCTTCTGAGTCACAAGGAGCTAGGATGTACAGAAATACAATGAAGGAACTGTCACAAAATTTGATTTTCAAAATATGGCCTATATCAAGAGGAAAACATCTTACCAGTGACTGCAGTGTATTTTACTCCACTGCTTCTGACATTTTCAAACAGAGTGAAGAGACGGAAATCATATTTAGTCCCACTTGTGAGTCCCAAGATTGTGTAAGTCACATTTTCTGGCGCCTTGGATGCAGTGATGTTTATCTCATTTCCACTGACCACAAGTGTATACTTGAGGATGTCATTCACTTTTTTCCACTGCAGAGTTATACTGGTCTCATTTTGTGCAACTGTTTCCATTTCCTCTGTGTTACGAGGAGCTAGGAAATAAAAGAAACACAAAGATGGGTCTGTCACAAATTTTGTTTTTCAAAAAATGGCAGGATTTGTCTGAGTAAATCTTGTGTTTTGAGATATTTTTCCAATAATCATGTTGCATTCAATTCCATTATGTTTCCAGTCACAGTCAAAAATACTAAGAGAGTAACACCCCTCTGTTACTCAGAAACTTTAAACTAGATATTGTTACAGAGCTCTGGTCTGGCTCCTGTTGTAGGCCTATATCAAGAGGAAAACATCTTACCAGTGACTGCAGTGTATTTTACTCCACTGCTTCTGACATTTTCAAACAGAGTGAAGAGATGGAAATCATATTTAGTCCCACTTGTGAGTCCCAAGATTGTGTAAGTCACATTTTCTGGCGCCTTGGATGCAGTGATGTTTATCTCATTTCCACTGACCACAAGTGTATACTTGAGGATGTCATCCACTTTTTTCCACTGCAGAGTTATACTGGTCTCATTTTGTGCAACTGTTTCCATTTCCTCTGTGTTACGAGGAGCTAGGAAATAAAAGAAACACAAAGATGGGTCTGTCACAAATTTTGTTTTTCAAAAAATGGCAGGATTTGTCTGAGTAAATCTTGTGTTTTGAGATGTTTTTCCAATAATCATGTTGCATTCAATTCCATTATGTTTCCAGTCGCAGTCAAAAATACTAAGAGAGTAACACCCCTCTGTTACTCAGAAACTTTAAACTAGATATTGTTACAGAGCTCTGGTCTGGCTCCTGTTGTAGGCCTATATCAAGAGGAAAACATCTTACCAGTGACTGCAGTGTATTTTACTCCACTGCTTCTGACATTTTCAAACAGAGTGAAGAGATGGAAATCATATTTAGTCCCACTTGTGAGTCCCAAGATTGTGTAAGTCACATTTTCTGGCGCCTTGGATGCAGTGATGTTTATCTCATTTCCACTGACCACAAGTGTATACTTGAGGATGTCATCCACTTTTTTCCACTGCAGAGTTATACTGGTCTCATTTTGTGCAACTGTTTCTATCTCCTCTGCATTAGGAGGAGCTAGGAAGTAAAAGTACATGGTGAAGAAACTCTAACAAAATTTGATTTTAATTTTTTAAATTGCACGATGTCAGACACTTTAAATCGGATACTTTTACATCTCTTTCAATCATCTACAGCTCTGTGTGGCTTTTTCATATGGCTATATGAGAGGGAAATTCTCTTACCAGTGACTGCAGTGTACTTTACTCCACTACTTCTGACATTTTCAAACAGAGTGAAAAGAGTTAAATGGTATCTGGTCCCACTTGTGAGCTCTGAGATTGTGTGTTTCACTTGTTCATTGTCTTCTGATGCAGTGATGTTTATCTCATTTCCACTGACCACAAGTGTATAGTTGAGGATGTCATCCACTTTTTTCCACTGCAGAGTTATACTGGTCTCATTTTGTGCAACTGTTTCTATCTCCTCTGTGTTACGAGGAGCTAGGAAGTAAAAGTACATGGTGAAGAAACTCTAACAAAATTTGATTTTAATTTTTTAAATTGTACGATGTCAGACACTTTAAATCGGATACTTTTACATCTCTTTCAATCATCTACAGCTCTGTGTGGCTTTTTCATATGGCTATATGAGAGGGAAATTCTCTTACCAGTGACTGCAGTGTACTTTACTCCACTACTTCTGACATTTTCAAACAGAGTGAAGAGACGGAAATCATATTTAGTCCCACTTGTGAGTCCCAAGATTGTGTCAGTCACGTTTTCTAGCACCTCTGATGCAGTGATGTTTATCTCATTTCCACTGACCACAAGTGTATACTTGAGAATGTCATCCACTTTTTTCCACTGCAGAGTTATACTGGTCTCATTTTGTGCAACTGTTTCTATCTCCTCTGCGTTACGAGGAGCTAGGAAGTAAAAGTACATGGTGAAGAAACTCTAACAAAATTTGATTTTAAAATTGCACAATGTCAGACACTTTAAATCGGATACTTTTACATCTCTTTCAATCATCTACAGCTCTGTGTGGCTTTTTCATATGGCTATATGAGAGGGAAATTCTCTTACCAGTGACTGCAGTGTACTTTACTCCACTACTTCTGACTTTTTCAAACAGAGTGAAAAGAGTTAAATGGTATCTGGTCCCACTTGTGAGCTCTGAGATTGTGTGTTTCACTTGTTCATTGTCTTCTGATGCAGTGATGTTTATCTCATTTCCACTGACCACAAGTGTATAGTTGAGGATGTCATCCACTTTTTTCCACTGCAGAGTTATACTGGTCTCATTTTGTGCAACTGTTTCTATCTCCTCTGTGTTACGAGGAGCTAGGAAGTAAAAGTACATGGTGAAGAAACTCTAACAAAATTTGATTTTAATTTTTTAAATTGTACGATGTCAGACACTTTAAATCGGATACTTTTACATCTCTTTCAATCATCTACAGCTCTGTGTGGCTTTTTCATATGGCTATATGAGAGGGAAATTCTCTTACCAGTGACTGCAGTGTACTTTACTCCACTACTTCTGACATTTTCAAACAGAGTGAAGAGACGGAAATCATATTTAGTCCCACTTGTGAGTCCCAAGATTGTGTCAGTCACGTTTTCTAGCACCTCTGATGCAGTGATGTTTATCTCATTTCCACTGACCACAAGTGTATACTTGAGAATGTCATCCACTTTTTTCCACTGCAGAGTTATACTGGTCTCATTTTGTGCAACTGTTTCTATCTCCTCTGCGTTACGAGGAGCTAGGAAGTAAAAGTACATGGTGAAGAAACTCTAACAAAATTTGATTTTAAAATTGCACAATGTCAGACACTTTAAATCGGATACTTTTACATCTCTTTCAATCATCTACAGCTCTGTGTGGCTTTTTCATATGGCTATATGAGAGGGAAATTCTCTTACCAGTGACTGCAGTGTACTTTACTCCACTACTTCTGACTTTTTCAAACAGAGTGAAAAGAGTTAAATGGTATCTGGTCCCACTTGTGAGCTCTGAGATTGTGTGTTTCACTTGTTCATTGTCTTCTGATGCAGTGATGTTTATCTCATTTCCACTGACCACAAGTGTATAGTTGAGGATGTCATCCACTTTTTTCCACTGCAGAGTTATACTGGTCTCATTTTGTGCAACTGTTTCTATCTCCTCTGTGTTACGAGGAGCTAGGAAGTAAAAGTACATGGTGAAGAAACTCTAACAAAATTTGATTTTAATTTTTTAAATTGTACGATGTCAGACACTTTAAATCGGATACTTTTACATCTCTTTCAATCATCTACAGCTCTGTGTGGCTTTTTCATATGGCTATATGAGAGGGAAATTCTCTTACCAGTGACTGCAGTGTACTTTACTCCACTACTTCTGACATTTTCAAACAGAGTGAAGAGACGGAAATCATATTTAGTCCCACTTGTGAGTCCCAAGATTGTGTCAGTCACGTTTTCTAGCACCTCTGATGCAGTGATGTTTATCTCATTTCCACTGACCACAAGTGTATACTTGAGAATGTCATCCACTTTTTTCCACTGCAGAGTTATACTGGTCTCATTTTGTGCAACTGTTTCTATCTCCTCTGCGTTACGAGGAGCTAGGAAGTAAAAGTACATGGTGAAGAAACTCTAACAAAATTTGATTTTAAAATTGCACAATGTCAGACACTTTAAATCGGATACTTTTACATCTCTTTCAATCATCTACAGCTCTGTGTGGCTTTTTCATATGGCTATATGAGAGGGAAATTCTCTTACCAGTGACTGCAGTGTACTTTACTCCACTACTTCTGACTTTTTCAAACAGAGTGAAAAGAGTTAAATGGTATCTGGTCCCACTTGTGAGCTCTGAGATTGTGTGTTTCACTTGTTCATTGTCTTCTGATGCAGTGATGTTTATCTCATTTCCACTGACCACAAGTGTATAGTTGAGGATGTCATCCACTTTTTTCCACTGCAGAGTTATACTGGTCTCATTTTGTGCAACTGTTTCTATCTCCTCTGTGTTACGAGGAGCTAGGAAGTAAAAGTACATGGTGAAGAAACTCTAACAAAATTTGATTTTAATTTTTTAAATTGTACGATGTCAGACACTTTAAATCGGATACTTTTACATCTCTTTCAATCATCTACAGCTCTGTGTGGCTTTTTCATATGGCTATATGAGAGGGAAATTCTCTTACCAGTGACTGCAGTGTACTTTACTCCACTACTTCTGACATTTTCAAACAGAGTGAAGAGACGGAAATCATATTTAGTCCCACTTGTGAGTCCCAAGATTGTGTCAGTCACGTTTTCTAGCACCTCTGATGCAGTGATGTTTATCTCATTTCCACTGACCACAAGTGTATACTTGAGAATGTCATCCACTTTTTTCCACTGCAGAGTTATACTGGTCTCATTTTGTGCAACTGTTTCTATCTCCTCTGCGTTACGAGGAGCTAGGAAGTAAAAGTACATGGTGAAGAAACTCTAACAAAATTTGATTTTAAAATTGCACAATGTCAGACACTTTAAATCAGATATTTTTACATCTCTTTCAATCATCTACAGCTCTGTGTGGCTTTTTCATATGGCTATATGAGAGGGAAATTCTCTTACCAGTGACTGCAGTGTACTTTACTCCACTACTTCTGACTTTTTCAAACAGAGTGAAAAGAGTTAAATGGTATCTGGTCCCACTTGTGAGCTCTGAGATTGTGTGTTTCACTTGTTCATTGTCTTCTGATGCAGTGATGTTTATCTCAGTTTCATTGAACACAAGTGTATAGTTGAGGAAACCATCCACTTTTTTCCACTGCAGAGTTATACTGGTCTCATTTTGTGCAACTGATTTGAACCCTTCTGCATTAGGAGGAGCTAGGAAGTAAAAGTACATGGTGAAGAAACTCTAACAAAATGTGATTTAAAATGGCACGATGTCAGACACTTTAAATCAGATACTTTTACATCTCTTTCAATCATCTACAGCTCTGTGTGGCTTTTTCATATGGCTATATGAGAGGGAAATTCTCTTACCAGTGACTGCAGTGTATTTTACTCCACTACTTCTGACTTTTTCAAACAGAGTGAAAAGAGTTAAATGGTATCTGGTCCCACTTGTGAGCTCTGAGATTGTGTGTTTCACTTGTTCATTGTCTTCTGATGCAGTGATGTTTATCTCATTTCCACTGACCACAAGTGTATAGTTGAGGATGTCATCCACTTTTTTCCACTGCAGAGTTATACTGGTCTCATTTTGTGCAACTGTTTCTATCTCCTCTGTGTTACGAGGAGCTAGGAAGTAAAAGTACATGGTGAAGAAACTCTAACAAAATTTGATTTTAATTTTTTAAATTGCACAATGTCAGACACTTTAAATCAGATACTTTTACATCTCTTTCAATCATCTACAGCTCTGTGTGGCTTTTTCATATGGCTATATGAGAGGGAAATTCTCTTACCAGTGACTGCAGTGTACTTTACTCCACTACTTCTGACATCTTCAGACACAGTGAAGAGAGTTAAATGGTATCTGGTCCCACTTGTGAGCTCTGAGATTGTGTGTTTCACTTGTTCATCGTCTTCTGATGCAGTGATGTTTATCTCAGTTTCATTGAACACAAGTGTATAGTTGAGGAAACCATCCACTTTTTTCCACTGCAGAGTTATACTGGTCTCATTTCGTCCAACTGATTTGAACCCTTCTGCATTAGGAGGAGCTAGGAAGTAAAAGTACATGGTGAAGAAACTCTAACAAAATTTGATTTAAAATGGCACGATGTCAGACACTTTAAATCGGATACTTTCACATCTCTTTCAATCATCTACAGCTCTGTGTGGCTTTTTCATATGGCTATATGAGAGGGAAATTCTCTTACCAGTGACTGCAGTGTACTTTACTCCACTACTTCTGATATTTTCAAACAGAGTGAAGAGAGTTAAATGGTATCTGGTCCCACTTGTGAGCTCTGAGATTGTGTGTTTCACTTGTTCATTGTCTTCTGATGCAGTGATGTTTATCTCATTTCCACTGACCACAAGTGTATAGTTGAGGATGTCATCCACTTTTTTCCACTGCAGAGTTATACTGGTCTCATTTTGTGCAACTGTTTCTATCTCCTCTGCGTTACGAGGAGCTAGGAAGTAAAAGTACATGGTGAAGAAACTCTAACAAAATTTGATTTTAAAATTGCACAATGTCAGACACTTTAAATCTGATACTTTTACATCTCTTTCAATCATCTACAGCTCTGTGTGGCTTTTTCATATGGCTATATGAGAGGGAAATTCTCTTACCAGTGACTGCAGTGTACTTTACTCCACTACTTCTGACATCTTCAGACACAGTGAAGAGAGTTAAATGGTATCTGGTCCCACTTGTGAGCTCTGAGATTGTGTGTTTCACTTGTTCATCGTCTTCTGATGCAGTGATGTTTATCTCAGTTTCATTGAACACAAGTGTATAGTTGAGGAAACCATCCACTTTTTTCCACTGCAGAGTTATACTGGTCTCATTTCGTCCAACTGATTTGAACCCTTCTGCATTAGGAGGAGCTAGGAAGTAAAAGTACATGGTGAAGAAACTCTAACAAAATTTGATTTTAAAATTGCACAATGTCAGACACTTTAAATCAGATACTTTTACATCTCTTTCAATCATCTACAGCTCTGTGTGGCTTTTTCATATGGCTATATGAGAGGGAAATTCTCTTACCAGTGACTGCAGTGTACTTTACTCCACTACTTCTGATATTTTCAAACAGAGTGAAGAGAGTTAAATGGTATCTGGTCCCACTTGTGAGCTCTGAGATTGTGTGTTTCACTTGTTCATTGTCTTCTGATGCAGTGATGTTCATCTCAGTTTCATTGAACACAAGTGTATAGTTGAGGAAACCATCCACTTTTTTCCACTGCAGAGTTATACTGGTCTCATTTTGTGCAACTGATTTGAACCCTTCTGCATTAGGAGGAGCTAGGAAGTAAAAGTACATGGTGAAGAAACTCTAACAAAATTTGATTTTAAAATTGTACGATGTCAGACACTTTAAATCAGATATTTTCACATCTCTTTCAATCATCTACAGCTCTGTGTGGCTTTTTCATATGGCTATATGAGAGGGAAATTCTCTTACCAGTGACTGCAGTGTACTTTACTCCACTACTTCTGACATCTTCAGACACAGTGAAGAGAGTTAAATGGTATCTGGTCCCACTTGTGAGCTCTGAGATTGTGTGTTTCACTTGTTCATCGTCTTCTGATGCAGTGATGTTTATCTCATTTTCATTGAACACAAGTGTATAGTTGAGGATGTCATCCACTTTTTTCCACTGCAGAGTTATACTGGTCTCAATTCGTCCAACTGATTTGAACTCTTCTGCATTAGGAGGAGCTAGGATGCAAAAAGATACAAGGAACTGTCATAAAATTTTATTTAAAAGAATTATAGAATATCCCTGATAAAATGTTGTGCTCTTTATAGTTTCTTAAAAGAAATGAAGAGTTGAGTGCGAGACTTTAACCACAATAGGAAATGCAGACATGTCATCAACCACAGACAAAGAACAGCAACTCATACTTACGTCGTTTTGTTGGAAGTGAGGTCATCAGCGAAGTGGTTGCTTCTGTTGTATTTGTCACTGTTGCTGTCAGCGTTGTGTATGGTGTTGATGTGCTGGAGTCAGTGGCACCCTAAAAACGGAACAGAAAACACTGGGGCATAGAGAGAACAACCTCATCCCAACAATTATCAAAATCTAATTTCATCCTGTACAAAAAAAGGGTTGACCTGACTATCTACATGGTTGAGAGAGGTCCAATGCCATCTCGGAGTACATTGTTCATTGCACAAGATATTTCTTTTTATTTTATTTGCACAAGATATTTCTATTTCTTTTTATTTTTATATTGTATACTAGAATATGTTATATTATTCTATTTTAGATTGTACATATTTTGCATATTTTATATTTTCATATATTGTTTCCTTTTTTACTATTGTCCTTGTGCCTTAAGTGTTGGTTGTCTTGTGGTGGCTGTTTGTTGTCTGTGGGGTGTCTGTCTGTACTGCTGCTGTGACAAAGTAATTTAAGGAACTACTCTGTTCTATTCTGAGTGTCCCGAGCTGCTATTATCTTGCATCTATATTTATATATGTATTCATTTATATGACATTTGCACTACATATGCTGACATACCCATATATTTAACACTACTGGTCATACTGTACTTCACCTAACATATAGTTTATTCATATCTTTACCACTGTCTATTGTGTTCACTTCTTGGTCATAGTGTATTTACCTTATCCATATATACCTCCAGCTGTATTCTCTCTGTATATAACTTCTTTCCATTAGCATCACTTGTACTTGCACCTGCACTATATATCTTATATTTACTGAGATGCTGCTGCTGCACATGTTCATATTCATCTACTGCATTACACACTGTTTTACTGTTATAACTGTTCATACTGCAATACCTTTATTTATATACTACCACTACACTTATGTACATACTCTGCACTTGACTGTTTTCTGTGCACTTCTGGCTGGATGCTAGATTGCATTTCATTGTGTCAGTACACGTAGTCTGTGCAATGACAATAAAGTTTAATCTAATTTAATCTAATATTGTATCTTACATACTGTGAACAGCATCATAACAGGGACTTGGAAAAAAAAGACTAGTGCAGAGATGTTCCACTCTAGTTTTTTATATATATATATTATTTTATCTTACAGGTACAAGACATATCCAGCATTTTTGAGATTAAAATATGATAATGTTGTGCAAGAACCTTATGGAAACATCTTGAAATGCAAAATGTGGCCTGCAAACATTTTTGCATTTTTTTCCTCTTAATCTACAACCAGCGCCACACCTAAAATGTGCTTCTAAAAAATCTGCAAAAGTAAAATAAACAATTAGAAATGTTGGTCGTACAGGTCCCTTTATGCTTTATATTAGTTATTTCCTCATTCATGCCTTCTGTTCTTCTGAGGAAGTGAGTGAGAATACATTGCTGCTGCCGAGAAAGAATATTCATATTTGTCATATTGTACATACGGTTACTTCAGACAATGTATTCAACCGTCTAACCTTTGTACCTTTCACTGTGGTTTTGACACTACCGTTTCCTTTTGTTAAGGGTAACCTTTTGAATAAAGGTACACTATCTGATCATTGTCAAAGTGGAAAAGTACAAAAAAAAAACACTTACCCAAAGAAGACTCAGGCAGACACATAGTAGCAAGTGGTCTGAGGTAATTTTGAAAGATAAAGGCTTCATCATTGTAACGGTTTATGAGGCTACACACATACTGTGAAGTTGTCAAATTCTTTTGATGTCTCAGGACAAACTAAGTTTCTATTTTGAGTACTGCTTCTGGTGTGTTGACAAAAACAACAACACTTAAGGTCAGCAAAAAAATTTCTTCGTGCCTGGAATGACGCAGTCCAATGTTAACTTGATTCCAGCGGTGTTGACTTTTAATTCTTAACCACGTCCTCCTTCAGTAACTTCTGGCCCCCACTCATATTGGCAAGTGACTAAGTAAGAAGCTGCTTCTCCTTTTTGGTCTTGTATAACCGGGGACCTTTGGCCCGCCTGCTACTTCCTTATTAACGGTCAAAGTGTGCCAGCTTTACATATTTATTAGTAGCAATTGCTTTGTATCTTTGGCATGTTTGTCACTAACAGCTGAATGATTGTGCCTACCTAGGCATCTTGATGATGTGTATGTTTTTTGCTATTCTAATATGATTATTTCAATGATTTCTTTGCTAAAATCACTGTCTGGTCTGTTCAGTTTGGCTGATTTCACAGAACAGTAGATTTGCTTTTGGTTTCTTTGCACTGTCCCAGGTGGCAGTAATATTTATAGCTTCTTTGTGGTTGAGATCTATAAGGAACTGCGAGAAGAAAACACCACCCGCACATTTTTAACAGAACATGAAGTCATTACAGTGTTTATGGGACACATATCTTGGTGCAGAGCTCAATATAATGCTGTTATGTCAAAGAAAACATTGTCCAAAGTTTTCCACTGGGGAGAAGAGGAAGTTAACCATTATGAGTTATGACAGTTTTGCTCATCAGTAAATATTGCAGGACATCAGCCTTAACCATAAAAACTATAATCAGTTTTTGTATTGGATATTGAGCATTACAAGAGCTCATTTCCAAAAACAAATTCATTCATCATTCATGCAAATTTACTGTATTTTATGATTCTTGGCCCCTGTCTGCATGATAATTTGACCTGAACTCTAAAATGATTAACAAATGAAACTTATATTTAACAAGGTGTTTGTGTTTTTGAGTCATACCACATACAAACCTTAAAATTCATCAAGTTTGCATTAACGCCTGTTACAGTGTTGGTTGGCAAAACAATTTTGAACAGCAATTAATATTCAAAACCTGCAGGTCCGACCCGACTTTGCTAGTATCATAAATACACCCCATAGAATCAACTATTCATGGATTGAAATTTTACAGCTGCATAGAACAAACTTAATCATTCTAATTACTTTGTTGTAATAACCTTTGTTACAAAAAACTATGTCTTCCAAATACAGTATAAATGTGTGCAAATACTGAACAAATGTCATAGAAATATACAATTCTGGTGATTTTTTTGATTTTGAAGGGTATAAGGCCAAACTCATACAATTCAGTGGTTAGTTGAAGTACAACTTGTTCTCCAGTTTATTAAAACTATGACTTAATAAGGCGCGCTAAGTGTATCTGTATACCACTAGACACATTCATGTACAATTATTCTGCTCTTGGACAGATGCTGTTGTAATGACTCACATCCCCATGTATGTTGGTGTGCTTACCATCTCCTCACACTTTTCATTTCAGTTCTGACTCATCACTGTGCACCCCTTTGTTCATGTGATGGTTTCAGAAAAGTGTCAGTCAGCCACAGTATTATGGCTGAGTACTATGGTCATTTTGAAACGATTAAAACAATAATCAGTCCTGGGCTTTTTACAGTACGCATTTTTTTTTAGATTTGGTTGAAAATCTAATACAGGGTTCACAAAAAGTTAGGGATATTCGACTTTCAGGTGAAATTTATGGAAAATGTAAAAAGTTAATGCTACAGTGATATTATATCATGAAAGTAGGGCATTTGAGTAGAAGCATGCAATGGTGATTTCTTCATCTTAAACAATTTATTGAAAGAAAATCTAACAACAGTGGAGGGTAAACGAGGGTAAACGTAAAATTGGGATGTGGCCAAAGGACGTCCACTCCTCTCCTTTCTGTGACTCTTCCAGTCTCTGTATCACTGTTACAACCTCCTGATGACACTCTGTGACTTCTGTCTGAGGACCTGTTTGAAGCCTCCAGTGTTGAGGTGCTGCTGATCAACTGTTAGGTGTCGTCTTGGTCTCATGATGTCAGAATGTGAACAGCATGATGAGGAGGACTGTTAAATACCAGTTCTAACTGAACCAGGAAATGTATTGGTGGTGGTTCATCCTGAAATTTCACCTGAAAGCCGAATATCCCTAACCTTTTGTGAGTAGTGTATATTGGCTGCACGCTGTCGCATTGTCTGGAATATGTTGCGCGTCTCCGACACAAGCGGTGGCAGCAGAGGTGCACAGAGACTATGAACACATAAGGGGGCTAATGCTAACTAGCTAACGTTAGCCGAGAGGAAGTCGCCGTTACGTCGTGTGTAAACAAGAAGATAAAGCCAGCTAGAGCACTGGCGAAGTGGAGTAGTGTGACTTTCACAGACAAGGTGAGCGACAAGAGCAATGCTGGCGATGTCAGGCTAATATTGACTAAGCTTTAGTCACAGTCAGACGTAGTTTACATATCTGTCTATGAAGTTAATCAATGTTTACTTGATGCTAGCGTTAGCTAAACAGCATGCAGGTTCGGCTAGCGATAGCTTGTTAAGACTAACTAGTATCATAACAGCAAACAAACATGCTAACGCTAGCATAAGCTCCTACACACCTGAGCAGAAAGGTTACAACCCACTTGAACTCGACTCACTCCCCAACACATGACCGCAGTCTGGCTGATGTTTTACTGAAGCTGATAATCATCGGTTGCATAAAAGCTGAGGTGCTGAACTCAGAGGGCGAGCGAGCAAAGCGTTTGTTAGCCAACTTAGCTGTCTGACTGAGAAAGGAAAGGTTAGGAACGGGAGACCTATCTGTCTGAAGTTAAGTATTCGCTTTATCTAAGCTGTTGTTGGTTTTACACTAATGGTATTTTTCTGTCTTGTAGAAATGCAGTCTGTGGTAAAGCAAAACCTCCATGCGGAGACCGAAGCAGACGTCAACAAGCTGATCAACCTCAAGCTCAATGCTTCCTACACTTACCTTTCTCTGGTATGACTTCTGTACTAGTAAAGTGAATCCACAGCAGTATATTCCCTGTATTTGTACATTATTTGTTATGCAAAGTACATAAATCCTGTTTTTGCATTCACTTATTGCCCTCTTTGTTGGGATTCTGCTTTCTTAGCATGTGTCTGCACTGTAATCCCTATAATACCGTGTTTCTCTCATCTCTCTAGGGGATGTATTTTGACAGGGATGATATTGCCTTGCCAAAATTCTCCAGTTTTTTCCTGGAGCGCTCGGTGAAAGAGAGGGAACAGGCTGAGAAGCTGCTGGAATATCAGAACATGAGAGGGGGCCGGATTTTGCTTCAGACTATTGCTGTAAGAGTCAATGTGTGGTTGTTGTTTTTTTTAAGATTGGTGCATTTCTTTCTTTCATTCTTTCTTGGTACACATCTTTATCCAAATATCAATTTTCTGTTTCAGAAACCCAGCAGAGAGGATTGGAGAGGTGGTCTGGATGCAATGTCCTTTTCCCTGGACTACCAGAAGTCCCTGAACACATGTGTCCTTGATGTGCACCGCAGAGCTGGCCTCCACATTGACCCTCACGTAAGTCTGGCACTGTTACACATGACTGTCACTTGATCTAAGTCAATTGTTGAATGAAAATGTTTGTTAAAGGCTAATGTTTAGTGAGTATGAAAAATACAGCTACAATGCTGCACATCGTTTATTCTAGTAAAGTTTAACTGTGTCCAAAGTTACCTTACTCGCTATCTTCTGTCATCCTTATTTTGTAGCTGTGCGACTTCCTCGAGCAGCACTTCCTCATCGACAGCCACGACACCATCAAGAAGCTGGGCGACTATGTCGGCAGCCTGACCCGCATCACCGCGACTGAGACACACGGACCCATGGGAGAATACCTCTTTGATAAACACACTCTGTAAAAGGTCATAGCAGTACAGTGACATAAGCTCCACATTTCAAATGATGCAAAAAGTCAAGAGGGCAACAATCCCTCACACTATGCATCCTTCTCCGTTAAGAAAACTATAAAACACAGTTTACACAGTTTATTACTTCATTCTTATACCAATGGCACAAGAGAAGTTCTAGGCAAAAAACAGAAAATACCTCAATTTTTCTTGTGAACCACAGTGGAAAAATAATGTCCTCATGGTGCTTAAAGCTACCATTTTCCTAAGCCGTTAAAATTATGCAATTGTTCATTTCGAGTCAGTCGTATCATGTTTCATGCATTCCATTGAGTCAAATATTTTGTAAAACGCATACTATTTTGAGTCAAAATTATTTAAAGAGTTTAAGATTTGGAATATCATTGCCACTTAATTGAATAAAGTCAGATTACACTTCCATATTGTTTCTGTTAGTCTTTTCTTACAACCATGTAAGCCATTCAGACACAAAGTCATCTGACCTGTCATAAACAGACTTTCTGTGTTCTTCCTAATGACATGTCTGCACCTATACAACAGTGTAAAGATAACAGGGGGACTTTGCTTACTCACTGTTGGGTGGGAGCTTAATGTTTAACATTAGGCTACCAGACAATCTGTGGTGCTTCTTAGTGGATTACATGTTTCAGCAATGATGAGATTCAATTGCATAAGTGTGTCAACGGAGCAGCCAGGCATATGTCCTGTTCTCAGTTCTCTGACCAAGAGGAAAATATCATGACTGAATAGGATGATGCAAGAGTGTGAACAAAACACTGTAAGGGTATAATTAAACTGATCCCTAGTGTTGCTTTGTGTACTTAAAATCTAAAGAAGTGTCATCATAGGGTAAAAAGAAATCCTGTTAATTAGCTTATGGTGCCGAATGCAAAAGCCATGTGCTGACAAGACACCAAACACCACAGGGGGAATATAATGCAACCAAGTACAACAGTCCTGTAATAAATGCTATGAAGCTCACAATATTCAGTTTTTGTTGTTGTGTAAGTTTTGTTTCCTCTGTACTTTAGTAAGTTAACTATTAAAGGAGGTTATTGCACGTTGGATCGGAGCCTCAGAGATCTCCAGATGTAGCAGCGCAAACACGTGGGAGCACGGCTGGGGATTATGGTTCATCAGAGCTCTAAATACGGATATGAGTTTTGTACAGTAAAATGGTAAGCCAGGGGATGGGGAGGATGGAATATCCACTCTGAGATAAAGTTGCTGGTAGATTGATGATTGACTGCGAGGACAGCTACGCCAAAGGGGATTATTGAAGAGCAGGATGCGCTACAATCTCTTCAGTCTAATGGATGAACACAGCCACCTCTGCCATGTCTCATCAGTCTAATGAACACTTTTCCAACTCAACAAGGAGAAGCCTTAAATTGTTGAACATGCGAATATTTCCACAGTGGAGAAGTAATATGAGAAGATGTTGCTGTTGCTCTTTATGCATCTTCACTCAGAGATGTAGAGCAACAGATGTGTTGACAGTCTTCTATAATATCGGGAGGGGAGGAGGGGTAGGGGGGGATTAAACCACAATGCTCTAGTGATTTGGCTTTAGCTTTGAGGGAAAGGGTTTCAGGGACCATGCCAGACAGAGTCAGCAGCACACAGGAGAGACGATGGGTGTGTGAGGGCTCCAACAGGCCAAAGGGGAAGCAACGAGAAACACAATTTGGACTAAAAGTTGCTCCAAAAGCTCTTTCAATATAGAGGAATTTAAAGGAACATATCAACAGGTAAGATAAATATGCATAAGATTTCAAACATTTTTGTTATGAATAAGTGCAAGAGCGCTACGCTAATGATAATATCCCATTTGGTTTTGGACATACCCACTTAAAGGACTAGTTAACCTCTTGACTGGTTCTTTTGATGTGAATGATTTTGGTTTGCTGTGAGTCCGAACAAAATCATCACATCCTATTTAACAGCTGATAAGTTACCTGAACAGAATAAATGTGAACACATGCCAATAATGTTTTCATTTCATTCAGCATCATCTTCTAAAAAAAGGAGCTGCAGCTAGAAAAAAGAAATACTTTTCATGTACGTTATGTTCTAAAAAATTCAAATATTTTTTGTTCTCATTGTAAGTAGTACGGGGATAAATATTCATGAAAACTACAAGGTAAAGGAGGAGGATTTCCCCTCAATCATGGCCATAGTCCACTGAACTTCCTTTGAATTGCTTTAATGAACAATCATCATTGTAGAAAACTCTCCAAGGGGGGAAAATAGGGAGAGGAGACCAACCCCTATTTATCTAAGCTTTTAGGATCTGGGATTTTGGATTAATATTGTAGTGCCAGAATTTAATCCAGTTACATGTAGAGACGATGACGAGAGAAAAATGGCGATGGGGAAAAACAAGGGAGTGAAATCGTGGGTTACAGGGCGGGGGAGATGACAGAGAACAAGAGTAACAGAGGGATTAGGGTCAGCCATGTTGAGCATCTGGCATAGAGATGTCCTGTGCTCCTGAACTGAACTGCGACGCATTGGACTTGGGGATTACACAGCGTACATATGAAGTAGTGTTATCTGTCAATGTTGGGGCCAGCGTGACAGATAACATAACAAGGCGACAACACGTGAATAACTGCTCTGATTCTGCTGCTTTGACAGCTGACATGAGGCTGACCAGTGCCGAGGTCCGGGCCCGGAGGGCTGCGGAGCAGTCTGAACCAGAGCCTGAGGAAGCAACGGAGCCAGTTCATCACGAGCACTCCCATACTGAACACCATGAGCACTCCCATACCGAGCATCACCCCAGCCACGACTACAACCACATGAAGGAGAAGTTCATGAATGAACTTGGTCATCTGCCAAGTAAGTCACTTTTAGAACTTGCAAGAAGATGTCCAAAAGAAACACATAACTTAATTTACTTGTTGCAATAAACTGTATACATTTGGTTATTATTTGAAAGAGAAAATCAACCTCTGCCCTGAAGTAAGCAGCCTTTAATGAACAGAAAATCTTAAAAATTCAACTTATTATAGTTATGAAGGGAAAGTTCCTCCACAAAGCCACTGACTGAGAGTTTCTGATATATTGGACATGTTTTCTGAGCCTGTTTTCTGGGTCAACAACTACCTCTAAAGTCTTCTGAGTAAAGCACTTAATGATGATCTGCACTGCTGGGGACTGTGGTTATACAGGGCCACTCCCAGCCGGGAGTGTGTTATTATCAGATTGTGGAGGAGGGTGTTGTTGAGAAGACGTGTGGTCAGCAAACCGCCCACAGATAAAGGAGAACTTAAAAATGTAGTTAAAACTAGATTCGCTCAGAAGAACCCTCCAATCCATTGTTGTAAGAAGCACCACAGGTTATTTCAATGGTATACTATTTAATTCATGTGATATTATGCTCTTGGTTCTGTTTCCAAGCTGACATATGAAAGTAAAAAAGACTGACAAGTTTTTACAAATCCTTCCATAGAGAGGGTATAATTTAGAGGAAATAGTTAAAGTATTGAGACTCACATGTTTTGTCTTTGTTTTTTGGGGTTATTGTTGTTGTTTGGAGGGTGAGATTTTTCCACACATATATTATCATAGTCAATATGAAGGACATGGGGTGAATACTGATGAGTGAATTCACCTCTTTTTATTTTGCAGTTCCCACGTGGGCAGTGGGAGCCATTGTTGTGGTGGTCCTGGTTTTGGTGGCATGCTGCATCTTCTGTGTTTTCAAAAAATGCTTTGGGAAAAAGAAAAAGCCGAAGAAAGTGAGGGAGAGGAAGGCAGGTCGGCGCAGAAAGGAAAAGGAGGGCGAAGGAGAGGCTGGAGAGAAGGTGTGTGATTTCCAATAATTTTACTATGAATCTATTATTATTGGATAATGTCCTAATCTTACCTGATTTAGAGCCTCCCAATGAATATCCAAAGCAGTGACGTTTTTATCTTGTAGGAGGGGGAGGTGAAGAAGGAAGGGGAGGAAGAGGAGAAAGAACAGGAAAAGTTGGGTAAGCTGGAGTACTCGTTGGACTACAACTTCACAGATTCTCAGGTAGGTCCTCTGTGAGAACAAAATCATAATGACTTTCGTCAAAGACATTCCCATTAATGATTAGAACATAGGGAAATGGATTTAAACTTTTTCCTACCGCTGGTCACGCTGATGCTTGTTCTCCTCCCTCTGAAGCTCATAGTGGGTATCCTTCAGGCTCAGGACCTTGCTGCTATGGACATGGGGGGAACCTCGGACCCCTATGTCAAAGTGTTTTTATTGCCAGACAAAAAGAAGAAGTATGAGACCAAAGTTCAGCGCAAGAATTTATGCCCCGTTTTCAACGAGACCTTCATCTTCAAGGTACCGCGTGCCTGACATTGTACCTTCGTGGTTGGTTGATGTTGTCTGTGTTTTGTCTGTTTGTTCTTTCTCTTGTCTTTATGTCTCTGTCGCAGCTTGTGTTGGTGCTCCAGCTTGTTGATGACATGTCACTGTTTAAGAGGCAGACGTTTGGCCTGTGTCTCTACTTCCCCTCGTCTTTAGTCTTTCATTCCCTGAATGGCGTCTGTCAAGGTATCCCTCCCCAAAAAACAACAATGCAGTATGTTTTAAGTGTCTCCTGTCATTATATGTTCTTTGTTACTGTCTTGATTCGTACATTTTGTTACACGTAAACTAAACTGTCTGCCTCCAGCTATTTGACATCTCAATTGTGTAACCACCTCTGTGTCTAGATACCATATGCAGAGTTGGGCGGAAAAACTTTGGTGCTGCAAGTTTTTGACTTTGATCGATTTTCCAAGCATGATATGATTGGGGAGATAAAGATTCCCATGAACAGTGTTGATTTGGGCCAGCCAATGCAACAATGGAGAGACGTGGAGAGTGGTGAGAAGGAGGAGGTATGTTATGTTGTGTTTTCATTCAACCTTCTGTCACTCAATGTAAATTTGGGGAAAAAATAACTGTGCTGGAAAACAATATTCAAAATATATAATAATAACAAATAATGATACTCTGCAGTTTTATAAAAGATGACTTCATTTGAAGTTGATGGGATGTGAGACTAATCAAAAATATTTTGTTTTCAGCAAGAAAAACTGGGCGATATTTGCATTTCTTTACGGTATGTTCCCACTGCTGGAAAACTGACAGTGAACATCATGGAGGCAAAGAATCTGAAGAAAATGGATGTTGGTGGCTTATCAGGTAACTTAGCCTGCTGCCTCTAACTATCATTCCGTCAGATGTTTGCGTAACTCCCTTTAATAATTGGCTACTTCAACAAGAACACTCTCACCATTTCTTTCTCTTCCACTAGACCCGTATGTGAAGATTGTTCTGCAGCAAAATGGGAAACGGATTAAGAAGAAAAAGACGACAGTAAAGAAGAACACGCTCAATCCTTACTTTAACGAGAGTTTCAGCTTCGATGTTCCCTTTGAGCAGATACAGGTAGGCTGTGTCTTCATATCAATTATCAATTTGAAATGGAACATATTACTAAGTGTCGATGTGGGGAATGATTCCCTAACACATCTCTCTTTTTTCTTTCAGAAAGTGCAGGTCGTCATCACAGTATTTGACTATGATAAACTTGGAAGCAATGACCCCATTGGAAAGACCTTTGTGGGTTATGGAGCTACAGGAGTGGGCCTGCGCCACTGGTCAGATATGCTTGCCAATCCCAGACGTCCGGTAGCCCAGTGGCACACTCTCCTGCCAGAGGAAGAAGTCGATGCAGCCGTCAAAGCAAAACCTCGTTAGTGCCGCACCCTGATTGAGCATCAAATACAGCTGATGTGCAACATACTGTTGATCCTGATGTTGTCTCAATGTGCATGTTCTGTATTCCATCTTGTGTCTTTTAATATATTTTAATTCGTGTGTGCATGTGTGCATAAGTATGTGTGATTTACGGACAATTTTTGATATTTTGTTGTTATTAAAACCTTAAAAACTTCCCCAAGTTACCTTATACTGTGACCAACATGACTCTGTACTTGTATACATGGAAAACACTTCTCTGTCAATGTGCATCTTCTGTGTACAAGCATGGGCCTAGTGAAATGTAAAAGCATAAAGGAAGGATTTCAGCTTCTACAGCTCATGGTACGTCTACTGGGCCTTTTTGCTCTTTTTCTAGTGCTGTGGTGCAACAGAGTCCCAAAGTATCTCTGATGTAATGCTTTGGATCTTTTCAAATGCAATTAAAACCACAACAGACCATTTCCCATCAAAGCCTCTCTTTCTTTTTCAAATTAACTTCAGTGGGTTATTTAAGTTAGTATTAGTTGTTGTTCTAACTGTGAGAAGCCATTAAATAGAAACAATAAATACAGTAGCAGTGGTAGAAATGACTATATAATGCCATTAGAGATAAGATAATTATGGACATCACAGTCGCCCTCCCACACTTCACCATGATAATCTAAAGAGAGAGGATGATGGTATCAGATACATCACCGCTAGACGGCGCCTGTCTACGCCACACAGAAACGGTCGCATAGCAACCGAACCCAAACTTTCTGTTCAGACGGCGACCTGCAAACTTAATTCAGTCTGTCAGGTGAGCTTTTCACATCTATTTTGCTTCAGTTGATAGTATCCGGTCGCAGCTTGTGACAGGTTTCATCACCTTATTTTGGTTTGTGACAGCTTCATTGATGAGCTAACTGTAATTAGCTAGATGTACTTTTGACAAAGCACCATTAGTTAGCTAGCCGTTAGCTAGCGGTCGTGCTATGCTAAGCTAAGCAAAGCAAAGCTAGCTCAGGTGAGCGGATCACCTCCTCAGGCTGAGTCATGATGTGACCCGCTCTCAGTCACAGAGAGGCCTCTCTTTTCTCTCCTCCGGTCCCTTTACAGGATGAGTGCCGGACGGGTGTCGGAGGGCGCGGGCTGCATCACTTGGTGGGGCTTCAGTCCTGCGCGCGACCTGCTCAGTATGGGTGAGAGCCTCAGGTGCACGAGCGGGGGGGGGGGGATCCACGTGCATGCTTTAATGCAGTGATGGAAAGTAACTAAGTACATTTTGCTCAGGTGCTCTACTGTGGTGCAAGTTTGAGGTATTTGTACTTTACTGTTTATTTTAATTTTGTCCATCCCATTTAAATAGCACAGATGATATCCTTTGAAATGTTTTTGAAACTAATGCTGAAACAGTAGCTACTAACTAACTAAGCACTAGCTTTTTTTCAATGCCTTATTTTGGGACCTATTAACATCCTCAGAAACAGTTGTACACTACAGTCTAAAATGAATTAAGAATGGGTTACTACTGCTCAGTGCTATGGCACAGAGTTTTGGTACCCTGCTCTAGAAGTATGGTGTGTTGGAACTACTTTCTGTCTCTGTGCCTAGGCCCTGTGAGACCTGAAGGGGAGGCCAATGTTTTACTGGTTGGCAGTGGAGATCCACGGCATATCTTGAAGACCATTGCTGGTTTGCAGGACGTAGGAAGCCTCCACGTGAGCCTGGGTCTCTTAAACGGTCATGTTACCCCTGAGAACAAAGTGGTTTGTTATACTGTGAGCTGCAAACGTCTTTTCTCTGCTCTACTGTAGGTGTGGGTGATAGAAAACAGCATGGAGGAGGTGGCTAGACAGCTGCTGCTCCTCTACCTGGCACTGACACCCCAGGAAAGCATGGGAAATAATGGTGGGTGGGATTTTGTGAAGTTGATTACTTTATAATTATTAACAAAGCAAGATGTGTCCTAAATGTTTAAGTTATTTTGCCATGTATTTCTTTCATTTTCAGAGAAGACAGAGGTTTTCCTGGAGGTGTTTGGGAACAGTGAAATCCGTAGTCAGACTGAGGAGACACTGAAACGTGCAGCGTCACAGCTCTCTCTGGCTGTTACTGAAACACTGGAGACGGCCGCACACCCCTGTCTGAACACAACTCTTCTCAAGGTAAAACCATGTGTGTTCCTTTAACACCAAATGGGACCACACTCAGGATACTGTACATAGTGGACAAAGATGCGAGTGTTCCACAAATTCAGTTTAAAGTCTAAAGGTTTCATACTCATATTTTTATATTTCTGCAGTTCAAGGAGCGAGATGAGCTGGCCAGGATATTCAAGCTGTGGATGCAGCCTCAGTCTTCATCTCCTTCATCAGGGTGTTCTGCTCCGATCTTAATGTCCAAAACCTGGGATTATCGGGTCAGGCAGCACCTTGGAACGCGCTACAACTCTAAGGGGGGCTGCTTTGATTGGGACCTTACAATGAAACTGCACGAGAAAGGGGTATTTGAATATTTGTCAATTAATACATGCTTCCCAAATTTGCCTATGAAATTATTTTTCAGGACAGAAGGACAGAAATTTGGGGGCTTGTATGTTGCACTGAAGGATGGACGCTCTGTCTGTACTGTATCTGCAGTGTCATGTCATCAACAAACAGCAATATGTGCGATGGAGGGAGCGGGGTTTGGCGTTTGAAATGAGGGAAGGCATCTACCAAATAACCAATCCAAGTTTGCTCTCCTCAAGAGTGTTCAGTCAGGTATGTGTCTGTATTTCTAGACAGTGCTGCAATAAAACAACATGAAGGAACCTAACTTAGTGTGTGTCTGGACAGAGAGAGAACAAAGTGGCTGTCAGAGGCTACTGGGGAGACATTGTTTCTAGCCCTTACCTCTCCTTTGGCATTGAAACAGATGACAAGAGCCTGCTGAAGACACAGAATGGGCAACACATCAAGGTAGAATGAAATAGTAAGAGCATATGTTAAATAATAATTAAACGATTAAGTTTAATTGTCTGTTTTTTTTGTCCTCCCTTCCTTTCCTCACACCGCCAGACAGCCCAGGATATCTCCTATGCAACTGTACAGGCATTGTTCCAGTCCCTGTCCAGCAGACGGGGCTGCCCCACTACTTCTCTGTCACACACAGACGCAGAGGAGCCACCCCCACAGTCTGACCAAAAATCTGTCACCATTTATGGTAAATACCTGTTAACTCTAGCCAGCCAGAGGCTTCAACCGATTGTCAGTGCTGCGCAGGTGAGAGCAAAATTAGCAGCTCCCGCAATGACAAGAGCTGGTTAACTGGATCCTCTGTGGCCTGTTGTGATGTTCAGCACGCAGAAAACAGTTACTGAAATGTGATGTTTTAGGCTGTGAATTTTCTGAAATCCTCTTCAGATTTGATGCATCTGAATGGGATCTCTGTGACCTTCCTGCCAATGGACTCACTTAAAAAACTGCCAGAAAAACAGAAGTACTCCCACTTCTTCAACAGCATCTACCTCTCTGCTAGGTAGGAGCTATTTTTCTCTAATTATACTGAATAAATTACTGATATTCTCATAAATACAGTATGAACCTTAAATAGGATCCCTTCACCTCGTCTGCAGACCATGATTCATTTCTGTGTTGTTGTTTCCCTCTCTGTCAATACTGTAAAGCTGCGCGCACCATTTGGGCCCGGCGATGAGACAGATTGCTGCACCAGACGCTGTGCTTGTCGTGGAGTTGGCCAAGTGAGGGTTTTTATAGTAACAGGGCTTGCAGGGCTTGTTACCATGGTGACAGTACAGTCACCAAGAGTACAGTCACTATGCCATGTAATTCACAAGTGCAGAGTATTTGCTTTTGTGTACGTGCCATATTTAAGCTCACTGATACACAGCTAATAACTGTAACTGTGGTCTTTGCATTGAAGTTGCTTGTCATCGTTCATGTCAGGTACATTTTGGATCTGAACAAAGAGCAGGAAACAGGCTTCGCAAAGAAAGTGGCGAGCATGGCTCTCGAGGCTGAGTTCGAGCCGTGGTTTGTGCGGAAGAGTGATGACGTCCATGCTGTTTTCATATCACAGAGGAAGTAAAGATGGTTCCTTTCAGCAGAGCTCCCATCGTCAGCAGCTTCACCCTCACAATAGACGACAGATTGGTAGTCAAGGTGATGTAGCTTCACAGCACAGACATTTTCTTCTGTGCATCTTATGCAGTTTATTTTTCCTTCATAAGGAAGTTCACCATAAGGAGGTGAGCAGCAACTGTGAGTGGCCTCAGGCAGCAATTAGTTTTTGTTTGTAGTAACAGTTTGTCCATTAAGTAATTTTCAAGAATAACAATCAGATTTAATTTCCAATTTGATCAACACTTATAGAAAATGCCCATTTTATGTGTACGTTCATTTTAATAATACAGATGAAATTGCAAGTGGCTGTATTTCAATAAATGACACACAAAAATATATTATGTCTCTCTTAGCTGAAGTGATGAACACTGCAAAATTGCCGCAATCTTGTTCCTTAGCGCTTCCTGGGGGGAGTTCACTTCCAGCGTCCTCCAACCTTCCCCTTACCATGTACCTTTTTGCTGCATTGAGACAAGAAAAGAAACAATGTAAAGTGGATCATGGACAGGCGTAGTTCACAGAAAGTGTGACCAATTGTTGATAGGAACATATCTTAGATATAGAGTGCATCCTGTGCGGGGGGGGGAGTGTTTAAAAAGCCGTGCTGGCATTTCCTGTGTACATGTGACTGTTTCCACCTGTCAGTGGTATGTTTGCATAGAGGATGCAAAGCAGCTTTTTATACAATATTCTACTTTTTCTTTTTTGGCATGTGGGAGTTGTGTCATTGGAGATTCAAATGAGCAGATTGACTCACAATTTCTGTGCATGTTGGATTCTGTTCAGGAGGACATTGATCTGAAAAACAAACAAACAAACAATTCACAGATTCTGACGTCACGTGTTTTTTTTAAAATACAAGTTTTGTATGTTCTCAGTGAAATGACTCACCTCATACTTCTGCCTCCTCATCTTCTCAGTCAGGTCAAATTTCTCTGACTCCAGCTGGTAGATCCATTCCCACATCTCCTTGGCTCTCTCTCTAAAACACAACAGATGAACATCTTGAGAGGAAAGAAGTATTTACCCTCTACAATCTTAATAAAAGGTCACCAGCTACTTTTTAAAAAAACTTTTTTACAGGAGCTTTAGATGGCATGCCCCAGGCTTACCCAGCTGGCCTTCCTATAATGGAGCTGGTTTAAAATGTAATCATGCTGATCTAAAATCAAAATGCATCAGACCTTAAACTCACCTCAGGCTGTCCTCTCTCAGGTTCTCAATAGCCAGTGGTTTGCGTCTCTCTGAAAGAGTCTTCTTCTTGATTTCCCTTGCAGTTTGCCTTTTACCTCGCCTCTGCTCTACCTGCAGGAAACAAACACGACTCACTTTCCAGGAGGACCAGACGCATGTGATCTCTGACTAGCGTGTAGAGCAGTTCTTTCAGAGGTCACGAAAAATTATATGCCCCCCACACTCACTAGCCGTGTACAGTGACACACCTGCCTGCAAATGTGTTATTCTGACCTTGGCTAGGAACCCTCCAAAGTGAGCCCCCATGTTGGAGAGAACTTTCTTCTTCTTGGCCTCATCTTCTGCCCTCTTCTTTGCCTCTTCTTCCTCTTTCCTCTGTCTCTCCTCCTGAGGAAGCCATCTTCAGCTGATTACTGCAGTACTTAAATTACTCTTTTATAGTTTGTAGGGTCTAAATATGAATCCAGATTATTACTGATAACTATTGACATGCATGGATGAAACAGCATGTAATACAATGTTACACATTAACTACCGCAATCCGTGTCTGTCGGTCCCGCTCTTTTTCAGCCCTCACACGCTGCTGCTCAGCTCTTTCTGCCCGGCGACTCTCCTACAACAGAAAAGCCACGTCAGCTATACGTTTGCACGTGGCCCTTTAATCACCGTTATCCTGGATAGTCAGAGTATCCTGGCAAATCTCTCCCTCAGTCCAAAATAAAATGGACAAACAGTAATGAAAACAGCACAGGAAAGACATTACAATCCTGTCTTTGAGCCCAATCAGCTCCTCTTCCTCTTTCTTCCTCTGCTCAAAGTGGACATCAATCAGAGTCTGCAGCTCCAGAAGGTCCTTCTCCATCCTTTTCCTATGGATATCCTAACGGGGGCCAGTGGACACACACACATCAAGATTATTTTATTCTGTTTTGCTGCTGTTATCGTCTAATTAAAAACAATTTTGCGGGAACGCACATCAAAGTCGACCCTTTCCCCCTCAGGGATTTTAGGAGCAGCGAGCTGTGTGACCAGTGGCCTGTAAAATACAGCGAAGGAAAATCAACACGTTTTTTTTTCACTGGTCAGAATATTTTTACATCTTTGCAGTGCATTTAGAGGTCAGATCTGCCAATATTTTTTGATGTTGAGTATTACTATGTAGTCTTACTTGTATTTGGGGCGTTCTTCTTCAACATGGCAGCCAGAGCAGCAATGAAAAAGTGGAACAGCTCATTTTTTTTAACACACCAGTGACAATTAATCCAAGTTTAAGTGTAATAGGCAAAGAATCATGAAGCAAATCTGAAGTTTTAATACATCACAACACCCTTAGTTCATGGCCACTGTTCATAACTGATGTGTGTACTGCCCTACAAAAGATAAAGAGCTGTTAATGGGCTCAGCTACAAGTTAACTTTAACTTCCCCCTGTGTGAACATGCTAATGATGATGGACTTGGATTACATTAGTTCTCGTGTGGAGACTCTTCCACTGATTGCCGGTATAGCTTCTATCTGAATGTGTTATTTCTAAGAAAAGTTCAATTCATCAACATAGTTCAGTCTCACCTCCCTCACACTGCTCCTCATCTTCTTCTGGGGAAAGAGTGACAGAGCAGTTGAGATAAAGGATGAGAAAACTCCTGCTTTACTGAATTATTAAATCTAATCCTACTAATTAGTAAATGTCAGTCCTCACCCTCGTGATGGCCTCTAAATAAAACAAAATGAAAATTCATCAGAAAATACATAATCCATCAGACATGCCGTAAAACAGAAGCTCGTGTTTTATGAATGTAGGAAAGTTTAAAGAGTGAATTGACTCACCCATGATCCTCTAAATCAGACATGGTGGCACTGAAGGAAAGAAACACAAAACAAATGTCTTACATCAAACAGAAAACTTCTTAAATGGTCCCAATGGTCGTTCGCCAACGACATGGGTTTGTCCAATAATAGATTCTGCAAATTTATATAATTAGCAAGATTTTAACAGCAGCGAGTGCAGTCCTGATGCCAGATTTGTTTCTTTTTTTGATTAAATTTAAAGTGACACCATGTAACTTTTGAAAGAATGAATAATCTAGTTTTTCACTTAAAAATGAAAAGCTTCATTCATAAGAAATGACACAAAACTTCACTCCACTGAATACACTGAGGAGTTTGCAGGACTTAATGGCTCATCTCTATTTATAGCATAGATCATAAAGGCCGTCCTGTCCGTGTTAGCAGATGGGACAGGGCCCAAAAAAAAAAGGAAAAGGAAAACTACATGTCAAATGTTTTCCAAAGATGATTTCTGTCATTTCGGGTCGTTCACCAATCGTGATTGTTTTAAAACGACAAAGGAGTTGTTTTGTGACTGATGCAGGTGGGTGTATCAGCGGGACATCGATACCACGGCTCCAACACCCCGTCACTACTGCGAAGACTAAATGTTGCACCGGCACAAGATGGCAGCAAATATCCGGGATATTTTGGCTTCCTTTTTGTAAAGTGGGAGGAAGCGGAGTCCATCTTTATATACAGTCTATAGTCTAAACATAACTGCACACTAATAAAATCAGCAGTGACTAAATTAGATATGACCATCCTCATATATAACTTTGAATTCTCAGACTTGAGTCTCATTCCATTATTTGTCTATGTGGCTGATCCTCAACTGTCATGAAAGCTCCTCTCTCCTGATGTCAAAAAATAAAATGGTGAACAAATTTCATGACTTGTGAGATGGCCAATACAGATGCATTGAACGCTGAACGCAGGTCAGGGCTTATGTTAAAAGAAAAAAGGTTAAGGGGAGGGTCATTTGTAGCTAATGATCTAGGAATAGAAGAGGCCAGAGGGGCCATCGGCTAGAGCAGTGTCCTGTTACCCATGATAAGACAGAGGTATCAGCTGGCCAATCCTTCTTCTTTAATTTGATTTACTAGAGAGAATGTGGGACGGAGAGATTAGGCTGTTCGGCTGGCTGCTATTAACACCAGCCAAGTCCTCTGTTATCATTTGATCTAGTCACAGTCTCACTGAACTGATGGGATTTGTACATATGCATGAAGCCCCATAAATATTGTAGCACTCCTCCCTAATACTTCAGCAGTTTAAATGCATATTTCAGCATCACTTGTTACAGGAGATAAAATGTTGTAATTCTACAGAGTACGAAAATACAAAGCCAAAACTGACCAAACAGAAAAATGAGTTTCCGGGTAAACACACCAGCAATAGACCAAATCTCAAATAACTGGAAGCCCTCCCAGACGGCCTGTCTTTGAGTGTATTAATGTGGCAGATCAAGCACTGATCCCCCCCCCACCCTCCCACCCTTCCGGCCCCAAGTCTCTCAGATCCCTTCACGGTTTTAGCCAAGATCTCAGAGCATGAGCATTTGAATCTGAGTAAACATGGGCACACAGTCAAAAGGCAGATGAGGGATTGGGAGAGGAATTCATCACATCGCTTCACTGTTGAATGTTTCTGGCCAAAGTGACCAACGGAGTCACTGACAGACAGAGAGACCAAGGGCACCGAGAATAGCTTGTCATGAGGGAGCATCGATTACAGAGATATAACACACCTTTATTAACTCCGACTGACCCACCAGTGTCAAACGCTGTTAGGTTTGGATCACCAGTTTGATTGTAATTTAGTGGAAATACTGTGACTGACACCTATTAATAAAGAAAGAACACAGCACTGACTTATTGGCACATTTTGAGTTAATATGGTGAACTTGTTACCAAGCAGCTGCCATTTACACATCCAGCAGACAACATAATACATTTGGAGTTGTGTTGCTGGTGTGTTTTTAGAAGGTGTTTCTTGCTAGAAAAAAAAAAAAAAAAAAAAAAAAAATCACAACAGTGTGCTGAGAGATGCTGAAAAGATTTGTCAGAGAACTGTAGATTTGGTCATAAATCTCCACGGGTTCCTCACTGTGCACGCAGTCATATGATCCATTGTTTTCATTCGACATTTTGATTGTAGCCATTTTAAACAAATTTGTGTTTCACAGCCTTGAAGTTCATCTAACAATAATGCAATTTAAAGACACAGTCCACATTCACGAGGAATCAAATAAAGAATGATAGAGGACTTTGCCAGAAGAAAGGAAAGCCCAAACTGCTTTGATGGCAGAAACTACTGCTTCAACGTGGATGTAGATGTCACAATATGACAGCAAGAAGAAACGCCTTGTTTTAGGTGTAGAGGAAAAGTGAGAGCACATACCTGAACAGCAACAGAGAAGGATGTAAACTGATGATGACAACCAGGAGAGTAACAAGTAGAAGGGAGACAGAGCTTTATATAAAGGAGTCCAGTGGGGTGACAGAAAGGTGACTTGGTCTAAAATGTGTGTGTGTGTGTGTGTGTGTGTGTTTGGGGGGGGGGGGCTGTATGTGGATTATTGGCGGCTTTTGGGAGCATAAGCTGAAGTCTGACAGGCCGAGTAATGAGCGAAGGGTTTGTTGCTGATCTCACAGCACAAACCAGAGACACAAAGACAGGTGGCAGAAGATAAATAGAGACAAAAGAGAACGAAGGAAAAGGAAAAACAGGAGAATTTCTGCCAGGACACAAAGGTGACGCAGAGACGTCCTGTCACACCACTGGTGCACTTGGTGTTGGCACCAAAACTGAACCTTGAACTGCAATTCAAGGGAGAAAACCGACTTAACTGTTGTTCTTCTTTTTCAAGCGGGCAGTAAATAACAGCTGACCGTGTGGTATTTCCCAGGAAAATTTATTTTCTTTTGAATGAACTACAAAACTGTTAAAACATGAAGACAGATATCTAAAAGCCGATTACGAAATCCACCACTTATAAATATGACTCCGTAAATGTGACTTTGACAGAACTGTCCCCAGAACACAATGTGTATATTGAGGGAGAGAGAAGACTTGAAGGACATTTTATCTCAGGTAAGAGGAATAATGTGGATATTAATATAGAATGAACATATATAGATGATATATAAAATGATGAAATAATCATGACAAATGCAAAACACACAGTTATAATAATGCTGGTACCTGCCTTGTTTGATGTCTCGGGAGGTGTCCCTCTGCAGCTTGGGCCACTTCGTGTTCACACATTTATTCAGAGTATTACCTGGTAAACGTGGCGAAGACATGGGACGAGGCCCAGCGTTGCTGCAGAGGAGCTCCACTGACCGTGATGACCATGATGGCAGCAGAGGTCTGGATTAGTCAGAGAGAGATCGGGGTGCTGTCCCAGCTATGGTCTGTGGGAGAAACTCACACCAGCCATGGATTAGCTGAATTCTCTTATTGGGACAGTTTACCCAATTCCTCTCATCTTTGTGGAAGGTATGAGGGATGTTGGGAAATGTCTCGGGACACCCTGTGAAACGACACTTCCCTTTGTCTGTCTGGAGGGTAATTAAGACGGCTCCTCAATTACCTCCAGTCAGGAACAAGCATGAGTGATGCCCTCAGTCCTCTTGATGAGAGTTAGAGGATTAGCTTTGCAGAAAGAAAGGAAAAAGGAGTAAACAGCAAACCTGTCTCTGTCCAAAGGTCACAAAATTTGCCTTTCAGCACCTTTAAAGTTCACTTTACAGGGGATTATGTGAGAGCAGTGACTTCCTAGAGACTCGTCACCATGAGGTTGCTAAGCAGCCAGCAGAGACACCCCAGGATCACTGCTCCAGCTGAGCTAAGATAACTACTAGCTGTAGCTCGGCCATGTTTGGGGCCATCCCATCCACTGCGTGGGAGGCCGTTCCAGATGGTTCCATAGAAAAGCTGTTCTTGAAATGGTTCTACACACCAGATCCAGAACCACTAGATGTCGCACAAGAGCACCAACCCTGAAGTTATCAGAAAGTCTGCATACTACAAACTGGAAGCATGGAGATTGGAATATGTTGGCGTTTACCAGGCAGGGAAGTTCTAATAAAGGTGATATCGAGGAGCAATACGGGAATTGTAGGAATTTTTGGAGTTTGACCCACAGTAGGGACTGAGGTTAAGGACATCTCAGCCTCTGCTGCTTTAATTAAACCTTACTTTTTAAAATCAGTTTCTTTTCTTTTGATTTGATTGATTGATTGATTTGATTGACATTTTGATTTGATTGATTTGATTTGATTTTAAGTCCCTCAGCATTATGAAAGTGTAGCAGCAGCTTGAAAACTAGTAGCAACATAGTATGTGCATTTTTATTGATTTCTCCAGACATTTTAATGTTTATAGTGAGTTTTGCAATATTCACAGATAAGTGGTCCAGTGGGATGAATGTTGCTCTTGAAGAGAAATCTCTGTCAGCTGAATAATGGAGAGGGCCATCACGTCCTTGGTTTGGATCAGCTTGTCCGGAGATGGTCGGACCAGAGTAACGGTTCCTTCAGACTCTGAGAGGGCAGTGAGCCAAGTAATGATGGAGACTGTGTATTGTATTGTCCTTCTTCAGAGAAGTGGTTTGACAGAGATTGTACTGTCTCATGTCCCTTCTACTGCTGTGATGATGATCATATATCTGCCTGTAGGTTTGTTTTGGAATGAACTCCCCGTTAGCAGAGATGAATTTTAAATCTTTATGTTGGTTCTTGATTGACCTTTTCAATAAAACATATTGAACATAAACTCAATGTAATGTTTTATTTCTGTTCGTTTATCCACAGAAAAGAAAGCCATGATGTGGATCATGAGGGTGGAAATGAGGTCAAGTTCATCCTTAAATTTCAGTGATTCTGCTGTGAGTGAAGCCATTTTTAACCAAGTCAGTTTTTGTCATCTCTAAAATTTCACAGCAGCTAATGGTAAATTAATTAGTTTAATGCTTTTTTTAAACATTGATTGATCGTGTGTGATTTGTGGCTATTTATTCACATAATGCAAATGTTGCCCTTTGGAAAGTGCTTTCTGATGCATTTGGCACAGAATTATTATAGAAAGTCGATTACCTCTATAGTTTTTATATCCTGCAGTCAGTATATGTGTGATATTTATCTAACATTGTATCTGTATTGATGAGGTTTTTTTTTTTTGTTTTTTTTTTTGTTTTTTTTCAAAATCAAGTCCATGTGCTGTATCCTTCTGCAGAAAAATTACATAAACTAGATTCATAAACCCTTCTGACAAATCCAAGCCTGTAAGCATCATCTTAAGGAGGAACTCTGATTTTACAGATCAAAGTTTGAGTACCGGTCTTGGGGAGTCCTACTGCATATGTGGAAATAAAAGCTGCATAAAGCCTTTTGTGACTTCAGGGGGAGCTGCCTAAAAACTGATGTCTGTGGTAGAGTTGTATCTTGGGTAATGTAGGCAGCAGGTTTGGTAAGGAAGAAGATGCTAAATCCAATATTTTAAAGCAACAACAAGAAACACATTTGAGGCCTTTTTTTTCTTAAAGAATGACTTTATGTTCCCTTTGTAATATTGCATTAAAAAGGCTGACAATAGCAATACAATGAGACAAGCTCGACTTATCTGGAGTGAAAACAAAAAAGGCGATAAGATAAAGGAGAATAACAGAGGAATCTGCGTCCCTGGTAGCACTTCATCCTTTGAACCAGATGGTTAGACTAGAAAATATCTGCAGCACTGCTTGAGACTGAAAACCTGCACATGATGTTCATTAATATATCTTGCATTGTTATGGTGTTTGTTGAATGACAACACCGTGATAAAAATAAAGAACAGATTTATAGATGGCAGTGAACAACTGGAGATTATTACGGTACAGTTTTTAGCTTGGTAAGCCTGAAATGCCTACTGACCAGTGAGAGAAAAACTGACCTACATTACTTATATGTACAGTGTGAATATGTCTGTAAATTTTAAATAAAAGTTATTTGCTGGGCGAGTTGGCACTGAATATAATACCAGTCGAACGGTGATGTCAACATATGAATAATAGATCCGTGTCATTTCACTACATGTAGAAACAGCCTGGCGCTCTCAGCAAAAGTGTTACAATCATGTGTTTTTGTAGAAAGCAAATTCATACATAACAAGTAAACACGGAGAAGTCACAGACTCCCAAGATTTTAAAATACCTGGCGTCACTGTTACAGCAATGTTGCATTCAGGTGGTAGAAACTGAAATCACCTCAACAGTTCTGCATGTTCTCTCTCCATGCTTCAAGGCTCAGGACGCGTCGCACACCTCCAACTTCCAAACTAATTCGACGACAGAAAATTTTGTGGCACAAAAAGTTTGGCATACTTAAAACAAACATACTGCACATGGATTTATATTAAATTGCTCCCTGCGACAATGTGAAGTGTTTCTACTCAAACTCTCGAGTAGTGTAATTCATACTGGCCTTTTTATAATAATCAAACCATGTCACAGTAATAAATTCATTAAGAGTTCATGATTATATTTTTAAAAACTAAACTAAACCAATAAACCGCTCTATACTTGAACCACTCTTGATTTGTTATTCCATGGGCTTTTCCTTCCTCCCATACCCATCACACAGCTAATACACACACGCACAAAATACAGGTGCAAATGAGTAAAAACACAACTTCCATTATATCAGTTTCCCCATGGAGCTGTCTCCTGAATATCATCTGGCTGGCTATAAAAATCTCCCAAATCACGAGGAAAACAAACCCTTTCTTTCCTCTTTTCATAGTGTGGCGTTTATGCTCGCACGCCTTCCCCTCAGCATCCCTTTCCCCTGAGTAACCGCCTACTGGTCCTTCTTGACCTCAGGCCGACTCTCTTCTGTCTTGTTGAGCTGTTTTTGGTTGGGGCTCAGCAGCTGTAGCAGGTCGTGCAGGGCTTTCCTGATCTGAGCACCAAACCTGTGGGCATCCTGGAAGGGAGACGTGGAGGAATGAGGGGATACATTTATTTCAAAGATGTAATGCATGGCATCAAAATTAAAATCCAGCCCTGGCACAACAGTTTCTGTCCCAAGTTGAGCAGTTCATTTTGTTCACTTTTGTATGTAGCATGAAAATTAGTACTTTTATCAAACTCACAGTGTCTGGACACGAGTTCTTGCAAGAGATGTGGAAGTTAATCACGTTTTCTCCCAAAATGCTGTAGGACGCCCCGTAACCGTCATCAGCAACCTGGAAGAGATACAGACAATATATTTATACTCAAGGCTGATTAATGATTACAAGAGCATGGAGCAACTCTCAAAAAAGAAGAACCTGCGCTGTATGTGCAAGAAACCTGTTAAAACAAATATTACAATTTGTGTATTTATTTTTTAAACTGTGCTCAGCCATAAAGATCAATTGTTTCCATTAGAACGAAGGACTGAAGAGTGTCTACAACAGTAAAAACTACAATATAGAGGGAAATGGAAATATAATTACAGTATGCAGACAAAATTATCAAAATTTCATGCTACAAAGGCAAAATGTACTTTTTTCCTGATTTCCAATTTAGCCATGACTTAAAACAGTTGTGTGACTTTGTAACTGAAGCACTGAGGCGGTACTGACCGGTCCAAAGCCCCCTCCACAGGTGACGTACTCTGGGTGGTTGACCAAGTCATATAGCCCCACCTGTATTGAGCCCTGACTGGTGGAAAGCCTCCATGGCTGAGACAGCACCTGAAATACCCACAAGAAGCACCCAGGCATCAGTTTGCTGAAGTCGCTGCTGAATTGGCTCAACTGGAGAGATAAGAGATAAATACTAATGCTGAACTGGTTCAAATAAAGTGACAAAGGGACGAAAAGAAACCTCTTTCAAGAAAGGAGACTCCACTCCGAGGTATTTGGACACCACGTAGAGGCAAAAGAGGTGTCTGTCGATGCCACCTCCAGTCATAGCCATGCGGTACAGATTCTGGTGCTTTTCTGATGCAGCACGGAACAAACGCCTGCACACATCTGCTGCCTGGTGGAGAGTGACATGGTTGCATGACTGATTGGCACAGCACACATTTAAAATGGACAATGCAGTTTTTACCGCACCCTGAAAGGGGAGGCTGCCCCCCCAAACTATAGCTATGATAAAAATTACTGGCAGCCTAGAGCCATCACAAAAGAGCATTACTGCACACTGTTACAGTCAAAAAGAAGAAGAAAACCATATTTACAGTACATACACATGTGTGTATATGTGTAAGGCTCAAACCCTTGTGTAAAGAACAGTACTGGCGTATCTGTTTCTGATGTTAGCTGATCGGACTTCATGTTTTATGTCTTAATTTGTTTGTCACATTGAAAATATTGTTGTTTTTTTTTAAAACAGACACTACAATTTATACGAGGAAGAAATATCTATTTAATAATAATTCTTTGCAATGCAAATATATTTACAGAGAACCTTTAATCCTCCTCTTTTTAGTTATTATATACTCGACCAAAAATGTCCTTGATCACTGTAAAAAAGTGATTTAAAATCAAGAGACAGTTTCCTTGGACTCACCTCTCCACCCTCCAGCGCTTGGACGAAAGCACTGCTCTCACTGGTACAGGAGCGAACAGTCTCAGTCCTGCCCTCCCTGAACAGACGGGTCATGGAGGCTTCATATGTCAAACAAAACGTCCTCCGCTCCTGGAACGCAAAAACAAATTCAAATGTAAAAGATAATACACATGCACATATATGCTGCACTTCAGACAGAGGCTCACCCTGTAGTAGGCCAGCTGAAGAGCCATCTGAATGAAGGCATCTGGGCTGACTCGACACTTCTTGATCGCTCCTTTGCCAAAGTCTCGGAAGATAAAAACGTTGAAGACCACATCGTCAGCCAGGGCCTGGGCCACTGCCAGAGACTGGGAGATCTGCTCCTCACACTGACACAGACACAAGCAAAAAGTTAACATCAAAAAGGACTGAGATACCAACAACCACTGTGGCTTCAAAAGAATAAGCAATGTTTCTAATATTGAAACAGATAATGAGTCATCTTCTACCAACTCACATGAACACGACTCTAGTCTTTCCATGTGGTCATTTTCAAAATGAACACCATGAGGTTAAAATAATCTAAGCACAATACATGACAGTGTGTTGACAACTGAAACCTAAAATAAGTCCAACAGTCCAATACTGTAACGATTTCTTGAAAATGTCACATCCAAATTCAGGGTTTGGGTGTTACAAGCTAAAATACTGTTGGTTTTACAAGTGACTTTATTATGTAATATATACGGATGTTGAAAAGGTTGTAATAGGTCGTGATATCAGCATCAACTCACACTGTGAAAGAAAAATTAATAAAAATAACATGTTTACTTAAATTTGAACTAATGTAATTGGGAGTAACTGTGTTTTTAGTCAGATCTTAATTTGATGTAATAGTGATCAGCTAAAGGAGTAAAGGCATTGAGGGAGACATGTGAATGGATAACTAACTTCTGGGGGGATTTCCCAGGTCAGCTTCTGTGGTCGCGGTAGTGATGAATCCACTTCTCCTTTGCAGTGACCCTCTGCATTGTAACCGAGATGGAAACAGTCGGTGGTCAGGGTGTACTGGAAACACACAACAATTATAAGCGATGGCCTCTTCCCAGAGCCACAGAACAACAGTGCACAACCTGCTTTTCTTTCCTGTTCCTTACCTCCCACAGGTGCGCCAACACTGGCGCGTCACCCCACGAGTGCTCTCCATTTATGCCGCTCTTTCCATTCTTGTAGTAAACAACCGAGAAGGATTTGTCAAACCACCTGCATGACAACGGAGATAATGACTGATGACATTCTACAATGGACCATTCAAAACTAGGCACCTAATGACATGTTCACGAGACAGTGATCAGCGCTGTGTAAAATTACCGGTCATAACATTTCCCATGCAGTAAGGATTTGGCGTAGCAATCTAAATTAGCAGTCGGGCATGATGGGTCATCTCCCATCATGCCCGGTTGATCATCATCTAGGGTCACAAAGAAGGCGGCTTTCTCGATGTAGTCCAGAGACCGTTTATTGACCCCACTGCTGAAATACTTCATCCTGGCCTCAGCCCATGGAATTCTGGGAAAAGTTTCAAAAGGTAAATGAGAACATTACATTGAGGCTGCAGTGTGGTTTAAGTTCATGTGATTTAGGCATTGGTGGCTTGTCAAACTGACCTGTCTCCAGCGGTCAGGGCCCCCAGTTTGGCCTCTCCTTGGCAAGGAGGTGAAGGGTCATCAAGGATCCTCTGGATTTGGAATTCAATCTCCCGAGGGCAAAGGAGTCTGCCTGCCTGGTAGACCTTTAGACGAAAGTAGCGACCCTTGTGGTACACCGCAATGTAGTCACTGTCTTGCCAATGTTGCACAGTGTCTTCACACATGAACAGAGGGGAAAAAGAGGGAAAAGTACAAACATTTTGTTAATAGAGTCAAAGGAATACCGCGAAAGCACAAATACATAAAAGATGATGCATTTAATTTAGGGATTTATGTGCTGGATATGGGTAAAACTGCAGAATAAATACGTAGATATATTTTACTTTGCCTGTAACATTTTGTGACTGGAAAACTGTCTGTTTAAACGTCAGAATCAGTGAACCGACAGAAACTAACCCCCCTCAGCAAACACAGTTGAGGTGTTCTTGAGTGAGGCACTTAACCCCCAACTTTCTCTACTGAAGTTACTCACTGGCTACAGACAGAAGACTATATTTGCACTGGGCAGCTCCAAGCTAAAATATGTTTGGATATATACATTTTTGGAAAGCAGAAACCCTCCTTCCACCATTGGCTGGATAAAGAATAAAAAGGATCAAAGTAAAAAGGATAAAAGGAAAAAAAAAACAAAAAACACAATTTCAATCACACACATACTTTCATCATCAGCATCTGTTGCCAGAATGAAAAAGCGTGAAGTGACATGGGGGGCATGTTCTTCTTCTTCATTCTTATTCATGTGCAAACACTTGACACACTGGCGCACACCTGACTTCACTTATTTCAGATGAACAATACAGTTCAAACAGGTAGTTTGTGTCATTGTGCTTTCAAATTTGAGTTGGCTCATTAACATGATGGACAAGGAACATTTACGGTATATGAGATAGGGCTAAAACATAACAAAAATATGTTCAGCACATTTCTGTCGTTATTATGTTTTTTTTGAGATCATATAGAGATCTCAAACTAGGATTGGGCCAGTTGTGTAGAAATATAAATACTACCTGTTAGTGTTCCAGGGATTCGACAAGTGTCAAACATCCGCTCAAACTGATAGGAACAACAAGGAACTGCAGACCTCAACAACCACTGAGCAGGATAGAGAAGGATGGGCCAGTCCAAAAACAAAGTAAAGGAGAGAAAGAGAGGAAGGAAAAGATGAGAAAACAAATTGCGTGGGCAGAAGAAAATAGACATTAGTTCGAGTAAGTTCCTTACAGAACCCCAGACAGACCTGAGATGAGACCACGAGACAAGAGGAGACAGATGAGAGATGACAGGATGGGCTGTACAGCAGATGTATTATGACTCAGTGAATCACGACACCTTGCTTTTTTAGACCATACACACTCACGCACACACACTGTCTTTCACACAATGTTCTATCCCACACCTCACAACTCCAGAGGGTTCAGACACCTTCAGTATGCCTCATCATCTCTGAAGCAGTGGTGTGTTCGCATTGCTCACTATGAAGTCAGAAACTCAAGTCGACTGCTCATGTTCGGACAGCATCATGTATCATATGTCGGCACTGTGTGAAACATCTCGTTGCCACAGTGTGTGTGTGTCTATGTGTGTGTACATGTCAGTCTCTTTACCGGTCTCCTCTCCAGGAGTGCGTGTGGTGTTGAAAATCCTCTCACACTGAGCTGCACACAGAGGAATGACAGTGCCTGGAATACGGGTCTGGGAAACAGAGAGGAGAAGACGAAGGCGAGGGCATAGGGAGAGGAACAGAGGACAGCAGTGGAGGGAACGTAGAGTCAAGCAAAAAGAGGGAGAAAATGTTTTTAAATAGGATGAGAGGGGACGAGGGATGTAAATAAAATAAAAATAAAAAATCAAGCAAGCAATAAAGGGTGACATGAGCATGGTATGAGCGTGTGAGGGAAATGTTTGCACGTAAACATGAAATCTAAATAAATGAATGGACATGCACATGCTATCTACTATAAACAGTCACGACCCACAAACACTGATAAATGGATGCTACTCACACAGTCTAAAAAAATTATCAAAATACGTACTGATAGTATCATACATTTGTACTGTAATTATTTACCAGAACATAATATCTTAAGGTTGTACAAAGAAACATCCCTATGTCTCAAAATCTGAGGCATTTGATTAACAAGTCTCCAGTTGCCATAGCAAAGAGACATGAATAATAAACGCCTCCCTGTATATGGAGCAGCTGGGGTTGTCTGGTGGCTAAACTCACAGGTTTCAGCTCTTCCTTGTTGAGTTTGCGACGGTATAGGAAGAATGCATGAATGCTGTTGCCTGCCCTGGCCGCCTGGATGGGTGTGGGTGTCACACAAGAGAAGTCCTGAGGACAGGGTGATCACCGTCAGGAAGACAGGAGGAAAACAAAAATGAGTTATTATCATCTAAGCTAAATGATCCCCATGTATGCCAGGGTATGTAGAATCAAGAGTCCTTCTTGGAGCGTTTCATTGGTGCATGCACAAGTAACAATCTTCTCTTACACAGTTACTGCTGATGTGGTTCCCTTGATCTGAACTCAAAGGATTGTTTATGTAAATTGCTTTAAAAACAGTTGTTTTTAGAGGCTGTATCTAGAGAATATTCACATTCTTATTACTGTGTGTGGAGTTGCATGAATATAAACTAGGGTGTTAACTTGCCCAGGATTAGGTAAAAACAAGAGCACCTGTCTTAGTCTAACACACAATTATATTTATTATTTTTCTCTCTTCATGACAAACTAATGCCCACAAATGATTCAGAGAATGAATCCTTAAATGTTACACAGGCCAAACAACACTGTCAACATGTCCAACATTAAACAGTCAGTCCAAAGTGAGGGCTACGCCCGGTTAGACGGCACATTTCTTACACCAAAAACATATAAAGATCTTCATACCATGCCATAATAGTTACTGTTGACCATTAGTGGGCTCCGTCCACGTAGATAGACATATTCCTCCCACCAGTCACTAACCTGAAGAATTAAAACACACAAAGCACACACACCTTGGTGAGAAAGCTAATATTGCAGCTAGAATGCCGTCACATCACTCGCATATTCAGACAGGATAAATAATTCAAACCACAGCACCTCACAAAGACACATTGTTAATGGAATTTTAAATTTCCTTGGACTGCTTGGCTTTGGATATTTAAGTGATGTTTATAGTAGCCACATTAACAAGAGGAATGTGGCTGACCACTTACGTAGTTGGCGGACCAAAGAGCTTTGAGTTTGAGGTACCACTGCAGGCGGTTACCGAGGCCGCTCTCAAACTCTGTGGCCAGCTTGGTCATCCGTTCGTACTCGGTGTCATCCATCAGCGGACGGACTGATTCCAAGTACTACACAAAGAGAAAAGAGAAAAAACACAACTGCACTGACTAATAAGCATCACTCAGCACATATAAAGTCACCAACAGGATTACATGGTCTATTAAATACAAAGAAAGGTTTGCAAATATAATGAATTAACTTAAATGAACACCTGCAGTTGGTCTACCATTACAACCCATGTAATTCTACTGGTGCTGCAGTACCAAATTTTTTCTCAATTCCATCATCTCTCACGGTGGGTACCTTGAATTTCTATACATTTCTCAACTAGTTTGCAGCCAGATTAAAAAAACAAAGCCAATAACAAGGAAATTTGGTGCAACAGAGAAAGAAAATGATGAGTATGGGAAAGTGATCCATCTGTTTCATGGTAAGTGACCAGCGTGTTGTCACTTCCTCTGCTTCATGTGACATCTCACCCTCTTGACTGTGTCCTTGATGGCAGGCACAGGCAGGTTTGGCAGTGAGCCCTGGTAGCTGTAGAGCAGAGGCTTTCTGCCAGAAAAGATCCGCACCAGCGCCTGGCATAGAAACACAAGCATTCAGGAAACAAACACGCTCAAAATATTAAAGTAAGGACATAGCTTCTTTTTTTACTACAAGTAGTTTTGCAGAATATCATACATCATAAAGGTCTGAAATAAATGTAGTGAGATTTTTTAAGTACCCATTGCAGCAAAAAAAAATTTCTTCTTCATTTGTTTCCATTTTCCTCCCATTTATCTATTCACTTTATAGTACTGGACACATTTTCTGAACAAAAGGACCTCATTACACTGCACTAACTTAGTTTACAGTTAGTTAGTAACAAGTGGAAAGCACCACTGACCACCCAGACTTTAGTGGTGTTGGACATCTTGCCGTGCTGCTCAAATATCCAGCGGTGGTAGGAGAGGAGCTGCTTGAGGCACAGGCGCATGGTGAAGATGAGCAAAAGCCACAGCATGGTACTGAAGAGCACCGCTGACACCAACGTCTGGCACTGAGTACTCATAGACTGGCTGGGAATGGTGGGAGAAGATGGACCGATGGATAAAGGGGAAGGAAGGAGAAAAAGGAACAGTGGGTGAAACAAATAACAGGATAAAAAAAAAAAAAGAAATTGAAGGAAGATGGATGAAAGACCAAGAGCAAGGAAACCACGCATGAGGATGGGTTGGAAGAGAAACAGCAAATACTTTTATTTTAACCTGCAGTGCTAGCTAGAGCTAGCTGTTTTACAATGATAAGATCAAGCAAAGAAGGTGCCCTACTGCTAAGTAACAGCAAAATCTGGTTTGTGAAGAAAACAGTGGAGAAGAGAAAGAAACTAGAGGGGGAGTGTATTGTAAAGATGAGACAAAAAGCAACATAAAAAGATATTATAGAAGACAAAGAAAAAGGAAGAATGGGAAGGGGTAAGGCCTATTTAAACCACACTGTACTGTACAGTGTTATCTACTTCAATCATTTCATGGAGTCACGAGATGTGTTACCTGACGGGCAGGTGCTCCTGTATCTTGGCTATGAGTCCCATGGAGGGGTCAGAGCGAGTGTACATAGTAGCCAGGATTGCTATGACCACAAATAGCCAGGAGGAGGGACTGGCAGGATATACCCCTGTTATCACACTGTTCTGTTAATGTGAGAGAAGAGAGATTGATCTTCCTGTTTACAATCAGAACACTGGCATGCGCACAAATAATTCACTTATGATCAGATTAAAGTAATACATGTTATGTAAATGCAGTTATCACTGTTTTTACTGCAATTAGCTCAGCATCAGACATTAACCTGATAAACGCGTAAGTAAATGTGAATTTATCTGTTAATTTAATGTCCAACTTCGCATGAAATGCTTACACATCAAACATCTCTTTAATTTTCATCCACATTGCTTCTGAAAATGAATGAGTGATGGAAGTGAGGATCAAATGAGTACCAGCGTAAAAAGAGTGTGTCATTTTGTGCGGCATTCATTATTGATTGATGTGAGGTCCACATATTACGACAGGACAAAAGTCACTGAGAGCAAGCTCTGTTTTTCAGGAGCGCCCTGTATACGGGCTAATACAAAAGGAAAAAAACTCCAAAAACCATCATTTCAAATTAAGAATTGCTTAACATAAACAACAGCAAATGAAAGTCTACCGTCTGATTATTTCAGGTGGCTGTGGGATACACAAATAGTCTAAGCATGACCACCAAAACAGACGACAAGTTTGACAGCCAGAGTGGAGATACCTTGAGTCTGATGATACGCTTCTTCCAGGAGCGCACACCAGAGAGGTAGATCTCAGTGAAGGCCTGGTGGGACAGCCGCACATCGATGCCGTCTGGGGTAACCGTGAACTGGAAGGCCACCGCCTGGTGGGCCTCCGCCATGATTCCTGTGCATGATGAGAAAAACGGAACAGAGGCAGGGGAAAACTGCTGTCAATTTAAAGAGTCAGCCAACAACCTGAAGGCAAGTGTTAAACCTCAAACATTATGGACACAAGAATATAAGAACAAGAATAAAAACTACACACCTCAGGTGAAAATGTAAATTGTGCACAAATACTTACATTCTGAAGTCTCCAATATTTGCTGGCAATATTAACATGAAGGACTTGCCTCGGGTCAAACTATCTTTCAAGTTTAACATGATTTTGAAAATATTCTCCTTAAACTCAGTAATAATGAACAGCTCTTTTGTAACAAAAACCGATCTTCTATCAGACAATGAAGATAATTCTTAGCTGCCTGCTTAAATAAATATATTACTTTGACAGCAAGATCCCTCTGTCAGTGTTTTGCTGTAGAGAGAGTCCTGTCTGATCTTTCAATTTGTGGTTAGAAATAATAGACAATATGTCCAATAACACCTCAGCTGTGACTTTTAGATACCCCGGGGGACAGATTACGATGAAGGGCACATGGCTAGGAACATCTCAACAGCTGCTTTTTCTACCCTGAAATGTCCCTCTTAATAACAGGACCCTGAGAACTGCATGCAAGCTGTTAACAAGAAAAATAGACAAAGTGAACAATGTAAACGGCCAACAGCAACATCCCCTGTGCTCATACATGCAACTGCACTGCAGCTGTTGGGAAAATGTAACAAGTTCTGTGAAGGGATTTATAGATGATTCATCAAACTGACGATGAATTGCAAAATTTGTGCATGTGTCTCTGGCAAATACACCCATCTTATGCATGAGCATTTTTAAAAGAGTCTCAAAAGAGACATTATTTATGAGTCCTTTCAAAAGCAAAGTCAGCTTGAAATTGATACAGTCTGATGGAAAGCGCTGACTGGCTGCGGATGTGATTGGGTATTTTTGTTTAAGGCAATAACTGCTTCTCTTCACAAAGGGAATTGATTTTCCTCCGCAAATAGGCTATGGATAATGCCCTGAGGTTTAGTCACTGTGACACTGGACTGCACCCCTGTGGAGGCCACGTCTGCTCTTGTTGTGTGTGTTTAAAGAGGCCAAACACACACACACACACACACACACACACACACACACACACACACACACACACACACACACACACACACACACACACACACACACACACACACACACACACACACACACACACACACACACACACACACACACACACACACACACACACACACACACACACACACACACACACACACACACACACACACACACACACACACAGATATATGTGTATAATTCCCTCCTCATCCCAGGTCCCATTAAGGTTCTGTTCTTCAGGTCAGGCCTTGCAGATACTGTTGAGCCTGTGCCAAGGACTAACAGCAGTAAATATCAGCCCCCTTCTTCCTGTGCCAACGCAGACACAACGCACCTGCTCAGGCCAGTGCTGACTGCACACACACCTCAGGAGCCACTTTTTTTTCCCACCAATATCCCTTTGGCTGGAATGAATGTTTTGAGAGCTTAATATGCATTTACAGTAGAGTAATCCTTAGCATTCCCAATTTACTTAGAGCTTAGAGCTTTACAGCTGAGTTATAAAAAAAGACTGCCAGACAATGGCACAACGCAACAATGTTATTTTTGATTCGGCTACAGATATAATTCATAATAGCAGTGTAATTGAATAGAGTAATTAGCGGGGGAGGGGGGGCTATGAAAGATAAAGTTGTTCAACTGTTCAAAGATGTAACACTTTTACAGGTTTTCTGAACAGTGAACACAACCTTGTATTTCTTAAATTTGATCCATATAAGGACTAAACAACTGCAGTTTGAACTTTCAAAAACAGACAGAACTGTCAGAACTGGACTCTGAAGCAGTGGAAACACGTCCTTTGGTGTGATGAATCATGCTTCACTATCCGGCAGTCTGTGCTGGCGGACGCAAGAAGAACGCTTCCTACTGAAGTACGTAGTGTCTACCTTAAAGTTCAGTGGAGGGGAGACAATGGCGGGGGCTGTTTTTCAGGGTTTGGGCACAAAGCGCGGTCCATAAAGACGTAGTTAGATTAATTTGGTATGGGGGAACTCGATTGGCCTGCACAAAGATCTGACCTCAACCCCACTGAACACCTTTGGGTGGGTTTAGAAGACTGATCATGAACCAGTCCAACATCAGCACCAGACCTCACTAATGCTCCTCTCGCTGAATGGACCCATATTCCCCCAGACACACTCCAAAAAAAAACCTTCCCAGAAGAGTGACAGCAGTTAAAGCAGCAACTCGATTTTATTGCCCGTGGTTTTGTCAAACAAGATCGTGTAGGTGTGAAGATCAGGTGTCAATTAACTTCTGGCCATATAATGCAGGTTCAAGGTAAACACGAATCATTTAGATTACTGGAAAATTATAAGCAAAATATATGGAGTATGGAAGACTATAAGAGTACTCAATGCACCAGACATGAGACACATATTTCAGGCCTGACATCTTATAAAATATAGAGGTGGCTACTGTTGCTGCTCTCTAACTGATGGATGATGGATGACTTTAGTTTTATTAACTGTAACAAAAAAAAAAAAACTGTAATAAAATACAGACTTCCACAGGAGATGGTTTTGTCCAAGTGAGAACCACAAGAAAACAGATAAAATGTAAACTTCAACTGTGTGCGTGTATATTTTAAACTAATAATTTAGGTAAACAAACAAAATTTTACATCTACTGTAATGGTAACTTTTAGTCTTTTCATGATGCAAATTTGTTTTGTGGTCTTTTGCCCTCCAGGGAAAAGCAGCTGTAGTAAAGAATAACTGGAGAGTAAACAGTGAAGAGCTACTGGAACACACACAGTACAAACACACACCGCAACATCTATATATTCTGTATTTTAAGAAGTTCTGCCTTTTCATAACTTCTATATATCCTGCCAGTCAGCCCAACAGGGAATAAAGACAATGTGGAAAATAAATCTGTATGTTACAGTACTATGCCCCATTATGGCAACATGTCAAAATGTAATATTGTCAGGTTGCTGCTCACATTGTAGAGGCAATCACATAATTCAAGACACACGAGAGGCACAAAATATTCTTGAATTTCACACTGAAATGCTGAGTCTAATATTATTTTTACATTTGAATTCACCAAGAACACACAGATATCCTGCACTACCCTACCATACTACTATAATATGTTCTACTACCAAGGTTATGTGCTGCCCACTGTGGACATGGTCACATTAGAAGCTGATATTACTATCTAATACTACTAATAAAGCAGATTTGAATGTAAAACCAGATATTGTTTCAGTCAGGGAAGCGATCCATACCATGTGTCCTTGTCATTGAGGGTTGAAATTTCCTCCCCAGTGCTGACTAACAACCTGAGATACTGTTTCTGGGTTGCATAATATCCCATCCAAGCTGTCATTATGGCTTGATTTTTGATTCTGACCTCTCTGCCAATGATCAGGTGATGATCAGGTTTTCTCCAGGTAAGGACTCAGCTACAATCAGGTTACATTTTATCATTTGCAGAGCTTAAAAAATACAAAGCTGAATGTTGTCATGAATTCAAATCCCTATGCACAGTGCTCCATCCTCCAGCTCACAAATGACACTACTTTTAATCAAACCTTAAGACATGTAATCATATAGCTATAGTTGACTGTCTTCACATGTAGTTTTAGATTTGATTTCAGAATTTCACTCACAACATTAAGGACTCTATTACAAACCTGACATCCCCAGACAGCAGACTCCTTAAAATATGCCGGATTACTGATGAGATGACTTGACCTTCACTGTGGAGTTCCCCATGTATCAATCTCACCATCAAAGTCACTATTGTCTACTAAATTCACTTCAGCAAACTTTGCTATATTATGTTCTACTAGGCTTTTATCTGGTTTACTGGGGCGAAAAATGTAGCTTTGATTTGGAGAGCTATGAATAAATAGAGTTATTTCCCTTCCATGGACGAAAAAAAAAGGTTTACACACTGGAAGCTCGACAAACTTTAAGCAAATAGAAACCTCCCATACATACTGAGAGGTAAAGCCCTTTACATCCAGACATTTAAAGTTCCTCTGAGGCAATGTAAGGTCTTATTTACCTCCAGTGTTTTAAGAGGGACGGCTGAGCCAGGTCAGCAAACACTACACAGCAGGCAGGAACTGAGAAAAGTGGTTATTATTACAGTGAGCTAGCAAACACTTAACTAGCTGAACATCTTTGTAAAAAGAAACGTCCTGCTTGGACGTAACAAAATAAAAAATTGATTGAGCATTAAAAACAGTTTTAAGCATCTCTACGTATTTAGTCAAATACTCCATATTACTCTCTAACCTGAAAGCTTCGCACTAATATTAGCTGCTATGCTAAAATTATAGAAAGCCAATTTATGCAGGTTATCGCCTCAGAGGACTACGGCAGGTGTGCGGGTTAAGGCTAGCTGATGCTAACGCTGGCTAGCTGGTTAGTTAGCCGCACACCAACGGCTGCTGATGGGGGCTCGTTAACGTTCACTGGAGGATGCGACTGTTTGTGTCTTCATTTCAACACAGGACAACAGTGTCAGAGCGATGCTGGCATACCTGTGGTTGTCTACGAGGCGTCGACAGTCTCCAGGGGCAGAAAGCGACTGTTAAATTGTGCTGCTGGCCGGTGTTTGTGGCTGATGTGTCGGCCCTCCTGTCGACTCATTGACTGCTCCACAGATGCTCGCCTGGATGGAGCTGATGCTGCCTTCAACGACTGTCGGAAATGTCGCAATCATGCAGTGGGGAGTAGTTCTCTAATGTCCGAGCTGTTACGTTTAAGGGGCGAAGAGGTATGGAAGTCTATGTCAACAACTAATGTTGTAAATATGACATTTTTAGACTTTCTATGCAAAATATAAATGATAGCATGATTTTTGTGTGGTTTGTCGTATGTTTTGATTAAATTCGTTGACAATTCCGTGTCGTAACTTACCTTTTTTCCCCACAGTAAAAAAAATTATATTTTTATGCTGTCAGTTTTATATTTGATACTGAGATGATTAACGTCAGTAGACAACTTTAATTATTATTCAGACCAACTGTTCTCACACATCTCCAGTCCTGAGAGTTAAAAAACAAACTGTTCAACCTCATTTCATGGTTTTCCTCAGCAGCTATGTAATGGTGGTGGGGAGATGATTGAAAGCTCCTAAAAACTTCATTTGCAAGGGAAACTATGAGATGTGATTAAAGGCTCCAGAAAAAGATAGTGGGGAGATCTTGAGTTGAGTTTTTTTGGCAAATTACTACAACTTTTGTGCACATTTATCTCATTTTGCCACTTTAATCATGTTTGAGAATAGTGACCATTTAGATTAATATTATTAGTGTATTATTATGAAACCAAATAAAACAAATAATGTTAACATCCAGGTGGTAAAACTATCTACATTGGAACTTTTTTGGCATTAGTACAAGGTAAAAGAAACAATCACAAACAGCTAGAAGACACCGTTTTAACCCAGAAACTAAACAGACACACACATGAATTTAGGGTTTATTATTGTAACCATAACAATAAGGTGGATCTCTCTTTATTTTGACCATCACTTCAATCGTAATTGTTCTTTTTATCACAGGCAATAGTTATAATAGTGCACTTTTTATATTTAAATTATGATACAGACATTTCTTTTTTTAAACACCTTATTCTACTGACCCTTATGAATGGAGAATAGTTTACAATCTTAGCCAGAGTTGGGTCAATGAAAGTGAAGGTGATGTGATGAGGAAGATGAAAGTGGTGATGGTGAGCAATCATAAAGTGTGTACGGACAGTGAGGCAAACAACTTTGTACAGTTTCTTTGTGATGATGATGATGGCTACACAACAGGTGAAGAGGCAGACAGGTCAAAGGGACAAGGCATAAAAGCAAGAGATGAAGCGAATTAGCAAGCATTCAATATGTGTGACAGGAATGATGTGCCTGTTTGGGTTTGGCTATGTTAATTAATTCAATATTCCTGGGTCTCCTCATGTAGTCAGCTCAAAATGCATCTGCTGCGAAGATTTCAGCTCACTCTCACTCGGCCATCATCCACCTGTCTCACACACTCGTTCCAGTTACCAGACACAAGTGCGATAAAAGAGATGCAAGACATAAACAAAGATCGCTGCAGAATACAGCAACTTGTCAGAAGTGCTATTGAAGTATCGAAGCTTAAAAAAAGAGAGGTAATGAGAAATGAAATATGACAGGTTTCTTGAATTGGCTTTTGACGTGCTTTTTGTTGTTGTTGTTGGCATAAAATCTAGTTCGTAAAAAACAAATACATGACACAAATAATCTTGTGACCAAAATAAATAAATAAATAAATAAATAAATAAATAAATAAATGTTAAGTGGACAAATATAAAAAAATTAAACAAAACTGTAACATGAGTCTCTCTGAAAACATTCTGCACTTTTGTTGCATATTGTGCTGTATGGAAGACTGGTGATGAACATCGACTGGTGTGACAGAGTGCTGGAGTAATACATGACTGTCCGAGCTGCTACGTCTGCTTGCAGAATGGTGCGACTCTCAGTGATGAGCGTGTGGGTACAGTGATGGACTACTTGGCTTGTCGGTGAACACTGACGTGAGGAGCATGGGGTTAGGAGACTCTTCGCTTGCTTCCCATTTTGAAGTCCTGTTCAACGGGGTATTGACATCGCAAGCCGTTTAAGTCTGGCATTATGGGAATGTCCGTTGATGAATTTGCTTTGAGTGTGTGTGTGTTTTTTTTGTTTGTTTTATTTTGTTCAGAGTCAGAATGTGAATACTATGGCAATAGGAGACAAGCTCAACGAGAAAGGTGGCTTCTGTTCGATCCAGAGCCCAGGAATGCTCTTCTCATTCAGTCTGGGCACAAACAGCTGTGATGAGGTTCATGGAACTATTCACGCATAGTGTTTTTTTTTTTTTTTCATATAGTAATGTTCATATTTCTGTTCAAATCAAAAAATACTTTTCTTCAGAGCAACAGGGGTCCAATGCGAAAATCTCAGATGCATTGTTTGGTATCGTCTCTGAGTAAAAAGAAAATACAAAAGAATAATAAAAACATTTAACTTTTAAACAAATGCCTGCTAACAAAGCGACTGGTCAGCTTCCCCTCTCCAGCACTGCAGAGTGTTTTCAGTTACTGTCTTCGCTGCTATCACTGTGCTACTGACATCCACAAAAGAAATGTGTGAACATAAATAAAAACTAAATAAAAAAATACTTTTTTCACATTCACTTACTTAGCTTACTTTGTTGGTTTTCTTTACCTCAGGAGAAGACACTGCTGGAATTCCAGGATGTAGTTTCTCCTGAGAAAATCAGGACCTTTTGTTCATCACCACTCACTGAAGTGGTAGCAGGTTGCTAACTCTTAGTGTTCATCTGCTGAGATACATCTATATTTCTTTCAGTATGGACTGGTAATTGCATGTTGCTTGATAATGACATGAGCGCACTGGTTATTTTTAAGAGTATTCTTGAGAACTGTCACAAGACCGTTATTTCTTTTTGGTGTCAGATACTGTATTACAATGATATGGTAGACTAGCCTATCTGATCACGTCAGCATCCTTTAGCAGGCTGATTTGCTAACTGGCATGCACATTAGCACTTCATAATTCCTAGTTTGATCTGTGAAGCTGTATCTATGATGGATACCAAACTGCTCATTCACATATTATTTTTTAATTAAAGGGTGATTCCTTCACGTTTCTTTCTCATTTAAGGGTAGGAATCCTGGTGATCCCAAGGATCAAAAAAACGTCGAATCGGGGAAAAAAAAGCACGATGAGGAAAAGGATCAATCCTTGCTATGGTCAAGCACCTTCAATAACTTGGTCAAGGAAGAATAGGAGTAGCTCATGGCTTGCAGGGATACTTGGAGATGAAGTAATACTGTCTTCTTTCCGGTGTAGTTCAGGCATCCTGCTGCGTGGTCTCCCTTTCTATCCTACGGTTGGGATTGGGTGCCATTGGAGGACAGCAGTCGGGTTCTCTCTTTTGCCGAGCCTCTGCGCTGCAGAACTCCCCCGCTGCCTCCTATGCCTCCGCCATCTGCTCGGTCACCCCACTCGCACCTGTCGCCCCCACCCTCGGAGCGCCTCGAGTTCTGGCGGGTGGGGGTCCCGTGGGGCCGGCCGTTCTTCTCATCTGGGAAGGGATCAGGAGAGAAGAACAGGAAAGTCACTTTTACTGTAAACATGCGACAGTGTCTGTGGGTCAGCCCCAGAAACTAATGTAATGCAGGTGGGATTAAAAATGAACATTATCCATTTTTTCTTTCTGTTCTTATAGTCAGCGGTGGTACCTGCTGTTCTCCCTTGTTAAATAACACAGGTAAATGGTCCCTGTATCTATCTAGATGAAGTCAAAGGGGAGATATGTTAAAATTTTGTGTGTGTTGATGTGTGTAAGCAGTCTCACCAGATAGGGCTTGCACCATGGGTTGATCATGGGAGCTGAGAAGCTGAGCTTGAATCGTTTCCACCACTCGTCTGAACCTGCGACTCGGGCCTGGACATGTAACTTGGGCTTAGTATCGTTCCAAAAATAATGATATTTGAGCCAATATGATGCTTGAGTTTCAGTAAGAAAACCATGGCAGTATTTCAAGAGTATATTTGGATGTTTAAAGATATTTTTCAACAAAAGAAAACCTTTTTTTAATTTGTAAGAAAGGCTAAACCTTTCACGTGTATCACTACCCAATGTCTACAAAAAAATATAGCCTTAAGATAAAGCATTCAAAGTAACAAAGCTATGGTTTAACTCAGGGAATAGCTATGATTCTGACCCCAAGGATTTAGTGCCAGCATTTACTACTTTTTTTTGATTCAAATGAATAGTAAGACATTTTAGTAACATTTAGAACAGGATGAAACAGCTCACCTGGCTCTGCCCAACAGTAACATAGAACACCTTCTAGTATTGATCCTCCAGTATAACTCACCACCAGGAAACATTTAAGCATATTTCCCAAAATGCTGAATTTTTGTTTGAAATAGATACAACTAAATCTACATGCAAATGTTAATATCTATGAAGTTTAAAAACCGAGCTGAAAGGGAGGAAATGTCTGCTCCACTTGCCTGATATGAGGGTGAACGTCACGCTGTAGATTCCTGTCTCCCTCCTGCCCTCTCTCTCGGTCCTCTCCCTGTCCCGTTCCCTCTCGCCCTCTGAGAAGGCAATGTCCACCTGGAACTTGACGGGCTTCTGGAAGACGGAGGGGCCGCCGGAGGATTTGTACTCGGCCCGGAAGCTGGTCTGGGAGAGGACGCTGTGACTGAGCGACGGGATCTGTGTGGTGGGGAGACAGAGAAGAAGCAGAGAGACCGACAGACTTACGAGGCGGGAGAGGTAAGGGGGCCAACGTGAGTATAAGGAGACAAAGGGTGAGGGTGAGGAGAAGAGAGACAGAGTGAGCCATTGGTGAAAGCAAAAGTGATCCATCAACGTGCCACGAGTGAGCAAGACTGAAATAGAGAGAAAACTGAAAAAATGAAAGAAATGAAGTGCGTACAGTATGAGAGCGTGTGTGAAGCTCTTACAGTGAGAGCCATGCTTTCCACACAGACAAGCTTTGATAGCGACAGGCGTGAACAACAGACCGCATCAGATACTCACGGACAGGAAGGCGTGGACGATGTCGGCTTTGACAGAACTCAGAGGTTTGTCTCTGATCACCACAAAGATCTGCTCCTCTTTCTCCAGGCCGATGAAGTTCCCAAACCAGGACTTCTTAGCCAGCCTGGTACCCAGACCAAAACATACACTGTATGAGGAGATGTACAAAGCCACAGAAAACACCCCGGAGAGCAAACACACAGCTTTATATTGTAAAAAAAAACAAGTGACCCCTTGAGTGTTACTTACTCAGGGCTGGATTCTGGTGTTAGACTGGACATGTCTTCTGATGTAGGAACTGAAAGAGACAAATAGCTCTTAAAGAGAGTTTTAAAATGTGTGTCCAATATCAGATCTGTAGCTGGAAGCCAGATGAAAAAAATAATGGAGAGATAATCCATTGCCATTATGGAGGTTGTGAACATTGGATGCTCAAAAAGGAAATTACTGTTTTCGCAGTGTTGGAACAGAGGAAAACTTTTAATATTAATGACCTACTTTGGTCTACTTGTTCTATACCTGTGCAGATACTGGTGCATCTGTAAAAACACACCCACATCACATTTACCACACAAAACTCACCCTGCAGTTTACGCCGATGGAAACGGGGCGAGCCCAGCAGGTTGTTCTTGAATGAATTGAGGCGAGTCCTCCAGTGGGCGGAGCTGCTGGCCGCCATGCCGCTTCCCCCTCCTGGGCTTGAGGGCGGGGTCAGCGAGAGCGAACCCACCCCTCCCCCTCCCTCTGCCCGCGAGGAAGACGAGGACGAGGAAGAGGAGGGCGGGGTGGAGGAGGGGTGGTGAGGGTGGTGGACAGGGGTGCCCAAGGGTGTGGGCAACGGAGAGCCCTGGGGAGTGACCTGTGGCACAGAGTGGGCAGAGTTTGGGTAGAAGCTCTTAGTCACTGACTTTAGGACAGAGGACGAAGGGAAGAAGAAACGGGGGATGGGTGACAGTAGCGGAGAAGGGGAGGGTGAACGGGAGGATGGGTTGTGCAGGGGCAAGGATTTGATGGGCTGCAGATGGGGTCGGTCGGCAGGTCCCTTGGTGGGCAGGGTCTGGGTCTTTGGGTTGGGGGGAGCTTTGGGCTTGTCATGAGCCCGTGCTGAACGAGGAGTGGTGGTGCTTCCCTGTTTGGGCTCCTTTGTGAGGGGGGTAGCGGTGGCAGAGGTGACGTCTGATTGGCTGAAAGTGAAGACGGGGCTCTGATAGGACTGGGGAGAGGGTTTGTGGGGTGGGAGAGATGGAAAACAAGAAAGAGAGGGGATGGAACATGGAGAAAGGATGGAAATGAATATCATGCTTCATGACAAGAGAGAGTGCATCTTGTGAGTAGTGAAAATTGTCAAATGCAGTAATACTAGTGCTGAATATAAAAGCTTCAATTTTGGCCCATTAGCCTTCTGTGTCATTTTATGCGAGTGAGGGTTTAGTGACAGTTGTGGCAGAGACAGGGTTAAGAATGCAGTGACACAGGACAGTGGCAGTGGAGGTGTTACTGTGCAGTAATTTCTGGCAGTTACAGTTCATTTACCATTTGTGGATTGTTTTAATACAGTTTTAAACATAAGCAAGCCCTGTAAGCAAACTATCCCATAGACCAAAATAAATCATCAACTTTAAAGGTTCTATGTTCATTTTCTTAACAATTGTGCATACAACTAGTTCATGCATGGTGCGGGAGAGAGGTGACATGAAGACAGAAGAAAAATGCCACACAAACCTCCTGTTGGGTGAGAGATCTAATCTGAGGACCTGGTGTTGTGATGAAGTGTAAAAATGATTGAGGAGCTTGATAAATGGATATTTTAGGGGGTTGTGAAGTGTGCTTAAGGTTTTTAAAGCAGTTTAACACAGGGGTGGCAAGAGGAACATTCAATAACCACAACTGTGAACCACATTATATCTATATGGGAATATTGTCATACAAATTTATGAAGAGGTCATAACAAATAATACTGAATTATTGTCCACATTATTGTCAGCATTACCTTAAAAACTGTTAAACTGTTCACAATTTTTCAAGTCTGTGGTAATAGAATCAGGTGCTCATATGAACAATTAAACAGTTTTTACTTTTTGTAATCATTCGTGTACTTTCACTGTGGAGCTACTAGGTTAGGGGGGGGAGGGTAAACAATACAGATTAGTGTTGGAAATTCAATATTTAATGATGCATGCTTATATCATGTTCAGACATAGTTCAGATAATCCAAGCAGAGACAGTTGTGTGTGTGTGTGTAGTTTGTTGACGGCTGGCCAGCAGGCCCTTACCCGAGGACTGCTGAGAGGGCTGGAGGAGAGGCCAGTTGATGCTCCACTGACTGAGCGAGACCTGACAAAGTCACCAGAGGTCAACAGATTGTTCCCAAACACCGAGTTTAACCGACAGGAAACTGTGTGAGACATTCGGAGTGTGTGTACAGAACATGTTCAAGCATAATATACTGTACCTCTGGCTGTGAGCAGCTGTGTCCAGGGCCCTGCGAGGCGGGGTAGGAGAACCCTGTTCAGTAACACTCAGAACCTCCAGGCTTTTCCTCTCGGGGCGGCAGCGGCCATGGCGCGTCAGCATAGGAGAGTCAACGCGCTTTCGAGGAGGGTCTGCTGTAGAACGCCACCAAAAGGTTATAACAGGATTTACCAACACCAATTTTAGACAAGATGGTTTGTGTCCTTCCCATGGCAGTCGCATTGTTAAATATATTTCTAAATATATTTCTTCCTGTTAGTAAGTAACTGTTTTCATTGTGCATTTGTTTTCTCTTTCGCAGTTCTCAAAAGTATGATTATGCTGAAATGGTTTTCTCTACAAGCCTTTCGCTCACTGCACCATCTGTGACTGTGATACATGTAGCTTCATTTGCACTGCCAGAATAGCTTCCCTCTCCCCGTTTTGTCCCACAGAGCATATCTTGCAGATGTCCTGTGAAGTCTGGTTTGAACATCGTAAAAGGCAATGATGGCTTATTATTGTGTGGTGGAGGTGGAGGTTAGTGGCTATTTAATCCAAAACGTGATAGCATTTAAAACATAATGGCAAATAATCCAAAATTCATTGGCAGAGATAGTGAGTCCCTGTGTTTGGTTGAGACTCACACACCGACTAATTGCTTCTGACAAACTGCGGCTGAGAGAAGCAGCTCCCTCTCCTGAGTGGATCCCTCCTGCCCCCTAATGACTGACCTACGTCATTGCGCGGAGGCAAGTCCTCATCCTCATAACTGGGGTAGCGCTCTTTCCTGTCCAGCAGCAGGTAATAGATCATCTTCTCCTGGTTTTCCCTGTGACACACAGACAGAAAGAAATAAACCCACAGGTTGAGATGTTGACATTTGAAAAGAATGATGTAGAAAGGAGCAAAATGTGATTAGAGTAGAAAGCCCTGCTAAAAAAACCACAATACATGCTTTTAACTGGGCTCTTTCTCAGAGAGACAAATGCTGATGACACAGTCCATCCATTTATGGGCACACACACACATGGATTTCATATGTCATCATTCATATGGATCTTTACAAAACTGTTCATTTTATTTAACAGGTGACAGGTTTACCTCCTGCTCTTCACTGAATCAAATATGAATTGGAACAAACTGGACTCACCAGTATACATGTGGTGCCACATACTTACTCCTATTCATAATACTGTATGTTGAAGAGCTGGATCCTCAAAAGGCACACACGTCATAACACGCCTACAAAACCCAGACTTTTCAGAGCAAAAACCATCATTTGAAGCCCTCAATGCCATTTTGTTGTGATAACTCTGATTCTTTTTTTTAAATTTAAAGCCACCAAGGAGCACCTGCTGCTTTTTGGGCAGGACATGAAAGCCCCGTTATCCTTTGGAGGATCTAGTCCCTGAATTTGGACACAGCTTCAGCCTGTCCACCATTTTGCGTGATTTAACCCTGGGACAAGTCTGCCAACCGGGCTCAGAGGTGGAGTTGGACATGGCATGATGGAGAAGAAACCATATAACCCTCTCCGCTTTCAGGTTGCTCTCAAAATGTCTGTCCACAATACACAGGGGTCAATAGAAATCAGATGCTGAAGCTCATTAAGTGCCTGACTGAGTAACCAGAATAATAGTAACTCCTGTACATAATCCAATACAACAATCCTGAAATAAATGCTACCTTTGTGCTACTCATCAGTTATTCTTGACACTCTGAGAGGTGTATCTGAGAGGTGTACTGTATTGTTAGTGTCATGTTAACCACACCATAGCCTCATAACTATCCATCTTAAGTAATGTGTTTTCTTGTATTCCAAGTGTTTCTTTTTCCTGGTCACTCTGTGTACAATCTGGCAATGAGAAACATGTTCAGGGCTGGAAAAACTACTTACTCTTCACATTGCAAGTCTCGTGTGAGCTTGACTCGGTCTCGGAAACAACCCAGTGAGTGCATGCTGTCCAACACATCTGGGTCCAGCTCTGTCAGGGACAAGATTCGCCTCACACACACTCGCCTGGGAGGAGGCTGCTCAGGACACGGCTCATTACGACCACCCCTGGGAACCACACACACACACACACACACACACAATGAAACACACGTAACACACAATGAAACACACATGAATGACACAGGTGTAATGTACACTGTGTTCCAAATTATTACGCATATGCTGTTTTTGTTCGTTTTTCCTAAATAGTCAATACAAATGACAGTCGGTACGATTCAACAATTATATTATAATCAGGATTTTATCAAACAAAACTTCAGATGATGACAACAGTGTTTTTTTTTTAAATAACTCAAAATACAGTGTTCCAAATTATTATGCACAACAGAGTTTCAAAGCATTCAATAGGTTATAAAGAATTGAAAATGCAAATCTGTTGTATTCTCTGCATTAGGAGATATTTTTTTCTCAAAATAAATGCTGTTTCAATCAAAAACATCTTTATAGGTCAAGTTACATGTTAACATAGGAGCCCTTCTTGAATAGCACCTTCACAACTCTCCCATCCATTGAACTTGTGACTCCATGTATACTTTCTGCCTGGATTTCATATAATTATGCCAGAATTGCCTCCCAGAGCTGCTGTTTTGAGGTATACTGCCGGTATACTGCCGCCCACCCTCATAGATCTTCCTTGTAAGGGTGCTCCACAGGTTCTCAATAGGGTTGAGGTCAGGGGATGATGGTAGCCACACCATGATTTTCTCTCCCTTTATGCCCATAGCAGCCAAGGACTCAATGGTATTTATTGCAGCATGGGATGGTGCATTGTCTTGCATGAAAATGATTTTACTCCGGAAGGCACAGTTCTTCTTTTTATACCAAGGCAGGAAATGATCCGTTAGGAACTCCACATATTTTGCATAGGTCATTTTGACACCTTCGGGCACCCTGAAGGGGCCTACCAGCTCACTCCCCATTATTCCAGCCCAAAACATCACTCCACCACCTCTTTGCTGACCAACCACCAGCCACCCAGAACTCCATCCATCTGGACCATCCAGTGTAGCACGGCATTCATCAGTGAATAAAACTGTTTGAAAATTGGTCTTCATGTATTTCCAAGCCCATTGCAAACGTTTCTCCTTGTGAGCATTGGTTAGGGGTGGCCGAAATACAGCTTTATGCACAACTGCAAGCCTCTGAAGGATCCTGCATCGAGAGGTTCTTGGGACTCCAGAGGCACCAGCAGCTTCAAATACCTATTTGCTGCTCAGCAGTGGCTTTTTAACAGCTGCTGTCTTAATTCGATGTATTTGCTTGACAAAAATCTTCCTCAGTGCACCTTTATCTGAACGAACCCGTCTGCGCTCTGACTCACACACATATCTTCTCACAGTACGATGATCTCTCTTAAGTTTTCGTGAAAATTATTTCCAGTGTTTTCATACTTTTTGCAAGGCATTACAATATTTCATTCTTTTCATCTGCAGAAAGATCTTTCTTTCTCCCCATATTGCATGAAACCTGTGACTTGCGTAATAATGTGGAACAACCGCCTTAAGTAGTTTCCCTTTAATTAGGCTCACCTGCCAAATAAATTATCAAACCTGTCTGAAATTGATGTCCGTGTTTTAAACAGACAGGAGAAACAACACAAGCAAAATGTTTCATTGAAAAACAAAAAAACAAAAGTTTATTTAACTGAAATCCTACTTGCATAATAATTTGGAACACAGTGTATAAGATCGAGTTATTTCTTTGAACAGTCAAGTATGAACAACTAAACGTATACTCACAGGTACCAGGCATGTTTCTGGATGGCCTCTAGCTGTAAGGGGTGAAAGGGCAGATGGGACCATTAGTTTCAACAGTCTGTTAACAGCCAGATGGCCACAGAGCTTTGCTGTGTAAACACTTCACACCAGATACCAGATGCACAAAAGATACTTCTTCACTTCTGAATATTGTATATCAAAATTACAATTTGCAACTTTAAAATGTTTATTTCTTTTGAGAATAGAATTCTGAACTCTGACATTCTGACTGTACTTTAATACAACAAACAAAAACAAATATATATATATATATATATAAAACCCTCACGCACACACTGATAATGCAATCAATGCCAGCAGTCCAATGAAGCTGCTCTCCTCTATCCCTTTATATTCAAATGGAAGGAAGAAGAGTTGATCAAATTCAGCACTGGTGTAAAACTGACTAAAATACCTTTCGGATACAGTGTGCATATGAGACTTGTATTAATTCCAGGTGTTTAGGCACCATTTAAACCCCCTGTGTATGAACCAGGTGTGAGCGCAGGCTCATACCGTGAGCCTCTTTTCAGGGTTGACCTCGATCATGCCCTTCAGCAGGGACTGGCAGTCCGGTGGGATGAAGTGGGGCATGTGGAACACCCCGCTCTTCACCTTCTCCAGGAGCTGCCGTAAATTGTCATGGTCAAAAGGCAGGGCACCCTGGGGGAGAAAAAGAGAGAGGGGAAAGGGAGGAGAAACCGATATTATAAAATAAACTTGAAAAATGGGGGAGGTTAGTCAGAACCTCAAACACGCAAGTATAACGTGAAAACAGGGGTAAAAGACTTACCACCAGTAGAGCAAAAAGAATGACCCCACAGCTCCAAACGTCTGCTCTCCGCCCGTCATATTTCTCCCCCTGCCAAAGACAGAATCCCCATGAACTCCCCACTGACTCTTTGAAAGCACAAATGAGCCACATGAATTAATTAAATTCACTGAGATAATTTCAGTTCATTTAAGGCTTATCTAAGACTATGTAACGTCCTTTAAAAGAAACCCATGTCAAAAGAAACACTGTAATCCATGATAATGTAATACTTTGTCTATCTCTGTCCAAAACACAGTCAAGCCATCTTTTCACTGATACAACTGGATAATGTTCTTGGATCCTGAGTGCTGACAAGAAACTAGATTAGCCTTCTTAAAAACAATTATTAAGACTTTTCAAATGATTTCTTACGACTTTGAAACAATCACTGATATCTTTGTGTTTAGCTCATTTAGATTTAGAAATTTGTATTTGGCTCTAAATTAATAATGTATTAACATCATCGTTATTTCCTGATTTATATTACAGATACCAACATTTGAGGAAGACACTGTGCAAGAGCGGAACACTTACTCGTATAACTTCAGGGCAAGCATAATGCGGTGATCTAAAATGAGAGACAAATGTGTTACAAGCAACATTACGAGCTACATTGATAGTAAAACTAAAGTATGTACACTGTGCACATCTATCACTGCTGATGTGATGTCTTTAGCCTCTGTGGCAACTACTCCACTCTCGATTATGTAATGTGCATAGATTTGCATTCCAAGTTCCTAAAATACATAATATGGCTCTTTTTTTGAATGTGTACGTGTTATTTTTAGACACACAGTCACAGAGTTGGTACTCACCCACAGCTGGTCTCTAACAGACTGTCTCCCACCTGTAGGGAGGCCATGCCAAAGTCAGCAATACGGATGTTGTTCTTTTCATCCAGGAGCAGGTTCTCAGGCTTCAGGTCTCTGTGACTGCACAAGCACAACAGATAAAAACAGATAATATGAGTCTTCTAGTGAAGATTACGGCATGTCAGCTTAGCTGAGATTGTGAGGGGTTGAAAAAGCGGCTTTAATATTGGTTCACGCTACAGAATCACAAGTTAGTTAATGCACATGTCACAAAAAGCCCATTTGTCTAAAAGAAATTTGAGGGAATGATAAGAATGATAAGTGCTTGCAAAGATCAAGTCAGTATATGATGTTATTGATTAAGTCAGTAGGAACCTCTGACTCTGGCCTTGATTCTATATCGTTTAAAGAGAGGGATAAGGATAAACAACAGTTGAGCTAAAAAGCTTTCATTTCTTCAGACCAAAGGCCTCCAAAGAGCTACGTGAGTTAGCAGAGGAACCCAAACCATCACTCTACATGTGAACCACTGCTCTATGCAAAAAACCAACCAGATGGAATGACTGTGGCAGAAATCCAGAGCAGAAATGATCTGCCTGAAGAACTTCCTGGCCTCTTTTGGAGTCAGCCGGCCCTTCTTCACCAGGTAGTCAAACAACTCTCCTCCTGACACATGCTCCAACACCAGGTACCTGTCGACATGGAGGGACAAGAGTGTGATTTAAAAGGAGAGGCGAAGGCAATAGATAAAAGAAAAACAATAAATGTAACCTCAGACACTCTTAAACTGTTGAAATCATCAATTTATGATGTTAGAGCTCAATAACCTTTTAATTTATCTTTTTCTAATGTACTCACTTTCAGCAGACCTGCCTGTTTAATCCAACAACTATTTTATAACAGTATTAAAGCTTTTCTGGGTATTTTGAGTACTTTTACTTAAGATAGATCAAAAACTTTTCAAAATACTTGTGGGAGATGAAGGAAAAGTGGGAATTAGAGTGATGAGAGCAGATTAATATTGTTCTTAGAGCAATATCCACACCCATCCCAATCCAAAGTTCAGTATTCAGCAACCCAAAAAAAAGGCATGCACTCTGCACTGAGCGCTACTGCGAACTCACAGATATTTGTTATTCTCGTAAACATCATGCAGCTTCAACACATGCGGATGCTCAATCAGTTTCAGAATGGCAATCTCCCTCTCAACCTGGTTAGAGAGAACAGACAGGAGGAAATTAAAGACACTCAAGCAGAGCACAAAAACAGAGGTGAATTAGTGAACTAATACCAAGGTTAAATACAGAGAATATGGAGCTGTTCGTGGACATCTTCTATACACAAAAGTAGCACCGTTATCGTCATCGTCAGGATCATACCTTCATCAGGACGGACTCAGACAGCTTCTCTCTGTTGACTATTTTGATCGCTACCTTCTGACCCGTAATACAGTGGACCCCGAGCTTGACCAGTCCTGGAAGGCAGAATGAAAAAGATGCAAAGAGGCAAAAATAAGGGACAGGCGAGCATGAAACATTAGAAACAGAGGCATCATTTAATTATACATAAATGAGCAATTTTAAATCCATTCTCTCATTTCAGGAAAGTTTGATAACATTTTTATTTGACGTACTCACCTGTCTGCCCCTTCCCCAGTGTTTTTTCCAGTCGGTAGGGCCCAACATATTGAGCTGACTGACTTAGAGACAGTTCCTTACTCATACTGCTCTTACTGGAGGCTTATACACTACTACTACTACTACTGCACTGTGGTTATTGCAAGTGATATTATACAGCTTGTACAGAAGTTACAGTGGGATACAAGATGGTGCTCAACTTAGGAGGAGGACTAGTTTTTATGTCAGTGATAACACTGCTACTCTGGAGTTACTGGGTGGACATGTAAAAAATGCACAAGTCAAACCGGTGCTGCTTTACAACATCTGGATGATAAATGAACATTCTTCACATAAACCTGGTTCATAAACATAGCTAATACACTTATATATATTTTTACCTTTATGTTCTGAAGCACGGTAAACATGTATGGGGTGGATATTTAACCAAACAGCTTGCTAGTGTGTAGATTAAAGCAGAGAAAATGAGATGACATTAAGTTCCTTGGCTGTTTTATGTGTTAAATACTGACCACCAGCCTAAAGATAAACATGACAATTTAGGAAAAACTGAAGAGTTTTACTTCTGTACATTAGCTCATCTGTGTAGCCTGCACCGGTTTACATGTATGACGTTAACTATGTATGGCGGTTATTAGCGTTATATAGCCTCAAAACTACCAAGTTTTCTCACGGCTGCTGCAAATGTTTTACGCCGTTTGCTGGTCGAGTCTACCAACAAAACGTCAAGCACGTCAAGTGGATGTCAGCACTGATATTTAAATCAATTTAAATGTCTCGGTCAGGCCTGTTTTACAGGTGCAACAACATGCTATTTTAGCCTCGCCGCCGCTCTCCCACACAGCAGCGAGGCTAGCTTTAGCTTCAACGCCTCGACCGACGGCCGTCTCGCTGGCGCCGCCTGTCAAAAAAACCGACACCTCCTGAAGTTTCTGGGCATCGCCAAACGGTAAGATTTATCACACGGCCGCCGCATCCTCACGATATCTCCCCGCAAAACAACCATCCTTAGCGTAGCGTAGTCCTCCCCCTCCCTGTCTCTCTCCCCGCCGCCTCTCTCCCTCCCTTACATCCCTGCAAGTAGCGGCTCACAGCATCTTCTCCTCCTCTCCTTTGGCGTGTCCTCCTCCCTCACCGCCGGATACACAGGTGAAAAAAAAAAAGCAGAGATATCCGCGGATGGAGCCGCTCTACGGCCGACTACAGCCTCGTCCGCCCGCTCGCCTCTGATGGCAGCTCACGCAGGGCTCAGGCCCCCTGTTTTATACTCCCTTCGGTTTTCTTGCCGTAAATCGATATTTTCTCTCTCCTCTTCCTTCCTTCGTCTCACTCGCATCAGCATCCGGGTCCCACTCTCTCTCCATCCTCTCTCCTCTCGCCTCTCCTCCCCCGCCCTCCTCCTCCTCCTCCTCCTCCTCCTCCTGCTCCTGATCATCTTCCTCTAAATACGCGCATCCCTGCATCATTCACCCCGGCCCCGGCCGCACCGTGGGCCCCCGGAGCTGCTGCTGCTCTCCCATCACTCTTCACCGCGACAGACATTGGTAAACACCGCCGGAGGGGAGGCTGGCTGTGAGGGGGGTGATGGGGAGCTCCGGCCCGGTCATGGCCTCTCACAATCCCCGCTGTCCCACAGGTGCTGCTCTCTTCTCAGTGATGTGTCAAATTTGAGGTGTAGCATCATAAACTGTATCAGGTGAGAATTTAGTGGCATCAAGCTGTGGAGGAAGCATTGGCGTCTTTTAATGAAGAGCCATGCTTTATTCTGCATTACCAATAGTTACCAATAGTAAAGTAGGCTAACTAGTAATTGTACTCATATATTTTACTTAAATCTTCTAGTATTTCTACTTTATTAAAGTATTTTAATTTTTTAAATGAGCTCTACATCGACCAACATTAAAACATTGCTTAATGCATTTTCAATAATGAAACAGTGACAAAATATTTGATCAGCTCTGAAAGGGACCTTTATGCATAATGGAGTTTTATTTTTAATTGTTAAAGAATATTTTCCTTGTAACATTTATCTTCTTATTTTTATGAATCTAAGTTTGCATTGTATTATTACTGATTTTACCCCTGCTACTTCTTTTACACCTGTCTGTTAGAAGTAAAAGTAAGATGTGCAATTAGCAGCAAAATGTGCAAATGTATCAAAAAATAAAGTGCTTGGATTGTTCTTATTAATCATTCAAAACCGTTTAGTGTGGCAGGGTGAAGCTCAATATTTTTTGTACTAAGATAACTTTTATCTATAAAAATGTTTTATAAAATGATCATGTCTTTTGTGCTCTATGTAGAATGTTAATGTTGAAAGTACCTTTTAATAGCTGTCAAATACATTTAGTCCAGTAAAAATGGAACTATTTCGCCCTGGAGTAGAAGTATAAAGTAGAGAAAAATGGAAATAAGTGGAAATGGGCCTATTAGTTTACTTGAACACATTATCGTAGTGGTTCATATCAAAAGCACATATTTTCACCTTCTACATAAATCATCAGCTCTGTTTTACGTAACATCATTACAGATTGGTATTTTTGTAAATTAACTACCAAATTCCCAAGAGACACGACACCACATAACATAACAGTCCTGGAAAGTGTCACAGACCAGGGTTTATTGCTTTTTATCAACAATTATTAAATTGTGAAAAATCCTGAACAGTAGCACAGACTATGGGACATTTAAACCTCACTGAAACAAAAATAATTTCTGATGAGAACTCCTCCTTAAAGAAAGGTGACCTATCACACGTCTTCATCTAAAGAGCAAACTCAAAAGACTAAAAAGTGTTGGGTGCTGAATGAATGAATTAAAATGAATCACACAGATGACAGGTTTATATAAAAAAAAAGGGGGGGGGGGGGGGGGTAAGTGGGACATTTTAATGTATCATCTGTAAAGTGCCTTGAAAAATCTCAAAAATCTCAATTTGAAATGTCGTGTGTGGGCGGATAATTCCCCAAAGCCCATCTTCATCTGCGCCTAGCTGGTTTATTTGCACGGAGCCAGAAGGATTTGTCTCCAAACATGGAGCAGAAATAGAACGGGAAAGATACTCATACTAGTATTTTCTGGTTCTCTGGCCTTTTGAGATCGAAATATTTCAGTGCAATGAAAATAAGTAGGCCTACATCAGTGACACACCTCACAGGAGACAATACCTTAATTAATGAAAGATAACAGACAGGTCTAGACTGAGAAAAAAAAATGCAGCTTTGTTTGGTGATAGAGGAAACAAGGGAGCCCAGGAAGCAAACCAGGGGGAAGGAAAAGTAGGACAAAACTTCTCAGTCTGCAGCTGTGAGGCTTTGAGGACAGAATGAAGTTTGCCTTCTCCATAAACCTGCAAAGATACTGTACACCTCTGTTTAATGTCACAGCCGAATGCCTGACGATTAGTGCTACTGAGGACAAAGGAATTCTGGACAAACTTCTCCTCCACGTCCTTCCTCTAGTGCAACCTTTGTGCATTCCCACAATCACCACACCCGTTGCTAGAGCTCAGACTGGAAAAGTGACATTACACTGCTGAGTGCAAGTACTAATGTGAGGATTAAGCAGAGATTAACAAGCTCTTTTTAATTCCATTAAGAGCAACTGCTCCGTGCAGAGGCCTGTGCTCGGCCAGTGGAGAAGCTCCAGCAGCCAGTACATGTAATAACTTAAGGACATAACAAAAACTGGTGACATACTAACATCTGATATCACCAAAGAAAAACAATGAAGGCATTATATTCATTGTATTTTGTATTAATGTGCATGTAGATTGTACAGCGGATACATAATCAGTGATATAGTGTACTATGGTCAATAAATTCCAAAAGAAGTTTCACATTGACAGAAGTACACAGTATTCACATTCACATCACTATCATCACCCCCTCTTCGGCTGTTCAGATGGTTCGGTCCAGCGCAATAAGCGAGGAAGGGAATGCTGGGAAAGTGCAGGACTTTGATAAAGTGAAGCTGTGATTACAAAAACATCAGAGAAAAGATATGAGACTGCAACATCACAGGCAGAGAATGTGACAAAATATGTGATTCGAGTCATCTGAACACAACACAATACAATTAGGCATCAAAGGCATATTCACCCTACAACAGACACTCTGTGGTTTCTATCAATCAGATAAAATAAAACATGGATGCTTCACGTGTTACAGCTTGAAATAAATTTGACACATAGGTCAGCAACTTATAGTGTATTTTGTAAATAGATCTGCTTACTCATGATTTTCGAATTGCCTTTTCAGAACATCCATTTGTCATTTGAATATCCCACTTCCTCTCTTAGTTTCGGTTTTCTGTTATGGCCTGATTTGTCTGAATTGTGAAACACTTGTTTATTTTCTATTCTCTCATTTCATTTTCGTCTAATTCTGGATAAAATTATCCTCCATGAGCTTCAGCGGTTATCTCCAATATAATAATAATAATAATAATATGACTTGGAGTGACTGCCTGATTAGCACTGATTACCCGTGTTAGACCACAGGACTTGTGTTCTATGGTTGGTTTTGAGCCTCGATTCAAGAAAACATTCAAAGACAATAGTTTGTATTCATTTGTGTGAACTTACATTTTATTAAGATGTATTTCCTTATGTATTATGATCCCTCAGACAGGGTTTTTATACAGGCCTGGAAGGCATCTATCAGATCTTTACAGCCCTCCGCTCCTTTCTCTCTGACACTGAAACACAAAGCCAGATTTACAGAACAGTCTTACCACTCTCCACGCAAGGAACAGGGTAATTCTCTTTGGCGTATGAAAGGGTTTCACTTAAAATTGTACAAATTGCATGACGTAAATGTGGAGACATGTAAAATAAGTGAACATATCAGGAGTTATAGCACCTGAAGCTGTGTGGAGGACATAAGGAACATCTCTACAGTCCATCGCTCTTTAGTTCCCTCTGTAGTCCACATGTGCATCAAAGGGATTATCACAGTGTAGCCTGATAATAAAGCACCACAGCTGTATTTATGTACATTTGGTGAAGTACTAGAGCAAGAGTGAGTAATCTGTACTGCAGCTCCACTGACACTAATCACTGCTGCACGTGGACACAAAAGTCTGTCACGTCTCGCATGTAACATGAACCAACAGGCAGGAATGAGCTGGTCCGCTGCAATAGGTCATACATGTGGAAGCCTATTTTAAACCTGAGGTCTATTTCTGCTTCTCCAGACATTTTTATTACTGTAAGGGCCCTCTGTAAATGTCATCACACTGAGTCCTATGATGTAGAGCGGATTTAGTGGAAATTGTGAACAAGTATTCTACATGAACTCCAATTAGACTTAATGATCACCCCCACAGGCGCTCCTACAAGTCGAGCCCAGATGAGAAGTTAACATGAATACACTGGATGCCATGCGAAGAACTCAATAAGCAGTGACTGTGAATGGCCAAAAGGATGAAATGGAAAGTGATCGGTATTTAGCTGGAACCCAAACACAGTTAATGAATCTTCCTTGAGGGCAAAAAAGTTACACAATGACTCACTTACGCTCACTAAAAGACTGTCACACTGGCTGGGGAAAATGTAATGATCTGTTTTAGAGTTTTGAATGTATGTTTAATTGCTTAAACACCACTTTCAGCATCTATAAATCTACGCCATGTCTGTCCAAACTCACCATTTGTCAACATCCTCCTTGATAACCTGGCACGGGGCTGGCGCAGCTTCGTTAGAGCCTGGCATTCTGGCTGAAGAGAGCTGGAGTTAGTGGAGGTGCACTGCTGTACGAGCTGCAGTCAAGTATGGTTAGAGATTAGTTACAGAGATGGAGGGAAAGACAGTAAGGGAGGGAGGAGGGGGGATGAGGCATGGCAGTGACCGAGTGTGATGAGCTTCAAAGAGGGAATCTGATGGAACCCTAAGTTTGGTTTGAAATTCTTACTTTAATTTCCAGCCCTTCTGTTGTTCTTATCTTTGTCTCTGATATTCTCTCCCATTCCTATCTATTCATGTACATCAACATATGTCATTTAGGTATTCTTAAATTCTTTAATTCCTCCTTCATTGTTTTACAGTCTTTCTAATGAATATGCAGATAGCTGACCTTTTGAGTCAAGCATTATGCATTACAAAGGCCTCATAATGCATCTAAAGTACTCACTACAGGGGAGGGACTTTTCCTGAAAAGAGGTTGGGGAGCCTGACTTTGTTTTACACCACTGGCTGGCTTAAGAGGATGAGCTGAGAGTTGTAGCATTTGTTTAACCAATAAAATGTTGACTTAGCGTTGAGCGTGCCGCTAGGAATAATGCAACTAATAGTCTGAAAATAATCCAGAATTTTCAGGCTTTCAAAGATAAAAATAAAAGCAGATGTAGGTAGTAGCATTAGCGAGGTTAATCCCTACAGGAACACACATTCATTTCTTATTCTGAGCATCTAACTCATCCCGTCCTGACTGCGTAGCTGCATTCATCTGCACGGCACATGTCCGAGAAACATACTGTTATTGAGCACTTTTAGGTTTAATAAACGCTGAGTAACTGTTTGTCCCACAGTCAGAGGTTTTTTATGAGACATCTGCTGGCTCATTTACATCCATAAAGCTTCATAGTGAGGACGACATTCATGCAGTTGAAGGGTTTTCTAGGAATATGCAAGCAATTTTCTTCTCTTTTAACAATGGTGTCTGGATGTTGATGTGAAGCACCTTTTCCTAATACTGGATGGGTGGAAAGAATAGCAATATATAAAAAAAAAAACAATAACCAGTTACCTCCATCAGAATTAATACCAACAGTTGAGAAAGGCAACAATAAATGTCAAGAAGCACTTGCTCCTGAAACAAAATAAAACATTGTTAATTTAAGGAAAATTAAATATTGAAATATTTTGTACATTTGAGACTAACAGAATAAATGACAGCAAATCAGAATAATGACCATAAATTTTACATTCTAGTTCATGATTATATTTTATATTCAAACTACAGTAAAGCTAAATGACCCACTGAGGTGTTTCTGTGTTTCTGTAGAGATTACATTAATCCTGTCCAACAGTGAAATAAGTGAAATCTTAGTTTGTAGAGTTTATTAATATTTATGAAGCCTCAATGTCTCAGGATAATCAATGTACTCCACAATTTTGTTTTTACCAAATATATAATAATAAGGTAAATGTTACAGATACCCTGGGGCCTGGGTGGAGGGTTTGTCTGAATCAGCAAAATATTATTTACCACTGCATCACTTTACTCTCTGCAATTACAGCTCATTAAATAAAGACACAGGGAGAAGAATGACTGACCAAGAGATGCTAAAGTCACAAGTCTTTTGAACAATTATTCGTCAGCACAATACTGTAGGTACCGGCACCATGTGTCCCCTGTGTGTGTTATAGATAATGTAGGACAAAACATGGCATGACAAAACACAGGAGGTTTGTTTTCTCCCATGTTTTGCACCCATGACACATTTCCTCAAAAAGTACAAAAGCATAAATGGACACCGTTAAATATTTAAAGTTATATGATTCAATTTGACCACCAGAGGGCAACAAACACTGATACACACACACACACGATGATGGATTTCAGGAACAGATAGGCCTCCAGGGTGTGTGCATCATTATCACATGTAAACAAAAGGGATCACATTCACACTCAGCAATATTAGCTAGTTTAGATGCCTGTTCGTGTGTTGTAACACTTCTCTTAAAGCTCATCTCGCTTAATGTCTGCATTTGGAAATAGTGGCTGATTAATATGATGGTCAAGCCAACAAGAGTGCATCAGAAAATCCGGGTCAAAACACAAAAGATATGAAATATGAGCAGGAGCAAAACATCTCTCTGTGTCTGTGATCAGTGATTCCTCCTCCTTTAACCACCATAAAATCCAGCGTGCCATCTGCTGGCGAACAAGTCCAGTGCACATGGAGTCTGGCAGACAGGTTGTCCAAATCTAAAATTAGAAGGAAGAAAAGGCCTAAAACAGGTCATGGTTTCTTTAAGGAATTTGGCATATCTAAAGGCAGAAAATACCCCACATTGGCACGCTGATTATAGGCAGCCTATTTAATTAATTGAGCATCTGACTGGAGGCAGGGAATGGCACTGTCTCCCAAACAGGCTGCACAATTTGGATGTGAATGTGCAGAGCGACTGCTGCTTGCTGGAGGCCTACATAAATCTGGTTATCACTGGAAATATTTTTTTGCACCCGAACGCGTCGCAGCCAATCGCTGCGTTCAAGTGCAAACAGCTGACTGTTTTTTTTTTCTCTCTCTCGTAAAAAATGTTGTTTAAATTAATAATCAGCCTGTGAATAAGATGAAAATCTGGGAAAGGATGCAGGGCTGGTTGGCAGACAGGGCCGAGTGAATGGAGGTCACCGCAGACACTGTGTGAGTCTCGGCGGTGAGACAGAGAGGGGGAGAGGGAGGACGGACAGCGGCCAGCCGCCTTCAAAAATGGCGTCTCCGGAGGAAAATGAGTAAAAAAATATTAAAACGCGGCCTGCTTTCTGCACACTTCCTCGTTCGGTATTGATGTTTTTGCACGCCCTGGTTGCGTTTCTGGTTTGCGGGCAAACTTATCGTCGCTTTAACTCGAAAGGCCAAAGAAAGTAGGAAAGACGAGGAGCGAGTGTTTGGGGGAAATAAAGGCAGTCCTGTTTTATTTTGATGCGTCGTTACTGACAGCTAGCATCTGCTGCTAGCCCACAGCTCTGCTCCGGAGGGGGGTGGGATCGATTTGCATGCAAAGAGAGAGAGCGAGAGAGGGAGAGGGAAAAAAAAAAAGACTTTGAAACAGGGGATTTCTTTGCTCGTATGTGGGGAATGGTTGCTACCAACGTGGCCCGTCGATTGCGATCTTTTTCTGGTGCTAGCAGCGTAGCAAAGACTAGCCTGAAGAAAGGGGAGGAGAGACGGTGAGAAAGGACGCATTCAAATCAAATGTTTATCAGCAATTCTCCCATCACCGGCCGAAACCGCGGCATCTTCATCATGTTCGCGACTGATTTTGCACTAAATCTGCAATCGTGGAAATGATAAACGTGAAAGGCGTCGGAAAAGGAGAAAGACTGGCTTTTTTTGGAGGTGGTTGGATTGTAACCCCGTAGACCCCCCTCTTTTTTCATCCAGCTTTCTCCTCCTCCCCTCCATTTCTCTTTCAATATGCTGTTTTCCACTCCTGAGGACTTGCTTATGAAACCGGGGAAAATAGCCTGAAACGGAGAACGGGAAAGACTGGATTTTTTTTCCGTGATCTGCCCTGCGACGGTCTCGTTGCTTTCGTCCTCATCGGACACATTGTACGCCACATAAATGGATAGAAATTACCCGGGAACAGGATTTGGTGATTTGGGCGCAGGAGCAGGATGGAGTTACGAGAGATCGGCAAAAGCAAGGTATGCATCGGATTCAGACAATGTGCATGCATCACTGGTACTTTGCAGGGCACGGTGTGGCCCATGTAAACAAATTGTCGCCATTGGGTTCACATATAGTGCCATGCCTTGCCATTATGTGTAGTGCATTGTCATCCGAACAGTTGCATAGTAATAATATTATAAACAGGAATGGAGCGGTGTGCGTGTCGTGGGGGTGGGCGGGGTGGAGAAAGGGAAAAGGTTGGGGATATGATTTGTGTGATTGACAGACGTGGTTTTAGGTGGACCTGGCGGGTTGGAGGTGGGGGTATGTCTGAAGCATCCATAGGAATTATTGTTCCCAGTGTGCAGGCCTGGACACGGACCCCGATAGATAAATTCAGAGGATTGATAGGCAAATGCGAAGAGTGCAGACGCAGCAAAGCCCCTCACTCACAGCAGCCCCCCTGTCAGACATCAACAAGAAGAACTGATGCATATTAACCGGGAGGATGCATTTAATGAAACATTTATTAATCTGATGCGTTGTGATTAAAACAGGACATAAAAAAGCCGGAGGTGACGGCGGTGCCACACTCTCACCATCGAGATTTCTAATGCATTTTGCCCAAAAGCGTGATCTAGATAATTGGTGGTGGCTTTTTTTTTTTTTTTTTTTTAATGGTTTATGCTAATTTGAGTTATTACAATGTGGAGCCTCCCCACTGCATTAAACTTGCAATATGCTGTTTGTCTAAAGATGAAAAATAAAGCCAAGATGAAATCACAAGATGATGAAAATCGCCTGGACTGTGCAGGATGCCTCTGTCTTCTAGCTCTTCGTTAGCCTGCATGCTAGCGTTATGTTGCATGGAAGTCCTTTGAGGCCTGTGCAAGCAAGCATCACTGCCTTTTTTATTTAGCAGCACATGTTTGAGATATTTTGACCCAGAGTGTTGCTCACTGATCATAGTCGATAGCCACTATGGCCCCATGGGTAGTGATATTTGGCTAAACAAACCTGGCTAGTTGCTGGTGTTTAGCATGCATTTGCGTCGTCTCGCACTCCGCTACATCAACATAATCAATGGCTGCAGACAGATTCATCGTTGAGGTTTGGCGTGAATAGAGGAAAGTGTATATTTCATGCGGTCTAAATCTGCACATCGGTTTCCCATGGTTTATTTACACGTTTAAAGACTGGCCTCCAGTTTGGGCCTAGTCTCTGCATTTCTACCACAGCTGCTGTGCACTGCTTGCTAGGCGGTGCTACTGCTAGCAGCATGAATGCTAGCATGTTACATGGCCAGGCAGCCAGGCAGCCACGCATTTTGATGCGTCTCTGCTAAAGCCAAGTTCTTTTAACTAGCAAATCCTCAGCACTGGAATGAGTTTGTACATTTCTAAATTATGTAGTGTTTGTTGTGGCGCTATTATGATAATTGCAAATTAACTCTCCCATAAATTTTGCATGACACTCTTGACAGATTTGCATCTGCTGTAATACACTTTGGTGTCATGCCCAACTTTGAAATTCTGTCATTATTGATTTAGATCGTTAACATTTTACTCCCCCTCAGTCTTAACTCAATGCACACCCTCAGATACAAAGCAGACTCATTAAGGATTTTTGTTTTTGCACACCGTTGAGAAGTTGCATGCAGAGACTAAACTAATGAACAGCCTTGAGTTCACATCTCATGTGTGGATTGTTAACTGAAGAGCAGTTTATTTTCATGCCAGGTTTTATAAATGACTTGAGCCTAGACAGTTCTCCAGGGACACATTTTGGGAACAGATTAGGTTTATGTAAATGTGCTCTGAAATTATTGACACTTCACAATCCCCCACTCCCCTTCCTTCCATAGTCTTGTATACGGGAGTTCCAGATCATCCCACCCTGAGTCTGAGCTCCTTCACCGACAAGCCTACGCCACCCCACACCCTCTGCAGGGCTATGCCACCAATCACCACCCAGGGAGCTCTGGCCAAGGCGGGGCTTGGGGAGCAGCTGGACGGAGTTTGGGTGAGATAAATGTCATACCTTCCATGTCACGACCATAAGGGGCCCCGGCAATGAATTATTATGTCTCTCCTTGCAGGCCCTGGTAGATTATTGTCATTGAAAAACGTGCACATTATAGCTCAATTAAGTTGAAGCCCTAGCTGTTCAACCTGATTTCAGGAAAAAAGCCTACAGTCACAGCTTTCATTCACATAAACCGATATTGTAAGAGTTGTTTTCAGCAACGGAGCTTGACGTATTTACAGTTACGTTAAAGAAATTCTGATTATTGGTATTTGTGACAGTAGGCTTGCTAAATAAACTTTGATTTCTAAAGAATATTTAATCCACATTCTAAAATAATTTCTTTAGTATTTTTCTTATGTATTAAGGTTTCATCTATATATCTGCAATTATCTGTTAAAATTTGCATTCTTAATCAATTAATCATTTTTTCTGGTTCTGTCTTCCCTTTCCAAAGGTCTGTCGGGGCTCTTTGACACTGGCCTGCACCATGCCAGCCCCTCTGCTCCCGATGCCTCCGTCATGAATCTGATCTCAGCCCTGGAGTCCCGGGGACCCCAGCCTCCGCCCTCTGCTTCCTCTCTTCTCTCCCAGTTCCGCACGCCATCCTGGCAGACAGGTGGGGTTGTGTTAGATCTTCCCTAATGTGTTGACATTCAAACAGACCCCACAGTCAATATGACATTTAAAGACCCTCTCGATGCCTAGCTGCATCATTATTCTGATGGTGTTGCTATTTGAGCATTTTCGTATGAAGTTCAAGCACTTTACTGTATTTAACTGTGTGTAATTAAGTGTTATTCTTAAATGCATTTTAAATGCTTGCTTCTATAATGATTTAAACAATGGCTTGATGGATATTGAGTAATTTTGTAATGTGTCTTTTTTTTCCCTAACAGCGATGCACACGTCTGCTCCTCCTGAACTATTCATCTCTGGAGCCCTTCCTGGCTCTGGTTCCTTCCCCTCCTCTTCAGCTCTCTCAGCCTATCAGCATCCAGCATCCTTCTCCAGCCGCTCTTTCCCTGCTGCCTCCCTTTCCCTCCAGGACACGCCCACGTTTAGTCCCACATCCAATGGCCTGCTCTCACCACATGACCCCCTACTACACATCAAGGCCCCCTCCCAGTCTAGCCTGGGTTTTGATAGACTCTTGTCCTCGCAGGGTGCTGCTGCAGCAGCCTATAGGGGCAGCCAGGATCCCACGAGTGCCACATCAGCCCAGGCGACCTCTGCCAGGCACCTGCAGTCACACCAGTTCAACCTGCTGTCATCACAGCTCCAGGACCAGTCATCCCAGCTGTACAATGCATCAGTCTTTTCCTCAGCTCAGCCCCAGCCTCAGTCCCAGTCCCAGTCCAATTCGGCTCAGGAACGAGCAGTACCCCGGCAGGACAGCGTTATAAAGCACTACCAGCGGCCCACGCCAACTCAGTCACAGCTCTCATCCTCTGCTGCCCACTCCCTTCAGCACTACCTCAGCTGTGGAGGGGCGGGCTACCAGCAGATTGCAACCCACCACAGGCATGCTGGACTTTCTTGCAGCCCACTGGGCGACCAGAGCCCCTCATCTGACCACAAGCCCACCTCGCGCACTGAGCAGTATCGGCCAATCATCCAGCCTCCCTATTCCTCTTCCTCCTCCTCCTCCTCTTCTTCCTCAGCTGGGAAAGGTACCAAAAGCAGCTCCAGCAGTGGCTATTCTTCTGCCAGTTCAGCATCATCCTCAAGAACTCCCCACACACCCCCCTCTGCTTCCTCCACGTCCTCTTCCTCCTCCTCCTCTTCTGCCACCTCTGGGGCTCATCCTTCCAACTCAATCCCGACTTCCAGCTCCAGCGCAGCCCCCTCTAGGCAACAGCCACCCCCTCAGCCAGCTCCTCCTCCCCCGGCCCCTCAGCAGCAGCAGCCCCCTGCCACTTCCACCTCAGCGCCCCAGTCTCTCCCCAAATCCTGCCTCTCAGGCTATGGCTCTCCTGTGCCACCAGTGAAGACCCCCACCTCTGGTCTTACGGGTCAGACCCCACCCCAGCAGCAGACACAGTCATATTCCCCTAATCAGCCTCCGACTTCCCACCTGGCTCAGTCTTACGGAGGCTTCAGTTCACCGCAAGCCCAAGACCTGAGCTCAGGTACAGGTGGGAAAGGCTACGGTAGTTTAGGAGGGCGAAGCCAGTCGTACTCTACTGATATATATGGAGCTGACTCTGCTTATGGATCACTTCCATCCTCTCTGGGTGGAGCTGGAAGCCCGTCATTAGGCTACGGAGCCCCCGGTCATTCCCCTGCCCTTTTAAGGTCAAGTGGCTCATCAGGTAGTGGAGCATCTGTGGGAGGAAGCAGTAGTGGCACAGGGAGCGGGAACTCTGGGTCAGGAGGAGGAGCGGGAAATAGCATGACCAATGAGAGAGGTGGAGGTGCTAGTGGTGGAGGGTCGTACCATATTCCAGACTCTAGCCCCTCTCCGTCAGGCAACTCAGGTATCATCCGTCCAGGGTTGCACTCCCCAGTGCCGACCTGCCCGACACAATCTCCAGGAGGCACTGGTTCTAATAAATACATTTCCTCAGTTCTCTCCCCCACCTTCCTAGCTTCCCCACAGGGCTATCCCGATACCAGAGGCCCCAGCTCCCAGCCTCAGTCCTATCATTCCACCTCCTCCAAAACAAAGCCGGACACCTCCATGCTAGGAGTGGGCTCTCAGAGATCCCAAGACGAAGTAGATGACGACGATGAGTTCTTGATCCAGCACCTGCTGCAAGCCCAAGCAAGTCCCACTCCCCAGGCTGCTCATCACCATTCTCAACAACAACCCCAACAGACATCCCAACAAACACAGCCTCAGCCCCAGTCAGTGCCCCCAACCACTGATTCAAGCAAAGGGCTGAGCTATGACATGGGTAAGACCTCTGAGGAGAGGTACCACCCTCAGAGTGTCATACGTACCCACAGCGCCACATCCAATGCTGGAGTAGGTAATGCAGGGTCTGCAGGTTCTATCTCAGGACTGGAAAATCAGCTGGAGATGTCATTGAAGAAACAACAGCAACAGCATCAACAACACCATCATCAACAGCAACAACAGCAGCAAAGGAACGAGAGGTCTGTCGGAAGCAGCAGGAGCAGTGGAGGGAGGGGCAGCGCTGAACAAGTGCACTCCCACCTCCATCACCATGACAACCTGGGCTCTGTAGTCCACTATGGGCGGGGTGACCCATACTCCCTTGCTCCCCAGCACTCCTCACATAGTCAGCACGTTTCCTCACACTCACAAATGCCGTCCCACACCCAAATGGAGCTCCAAAAGAAGCCACAGGAGCGCGCGGAAATCCCTTACCCTCGGAAGACCCCGGAAGTCCAGCAACAGCATTCCCAGTCTCAAGCTGCTGCCTCCCTCATGGACTCTCCCACTGATCAGTCCCGTCAGCCGCCACACCTGCTCCAATCCGTGCTGTCCCACACCACCCGCAACAAACTGGAGCCCCATCAACAACATCAACAACAGCACCACAAAATGGACTCTCATCGGCAACACCAACCGCATCGGCAGCACCCAAAAATGGACTCCCACCCTCAGCATCAACAGCACCAGAAGATGGATTCCCATCAGCATCAGCAGCACCACAAAATTGATTCTCATCCCCAACAGCAGCACTCTATTAGCCAACAGCAAGCTGTAATGGAAGGTGCCGGTGGGACACTTGGCTCAAGTAAACATCAGGCTCAGCCTCAGTCCCAAACCACCCAGCTCCAGCTACAACTCCAGTCCCAGGCTTTGGAGGTGGCAGCGGCTCACTACAACCACGGCCCCCCTACACATCAGCACGAGCAGAGCCAGGTCAAACAAAGCTCAGTGGTGGCTTCCTTGGACATGCTGGAGCGATCCCTTTCTCAGACCTCCAGCGCAGACGTAGCTGTGGCAGAGGACAGACGCGGTGGAGCGGGCAGCGGCGGGAGGAGTGGAGGAAGCAGTGAGCGCCACAGACAACAGGAGCAGCAGCAGAGGCAGCACCCATCCCACCACCATTCCCAGCAACACTCAGCCTCTGAACTCCACTCCTTCCTCTCTGAGCCCGATATTGGCCTGTCCACACCATCTCACATGCACCATCTTTCACAGCACCACCCCCAGCAGCAGCAACAGCAGCAGCACCCCAGCTCTCAACACCAACAAACCCACTCTCACCACCCACACTCCCAACCCCACCCTCAGCAGCAGACCCCACACCCTCACCACATACCCCCGCAATCTGCCTCAGCCCACTCCCAGCCACAACCTGACCCACAGCAGCCACTCTCATCCCAGCTCACCCCTCAGCAGAGCCAGATGGACCAGCAGCGTTCAGAGCAGCACCAGTTTGACACGGTCAGCCCAGTAGAGAAAGCAGACCAGAATCAACAAAGTAACCGTTTTGTACCCTTAACTTCCATCTGCTTCCCAGACTCCCTCCTTCAGGATGAGGACCGCTCCTTTTTCCCAGGAATGGAAGACATGTTTTGTCCAGAGGACTACAAGTCGAGCTGTGCTGGAGGTGCGGGACCAGGGCAAGAGGAGATGAATGAGAGCCACACTGGGCAAGAGGGAATGGATTCCATGAAAGCAGGACAGAGTGCAGGGGGAGCAGGGGGAAGCAGCGGAGCTAGTTATGACATAATGGGTCACCACGGTGGAGATCAGGGTTATGAGCCATACTGTCATGGCCTGGAAGAACCCAGCAACAACACCATGACACTGGATCTAGACTCCCTTAAAACCCATGAACTCCCTTCCACTGTCAACACAGAGCAGCTCGGACTGATACAGTCCCAGGCCCCAGCTATGGGTATGGGCTCCAATACTGCTGGTCCTAACAACCCTGGAGCTAAAATGTCCTCTGGGCCTGGAGGAAATAACACAGGAGCTGGTTCTGGAGGCCTCCAATCTCCCATTTTCTGCTCATCTCGTCCCAAGAAGCTCCTCAAGTCCAGCTCTTTCCACCTGTTAAAGGAACGCCGGGACCCCAACACACTGCCCAAGAAAAGTTACGCTCAAGAATATGAGTTTGAAGATGATGAGGATAAAGCCGACCAGCCGGCTGACATCCGGTTGAACAGCCGGAGGCTCCCAGACCTATTGCCAGACTTGGTGTCGAGCTGCAGAAAGGGAGGAGGAGGAAGTGGGTCTCTCAGCCCTTTAATGGGTGACATTGATTTCTATCACTCCTCTGGCTACTCCTCTATGGCTTCACACGCTCTGCTGCCGCAGGATGGACCCAAGAAAAGGGGCCGAAAGCCCTCTAGACCCAAGAGAGAGGGCCCCCCCAGGCCAAGAGGCAGGCCTCGCATCCGCCCGATGCCTGAGCCCTACACTCCACGAGGGATGATGGGGGAGATGGGTGGAGCGGCAGTCGGAGGGGGGTTCAATGTGGAGGGACGAGGTAGGGGTAGGGGCCGTGGAAGCCGAGGTAGAGGAGGAAGGAGGGAGGATATGTACATAGAAATGAGTGGGAAGGAGCCGGATCAGATGCACCACCATCATCTCCATCAGCAGCAGCCACAACAGCTCCATCACCAGCCTCAACAGCAGCTACACGAGCCCATTCCACCTCTGAAGGTCAGTGGCATTCGGTCTAAAAAAAAAAAATTAAGCACAGATGAATCGCTACACTAGTTATTGCAACTACGTGGAAGGGAGAGCCAACCAATATTTAGTTGTTTCTTGTACCTATGCATGGCTGCTACTAGGATCTTTATCTCTGTTTTTCTCTTACTGTACTTTCTCTTTTTTTTTTTTTTATTTTCAGGTTAGTCGTGTTTAGAGTTAGGCTCAGTCAGCCTGTTTATATTGTTATACTGTTATTAGCTAATAGCTAATAATTTAAATGAAGCTTTCTGTACTGGTTATTGTAATATACACATCTTTATATACAGGCAAATATACATTAAATCTTACTGTTTTCATTCTTCTGTTTTAGATCAAGTTACCAATTGGTACCCTGTCCTCCTCCGATGCCTTGCTGAGGACAGACTCTTTGTCTGGCACGGACCCTGCTCTGTCGGACGGCTCAGTGGGCTCCGCTCCCTCACTCGGTTTGAGTCCTGGACCTCCATGCAGCACCGAAAGCAACAGAAGTCAGGACAAGAACAAGCAGAAAGGCCAGATGATGAGTGAAGGAGTGGATGAAGAGGGGCTGGAGGACAGGGTAAGAGCCGTAGGATTGTAACCTTTCTATTTTAAGTCCTGCTAAAAAGTTGAGCAAAGCTAAATTTAAACTAATTTTAATTCAAGTTCACTGCATGACAGTTAAGGAGTTTGCTGCATTCATGGTGGTGCATGCCCTGCGCTAAAGTCTCTCTCTTTTGTATTACTTTCAGGGTGATGAGAAGGACTCTGAGTCGAAGGCTGGCTTTGTTGCTTCATTCTTGGACTTCCTCAAGACGGGGAAGAGACCTCCAGGCTTGGACATCTCACCAGGAATGGAACATGACAATGGTGAAACCTCACCCTGTAAATCAGGGGGTCTTCGCCCACTGTCTCCCGCACCACCTCCCCCGCCGCCACCACCTCCATTCGGCGACAGTGAAGGAAATGGGGGTCTGGCTCTGGGCAACTGCCCCAGCCCCAAGCGCCTGGACGATGAGCTGAAGAGGAACCTGGAGACCTTGCCTTCGTTCTCCTCTGATGAGGAGGACTCGGTTGGAAAGAACCAGGACCTCCAGAAGAGCATCTCCTCAGCTATTTCTGCTCTGTATGACACTCCTCAGCTAACCTCTAACATCCAGCCCCCACTGCCCCCACCACCTCCCCAGTCTCAGCCTCAGTCCACTCAGTCCCCACTTACTCCCACACTGCAGCCACCCACGCTTAGCCCACAGCCTACCATGCATACCCCTCAGGCCCTGCCTCAGTCCAATGAACCTGACATCCTCCAGCCAGAGGATGGAGACATGGACGAGAACAAAGAGGAAGAGATTGAGGAGGAGGAGAGGAGCACAGGAGGGGATGGAGAGAGCGATATGATGGAGGAGAGAGAACCACAGCTGGAAACCCTGGGTGCACCCAATCTCGATGGTAAACCTTGGAGCTTTTTATTCATCTCATGTTTGATTTATACAGCAACAGTTCAGCCGAAAAACAAAATATTTTCTGAAAAATCACTGTGCAAGATATTTAGTCTAATAAAATATCCCATCATGTTTTTGTTTTAAAAAAAAAAAAATCAATTCTTGTGGCTGTTTTGACTATGTGGTAAACTTATCTGTAAAATTGACCATAACCTAAATCTTGCTCCTCTTTCCTCCCAGCGCCCCTCCCGGAGATTCCTCCAGCGCCTGCAACTCCTGAACCTCCCTCTGTCCCTACATCTCCTACCTCATCCTCCTCTCCCTCTCACTCCCCCCTACCTCCCCTCTCGCTCCCCTCACCACCACCTCCGCCAGAAGAACAACAAGAGAATTCCCAGCCTCCAAGCCCCATCATCGCTCCCACATCCCCCTCTCCGCCACCTCCCCTAAGCGCTACCCTCCCTCAGCCTGCCACTCCTCCTCCCCCACCACCTCCTCCTGCCCCGGCTTCCCCTCCTCCCCCATCTTCAGCTCAGAAGGAGTCTCCCTTGCCGTCTCCAGAGTCCCCTGCCTCTCCAGAAGAGCCCCCAGCTCCAAAGATCACCTCCCTGCACCTCGCCCAGAAGCAAGAAGATGCCGCCATTGTTGGAGAGAGTGAGGAGGATGAGAGCGAGAGTGGAGGGGAGGGCATCTTCAGAGAAAGAGACGAGTTTGTGGTGCGGGTGGAGGACATTCGAACGCTCAAGGTATTTGCGTGTTTTGTGTGTGCTATTGACAGTTAAATGATCTTAAAGTAACTTGTTTTCTCTCTGGTGGAGAGGCGGCAAACTGAATTAATTATTCTAACTAATAAACAAATAATTTAACTTATGCATAGGTGTCAGTACAGGCTAAAAATAGTGCAGCCTGAGGTATTGTTAAAGCTAACGAAAAGAAAAATCACGAAGTGCTGCGTTTTTAATAAATAGAATTAGTTGAAATTTGAATCCTGCCACGTTATAGAGCCATTTCAGTATTTACCTGTGTGTGTCATGTGTTTGGGCACAGCTGGCCCTGCAGACGGGCCGCGAGCCTCCACCCATCTGGAGGGTGCAGAAAGCCCTGCTGCAGAAGTTCAGCCCAGAGATCAAAGATGGACAGAGGCAGTTCTGCGCCACAAGCAATGTGAGTTCACCCCAAGCCCTCGGTGATCTAACCACACCTGCAAACAGACACGCTGGATTTGACTCTTCTAACAGCCCCAGCTACATAATAAAGATGCTGTAATACGCTGTAATATCTGTAATATAGATTCTTACAAACCATATTGTCACATTATCATAATTATTGGCATTGAATATGTTGCCATTGTATGATTAAATCTTTCAAATGTGTTTCTGGTGCAGTATCTTGGCTACTTCGGAGATGCCAAAAGGCGATACCAGCGAATCTATGTCAAGTTCCTGGAGAACGTCAACAAGAAGGACTATGTCCGAGTTTGCTCTCGGAGACCATGGCGCAGAGCCACACCTGCCCTCAGGTACCAATATTTGCTGCACCAAATATCTTATTCACATTGAATTAAGATTTAGCTAGATTTATTCGGCATAAAATCACTTTGGCCAGATTGTGGAACACCAGGGGTATTCTGAGAGCCGGGCCTGGGAGAGGAGCTCTCAGTTGAGTGTTTGGGGGCCAGGCAGTCATGACTCAGGGGACTAGGTGGGTCCTAACCCAAATGTCCCAGAAAGCACCATGGAGCCACCACCATGTAAACAAAGTTGAGGGGCCTTGGTTGACTGAACCCTTCTTATGGAAACAGACTGTTGATACTTGAAACATCACTTGTTCACAAGACAGTTGTGGAGGTAGAGTCGAGTCTAAAGGTGATGCTCTCGATTAAACCAGTTGATTCAGGTTCCAAAACTCACATGTGGTCATTACTTTGTGTTGTGATGTTACTTTGAAGGAAATTCCTTTCAGCCTCTTGTATCAGCAGTGTCATTTCTTTCTTGGCTCCATACATTCATTTAAACTGGTTTCCATCTCACAATTTCTTCATGTGTCACAGACGCCAGTCCCTTCCCAGAATGGCTTCCCCCCCTACCACCCAGGCACCACCGAGAGTAGTAGAGAAAGAGGAGAGGGTGGCCCCACCAGTCCAGCGCGAACAGAGGGAGAAAACGAGAACAGCGACCACAACAACAAAAGATCAGCGGGAGAAGAAGGAGGCTCCAGCCGCTGTGCTCAAAGCGAAGGAGAAAGAGAGGGAGACCGAGAAGGAGAAGCGAGTACAGCCGCAGCAGGAGAAACGTGCTGCAGCAGCAGAACGAGGTAGAGCGAGGGAGGAGAAGAAAGCGGTGGAGAGGAAGGAGAAGGAAAAGGCTGAGCGCCCACCGAAGTCGAAGCCAGCCAAAGTGAAGGCAGAGCCACCACCCAAGAAAAGGAAGAAGTGGCTGAAGGAAATACCTTCATCATCGGACTCGGACTCATCGGATGAGGCAGCTAGTGAGAATGAAAGTGAGATGCCATTTTGATTCTTTGTGCTTCACATCACATTTCATTGTAATGGAGTTTCCCTCAACATTCAAGGCCACAATACTAAAAAAGCAGTCGTTATTCATGTCATGGTAGGAGGTTGGTTTTGGATGGTTTCTGGTTGTTGATGTTTCTGGTTCTCGACCACTCAGTGCCAGTAAAAGGCGGAGTGAACAACCGTGCCATGAGGGAGATGTTCAGGAGCTACGTGGAGATGCTGGTCAGCACAGCCCTGGACCCCGACATGATCCAAGCCCTGGAGGACACAGACGGTGAGAGCTGCACACGGCACACACACACACACACACACTGCCTCCTCAGCGTTAAGCTTCCCATAAAAATCTCTGTCTCTCACACGCAGGGGAAGGAAATGCAGTGAGAAGCTCGGGTGCAGCCTGTATTGTGTTAGGACACATCTCTAACCTAACCTAACTAGATCTGCCTGTCTGGTAGCATGTCTCCAGCAGCTCAAATGTCAGCATTGACACAGTTTTGAGGAATTTTCATGGTATTTCCAAAAGTGGCATCAAGTGTCAGTGTGCAGTTTGGGCGCCACCACCTCTGAGAAGGGGCACCTGCCAAGTTTCAGGACAAGCCATCCAGCCGGACTAACTGCTCTTACAATAACAGGGGAATTGTTTGATAATTGTGTAGCATGCATGTATAGATTCATCTTTTATTTGTTTGGAAATAAACAGGATTTGACAGGTCGAAGGGAAGCCCCGGGAACGCTGATAGATCAGCAGCCAGGAAGAGCTGCTTTGAATCTGCCTTTGGTATTAGAATGATTGGCAGCTCCATGAATGATGACTAATGAAACTTCCTCTACCTTGATTGGCCACCAGATGAGCTCTACCTCCCACCAATGAGGAAGATTGACAGCATCCTCAGCGAACAGAAGAGGAGGTTGTTGAGGAGAGTCGGCATGAGCTCTCAGCACCAGGTAATCTGTCCTGAATGCGCCGCTTCTCTTTTCTGAAATGACATCTTTTGATTTTCTTTTCAGTTTTTATTTCGCATTGCTGTGTCTTAAATTGGAACAATTTTTTTTTTTATTCTGTAGAATATATTTATCTGTAGTGCAGAAAAGGAGAACAATACTAGACCCATTCATAAGCTATGTCATTAATGAAATGGATTCCAGTGAAACTATCAGTAGATTAATTGAGTTGTCAAAAAGCAGAAAGTTAATTTAGAACAACCAATTAATTATTGAAATAATTTATCATGAAAAATGTTTGCCAGCTTCTCAGGCATGAGGATTAGCTGCCTTTTTAGCTGTTTTTTACATTTTATTTCATTACTTACAAAGTGCAAAAACACACATTTGTTTTTTTCTTTTTTTTTTTTACACTTAAAATATCTTGTTGTCTGTCTCCCTGTTCCAGCTTCTGACTTGTATCCTCCTCTCTCTGCCTCTTCATTGACAGGAGGTCCTGCATGCTTACCCCCAGATCATTGTCGACCCCCTGGACTCAGGAGTGGTGAGGGTGCGGTTAAGCGGGGAGGCTTACAACCGCAAGACCCTCAACAGAGTCAAAAAGACCCTGCCTAAACCCCAGGTATGTGTGTGTTTGAGTGTTCAGAGGGTGAGGAGTCTTTGTTGACACTTAATGGATAATTCAGTGTATTTTAAAGGGGCTGTAGTGGTCAAAAAATGCCCCCCTGCAAAAGGAGCACCCTATTTGCATTATAACATTTTCTTACTTTTATTTGAGTTGTCAAATATTCACACGTTATCGGGATCTTCATGCACCATTATAAGAGATTTTTAGCCTACAGTCAGGTGACTCTTTCTGGTTTCTGTGCGACACCGAAACCACGACATCAATAAACTTAACCACTACTGTAAACAGCTCAGCAGTGAAGGGCAGGAGACAGACAGATGGATGGATGGAGGGTAAAACGGTACCAGCGTCCCCTCCGACACCTGCTGCTGGTTTCCAAACCTGCTCCACTTTCACTCTTTCTTACATCGAGTTGTAACATTATCATCACTGTAGCTTTAGCTTTTCTGTCTATTGAAGTTCACTCTATTTTAATCTGCTTCCCTTTTCTTTTTTTTTTTTTTTTTTTTGGTTAGGACCTTAAACTGTCAGCCGATTCGTATCGGATCTACAGTCTCTACCACTCCCTGCATCACTATAAATACCACACCTTCTTACAGTGCAAGAAAGAGGTAAGCAAGCACATTTTAGCACATTAGACAAGTATATTGACAAGATTTTGTCATTTTGAAGCTGTCACTACAAACATGCTCAGAAATGTTGTGCTTCAGCATGTAGATACTCACACACTTTGTTAAAGCACATCATTAGATGGATTACAAACCAGCATGTATTTGCAGTATTTATTATTATTTTTTCCACCTAAAATCCTGGTTTGAGTCTTAGCATCACAACCCTCTGTGTTTCCATCCCACTTTTCCAGACCAACACCATTGAGCAGGCAGCTGAGGACCCGGGCCAGGAGGAAGTGGTGCAGCAGTGCATGGCCAACCAGAGCTGGCTGGACACCCTCTTCGGCTCCTTCATCGAGCTGCTCACACTCAGCACCAAAGTCTGAGCCGACCACAGAAGGAGAGAGAGGACGAATTAAAGCGAGAGGATTTAAAAAAAGAAGAAAAAAAAAGAAAATACAAAAACAGAAAGATGGATCCTACTGTACAGCCCCCCCGACCCTCTTCAAATCTCTAAGATCTGAGGATGAATTTTTCAGGCCCTTGACGGACACAAGGGGGTCTGTCCATGTGACCTCGGACACTGGCCTCTGTTCTTTTTCCTGTTGTTGATCAATGACTAAAGAAATGTCTTACTTTGTGAGGAGGGGGACCCCAGTGGATCAGGGGTCACTGGCGGGTCAAGAGGGAATTGACCGTTTGGTGAAAAGGGAGCGACGCGACAAAGAGGAGGAGCCGCAACGCCAAGTCAACGGAGGAGCCACTGACATCTTGTTAACTGTGTGTCATAAAGACAATAGTTCAAAGAGAAACTATTACCACTTAGTTTTTACATAAATTATTTTTTGAAGACTAACATCAGCTGTTGGCTTTTGAAAAGAGTGGAAGAGGGTGAGAATGCTTTTTAAACTGCGTGTAGAGTGTGCCGTGAGCAGCGTGAACATGGACTCGTCCTCGGGTAGAAACATGAAATGTGATAATAAACGCTCTCTGTCTCTCTCTCTCTCTCTGTCTCTCTCTCTCTATCTCTCTCTCATCCTGTGCTATGTGAAGGGCAGCACCAGTCCGCTGTGTGATAATATATAAACATGTTTTTATTATTTATATGAGGAGGTTTTTAACTTAAACTCTCACAAGTGCTGGGTGGCTGCCCTAACATTTTAAATACCTTTTTATTTTTCACAGGTTCAGTATACAATCTTAACCCACATATCCAAGCCGTCTTCCCCTCTATTCAAAAGAACCGAGACGCTGAGACAGGAGTATCGGGTTTAATACGGTGGGTGTAAAATATCAGAAACGGGAAGAAAAGGAAAAAAAGAAGAGAATGGGGGAAAATCTATTTCAAACTTAACATTGTTGTGCTTCAGTTCAATCATCAGTCATGCAGGTGCAAAGAAAAAGAAGTAAACTATCCATTTCCCATGTGGGAAGAAGGAGTATAAATAAGTAATATTTAAAGAGGAAATAGTCATTTCATTTTTATCATTTTGATGTTTGTGCATACTATGACTTATTTTGAAAACAATCTAATTTTCCATAAAAAAAGGAAAAAAAGGTGTGTAAATATTGTACAGTTCTTGATGAAATTCTTTGTCCTTCTGTACATTAACTCTCCTGTATTTGAGAAACAAATAAAATCTGCAAAGAACAAATGTCGTTTCATTTCCCTCCGGTGTGTGTGTGTTCTTTACATCCGTCTTTGTGAGGACATTTTGACTTTTTAAACCTAAAGAGTGAGGTCATGTTGGCAGTGAGGTCATTTTCCTTACTTGAAAATCTTTCTTGGGGCTAAAATGTGTTTTTGAATTGCTTTAAAAACATACTTCAAGACGTCAGGTATGATTTGTGACATCACAACGGGAGGCCTGCAAATATACACACTGAAAATTGACTTTATTTTAGCCAGAGAAGTAGGACACACCTTGTACCTGCAAGGTAAACTATTGTCATGAAACATATTTGTACATTTTGAAAGAGACAGGAAGAGGAGACCTGGTTTAAAGAATTTTTAGCTTTTTTTCTGCAGGGAAATCATATGATATACAATATATATCTGATTAATTTAGTATTAGGGAGTGCAGTATGCCATTGAGGTTCCTCTCAGGTATAGAACTAGTAGTACTACCACTTACTACTACTATTAGTAGTAATACAGTAGTAGTGCATCTGTGTGTGTGTGTGTGTGTGTGTGTGTGTTTGACCCCACCTAGCGGGCCCAGCTGGTATGAAGCCCACTGACGTCACATCTAGAAAACGAAACTGACATTCGGAGTTTCCCGAGAAGAAAAGACGGACAGAAAGAGAAACCCTCCTCGGGCCGCAGAGCAGCTCCACACTTGAGGGTATTTAAGAAACGAACAGCTGTGACAGTCCGTCAGTCACCTTCAGCTCCTACACGGCACGCTGACGGCGTCGTGTTTCTGACATTTGACCCCCAAAACGAGTGCACTTGAACACAACACGGAAGCCTCATCAATACAGGTAGGAGAGGTGTTATTAAATCTATGGGGGGGTGATGGGACTCATGAATCCTGTAGACACTGGGTCCAAGTAATTATATGTATACTCTATGGATATGTAACATACACTATATACAAGTATATTCTAAGCTTCCTGAGCTCTGCTAGAACTGTCAGCGCTTTTAAATCAGGCCTTAAAACATTACTGTACTATTATCTTTTATATGCAATTTACATTGTTTCTGTGTCTCGTTTTTAAGCAATACAAGAAAACCATTAAATTACTGGTCACTAATGTTATTTGACACTGTAAGGAGGAATTCTTCAGAGTTTTCATTCAGACATTTTGCTGTAAAAACACTTCAAAGGAAAACTCTGCAGTATTGAGTGCAACCTCATATTTACCTGCTTCCTCTTTCTTGCAATTCAGAAATTGCAAATACAGTTTTGACAGCTGCACTACAGACCCGCAGACATCAGGGTGCTGATGCTCAGATACTTTGTGTAGCTTTTTCTTCTTTTTTTTTTCACATTTCACTTTCCACTTTCATAATTTAGGTGGAAATGGAAAGGAAGTGTGATTTCTGAATACTGGTACAGAAATAGATGTTCTATGCTTTAATGCCCTGCTCATTCAAACAAACATGCAACATTTAAGTTGCTTTTTATTTTATTTACTCCCTTTAACTAATACTAACATTTGTTGATTACTTTTTGACCAAATCTGGCTGTGAAATGAATAAACAGTGGCCCTACAGGCTAAAATAATCCCTTAAAATGGACCTGGACTTTCTATTAATTAATATGAATACATAATTTAGATCTGAAAGCAACTATTAATACATATGAATAATGTTTTGGCGATTAAACACCCAGTGTGTTGGCTAAGCTGTTTTTACTTTAGTCCTTGAGCTTTTCTCAGATTCTTTGTATTTCAATGTTGCATTCGGTGTCAAGTACCCAAGATAGTGATAGCTACAAGACTAAAATATTGATCAGGATTGAGAATTGAGTTTTAACAGATGTATTATTTAATAGATATTATTCACAGAATGTATGAAATTCTTTGTATCGTAGAGGATCTGTGACTTATTAGTGACAACCCTGATTTATATGACAGTAAACCAATACAGCGGCACATTTTTCCCCGCAGGTATGTCTCATTCCAAACCACTGCTCATCCCCTGGCTGCAGGAGCGGATTGACAGCAGCAGGTATCCTGGCGTCCAGTGGGTAAACCCTGAGCGGACAGAGTTCTCCATCCCATGGAAACATGCTCTGAGACAAGACTCCTCCAACACTGACATTCTCATCTTTAAGGTAATTGTAATACAGTCTCGTATATTCATGGTGCCCTTCACAGAAGCTGGTCTGTAGTGTAATTCCTCCTGCCTTCGACCTGCCTCCTCCCTGCAGGCCTGGGCGGAAGTGAGCGGCAATGGTCGTGCTCAGGGAGACGCCTCCGTCTGGAAGAGGAACTTCCGCAGCGCCCTCCGAGCCAAAGGCTTCAAACTGATAGCTGACAACAAGAACGATGCCGCCAACCCCCATAAAGTGTTTCGCTGGCCAGATGAGTCAGCATCAGGAGGTGAGGATCCACCAGGGGGTGCATAGACAATCATGACTTGGCTCTTTATTGTAATGGATAACAGGCAGGTTAACAAAAAAAAGAGACTATTTTCACTAATGAACTGCAAGAAAATGCTCCTGTAACAGGAAAAAAATAATGAGATGTGCATGTGGTGTGTATTCACTGGCACTTCCAAAAAAAAAAAAATACAAAACAGATTATTCCCTCGCCAGCAAAATCCAAGCACACACTCCATTTCTCTTTCTCAGTTTTATAAATGCAAAATTATTCAGCTCGTGTATCATAACTATAATCCCAGGGAGGAGGGAGGCATCAGTTAGTTCTTCTTATTACTATAAAGATGGACAGAAATCAGGTAGATCAGTGAATGCACCGCATGTGGGTTATCTCTTTAGTGTGTCCACATACAGTACATACCTGATCACCTCCTTACCCGGTTTGAATGGATCACATTACTATGCATCTTGCATACATTTGTGTCTGAATTTATGTTTGTGTGGTTGAGATTTGCCAAGGCAATATGCAAATGGTGATCATGCAGGTCAATACCATTTGTAAAGGGGCTTATGAGATTAAGGAGGTGTTTCTGGGGAGAATAAGTGATTAAAAGATGGTGAGCAGCAGATATTAACTGAGCTCTTTGATTTCACTCTCTAAGCCAACTCCTCTGCTGGATCCCAGGACCAGGATGACCTGGATTTGATCAAGGATCTAGGCTTTCCTACACAAGAAGTAAGCGGCTGCGTTTGTGGGAACTCAGGAAGTAACATGTAAAAGCTGTGTAATCATAGAAATGACTCATTCTGATGTGTATCTGTTATATCGTGCCAGGTTGTCTCGTGCTTCGATGAATGTCTCTATCTTCCAGAAGAAACTATATTCTCAGGTAGGGGAGCCCCTCTCCATCTATTTATTATCTGCCGGCATTCATTTTGTATCTCAGAAGGTAAATTGATCAAATCATTAATGTGAGAGCGAGGAATGTGGAATTACTTTTCTGAATATTTTTTAGCAGATCAATATCTGCCAGCAGAATCCGCTGCCAGCCAGGATATTCTCCAGGACTGTCTGAAGGGACTGAACATTAGCGCTGAACCAGGTAGACCTATCAGCCCTGCTCCTCACTGCTGCAGCATGAGCACAAAACAACAGTATCCAAGGTACTTTCCTAGAAACACTTTTTTTTCAGTTTCTCCAACTTTTCCACAGAGGGCACCGCAGGCTTTGAGCCTCACCCTGAGCAACAACAGCTCCAAAACCCGGTTGTGATTGGTGGACACACGTTGCCGGGGCAACAGCAGTATCCAGTAGCGTTTGAGGGTGAAGTCGGTGAAGCTGGGTTGCCAGAGCAACCAGCACATCCAATGGAGGGAGCCGTGGGAGGGGCCTGTGGTGGGCAGTTGGCGGAGCAGTTCCTACATACCATGAGCAAGACCAGTGATGGAGATAATTTCAGTAAGTTTGATGGATGTTATTGTGAAAATAAAATGAGAAATGTACATAAGGCCATTTAAACAATGTGGCTTGTGCTAAGAGTTGCAACTTGAGCAGTGTGTTTTAAAGAGGAATACATTTAAGAATACAGTTAAGAGTGGAGCTGCTTTCTGACACACTTCTCCTCTTTCCTTAGAGACCCAATTCAGGATAGCAGTGTACTACAGAGGGGTGAAGGTGACTGAGCAGCTGGTTGAAAATGAATCTGGAATCCGCTTAATCTACAGGTAACATAAAAATAAAGCTTTCATCAAAGGGAACATCCCTGACAAATGTTCAGTATGTGCAGGTTAGCTTCAAATTATTTTCATAGTTCAAGGAATACGTTGGTATTTGGAGAAATATGCTATTCACGTTTTTGAATAGAATAGAATGAGGGATGAGAAGTACGGTATCAATCTCTTCATCTAGCTCTTGGCAGGAAAGCGAGTATTTCCCAAAGGAAAACTATTCATTTAATCTTCCCAGGACTCTCTCTTAAAATCTGATGAATAAATGTCTTCACATCAGGCCTGAACTCATCGGGACAGTTCTGGATCAGGAGTCAGGCCTCTCCCTGGTGTCCCTGCCAAGTCCTGGAGTCATGCTGGATCAAACCCAGGCTAAGCTCACCCAACGCATCCTGGACAGGCTGGGCGATGGTTTAGAGTTGGGGGTGTCGGGTCATGTGGTCTACAGCCAGCGATGGGGTGAAATCAAAGCATTTTGGAGTTTTTCAAAGTTTGACAGGAGCAGAAAGCAACAAGAGATTCCTAAACTGCAGCCTGAACCACTGTACCATTTCAAAGACTTTGTGCGAGGTGGGTGAAAGGAGTGATTGTGTAGCTTTTTGTTAGTGAGTCTGTGAATATGTGCGTTGTATCTTGTTGGAGTGTAGTGACAGACTGTCCTTCAGGGTTTGTACAGCTTTTTAAACTGGTAAATTCAAGTACTTTTCAAGCACACTCAAGGTACCTAAACCAGCATTTTCTAAACTCTCAAAGACTTTACCTCCACAACTGCTGTGTAACTATTAAAGCAACTGCAAAATATAAAGTTTACAGAATTCTTTTATACCCACGCCAACCAATGTACATGGTCACACAAGCAAATATGACAACGGGATCATTTAATTTCAATATTAAAAAGATTTTTGGTTTACAGGTTTAATTGCGTAGATGAAACACCAGAGTATGTCGAAAATCAAGCATTTTTCAAGGAGTATATTCAAATATTCCTAATCTTGAAAACATTCAAATAAAGCATTTCCAAAACTTTCCTTTCTCCAGGAATACTGGACTTCATTGAAGGAAGAGAGAGCCCTCCTTGCTCCCTGTTCTTCTGCCTCGGGGAGAAGTGGCCCGACCCAGACAGCAGGCCGTGGGAGAAGAAACTCATCACAGTGGAGGTGAGAGAAGCTTTAAATTATTAATATGCACAGACAGTGTTGTGCTCTCAAAAACCTCAAAGTAATATTTCAGTTTGGCCAAGATGTTTTTTTTTGCTCTTTTCTTTTTTTGCTGCACATACCTCTATCAAATTTCATGAGTGATCAAACCCCTGAAAATTGCCCACTCAAGGGAGCTGTAGTCAGCAGCACTTTTCAAGAGGCAATTTTGTCTCAGTATTGATTAACAGCAGTGAGGGAACAAAGCCTGAATACCGGTGCTGACAGCTGATCCCTCTGGTGTAAAAGGTTTTTCTGCCTCCGAGCCTCTGCAGACGAACACATGCTGAGAAATGAAAAGCTTATAAAAAAGTTAGTTTAAAGAAACCAGCTTGACACGTCTCATTGCTCCAGCTTTCTTGAATTCTATGGCTTCTGTCAAGCTCAAATTTGCCACATCGCTCTTGTCATTCTTGTCATTGCCTCTGACTTCTGGGCTCTGTGTTTTTTTTCTGTCTCAGGTGGTCCTGACTTCAATGGAGTTATTGAAGAATATGGCTGTTGGAGGCGGTGCCTCCTCCCTGCAGTCTGTGGAGCTGCAGATGTCACTCGAGGAGATGATGGAGATGTACTGACACACTTGGCTTTGTCTGAAGAAACTGTTTACTTATTTTATACTTTCAGTCCACGTCTAATAGAACAGATCAATTTTAATAGATGTTTAAACATATAAATGTGCTTTTAAATTAACCTACTCTTTTATATCCTTACATGAAATAATGCAACTAGGACCAGAATGATAGGATCCTTCTTGGTGCTAGTTTCTCTGTGCCACTGAGCTCAAGAGGTAAACAGTAACTCCCTTCACCCATTCTACATTACCCCCTTACAAATAATGAGTTTGTATGAAAATAAATGAAATCCTGTTCATTGCTATGAAGCAAAACAGCAGATCTCCTTAAAAACTGACCTTATGGTGTGCAATGTGAAAAGTGAAGTACCACCGAGAGTCAGTCAGTCATGATGTTAGTAATCATTTATACACACTGTTGCCCATAAAGTTGGAATAAAATGTTTTTTACCTGATTGTGACAATGTGATTTATTCTTGATAAATCAAGTGTATATCTTCTCAACTTTATTGATCAAACTACTCCAAACATATCACAGTGAAACTTAAACCACAATTAACCTGTTAAACTGTTAATTCAGACTTTAACAGAATTGGAGGTATTAAACAATTATTCCAACTTTATGGGCAACAGTGTATATTTGAATATATACCAGATAAAGAGGTGTTTACTGTTAAAGGCCCCCTCATTAAAACTGAAACACTGTGGGTACAGTGAAATCGGTGTAATGTAATAGTGCTCAAAACTTCCAATAAATAAAATTAAATAAAAAATAACAGATGTGATCAGAGCATCCGGAATCAGACTAAATGGTTTTGATCTCACAATAGGCGGAATATACACCTGAGTACACAGTCTGAGACACAACTCATCAGAGACTGTACAGAGGAAAGTAGAAATGCTGTGCAGATGTTTATTTCATCTTGTTCTAGTTAAGAGTCACAGCTGACCAGTCAGATGTAGCCTATTTGTAATTTACTCTGAAGCAGCAATGCTACAGAAGAGACTTCAGCTACACATTGAAATACACATAATCTCAGTACAAGCAACAAGATTTCAAGACTTTATTAAGATAATGGAGGATATTATCAAGTTATTACCATGAAGTCAGTTCATTCTTACGATTTTCTATTAATTCAGAATTGCACTCTTAACTCAAACCAGTGTGACCTTATTACTGCGCTAATGTTTGTTATTATTCTGGATCCGAAGAAGAAAAAATAAAAACAGCTTTGTGTATCCTTTCTTTAGATAATTTAGCTTCAGAGTGGCTGGATTGTCCTGGGTGCAAACTACATCTCTTTGTCTTCAGGTCGTTTTTTAATGCAATGCCAGGTTTTAGAAATGGGATATTTACACGGGATAAATCAATCACTTGAATGAATAAATGTGACATGTTTCAGTCCAGCTCCTCGTCTTCTGCTTCTCCGTCATTGTCTGACTCACGCCTCGCCTCCTCAGCGAGGGAAATATCCTTCAGTCCCGGCATCGGGACCAGCTTCCCCTGTGAGTCCACTCCCATCGGCTCGATAATGCTGTCCCTGCAAAACAAATGAGGGATAAAAAAAACATGAACAATTCAACATTGTATCCATTTAATCTCTATCTGCTCTCAGATTATACTTTACACGTTTTATTTCAAATTGTTGCCATTGTGAAGATTTATACTAATAGACTTGATTTGACACACAGCCTTGTCACAGGTTTAAGACTCTCCTATATCTTTAATACTGTTAGTGAAAGGTCGTTGATAAGAGAAGCTGTGTGTCTATGAGTCTTTCGTCGTTTCACTGACCTGGACAGCTTGTTGAAGAGCATGATCAGCCTCTTGGCCTCCTCGTTCTTCTCCTCCTCTGTCATGCCCTCCATGGGGTCCGGCTGCTCTGTCTCCACCCGCCCCGTCACTGGGTTGATGCGATCTTTGACCTGTCGGTACTCCTCGGTTTCCGAGTCAGAGTCGCTGGAGTACTGGCCGTCAGTGCAGTGGGTCCCCTGACCGCCCAGCAAGCCCCGGGTGGCCAGCAGGCCTGCTGCGTTACCGTAGCCAGTGTACTTAACGAAACGGCTCACTGGAAGGAGAGGAGAGGGGGATGATTGGTGGAGATGCATGTTGTGCAGACAAAACCACATCTGAAATGTATTTGAACTTTTATTGTAATGGCTGCCATTTCGGTTTAGGGTTAGAGTTAGATTCAGTGAACTGCTCAAACAAGTATATGTGTGTGTGTGTGTGTGTGATTTGGTTTAACAAAAGAAGAAGACTGAAGACTAGAATTTAAGGATTTAAGAGGTTAAAAAAGAACAAAATAAGGTTCATACCGTTTTCCTTGCAGAGGACAAAGATGAAGTCAGCAGCGCAGTATTTGAGGTCAGTGTCCAGATGAGTCATGAGACGGATCAGACGACTTTTCACTGTGGTTCCTTCTTCTGGCCTTTGTGATGCGTCTCTCAGAGGGGGCAGGATCTAATGACGGGGACAAGTTATAATTTCAGTTTAACAAAAATGCTGGTTTCAAATATAATCCAAATACTGTGAGAAGCAAAATGTGACATGAGTTGATTCAGAGGCGTTGTGTTTTGGGGGCTATTACTTGTTTCCTGATGTAATGGCGTGTCTCTCTGTGAGCTCTGCAGCTCTCTGTCAGCAGATTGAGGATTGGTGTCAGCTTCTCTTTGACCTTATCACCCTGAGAAGCAAACAAACAAGGAACACTCCCTCAGGTTATTTCAGCATCAGACGATGGTCTCTCTTTTCAGGAGAAAACTCTAAACTTAAGCTTGGCCACTGAGCATTCGGCCCCTTCTCTGTATGTTATTTTCTCCCTCACCAACTCCAGGCGTCTCTCCATGAACGACATCAGGCTGTGGACACAGTCCATGTTGACCCCCTGGCACTGATGCGAGCCTGGCTCCAGAGGCACCATCAGCAGCACATCGAGACACTGGAGCGGCAGAGCTGTCAGCAGGTTGACGGTGTGGCTGTGGGAGTGAGAGAGCATTACAGCAACAGGGAGTGAAAGTTGATAAAAATAAGAAAAGATAAAACACTGAGGCAAAGTATTGGGGTCTGATTTGGGATGATGGATCATTATGTTATTATATAATGGTAAACGCAAAAATACAGTGGTTAAAATACAAACATACTACTAATAAAGCTGTGATCCGAATTAAACCTTACATAATTCTTTCCATAAAAATATGCAGTGAGACATGAATGTGTTATCAGCTGGACATTTATGACCCACCAACATTAGAGAAAGCATCCCGATACTGAAATATAAGGTTGGTCTACGCAGATAACAAGACCTGTTAACAGTTAAAATACAATGAAATAACATACTAATAAACTCAAATGATTAGAGAAGAAAGAAGCCCAGTCCTCTGTGGAAGCCTCAAGTGAGTGTGATGACTGTCTTTGCCAACTTGGGTTCATGCTCACCCTTGCAGTTCATCGGTGTCGTCCATAATCAAACACTTCCTAATCAGGCAGAGGCGCAGGATCGCCACCAGGTGTCGGTAAAGAGCTGCATCTTCCTGAGGAAACATACAGTGCGGTTATTTTCTCTATTTAAGTTAAACAGGGCTGATATGACTAAGGGGGATCTCTAGAGATAAAGTATGTTGTACATCTGAGGGATGAGAGAAGTTAAAGGAAGGGTTCATTTTCCATTCATCTGCTCTTCTGTAGACTTGAGGAGGTGATGACTCTGACAGTCACCCACCTCACTTGGTTCCTGCCGGTGAGTGCTGTAGGTGATGTTGAAGAGGATCTTGAGGATCTCTATGATACGCTGAGAGGCTTCCAGTGAGATGGGTGGTGCTGCTGGGCTCAGCACACACTCGTACTGCTCCTTCCACTGAACCTCCAGGCAGCTCTCCAGTGCTGCTGTGAGGAAGGACACTCCTCCCTCCTGGAAAAAAGAAAAAAAAAAAACAGAGAGTAGGTTTTCATATCAATGTTAGAATAAACCGACGGTGATATGATAAACAAAAGAGGATATGGTAAGTGAGGCCATGTTACCTGTTGAAGCTGAGTCCTGAGCTCTGGTCGTAGTGCAGTGATGAGGAACAAGAGGCGTAGTTCATAGAACTGAACACTGGAGGGCGACGAGCAACTAACACTGGTGGAGAGACACTCTACGAGACCACACATGAGCCTGGTGGGCAGAAATAAGAGTGGAGGTTAGCCGTGTGGAGATATGCTGATTTGTGCAAAAACCAAAAGAAGGTTGTGACTAGTGGGAATAATACTGTCACTAAGATGAGCCTTACACACTTTAGTCTCAGTCTGCCCTGTCAATTTCCATCTCAGTTTGGGATTTGAGTTTCACACATTGACCTTCTGTTAACCGGCATGAACCTGTTGCTTTCAATCAAAGCTTCGTGTATGCGTATAAAATGAGATACTTTGTGAAAACTTGAGCACATCAAAAGATTGATTTTTATCTCCACGTATGACAAGAATTCATTTACATATTCTTTTCCTACAACTAAGCTCACTGGAAAGACCTTGAAGTAACTTAGGACTGTCTACATTTGATTATTATATGAAGGAAAAAACAGTTAACATTTAACAAAGCTGAGATCTGTGTATTTTGCATTGTTGTGCGCTTCTGTCTGCATCCTCTGAGGAAACGTACTTGAGAGCACTGAACCTCTCCTGTGCCCAGGTGCTGTTGTAAACCACGTTACACAGCACCTTCATGGCCTCTTTTATCTGGGCCTCATCTCCTGAATCCCCCTCCTCCTCTTCCTCCACCTCTATCTTGCTCTCTCTCCGGTCTCTCCTCCCTCGCTCGAGCATCTTGTGATGGCCGCTGGCTCTGTGCAATTCATTGATGCTGGTCCTGTGGCTCCCAAACCAGCTGATGTTGTCCATGTCACTGTTGGCGAGGCTAATGTCGCTCTTGGCGTCTTCGTCCAGGGGAGCGCACTCTTCGTTGTCCTCGGTGGCGTCGCCTTCATCCTCATCAGTGCGACGCTGCAGCAGTTTGGCCTCGGCCAGAGAAGCAATGATGTTATCGTAGAACTCAGAGTCAGGATCGCTGCTGTCCTCGCTTTCATCTCTTGTGGTCAGCCCGGCAAGTTTGGCCAGAGTCAGGAGGGCGCTGTCCGTCACCAAGGGGCCCAGGACCTTTTTGTCTCTGGAGAGGATTCTCAGGGTGCGCAGAGAGACCCTCAACACACGACTTTTAACTCCTGATCTTATGAACCTCATGAGGACAATAGCAAAATTCTGAGCACAGGAAAAAGAAAAATAGACAATTAGTTTAGCAAAATTCTTCAGAGGGGCAGCTGACAACAACTCTGGGCAAGCAGAGAGCGACAGTGTTGGGTACCTGTCTGAGGATGAGGCTTCGATTCTCCTGATCGTACTCATCACAGTCGGAGTCAGAATCAGCGAAATCCCTCACTTTATTCTTCCTGAACTGTTACGGCAGGGCAAAGAATAAATAACATCAAATGTTTACACTTTATTAGAGTTTATGAATTAGTTTGGTGCTCATTTGCAACCCAAAGGAACGCTTGAGCATTATTTCTAAAGAGTCACAGTGCTGTACCTCTTCTAGTCTTCTTTGCTTTAGTCCGATTTCAATGAGCAACGCAGCAGAAGAGAGAGAAAATAGCATCAGTAAATATTCATGTCAGCACTGTAAACCAGTGTCATATCTAACATTACAGAGTAAAGGGTGTCCTTTGAAGAGTTATTCACAAAGCCGCTGAGAGCAACTTTACTGAGGGACTGAGATAAATCCAAATCTAAATCTAAATCCAGATCTAAATCTAAATCTAAAGACAAGGGGCAGGCTGACCCTGTTGTTGTGGATGACATCATGTTTCTGAATTACTTTACTCACTATGTCGACCATGATTGGTTGACATAGTGACACAGTCAGTATCAGTGAATGTGAAATAAAATGCTTATCAGTACATAGGAGTGTCAAAGGGAGCTACATTGAACAAAGTTCATGTAATGTATTTAAATTCAATTGAAAATTAAATTAAATCATGAAAAATGTATTAATTGTCCAATTTTTAAAAATTTACAGATTTAATCAAAATAATAATACACTGAATAATAAATCAAATTTAATTCCAAAGTTGAATAAAAGATATAATAAAATAAATATAACTACATTTAAATAAAACAATTACATTAAATATGATTTAAACTATAGTTTGTCCTAACTGAGCAGGTTAGGCGCTGCCTCTGGCCTTACTATGGCCCCTGACCTGCTACTAAATGGCTGCACACAACTGAGAGTGTTAAATAGATTAACAGGCAGTATGTTGGTTATTCAATCACTCCGTCTGGGCTCAATCTGCTTGAGCATGCAAGGAGAGAGGATAAAGAACGACTGATACAGCAGAATTACTAATCACAGCCAGACTGTGGAGAGGGGGTGGGGAGGGGAGGATGAGATGGAGGAGTGAGGTTATGTATAGGTGAGGTTTAAGGAACACAGGTAGGACAGAGATGTGAACTTTCTCTACATTCACAGCAACAGCAACATAAACCAGCTTACTTTCCTTCTGTCCCTCTCCTCTGCATCAAAGAAGAAGCACTGGGCATACTACAGGAGAGAGATGACGACAGAATAACATGCTGTAAATGTCAGTGACAGCAGCGTCTCATCCAGGCACAAAAATGTGTGAGACTCTGTGTTACCTCCTTGTTGAACTCCTGCAGATGTGCCTGAACACCATTCTCATCCTCCTGCTTGATGCACTGGATAATCCCCTCCAGGTCCACTTCCATCATTCCTGTGCGCGCGCACACACACACACACACACACACACACACACACACACACACACATACACACACACAGGAATAATCATTCAGGCCATAACAAAATTAAAGTTACACAACAATAATGATGAGGGTGGCGGTGACAGAGGTTAAGCATTATTAAATACATGATGACAAAAAAAATACATCATGTACAGTATAGCTTTGGTCTCTTATTCATCCAGAATGTGGGAATAAAAGTGAATAAAGGAGATATTAAACGGTAATCAAATACTTGTCCTACCATTTTATCTTCCCAATAACCACATCAGCCTGATCACTGATAAATGCATCCTGGCTAAAGAAAGCTGAATCTGTGCCTTTTACATGACATTTGTCCAGATGGACGGAGACACTGTTTAACTCCATACATAAGTTCGTCTAAACTTACCTGGTGCAATTCGCCTTATCAGCTAGGTGATATAACGTAGGTGTGCCAAAATCACAGACCCAAAGTGCTGTCACCGCTCGAACTTCACTTCAGCTCACTTCCCAGTGTTTCTCAGTCCACGTACGCACAGTGTGCTATCCTCTGCCTTTCCGTTTGTTCAATTCACTTGCTTTTCAGTTATCCTCAAGTACTCAGCATATCTCTGTATCACTCTCTCTGTCTCTTTCCCTCTCTCTCTCTCTCTCTCTCTCTCTCTCTCTCTCTCTCTCTCTCTCTCTTTAATCCAAGAGAGATGCAGGGGCCATGGAGTGGTTATGGTTATAATCCACTAATGGACTATAAGCTTATATCTCTCAGCGTTGACACTCTAACCTACAGGTTTCCCAGACTTGTGCTGCACATCTCTCTCTCTCTCTCTCTCTCTCTCTCCCTTCTATCCAGCTTCAACACAGTCTTTCGCTCAAATCTCTTAATAGCTTGAGAATCATTAAATTACCACCAACATTTTGTTTCTATCACGCTTCTCTAGCTGTTGCATAACCACACTGGAGCTCTTGGTGGCTAAGGATGAAGTTGAAAAACATTGCTGAGAGACACATTTACAGAGATAATGTCTATCTATATATCTATATATGTCTATATACGGCTTTTTCAGCTTACTGCTCAAAGCGTCTGTTTCAATGCTGTTTGTGTCTAGTCCCATAAGATGGAGCCATTTTCATGGTTGAGTCAATCCAACATGAAGCCTGAGGAGGTTATTTATCTCCTGCAGAATATGTGTGTGTTACAAAATGTTTCCATTGACAGTAAACTTTAAAATGACGCTTGCTTCATACACTACAGATTAGCTCAGCTGCAACAGAAATCTGCCTGCAGTAAAGGATGACAGCAAAGTCAGTGCTCGAAGCTCGAGCTAACCTGCTTTTAACAGTCATACACGGTTAATGTAAAGTCAAAGTAGGTTACACGCTTGTGTCATAATATGGCCCGAAAGTTGAAATGTATGGGAAGGTGAGGTACGAGTGGGTGACAGGCTTTCCTGGCAGGATGCTCACTCTTGTGCCCAGTGGGCAGAGGAAACAGGGCCGGGAGGCTGAAGTGGCCGGCTGGTTGCAGTGGGCTTACAACAACAGGATGCATGTTACGTCAGCGAGAGTGGGAGAAAAGTCAGAGGAGTCCTGATAAAGTGCTGTCATGGAAGTATGGAACACATATTCCTTCAAGATGAATTAGACACCGGAGTAGTAGGAAGTCAACAAGTCAGAACTATGAGAGACTAATGACCCTCAGTAACCTTGAAAACCAGTGCAAGAAAACAACCACGGCGTATGCAATCCAGGACTCTCTCCTTTAATCATCCTGACATCATGACTAACATCGTGACTGGCTGTCATAACAGCACAGACACAATATACTGCATGTAGCCCAAACTCTACTGACCTCTGTAAGCTTTCATGGGTCAATCCTCTCTACTGGGATTCTGCTAAGTGTATGTCATTGTGTGCGGCTATAAAGACATTCTTAAGTGTTTAGTAAGTAGGTAAGTTAAGTATTGATGAACAGTATTTGCCAACTGAATGACAGATGCCGCCGTGATACGCTTATTCTCCATACTGTATGGATCCATGACTTCTAAACTGCATTGCAGGGAACAGAAAAAGACCCTGATACTCTCTGATAGATGGATGGAAAAACATTTTCCAACTTGTTTCACATGACAACATTAGTGTAAGACTGCAGCTAATTCTGTACTGATTAATCTGCCCAACATGTTTTCCATTGATCTAGGCGTCGTTTGGTTTATGAAATGTTGGAATATAGTTTCACCAACAGTCTAAAACCCAAAGATATTCAGTTTACAATCACATAAGACAAAGAGAAGTGGCAGATCCTCGTGCTTGAGATGCTGGTACAAATTAATATCTATCCTGACAAAATGACAAAAAATGTATTAATTAAAATACATTTGAAATACATTCAAAATAGTTGCTTAATTTTCTGTCGACTGATCTATCCATTAATAAACTCGTTGCTTTGGCCCTTATCAATGATTACATTTTGTTCTGATAGTAGTATACATTTATATGGGGTTATGTATAAAATGTGCTCAGGGTTTTGCTGGAAATGATCAGTTAGCTCAAAACAAGGTCATAGTAGACGTGCAGGAGCTGGTTTACTCTGAGACTACACTTTCCTTTGGTGTGTAATCCTTGCTGTCACGCAAGTTGTCACGTTAAAAGGGTAATTTCCTCACTAAACAAAACTTGGCATAATCCCTTCTTAATCATAAATGAAATCTTAAGACTTCCTTATCATTTGACTACGAATGCTCTTGTGTGCACGCGCACTAGTAATGACTCAGTGCACATCTCTGACCACATAACCTGCACAGATGGCTTTTACAGGAAAGGGACACAATAGACTTGGGAGGGGAAGTTGTGATTCAGAGAGAAGTGGAGAGGCTGGGAGAAACACAGTGTGGAGGCTGGAAAACTACATGTGACACTAGCTCCCCATGGATTTACTGTATTAATAAAAGATTAGGAATTATGGGATAATTTCCTAGAGAGATATTAGAATGTGGCCAAGAGCCAAACCTGAAAAGTTCAGAATTTCTTATTTCTGTGACCATTTGTAGGTGGGCTAACAAAGCTACAGACCATTCCTGGTTGTTGTGATTTTATCCAATTATCTCTAAAATCTGATTTATTATCTTTAAGGAAAAGTTGCAAAAGAGAGCCGTTGTTTTGACACACTGTATGTGGGGAGGGGGCTGGATGTGAGTGAAGGACATTTCAGGAATAAACATGGTGACGGCAAAAGTGACTCAAGGGAAAAAGGCACAGGAAAAATGGAGCGATAAAGAAAAGCCTGGAGGAGAATTGGGGTTATTTTGGGCTCTGCGGGCTTCCTGCAGGTGATGGAGATGAAAGAATGATTTCTGGAACAATTGCTCAGCAGCAAGTGGAGTGAGGGAGGAGAGGGATGGCGGAGGATGTGGATGAGAACAGGGGATAGGGGGAGGGGGGCAGTGGAGCAAAGAGCGAACATAAGAATCAATGTAAACATCACAAAATGTACAAGGTCACTTCAAGTACAATATTGTGCTTGGACGGGTTGTTTATGTTGTTATCACAGTTCTTGTAAATAGAGGATAAAACTGCCACAGTAACTGATGAATTACAAGCGTGGGAGTTGGTCTGCCCGTGTGACTGCGGTACAGACACACCTCCTCACCCTGCCATGACCACGCTATAAAGGAGCAGAAGTAGAGAGGGATGACAGACTTGGGCATCCAACAATCAGCAAAAGACCACGAATGGTTTACTCAAAAACCCACCACAGGATTCTGGATTTTCTTGGCTGTAAGTTTCATCCTGGATTCATGTTTATGCTAGTTTGAACATTTTGACTTGAACTATTTTGAGCAGACCATTTGTTAGAGGTAATTCTAGTCAGGATGGTATGTCTTCCTCAGCATCACCTCTTGTTTTTCCTGCCACAGGCCTGTGCGGTATGGAGATAGTTGTTCTGCTGCTGCTGACTGTGCTTTTGACTGCTGCCACACCACTTAGACCAACTCACAGGTCAGTGGAAGACATCAGCAAATACTGACAGGAACCATAATGATGTATTACCTTAATCTATAAATAGAATATAAAAACATTTCTGCCTCAAAAGTGATGTATGACTTTAGACAGGAAGGAAGGAATGGAAAAACTGAGCTACATACAGGTTTCTCTACATATTACACTATTGAAAGTAAAGTGTTTATATCACTAAGTACCTTTTTCTGATGGACCCACAGGTCAGACGCAGACTCTGTCCTTCCAGGGGACGCTGTCCAGGCTTCAGCGCTGAAAAGGTCAGACGACGCACAGGAGCAGCATGTTCAAGCACTGAAGATCATCCCATTTCATTCAGAAGACAAGCATGTAGACCTGGATGCACTGAAACACAGGTACGAAAGAGCATACACATTCATAATATAGTGTGAGGGGCTGTGAATACACAAGTGGAGGAGCCATCGGTATAAGGAATGGTTGAAAATGCTTGACTTCTTGTATCATACCATCTTTTCTTTCCTAAGAATCAGTGCAGGATAAATACTGTAGTGGTTATTTTGGTTCTACTAATTAGATAACTAGAGACTATTTTGGAAATGTACGCCATGTTTGATGCCTCTTTTCTTCATCATTGACAGTGCGGCAGTGAAGTTACGTCCACGGCGTGCACCTCAGCGTGGCTGCCAGCTGGGGACATGCCAGCTTCACAACCTCGCCAACACTTTATACCACATCAGCAAAACAACTGGAAAAGATGAGTCGAAAAAGGCCAACGACCCGCATGGATACGGCAGATAGAGCCAAGAGAATTGACAACAGTTATGGACTAAGGAGGTGGCGAGTTCTCAACACAGACTCCATCTATTTACAATGAAATATCTCTGTTTATGTTCTGACTGACTGGTACTTATCACAGATTTATGCTCTGTATGCACATAGAATGTATGTTTGAATACTGAGTGAAATGCTTAATCATATTACTTTTAAAAACTATAAATCCCTCAATATTTAAATGTATTGTACAATAAATGTTTGATATAAACAAGTGAGCGGAGCTGCAGTCAATGTCTACCTGGATTTATCTGCCATATTATTCCTAAAGATTGAATAGTGCTTACATTGGCATTTTCCACGGATCATTAGCTTGGTGCCTTTTTAGTGTCTAGTGTCTAGTGTTTAGTGAACGGGCCCTGAAAAATTATTCTCAGACTAGAAATTGACGTATAGATATATAAATATATATTGATTTTTCCTCATATTCTGAGTGGAATTTGATGCTGAAAATCTTTATCTGCATGCAAAACACTAGTTTTCAGTGTCCTTGACGGTGTGGAGCTGATTGAGGCATCTGTCCCTGTTGATCTGCTGGAAATCCAGGCCTGACTGTGATATTTTTAGGCATCCGTGACAGCGGCAAATTGCTCAATGCACAAGCATGTGAGCCTTCAGATGTTTGTCTGCTACAGTGGTGTCAAAATGTGGGTCATCAGTGGCCAAGAGCATTTTTTTTGTCCAACTTCACATTTGATATCTCTCACCCAGAGAAGGGGGACGGGGGGGGGGGGGGCTTGGTACTGAAATAGTGAGAGAATTATAACGAGCATTGGCAAAGTTTTACCCCCCAGGTAAGAAATGCCTGTGGTTTGGAGAGGCCCCTCCTGGGACATTGTTTGCAAATTGTGTGCGCCTGTTAAAACCACACCCTCACCTGTGTGGTGAGTCTAGCTCCTCCTGATTGCAGACACAAGTTTGGGAATAGCATTTCCATAGTTTCGGCCATAATCTGCAACCCGGGGAATAGATCTACTGATGGGACAATGCACGCAAAGGAAATCCTGAATTATTTTTCCTCACATTTGTCAGCGAGCCGCCGAGAGAGGAAAACACCATGAAAGACTCAGGAGGGGAAGGAGGAGGCGGCGGGGAGAAAATCTGTAGCGTGAAATCTGAGAAGGACCAGGTTGGTAGACTTTCCATTCAGTCACCTGTTCTGGCAGAGGCCAGAGATGAACACGAGATGAGTCTACGAAGAGGAACGTGTTGGAAAAGTTGTGGCTTGGTTTGGTTATTTCCCGATGTCCTGAGTCACCGTGACGAGCGGTGGACTAAACACTTCCCGTGTCGGCCCGCACGTATGAAGAGGCAGGAATTCACTTAAAACTCACAATGAAGGGTCTCCTCACTGAAAACCGGGGACACCGCAGCTGGAAACAAGACACACAAATGTGGCTGAAGTCTGCTGGTTCCTGCTCGTGTGTGTGTTGACACTGTACTGGCGGAAGTTGAGCTAGCGTGACTGCGGAAAAGTCATTTGACAGATTTACAACTAAAAACATGACTGTCTTTTTAAATGTCACTGACAATAGCTTGGGTTAGCCATTTTTATAACGTAACATGCTTTGATATTTACTTGCAAGTGGTGAAATCTTAGACGGGAACACGCCCATAACTGTCCATGACAGCGCTTTACTAATGTTAGCTAACAACATTTAGCTCTTTGTAGGCTTTATGTTTGAAGTTAAAACTGTAACAAACACAAACCACCTCAATACCAGCATCCAAAGGGGAAAACAAAACAGATAAAATCAGTTGTCTCTGTTCGAGTAGCAAATATGTCCCCTCGACAAACACTATGCTGCTAATTAATGATACTTAAAATAACTGCATTCCGTTTAGTCGTTCCATTCTATCACTGACAAGCCTCACTGGCACAACTGTTTGGAACCGTGCCATCATGTTAGCGTCGACGCATGCGCTTTTCCTGATTTTTGCCAATCATGAGACAAATGAATTCACATTATCACACATTAATGATATGAAATGAATTTCTTTAAATGAAAAGAAACTCTATCTAGTGTATATTAATTTCCTCAAAGTTGCAATGAGAGTTTAGTCCAGTTTCAGGTTGTAAACAGACTCCAGTGGGGCTCCTTTGTTTGACAAGTGGGTTTGGAGTTGAACTGCAGAATGTAATGTATGCACTGAAGATCTACCTGCATACCTACATGGGAGTAGTCTACGTGCCCACCGCACACATGCACACAGGCACACACACGCACACACACGTCCTCCCTCTCTTACACACACATACACTTAAAATCTCGAGCTGAAACGACAACACCACGCCAGAAGTCACAGCCTGGTGTGTGGGTACGGCACATCTCACCAGCAGATCACCAGGTACTTCCCTGAGCCAAAGTCAACATTTCTTACTTGAGCAGTTTACTACACCCTGCAGCCACATGGTGTCCAGGCATAGAAAAGTAGGGTTAAGCTTCCTCTAATTGAAACTGTGTGTATGTAAATTCAGTTTATTAACCTGTTGAAAATGTTTTCAGAGTTGGATCCCCAAAATCATCAAGAAGAGAGTGTGCACCACCTTTGTAGAAGATTCCTTCAGGTACTGTGAACTCTGCAGAGCACATTCCTTGGTGACATATTTCTCTCACCGCAGACTGTGGTGATGCACTCAAGGGTGATGGTGTTTTCACACGTATTATCCTCTCACCTCGTGCAGTAATGGCGCCCTGTGCCAGTGTGGGGGTGCGAGAGATACCCATGGCTCCGTGGCTCTTGGTGACTATTTCAGCACAGCGATCGTCAACCACTGGGACAGCGCCCAGCACTCCTCTGAATACCCGACTGATGCCTTTGGAGAGTTGCAGTTTGCAGGAGCCAGCAAGAGGCATAGCTATGTGGGTGGCCTTCCTGTTGGTTATGAAAGGCTCATGGAATGTTTTATGTCTATTGCCTCAGAGTTTCTGATCAAATGTTTTGATGTTTTATGATCGAATGCTCTAAAGGTGAGCCAAATCATGATTCAAATACACCAAGAGGTGTAGCAGTCAGTACTTTAGCTTTTCCTAACCTTTAACCTAGTGCTGCACCTGAGTAAACAAATACAATACACTCAGAGGGAGGGCACATATGTTTACTGAGAAGCTCCTTTTCTGTGAAACTAATTTGAGACATTTGTAGTATAATTCAGCACATGTATTGATACTAAAATGATCACAATTCTTGAAATGTGTGTTCCCTCTATTCAATCAAATGTTTGTTGTGTCTCTCTTGGGGATCACAGTTCCTGCGTATGTCTTGGGACACACTCCCGTCGATGGTCTACACCCTGATGACAGCCCACTGGGGTCTCCCTGCACCCAACCTGGTGGTTTCTGTAGTGGGCGGAGAAGGCAGGACAAAGGTGAAGACTTGGGTGCGGGAGGTCCTCCGGCAGGGACTGGTGAAAGCCTCACAAAGCACAGGTAAGCGTGTCGTGAAAACAAACCGTATCTGTGACGTTTCTAAATCACCGCTTTCAAACACAGCTGCAGAGGCGGGTCGTGGGTCACGTGTCTGTTAACAGTATTGTGAAATCCATAAACACTGTTCACGGTATCGCTGTGATACCACTTCAATTCAACTTGTCATGCAGTTTATGTGCATTCAGGATATTATTGCATTTAACAGTTGTTCTCCTTAACATATAAACTAAAGGTGTTGACTGGTGCACCTTTACGTTCGAGGTATCAACAGGCCATAGAAAGTAGTTAATTTAATTTCCTCAAGGGTTTTTGTATCTGATGATTTTGGCTGTCAGTTATACTCCCGTGTCAATTGTAGCCAAAACTTCAACTCAATGAACTTAGCATATGAATAACTTTTCATTGGTTAACCCATCCACCCATTTTCTTGTCCAGGTCCACGCCACATTAATATATTTAATTATATCCTTCTTGATTATTATTATTATATACTGGACGTACTAAAAAATGTGGTATAATAGGAAACAATACTTACTGTGCCTACCATATATTGATTTATTCACTGATATGTGAGAAGTATCAAAGTGCTGATTTCCAGCTGAGAGATGTTTCTAACTGGTATTTTAGCCTCACATGATCCATCTTTATAGCAGTATTTATAACTCATTACTATAAAGTCAGATTTATTAAAGATCAAGACAACACAAACCGCAAACATGTTTTGATACTTTTCAGTTTTTCATATTTTTGCGTGTGTAAGCATGTCTGAAGTTCCTCTAAAATTTGCAAAAATTTCAAAGTAATAGTCTTTGAATGTGTAATCAATGTGCTTTCTTGGAAGACGCAGAACCCACCCATTGTGGTTTTTAGTTGGAAAAAGTTGGTACAAAATGCAGAACTGTAGCACTATATGACTCCTTTGGGTGCGATCCTAATTTGGTACTACAATGGCCATTTCCTCCTGAGGAACTGTGCCAAGTGCAGGTGTCTCACTGTGATACTGATACTCCCGTCACACGAGGCCAACTTAAACTGGCTGTTCTCTCAGACTCCCAAGGCATAAACAAAAATGATATGACACGTGTAAAAACATTCAGGCGTCCACATGAACACATGCAAGGTGCTCGCCAAGACACGGGCTGCTACTGCTTGGTCTCACTACAAACATGGCTGTTGGGGGGGTAAAAGAATGTGAGAACAGCTGTGATGATATTGTATACATCTTTTCTATTGCCTAATTTTTTTTTTTAAACTGCTTCTTTAATCAACAAGTGTGCATCTCTATCCACCTCTGTGACCTGCACTTCAACACCATGAATATCTGTTCTCGTTCTTTGTTTTCCTTTGGTTTGTTTCTTTGTGATCTGATCTCGTTCATTTTATTTAATTCCACTCTGTATCAAACTGTTTATTATCATCAGTAGAATTTTAAAATTCTCACTGTTCATTAAAAATCAGTAAAAGGCCTTTTATGGGTTGAGATAACTGTTGTGTTTTTAAAAAAACTCAAAGAAACCCACTGGATGATCTGAAAAATGTATTAGAAGAAAACAGGGCTGTTGTTCTTTGCTCTTGTAACGGAGACATTTGGGAAGCACATGGTTTTATCAATACAGCAATGAAATGTTAATCGACAGCAGTCCATGATCAAGATATGAAGACGTGAAATAAATGTCAAATACTTTTAGAAATTCAAATTCAGATGTGTGACATTTTCTATTCACACTGATATAAAATCAAGATCATGTAAGCTAATTTACATCCAGTCTTGAAAGTCCAGTGGAACAACACATCATTTAACTTTAAACTCTGCCAGGATATTTCTGCCAAACAGTTTCTCTTTCCTTCTAACATTCACCGCTTGTCTGTTTCGCCCAGGAGCGTGGATCCTGACTGCAGGCCTGCGCGAAGGCGTTGGCAGGTGTGTTGGAGAGGCGGTGAGGGATCATGCCACTGCCGCCTCGTCGGTCTCTCTCAACAAGGTGGTGGCGCTGGGCATCGCTCCGTGGGGCCTGGTGCACAATCGACAGCAGCTGGTCAACCCTCAGGTAGTACAGGCAGTAAACTGAAAAATATTTACCCCACCCTCTAAAATATCTTAGAGTTTCTTTCCTTTTTTTTTTTTGTAGAATGAAGTTTTTAGCTGCCCATTATTTGAACATTTAAGTGTTAAAAGTAAAGAAAATGTACACATTCTTTGCAATCTGGGTTCCTAATCGACATTTAGTTGAAGAATCCCTGCTTTATCATATCCCCGAATTCTTCCTATTACAGGGAAGCTTTCCTGCTAAGTACTATGTCCAGAACATGTCCCGGGACTCCTGCTGCCTGGACAACAACTACCAGGCCTTCCTGCTGGTGGACGACGGGAGCGTGGGACGCAGAGGAGGGGAGACGGGGTTCAGGGCCAAATTGGAGGACTACATCTCCCACCAGCGCACAGGCATCTGGGGTGAGAAATGCAATATGATATGCCGGTAGAACTGGATGTGGGGAACCAGCATGCATGCATGAAGAGTGATCACAGTCATTATCTGGGCTGATTTTTGCATTCAACTAAAGTCAGCTGGAAACTGATTGTGCTTTTAATTATACAGCAGATCTTAAACCTTTTTTTCTGCTGCTTTTATCTCCTCTGTGGTGATATTCCACGAATTTATTATTATTTGTGGAAAATGAGTTTAAAGCAAAACAGATCTGTCAACCGTGAACATGTTCTTTCACCTGATTTCAAGCTGTTTGGCCCTCTTGTGGCGGTCCTTCGTTAATGCATGTGATGATATGGTGATCCTCTGGTATCCACTGGATAAAAGCCATTGCATGCCACTACATGAATCAGAGACACGGATATTCAACGTGTAAGATCAAGCAGAGATTTGTCAGAAATTTAACATGATGCTCTTTCTGTGTCTGTTTTCTTGCTCTTTCGGTGTAAAGCTCTTGTACTACAAGAAAAATATGTAGTTTGATTGTTCTTAGTCTGTAAACGTGTTCATAACGTCTGCCTTAAAATGAAGTCAGTATCAATGAACTTCCCAGTGCACCTTAGGAGTTAAAGGGAAAATGTTTGTATTTTTGTAGGCAGCGGCAGCATTGACATCCCCGTCCTTTGTATGCTGATATCAGGGGAGGCAAGCATGCTGGAGGTACTGTCAGTGCTTTTGTGTTGGTTCATTGTCACAAGGAAATTATTCTGTAGTTTTAATATTAAAATGTACTACTTTTTAAAAAAAAATTTAAATCACGCCCTTGTATTCCCCTCTGCCCCCCTCTCTTTTCCTAATGTTTGTCAGAGAGTGGATCTTTCTCTGAAAAACTCCATGCCCTGGCTGGTGCTGGCTGGCTCAGGAGGCATGGCTGACTTCTTGAGCGACCTCTTGGAGAATCTGTCATCAGCCCCAGTTGTGCAGTCCTCCAGCGAGGGAGACGGCGAGGCAGGTCCCAGCATGGATCTGAAAGACAGAGTGGCAGAGCGAGTTAAGAAGCACTTCCCTTCTGAAGCGGAGTCAGACAGACTAGTTGAACGGGTAAGTCCTGTGGGCAGACTCATATATGATGATTGTGTGGTTTTTGACGTGCAGAACAGGAGCAGCTACTAGCTAGGTTGCCATGAAATTCGATATTGATGAAGTTTTCTGATCTTCTGTCTCCTTATTTTGGGTCTCCAGGCTCTGAGCATCTACCAGAACAGAGACTTTATTACAATCTACCACGGAGAGCAGGAGGGTCCCAATGATTTTGATACAGTCCTGCTCAAAGCCTTGGTGGGAGGTACATACTACAAATTCACACTGTGAAAAGTGCTAAGGTTTTATGGAGGTAACACATCTTTATTTTGATGTTTTGGTGGTGTGATTCTGTGTCTTTCAGCTAGTAAGCAGCGGGCCTCAGTCAATGCCAGCCCTTATAATGAAGAGCTGAAGCTAGCGGTCACGTGGAACAGGGTTGACATTGCCAAGAGTGAACTCTTCAATGGAGATATCCACTGGAGGGTGAGGGGCAAAAGACACCACATCAGATGTTGGAGAAATACTACCACTCCAAAGTAGGTGCATTATGCGTAGTGAATTGAAGCCTACCTAATAAACAATCACCTTCATTCCATCAAATAGTATGAAGATTTGGAGGACTCCATGACAGATGCCCTGATCAACGACAAGCCTCAGTTTGTGCGTCTTTTCACCGAGAATGGCCTCAACATCCTGGACTACCTGACTTACAGCAGACTGGAAAGCCTCTACCGCTCAGTGGCTGATGGGACGGTGCTTTACCAGCTACTTCAGCGCCGCCTCGTGGAGCGGCTGGGAACTGCAGCCTCCGCGTCGACACAATCAAACCAGCAGGACTCCAAAGTGCCAGCAGAGCACATGCAGAGTGGCCCGGTGACGGAGATCAGCCTTTTTGAGGTGGGTTTGTCCTGATGAGAGTTTTATTCAAGTACAATCAAACACGGTGTAAAGACTTCATTTTGTTTCAGGTTGCAGGGGTCCTGGAACTGTTGATGGGTGATGTCTGCCGTCCTTTTTACTACGACGCTTTGGGCTTAGAAGACATCACGTCCAAGAGGAGAGCTCTTAGGGTAACTTTTGTAAATTTGCAGACGTATATCGAAGCTAATGAACTAGTGGTTACAGAAGAAAGGAAGGAGTGACACACCACCTGTCTGTGTTGCTTCCTCACGGTCTTCTATCTTCTTTTCATCCATCCCAGCGTGCCAGTAAGCTGCTGCGTGGAGACTGTTTGTATCGGGAGAAGCGATGCCTCTTCCCCTGGGCTTCGCTCTTCATCTGGGCCGTCCTCCAGAACCGCAGCGAGATGGCCACTTTCTTCTGGGAGATGGTAAAACGTCTGCTTCTGTTCAGTTTCTTTGGAATAAGCACACGACAATCCTCTACACTCTTGGTGCAGTCGGGCTGCTGTAGACCATCAGCTTCGTTGCAAAATGCTGCATCAGTACCTGATATGAAGGCATTTGTATGTCCTGACTTTCCTTGCTGTCTCGCCCAGACAGGGGAGTCAGTGTTAAGTGCTCTGAGTGGCTGCAAGATCCTGAGGGAACTGTCCAAACTGGAGGGTGAGACTGAGACCAAACTGTCCATGAAAGAGCTGGCTCAGAGGTTTGAGAACGTGGCACATGGTGAGACAATGAGAACATCATTCACTAGAGTTCAATTAACCAATAACTCCTTATTGAATGATGTAACACTGGAGTGATTTAGCTGTTGTTTTTTATTTTGGACTTCATGCTGCTTGTGGTTATGGTTAGATATTTCAAGGGTTTAAATTTAGCTTCAAATGAAGCAGTGCACGTATGACCATCCAACCAAAGGCTCTCTGTGCTCGTCTTCTCAGACGTCTTCAGCTCTTGCTATCGGAGCAATGAGAGTCGCTCTTTCACCCTGCTGATCAGGAAATCTCCAGTTTGGGGTGGCACTACCTGCCTCCAGATGGGCATGGGCGCTGACGCAAGACTTTTCTTCAGCCATGATGGAGTACAGGTGTCCCACTGTTTTTGCACCTGTGTGACTGATGAACAAATAAGAACAATGGAGCCAAGTCACTGGTTTCATTGTGGCCCTTTAACCAGTTCTGTTTACGCCCACGCTTTTTAAAAAGTGTTTCACACTGTATTTTTGTTGCATCTTGAGCGTATTTGTTGGAATTTTCAGGCTAAAGCTTGAAGCTTTTTTCATTTTAGAAAATAATTAAATAAATTTAACCCAATATCCTTTTATATTGAAAAACATGTTCTGCTAAAGTCTTCTTTTAATTTATATAGCTACCATATAAAAGAGTCTAATTTTCTCTTCTCCTCCAGTCTCTGTTGTCCCAGATCTGGTGGGGCGACATGAAGAGGAACACGGAGGTGTGGAAGCTCCTGCTCACCTTCTTCTGCCCTCCTCTCTGCTACACCAACCTCATCTCCTTCAGGTAAAATCCACACAAGTATATTTTCTTTGTCATTAGCACTCAGAGGATGCAGATTTTAGAAATGATACTTTACTACATACTCCCCCCTCACAGGAAACAAGAAGAACATCTGCAAGAGGAGGGGAAGCCTAATGAGGACGGACCGGGCAGGGACAGCGACAGCCTCTATGGCACCACCGTCTTCTCGTTCTCGGACATCAAGCACATGTAAAACTAAAAAAAAAATAAATAAATCTAAAGAGCATTGGTTCTTCCTTTCACAACATGTTTTACTTAATTTTTATTTGTTGTACCAGTGAAGCTGATGCACAAGGAGCAAACACTCCCAGGACAGCGACCATCAAAGGTGAATCCTCTTTCAAATTTCAAAGTGTTACGTGTCACGTCAGAATCATTTTCTATTGTATGACTGTAACCAGCTGCTAACCCATGTCTAATAACCTTCCTTACAGGCATACCTTACTCTCACAGACCGCCAAAGCGTCCGTTCATAGTGTCAAGATGGCGTCAGTTCTGGTTTGCACCAGTCACCTCATTTTTGGGCAACGTCCTGATGTACTTCCTCTTCCTGCTGTTGTTTGCTTACGTACTGTTGGTGGACTTCCTGCCTCCACCGCCGTCTGGGCCGGCCATCACTGAATATGTGCTGTACTTCTGGGTGTTCACGATTGTGTGTGAGGAGATCAGGGAGGTGAGCTCTGGGAGACATTTTACTTATTTATTTTTTATATGTGTCGATTTTCACCCGTTTTTCTGTTTGAAGATATATCAAATAAAATTCTATATGTTTGTCTATGTTTTTTTTCTGACAGACATTCTTTTTGGGGTCGATGACTTGGCGTCAGAGGATCAGAGTATACATTCAGGACGTGTGGAACAAGTGTGACCTCATTGCCATCACGCTGTTTATCATTGGACTAATCTGCAGGTACAGACAACACTTATGCTCAGGGACAATCAGGATTATTCCAGTGCCACAAAGTCACAGGATGAAAATGTGCTCAATTCAACCTAATTGAGTCTTAAGTCTCTACAAGTCGCAGTTGATTTCGGTAATAATCTGAGAAGTGGAATTTTTATTATTTTTTTTTTATTACAAGAAAATTATCTGAATTCAAACTGTGCACTCACCCCCTTCGCTTCCATCCTCAGAGGAATCCCTTTGCAGCCGAGAGCCTTTTAAGTGCAGTTATTTTACAGGTGGGCCACTGGGTGGTGCTGTTACCTCTGCTTCTCTCTGTGTTTAGGATGTTCGAGTGGTCATATGGATTTGGCAGAGATGTCCTGTGTGTGGACTACATGGTCTTCACCCTCCGTCTCATTCACATCTTTGCCATTCATAAACAGCTGGGACCGAAAATCATCATTGTTGGAAAGATGGTGAGAAACATTGCGTTAAGCAGACAGTATACACTTAGCAGGATGTTGGCATTATAATGATGGGAAGACAACTTTTTTTTTTTTGTCCTGTTCAGATGAAGGATGTCTTCTTCTTCCTCTTCTTCCTGGGGGTGTGGCTCATGGCATATGGAGTAGCCAATCAGGCTTTGCTTTACTCCTACGACCCTCGCCTGGATCGCATCTTTCGCCGCGTTTTCTACAGGCCGTACTTGCACATCTTCGGACAAATCCCCGTGGAAGAGATGGATGGTAGAAGTTTGCCTGTGTATCATGCATACTAAGAAAATAACAGTCACATTTTCAAACCAGTGTTTGAATAATTTATCTCTTGCAGCATTCAAATGTAAATTTTTCGACATCCCTTGAAGCTTTTTTAAATTCACCAAAGTCACTCATAACCTTTTTGTAGCAAATTTATTTGATAATACCAAAAGACAGGACATATTTTAATCTCTATATTTTTTGTGTCTATTCCAGTGGGGAAGCAGTGGGACATGCCCTGCACAGAAAATGTGACGTTGATTGAGGGCGGTGCGGAGCCGTGCAGAACTCTGTATAGTAACTGGCTGGTGGTAATTCTGCTGGTTGTTTATCTGCTGGTCACCAACATCCTACTCATCAACCTGCTCATCGCCATGTTTAGGTAAAGAACAGGAGATTGGTGCCCATCACTCTGTCTCTCTGATGATTTCTGCTGTATAAACGCTCTCTGCTCTGCTCTCCTTGGGTTCACCCAGCCACACCTTCTCTGAGGTGCAGGCTAACAGCGACATCTACTGGAAATTCCAGCGTTACAACCTGATTGTTCAGTACCACTCCCGTCCTTCCCTGGCCCCACCTTTCATCATCCTGTCCCACATCAATCTCTTCATCAAGAGGAACATCCGTAAGGTGCCTTCTGTCAAGATCCACCACTTTGGTCAGTATTTGAACAGGAGTCTTAAGTGAGTCTAATTAATGCCACAGAGGAGTTATAACCTTATGCACATTAAATGCTAAGTGTTGCCACAAGTGCTAAAAGTCACAATTGTCTTTGTCGGTCTTCATCGATGTGATGCTGTAATTTGTAGCTGCCTTTTCTCCCCCTCAGTGCGTTTTGTCTAATGGCAACTGTCAGAGGAATTTGGTTCATTATTTACTTCCACATCAGCTTGTGATGATTGTACTAATAATGATCATTTAAAAAAAAAATCCTTTACTAGTGTTGCAGCTAAGAGGGAAAGCAGCTAACAGGCTAATGACATGGGAGACCATTCAGAAGGAGGACTTCCTGACCGCCCAGAACAAGATCCAGAAAAGCAGTGACTCGGAGAGGCTCAAACGGATGTCTGTCAAGTGAGAACACCTTCCGTCACCAACACTATAGCTGTGAGGTTCCTTACTTTTAGACTCCATCACACTGACATGAATGTCTCCTTTTTATTAGAGTGGACGGTGTGCTGAAACACATGACTGAAAGCAGAGACTTTGACCACAGGCTGAGGGCTCTGGAGAGTGAGGTAAAATTGAAGCACTATTTTCGAAGCATTTGTGTCGTTCTTGATTGGTGCACAGCAAGAGCATGTACGCACAGTCAGCCTATCTCATATAAGGGTTAGAGGGGTAGATGGGGTAGAGGGGTAGATGGGTGACATAAATGTCACCCATCTACATATAGCAGGGTTAGGTGGTGTGTGTGTGTGTGTGTGTGTGTGTGTGTATATATATATATATATATCATGAGAACTAGAACACTGTGTCCTGATATTGACAACAGTGTTTATGTATAAAAAAATGACACATTTGTTAAAGGAATAGTTGGTGGAATACTATTTGCTTTCTCACTGAGAGCTGGTTGAGAAGATTGATATCACTCACGTCTGTACAGTAAATATGAAGCTACTGCACAGCCTGTAGCTTAGCTTAGCATAAAGAGAGGTAGGCCAGGAAGATGGTGGGAGGGGCGGCGGCTAATGTCAGAGTTTAAAATTACTATTTTTTGGCTGGGATGAGGACTTGTTTGGAGTCTATAGTCTGGCATAGACATTAGAGTGCTGTCAATCTTCTCATCTAACTTTCCCAAAAATGTGGAAAAATGTTGATGTTCAAATGGGACTACATAATATTCACTGGTCAAACTAGAAATTTCAATTTAGCTCAATACTGATCCTGCCCTCCGGTGTCTTCGTGTGACTGTATGTCAACACACAGCTTTTGTCTCTTTCAATCCTCCTCTTCAGATGGAGTATTGCTCAACTGCTCTCAGCTGGATTGTAGATACTTTAGCACAAGGCAGCACGTTCAAACCTCCTCGGCCTCCACCTACACTAAGAGGTACCTCAGCACTTTCACACAGCCCTACAGAAACATAGTCTGCATGCTTGAAAGTCACAGGGTGTGTTCACTGAGATTGTTTGATTTATGTATTTGATATGTAGTGTTTGGCTCGAGTCATTGACACCTAACTTGCCCCCTGGCTCTTCTTCCACACAGATGCTTTCCCCTCTTCCTCCAATTCTGCCTGATGCAGCCACGGTGATGCCTTCACTTGCTCAGGGTCGGTAAAAGGCAACAATGAGGCACTTTTACTTTGGCTGCCCCTTCTGCCACCCACCCACCACCCTTACTGTTAGCCAGTCCTGTCGACTACTAGACTCAGTTACCAAGTAGTTTAAATTGTTCTCAACTGAAACCAGTGAAAGAGAGGCAGCCATCACAACTTGTTACAGTACTGCATTTACTCAATCCTGAAAAAAGTGCAATCGATCTTATTTCAATGCCAAAGTTCAGTGTATGTATTTATGATGTGGCACGATATATTTTCCGTATTTTAATTGACAATGTTATCATGTTTTTATTGCTGAAAGCTGGAACTCTGTTTTTAATGCTTTTCTATAGGTTCTCACAGTTATATTGAAACTATGATGTTGTTTACACGGGTTACATTCAGTGCACATTATAATACTTACTTACACTTGTGTTCAGTTAATTTCTGGTTACACGGTGTCTTTAACAACCTTAAATGCTGAATCATATATTTGTGTTGCTACATGATTTTATTCTGTTCAATAAATTGTTTATTCGCTATAATGAATTAAGTCTTACTGTTACACCAGCTTAAGATTCTGGGAAACGTACTTTTTCACTTTCTTGCCAGAGTCACAGTGATGACTCTCCTAAGCCAGCAGACAGTTAACTTAGCACAAAGACTGTGGCTGGCTCCAGCTACGTCTTTAATACACATTTACTAGTGACATCAACCCTTTCAAGGAAGAAAACAAGTGTATTTCCCTTGATTTAAGCTACAGCTGTGGTCAAAAGTTTACATACACTTGTAAAGAACATAATGTCATGGCTCTCTTGAGTTTCCAGTTATTTCTACAACTCTGATTTTTCTCTGATAGAGTGATTGGAACAGATACTTCTTTGTCACAAAAAACATTCATGAAGTTTGGTTCTTTTATGACTTTATTATGGGTCAACTGAAAATGTGACCAAACTCAAGAGAGCCATGACATTATGTTCTTTACAAGTGTATGTCAACTTTTGACCACAACTGTATATTCTTCAGGATTCTCTATTCTCAGGTCCCTCTTTTTTCAGCCTACTTCAAAGAGACAAGACAGAAATTATAAATGGAGCTATGGTGTCAAGAGTAACACAAATGGAGGAAAAAAGAGGCCTAAGGGTAAAGCAGGGTGCAGTGACTTTAGGGGACGGAACGTTTGTGAATGGGGCCTAAATAAAGTTAGCTTGGTACAAAGAAATGCAGTAAAACGGGGCTGCATATGATATTACATTCTGAAAATAAATGAGAATCGCTGAGGTAAAGAGTGACTGAAACATAGGAAGGAGGTTGTTGGGTAGGGACGGTGTGAAAGGTGCACCATGGTGCTGAGTTTCAGTATGCCAGAGCTCTATTGAAGGTCACATAGTGGAGCAGAGCTATTGAAGGAGCCTTTACTGTAAATAGCCGGCTGGGCCACCTGTCAATCGTACCACCGGCTCTCACTGAGAGAGGCAGTGTCATCACTTTCTGCCTTGCTGCCCTCTCGCTGCATGACGGCTGCATGTGCAGATATGTACCCGTGTGAGTGAGTGTATGTGTCTCAGTTTCTGGGTTATTTTAAATTAAACACTCCTCATTTCACACAATCTACAGTTCTGCTGAGTCAAAATCCCCCCTCTGTCTCTCATCGGGTTTCATAATCAAAATAAAAACAATAAAAACACGCCGTACTTAAAATGTGAACTATTTCTTTGGAATGTCAGTTGCCCATGAACACAGTGCACATACAGGCCGCCGTCATCTCCATTTACTTCTATTTACATCCATTCCATACATCATTCTGACATGTTCTCTGCTTTGGGAATCACTGTTGAGACAGTGTCTGAGAGCTGTCTGCTTAACCCTGTCCCTAATCTAATTTACTTTGCCTTGTATTTTGAGCTGTTAATAATATTTTGTGTCATATTTGCCCCCAGTGAGGTCTTAATTCAAACGGGCCCGCAGCACAGTTGTGTGCACATGCAGTCCTGAGTTTGGGCCAAGTTTAATAGTAGATTCAGTTTTAAGAAAAGAGGTGTATTGATCCACTTGATTATACCTCTGATAACTTTATTGGGCTTAAGAATAAACACCAAAATCGAAGCTGTTGGAGTGTGTGAATACCATCATACCATGTTTCATTTAGTTTAGAATCTCTTCACTGTAGAAACATAAACGCAATGCTTTTATTTAATTTATTGGATATTTTCTGTTCTGAGGGATTTACAAAACACGAGAACATTTAGTATATCACAGTTGGATAAAATTAGAGGAAAATAAACATAACATTGCAAAACATATAAGCATATGGAGCATGTTCACCCATATATGTATATCAAGTGTTGCTTTCCTGAATGTTTAGCACTAAAACAACAAAGGTTATATTAAAGTAAAACTTCAATTACTTAAATTTAAATTATTTAACTTCTCCCTCCCTCTCATTTCCATATGTTCTTTGACCTCCCTCCTCCCCACCCTCCTACAGTCCAGAAACCCCTCTGCTCTCTGCACACACCCACCTCCCTAATACACTGTGTTAAGGGCATCAGGAGCATTCTTCCTGGACATGTGCCTCTGTCACTCACACAACTACACCACACACACCCAGTAGTGTTTCCACTGTGTCCTCAGTGTTTCCAGCACAAGGCTGGCACGCTGCTCTGACAGAGCTCGGCCCTCCTCTCCTCGTCTCTCTCTGGCTTGGACCTGGACAATATTCCTGAATCAGCTGCAGCTCAACTACCTTTTCTGTGGATTTAATGGTTTTTAAATATTAAAGACCTCTCCATTGTTTTTGTTTTTTTGTGAAGACAGAGTAGAGACATTCATCCAGTGTGGATTTGTAGTTCAGAAGCGGCCCTCAACTGTGTACGTTTTCCAAAATGGCGCCTGTGAAAAGCTGGGTGGTGGGGCTCCTGCTCGTTCTCCTGTGTCCATCCCAGGTCCCGCTGCCTGGTATGGTGAGCGCCCAGGACGTGGCTGAGGCAGAGGAAGCTGCCAGAAATGTTGAGGAGGTTCTGGCCGACGAGGGCGAAACCGCGGAGGATGATGATGGCGCCGCTGAGGACGAGGAACAGGTAGCAGAGGAGGAAGAGACTAATGAAGAAGATGCAAAAGAGGAAGCTGAGGAGGAGGAGGAGGAGGAAGAAGAGGAGACTGCCGAGGAGGAGGTGGATGCTGAGGAGGAGGAGGAGGAGGTGGAGGAGGAGGAGGAGGAGGAGGAAGAAGAGGAGACTGCCGAGGAGGAGGTGGATGCTGAGGAGGAGGAGGAGGAGGAGGAGGAGGAGGAGGAGGAGGAGGAAGAAGAGGAGACTGTTGAGGAGGAGGTGGATGCTGAGGAGGAGGAGGAGGAGGAGGAGGAGGAGGAAGAAGAGGAGACTGTTGAGGAGGAACAGGATGCTGAGGAGGAAGATGACTCTGCTGATGAGGTGGCAGATGAAGAAGAGGATGTGGAGGAGGATGAGGCTGAAGAGGATGAGGCACCAGAAGACGACGAAGTGGAAGAGACTACTGGAGAGGAGGAAGAAGAAGAAGAAGAAGAAGAGGAGGAGGAGGAGGAGGAGGGAGAAGAAGAGGAAACGGCTGCTGATGAGGAAGAGGGGGCTGATGAGGCAGCAGCAGAAGAAGATGAGGAGGATGAAGATGAAGAGGAAGAGGAAGCAACAGAGGGCGAAGAGTTAGCTGAGGAAGAGGAGGCTGATGATGCTGAGGAGGAGGAAGATGAGGATGATATTGCTGAGGATGACTCTGAAGCAGAGGAAGATGATGGTATGCCCACTTTTAAAAAAATATCTCTTTAAATATATTTCAAATGTACATATTGGTCCTTATAATAGTCACCTCTGCAGTACTTTGATATAAAGTATAACATCCTGATATTTTCTGGGCCCTTTGACTGTTTCCTGATTAGGCTGCCTGTAGCTACTATAGGAACGCTGTCACACATATCGGCCCTAAAATAGACTGGCTTATCTGTGTGGTAGCTGGCAGTATCTGAACCATTCAGGCCTTTTGTTGAGCCAATGTGGTTATTTTGAGACCCAGAAACCGGTACTGTTAAAGTGTGTAAGTTCAGACGAACATTCAGATAGAGACAAGGCTCCAAACACAAATGGTGGTACAAAAGTAAAGAGGCCTAAACTAAAAACTTAAACTGCTCATTACTGAGTAGCCAAAGTCAGAATTTAGTTATTTTAGCTATCCTTACATCTCACTTTTGTTATAACTACTCGTGTGTGTTTGGCTGCTCTGTCTCATCCTCAGTTCTTATATATAATACAATACAATAATATTGTGTAAACATATCGGCAGTTATCAGCAGACATGATCTGACACTTTCAATATGATCTAATACTTGGAAGTCTAAAAAATGCTCTATAGTAACATAAACGTGTAAACAGCAATACAATAATGTTTAGGATTATCACTGTGTCCGTTTAGTGTTTGAGCATGGTAACATTCACTACTTAGCTCTAAATGCAAAGTACAGCTGCGGCAGAAATTTGAGTTGATGATGCTTCTGGATGAAAAGTCAAATTAATTAAGTTCATTATCTGGGGAACGTGAATGTCTGAACCAAATTTGAGAGCAGTTTGTCACTGAGATTTTTATTTCCTAATCACAAATCTCAAGAGGGAAGTCGGGATTCATCCTCTGGCGACCACGAGTACCTGTACAACTAGTTGTATAGCTGTTGTAGATATTTTAGCCCTGACCAAAGTGGTGGAACGACCAACAGACTGCAGTGTCTCGTTACTTATCGGCTGACAGAAATTCACTGATATATTGGCAGTAAGCTAATATCAGGCAGGCTGATATATCTCCAGAAGACTTATGTGTCGTTGACTCTGTCGATTTTTTAAATAGATGAACCTGAAGGGGACGACGCCGCAGAGATCGAGGGTGACACCAGTGAAGAGGAGCCTGTCACAGACTCGCTGCAGTTCCACCCTGGCTCTTTGTGTAGCGTTTGCTCCATCTGTGAGGTAAAAGAGTACTAAGAGTAATCAAACTGATGATAGAGACACATGGCTGATGGCTAATCGCACCTGTGCACATGTGCACATCTTTCAGCACTGCTCCAGTAACTGTGACAAGTGCCCCTGCGAAGAGGGAGATGAGTCAGATCACTGTGAGCACTGCCAAGTAAGCATCTCCACTGTCCAAAGTACTGTAAATAATCCACATTGAAGCCAACATGCCAGTGAGAGTGGCCTCTTCATTCCAACCCTTTTTCTTGTCTCCCAGGGATGCTCATCCTGCTACATTTGCCCCATACTGTGTGACACAGTTTGCACACCAGGTAAATACCAGTGGTAGTTATTCATACTGTGAATTTGTTGTTGTGTATATGTTTTGTCACATCTGGCTTTCCTTAACTTTTCCTTGTATTGTTTTTTTTTGTCCAGGTGGCCTTGTTGATGAGCTAACTGGGTCCCTCTTTCAGTAAGAATTCTCTCATCTCACAACACACTGACTTTGAATTGTTTCCTGCTACTCTGTCATTATTTACCAGAACAACAGCAGGTAGGGCACAAATGTGGAAATGCTATGTTGGTCAGCGTTAGATTTACTCGTGCCCTGGCCTTTGTTTTGCAGGACTGTTGCCTCTCTACTCTAAACAAGCCTTTGCCTCTGTCATGTGGTTGCCTGAGGTATTACGCTTAGGATTGGAGTTCGCCGTCCGGCTGTTCATACCTCTGCAGCAGCATGAGGACTCCCACAAAAGCCTGTCATGAATCTGACAGCTGGCAGAGAAAAAAAACATATTTAGGTTTTAGTATGTGTTTAGATACGATTTTTTAAACTATCATTTTAATGAGAGCTGAAAAAAGATCATATTTATAGGGTCTATTTTTTTTCTTTATTTAATGAACTGCCTACTGTACATTTTCAATGCAAAATGGATGATAATACATTGCTAAAGCTATAGTATCATTGGAGATTTTTTTGTAGGAGCAAATATGTTTATAGGTCTATCTTAGTGGCTGGAATCTGTATGAATGGACTAGAAAGATGAAAATGACGTCTATTGTCACTCATGTAACTTGCAAATGTATGATAATACCTTTTGATTTTTTTACAGTAAAATTTCACTCACACACTAATACAAAAACAACTTATATACTACTGATTTCTCATTTGACAATAAAATTCTCCTTCTGTCTGTACGTTAATGTGACCGACATGCATGTCACAAGCACAAGTTATATCTGTTTTGTTCCCAATTAGCTGTTTTTTTGCTATATGCACTTTTAGTTGATCTTAACTTTCTATGTTACATTGTTTGCTGACTTCTAATGTATGTATCAGTTTATTTCTGTGCACATATTCACACTTGTGGCATAGCCTGCTCATTAAACATGCAACTCAAAAAAAAAAAAAAAAAGTCAGTAAGTCAGGGAAATAGGCCTCCACAATAACTATAGCTTCTGAGAAGTTTTAACCCACAATTGTGTTCATAAACTTGGGTATTTCCCTTTAGCTTATGGGACCCATGTTTTGAATTTGGAATGATTCATGATAATAAATTGGGTTTTGATAGGGAACTTAGTATAACATTAAAAGACTTTGGTCATATGATCAGGATCAGAGTAGAGATATCCCGACTTTTAGTCTCTTTTATGAATCAATATTTAATCTAAAAACATCCTAAACTTCTTTGAAACTTCAGGTCTTCAGTTTGTAACCCAGCCTGTTTGTTTTCTCAGAAATTAATAGCCACGCAGCGCGAATAAACTGAAGTTAATGTGGTAAACTGGTAGAGTACTTGCAGTAAGGTTCATGTATTGTTGCTTTATCACTACTTTAAGTGTTCTGATTATTTATCGGCAGAGATTTTTCACAGAGAAGGTATGCTCACACAAATTGATAAACTGATACTTGTGAGATCTTTGACCTCCTCAGCTTGATGGAAAATAATGAGCCCAACTGTGCAGCCAATCATATGCTAATTACTGAATGAGGCCCAGCTGCTGCATGGGTGAAGCAAAGACTTCCTTTTTAGAAGTTCAGGTGAATTCTCTAAATTCCCTGACTCTGCTGGTGGTTCCTGCTGAAAGGTTCACAGGTGAGGCCCTGCCCTGTGTCATGGAAAAACAATGTTCTTATTTATGTTTCCGTCGGTGACTTGGCAAAAGAAGGAGGGGAAAGTCTTGGGTGTATCATTGAATCAACACAGACAGAGCCAGGACTTTGTGTGTGGGACGTATTGGCCTTTCAGAGGTTAAAATATTAATGTTGCAGACTGGCTTTTAGTGCCGCAGCAACACTTTTTCTTTAGGTAATGGATGAGATGCCTCTCATAGCTAATCTTGTGAACTCTTGGAACATTAGAGATCAAAATGCCTCTACAAGGGGACTAAATGCTAAGATATTTGGCCTCTGTTGATTTGATTTTGACCATCTAAAAAATAATAATGATACTAATAGATTTTCCATTTAAAGTCTTAGCATAAAGTTCTTGTTTTGGTAAAGGAGGAAGGTGTGTGTGGGTGTGTTGGGGGTGTGTGTGAAGTAAACACAAAGACACAGGTATAAACAATAGGGCTAAGTGTAATTGAGTCTGATGGGGTGACACGCAAGAAACTTCTTGTTCCTGTAAGGTGTGTTGTGTATAATAACAGCAAAAAATGTTACTGAAAACAACGAACGTTGTCAGAAAGCAAAATGTCTTTACCTGGTAATGCCTTTAATCAATATGAAGCTATAGCCAGGAGCTGCTTTGCGTAGCACAAAGGCTGAAAATGGTGGCACTGTCCAATAGTTTGAAAATCCACCTACAAGCTCGACTAAACATCAATGACTAACGTATTATGTCATGTCTTTAAGCCCAGCAAAAACTAAAATGTAAAAGCATGGTGCTTTAAACATATACTAATAGAACAAATGGGCACATTTGATAAAATGTTGACCTGCTCCCTTTAACATGAAGGATCAGTCCAGGACATCTTATTAGTATTTTGTGAGCTATTAATCACACAAACGTGTAATTTATTTGGATGACTGACAAATCCTGTAAACAAGATGCAAAACTACATAATCATCCAAACAACGTGGATATAAACTCTCACCCAGGACTTCTGTTTCCTTCAAAAGTGTTCACAAGGTGAGCAAGTGAAATTTAATCATGTATAATGATACAAATGGCGCTGACCCAAAACCGACAACAGTGCTTCACATTACTGAAGTTTACAGTCAACATTCCCACAATGGCTCGAAGCCTGACCTAATCCAATGCAGAAGACCAAATCTTGTTTAGCTTCTCAGATATCAGTTTCCTGAACTACCCATCAATTAAAGGCTTACTGTAGCTATGTTCTATGTTTAAACACAATGAAATGCGACTGGAGCAAATTCCAGTGACATGGGGACAAATAAAGTTTTTTGAATTCTGTATTTTGCTTTTGTAAATCAAGTCTATTGGTACTAAATACGCCTAGAAGGAATTGTCAAATGCCACTTCCTTTCTTGAGGTTTAATATATCAGGGATTCCCAAAGTGTGGTGCCTGAAGTCCTGGGGGTGCATGAGAAGAAAGTGTAATGACCGTGTGAAGGCACATGTCTATATAGCTTTTTGTTTTCTTTGAAGAAAATCTCTGCCTGGCGCTGCAGAGCACCCATGATCACTTACAGTAACCGTTTCCTTTTGTAAAATGATTTTTCTGTAATGTGGCAGCTTGTTTGCAACTTTATCGCAATTTATTGAAAATTTTGGGGACTGCTGCACTAGATAATTTATCTTAAAGTTTATCCTGACCTGAAGTTTACTGGAGCCTATACAGTTTAGGGCCTAATGTGACGATCTTCATACAGTAGATGTTATGTGACACAGCTGTATTTGGCCTGATTAGCAGTAAATACATTATATCCACTTTAAGTAAAATGCAACCGCTAAACACAAGCCATCTTCATTAAATTCCTGTTTTTTAGCATGCGCCAGCATTGCACAGTAAACAATTATTTAATGGTTTGTAATGCAGCTGGATGCAACTATAACTATATGTATGTACAACTATAACTCCTCCTGTGAGCCCCCAGGAGTAAAACACAATTGTGAAGATATAAAATGTCCTCCAGGAGAAGTTAGAATCATTGACAGATACTGTACATTGAACATTTGAATGTCCCTGTATCTAGAACTACATTAATCTATGATAAACTAACATTTCCATACTACCCATAAATGTTGAATAGCAGGGGCTAAAGTAAAATGTTACCAATATATCCAAATCACACCTTGAGCTTACAGGTGTTAAGGTCATCTTCATAATGAATCGGCGCTGTGTCATGGAGCACAGCACCCTGATCATTCTACATGCTACCAGATCATTGGCACGCTCTACAACATTCGAATTTTGTTTGTAACGTCCTGAAAAAAGTGCTCATGTTACGCTTCCCTCCCTTGCTCATTAGTGATGTGTACACAGTGGGCCTCCCACCCATTGCCTGCCTCTTCTACTCTATATCACTGACTTGAAACATACTGGGACACTTTTTCACCTTCTCACTGTTGGACGTATTCATAAATGAACACCCCAGTCTAACATACTATTACATTTTTTTTTTTTTTTTTGTCTAAGCCCTTTGGGACCTCAGGCCTGGAAAGTAAGGTAGGATGATTTGATAAACCTTTAACAGAGTTTTTGTTCTCTGAAGACAGCACTTTGATCAAGCCATCTGATATCACTGCCACTTTATGTAAAATGAGGTTTGAAACTAGTCATCACTAATCAGTTAATTCAGTATCTTCTAGTCGCTTAAATGGAAATTCAGGTCAGTGATGGACATTGTGATAATAGACCCGAGACTGCTGCAGAACTGTGTGGAGCGGTTTCCTGTTTTTCAACATGGTGCAATGGCCTCAATCAATTAAAAACTCATAATTCAAGAATGTGTCATGACCAGTTTGCTTTTCCTTCTAAAGATGCACCTCTCCTCTCTCCTGCTGTGCCTCAGTTTGGGAGCTTTGGTAAAGTGTGGTGAGTAACATAGATCCATTTCTACTAAATGGACACACTTGTACTGATGAGCTCTCCAGTTCTGCTTGTATCATATCTAGTATTTGCGTGTGTGGTTTATTGGGCAGGATGCACGACCTGTTCCCCCATGTTTGTTTTTCAGAATAAGATGCAATTTTATTTAGATCTGATCCTCAAATTTCAAATTTGGAAGCTCATGTCCAACAGCGTGAAATGCATCCAATGAACAAAGAGGTGTGAAAAAGCATTGACTGTTGCTGTCTAAATTATTATTATGTATTAGACAGTGGTAGTAGAAGCATCTATCTAAGTGCCAATACAACAATGTTGAAATAGTCTGTAAATGTCCAAGTACAGAGGACATATTGTGGATTTCTAGAATGTTTGTTTATTTTTAATATGATATATCATGTTGTAACTCGTTGTTTAGTTCCGTGGTTCATGATTTAGGGGTTGATGCCCCTTTTAAGTGTCACAAAATAAAACTGGAGTTTTGACATGATAAACGGGGAAGAAGTTCACGGATTCCATTCAGTTTTGTGACCTAAAAAAATCTAAAAATAAATTAATCTCTTTTGTAAAATATTGAATAATCTTGAACTTTAAAAAAATAAAATAAAAAATCTAACCATAGTTGTCATGACTGCAGTGGAGAAGAAATATAAAATACTTGTTTTATTAAATTGACAAAAGCACTCTTACTGTCTTAATCGGTCCGTCAGACAAGGCAGTATTTCGTTACATGCAGCCAATGAGGCCACACTTTATGCTTTCTGTCTTAACTGGCTCCTACAGTTTTATTCACACCACGTTGGCTGTATTTGTTTGTTTCAGCTGCTGGAAGTGAATGGTGCTATATTAACTGCGGTAAGTAAAGCCAGACGTCTGTCTCACTGAATGATTTGGATCATTAAGTTTAGTTTGTGGTATTAAGAGTGCCACTAACTTTCAGAACACACCCCAAGCCACTGGGAAGACCTCTCTGGGTCCTTCTGTGGAGAAAAAAGGCAGTCTCCTATTGATATAGTCACCAGCCATGTTGAGACTGACAGCAACCTGCATAACTTTACCTTCGTCAACTTCACCTCTCAGCACGTCATCAAGTCCATCGTGAACAATGGACACACAGGTACAGCTTCTGGTACACAGTTTCTGTATTTGTGACAGGAATCTAGGAAAGGCACAAAGCAGATCATTGGATAACTAAACTGTGTTCTCTACACTCGGTGTACCTACATAAACATTATTCCCCATCTTTCCCATACACAGTGAAATGCAAATTGGAGGAAAATGAAGTTGAAGTGAGTGGTGGTGGACTCGACGGAGTATATTCTACGATTCAGTTTCACTTTCACTGGGGTGATACGGAACATCATCCCGGTTCAGAGCACACAACCAACGGGCACAGATATCCAATGGAGGTACAGTGTCGTCTGACGTTTACTACGAGCAATGTGCCTCTCCTCTTTACAGACTGTGTGCCTTGCCTACCATGCTTTGTCTCATCTCATGTCATCTTTTGTAGATGCACATAGTCAGTCTGAAGAAAGGTCTTGCTGTGCAGCAGGCCGTAAATGATTCAGAGGGCATTGCTGTTCTTGGATTTTTCATAAATGTATGTCCTACACTTCAAACTGTTGTTACAAAACAGTCTTATACATACTTACTTTTCAATAAACCATCTGTGGTAAATGTCACTTGCAAAAGTTCAGCTTTCCACTGGAAATAGGTTACACTTGTGGAAATCTGCTTTGTAAACTCACCCAGACCTTTACACTTTGACATCACAGGCCAAGCATTGGCTCTCTGATGGCTGCATCTGAACAACTAATTTAGATACTGATGACTGGAATCCCCCCAAGTAACACTTACAAATAAAAGGACAAGCAGAATATAGAATTGATTTGCTCGTTATCAAACTATTAGTACAAGTATAATGAATGTCTTCTCTTTAAAGGCGACAGAAGATGAGGATTTGTCAGAACCTTGGAGCATGCTTACATCTTACCTGACAAATGTGGAAGGTATTTTTTTTTATTTTTTTTATTTGTTTTATCAAGATTTGTGTGTATTTTCCAATACAGCAGGTTGCAGTGATTATGGTAGAGAACTAGAGCAGGATGCGTTGCAGTCGCACCACAAACTGATACTGAGCATGGTGCATACCTATTTCTCAACAAGAAGCATGAAAACAGTCACCTTTTTAAAACTTGAAATATTCTGGGAGTGTTCTATGGTTTCTACAGAAACACCTGAGACATGTTAACTGCCAACATGTTGGAGTGAGTAAGTAACTTACTATGCTGTTACTGCAGCATCGCCAGCTAGAGCGAGGCCAACTTTCAATGGAAATGTTGCGTCATGTTTGGCTCTAAAATAAGTGGGTGGTAGCCTGTCCTTTGAAATAAGAGCACAAATTGATGTAAAAAAATGCAAAATGATTAAACTCTCATACTCAAAGAAATGAATAAATCAAAAACCTTGCAATATTGCGTTCATTTTACAGGGTCATTTAGTTACCTTGTGCCATGCTCAGTCAGACAAGTTCTTGGTGTAATGGACTTTATTACCCCTCATGGTGATGTTGACTTATGCTCATCTTATGTTGCTTGGTTTTATGGTCATGTTCATGGCCTCAAACTAAGGACGCTCTTACTTTGTAATTAACTAAAAGTTATGTGGACTTAAATGCATCAAATTTTTGTTTCCTACTCTTTTCACAGACACTGGGGTTAATATGAGCGGTAACATCTCTATCAATGACCTGATTGGAAATGTAGACCTCACAAAGTTCTACCGATACATGGGCTCCCTGACCACTCCCTCCTGCAACGAAGCAGTTGTGTGGACAGTCTTCCAAGAGCCAATCAACGTCAACAAAAAGCTGGTGGGTTGGGCAGAAAAGCCTCTTTTAATCGATAAGGGGACGACAGGCCAAGTTTAGTCAGCACGTGGCCCACTGTGAGGAGGAATGTAAAAGCCATTAACATTTGAACTACTTGCAGATGTACAGTAGATAAAAATACAAAGGCAAGGCAATACAAAAAGGTATAAAATAAAAGCTGTGAACAAAGCCTGAAATAGAACTGATGTTGCCATTTTTATAGCAACAACAATATCTCAGATAATGTGAAAATGAAATGTTCAAATAATCCTCACCTGAATCTGCAGCTCCCCTCTTCATCACTGATCTTTAGAACGAGTTTCAGTCCATTGTCCAGCCCGTAACTTTACTCTTTTGGTACACTCTCACCCAAATTATATCTGACAAAAGCCTATTATGTTGCAGTTCCTATAGTGATCTACTTTACAAGTGAAGCTAACCAGTGGTGGAAGTGAGCATTAAAGTGTCTAGTTTAAGTGTCATTAGATTAACAAGGTGATTCTGTCTGTCAAAGTGGGTGTGAGAGGTATGTTTGTTTCTACCGCAAGGCTATATTCTGGCTGTCATTAATACAGGTGCAAGGTGGCTCATTTGTGATATCACAAATGAGCAATGTTGCTCAGGCTTTATATTTTCATATTTATGCACTATGTGCCATCTACTCTTGGTCTATTAAGAAGCAAGCCATGCTATACTGTTAGCATTATAACTCTGTCAGATAAATGAAAATGCTGCACACTAGGCGATTTTCAAATCTTGGCTGGTTTTAAAAATGTGGGTGACCAGACACAACTGGGATTTAACCAGGGACCTGTGACCTCATAGAAACTCCTCCGAATGTTATAGAAATTCAGAAATGGAAACTTGCGCCTTACTAACTTTTGAGCACCTATGGCTAGCTGGAAAGAATTTATTCATTTAGATATTTGGCCAAGTCAGTATAACTTGTGATGCTTTATAGCAACTGGAATCCCAAACTGTTACACAAGCAATAACCAAAGTATGCAGGCAAGTGTGACTAAAGAACATATACACGTGCTCCAGGGCATACTGGTACGGTACATGCTGTGGTTTGGCTGGCTGGATGTTATTTTCTGTTGACGGTCACAACAATAGAAAATGTTGGCCAAGCTACATGTGACTGTGGAAAAACCAGCTAGCCTAATGACGCTGGTTTATTTTTTTTGTACTGTAGAATGGAAAGCAATCTCCCTCTCAATCTCATCTACCTGACAGCCATCAACACTCAGATAAGATGCTCATGTCTCTGTAAATGATTGCGTCGGGTGGCTCAGCAGGTGCATGACTATATGATCCTGACTTCAAGCATTCCAGTCTCAGATTTAAGTGATTTGTATTCAAGCAACAACTTTAATGTCAGAGTTGCAACAACACCTTTTTGACAAAATCTAAAACTCCATGATTACATGTCCTTCATAAGTGGGTTTTAGGTGCTACTTAATCAATGCCCTCCTTTTAATTGATATAGGTTACTGCAGCATAACTTCATAATTGAAGGAGTAAATCTGTTTCAAGCACCTTGTAACTCTACATACTTGGCGTTCAAGTGGATGCATTTTTGAAAATGACAAATGACTGTTGCTAAGTGACGGTGCAAAGGAACATGGATGCCAAAAGACTACTGGCATGTTGAAGTCACCAATACTAACAATTTAGCAAGTGTTAATGCAGCAAATGCTGGGCTGTTGGGAATATCAACATTTTCCTCAGACATAAAATTACTAAAAACTATACACCTAAAGTTACAATATTAACCTTCATGGCCTCTGCCATTTCTGAAAATGTCAAGTCAAAACTCAAACCTGGCGCTTTCAGAAAGTGTCAATTTCTGAAATCATAAATGCAACAACTAGGGGCTGTTCATATGGACTCTTGTCGTGAATACATTAAACACAACCCCATTTAAACACACCACCTGACCAAACTGTTGGCGGATGAATGGCATCAGGGGTAATGTAAGCACGAGGGTTTGCCAGGGAAGAAGAATGCATGGATTGATATCTCATTGACCTGTCCATCACAAGTCCCACAGTAATATAGGAGTACAATGCTAAATCAGTGGAATACTCCTTTTAAGCCTGTGTCTCTGAATTCACTTCAAGATTCATTGCTGCACAGAGTAAAAAGGGCAATAGGACAGTTGTGACAAACTGAGGCCTAAAGCTGCCACAAGAACAGGTCATCTGGTATGAATTCTTCATACCAGAAGCTTTGAGTGCGTGCATATTATCCTGTCCAAGTGACAGTGCCTGAGGGAGAAAAAACAAAATTGGGGTTGTCCACGCCTTCGACTCATTTACGCTATAACGAGACAATTAACAACTTAAAAATGTGTTTTTGCCAATAACATCACTGATAGATCTGTTGGGGTAAACCTATTTTGTTCTGTTCTTAGATTGAGCGGTTTCCCATGAAGACAGGACTCACCAATGTTTATCGGCCTCCACAAGCTCTTAATGGACGTCAAGTGTTTGCTTCCCCTGCAACTCCTTTACCTCCCAGTGAGTTTGAAAATCACCCACATATGAGCCATGATATTTATGACTCATGAGTTGACACATTGATACGACTGTTCCACTATTCTTCAGGTCATCCATGGTGCTATGATGATCACTGTGGTATGTATAAGCAAACTTACACATACAAAAAGAAACGGTTTCTAAATGATGCTGTCAGAATGGGATTTGAACTTTGAATTTTGGTTTTTACTCTATACCCTCAGAGCACAATCCGTCTCACTGGCACCTTTTGCCTCAATCCCACTGCGCCGGCAAACGTCAGTCACCCATCGACATTAAGACGCAGAGCGTTGTGGTGGACGAGCATCTCGATGACTTCACCTACACACAGTTTGACAACAAACACGCCATCAAGTACATCACTAACACAGGCCACACAGGTTTGATGAACTTAAGCTTGTGTCAAATCTGCATATGCCAGTAAACTACAATCATCCAATGACTAGTTTTATGGTTTGTCAATTAATCAATTAATTGATCAATTAATAATTAATCAATCAATTAACAAACACAGCTGACACTGCACAGAGAGTGTGAGGTATGGATGTTCATCTGAGCCATGCAGCTCAGTGTTGCTCTGGGGCCTCCAGAAGGTTCATTTGGAATTTACAGTTTCAGTGCGGAATGTGACATCACACTGTATCTGACGGAATACTGTGTGTCGACAGAACTGTGACCTCACTTATGACCTCACTTATGACATGTCCAGTGTGGGACAGAAGTTTGTAGATAGGACCCACGGTGAGCTTCCAGCTTGGGATCTCCTCCCACAGAGGAGAAAGCTGGACGGCTCTAAGGCTCTGAGCTGAGCCGGTCTGAGCTTCTGCTCTGGGCTGATCAGATCAGCTGTTCCTGCAGAGAGGCCCAGTGTGCTGCCTGATCCTCAGCACTGGTTTCTGGGCACTCCAGCACCAGCAGGTGAACTCTAGTCAGGCAGAGCCCAGGCTCAGACTGCTTCCTTCCAGCTGGAGGAAAGCTGCTTTGGAGGCCAAGTCTCTTTCTTTGGCTTTCTGCTCTGTGGGCGGAGGTCTCGGGTGGGTGGTGGGGTTAGGTTTCAATAATCTTTGTCATTTTAATCTCATTTTCTTATATAGGATGTCTTCTTACATGGATGTAATTTACTTAGAAATGTGGGAACATGATACCTACTGACATGATAAGATAAAAACTTAAATCAGTTTATGCTGTATTTGCTGTATGCCGTATAATCACAATACATTCTTAGACAATGAGCAAATTAATTGGTAATGAAAATGTTCTTGTTGAAGCCGTAGTTATGAAACCTTTATTTTACGACAGCAAAATGAAAAGCAATTTACACTTGTCCTTGTATTCTAACTCTCAGTGAAGTGTGTACTGAAGGACGGTCTAGTGGAGGTCTCAGGGGGCGGTTTGGGATACGTCTACTCCACCCTTCAGGTCCACTTCCACTGGGGCACCGCGTCACATGACTCTGGGGGCTCAGAGCACGTAGTGGATTCACACAGATACCCAATGGAGGTAGTTGCAAGCACTGAATTACTGTGGCTCAGCATTATTTTCCGGTTGCTTTTGTCAGAGTATACTACGTGTCTAACATTAACTGTCTTTTGTCCAGATGCACATAGTGAACAAGAGGAAAGACTTGTCGCTGAAAGAGGCAGTGCAGACTCCTGATGGTCTGGCAGTGCTGGGATTCTTTATTGAGGTAACACTTGGTGCTTTAGACTTTATGTCAGTAGTTGTGATCCAAATCCATACTACCTAGGTACCAACTATAAGCAGATTTTGAGTGTGTAGTGTTTTCACACGGTGGAGAATAAAGTATACTGCATTATGCTGTTTGTGGACACTATTCTCCAGCAAGGCTCAAAGGAATATAGACTACTGACAAAGTATTTATATAGCCGCATTGTAAATACCATAGATCTGCACCATACACTTAATACAAACTTTGTGGTATGGTGCAATAGCCTGCTTCTCATGTAACTATTCTGCCTTGTTTTGCACCGGTTATGATAATATGACCAGTGAAGTTGTAAATCCCAGTATCGGTGTACTTGATTACTGTAGTCTGGTCACAACATGTAACATTACATAACATCACAAGGGGTTGAATTCGCCAAACTAGTTCTGACTCAAGTGTCATCACGTACTGCGACATACCAGCATGCCACCAAACAAGACACAAAAATGTTCGAATCTCTATCTGCTCTCACTCATCAAACATTTCCTGCAGGCGCCCGCACACCCATTCTTTCACTTGTTTGATTCATGCCTGATGTACAGTTTGCTAATTTATCATTGATCAATGATACCATTTATCATTAAGGTTGATCATTTCGCGAAATGTCGTACATGTCGGACACAACCCTACAGTTATGTAGCCTGTTTTAAAACCTCCATGGAAATGTCAATAATTATACAAGTCCAAATGCAAACCTTATTTGTGTGCATACTTCCAACTTCTTTCCAGGCTACAGATGGTACCAAAAGCAGTGGTGATTCAGGACATGAACAGGTAAGGGGATGTTGCTTTCTTAAACCAGCAGATTGCGCCGCTCTATAGTCAAATCTCCCTTATTCATTCACCTTGTTTGTCTCTGTAGACACATCCCACTCCAAAGCCCACGTCTGATATGACAGCCTGGAAAACACTGACCAGCTACCTTTCAGCCATTCAAAACACCAGTGAGCAAACACTTTTTTTTGGGTGTTTAAGAACATTAAATGTGGACACATACATGTGCCACTACAGCTTATGTGTTCTTGCTTCCATGTAGGCTCTCAAGTTGAAGTCACAAAAGAGATCTCCATTGATGACTTGCTTGGCAATGTGAACCGAAGTGCATACTACCGCTACAATGGCTCCTTAACCACCCCCTCATGCAACGAAGCAGTGGTCTGGACAGTCTTTAAAGAGTCCATCAGGGTGGACCAGAATCTGGTATGTGCTGCTCATTATTTTGGTGCTGAAGACATATCGGACAGCTTTAATAGATAAATCTGAGGAAACTCATTTCAGCAACTGAAGTGAAGAATGATCTTTTAGTTAAAAGACTTCATGATTACCATTGCTCTAAAGTCATTATTACACACGACCTGTCTGATATGTCTTCAGCACCAAAATAATGTGTTAAGTGTTTTTAATATTAGGGCAGGGTTATAAGGTAACGGAAGCTCAGAAGCAAAAGCACAAGGCAATGAAACAAACAGTGAACAAAGGTGACGAGGAGTGTGTGGGAAAAGGGCTGAAGTATTGGCAGGACTGAGGAGGAAAGAAGAAGCAGGTGTGTGGGGGAGGTTGGGTAACAGCAGAGCAGCTGACAGGTGACAGGTATCAGGTGAGTAGATGCAGAGCCGGCTCTAGCCATAATGGTGCCCTAGGCGAGATGCACACCGATCACTCGCCCCGCGCCCCTTCCATGGTGTAGGACCAGGGGGGGGGGGGCGCGCTCTAGGCGACTGCCTATATGGTCTATGCCTAGAGCCGGCCCTGAGTAGATGGGTGGGGCAGTCAGGTGATGCTGAACAGAGGGAAAGTCTGAGCGCCCCTGGTGAATGGATGGGATGGATGGATTTTCAAACAATGCAGTTCAGCAGAGCCACTGCTTGCACCTTTTATCTTTTTGACTTTGTTACACTGTTGACCTCATTTGCAAAGGGAGAGGATTTAAAAACGCACACAATGGCAAAAGAAATATTTGTCGAATGTGATTTCACTGAATCTGTCTGCTGCAATTAATTTCACCTGAAAGTCAACAAATGTTGCAAATATACAAAACATTGGCCACTGAAACTGACATGTTTCCTATATGCACATGATTAATGAATCAACACTTTGTTGACTTGAATGCAACTTTGCCTATACATGCTATCAAAAGTCAGATAACCATGTTAACTTTTGCAGGGATATAATTTCTCAAATGTGGTGGCCTTTTTAGCAGATGTACATGTGGTCCAGAAATGACTTGAATCTGTCCTAAATGAAAGCTAGCGTTTGCTTTTACTCCACCAGATGATGATGTTCCCGACTGAGGCAGGATATCACAATGTGTTTCGGCCTGCACAGCCTCTTCATAGCAGGAAAATCTACTCCACCCCATCAGCATCCAGTACCCCTGGTCCCATCATACTGTCTCTGCTGCTGGCATGTCTCTGTGCCTTTTTCATGTGATTTTATATTTCTGAGAAGGTTAATCACAGCAGCAGCCTTTAGCTAATATTAGTATATTCTGCTAATATCTGCCTCGCACTAATCACATTATCATTCTAATATTTTCCAGAAAAATACTTGGAAAGTAATGTTTCATTGGTGAGTTAACATTTTAGTATGCAGCTCTATAATGCAATCAAGTTATTGTGAAGTATTGGGTGACCAAAATGTATTGATCTAATTGTATCCCAGTTTGCTTTATCAAAAAGTGCAGCATAATGCAAAACAATCAACTACATCTCTGGTAATTCATGACTTTCATCTTCTATGCTAAATCACTAATTAAACGCACAGATGAGGGAGAAAAAGAATGTATTGTTACAGTATTGAGTGTTGTGCTTTTGACATGTAACCAAAGAATTAAAAATAAAATGCTATTTGAAGATAAAATGTTTCCTTGAATTGACTTAAACTTATTGTGCCACTTAGAGGTTGAAGACCCCCAATACATAATTAAATAATTGAAGCTACCAGTATTAAATTAGTTGCAGTTGTCAGTCAAGTCTATATTTGTGCAGCTTTGAGGTTCGCATTCAAGCTTTCTTAATTTCTTTTCTTTCAGGGTTAAGTTTTGAATCGGACATCTTGTCAGAGTCAAAATACACAATCAAAATCCAGACAAAGGTATAAAAGATCATAAAAGTAAAGCCATTACTGAGAGGAATGAAGGTACTCCCATTAACAAACACTATAGCTTCTCAGGAAGCCGCACCATGAGCAAACACATGTAAATCAATTGGGACAAAATTAATGACAAGCCAGCTCTACCCCTGCACACCCACTTTGCTTATATAGTTGACTATGAATGCGGTTATCGCTTTGGACAAAAGCTTTTGATAAAACATAAAATAATCAAATTTACACTAATCTCTATGCTGCTTTTTAGCCTCTTTTAACTCGTGTGTGTGTGTGTTAATAGAAATGGATCAGTCTTTGACACCATCTTTGACAACCACATGTAGCTGTCTCCTAACACAAGCTCTAATCGTAGATCTTCACATTACATCAGAGGTTTTCATTACAACAGGTTGGTGTTGTCCTTAATAGAACTGTCTCACAAGTTTCAACATTTTTGTTAAAGTACGTATACAAGAATGGGAAAATTAAATGAAATATGTGGTGGAAGGGGGCAGCATGGTGATGCGGTTGCCTCACAGCAAGAAGGTTCCAGGATCGAATCCCAGTTTGAACCTGGAATCTTTCTGTGTGGAGTTAGGGTTAGGGCATATATATGCCTATATAGTCAACAGCGCGGGTACCATTGTGTCGTGCTGTATCTTTTCTGTATCTTTTTGGCTGCCATATAACATATCATTATGTCGCCAAACAGCCCATACTGGAAACAAGTAATACTGCGTCTTATTGGTGCTAGAATGCTATCTCAATTACTGACTCACTGGCCTTGACAGCTATGTCATTACAAGGGATTATAGACAGTGTGATTCTGAGCCGATATATGATGGTGTTATGGCACCACAATACAACTACTGGACTTCAGTGAATCACAGTAAGAATGACAATTACTGATATTTCCTTTAAAGATGTTTGCAGTAGTGATAGCCAATGAGTTTGGTAACCATGTTTAATGTTACCCACTAAGAAAAATAATCTGTTTAGGTGCTTTCAAGTCAAAAGTAACAAAAAAAACTGCAGCTTATCAGGTTGGGCAAGTCGTGTATTCTGACAGACTTCCTGCCAACTTGGCTCTGGTCCAAACAATCACAATCATTTATTCTAACATGGGCCAGGTTTCGTGCGGTTACATGCGATAATGCGAATACTACCTAGCTTTGCTTTCAACTGAATGACAACTCATTCATCATGTTAATTTGCAGCCAGTGTAACTGGTTTTTTGGAGAACATTTTTTTTAAAAACAGAACTAGCACGTCATCTGAATGATGACTCTATCTGTCTCAGATCGATCTGCCTGCCTCCCTATCAACCTATCCATCCAACCATTGATATGGTCACGAGAAAGAACGTCACATACTTTGTACACCCAGTCACCCATCCCAATCTCCCTCCGTAGAAAAGGTAATGTTTTGTAACGTCACACTGCTTTGACCTTTGCTACTGAGTCATCATTCATCATTCAGCATTTGAAGGAATGACAGACGCTAGATTTTTTTCCACTCAAGTCTGCACTTTTGCATCTGTCCTATCTGCAACAGAGCGTACTGCAAGCTCAGACATAAATTCCTTCTTTCATTCCCATTATTTTCAGATATCGTTATCTTTTAGTTCCACCATGTCATAGGACCAAAGGCCAACCAGCTCAGCAGCCATCATCAGCAAAATTAATTTGTGACCCTTCTCAAACGTGTAAAGATTGAATTAAATAGTTGTTTTAACCATGACCACTTTAGCAAAAACAATAACAATACAATGTTACATCACATTCCCAAATTTTATTTATTCTATTTGCTCTTTATGGTAAAATACTCAATAGATCTATCTTTAAACAGACAGACAACACATGCCCCACATATGAAATAAAAGTGATGATGAGTGACTTGGCCTGAAGGTAGATTCTTGCCCAAGGCCTGAAAGCAGGTGACCCAAATGGAAAAAAAACAAAAAACTAGAACTTAGCCAGTAAGTAAAGCCCAAATTTCAGCTCAGTGTTTAGCTGTCCAGCAGATATTTCCCTCGGGAGCTGGAGGAGACCAAAATCAGAGCTAAAAGAGAGTAAATATCAGACTTACATTTGCCAGATGGACATGAACATGCCTCCAAATGAATAGTCATGTTGTTGATCAGTAACTGCTAGATGTATAAATGAGCAACTGTTTGCTCGCAAGCTCACAATGTCGGCTTAAAATATATCAGTGTTGTCCTCATAAGTTGTTTCCAAGTGGTCGATAAAAATAAATAAATAAATCAGCTAATGCAGATAGCCAGGTATGATCAGATTTATAGCCTACACCTAAAAAAGCTTGCGATTTACACAAAAGTTCATCTTATATTCAAATTAGCTGCATTTTTAGAAGGCGATTTATATAATAAATGTTTCAGCAGCTCTGGCAGATTCATACTTCCTGGTAATAGTCATGAGTTATGGGGGGCGAGAAATCTTGATAATCAGCCCGTGAAAATTCTTGCAGGGAGGTAAAAACCTGTTCAGGTGTGTCAGATAGAGGCGGTTTCAGGCCAGCCGCTGAGGGACTGCGCGAATAAAAAGAGGGAGGATGAGGCTCCACAGCTGCTACCAGGCAGAGAGGAGGTGCAGGTGCGTCAAAGGTAAGACACTGCTGCTCAGGCTAACTGGATTCAGCTGCAGACCTGCTCTACTTGTCTCAAACGGACTTTTTTATTCTCAGTCGGCGGCAGCATTTAAAATTCACATTACATTATTTTGATTATTTGAAAAAGGTGATATATTAAATTTGCGCGTAACTGTTAACTTTTTTTCTGGTGCCAATGTGAAAACCACTAAAAGAATCAATTAAATAAAAATAAAAAATCTATTTATTCTTTTATTCCGGGATTTGCACTGTTGTATGTGCGAATTCTTGCCGAGGATTCAATGTGGGTGCTCATTTGTGGTTTTTTTTGTTTTTTCTTCAGATGTACTGGCTTGTGTTTGCTGCGTGCGTCCTCCTACCCAGCGTCCACTGTGCCTCAGAATCAGTCGGTATGAGTTTTAACCTCTTTTTTTTTTTTTTTTTTTCCATCTTGAAATTATAGCTATTATTTCGGGGAGAAAAAAACAGCAAAATTAACAGTTCTTTTCCCTCCTCCAGCTTGGTGTTATGACCAGCCTTCCTGCAGTGAGTAATCTCCCTAACTCACCCATCCCTCAGTGGCCACACCATCCTCAACATTTATTTTTTCAACCTCTTCAGCTACTAAAAGTGTTGTTCCCATTTACAGATTACACCACCTGGCCAGTAATTGCGACTAAATTCTGCAACGGCAGCCGTCAGTCACCCATCGACATCGTCTCAGCGTCTGCCGAAGAAGACTCCAGCCTGCCAGCATTCAGCTTTAAGGACTATGACAGCAAAAATGCACTGAACAAGATCGAAAACACAGGGAAGACAGGTGAGGAGAGGGTGTGGACACAAACCCTCATTACTGGTGCTTTTGTATGGCTATATAACAAGGAAGCGTTTTTCGTTTTGCACACTTAAACGTTTTAAAGACATTGCTTGCAAGTTTTTATTTTTGAGGCTTTAAGTTTTTAACAATGCAAATAAGATTTTCTTGTGTGTAGGTGTTTAACTTTTGGAACTTTCACACTTTTTTCCAAATTTATTAAAAAATATATATCCTACAAGTCATTTGTCATCACATCTGGCCAACAAATGCAGATTTCTTGTTTTAATTTAATGGTCCATCCTGTTTTTTTTTTTTTTTTGTTTTTCTTGTTTTTTTTTCTACCCTCTTCCAGTCAAAGTCACCTTCAACAGTGGTCTCCAGGTGTCAGGAGGAGGACTGTCCCAGCCCTATGACAGCCTGCAGTTCCACTTGCACTGGGGTAATGGCTCCTCTGTCCCCGGCTCTGAGCACACTGTGAATGGCAAGCGCTATCCCATGGAGGTATAGTGCACAGTCCTTGTTTCATGTTGAGCTACAGATTAGAGTTTAGTCATTAAATCTGAAATAAAATGTGTTTTTTTGTTTTTTTTAACTTCCTCAAGCTGCACATCGTAAACCTCAACTCAAAACATAATGGTAACACAACTCTGGGTGTTGCAGACTCAACAGGACTTGCTGCTCTTGGTTTCTTCATTGAGGTGAGAAAAGCTGCATTGATGTCTCTGTAAATTGTCTCCTACCTTTTTTTTTTATTATTGGCCACGCCTTAAGTGGCATTTTTCAAAAGTGTTTTTTTGCATCCTGTTTCTGTTGGAGCTCCATGCAACTGGACTCTGACTGCATCGTTTAAGATGTTCTCTTTAGTTTATTTATTTATGCCATAGTCTCACAACGCATGTCTTCCTCCACTGATATGGAAAACACAATTGACCCTTAATTAAACCGTGTGTGCACTTTTCAGGAAATGTCAGGTAATGCTACTGGCCAGCCTGCAAGCTGGCACACCTTGAGCAGCTACCTGATGAACATCACAAATGCCAGTAAGGAGATTTTACTTTTTTCTGGAGGAAAATGTGTTTTCAAGTGTGTCTGCTACAGTCCATCAAGAGGTCTCATTTCTGCCCACAGAAGAGTCCGTTTCAGTGGCAGCCGGAATTTCAATGGATGATCTCCTCGGCGATGTGGATCGTAACAAGTTTTACCGCTACCTTGGCTCCTTGACCACGCCCAATTGCAACGAGGCTGTGGTTTGGACTGTGTTCGAGGAACCGATCAAAGTCAGCAGAGATGTGGTGAGTTTTCCTGGGGTGTGTTTAAGTGCAATGACCCATGATTGTCAGGTCAAATGCTCCAACGCAGCTAACCGGCTCTGTTTTTTCTCCAGATTGATCTCTTCAGCCAAACGGTGCGCGTCTCCAACAGCTCATCACCTTTCATGATCAATGTCTACAGAGGCATCCAGTCGCCACAAAAGGTCACAAGGAGTGCCATCAGCTCTTCCTCCACAACATGCTACTCTCTGGGGCTGATGGCCCTGAGTCTTGCTCTGGGGAGGACTTAAAGTCAAAAAAAGCCCTTAAGTCATTGTGGTGTCTCGGCAACTTTATGTTGCTGGTAAACCTGTTGGCAGTGAGGATGTGCTCTTCCCCCCCCACATGATTTGGCTGACTTTAGCCTTGCCTAAATTGTTAATGCATAAAGTGTGCACTGAAGTATTATCATTAGTGCACTAAAATCAGCATATAGGTCTTTTTCTTTTTTTTTTTTTTTTTTTTTTTCCTTTTTGTTTTGAACATCCAAGCAAAACTGAGCCTTAACCCCACAAGAACTTTGTTGCTTTCTAATGTTAAGAGTTAAGAGAAGCTGTAAGGAAATATTTATCCACAATCAGATTTTTAATAGGTGTGCACGCTTGTGCCTCTTGCATACATTTGTTAAGCATGATGGGCGTCGGCGTTCTGTTATGGAGTATGAAAAGTTCAGGCACAGCTCATGTCTGCCTTCAGCTGCCAAAGTTAAATTCAGAAAGGGATGGACTCGCACTAAGTTTACTGGATAGATGTGGTAAAGGTAGTTTGCAGCAGAAATCCTACAATGTAATCCAAGTGACTGCATTTAGATAATGTTGGCATGTATCCATCTAGAGGATTAAAACTCCATCTCTGCATCCCCAACAGTTGTTGCAGAATATGATTTAACTTGGTTTTTGTATTTTTATATTGTAACTTGACTTGCTTTTATTTTATCCCCGTCAGTGCAGATACGATTATTTGATGAAAGATGGCCACATTACCAAGCTAAACACTCAAAAACCCGTACTTCCTCTTTCAGATGGTGTAATGAAGGGTTGACATGTCAGTCAAGTGAACACCATTGTTTATCATAATGATTTACAGCATGTCTTGTTTCCCCTTTAGTTCTTTTTTTTTTTTTTTGCACTACTTGCACATGTAACCGAACTGTGACCTCTTGATCTTGTTAAATGTATCTAAATTAAAATGATTCGGTGTCAAATCGTTTCCCTCACTTTTACTTGAATAATATGGAACAAAGAACTTCAAAATGTTTTAAATGAACCTCAGAAAATTTTTTTTTGAATTGTATAACTGCATTGAAATCAATCCCTGTTGTTGCATTTGCACTGAACTTTAGTCGGTCACTTGAGACGTGGCTTTTGGGAGTTTATCATTCTTGTAAGTTATTAGATTACATCAATGCCTGCTATACTTATCAAAGAGTACTTTACAACAAAGATCCCCCTCTTTAAGTCACTTTATTTCCTCTTAAACTGCTGCCTGAGAGGATGCATTTGTTCCTCGTGCTTTTGACCTTAACAAATCAATCGTGCCACTCTGAGCTTACCTTATGAATAATCCTGTGCAAACATCCTTAAATAACTTCATTGTACTTTGAGCCAAAGACTTAATAGTTGACTAGATGTGTTAATAAATATTCTTAGTTAAAAAGATGAGGGCCTTTGAAGTAAGTGTGTACATTTTTCATGGTCGTGTGAAGTTAAACACAAAATGTTTGAAAGTGCAACATTTAACTTACAGATGTGGAGTTTCCAGAGTCTTGGTGTCAAATCAGAGCTGCTATGTCTCTTATCAACCCATCTGAGGGGAGTCGGAACAAAAATGTGAAACAACAGTGAGGAACAAGTCAGTCAGGTCAAACATGCTTCTCTGTCCACTATATTCCAGACCTGTTGTAACACTCGTGATTGCATGCCACTGAGCTAAGTATGTCATGGCCCGGGGGGACGTCCCTTGTGAAGAAACCAATTAGTGCTCTAGGATGACACATGAGGGACAGTCATTGGAGAATGATCAGCTTACACTCGATTGTACCATGGTATGTGAATGTGGACCCTAAGATATGCTCACAGCAAGAGCTTCAGCCTGAAGCTGCTGAGATCAGGAGACCATTTTCTACATTTTTTTCACAAGTTGTAGCCAGTGACAAATATACAACACAAAGCGATAACAAAGAACTCTGACATTTCTTTTAACTTTTTCTTCTTTTTCTTTCTTTCTTCTCTTTTAACCTAGAATTTTCTAATAATTACATAAAAATAGTCCTAATTGTTGATTTCTTGCATACAGACCTGACCAGACCTTTATAACAGCTACATCTGGCCTAACCTGAGAAAAACATTGACCAAAATCCCCAAACCCTTCTGACTTTAAACATAAAATGACTTTGTGTTATATCTGCAAGGCCTAGGTCTACCTTAAAAGCAGATCAAATAAACAGTTCTTTTTGTTACATGTTCAGGAATTAACATCAGTGAACAAACAAATGAAAACAGTAAAACAGTATACTTGTCGCTATGACTGTTTCTGTGTTTCTGTTTTCAGTCATCAACATTTCCAGTCACTTGAGATACCTGCTGTTCCCATCGATCCCAGTCACCTGATCTCATCAACCACCAGCACAACTGTTCCCATTTCCTTATTACCTCTCCTGCGTATACACCGCTTTGAACTCATACCAAGTAAAGGATTGAATGCTGTCAACTGCTCCGCCTCTGGGTCCTGTGTGTGATTCCATATTTCTGTCTTACAATAAGCATATCCTTAATTATCAACATAAAAGTGATTTCTCTCCTAGATCATTGCCATGTCAATGTTTTGAAATCAAACTCAACAATGTAAAAATGAGGTAACAACAAGCCAGAGGTCTGCAACTTTAATTCACCAAAGCACTTCTCTGTTTGTATTATTTGTGAACACGCAAACAAATCTACTCAGATTTTTTAAAAATGTGCTTTGATAAAGAAATTGGCTATTGCACTTGAGTGTGTGATGTGTTGCCTGATCACTGTCCAATCAAGGTGGTTGTAAAGGGCCTCATTACGGGGGAGTAGCCCCTGTGCTGGATTTCGGTGTTGAATTTCCATGCATTCTCCTATAGTCCTACAGGCCCCAAGTAATCCAACACCCACTCTAGATAAAGGAGGGGGTGAAATTCAATAGCAGAATGGAAAGAGGATGCAAAAACTAGCCTACCATTTTCAGGCTCAGTAATATGTTCTAATAATAGGGATAATAATGATTAACCCATAACAGACAATAAGAATTTTTACCGCCAGTTAAACAATATAAAGCAGAAAAAGTGCAGTGTTGATTAACACATGAGTTAAATGAACACATGAGATGTGGATCTGTGCTCCTTTCTAAACAGCAGCTCTGAACAGTGGACCTTTTCTCTGTGTCAGAGGCAGCAGTAGATGGAGCTCTCCGCCCTGAACAGTGTGGATTACTTCAGGAGACAAACATAACCTTTCCAAACGCACAGAGACAAACCCACAAACGCTGGTCTGTCACTGGAAAGTTTAGGATGGAGACGTACAGCTGTTGTCAAGTTTACCTCAGACAGCAGAACGGAGCTGAACAGATCCACCTCTGCTTTCCTGAACCTGTGCCACAACTTTTTACTAGGGATTCAGCCTCCACTCATCTGAGTTTGTTTGTTCCTATGTTCCTATATTTTTTCATAATTGTTTTGTTTAATTTTGTTTAGTTTTAACAGCCAGTTTCCAGACGTTGTCTAATGTGCTCAATGCACTCACTTACTTTGTTTTGCCTCAACAGCACCCTGTGTCCCAAGATTTTACTAAATTTACAGATCTAAGAGGCAGCTGACACCCAAAAATCAAATACAGAATGGATTTTTAGTTATAGCCTTAGTAAAACATTTTGATGATTATATTCAGAGCTTAATTTGTAAATCAGGAGTTTCTGGGACACAGAGCATTCACTATAATCATGATCAGCAGTGGAGATGCGTAGAAACAGCGGATTATGGTCTCTCTATCTAAAAATAGTATTAAGTAAATAGGTAGCCAGAACAAACAAACTCAGGTGGAGGCTGAATCCCACACCTATTCAAACATTGTTCAGGAGAGCGGAGGTGGATCTTTTCCACTCGCAAAAAACCCGCAGCCATGAGCCACGGGACGTTCCTCCAACCGTAGTGGAGGTCTTCTCTCACAGACCTGTGGCCTTGTTTCTTTCCAGTGACAGGCCAGCGTTTGTAGGTTTGTTTCTGCACGCTTGGAAAGATTATGTTTGTCTCCTGAAGTAGTCCGCACTGTTCAGGGCGGAGAGCTCCATCTACTGCTGAATTTGTCCACTGTTCATGTGTTCATTTAACTCATGTGTTAACCAACACAGTGCCTTTGCTGCCTTATATTGCTTCTATACTTTATGCAAGCACTGTGCATACAACAGTAATATATTTTAACTGATATTATTAATCGGTCAAAATTCCTCTTGTCCTTTAAACAGTTAATTATTATCTGAAGTATTTACTGTCACATCGGCCTTCTGTTTCAGTATAAGGTGGTTGTTTAACGGAGGCTTTTTATGACACTATGTAATCTGAAACCAGTTTGTGGGTTTTAATGTACTGTGAGTGTATGTGGATGTGCAGAGCCTCATTTACCCTCCTGTGGAGTGTAGTACAGTAGTACTACACTGTAGTACACTACAGTACTGTAGTACAAAAACAGCATCTTGGTTTTGAACACACATTATAGAATATTCCAAAAGCAGGTATCTATTTTCTAATGAACTCATTAATTGCCAACATAACAGAGATGAGGAGGAGCCAGCTGCTTTGAAGAAATGAAGATGATCCCCTTAAGTCACAGCTGCACTCCTTTGGGGTCGGAGGAGTGGAGGCTGCCGGCGGAGCTGGACATCTGAGCCAGTCCACAGCGATGGATTTAGGAGTGACAACCTCTTGGTTCAGTCCTCCACTCTTCAGCACCCAGTACAGGTTATCCTTGAAGAAGTACGCATCTCCTGAAGAGGAGCAGCAGTGTTACGGTCACTCCCTTGTTTTGTCATCACATAATGAAGAAAACACCAGCATATTAACTAGACACTAGAATAGAGATGTCACACTAAAGCAGCCTCATTCAGCAAAACACTTACATATTTCTATTTTCTGCAAGTTTGTACTTCAACTCCACTATAATTCAGGAGGAAATATTGTACTTTGTAGACTACTACATCTATCTCACAGCTATAGATAATGTTACTTTTGCATGGCACTTTTAAAAGCATTGCTCCATGGCACTATTAGAGGTCAAACACTCCACAAGGTTCCCTTTTAGTTGGAAAATCTGAATATTTCTTTCACCACTAACAAATAAAAAATATTATGAATTAATTTTGATGCTGTAATTCCCTGTGCACAAACCTGCCCTATGTAGTCATTTGGTGCACCATCAGTCACAAGTCACCCAATTAGCTTAAGAGTGGTTTTTATGTTTGATTGTATGATAAGCTGATCAGTTCTTGTCCACTTCATGTCCTACAGCAGCTTGTGCACGAGTTTTGAAAAATGCCATCACCCTAAAATAACCTCCTCAGTGATTTTGTTTATTCATCTAGCACAGGTGTGTGAAACCCATCACATATTTACGCCTCTGAACGCAATGTTACCTTCTCCCCAGCTGATGATGTCATCCATGTTGGAGGGTACCCCTGCCCAGAGGCTGTTGTCCCGTGGGTAGCCCTGCTCCGGCTGCCAGGTCACCTGTTCGCCCCCACGGCTCTCGTCAAACCTCCAAAACTGCCCACCACTGAACAGGTAGGTCTTGCCGTTGTGGGCCCAGATGAAGGCTGCCTCCACCTTCTCTACCAGCACCCTGCTCTTTGTCCTCATGCCCCATTCAGAGATGGGCCGAGGGTAACCGCTCATAGCCACCGTGTCCTTGAAGACCCAGTACTGAGATCCTGGACAGTGTGAGAGAGAAGATTTATTAATGTGTTTGTGCTGGTTAGAAGTTTGTGAAAAATTAAATGAAAATTAAAATTATAATGAACAGCTGATGTTTCAGTGGTTTATTTTCATTTTATTCATTAGTTTTGTTAACATGTTGATTATTGAAAACATGGCAGGATGACAGGTAAAAGAACACACACTGCTTTTGTACATAGCTTTCATTTCCTGTCCTACGATGATTTATAACGTTATAACAATATATACAACACTGGAAAAACACCAGACCCTCCTTCAGTACAACACTGGCTAAATGACTTATCTTCCACATTGAAAGAATCAGGTTTGAAGGGCAAACTTTAAGATTTTAGGAAATTTAATGACTTTTCTAGAAGATGTCCATATCAGCTTGAATAACAACTCTCGCTCTGCATCAGACAGCTTGAATCTGTGTTTTTTGGTTTGGTTTCCTTCTTTTCTTGGTTTCTTTTGTGTATATTTAGGCCAAACTGAATCGAATTACTTAAAACAATAAAAGTTGACAGCATAATGACAATCATGTTTGTCTGTGCCAGTGGCCTTAAAGCAAAGAACAACTGTATTTCAATATATATAAAACCTGTTTATTCTAGTATTCCTGCTGCCTTGCGGTTATTAGCTAAATGAAAAAATAACATCAAACAAAGACGTGAGAAGAGTCAACTAAGTTCACACCTTCTGCTCTGACTCAAAAGGGCCATTGCCAAAATTAGATTTACCAGAGTAACACGTAAGTGCGAGATTGTGTTTCTCACCTATAAAGAAGATGATGCTGCTGTCGCTCTTCCTCTCATACACAGCGTCAATCTTGTTCATGCCTGGTGGAAGGCCGATCCAGAAGTTTTTGATCTGAGCCGGACGGAGTGACACTAAAGATCCGTCTCGCTTCGTTCTCCAGAAGTGTGCACCTTTCCAAGAAAAGAGAGCGAACGTAACAGCAGCATGACAACATGTCTCGCTGTATATTCAGACACAGAATAAAGGAAAAGCAATACATTTTGGTGATTTCTAGGTACATTTTATTTGGGGAAATGTACCTTTGAAAAAGAAGACCTCTCCCCTGATATTTGCCACTGCATCAAAGCCTCCCTGACAGCGTTCATGGAAGGAAGGTTCAGAACTACAACAGAAAAAAGTGAAGTCAAAACTACATTTTATAGGATGAAGTTTGATAAAAAAAACACAAGAGGGTGCTACAACACCAAACACTGTCACTGTAAGAATTGACCAGAAGGCTTTTATCTGCATCCACTGCTCTTAAATTACTCATTATCACCCATTTGCCTGCTGATAAAGTGAGTCCATGGGCAGGATATTCATAGATTGTAAATGCAAATGATATATATAAATAAGTGCTTGTTGTCTGGGTGGGTGTGCAGTAGTTTTTTTATTCTTTCCTCTGGCCGTACTCACGGCTGTGTTGGTCTTGCAGGAGGTGGACTGGGCAGACGTGGGAGGCCAGGATCAACACCACCCGTCGGCCCGCCATCCCTCACACCTGCAACAGAAAGATGACAGCAGACATCATTGAAGAGGCTTGAAAAACAGGATGCACACGCTTTGTTTTTAAGACGTGGAAGGAAACTGTTAATCTCCTGTGCATGAGTGCACCTGTGCACACATTAGTGCTACTCTGAAAATATTTGATTTTCTACAAGTTGTGGATGACTTCAATTCATTTTTTCACAGCCTACCACAAACCATCAGTGGTCATGTTTTAATGGACACAAAGCATTTTAAACCTCAATAGCTCCCCAAAAGGAAACTCTGAAATATATCAACAACTATTTGATGGATTGCTGTGAAATTTGGTACAAATATTCAGAGCTTATTCAGATAGTTTATTTGAGTAACACTTTATGACCAGATCACTGCAAACTAATGACATTCCCATCAGCCTCAGCTGCACTGTATTAAGTGAAAGTAGTAAATGTTAGTATGCTAACAGGTCGAACTTCACACCACTTCCGAGCAGGCAGCAACTACCTGGCTACACACTCTCTCTCTTGTTTCTGCACATTTTATGAACTTGCAGATTAAGTTTTGTCTCCATGTCACCTTTTGCATGTGTACCTCATGGGTTAATTCCATGTCAGTAATCTTAGTAACCTGTTGAACCTGAGCTGAGCCCAATTGGGCTCTGCAGGCTAGTCTTTTAAAACACAGTGGTCAGCAGCACACTCATCATGTATGATATGTCCTATCATTTTTTTCCCTAAAGCAATAACAACACTGAACTCTCACATGCACCAACCTCACACATAACACACCTGTTTCCCCCTGACCCACATCATCGTCATGCTGTTTTAACACTGTGAATTGTCTTACATTTCTCTTATATGCTCTGTACATAGTCTATATTTAGATTTTACATTTGCGAAGTAGCTCGACGTCTGTTTCTGTTGTATATACTGTATATTGTATGTTTGTCATGCACCTTAAAGTGAAAGCCCACATTTTGTTGTATGTATCGTATCCTGTGTGCAAAGACAATGAAGGCATTCTATTCTATTCTATTAACTTTGGGCATGTAATTTTCGAGCAGAGGCCCAAAATAGAGGCTAGGGCTCAACAGTTTAACCAAAATAAAACCATAAAATAAAGCAGTTGGAGGACAGTATCGTGTGCAACTGTGAGCCATTCAAAAGCCCACACAGGAGTTCATGTTTATCCCACTGCTTCCTCAAGTTTCATCCTTAAACTAAAATGAGGGTCAGACTAACACAAACAGACATGAATAACACCACATATCAACACATACTCTAAGTGGGATGTAATGAATATCACAGGCATGAGTTTGAGATGTGCTCTGATCCAGAATATAGTCTGTCAGACTGGTTACTGACCATAAAGCTGCTGGATGGCCAGCCTGTCGTCCAGCGCCAGCCGGAAGCTGGGAATGGCCCCCACGGGACCCTGGTAGTACGGCCTCATGATGGACGGATCGGAGGAGGAATGGGACAGGCCCAGTGCATGGCCAAACTCGTGCACTGCAACTGTGAACAAGTCTGTGCTACCACTGTCACCTGAGGAAGTGTGAAGCAAAAGTGTTGCTGGATTACATAAACACCCATTAATTGGGGGTTTGATGACACTGAATAGACAGACATCTTTTTCTTTTTGTCCACCAAATTACTATACATCACCTTTTCATTATTTTATAGGTTGGACTTATCTTGAGAACAGGCCTTCTAGCCTTCAATCATCATGATTTCAATCGGTAAATACCTCCATAGCTCCAGATCTCGTGGTCATCAAAGTGTGTGTCACCCGCCACTTCCTGAAGGCCGGGGAAGAAGGCGTGGGCCAGGGTGCCACCCTGCCCGTCAAAAGGGTACCCGTCGTTGTGAAGCAACCGGGAAAAAGACACTCTGATGTCCCCTCCAGCTGCCGCCCCCCTGCTGTCACTCCGCAACCAACGGAAATTCAAGGGGGCCACGTCGCTCCAGGCTTTTAAGGCGTGAGTCAGGATGTTGTCCACCAAATTGTTAGGCAAGCGGGGAGAGAGGGAGGGCGATGGGTAGCTGTGAACACTGCAGACAAGAATAGATGCGGTATTCTATTTTAAGTTGTTCACTGTTATGTTTGAATTATCCTCTAAATATGTTCACTGTGGATTGTCTGGGAAATTTTAGTTTTAGTTTTACACTTTGTAATTAATTTTCTGTTTTGTTTATTACCAAATGCTATGTGATTAATGATTTTAAAAAGTTCATACAGGCTGAGTCAGGATACGTTTGCTAATATTCTACTGTCTATTTTTCTTATTGTCAATAAAACCAAAGACAAAATCAAAACCTGCAATTAAAATGTCCCTCTGACAAGTACTGGCTGTGTAGTGGAGACCTGATATAGATTATTCCTCTGTGCCACAGATCTGCATTAGTGTCCAAGGACTAGTAAAAACACATCATGTTCATTTCATTGCTATGAACATGGGCATTGTAGTTTTTTTTTTTCAATCCTGAACACACCGTCCCATTGCTGTGTATTAATCCTCAGCTGAAAATAGTCCCTCAAAAATTTATTTACTACAGTTTGAGTAACTTTTACTAAAAACTACAATGCCCAGCTGTTTATCGAGCCTTTCCTGAAAGTGAAATTATCTGTTTGTGACCCAAAGTTTTACGTCTTCAGAAGGAAGAAATTGGCTCAGGGCTAATGGCCACAGACGAGGGAGGAAAGCCATACTTTATTTTACTCTTTTCAATTCTGTGTTTTGTATATTTCCTTGTGTTTCTTTTCTTAATGCTGTCTGTGCCTTATATAAAGCACTGTGAATTCCCTTGTTGACGAAAGATGCTATAATTAATATTTCTAATTTCTCCAAAGATGAATCCTCTTTTACTGAAAAGTGCTGATCTCACTAGTAAAGAAAGAAAACAGCCAAGTCACTTCCCCAAACCCCCCGATGATTCATACAGGGAAGACATAAAGCCGCAATGTCACATGACAGGAAACACACCTCCATGTGAGGTCTGTCTTATGCCACTTAAGCCCTGACAGGGCGTATCTCTTCCTCCTCCTCCTCCTCCTCCTCAGCATGTCCTCACTTCCAACAATATCAGGGAGGGAGCATCGTGGTGTGGCCATGAGTTTGAGGGTTTCATTGTCTGGAATAGAAGTTAATCACAGTGTATACAGAAACTTAAGAGCAAATTACAAGACGTCTGAGACCTCGGACATGTGAAATCTAATATCCACATAATGTATTGTCCAAGTTAAGAGGTTGTTACCAAGCATCCCGGTTTCCGGGACCCCGCCGAATCTCTGCATGACACGAATGGCTTTCTCAATCCCGTCTTTGGTCTGCAGTTTACTCGTGCGCAGGTCGGGAGGAGAGAGGTAGCCATACCTGCTCAACCAATCCTGCACAGAGAACAAGAAAAGCAGAAGAAATTTGGCAAACTGTTGTTTCGACAAACATTATTACAACAGCACAGAAAGTTAAATGAAACACGTTATTTATTTCCTTTGGTGATGAATTCCTTCTCAGTTGATGCACCATTAACAAGCTCCTATTCACAATGAACCAACAAAGCTATCTCTTACAAGGGTCAACCTAAAGATTATTGGTAGATGCTTATGCTGATGTCATGCAGGTTATTTGATACACTGCTCTACTTATTACTATAAATCAGATCCAGGATGTCCCTGTCAGCCATTTTATTCTCATTAATATTATATGATCCTGTCCCTGTTGAGTAACTTGTTTGATGGAGTAAAGGCAGAACACAGTTGACATTTGCATACAGGCAAAATCTATTCAGTGGAGAATTTAGGTGATGTGAGCTGATAAATCTGATCTGGTCTGTGTGTTTCTTACATATGTTTCTCTAAAGTGATTTTTGACACCCGCCTTTTCCTCTTGCACTACGCGGTTCTTGCAGTTGAAAGGAAAAGGTGTTGGCTCACTCATCAACAGTTTTTCGCTGGGTTTGACACTGCAAAAAAATGTCCACCTCAAGTAGTTTACTCAGTCCATATATTTCATTTTCCACAAAAACAAATAAGGAGTTCTTATACTTCTATACTATACTACTTCCTGAAAATCAGTTCTTCTGGTTGTTTCATTTCATTATTTTTGACTGCAAATTCTTTGAAATAGTCAGTTGCCCCAGACACCAGCAGCATCACACACAATGCAGACCATGCAGACTCTCCTGGTGACAGAAGTGAAACATACCCATGACACACTGATGCTCATTCATGTGAAATTTCCCAAAAATTAGCAGAACGTATGTATATTTTGAGGAAGTGAGTGAGTGGGCTGGAAATAGGAGGCTCACAGATTGTGTTTCTTGTCATGATTTAAAGACACTGAAAACTTTTCTCAACTTATTGTAATGTACCAAATGCAGTGTTAACACATACTACACTTCGAGCAAGAACAATGACCAGTATGGCTGTCTGGCTTCTAAATTTGTTTTTTCCAAAATCTGCTTTTTCCTGAATATAAAATAGTTTACACACACAAACAAAAATGTGGATTTGATGCCTTTTCTTTTGGTTTTTATACAATTCGTGATCCGGACGCTGCCTCATCAGCCACCAGACTCTTTACAATATGTCCTGTTTTCTATGACCCACTGCTCATATCAATCAGAAAAAGTCTGTATGAACCTGAAGACGGACCCATAACTGTTCACATTTGAATAAAAGAAAACAAGCATGTAAGTATGCAAAGTGGTTTGTAGAAATCAATTAAATATTTGTTATCAGATTGACATGAACAGGATTTTAAACACTTCTTTCAAAAACTCAAAACATAATCAACAAAGTGATGCATATCCTTCACATAAGACTATTATGATGCCAAGTAAATATAACACATACATAATTAATCAAACACATTTTCAGTAAAAAGGCTTTCTTCCACTCTGTAACACTCACCACGGCTCTACTGTACTGGTCCGGCACTGCTGATGTGCTTCCCGTTAAGGTCAAAACCAACCACATCAGAAGACCCAACTCCATCCCAGCTGCTGCAAAAAACCGCTCCATTATCATCAGAATACTTATTATTTGGAGAAAACAGAGAAAACATTTCTCGCTTCTGATTGTTCCAACTTCCTCCAAAGCATCCCCAAAATCGTAGAAGTGAAACAAAGCTCACCGTTGTCTCTGCTCTGAAGCTCTCATGGGACTGGGCGGGCTGATCGATCAGACCGGCTCTCTCTGTGTCTGTTCCTCCCTCACTGAAGGCGCACTCAGTCGTTGGTTGTGGCTTTTCTCTGTGCGCTCTCAACACGCGCATCCTCCGGATTTTCCGCGTGCACCGGTGTCCTGAGACAAGTGAGAGGATGAAATGACTAAGATAGGAGACGTGGTTTTACACTTATCACAGACACCATCAGTTGGTCCTCCATCTGCCCGGTGCGATATTTATCAATCTATAAATTAAATTAGATTAGAAGTAAATGTGGTTCCACTTTCTAATATGATTTGTAGGCTTTCTCAATGGTTAATACGTGACTTACTAATGCTTTATAGATAGGTTATTACAACAAATTCATCATCAGCCATCTGCTATTATAAATGTTAAGTCATTAATGAAGGCCTCTCTGTAAATCCACATCTTTAAATATGAATCAATTCTTCAAACAGAAATAATGAATTACTGTATTTTGGTTCAACTGCATACCTGATTGAGGATCTTGATGAATTAATTAATGTCAAACCAAGTGCTTGGCTGAATTAACTTGTTTAAGGGCCATGCATTTGTTATTGGGCGCACAGCACAACATAGATGGCACCTACACTATATTTGAGACCCATGAACCAGACAGTACTCCTATAGTGGAGTATACAGCAGGTCTCTGGGTTTCTATAGGTCAGTTAGATTGTAGTCACACAACTTTATTCAGCAAAAGCACCATAGAACATAATATACTTAAATCATAATGTTGTTACAACAGAGCTGAAAGTGCAAATTCTCAGACAAATGGGCAAGAAATCAGATTACCAAGGAGCAACTGACACTCAGTGAACTTGGGTTTTTTGGGGGCCCACTTTGCCCAGGTGGTAGTCCAACATTGTGGTCAGGCCTTTGTATCACTTGGTTATTGCATGGGTATTGGTATATAGTGTATTTTGTCCGCCCCCAGGTAACAAGAAATGTCAGATGAGTTTATTTTTGGTAAGATGTCCTATTTAGTACATATCACAGTTGTTGAGGAACTACGACACAAAAATGAGATCATTATCAAAAATGGTAATGTGTTTAGTTTCCAACCACAGCAGTTTGCAGAGCAACAGCCCATATCCTCTCTATTACTCTATTATTAGTAAATATTCATGACTAAATAGGCAAAAATTAAACCTCTTCTATAAGTCATCTTGGGCCCTGCGACCACAAAATCTTTTTCACACTGGTCTGAGTCTCTCTCTCCCACAGTGGGGCTTTTTGGCTTCTGCTGTCCACCACACTCTTGTGCAACAGGTTGTCGGACTGTCGACGTTAAAAGCCCTCAGCAACACTCAGTAATGTAATCTTACTGACGTTTTGAATGCTAATCACTTTAAACAGGGTTTTAACTAAAGTGAATGTGATTTCTTGGAATAAGAAGTGGTCACGCTTTTACAAAATCATGTTTATGACTAGTGTTTTAATGGCCTTTATGTCTAAAATTAGATTGTGTCAGAAAATGTTTGCGTTGCTCTTGGTTTTTGTGGCCCCCTGAAAGAAACTGTCATCCGTGGTTTGTTTTGTTTGAATTGCTCTAAAGCGCAACATACCTTTGATGTGTTTTCATATTCTTACAGAAGCTCAGGTCAGACAATATTAAAATGAAATCATATCAAATTGAAATATGAATATTGAAAGATTCAGATAACTATAAGTTTATTTTAGAACTTTTATAGAGAAATAGTGTAGCAGACAGACATGGTAACAATGGGCAAGAACCAGCAACGTAACATGCGTTAATCGATCAGTCAGAATGATGTCAGAGGGCTTGATGGTTTTCACAAAAGAAGCCTGTGAAAATGAAAATGATGTCCTTATAAAAATGAAACCATGACAAATTACATTTCCTAAACCCTAAACACTAACATAATCTGGATTCAAATCACGAAGTCCAGTTTGCTGTTTCATTTACAAATGAAGGTCACACATCCTCTGACAACTGGAGATAAAAACTCCATTTCATATTCGATTTTATAATCATTATAGTACCATTATGCTTTGTGGTACACAGGAACGTATTTTTCAGAGGAGTTTTAACTTTAATTCTAATATTGACAGTAATAGTACATTTTCAAAGATTACAATGAAAACGAGCTTCTAAATTTTTTATTCGATTTTTCAATCAAATTTTAATCTTCTCTTAAACCAGACACAAATTCAAAATGAAATTTAAATTTTATCAGATATATTCGTTTCAATATTGCTTCTATATTAATCATAGTAGAAGGTAGTCAGAAAGTAGTTATCATTTCAACAAAAAACTATTTTGCCAGAGTTATTCAATGCAAAGTGCTTCTAATACAGTTGAGGGAAACTGATGACACGGCATCAAGCTGGAGTGCATCTCATCTCACAGTCCCATTATGTCCGTAGGTCTCTGTGTTCATTCTCTCTGCAAAGCATCACTGGTGTTATCTTTCCCCCTCCCTCCCTCCCTGCTTCCCTCTCTATCTTCCTCCCCCTCTTCCTCCTCTCCCATCTTTAATTTCTGTCCATCCCCCAGGGGACCAAGTGAGCCATGCCATTAGCACAAAATGCTGCCCTGCTAATGGTTGGCCAGTTTCCATCATGTCCACTTCATGGTGCTGACCAGTGGATAACATGGAGATCTTTTAGCTGCTCAGCATTGAGTGGCAGTGATTATGACATATGTCCCATTCATGCTGTTGTCCCTTTGATGGGTACTGTTTTAACTGTTGGATAATCTCAGTCCCCCATACCAACCCTCAGATGCAGCTGGGACCGGACTCTGATTCTAACCATGAACTCTGGAAGTTTACACCACAGAAACTTTCTGGACTCCTAATTTTTGCTGATTTATCAGGTTTGCATGAGATTTTTGACCATTATTATTATATTTTAAACTTCATTAACTCTTTTTGGCCACTTGAGGGCAGTGGAAACAAGCTGTGAACACAACATTGACATATTATCACCTTTTACGTTGATATGGTGAACCATATAACTTTCTCAGTCTATCGTTTGGTGTTGGACAGGCAGTGTGCAATGGGATTTTAGAGCCTCCCCCTACCTTCCTCAGCTGCCCACAGCTGTAAAGAGCAGCAAGGGTGGAAAAAGTCACACATAATAAGAACCACTAGTTCATAAAAAAGTTGAACCTCATAATGACTTTCTCGTTTTTCACTGTTGTGTGGGGGTCATTTCCAATTGGCTTTCTCAGATCTGTTAACCTGCCTCTCCTCAGCAGGGCCCACTGGTGTAGTTGTTGATATAAATAATTCTGTACATTCAAATTAATGCAAAACCATGAATGTCAATCAGCGGTTAGTATGACATCATTATATCTAACTGATAGTTTTCTCTCAGCACCCCAGACTCTGACTGGCGTAAAGTGTGCTTCACCAAAACAGTAAAGTCGCAGACTGGTAAACCAAAACAACCTAAAAAATGTTAAAATGCTCCATAGAACTAAACTGAGAACTACAGAATTGGGTGCTTATCCCTTGTAATCCCATGTAATCCATTATTGCTATGAATATATTGATTATAGCAGCTTTAGAGAAACCAAATCTATCACATTCTGTGTGGCCAAATCACCATGGAGATCATAATTATCGTTGATGAAGTTTAAAATGTACATTAAAATGTATATTGTTTTGTTATCATGTTGAATTTGTCCAAAAATTAAATAAAACAAAAGTTTTGACATTTGATGGTGATAATTTTCTGAGAATCTCATCGCACACTATCATGTCAAACTATCAACCCATTTTGTTTTTGTCCTCTAACATGTAAATACAACATCAGAAATAAAGACCTGTGAATTTATATTGATTACACACAGTTTTATTTGCATTAAAGGGATCCAAGGCCTTCACAAAAGGGTTGACTCTTGGTAGCTATACAGTACTAACACGACACACAACAGAAACAACACAGAGGACTTATGTGAACGAGTGAAAAGACAAATAAATAAGAGCTGAAAGACGTTTCATATGAGATTAAACTGAGATGCATCAACAAAACCAATAGTCAGAGGAAAGTGAGCAGAGCTTAAGACCCTGCAAAGTACAATAACGGTTTTGTACAATACTCGATTCATTTCTGCAAGTTGCTGATTGTCTATAGCGGCTTATTTTGGTCATGCACAGTTGATAATGTCATTGCTATTGTATGGACAGTGTTGCAGTAATTTCACAGTTTTTTTTTACTATTTTTATCTCCTCTACCTCCAGCTTTGATTGTCAGTCTCGCAAGTGTTTGCATTTTCAAGGCAGCCTCATTTTTGTTTGCCCTGTAAGGATGCTTGATTGTAATTGTAGTGATGTACAAAAAAAATCCCTGCCAATCCAAGTAATTCTGTTATGGAACTGTTTGATGATGATTTACTCATATATATATATAACTGTACCTATATATTTACGTATATGTAATATTTCCATATTATGTCTGATACCTATGTTGGTATGGTGCATCCCTAATAATTTATTTTAACAAATGAAATTTGTGCTTTGAGGATGATTTTAGTCCACAACGTGCTACATTCTTCCCTCCAATAATATCTGACAATATTCCACAGTTATCTTCATCATACACAGATGTCTGTACAAAAATAAGCAGTATCAGTATTAGTGTAATGTTGCTGGCAGGTTAGGCAGGATTTACTTTTTTAAGGTACATTTTTAAAGTTTTAGTAAAAGTGATTGCCATAAGCAAGTCTAAAATCTTCACAGTAGCCTTACACAGCTTATGCTTAGGGAACAAGCTTGCTATCACAATATCGTTGAGCTGCTCAAGTAACAAGAAACTGTGGTCACACTTCACAACACAGACGTCTGCTGGCATTTACTTAGTACAAGTCAATCACCTATTGAAGCATTTCTGTATGATAGAATTATAATTACAAACCCGACATGAGCACAAAATAAACTATTGAAGTTTATCTTAAGTTTATGGGCTGAGATCTCGTGGTGACTTCAGGTTAACTTTATGAACTGTTTAGAATTCAAACCTCAAAGCAAGCAGTCTCCTGCCACCTCTATAGATAACGTTTGTTAAAATGTGTGTAACAAAATAATCTAAGCTCAACAAATCCACTTACTGGCTTTGCAGAGCTTCCAACCACATCTCAGTGTATCATTACTCCGTGTAAAAAAAGCAAACATATTCTTCTTCCCTGTTTTTTTGTTTTTGGGTAATGAAAGCCAAAAGGTTCAACACAGTAAAATAAGATAAAATATTTGTAGGGTTTGATGCTAATTCGCAGATATCAAGTGATAAAAGTCACTGTTGCTTGTTACATTTCCACAGACAGTGTATCATAAACCCTGGCTTTAGCCTGATCCTAATCCTGGCTCTATTCTAATCCTAAACACACCTCAAACTGATCCTATTTATAGTCTCGGCTTCAGCCCTATGATTAACACGCTTTCCAAAGAAATGTGCAACCTGATAGTATTAAGCAAATACCAGTAAGACAAGAGTATTGTCAAGTGCAACCAAAGCTGCTCTTGGCTGAATTTGTAAACATTTAATGCATTTTAGGGTCTGCAACTCATTGAGGCCCCTCTATAGCTCAGTCCAGTGCTTCCTTTAAACCTGTGAGTCCCCATATTGTTTTCTTGACACTTTTTTGTTACATGCCCTTTTTTTTCTTCTTCTTCTTCTTTTGTGCTGCCGGTTGGCGGCAATTGTCTGTTGTTCACTGTAATCTGGCCCAGTACTGACCCAGGTTATGACTCATGCTCTGCTGCTCAGCTCCTGGAACCTGGACTGGCACTGAAACGCCGGGCGATATGAGCCCTGAATGGAGGAAATGGAGAAGCAAAATGGAGACAGTAAGTCAGTGTGCGGCAGAGGAGTTTGATTTATTGTGCATTTCAGCAACAGTCAGAGATAACAGACATAAACCAATATCTATCTAGGAAACGCTCACCGGTGTTGGAGTTGGCCGAGGACGGAGTCTGCAGATGAGGCGAAGAGTACGCCGATGAGTCAAAGCTGCGCGGGGCAGAGGGGGATGGAGGTAACATGCAGGAGTAAGAGGAGGCCGACTGGGGAGGAATAGACTGAGAGTTGGCGTGAGAGAGTGAGGGAGAGGAAAGATTAGGTTAGATTAATAGTGAAACAAAAAAGAAAAATGACAAATATCTGAGAAAAACTCTTCAACAGTTGTATATAGCCATGTATTGTCATGGCAGCTTGACGTAGAGACAGCATGGTTTCAGTTTAACCACATGGAGGTGCTAGAGTAGTGTTGTATGGAGTCATAGCATTTACATTAAACAAGAAATGTGCGTGTTTTAATGTTGCCGTTGAGGCTGGGGTGATAATTTGGTACGATGAAAGCTACGTGGATGAAAAGTGTTTTTCCCTAAAATATCAAAATCTGAAAAACATCAAAAATATATAGTGTTACAATCTTTATGAATTTATTTTGATTAAGAAGCTTTGTAACACTTCAAAAATGATGGTTGAATGCTGTAAACCATCTAATTTAAAAAAAAAAAACCAAGAAGCCTGCAAAGACATTTCCACAGATTCTTTATGTTTAAAGTGCATCTCCAGTTCCTGGTACTGGGTGTTCTGTCTAAAGCCACATAAACGATAACACATATTCATTGTAATGAATTGTATGACCTCCACAACCTACAGAAAGAATTCCTATTGGTAATCTCAGTAATGGGCTATTTTTGTCACAATTAAACCTAAACAGAATCAATATTTGGGAGATTTTTTGTTATTTTATGTTGTTATATAACATATTTCCAGATTTTCTTCCCTCTGCCTCATTTCATTACATTTAGGTTACCTTGTATTATATTGTGTTATTGTTGAATAATAATAATAATTTTTTTTGTGAGTATTTTAATTGTTAGTGATTCGAGTTTTGATAGGAAGAATAATGCATTATGTTATTATTATGAATATTGGACGTAGTTGTCGTATCAGTAGTATCAGTATCTGCAGTAGTATTTAATTATTTCCATATCTATTTTCATTATTCTGTGTTTTATACTCTTGATGTAAAGCAGTTAATAAACAGGTTGTGCTCTGTGACGATGACCTGCTTTGGTAAAGTTTGGAGGGTGCTGATGAATGATGAATGATGAATGTCCAACCTGGACTCCAGATGAGAAAACTGACAGGGAGCTGTAGCTGGGCAGGGACGACTCAGCCTGACTCAACATGGACCCTGGAGAGAGACACACAGTACGCACGCACACGAACACACGCACACACACACACGCGCGCACACACACACACACACACACACACGTTGTAATATAAATGCGCTCTAATGGGGAAACTCTAATGGTTTGCTTGCCTGCAAATGTCAAGCAGACGAGGTTTATAATTATAGCGTAATTATATATTTCTGTCATTAAATATATAAACCATCAGATATCTATTAGCTGAATGCAGCATCAGAGCAAATGTAAACTCTTGCAGATGTGCTGCATGAGTGAGCGCACATATTGTAATTATGACTAAAATCAAGTGGCTGTCTTGTGGTGCAGTGAGCTAATGTTTACCTGAACTGCTGCCGTGCTGCTGATGATAGACAGACGTGTTGAAGGAAGTGGTCAGAGGGGCTTGGCTCTGTGAGCAGGAAGTCACACCCCCTGACCTCCTTTGATTGCGCAGCTTCTCCTCCCTCCTCCACTTGGCTCTTCGGTTAGAGAACCACACCTGTCAATCAAAGCGTCCTGTGAGGCCTCTTTATCGTGTTTTTTTAAATGAAGCTGCGTGACGGTACAGGATGAGCTTCAGAGTTATAAAAATGAGGAGCGGACCCTTACCTGTATCCTGGCCTCTGGTAAATCAATCTTATTTGCCAGTCTCTCCCTCGCAAAGACATCTGGGTAATGTGTCCTTTCAAACTCTGTGGAAGATATTAACTAATGTCAAACACACAGTGTGAGTCTTAATCGAGGTTGACAGGACTACTGGAGAGCAGCTTGCCTGATAACCCATGCTGCGTGGTGTTATATTAACATATTTTGCATCTGTTTATCAGTCCTATTATGTGAAAAGAAAATTCAAGCTTTATGTCGATTTAAAATGACAATTAACTTCAGCCACCTATTGATTATCTTATTACGTTGGCATGTATTGACCCCTAATATCAGGTAATTGCTGTTTAAGATTAGCATCACTAATTATTTTGCCATGGAATATACAAATCCAGGCAGCAAAGATGTATCCTTACAACCATATTTGAAATATTTATCTGTTGCACTTTGTATGAATTATTCATTATTATGGAACACGCAGAAAGTTAAAATGAAAGGATTCAAGTTGAGAAGCTGCCTAAGCACTTGGGCTGACTAAGTATGAAGAATAATCCTCATTGGTTGTCACTCTGAATGTGGCGTTGTGTCTCACAGCATTTGATTAAAACTATCGGTATTATTATTACTCTTTGGTAGTTGTTAAAATAACAGCGCGTTCATTCCAATGAGACTCTCTGAATCTGAGTATCATTTCTCATTGTGGCAGTTAATTTATAGTTGACAAACTGCTGACATTTTTGTTGGTGACAAGTTGAAACGAGAATACGCCTCACCCTGCAACTGACAGTCTGAGTCATCCTAATGAACTCTGCAGTTTCAGGTCTAGTAATTGAGACGTCTTTATAGATCTGACTGTCTGAACTTATGATGCTTAACATCACTTTAGCATGTCAATAAAATGCCAACAGAGAGAACGAAACAAATAAATCAGCTGTAGCACGGGTGCTAATGTACTTTTCTATATATATTGCTCAGTGCATAATCTAAAAAGATTGCTGTGAAGCTGTAGAGAAAAGTTCACACTAGTAACACATGGTTAATAAATCCATATTGCACAAAGACAACAGCCATGACTTCATAAATTAAGTCTGTCTCACAAATTGTTATAATTGGCGTGGTTATAATTGGCGTCTGTGTCAACACATGATTGTTATTGTGCCTCGGCCGTGCACTGAGGTCAGTGTACCTCATTAATGTCATTTGCACAGAGTGACCACAGTGATACATTTCCACTCGGCTGCACAGTGGACATTGCGTCCTTATTTAGCTCAAGGGCCCGCTGCAGCCATATCAAGTCAAGGGTGGCTTTCTGATCCCTCTCAGCGGTTATCAGGCTACGAGGGCCAGATCTCACTGCATAATACAACCACAGTAATGATGCATGATCAAAACTCTGCTGTACACACTGCCAGAGGCTTTTTGGAGCACAACAGGAATATTTGCCGAGTTAAGATTCTGGATAATTTGAATGTGGAAGTGATCATGGGTGGCAATGCTTGCTCTCCCTTGCAGCAATTGATAAAAATCCAGTCCTGCCAAAATATTCCTAATGTTTCATGCGTCAGCAGTCAGACACAACACCTGTTAAACACCCTGATTGTTTTGTGTAATGTTTGTAATTTCTCACATTTATGTCCCCTGCCATTAATCCAAAAAGCTTTAAAAAGGGTGTAAACACTATAATCCAATAACAAAGGTGTTGGCAGGGGAAAAAAGCAGCAGGACAAGCTGCGTCATGACACACTCTGCTCTGGCCCACGGAGGGCGGCGATTGGCTGAAAAGCAATGAGAGCGCCGTGCGTGCTTGCATGGCCTGACCTTTCTCCAGAGCCTCGATCTGCTCCTGTGTGAAGCTGGTCCTGTTCCTCTGCAGCTTCCTCTTGAGCTGCAGCCTCAGCTGAGACTCCTCGCCCTCGTCCCTCTCCACGGGGACTCCTCCCCCTCTGCCCGTTCCCCCTCCCCCTGCCTCTCCCCCCATGCTGCCCTCCGTGTCCAGTAGACAGCCCTCAGACACTGGCAGGGAGGAAGGTGACAAAAGAGATGTGGGAGTGTCAAGAAAATTTCTACCACGGAGCGGCACATTTTAGAGTGACAGAATGTGAAATTTATGCTTTGGACTAGCAGGAAGTTGCCACAAGTGCAAAGCGACATTTAACTGATGATCTGTGAGCATTAACATGCGTTGAAAATGTCCCCTCACCTGTGCTGTGTTGTGTCTGAACGCCGGTGGGGTCATGGTACCAGTTGTTGGGCCCACTCCAGTTTGAGCCGCTCTGCAGGTTCAGCATGGTTAACTTCTCATACATACTACGAATGTCCAAACCACCATGAAGAGAAATAAGGGAGTCCTGTCCTGTCCGTGTCCGCCCCTATTTACCGTCACCTTTGGCTCCTCTCTACCTCTTTCGATCCTGCAATCCTTCCCCCTGGAGGAGGAGGAGGAGGGGGGGGGTGAGGAGAAGAAGAAGGAGGGGTTCATATCGCATGAGTTCACACATGGTCGGCATTGTGGTGAATTAGCCTCATGATGACAGACAGAAATGGAGTTAGTTACATGCTCGCTGTCGTAACGTGTGTGTGTTATACATTGGTATGCTAGTATACCATGGGGAGCTAAGGAACATTAGGAACCCACTCTGAAAGCCATGACATTTATTATGCTACTTGCTTTCAGCTCTATCTTTGCTGGTGAGCACGAGCATGCATACACACGCATGTATGAAAAGGCACTGCATTTATGTGTAGCCACAAACTGGCATCGCACTCACACACACACACACACACACACACAGCAGCTTTATGAAGAAGATCACCCATAAAACATGCAAAGCAAGCCCATGTTTAACTTCCAGTATGACATGAAGTGCTCGAGTATGTCCATGAACATCAATATCTGCTTAAATAAATATATGTCTAAGTCTGAGCTTAATAAAAACGTTATTCACGTCCTCATCTTATCTTACATTCCCGTTTTTTGTAAAATTTATCTTCGCAGAGACAGAAGGGAATGCAAAGGCACGCCAATACTGAGCCAAATCTCACAAAGTACTGCAGCAGCACAATGTCAAAGGTCAAACTTCATTCATTTGGACGAAGCAGCCCCGGGATAACAATGTATTCATCTGATTTTTAATTTGTCCACATTTAAGAAGTGATATCAGCACATACACACACAAAAAAATAGATTTCTGCAAACTTACCAAGTGTCCAGGTGAAATGGTGCGGGGGTCCTGTGTGTTACTTTCCTCCTCCGTGGACCTTTATTCCCCTGTTCCCCCCACGTCCCTTGTTCTCCAGCTTTGTTGACAATACTGTGTGTGTGTAAAGGAGAGAGTAGGAGAGAGATGGAGAGAGTTAGACAGGGTGAGAGAGAGTGAAAGAGGGAGAGGGGGGGCTCTGGAGAGAAATGCGTCTGCGGGCACTCTTGTCCTCCAAGCGATGGAGAGAGAGAGAGAGAGAGAAAGATAGAGAGAGAGAGAGAGAGAGAGAGAGAGAGAGGGAGCCACCGAGGGGTGACAAAGTGAGTCAACATCAGTGTCAAGTTTGAACTTAATGCCAGCAAGAGGAGGAGGGGAGGCCGAGAGAGTAGAGCATAAAGCACAGATAATAGAGAGATAGTAGACGATAAATAGATGATGGAATTCAATTTTAACCATAAATTGCAAATACATATTGAGTATAATTGGCAGTCAAGTGTGTCAGTCTTTTACACAATAACATGTGCAACCAGACGGCTGATAATAGCAGATTAAACTCAATGTCCACACTAGTAAGGACGAATTTTAATTGAGCCTTGTTTGGATACTTTAAAAAGATGTTTTAAAACTTTGACATCAAACATTATATTACATTGCATTGTGTTATATCATAATCATGTTGTAAATAACTGCATTCAGCTAATAGATATTTTTAGTCATGAAAAGATTTTTAGAAAAATGAATTACTCCTTAATAACACATTGTTTTATTGATTCTTCTCCAGTTAAGCCACTGAAGTAAAGTTTAGACATTATAATGTAATAAAAACATATTTTTTAGATAATGATAAGTAGTAACATTCAGCAACAATATATGTTGGCAGATAATAATACATTACATTATTGATTATTGATTTTACAATCTGTATCATTTATCACATTACATCACCTCACAACATATGATACATTTATACTACATTTGTTTGGTAAAGATGAGTAATATTCAGCTCATCAATAACTTGTTTCATTGAAATGTTTTATCTAATTTGATGTAATATAACATTCAACACTACTGAATTTCTCAGATATTTGTTCAATAAAGATAAGTAATAACACATAACTCCATTAGATTTAATAATTCATTCAGCAAAAACAAAAAGCCCAATTATTTTAACTAACAATAACATACACTAAACAAACCAAATTCATGTCATGAATGGTGTCAGTTAGAGACTCTGTTACAGAGTTTGCCTTTGAGCTTGAGCTGCACTGTTTTCATCATAGTCTAATTTTGTGTTTAACAGATAAATTATTTGGTCAGTAAAACACAGAGAAATACTGAAAAATGTCTTCGTCAAATTACCTTTTTATGGTGATGAGTCCAAAAGCCTCAGATAGCCTATTGAGTTTACAATTATGTAAGAATAATTTATCAATAATTTGAGAGGCTGGAGCCAGCAAATGTTTGGTTTTTTTGTTTTAAAATGATTGAAACTATTAAATTAATTATCAAAATAGTAGCCAATAGTAGCCAGTTAATACTCTGTCTGTCATCTAATCAATTATTTGACTAATCGTTTCAGCTCTGTGTTAAGCTCGGCTTTTTCTTAATCGGCTGTCTGAATCTATGCTCATATGAACTGAGTTATTTAATGTTCGCACCAGTGTTTTAGGCCTAAAGTGGTGTTAAGATGCTGTAGGCGGGCATGTAAAGTTATCACACCTTGATGTTTAACACAGGGGCTGAAAAATGCTGTCTGAGCACCTGGGTATTGTTCCCTGACCACAGACGTATTGTTCTCCTCCTATAACACGCTGGGCTTCAGTCTATGGGACAATAAACAAAGGCATCGTCTGGCCCCACAGCAGGTTAAAGGAGCATCATACAGAAACCCTTGGCAATAGACACACAAGGTCTGATGTGAGGCGTAAGTAATGACGCAGGTATGACGGTATGTATGGTAGAGTCAAAGAGCGAGAGCAGAGTAGAACCGGGGTTTAAATATATCTCTTTGCAGCGGAAGGGAGAGAAGAAGAGAGAGATGGAAGATGGAGGCAGGGAGGCAGAGGAGAGAGATAGAGAGAGTGAAGAGGAAGTATGTGACTTTGGGGTGGGTGTAGGGGCTTGGGGATGGGGAGGGTGCCAGCTTGTTTTATTTCCGGTTGACAAGACTTTGCGCTCCCTTTCTCTCTGTCGCTCCCTCTCTCTTTCATACTCTGCTATTCTTTCCCCGCTGCCCCCATTGCTCTGTCTCCCCCCCCCCCTTTCTCTGTTACTTTCCTCCGAGACGTGCCTTGGAGAAAGGAAAGGACTTGACAAGTTCAAAGGTAAAACGGAGTAAGAACAGTGGTGGAAGAAGCATTCAGATCCTGTAGTTAAGTCAAAGAACCAATATCGCTCAATAAAAATACTCTGTTGCAAGTAAAAGTCCTCAAAGTGCAAACCTATTATCAGAAAAATGCACTTTAAGTATCAAAATTTGTGCTCATTATGCAGAACGGCTATAAATCATTACATATATCATATTATCACATTATCTTTACTAATGCATAAACATGAGCAGTGCGTTAACGTGTAAAGTTGGTTGAGGTGGAGCTCATTTAAGCTACTTTATGTGGTGTTGGGTAGTTTAGTCTTTTACATTTCTTCATATTTTACAGGATTATCATATGTATATATAGTGTAAAATCTGAATATGCAAAGTAACCAGTAAACATGTGTCAAATAAATGTTACAGAGTAAAAAAATCTGATATTTGACTCTGAAATTTAGTGCTGTAAACGTGTAAAGTAGCATAAAATGGAAATAGTTGTGTAAAAGTACCTCAGAATTGTACTTTTGTTGAGCACTTGAGCAAATGTACTTTGAACATGGAAATGGGTAGGAAAGAAAGAAAGCAATTGAGGCAAAGTTGAGCTTGGTTAATCAAAAACTAAATCTAAAAGCATGATATTAAACCCCCACACACACCCTTCCCTTCCCACCCCGTTTTCTGGCTGGTTACCCTTTTGTTTTTCCTCTATTCAGAAATCATGGTTGCATCTTATTGTGTTCCAGTTGTTGGAATGTGGCTTAACCTATGTGATCCCTATGTGCTGAGTGCAATAATGTGTGTGTGTGTGACAGAGAGAGAGAGAGAGAGAGATAGAGAGAGAGAGGGAGAGAGAGAGAGAGAGAGAGAGAGAGAGAGAGAGAGAGAGAGACGGCGCGTGCTTCACTGCAAAGATTCATGTAGCTCCAGGACATGCATTTTTTTAGTGCATCTTGTTAGTTCATTCCTGTCACCTCTCTCTCCCTCTCTCTCTCTCTCTCGCTCGCCATCCCTTGCTTTTTCAGCGCTGAAGGGGGGATGGGGAAGGGGTGGTGGGCGGGCCTGCGAGGGGAGGGAAGGGGGAGACGGTGGCGGTGGAGGCAGTCACCATGGTTACAATGCCATGACAAATATTCATCAAGTCGTTAAAATAAAAACAAACTGGAGTGCATTATAATTGCTCTTACTGACTGGATCCTATAATGCGTTCATATATTATGAGTGAGGGGAGCAGAGTGGAAGGGCCTCGCACACAAAGAGACGCCGCTAGTGATAAAAGAAGTGAATATCAGCTGACCTGCAGGCAAACACATATGTGACACACTCACTCACACACATTTTAACTCTTTGTGTATAACTTTATTTCTCTATTACCTGTTTATGGAATTCCCTATGAGTACTTTCGTGAGTCTCTCCTCTCTTTTCTCTTTGTCCCTCCATCTCTCGCTCTTCCTCCACTGTTGTGTAGCCCCAGGCGATACTGTGATGTGTCCTCCCTCTGTCCCTCCCTCCCTCTCCCTCTCTCTCTGTCCCTGTCACCTTCAATTGCTCTGTGAAACTAGACACACTGCCTGGGGCAGGGAGGCAGGGAGGGAGGGAGGGCGGGAGGGAGAGAAGAGAGGAAAAGGGAGAAGGAAAAAGAGAGACAGACAGCTTTATAGACAGACAGAAGGAATAAACATTTGGTGTCACGTAAAAGAAAAGAAAAAAAAGATAACCACTGCCCAGATGTGTGGCACACATCGAATGGGTTATGTTAATGTCAAAAAAAGTACTCAAATCTTTTAGTGACAAAAACAGCAGAAACATATAATCAGTTACATATTGATTAATATCATATTGATATTGATCTTGTGTGTGTGTGTGTGTGTGTGTGGCACACACACAAGAATGTGTACTGGAGTGGCAACTGAGTTATCATAACTGAAATTCTTCTATAGTATAAACCAGTTAAACTGGTTATAAACCAGTTAAACTGGTTTATACTCTTTACCTGGAGCTGGGAACATGGAGTACTCCTTGTCCCCATGAACATTCAGTGTAAACTAAAAACAGTTTAAGCAAGTTCTTAAGAATGGAGTAAGAATACCTGGAAATGATTGAAGGCCCATTATAGTAATAGGTAGCATTATAGTAGGTATAATATCAAAACTGAAATAAAATAATGAGAATAATAACTTTTAAGAAAAACATAAAGCTGCATGTTTTTATGATTTAACATTATCAATATCGGCGGTTGTTTTTTTTGCAATAATTGCTCATAAATATTGTACAATTGGCAGTCAAGTGTCTTGACATAAATTACATAATTAGACAAATGACACTATAAGATTAAGCTGAATGTTCACCTTTGAGGCAGCTAATCTTCTTTGAGTTGATCTTTCAGACTTTAACAGAGCTTTGACAAGTCCACATGCATCTGCAAATTCATAGGAAGAATAAGAATAGGCTTATGGTACTGTAAAATATCCCATTCAGCATCTTCATGCAGAATCATACATTTTCGATAATATAATAATAATATAATATATATAATATAAAGATAAATATAATATTAGACTCAAGAATGTATTATTATATTAATATTTCTGTCTGCTCGATCCATTGATATGATAAATATGTTTAAAAAAAACATTTATACACTAAAACAGACATATAACATGGGAGTAGTCCTCGTTCTACACGGCAAGTAAACACTTTTGTATAGCAGGAGATATAATATCAAAAACAGATCAGACCAGATGCATGGTATTGTTGTGGAATACAAATACAAGCCGGACACCAACTTCAGCAGCCTCGGGGAAATTTTATTAAGTGCCACACAGCTTCACAAAGCACTTCAATCCCAATATCAATTCCAAAGTTCTGATGAACTTCAGGGCTTTTATACTTCAATACTGCGTCACTTACTCTATGTGTGTGTATTGCATTGGGCGTGCTCACATGGTGTGTGTGTGTGTGTGTGTGTGTGTGTGTGTGTATGGTTATTCTGGTGAGTTGTATGTGTGTGACATAGTGTGTATGTGGTGTTCTGCTCCTAACTTAAATTATCTCTGTGTAACTCGTGTGCATGACATACCTTGCCCTTGCCCATACCTTCCTACGACTACTCTTGTGAGCCTTGTGCCATCAGACCTTAACTTATTTTTCCTCCTACATATACCCATCCTTAGAAGGTGGGTCCTGGGGGTGAAGTATAGGCGAGCAGTTGTGGAAACTGGATTACAAATGGCTCAAATGGGACTCGATTAATGAGCCGGTAAATAAAATTCCAGACTTTGTGCCCTGGTCTCGTCCATCTCTCTCTCATCCAGGGGAAGATCCTGAGTGTTGACTGCAATAACGTTCTGACTCTCTGCGCCTCTCTTTGCCAGTGTTTCGGCCTCATCGAGGCATCCGGACCAACTTCTATAAAGATGTTATCAACACACCTGTTGGTAAGATAAAACATTGAGGAAGAGAACTGGGGTGTACACCGGACGCTGCCCCTAAACTGCAACAGCGATGGAACCAAACTGAGAACGAGGGGAAGTTAACACACTCGCTCTAATAGAGTGTGCTCAGCTCTATCAGTATCCAGACTATCTCAAGTGACGTGCAGTATGTATCTCTGCGTCACCAACGAGGGATCAGCGATGGATCACTGCCAACGACATACGCACAGACACTAAACACATATTATGCTATGCACACCTGATATATATCTAACTCCTGATCTGTTATGATTCATGGTTTCTTTAATGCATTTTTAACTGTTGTTTGTTGTTAGCTATCATGTTTATGTATACAGTTTATATCTACTGGAGTCAGATATTCAATTATAAAAACAGTCAATCACTAATCATTATAAGATCAGCATGCTAAACTGAGTTAGGGATTCGACTATTCTCAGTGTAACCCAGGAGGTGGGTCACCATTGGAGGGTGCAGGATGATAAACTGCAGCGGGGGTGGGGCCATAAGAGTCTTTCCCTGTGATTGACAGCCGGCAGGGTTTTCACTCTTACACACTGGAGAAGAGTCGCGAGGATGCTGAAACAGAATGTAACTGATTTCAGGGGGGATATGTAGGAGGAACAATAAGTCTGATAACACGAGGATCACAAGAGTAGTCGTAGCAAATTCGTGACAGGGCAAGGTTACCTAAGATAGGAGGAAAACACCATACACACACTGTGCAGCAACAGAAGGACATGCACGCGAGTCACACAGAGATAATTTAAGTTAGGAGCAGAACACCACATACACACTATGTCACACACTTACAACTCACCAAAATAACCACACACGCACACACACACACACACACACACACACACACACACCAAGTGAACACGCCCAATGCAATACACACGTATTGATTAAGTGACGCAGTATTAAAGTATAAAAGCTCTGAAGTTGATCAGAACTGATTGATATCGGTATTGAAGTGCTTGGTGAAGCTGTGTGGTACCTAGTAAAACTCCCCGAGGCTGCTGAAGTTGGTGTCCGGCTGATTCCTTTGATTTTCCACAACAGTGTGACTGAGACCTGTAAACGTTTGTTTGCTAAAGGAAAGAATCGTTGCACATCGACCTTGGACGGAATAGTGAAGAGGCCCATTTTATCCGGCTAAAAAAAACGGAAAACCTGGTGGCGTTGTGACCAGTTCAGGAGCAGAATCTGATGTGTGCCCCCACACTGCATTCCTTTAATTTGATTGGCTCAGGTGGATTAAGAAGGCGGGACATGAGTTTTGATTGGATGTAGGTGAGCACACAAAGGTAGCACACAGGTTTGGACCTGGAATTCACCTGAAACCTTGTTTGGTCAAACCTGGATACGTTAAGAGATTTTTTACGCGGTAAAACTAATGAAGATGGGATTTTAACACAGGCGATACTGATAACTGTTTTTATTTCCTCGATTCGCTTTTCTACTCGCTTTTCAATCTCAGGAGAAGAGGGAAGGTGGATGTAACGTTGTGGATGTTCGAAGTTAGTCGTCGGTTCCGCTTTATTCGTGGTTGAAACACATTGTGCTACGAAACCTCGCAAAATGTCGCCGAAATTACAGTTTTCGGCCATTTTTTGGTGCCTAACAGGTGAGCATGAACCGCCTTAAATCCCCCCCAATCTCCCATTGCTACGCCTATTGTTTCTTTGTCTACCTGTAAAGTGCTCTCTGCATAAATCCTACAGAACATCCGTTATCATCAGTTGAATGTCTGTAGTGTGTTTACAATGTACAGTCAAGAAGAGAAACATAGAAGAAAAGTCATTTATGTTTTCATGGAGGTGGGCCAATGACGTGACGCTCATTTTTTTGTGTTCATATGGTTTTCTTATAACTTAAAAGGGTCAAAATTTAAAAATAACCTTACAAATTACTTGCATACATTCTTTTTTATAGCATATAGTCTAAAACTTCTGGTTTTGAATCAATTTTGAGAGAATAGTTTGGAAATGATTACAAAAATGTCAAAGTGGTGTAACCGTAAAAACTTGGTACCAAATAATTCAACTCGCTTAAAAAAGGTGAAATTCTCAATAAAACACCATATTAACTAGTCTGGCATAATCTTACATTAGTACTACCTGATAGCAAATACATGCAATGGAACATCATTGATCTGAATATTGTGTGGGTCCTCTCCACTTCATTAAATGTCAAGGCGGTGTAACCCCCGTTCAAGGAGAATCATGTGACAGGAAGTTGCATCATATACTAGGACCCCTAGAACTGTTGTGTGCCAAAGTTAGTAACTCTCTTCAAAATATGAGATAATTTAGCATTTTTAGGGTGTGGTCAGGTATGTGTAGGTTTACATGTCAAATGGTATGACCTCAGGAAAACATTGATAATTCATAATAATTCTAAAGATGAATATTTACTTAATTTTAAATAGAAATGGCAAACGGTGTAACCGGTTACACCGTTTGACATTTCTATTTAAAATCCTATTACAAGCCTTTATGTTGGAGGCCAATTTTGTCAAATATAAGTGATTTATGACGCTGATTAAAGGTGCAATATGAACTGACTTACTATGTGAAACTATTTTCAAGTGTTCAGTATTATATTTTTTGAAAAAGTAATGATTTATCTGCAACTTTTTTATCATCATCCATAATCATCATGTTGCACCATTTTTTAAAGATAGCTTTTAAAGTCTAATGTGTATCTGTATTGCACTGACTTACATATTTAAAGAAATATATAACTAAATATATGTGCACAATTTCTCCACCAAACCAAAACACTTAGAGAGCTGAAAGACACACTATGCGAGGATGAAGTCTGCATTCATGCAGACTTCTCAGATAACTATAGTTGCAAGCTCAACAGTGAAATCCAGGCTTTCCACTTCGGGGGCAGTCGCAAGCAGGTTACAATCCACACCTGTGTGGCATATACAATCATCATCATCACAATCATCATCCTTCTCCTATGCCACTCTCTCTGCCTCTCCCCACCATGATGAACGTGCTGTATGGGCTCACATGGACCCGTATTGAAGGATGCCATAGGCAAATGTAATGCATGACCTCAAACTCTGCATGTCATAAGTGATGGACCAGTGACCCAATACAGAAACAAGACAAACTTTTATCTACTCAGCACAGTGCCTTTTCTGTGTGGATTCAAAAGCGTCACTTGGAACTTCAGTGAGAAATCACATGGGAAAGGAGCACCTGATGGAGTGGGTGGGGCTGTAAAGCGTACTGCCGATGAAGCAGTCCAAAGAGGCATTGACTTGCAAACAGCTGAGGAACTTATAACTTCCTACCATCCTACCAGAAAACCTCCCTTCAACATCTACCAACTGTCAGCAGGATCTGAAAGGCAACTTTATTCTGGTCAGATATGAAAGTAAGCCTTTTGTGGGACAGGTCATGCAGGTGGTAGGTGAAGAAGTAGAAATGAGCTGCATGCAACAGCTGGGTGGGAATGAATGTCTTCACCTGGCCTCATCCACCTGACCACCTATTCTATTATGAGTCTGATGTGCTGTGCGCGATCTCTGAGCCAGAACCTTTGAACTCACGGCATTCAAAACTCATGGCAGAGGACTGGAAACATTTCCAAGCACACACAGCCTGAAAATATAGATGTCCTGTCCCCCAGCCCTGGACGTCTGAACAGAAGACATGAGTTCACTTTGAGTGTTTGTTACTGTAGATGTTTTAACTAAAGTCGCAACAGAAGACATGAGTTCCCTTTGAGTGTTTGTTGTTGGCAGTGTTTTTTTTTTTTTTTTTTTACTGAAATAGCAATAAAAGACCTGAGTTGATTCTCATTGTCAGATGTTCTTTCCACACTGAAATAAATTAAAACGTGTTAAATTTACCTTTGACTGTTGAAGCAACATAGTCAAGTGGTGTTACCGGTTTGTGTCAATTGGAGTAACCAGTATTTTTCATTAAAATGTGATTATATACAGAAAAACTAATGTGGAACAAAATTTAATCTTCTATTGCAATGATATAACATGGTTTTTAATTTTTACATAATTTGTTAGAGTATTTAGAAAACGAGGTCAATATCAATGTTCAATATTGCAGAAACACATACAATTTTAATTTAGAGATAAGCCTTAATTAAATCTCTTCATGAGTTATTTCAAAACAAAGTAATTATTGTTTTAAGTACACTTGAAGTGAATACAATATTTAGTATTTCTCATTCTTTTGTGGTTACACCATTTGACATTTTCCACCACATTGAGTCTTACCTTTTGTAAAAAATTATGCAAATGCCATTTAAAATGACATAAAACCAACATAAATACAAAATAGACACTTTAACAAACATGATGCATGCTTTTAATTGCTCGTCATGCCAACCCTTATTTGTCACTGACCCAGGTATTGTGGCCGCTTACGGCCAAGAATGTGGCCGACCACCGCTGGTGGAGAACAGGATTGTGGGAGGGATGGACTCCGCAGATGGGGCTTGGCCGTGGCAGGTGGATGTGCAGGTGAGGTCCCTCTGAAACACCTTCTGCCATGCCATCTGATCTTCAGTATCTGTTCTGCCTGTGGGGAGTTGCATGTGTGGTTTAGTCTGGGTCTTGTTTATTAAACTGACCTGCTGAGAGAGGGATTTGCTTGTGAAGCTGAGGTGACTCACTCCCTTTTCTCTCCCCTCGGCTTGCAGACATTCACTGCTGGCCATATCTGTGGAGGCTCCATCATCACAGAGAACTGGGTCCTATCAGCCGCGCATTGTTTCCCCAAGTAAGAAAACTATCCTCAGACAAAAACCAGCAGGTGAACTCACAGCTGGGCACCAATCTGCCTCTTTTGTGAGCCGTCTGAGTCATTGTATAGGAATCCTTGGCTACAGCTGCTGCAGTTTTGTTAAAGCCCTTAAGAGGAGACTGTTTAATATCTGTCTTTGTATATTTGGGAAATGCACCTCCGTCAACAAAATGTTGTTGATAAAGTGAGCGCATGTGTTTTGTCTTTCAAAAATAATTTACCCTAGAATGTAGTAAACAACAAGCCCAAGGAGCACCTGCTTGGCCATTCAGCACCTTTTGGCACCATAAAACTTAAAGTCTTGCAGGTTCAAATCAGTGTCCCTCGTCTTCTTTCAGTCCATCCGACACTGGATCTCACATCATCTATGCTGGCCGTTTCCAGCAGAATGGCATCAACTTGCACGAGTCAATGCATCGTGTGAGCCGGGTGGTGATTCCATCCGGGTACATCGAGCCTCACAGTGGGAAGGATTTGGCGTTGGTGCAGCTGTCCAGCCCAGTAACCTGGTCAGATCACGTCCGTCCCGTTTGCTTGCCCGCCTCTGGCACCCTGTTCCCAGGTGGCATGCCGTGCTATGTCACCGGCTGGGGGCATATCCGGGATGGAGGTAAGACTTGCTGAATTCTTCACATCGTGGTAGCATGTGTGCTGGTAACTTCAGCTCAGCTTTTTAGATGTTTTACAAATCTGCTAAATGGCCTTTTTATTTCTCTTGGCCTCTGGCATGGGAGTTAATTATACTTTTCATTGATGAAAATGACTTGATGTCGTGATCTTTGTTGTCACGATCTTTTCACTATAAGCAATGATCGCAGATGTGCCAAGTGGGGGTCCAGGTGTCAGAAAGTATAAAGCCAGCAATGATAAATGAATGAGTTACTCTCTGTCCTATTGGTGTCATTCACTGTTTTTGTTCATCAGAGCAGGAACAGATGGGTTTGCAGTAACCACTCCTTCACAAGGGATTAATATCTACAAATCACTACGGCGGGGCTATAATTTAATATTTTAGTTTATGGAATCCCATTGTGACATGATCAGACTGTGTTATTAAATGCTAATGTCAGATTAATCATTCCAATCGAGTTCTGGTGTTGTGGACATGTGGACAGTTTTGTCTGATGTAATTCATGACAGTGGAACACACTTAATTGCCCTGAACATTAATTTGTAATTTTACATGTACTGTAGCATAGATGTGTCCATATAGTAATATATTAATGCTATTATCATTATATTGATTAGAAACATTTATTTCACAAAGATCTGTTCATTGTGGATATTTTTAATAGTGAATGGCAATTTATGCCATTCTACATCATGGGACTACATTACAACAGATTTGCACCATAAAGAATTATATTCAATTCAATACAAATATATTTATCCTGTAAAGTTAATTGTATGCAGCAGCTTGCCTCAGATAAACAGACACATGCATAATATAAATAGAAGAAGAAAGAAAAACCACAAAGTAACCACAGCAGCAGTTACAGTCATAGAATTGTGACCATGAAATAATTTGCATGGTAAGTGGATGCTGGCTTGGTTTGATTTTATCTTATCATATTAAACAATATTTACATATTTGCACACAGTACCAAGAACACAGTAAACAGAACGGGTTACTGAGACAGACTACAAACAGCAGTTAAACAGTGGAAAAGGACAATAAATGGCAGTGACACTGTTTTGTAATTGAAGCTTTACACTCGACAAAAACATAAAAAATTAACACATCTTTCAAATGACACTGGATAGTAGCAAAGAAAAACTCATTGGCCACCTGTTTTTAGTTTTAGCTTAGTCTCACAGTGCTTTTGTTCTTCAAACTCAGTCTGTCCTCATATTCCCCTCAGTCCCCCTGCAAGGAGTCGGTACTCTGCAGCAAGTGCAGGTGCCAATCATCTCCCAGAGTTCATGTTGGGAGATGTACCGGACGGACCCGACAGAGCAGGTGGACATCCTGTATGACATGATCTGTGCTGGATACCAGGAGGGCAGCAAGGACTCCTGCCAGGTATTGTTGGCTCAGCTGTTTGTGCTGCATTCACAAACACACGCTTGCTTGCTTAGACGAGCAAAACAAGAACCCGCTTTGTAAATAACTTGGATCGCTACTTTTCTGCAATCAGTATCTAGTTTGTAAGGCCTTCCATTTGAGCACTTTGATACCTCCCAGTGGTGAAAGCTGAACAAGTCTGTGTGTTTTTTGTGTCGTCTTTCCAGGGTGATTCAGGAGGGCCTCTCGTCTGCCAGATGGTAAATGGGACCTGGGTGCAGGCTGGGGTGGTGAGTTTTGGACTGGGCTGTGCTCGACCCAACAAGCCAGGTGTGTACACCAGACTGACCAGCTACTCGACCTTCATCAGCAACACGATACCAGACATCCAGCTGTATGGCCGAGCCACCCAGAATTGGTGTGGTAGGGCTGCCGTGTTGGTCAGCTGTCTGTTCTCTTTACTGACCTTGCTTCAGAGATGAGACACTTTGAAAACTGCATTTCTGGGAAGTAGACAATGAACCGAGCCGCATAATGAAGGAGGTGAGTATGTGTCAGATTTAAGTCCAAAGTGGTCCTGAAAAGTAAAACTAGAAAAATGTACCTGGCATGCACATGGAGCCATAATGAACATGAAATGTAATATAATCTTAATTTTTAGGACTTATTTCTGCATGATGATCTTTGATCCAAAGTAGTTTTGATAGGTATGTCTTTTAAATCAGAATTATGAGCTAAATAAATTATGTCTTCTGTATTTGAAATAAAGTGTTAATTTGATTATTATGATCAGGTCAGTGCTCAGTTCCATTTCTGATATCTGACTTTGGAAATGTGTACCAATAAGCATAGAAATTTCAGTTGTCTTTTAAAGCTTTTTTAAATATTTTAATACTTATATAATAGTGGGTGTATTAAAGCAGTTGACTTTGAAATAAAATGTTTTGGAACAAATGTTAAAATAAATAAATAAATATCTAATGTTTAAATTGTTATTTGAAATGGTTCCTTTTAAATAAATTAAGTTCATTAAATATCCAGAGGCAGAGACAGGTGATGGCACAGTTTCCTTTATTATAAATAAAGCGCAGCATGTCATAATGGTAAAAAAAAAAAAAAAACTGCTTTGTAGTGCCTGTTAAAAAAACAAACAAAAAAACTAGCATTTAAATTAATTTGATAGGTCTTCACTTGAGTCACTAAATCTAACATTTACACAAATCTGAGTGTTGTCCTGTAAATTCCTGGAAGGGGACGTCAGGCATCAGGGGGAATGGTATCAGAGAGGATCATGGGAGAGCCAAGCTGCAGCTCCTGCTGCAGTGATTCCAGATCAGCAGGAGTCATTCGGTGAACCTCGCTCCAATCAGATAAGAGCGAAGCCGAAAGGGGGGCCGAGTCATAACTAATGAAGGAGAGGAAAAATAAAGAAAGCATTAGGAGTGGCTCTCTTTTATCGTACAAAAGATACTTTGTGCTACAACAGAAGAGAGCCAAGAAGGAGAGTTGTCCTGAAATGTGTGCGTGTTGCCTCTTGTGACTTCACTTCAATGTTTTACCTTCACTGAGCACAAACATGTATGTATGCACGTGAGATAATTTTGTGACATCACAACTAGTTGGGACGCCAATCGTTCTTTTATAAGCACACGTGTGATTAGGAAACCTGAAACCTCTGGTACACGAACACTGAGAATTGACTTTCCATACTTGTATATTCACAGATTGTGGTTTTTTTGTAATAAGGCATGTTTATATGTCCGAAAAACATGTCTTGAGGGGATCTTTAAGAAAGGCTAGTTCAAATTTCATCCAGCTGTTTTTCAGTTCTTTGTCAAAGTCCATAACACACTTTGCTGCTTTGACACTTAGAAGCCATTTAAAGTGTAACTTATTATAAAGAAGCACTATTAACTAGATTATTGACTAAAATGAAACCATCAACAAGGAAACATGCAGCAGGTTGGGAGACTAAAAGCTACATTATGCTTGAAGAATAACAGTGATGTGTGGTGTTTGCACTTGGTAGGTCAACATGCGTCATCCAACTTGATTCTGAAATCCTGCTCCTGACTGCATTTAATTAAATTATTATATATAAGACATTAAATTCCATATAAAGGGTGAACACTGATAATTAGAATACCTATAGTACTACTTAGGACTAGCCCTCTGATGTTAGTTTGGGTCTCATCAACTACAAAGACATTTTGACATGACTGTAGAGCATGATTAGAAACTTTATATACCGCTGCCTTGGGAAATACTTGTTCCTGATTGGACACCAGTCATATTTCTTTTCTACATCAGAAACGTCATTGTTGAGACTGTTAAACCAAATAGAGCTTGAACAAATTAACTGATCTGCAGAAAATGAATTGGCAACTATTTTGATGACCAACTAGCTTCTCAAATATTTGCATGACAGTTTGCATGTGAGAACAAACTGCTTCAATGCTTTGAACTGCTTCAGCTGCATCCGTCATGATGAATCTGCCGTTAAAACATCACAGAGAAGGCAGTAATGTAAAGCACACATAGCTGTCCACGGTCTAATAAAATTATGAGGGTCAGCCGTGGTTGACCTGGAGCTACTGTACGGCTGCAGAACCATATTTGCCTGAATGACGAGTACCAGATATATAGGCAGAGAGAATTTTTTATTTTTTTCCCTAGTGTTTTAGACCTTACCTGTCCCGGTCACAGTGTTGCAGGTCGGTGAGAGACTGGTTGAGAAGGTCATCCAGGTCAAAGCCCACACCGTACCCAGCTCCACTGCCTTTAGGGGTGACCGAGAACACCGGAGGTAAAACGTCCTCTACCTGACAGCAGAAAAGGGGGAAACATTGGGTCAACTGAACTTTGTATCCTTGAGATCAGTTCGAAGGAAGCACAATATTGTGACATTTAAACCTGGTATATATGTACAAGAAAGTAATGTTTTTGTATAGCATGTATAATGAGAGAAACACCAGTACGGTACATATAGCTTTTTGGGTAAAACGCTACCTGCAAAAAAACAATAGAATATTTAACACAATGCAGCAGAAAAAACCTCAAGACACACCTGGGACTTTGAGAGCTGCAGTGTTACTGTATGGATGTCCGGGGCAATGGAGGGCCCTTGCTGTCCAGTATCTGTGAATCCTAAACTGGGATGAGGCTGTGAGGGGACCCCTAAAGCCCCACAGAGAGGGTTTGTGGTCTGTGGCCCAGATTTTTCTCCTACGGAGGGACACAGCTTCTCCATGGGACCAGCAGTTGAGGGGTTAGGGTGGGAATTAAGGTTATTTTGGCCTCCAATGTCCACATTCCCATTTGTCTCTCTGGTGGTTAGCGTTGGGGCTTTAGTCAAAAAACTCTCCAAGGGTAGCAGCTGCGACTGAGGTTGAGGGTCAGGCTGAGTTTGGGACTGAGGTTGGAGCTGGGGCTGAAGAAAACTCGATGGTAGAGGCTGTGTTTTCCTGTTTGCTTGCGGTTGCGTTGGTGGCCTTGTCTCTAATTGTTGCCCGCTCCAGTTCCCCAAACAGTTGAAACCACTTTGTCCATTGCTCTCAGTGTGAGGTTTGAGTGTGTTGTTCTTAACAAAGCCACTAGTGACGGCCATTATATCTATCCCTCCGCTCACAGCAACAACTATATCCCCTGGAGGCTTCCTCTGGCTCATGGTGAAAAGTACAGGTGGTTGCTGGTTGCTGGGAGGCTGAAACATGCCTGGCTGGTTAGGTTTAACTTGAGAGATTAACTGTTCATGAGACTGAATCTTCCTTGCCTCCTTGTCTGCTTTATTGTTCAGTGATCCTTGAGAGTTATCACCGATAGTTACGCCCCTGTGCGAATTCACGGTGCAGTCCTTATTCTTTGCTCCATCATTAATAGGGGCCTGAGATTTCTCGTTGCGGCTGTCCATCATTTTTGTCCAACGCTGCAAAAGGCTTTTGTCATTGTCACTCAGCAGAACCCCACCCAGCGAGTCCCCCTGCTTTCCCTCTCTTCGCTCCTTTTCCTTCAGTTTCCTCTCCCTCTCTCTTGCACGTTCCTGCCTCTTCCTTCTTTTCTCCTCTCTTTCTCGTTGACGCTCCTGGGCTGTGACAGGCCGACGCGCCTCTGAAACAGAGGACAGGGAGGATGATACACCTCCTCCTGCGCCAGCGTCAATGCCTAGAGCAGAGGTATTTCCATCTGCAATAGAAGATATCAAATTGAGATAAAGGTGGTCTGAAGAATGAAACGTTGTTGATATAGGTAGATATGAAAAACAATGAACTTACCACCCCTGGCTTTATTTCTGAGCGCTGATTTCAATAAAGCTGCTTTAAGTGCAGCTTTAGTGTCCTCTGAGATAGCTCCTTCTTTTCTAGTTCCCTCTCCTGCACCTGGAGGAGGCCTGGCACTCTTAGACAGTGACTGTGAAAGGGACTGAGACAGTGACTGGGCCTGTGCCACAGAGAGAGACAGGGAAGGCACAGTGGTGGGCAGGGGTGTCATGGTCTGTGCTGGCGTGGCAGGAATGGGGGTGGGAGCCTGGGTCATGGACTGGCTCTGGGTGGGCTGAGTCAGAGAAGCCTGACTGCTGGTTAGCTGATCCTGTACCTCACTGTCTCTCATTGTTTCTAATGGAGTGTCCTGACTTGACACTGGTGTTGTTAAATCTATAGTCTCTGGCTGGCCGCTGTCTGAGTTGGCACTGGGCATGTCCACATCAACTGGGCCACTTTCGCTTTTAGAGAGAAGAGGCAAATTATGGGTCACGTGAGGCGGGGTCACTTCTAAAAGGGATGTGGGCTTGTTAAAGGTTTGCATCTGATTTGTAAATGTATGGTTCCCATCTGCTGGTGTGTGGTCTTGTTGCTGTTGAGATTTTACCTCTCTCATTTGCTGCTGTTGTATCTGCGCTGCTTGTGGGTGTTGTACCATTGGAACCAGTGTTGATTTGCTCAGGTTAACAGTGGAGGGCTGAGCGCTACACTGGTTACTGCTTTGTGCTGCAGCTCTGACATTCGCCCTTGCCAAGGGCCTGAACTGCAGTCTTTGACGACTGATCTGTTTATTTTGATGAAAGTCCTGGATCTCCATCAGAATCGCCTCTTTAATTTGCTCCTTGTTCATCGGAAGTTTGTCAAATTCAAAGTCAAAAGCTGGCACACAAATTGGCTCATCATCTGGGTCGTGGTACTTGGCCAGGTAAGGATGCTCCAGTGCTTGTGTTACACTGATTCTCTCGCGAGGGTCAAAGCGCAACATGGCTGCCAGCAGGTTTAAAGCCTCTGCTTCAGCTTGTGGGTACAGTTTGGCCAAAGGCACAGCGGACCGCGATGGAAGACTCTGAACATAGGAGCGTACTCTGTCAGCCCTAATAGCACCGATTAAGCCCTCAGGAGGAGTGCCTAACACAGACAAAATGAGCTGGAGCTGGTGGACGTAGTGTTTCCCAGGGAAAAGCTGCTTACGCCCCAACATTTCGGCAAAGATGCAGCCCACAGACCACAAGTCGATGGCCAAACTATAGTGATTCAGAGACAGCAGGAGTTCAGGAGCACGGTACCATCGAGTTGCCACATACTCAGTCATGAAGGAATGAGACTCTTCAGGGTGAGAACTGAGACCCCTCGCCATGCCGAAGTCACCGATTTTTAGCTCACAGTTCTCGTTCACTAACAGGTTGGAGGGTTTGAGGTCACGGTGAATGACATTGGCAGAGTGCACATACTTAAGGCCACGGAGGAGCTGGTACAGAAAGTAGCGTGTGTGCTCTGAGGTGAGTGTCTGGGCAGAGTGTATGATCTGGTGCAAGTCGCTCTCCATGAGGTCCAGCACCACGTACCTGCACACATGAGAAGGTATCAGAATTTACAACTGAAAGATCATGTTGTCTCAGTTACAAAACCAAAGTTGCAATGAAACAAAAAGTACATACACAGACTTGAAGGCAGAGTGAGGGAGGTTAGGCTGCAGGATGTCCTTGATGGCGATTATGTTATCATGTTTGAAGTGCTTGAGTATCTTAAGCTCTCGTAACGTGCGTTTGGCATTTGTCACCACTTCAAAAGCATTGGAGATCTTCTTTATCGCCACCTGCTGGCCTGTGAAATGTAAATAAGCCCAAATAAGAAGACCCAGCAGGACAGACAGGGTGTACAACTGAGACTGCATGACAATGTTAACTGATAATTAATTTCCACACTGAGCACTGTAATACACAGAATGAGTAATGTATTATTTCTTCATCAATTCAGGCTTACCATTGTCCCGTCTCCTAGCTGATGAAACAACGCCATAGGCCCCTGTGCCAATGGTTTCTATGATATCATACTCTTCTCCGACGTCGAACTTCACATCCAGGGAGTGTGCTTTAAGCAAAGCCAGGTTCTTTGCTGTTGTGCTGGTGTCTGTGGTGCCCCCTGTTGCCTCGACGACACGCTGGTTCTGGTTTTCTCTGCTTTTGTCAGTGGCCATTCTTTCAGGCGACATGGTCACTGATTGACCATTTTTACCTTCACCACCCTCCTCAGTTGACATTTTTCTATAAAGGATCAGGAATGAAAAAGTGAGGGTTATCCATTGCTATCATCTTAAATGTTCCTAAGTGCTGTGCTGAGGACTATATTACAGTAATACTTGTTTACTAAACTAAACATTTTGGTGGTTTAATACAACTAAGGCTGGGTAATGTGGTTAAAATCCTTGTCACAATATTATTGAGGATATTTTTGCTATATTTATCACAATATGGCAAATGTATGCCAAGAGTAGATTAATACTGTAAATAAAAGCAATGAGTATGAATGAGTTTCACCATTATGCAGACAAAACACTGTGTATGTAAAACAAAAACCTAACTTGCAAATTTCATTCATCTTTGGTCACATCTTAATCATTTAGACAGGAAAAATACATAGTGTGACATAGTAAAATTATGTGATTAAAATATGATTCTGCTGAAAGTTGAGAAAGCATAAATATTAAATTATTGCCAAGCCCTAAATGAAAGAATAGCTTGATCAACAAAAGACTAATCTGCAACTGTATTCATAATGAAATAATTGTTCAAGTCACCTTAAAATATGCCAAGCAATTGATTGTTCCAGCATCTCAAATGTGAGTATTTGTTGATTGGCTTATGCTATATGATAGTAAACTGAATAACTTCAGGTATTTGGCTGTTGGCTAGACAAAACAAGCAAGTCACATTGTTTCTTTTCACTCTGGGAAATGTCTTGCCGTTTTCTGACACTCAATAGACAAAACAATCATTCAGTTATTAAAAGAAATAATAGACCAGTTACTTAAAAATTCAAATAGGTATTTGTAGCAGCACTGAATAGAAGTGTCAGCGTCTTTAACAAAACCCTTTATAATCTCACCTGCATGCTTACAAAACTACTGGACAACAACATTTTCCTGTATGTCCCTAAAATAATCAGTCCAGCCAAAAGCCCTGAGCCCAGAGCCACTGATGTAAATCAGTGGTAATATTTCTGTTTCACATCCTCAGTAGTCACTTCAGGACTCTTTCTCAAGAGGTCAGTCAGTGGCCATTACAGCCCTGCACAGACACATATATAACTTAACACGACTGAGATAATGGTTTGGCAAGCATTATTGACAAAACAAAAGGAATCTGTTAAAATGCTGGTAAATTGATTGTGGCTATTAAAATAAGCTGACCAGGCAGAAACGAGGCGTGACCATCAGCAACTTCACGTGTGTCAGGCCAAAACCTGTAGCTGTGTTGAAAGACGTCTCCAGATTACAGCTGGAGTCTGCTGACAAGTACACACACATAAAACACATCCACGAGCAGCCGTCTTCGTGGGGCCTGAAAGTTTTTGTGCTACAGAATGGTTAAAGTAAACTAATGCCATGATAAAGACGCAGGCTTACCCACTTTTTGGCGCAGGGGCGTAGGCTAGTTACCTGAAGCTCAGGCTTTCCAGGAACGTAACCCGTTAAATCATGTCTTTCTTTGTTTGTAAAACCAAACGGGAACAAACTAGAGACGTCTTTCTAAGTAACGGAACACACTTTAACATTACGAGCCAACCACAATGTTCGTAATTATAGTTTTTAATCCCGTAGTAGCGCGGTTGTCTCTTGTTTTTGTCTGCCGCTTCCTCGATGCTGTTCCGTGTTGGGCTTGAGTGCCATGTGACTGACCAATGAGAGGAGGCGACGTCAGGAAGATCGTCCAATAGGAGCAGAGAGCGTAGCGGAAGGCCGGACATCGGTGCAGACAGAAGGGTCTCTGTTTTTTTTGGGTGGTGACGCCGTTTTCCAGAATTTGATGATCTCAGGACAAGACCACCTGCACCAATGCTGTGTGCATTAATACTGTGCAAACATGATGTACTAATCACAGCTAATGCCCTATTGATGTAAACAGTATTGTCCAAATTTATATTTGTTTTTGTGTTTTGGCAAAACTTTCGTGCCAGCTAATTGAATTGAATTAGGAAACAAGGCTCTTTGGATGAACGTAATTAACAACTAGTAAAGTAGAATATTACTATTATTACATCAAATACTACTGCTACCAATAATAACAATAACCATAATCACAACAATAGACCAATAACTACTCTAATTGCTATTGCAACAGAACATAACTTTGGAACCAATTGTGAAAATGAATGATGAATGATAAAATGAATTGTATTGTAGTAGTGCAGATTCTTAAATCAATTTAGATATAGCAAATTGACAGACAGTGAACCTGGAGCTTTCGAGGTCCCTGTGGCAGCTCTCCTCTTCGCTCAGGCTGTGATCCAGCCTTGTCCAAAAAAAGCAACGGCTGTAAAGTAGTTAAAATGATCTCTATCTTGAACAACTACAGCATTGAATTCCTTTTGCTATGTGCAACGTTATGTACATTTCTGTGCTTTTACTTGCAAAAAATTTCAAATTTCTTGTGAGTGTTTTTACACTGTGGTATTCCACCGCTGATTATACATGAGGCTTATACTATGTTCAGGCAGCAGATTGTTATAATTATGCACAGAGCACAAATACACTGTCCTGAGAGAGGCTGCAGGGGCATGAACAGGCCCATCAGACTGAAGTCCACAGTAAAACACACAGTAAACACACAGTAGACTCTGTGGCTGCGCCCACATCCCAGCTGTCCAATAAAAAGCAGCGACAAAACTCCTGCAGACCAATCACAAGTGAGAATCTGACTTTTAACACGTCGACTCGACCGAGGAGACAGTTTGGGAAAGTTTTAAAGGAAGCCAAAGAGGAGTCGTTTTAATCTCACGTGAAAGCGCTCTGGAAGAAAATCATGGCGTTTCAGACGTGGGAGAGAAAAGTGCGCGTATTTCTGTGCGTTTTCGGTTTGTTTTTGTCTGTTTACGCGCTTCACGTCGAGCTGTCCCGAGAGAGAAACCCAGATTACAGGGCGATGTGCGACCTCGGGGAGTCTGTGAGCTGCTCCAAGGTTTTTACCTCCAGGTATGTTTTTATTGCTCGTGTTTTTTTTTTTTTTTTTAGCCAGCTCATACCTGCTCTGTTGTGCTGAACCGACGTTGCCACGTGTTAAAATCATCTGCAAAGTGCTTCACATCAGCCTCTATCTTCAGTGCCTGCTTTGACATCTCCTGCCTGGTTGTCTTTCATGAAATAATCTGCATGCCTGATTCTTTTTACAGGAGTTCTAAACCATTGCAGGCTGTGTTATTTTCAGTAATGTGCTGTTCTCACTGTTTCTCTTTTCTTTTTTTGGCAGATGGGGACGTGGTTTTGGCTTGGTCCAGTTCTTTGTTGCCAAAGATAGTCCTCTGAACCAGCCCAACAGCGTGCTTGGCATCATATTTTACACTCTGCAGATGGGCCTTGGTTAGTCTGTCATTGTCTTCTGTGAATTACAGAGCATTTAGTGAGTGTTTTTAGGCAAAATAGATGGTGTTTGCAGTCCAGCATGTTGGTGAACCACAGCTGGGCCTGCACTTAAGCTACATTCAATGTTGCATTTCCTTAAAGATGTAATAATAATCACATATAACACTGTATTTTGTCATTACATCCATTCATCAATAAGTCAAGCACATCGAGTTTATGTGCGATTTCCCAAATATTGCTCAGCAAATGTGTTTTGTTGATGGACTGAACTCGTCTGTGTTTGTCTTTACTGCAGGACTGTCTCTGTCTAAAAAAGCAGTAATGTTTTTGGTCTTCTCCTCCTGGGTGTCTGTGGCCGGCTCACTCTATCTCGCATCCATTCTCGCCTTTGTTCTGGGGGATTTCTGCATGGTCTGCGTGTCAACATACATCGTCAACTTTGCGTTGCTGTTCACAAACCTGAAACGAAGGGGAGCGATTGAAGCAATGAAGGAAAAGACTGGATAGAAAGTGTTACGTGTGAAATTCAACACCTTCTTTTTTCTTTCTTTTTTCTGCTGAGCTGAAGCCGCACTGGATCTGAAAGGCAAATTCTCTCCCACAGTATTCCTGCATTGTTTACACCTGTTAAGACTTTTCAGAGAAACAGGAAAGTAGATGAGCTGCATCTCAGAAGAGCCGTCAGATGGTTTTTAGTACAGAAACGTAATAAAGCAGCAATAATTTTTGTATAACGATGTGCGTTTCTGATGATGATTACACACTTTTGAATACTACCTCTTGTCTCGTGATTTAGGTCTGGCTTGTGAAGTCAACAAAGATCCTGTAAGTGGATATACACTAGCCTACTACTAGGTGTATAAGCAAAACAGTGCCGTGCAATTACTCCATCAAACCAGTAGATGAGGCTAAATGATCAGAGTTCTCATGAATTGAATGTTTCAAGAACACACAGAAGCTGCAGTATTCGCTGCACATGTATGACTGAAAATGGCCGAATAACACAAAACATCATGTGAAGTGTTCATTTATTAGTTTATTTCTCATCTTTATAACCAAATGTGTTTTAAACTAAACATAAACCTTAAGGTGTAGCTCTGCCATCTGATATATCCCTACTTTAAGATGAACATTTTTCAATTACTCGTACAATGTTGGCAAAGTGTTCATTCAGTGTTAGAACACTTAGACACACGCAGACATCCATCCTGTGCCTCCGTCTGCAGACGCTACTGCAGTTGGTGTCTGAAGTCCTTTGGCACTGCTGCCAGTTGAGAGCATCTTCCCTCCAAAGTAAACACAGTCCTGCAGCACAGAGGACACGCACTGACACTCACCATCACACATCCAAGAAAAAATTTGAATTTTGTGAAGTCACATGAGCAATGAATCATTTGCACTTCCTCAAATCACATTTTCATGTGGTCCTGTACCAAGTTTTATTTAGCTGTTACATCTGTGGTTTGGGACTTCTGCTAAACCATCTTCACCTCGCTTCTGCTGGCACAGTCCACTGTGACTGCCATCAAAGCATGTGACAGTGAATCATATTCTCTCTTGTCCATTATCCACACTGCTATTGTACCTAAATTCACAAAGAATTTACTGAGAACTACTGTAAGTACAAATCTGCACGTGTATTTGACCAAACAAAAAGAAGACAGAGAATGAACAGACGCAAAAAGATCTCCAGCAAAAGAATGTTTTCAATCTGGAAAATGCAACTCCATACTTGAAAATATCCTCCCACTAGATTATTATCACATTGCAGATAAAATGTGCAAAAGAAGGTTCATTAAGATTAATAAAATGGATCAGATTAAGTAAATTGTGGCACAGCTCTAATAGAAGCGCAATGAGAGAGAGAGGTTTGATCATACAGGCTGACTTGCAGTGTGGACAGATGGCACCTTGAAAGAAGCTACACAAACAAAGACCTTGTCACAACAGAGCCAAACTGGCAATCTTAGCTTATGGTTCAAGCTTTATCCGGTCACACATTTTACCTCCCCAAAAGGAAGTTTTCCACAAAATCGAGTTGATTCTTCATAATCAGTGACTCAGTCAGTTGTCGTTTTTGATCCCTCACGTCACAGTGACAAGGCTGCTTCTCCTCTTTGAAAGTGATGACCAGAGACAATGGATGATGGAAAGGAAAGATAATTTGGACTTTAGCACGCTTTGCTTCCTCCTCAGACAGCGGTCTGGTGTAAAACTGAGAGTATGTAGATCATGCTCAATGAAAATTAAAAGTAGCAGCACAATATCCTAAACTTCTTACATTTGATTTGTCAAGAATGGTTATATTGAAAATAATATCAATATAATACCATAATCATCGGATTCAAAAGATTTTCTTTTGTGTGCGTGTGTGCGTGACAACATTAGTATTCACTTCCTCTGATGAGTCAACACTGGTTCTACTCTGTAGACATGTAATCACCACAGCCACACCATCTGGAAGAGAATCCTTCTTTGAGTGTTGCTCATGTCTCATCACAGCTGAGAGAATAAACTAAGTCACTGCCATTACTAAAACAAGGAACTAACAATAATAATAGCTTAGCAGTTATTCTGGTGTATTTTTGACCAATCATTCCAGGAAGTAGAAGATCATTAAACCGTGGATGGGTGTTTTTTTTTTTTTAATTAATGTTCAACTCTGTTGAATGTACTGAAAAGCATTTGTGATAACAGAGTGTGTAAGTCATCGTTATTGTTATGATCCTGCTGTCTCTCTCCCTCTTGTGTGTTTTGTCTCCCCCTGTCTGTCGCCGGAGCGGGTCAGGAGGGTTACTCCTGTAGTGATGGGAATTTCGGCTCTTTCTAGAGAGCCGGCTCTTTTGGCTCGGCTCCCTAAAAAGAGCCGGCTCTTTCGGCTCCCAAGTGGCTCCTCAGATTTTTTGTTGCTTCAATAAATGAATTACTAATGTAAAAAACACATTATATAGAATAGTTATTGTTTATATTGCTTTATTAATTTTAAATTATTTAGTTTTACTGGGGTCATAGAGCTCTGGGCTGCAGGTCTTGGTGGCTGTGGTGTTGTCCTGGATGATGCTGTAGACATTGTAGGAGCAGTAGACACACTGGCACCTTCATTAACAGCAGCTTCCCTTGCTTGTCTTTTCTCCTCTAACTGAATTGATGGGTGAACAGTACACACTTGTCTGTGCAGGTTGTCTGTGGAGCCTGCCTGATATGAAATTTTAATTTTGCAAAGTCTGCACTCTGCCCTCAAACTATCAATTGTATTAAAACTTGTCCAAATTTTACTACATTTTCTGTCGCTCACCTGTCCTGCCTGCAGTCTGACTATGTAGCAGTGCTCTCTCGCCCTCTTTTCTCTCCCTCACTCCAGTTCATGTGCTCACTGTTCTGTGTGTCTGTAGCCCCCCCTCCCGCTCAGTGTGGACACACAGACACCACCACACAACTTGACCAATCACATGCGGCTTTAACAGAAAAAAGACGGAAAAAAAACATATCGGCTCCCATCGGATTGGCTCCCAATCAAGAGCCGGCTCTAAGACCCGGATCGTTCGCGACCGACACATCACTATTCTCCCGCTCATCCACCCACACACCTGCAATAATCACACACCTGTTCCTCATCAGCTATCCAGCCACCTACTCCTCCCCAGTCTTTATAAACCCAGTTCACCCTCTCCCTCACTGCCAGATTATCCGTTTCCTTGTGGTAATTTACGGCTCTTTGTCTTGAGATTTTCTAGCGAGCAATGGCAACAGGTACTTTAGTCACATTTGTCACTCAACCATGGCCATCTGTTGGATATTGCTCAACTGTGGGACATGTTAGGTATTTTCAAAAGTCTCATATGTGACTGCTTTGCCCAAGCCTTTGTTGGGAACATAAAGGGCAGCCTCAGTATTTACACAACAGTAATTATATTGAGCTCTATTCAGACCATGAACATTAAAACTACGACTCACAATTAAGTTTTATTCCAGGTATTAAATTGAAAATTAAAAATTAAAAATCTAATATTCCCTCTACACCTTTAAAACAAATGTTTTTTTGTGGTAATTTACGGCTCTTTGTCTTGAGATTTTCTAGCGTTAGCTTTTGCTTCTATCCCTTGTCCCGGTCCTGTCTCCCTCTCCGGTTGCTTCCCCAGGTCTCCTGCCCGCTCCCTCCTGGTCTCCCCTCCGGCCCGGTTCCCTCTCTCCACCAGCCTGCACCTCCCGGCTTCCACCTCCTGCCCTGTTGATAATAAACTTACCAGTCTCCTACCATTGTCAGTGTCTGTCTGTATTGTGGGTCCAGCCAGTTTGATTTCGCATAACAGTTAGTTATTACAAATAGGTAACTCATCTTGTGATAATAAATACCATTTAACGTTTTTTTTAAGACCTGTGTGTATGTAAACTGTACTTAACCTGTTCTGCTTCCTGGTCATAGTATAAGAGGTTGTCTTATGAATGACATTAGAATAAAGAGTCTTGTGCTTTTCTGTTAATGGAAGCTAAACTGTCCTTTTACATTACTTATTAAAGTTAATTCAGTTTTCACTGAGAAATACGGTAGAGCAATATTAGCCAGACAAACAACATGCTTTGTAGTGTTGTTATATAACTGTGTTTGAAAAGGTCTTTCCCCATTCTGTCAAAATGCATATTTGCACTTTAGTTATAGTCCAGACAGAAAGTGATGGATGAGGTGTAAAGATTGCAGCCATAACATGGACGTACCACCTGTGTGGATTGTTTTGTGTTGTGTGAATCACGTCATGAACCGACACGAGCAATTTAAGACTGGTTGAATTCCTGACCTTTGTTGCTTTTTTTGTAACGCACTGAAAGACAAGTTCAGTTGCTGTCAGCGCTGAGTTGTGTGTTAAAGAACTGGTGGAAAGTTTTTCTGTGAATGACGTGCTTGCTCATATACTTTTTCAACATATTTGGTTGGTGTGTGTTCTGAGGCAACAACAGACTCCACAACCCCTGTCTGCAGGGGCGCCGTCAAGAGGGGGCCAGGGGGGGCCGCGGCCACCCCTGAAAAATGCTTGCCCCCCCCAGTGGCCCCCCCAGTTCTGATAGGTCAAATTAACATTTGAAAATTTCGGAAATTGTAACTATGTTGTCCGAGTGCAGCACTGCAGCAGCTGCTGCCCAAACTCAGAGACGGACAGTGGAAGTCCTTTTCAACGGCAGCTGTTGAGACAACCAGACTACCAACAGGTAAATCAGTCAAACAGTACTTACTTTTAGAACAAATAGTATGTGTTTGGTAAACTGTGTCTGTGCTGAACCACATGCTGGCTGCTCTCTGTTACTGAGCATCTCATTAGCTTGTGTTAAGGATCACCAGTACCTGTGCCGTGATGCTACGGCAATTTTCAGACAACGAAGAGAAAGTCTACGGACATCTCTTCCATATGTGTGATGATGCAGGCCAAGATAAGACCGCCGAGCAAAAGGTGTCAACTCTGAGTTATGAATCCTGGTGCAACAACAGAAAGCTTCTTATTCATGTCAGAACAGAACTGCTGCTGCTATTTTAAATTCAGAATAACTTATTTTCCTCATGTTTCATCACAGATATTTCCCAGTCAACATCAGAGGGCCCAAACAGCAGCATCTCAAGTTTTTCCCTCGTACTCCTCAAGGGGACAGAAGACGAGGCTTCAAGAAAGACTGGCACAGTGCTCACACATGGCTAGAATACTCTCAGAGCTATGGTCAGATGTCTACTGTCAAAGACAATGCTTTTGTGGACATAGTCTGTTACATGTTTACAGCAGAACAAAGCTGTATTGAAAACAATTAAAGGCCTCTGTGTGGTGCTTTTAAACTTGAGTAGACTTGTTCCCTGTAACTGTTTAGTTCCTTACATGAATGTACTCCCTAATAGTAAAGCTGTATAATACAACTACCCTATTAGAACAATGAATTTCCTAACTCATAAATAAACCAACACTTAATAAAACAGGCTTGTACTGTATTAGTCCATGTACATCTAAGTAACGTTAACTGTAAAATTAGAAAGTATATGAGTACATGATTCCTTAACTCTCATACTGACATTGATCTTGACTAGCCTCAATACTTACAACAGCTTTTCTTCTTGAAATTCCATTATTGTTTTTGGTTTTGGTGTGCCTCCCCAGGATTTTCACTGGCCCTATCTGGCCCCCCCTGTGAAAAATTTCTGGGGGCGCCCCTGCCTGTCTGATAATTGTTATTTTATTTCTGATGAATGATGCTAGTAGCAACAAAGATGAAAGCATGCACCACTAATTCAATCCGCTAACATCATACTGTAGATACAGTATATGCCGTTTAATCTAGTTAAGAACATTAGGAATGTATGTATTTTTAAATAATGACTCATAAGTGACACTGGTGACATCTTTTGAAAGGTCTTTTGTCCGTGAAATACCATTTTGACATGGGAAGCCAAGTGGTGAAATACACAATTCTTCTACAAGCAATGGCAACAGGTACTTTAGTCACATTTGTCACTCAACCATGGCCATCTGTTGGATATTGCTCAACTGTGGGACATGTTAGGTATTCTCATATGTCTCATATGTGACTGCTTTGCCCAAGCCTTTGTTGGGAACATAAAGGACAGCCTCAGTATTTACACAACAGTAATTATATTGAGCTCTATTCAGACCATGAAACAACTACGACTCACAATTAAGTTTTATTCCAGGTATTAAATTAAAAATTTAAAATTAAAAATCTAATATTCCCTCTACACCTTTAAAACAAATCTAGTCGTCTCTTTGTTTAGCAAACCATCCTCCTCATGACACCTTTAACTTTTACCCGTTAAGGGCTCACAGGTGGCCTCTAAGCTGTGTAGATATGGATTTCTTACTGGATTTCTGCAGACATTTTCCCAAAAATTAAGCAAGAGGAACAAGGAAGCTGTTTAACTTTATTTGAAGTTACGTGGGGTGTCTCACAGGGGAGCCACACCTCATGGCAGGTAGCAGGTCAAACCAGGCATATAAAGGGTGACAAACAAGAACCGTGCAGTCACACAATGGCTCTGAGGAAGTGGATCTGTGCATTGGCTCTAGCGAGCTTTTTATCTGCAGGTAAGTTACACGCTGGACCAGCATCTTTGTTGAGCTGTAGATGCTGGAAAAATAGTTTGATATCCTCGATTAGGGTAGGTCCACTTAGAAATGAACAAACTCTTTTTCTATCTGACAGAAAGTGTGACTTTCGAGGGTTTCTGATTTTGGCAGTGGCTTGTTATCAATTTCTTGTGAACATAATGCACCTCATGAAACTCTGCATCTGTTTTAATCTAAGAAATGTATGCAGTTATTTGGATAGGTTTGAGGTGCAGTGGGAAACCAGTATATTTTAAATAGTAATTTAAAATTATACAGTAATTATTGTATAGTAATTGTATATTATCTTCAAAGACTGAATTTGAATGGATTAAAACAGATTTTTCAAGGCTTTTACATTTGTGCATAAATGGATTTAAGGCAAGTCAGAAGAAATAATAGGGATGAAGTAAAAGCTAAAAATGATTTTTTAAAAAATGTGTACAAGATGGAACTCAAATATATGTGACACTGGTTGGGGATACTGGAGAACGATAAGTTTCAGTCTGCATTATTGCTGTCTTATGGTTTTATTGTCCACATCCATACCGTATCATGCTGCACTCCTCATTATGTGGACACGGAGGCTGCTGGTGTGGTGTGTATGTAAAGTCTGGGGATTTAGTCTCATGTGGGATTATGAATTTATTAGTTAGTGGGCCGCTTACTACACAAGGCCCACTACTGTGCCACACTATGCAAAACTAACTATGCAAAGCAACAATAGTGGGTCTTCACTTCTGAGCAAAAACAGAAATGTGGGACTTTTTAAAACTGTGATATAGCCATCTTTTTTCACTTTACCCACACCTATTACACATTTACGTCTTCAGCTATCTGTCGTAGCGCTCAAAGTGACCTCTGTTTAACAATACGACCTACGGCTTTTGAACAGTGAGGTCTGTTTGAGTGGCACCTTGGCAGGCTCTCTCTGTGTTATCAGTCAAAAGAACACAGTCAGACTCCTCTAAATGGACCATCTCTCATGTCAGCCATTTTGTCTTCTTCAATATGATTAACCAGCTTAGAGTCAACTCTTATACAAGTCTCCTTATCGTTCACTTCTCCTCCTGCTCTTCCTCCCTCCACCTCCTCTTCCTCACTCTCCTCTTCCCCCGATCATATTCTCTTTCTCCTCCTCCTCCCTCCTCCTCTCCTCTTATACAAGTCTGCTCCTCCCCTTGCTGCTCCTGAGAGACAGACAGAGAGACAGATGGACAGACAGACAGACACACAGAAAGACAGACAGACAGACAGACAGAGACAGACACACAGACAGACAGACAGACAGACAGAGACACACACACGAGCAGACAGACTGAGACACACAGACATACAGAGACACAGACAGATAGACAGACAGACAGACAGACAGAGACAGACACACAGACAGACAGACAGACAGACAGAGACACACAGACAGACAGATAGACACAAACACGAGCAGACAGACAGAGACACAGACAGATAGACAGAGAGACAGACAGACAGATGGACATACAGACACACACACACAGAGAAAGACTGACACACAGATGACACAGATCCGTGACTAAATCGTTGATATTTTTTCATTGCGTCAGTCCTTCGCTATTGCCATTTTTACAGACGTCGTAGCACAGCGGCCCACGTCTAAAATTTCTACGAGAAATTTTCTAGTTATATTTATCATACATTATATTATTTCTTAGCTTTTCAAATGTTAGATTTCACATGTACCATCAGTTAAATGTAAATTTCATTGATTTTCGAATGCATCAATTAATGTGAATCTATAATTACAGATGACTAAATAACCTTTGCTGTTTGCTTTTTTGTTGGTTTTGAAACTTTTTCTTAACAACAGCTGAAGGGCCTAAAAAGACTTCTTCTTAGTGAGTTATAACTGATGTATAAAGCATCAGCACATGATTTATTGCTCACTAATAAAGCCACTTACTTACTTTCAACTTGCATACAGTGCCTTTATAACACAGTCAGAGTAGAAAGTCGTTGATATAGCCTGACCCCATTCAGAGTGATACAACAAACCCATTTGTGTTTTTTTTGTTTCTCAGGGTCACATGCTCAGCTTGATGGTGAGTTGACAACATTTAACACCTAGTAAAATATGTGACACGTTGCATGTAGATTTTAAGTCAGAAATGATTAAATTATTCAATAAAAAGGTAACACACATTATACTCAACTGTTTTCCAGTGTGTGGCACTGTGCCTTTGAACGCCAGGATAGTTGGAGGAGAAGACGCTCCAGATGGAAGTTGGCCCTGGCAGGTCAGTCTGCAGAGATTTGGCAGCCATGTTTGTGGTGGTTCCCTCATCAACAGAGAGTGGGTGATGTCTGCTGCTCACTGCTTCTCCAGGTGGGTAACTCTGACCTAATAAAGGATGAACTGTCACTATGTGCTCAGACTTTTAAGTCTCCTCCTTTCTAAAACCAATGCATCCTGTCATTTTTCCTTCAGTACCAGTACGTCTAGATGGCAGATTTCTCTGGGCCGTCAGAACCTGCAGGGTCAAAACCCAAACGAAGTGTCCAGAACTGTTGCCAGAATCATTCTGCATCCAAACTATGACAGCGGCACCAGTGACAACGACATTGCTCTGCTCAGACTGTCGTCTCCAGTCACATTCACAGACTACATCAGACCTGTGTGTCTGGCAGCCAGTGACAGTGTGTTCAACAACGGTACAGATAGCTGGGTCACTGGCTGGGGCGCAGTCAGGGAGGGAGGTGAGTCTGCTTGTTGCTGACAGATACATTTGTTCATGTGTCCTATAAACAGCAGGTGGATGTATGAATTGTCTGTCTCCTGGTTGCTCCCTCAGTGTCGTTACCGTTCCCTGAAACTCTTCAAGAAGTGGAGGTTCCAGTTGTGGGAAACAGACAGTGTAACTGTCTCAATGGAGTCGGTACAGTCACAGACAACATGATCTGTGCAGGTGTTCTGGCAGGAGGAAAAGACTCTTGTCAGGTAGGATGTGTCACTTTATTTTGTCACTTGTTGGTAAATGTGTTTAGGATTCTTTGAAATCCTTTGGCATCTCCTCTCCATGTCCTCAGGGTGACTCAGGAGGTCCAATGGTGAGCCGGCAGGCCTCCTTCTGGGTCCAGTCTGGAATTGTTAGCTTTGGTTTTGGCTGCGCTCGGCCCAATCTGCCTGGAGTCTACTCCAGAGTGTCCCGTTACCAGTCCTGGATCAACTCCCACATCAGCTCAGATAAGCCAGGCTTTGTCCGCTTCACCTCCAGTGGTCTGGATACTGACAGCAGCTACACCTGTCCTGGTCTGCCAGCTCCTGTTGGTACTACTGCTGCTACTGGTACTGCAGCACCTGATGTTACAGCCACACATCCTGGATCCACAGCATCAAGTGCTGAAGGTAACTATCCTGACTACCACAGAGTTCTGAATATACTTGTGATTTGTCCTCTATTTGTAGAACACAAATTGTAGCTTGGGGTCATTGGTGCAGCGGGTGTGTTTCTTCCTGCCTTCACATATTAGCATGTATTAACACACGTTAGGAATCGCAGCATGTTGTCGGTCACAGTGTCTGTTCTGATGCTACCAATAGGAGTCAATCAAATAAGGGAAATGGAAATCACACACATGACTGCCTCATCTAATAACCAAGATATTTAGATCACATGTTTGATTTTTGGATACTTAATCTTAATGTTTTCTTTCAATGCTGCCTCATGCAGCATCTAGTGTCAATAAATGGTTTAGATATTGTATTAGATTGAGCAAAGTTAAGTTAACATTCATGCATTTCAACATATTTGTTTCCAGTGTGTGGCACTGTGCCTTTGAACGCCAGGATAGTTGGAGGAGAAGACGCTCCAGATGGAAGTTGGCCCTGGCAGGTCAGTCTGCAGAGATTTGGCAGCCATGTTTGTGGTGGTTCCCTCATCAACAGAGAGTGGGTGATGTCTGCTGCTCACTGCTTCTCCAGGTGGGTAACTCTGACCTAATAAAGGATGAACTGTCACTATGTGCTCAGACTTTTAAGTCTCCTTCTTTCTAAAACCAATGCATCCTGTCATTTTTCCTTCAGTACCAGTACGTCTAGATGGCAAATTTCTCTGGGCCGTCAGAACCTGCAGGGTCAAAACCCAAACGAAGTGTCCAGAACTGTTGCCAGAATCATTCTGCATCCAAACTATGACAGCGGCACCAGTGACAACGACATTGCTCTGCTCAGACTGTCGTCTCCAGTCACATTCACAGACTACATCAGACCTGTGTGTCTGGCAGCCAGTGACAGTGTGTTCAACAACGGTACAGATAGCTGGGTCACTGGCTGGGGCGCAGTCAGGGAGGGAGGTGAGTCTGCTTGTTGCTGACAGATACATTTGTTCATGTGTCCTATAAACAGCAGGTGGATGTATGAATTGTCTGTCTCCTGGTTGCTCCCTCAGTGTCGTTACCGTTCCCTGAAACTCTTCAAGAAGTGGAGGTTCCAGTTGTGGGAAACAGACAGTGTAACTGTCTCAATGGAGTCGGTACAGTCACAGACAACATGATCTGTGCAGGTGTTCTGGCAGGAGGAAAAGACTCTTGTCAGGTAGGATGTGTCTCTTTATTTTGTCACTTGTTGGTAAATGTGTTTAGGATTCTTTGAAATCCTTTGACATCTCCTCTCCATGTCCTCAGGGTGACTCAGGAGGTCCAATGGTGAGCCGGCAGGCCTCCTTCTGGGTCCAGTCTGGAATTGTTAGCTTTGGTTTTGGCTGTGCTCGGCCCAATCTGCCTGGAGTCTACTCCAGAGTGTCCCGTTACCAGTCCTGGATCAACTCCCACATCAGCTCAGATAAGCCAGGCTTTGTCCGCTTCACCTCCAGTGGTCTGGATGCTGACAGCAGCTACACCTGTCCTGGTCTGCCAGCTCCTGTTGGTACTACTGCTGCTACTGGTACTGCAGCACCTGATGTTACAGCCACACATCCTGGATCCACAGCATCAAGTGCTGAAGGTAACTATCCTGACTACCACAGAGTTCTGAATATACTTGTGATTTGTCCTCTATTTGTAGAACACAAATTGTAGCTTGGGGTCATTGGTGCAGCGGGTGTGTTTCTTCCTGCCTTCACATATTAGCATGTATTAACACACGTTAGGAATCGCAGCATGTTGTCGGTCACAGTGTCTGTTCTGATGCTACCAATAGGAGTCAATCAAATAAGGGAAATGGAAATCACACACATGACTGCCTCATCTAATAACCAAGATATTTAGATCACATGTTTGATTTTTGGATACTTAATCTTAATGTTTTCTTTCAATGCTGCCTCATGCAGCATCTAGAGTCAATAAATGGTTTAGATATTGTATTAGATTGAGCAAAGTTAAGTTAACATTCATGCATTTCAACATATTTGTTTCCAGTGTGTGGCACTGTGCCTTTGAACGCCAGGATAGTTGGAGGAGAAGACGCTCCAGATGGAAGTTGGCCCTGGCAGGTCAGTCTGCAGAGATATGGCAGCCATGTTTGTGGTGGTTCCCTCATCAACAGAGAGTGGGTGATGTCTGCTGCTCACTGCTTCTCCAGGTGGGTAACTCTGACCTAATAAAGGATGAACTGTCACTATGTGCTCAGACTTTTAAGTCTCCTCCTTTCTAAAACCAATGCATCCTGTCATTTTTCCTTCAGTACCAGTACGTCTAGATGGCAGATTTCTCTGGGCCGTCAGAACCTGCAGGGTCAAAACCCAAACGAAGTGTCCAGAACTGTTGCCAGAATCATTCTGCATCCAAACTATGACAGCGGCACCAGTGACAACGACATTGCTCTGCTCAGACTGTCGTCTCCAGTCACATTCACAGACTACATCAGACCTGTGTGTCTGGCAGCCAGTGACAGTGTGTTCAACAACGGTACAGATAGCTGGGTCACTGGCTGGGGCGCAGTCAGGGAGGGAGGTGAGTCTGCTTGTTGCTGACAGATACATTTGTTCATGTGTCCTATAAACAGCAGGTGGATGTATGAATTGTCTGTCTCCTGGTTGCTCCCTCAGTGTCGTTACCGTTCCCTGAAACTCTTCAAGAAGTGGAGGTTCCAGTTGTGGGAAACAGACAGTGTAACTGTCTCAATGGAGTCGGTACAGTCACAGACAACATGATCTGTGCAGGTGTTCTGGCAGGAGGAAAAGACTCTTGTCAGGTAGGATGTGTCTCTTTATTTTGTCACTTGTTGGTAAATGTGTTTAGGATTCTCTGAAATCCTTTGACGTCTCCTCTCCATGTCCTCAGGGTGACTCAGGAGGTCCAATGGTGAGCCGGCAGGCCTCTTTCTGGGTCCAGTCTGGAGTTGTTAGCTTTGGTTTTGGCTGCGCTCGGCCCAATCTGCCTGGAGTCTACTCCAAAGTGTCCCGTTACCAGTCCTGGATCAACTCCCACATCAGCTCAGATAAGCCAGGCTTTGTCCGCTTCACCTCCAGTGGTCTGGATACTGACAGCAGCTACACCTGTCCTGGTCTGCCAGCTCCTGTTGGTACTACTGCTGCTACTGGTACTGCAGCACCTGATGTTACAGCCACACATCCTGGATCCACAGCATCAAGTGCTGAAGGTAACTATCCTGACTACCACAGAGTTCTGAATATACTTGTGATTTGTCCTCTATTTGTAGAACACGAATTGTAGCTTGGGGTCATTGGTGCAGCGGGTGTGTTTCTTCCTGCCTTCACATATTAGCATGTATTAACACACGTTAGGAATCGCAGCATGTTGTCGGTCACAGTGTCTGTTCTGATGCTACCAATAGGAGTCAATCAAATAAGGGAAATGGAAATCACACACAAGACTGCTTCATCTAATAACCAAGATATTTAGATCACATGTTTGATTTTTGGATACTTAATCTTAGTGTTTTCTTTCAATGCTGCCTCATGCAGCATCTAGAGTCAATAAATAGTTTAGATATTGTATTAGATTGAGCAAAGTTAAGTTAACATTCATGCATTTCAACATATTTGTTTCCAGTGTGTGGCACTGTGCCTTTGAACGCCAGGATAGTTGGAGGAGAAGACGCTCCAGATGGAAGTTGGCCCTGGCAGGTCAGTCTGCAGAGATTTGGCAGCCATGTTTGTGGTGGTTCCCTCATCAACAGAGAGTGGGTGATGTCTGCTGCTCACTGCTTCTCCAGGTGGGTAACTCTGACCTAATAAAGGATGAACTGTCACTATGTGCTCAGACTTTTAAGTCTCCTTCTTTCTAAAACCAATGCATCCTGTCATTTTTCCTTCAGTACCAGTACGTCTAGATGGCAAATTTCTCTGGGCCGTCAGAACCTGCAGGGTCAAAACCCAAACGAAGTGTCCAGAACTGTTGCCAGAATCATTCTGCATCCAAACTATGACAGCGGCACCAGTGACAACGACATTGCTCTGCTCAGACTGTCGTCTCCAGTCACATTCACAGACTACATCAGACCTGTGTGTCTGGCAGCCAGTGACAGTGTGTTCAACAACGGTACAGATAGCTGGGTCACTGGCTGGGGCGCAGTCAGGGAGGGAGGTGAGTCTGCTTGTTGCTGACAGATACATTTGTTCATGTGTCCTATAAACAGCAGGTGGATGTATGAATTGTCTGTCTCCTGGTTGCTCCCTCAGTGTCGTTACCGTTCCCTGAAACTCTTCAAGAAGTGGAGGTTCCAGTTGTGGGAAACAGACAGTGTAACTGTCTCAATGGAGTCGGTACAGTCACAGACAACATGATCTGTGCAGGTGTTCTGGCAGGAGGAAAAGACTCTTGTCAGGTAGGATGTGTCACTTTATTTTGTCACTTGTTGGTAAATGTGTTTAGGATTCTCTGAAATCCTTTGACGTCTCCTCTCCATGTCCTCAGGGTGACTCAGGAGGTCCAATGGTGAGCCGGCAGGCCTCCTTCTGGGTCCAGTCTGGAATTGTTAGCTTTGGTTTTGGCTGCGCTCGGCCCAATCTGCCTGGAGTCTACTCCAGAGTGTCCCGTTACCAGTCCTGGATCAACTCCCACATCAGCTCAGATAAGCCAGGCTTTGTCCGCTTCACCTCCAGTGGTCTGGATGCTGACAGCAGCTACACCTGTCCTGGTCTGCCAGCTCCTGTTGGTACTACTGCTGCTACTGGTACTGCAGCACCTGATGTTACAGCCACACATCCTGGATCCACAGCATCAAGTGCTGAAGGTAACTATCCTGACTACCACAGAGTTCTGAATATACTTGTGATTTGTCCTCTATTTGTAGAACACAAATTGTAGCTTGGGGTCATTGGTGCAGCGGGTGTGTTTCTTCCTGCCTTCACATATTAGCATGTATTAACACACGTTAGGAATCGCAGCATGTTGTCAGTCACAGTGTCTGTTCTGATGCTACCAATAGGAGTCAATCAAATAAGGGAAATGGAAATCACACACATGACTGCCTCATCTAATAACCAAGATATTTAGATCACATGTTTGATTTTTGGATACTTAATCTTAATGTTTTCTTTCAATGCTGCCTCATGCAGCATCTAGAGTCAATAAATGGTTTAGATATTGTATTAGATTGAGCAAAGTTAAGTTAACATTCATGCATTTCAACATATTTGTTTCCAGTGTGTGGCACTGTGCCTTTGAACGCCAGGATAGTTGGAGGAGAAGACGCTCCAGATGGAAGTTGGCCCTGGCAGGTCAGTCTGCAGAGATATGGCAGCCATGTTTGTGGTGGTTCCCTCATCAACAGAGAGTGGGTGATGTCTGCTGCTCACTGCTTCTCCAGGTGGGTAACTCTGACCTAATAAAGGATGAACTGTCACTATGTGCTCAGACTTTTAAGTCTCCTCCTTTCTAAAACCAATGCATCCTGTCATTTTTCCTTCAGTACCAGTACGTCTAGATGGCAGATTTCTCTGGGCCGTCAGAACCTGCAGGGTCAAAACCCAAACGAAGTGTCCAGAACTGTTGCCAGAATCATTCTGCATCCAAACTATGACAGCGGCACCAGTGACAACGACATTGCTCTGCTCAGACTGTCGTCTCCAGTCACATTCACAGACTACATCAGACCTGTGTGTCTGGCAGCCAGTGACAGTGTGTTCAACAACGGTACAGATAGCTGGGTCACTGGCTGGGGCGCAGTCAGGGAGGGAGGTGAGTCTGCTTGTTGCTGACAGATACATTTGTTCATGTGTCCTATAAACAGCAGGTGGATGTATGAATTGTCTGTCTCCTGGTTGCTCCCTCAGTGTCGTTACCGTTCCCTGAAACTCTTCAAGAAGTGGAGGTTCCAGTTGTGGGAAACAGACAGTGTAACTGTCTCAATGGAGTCGGTACAGTCACAGACAACATGATCTGTGCAGGTGTTCTGGCAGGAGGAAAAGACTCTTGTCAGGTAGGATGTGTCACTTTATTTTGTCACTTGTTGGTAAATGTGTTTAGGATTCTTTGAAATCCTTTGACGTCTCCTCTCCATGTCCTCAGGGTGACTCAGGAGGTCCAATGGTGAGCCGGCAGGCCTCTTTCTGGGTCCAGTCTGGAGTTGTTAGCTTTGGTTTTGGCTGCGCTCGGCCCAATCTGCCTGGAGTCTACTCCAAAGTGTCCCGTTACCAGTCCTGGATCAACTCCCACATCAGCTCAGATAAGCCAGGCTTTGTCCGCTTCACCTCCAGTGGTCTGGATGCTGACAGCAGCTACACCTGTCCTGGTCTGCCAGCTCCTGTTGGTACTACTGCTGCTACTGGTACTGCAGCACCTGATGTTACAGCCACACATCCTGGATCCACAGCATCAAGTGCTGAAGGTAACTATCCTGACTACCACAGAGTTCTGAATATACTTGTGATTTGTCCTCTATTTGTAGAACACGAATTGTAGCTTGGGGTCATTGGTGCAGCGGGTGTGTTTCTTCCTGCCTTCACATATTAGCATGTATTAACACACGTTAGGAATCGCAGCATGTTGTCGGTCACAGTGTCTGTTCTGATGCTACCAATAGGAGTCAATCAAATAAGGGAAATGGAAATCACACACAAGACTGCCTCATCTAATAACCAAGATATTTAGATCACATGTTTGATTTTTGGATACTTAATCTTAGTGTTTTCTTTCAATGCTGCCTCATGCAGCATCTAGAGTCAATAAATAGTTTAGATATTGTATTAGATTGAGCAAAGTTAAGTTAACATTCATGCATTTCAACATATTTGTTTCCAGTGTGTGGCACTGTGCCTTTGAACGCCAGGATAGTTGGAGGAGAAGACGCTCCAGATGGAAGTTGGCCCTGGCAGGTCAGTCTGCAGAGATTTGGCAGCCATGTTTGTGGTGGTTCCCTCATCAACAGAGAGTGGGTGATGTCTGCTGCTCACTGCTTCTCCAGGTGGGTAACTCTGACCTAATAAAGGATGAACTGTCACTATGTGCTCAGACTTTTAATTCTCCTTCTTTCTAAAACCAATGCATCCTGTCATTTTTCCTTCAGTACCAGTACGTCTAGATGGCAAATTTCTCTGGGCCGTCAGAACCTGCAGGGTCAAAACCCAAACGAAGTGTCCAGAACTGTTGCCAGAATCATTCTGCATCCAAACTATGACAGCGGCACCAGTGACAACGACATTGCTCTGCTCAGACTGTCGTCTCCAGTCACATTCACAGACTACATCAGACCTGTGTGTCTGGCAGCCAGTGACAGTGTGTTCAACAACGGTACAGATAGCTGGGTCACTGGCTGGGGCGCAGTCAGGGAGGGAGGTGAGTCTGCTTGTTGCTGACAGATACATTTGTTCATGTGTCCTATAAACAGCAGGTGGATGTATGAATTGTCTGTCTCCTGGTTGCTCCCTCAGTGTCGTTACCGTTCCCTGAAACTCTTCAAGAAGTGGAGGTTCCAGTTGTGGGAAACAGACAGTGTAACTGTCTCAATGGAGTCGGTACAGTCACAGACAACATGATCTGTGCAGGTGCTCTGGCAGGAGGAAAAGACTCTTGTCAGGTAGGATGTGTCACTTTATTTTGTCACTTGTTGGTAAATGTGTTTAGGATTCTCTGAAATCCTTTGACGTCTCCTCTCCATGTCCTCAGGGTGACTCAGGAGGTCCAATGGTGAGCCGGCAGGCCTCCTTCTGGGTCCAGTCTGGAGTTGTTAGCTTTGGTTTTGGCTGCGCTCGGCCCAATCTGCCTGGAGTCTACTCCAGAGTGTCCCGTTACCAGTCCTGGATCAACTCCCACATCAGCTCAGATAAGCCAGGCTTTGTCCGCTTCACCTCCAGTGGTCTGGATGCTGACAGCAGCTACACCTGTCCTGGTCTGCCAGCCCCTCCAACAAAATCCCCAACAACTTCCACAACTACAACAACCCAATCTGCAACCAGTCCTGCCAGTGAGTGTATATTTTCTCCATGGTGTAATTAAGAATTTAGATCATTTATTCTTCAGCTATTTGTAATTCATATCTGCTTCTCTTGATAAATCTTTTTTTTTGTCATTTAGGGCCAGTGTGTGGCAAAGCTCCCATGAACAGCCGTGCTGTAGGTGACAGTGGTGTTGTACCTGGAGGAGCATGGCCCTGGATGGTTCGTCTCCACAGAAACGGTGCCTACACTTGTGGAGGAACCCTCATCACTGACAAATTCGTCCTCACTTCTGCCCAATGTTTCTCAACGTAAGTTTCAAAGCATTTTATACTTCCTTTGAAAACATATAGATGTATAATAATGGAATATGGCCCCCTTATCCTCCTCACAGCCCAAATCCAGATGCCCGTGAGTGGAGTGTGTTTGTGGGCCCACGAATTGTGAATGGCTCTGAAGAGTTTGAGAGGTCAGTGGGGGTTGTGAGAATTATAGTGAGCCAACTTGCAAGCTTCAATATTGCACTGCTGCTGCTGGATAGACCAGTCAACTACATAGATTATATCCAGCCTGTGTGTATGGACGTCAGCAACACCAGATCCTTCCCTGTTGGAAGTCGATGCTGGGTGGCAGGCTGGGGGAAGGGGACCAAGAGCAGAGGTAAGGGCTTGTCAAACTTTTGTGATTGTTGCCAATAAAAGTGTAATTTCAGTAGATCTTCAGTAGTTGCTTAATCATATACAAGGCAGAGATTGATGATTCATAAAGACTGTTTGTATTCATGTGAGTGAATCTGATTTTTCTCTGCACTGATAAAGCTGTCTCAGTTCTTCGAGACATTGAAACTGAAATGGCAAGTTGTGGGAACATTTCCGATTCTGAGAACATTTGTACTTATACCATGGACCTACAGCAGGTAAAATAAAGTTCACCATTCCCAGAAATGTTCAGATTGGGAGATTGCTAGGCCGTCACTGATGATGAATCCTCTGTTTTTATATTTGCAGGGGGATCAGGGCGGCCCTCTGCTGTGCAAGTCCGACTCATCTTGGTTCCAGGTGGCCGTTGTAACAATGAGTGGAAATAAATCAGTCCGTGCTGATGTTCAGGTCTTTACCAAGACTTCAACATTCGGGTCTTTCTTAAAGGAGACAGTTGGTGACATGCCGTCTCCTGCAGCAGCTGCAACAGCAAATGCACCATGTTTTTCGATTTCCTTCCTCCTCTCTTTCGCTGTCCCCATTACCTCAATTTTCCTGCTGTCATGGTGCTAGGTCTACCATCATCGGGGGTAGCACTTAAAAGTCACGTTGACTGACATCTTTGAACACTCTACTTAACCCCATGTTTACATTCTGTAAATTAATTTAAAATACTCAATATGATGAAAAAAAATTACAGATCATAAGGCACTTCCAACTAAGTTTATATTTTTATAACAAGAGAAGGTATTTTAGTGTGCAGTATGATGATTCATTTCTATAAATATAATTGTACAGGGAAATGTTTGTCACCAAATCCAGTTAAACGAAGGACCTTTTGTTATTTATTGTCTTCCAGTATACCTCAGTTGTCTGTCTACATAAAACTGTGATTATGAGTGATGTATGAAGTAAAATCTTAATTTAATACAAGGGAAATATAATTTTAATCACATATGTAATAAATATTGATGAAGCATAAACCAAATGTCTTTTTTGCAAATCAATATTGTACATTTTATAATTTATTTCAAAACAAAGCAATTCACTTAAAATTATAAAACAGATATTTTTAGAAAGTGAGGGACTCTTAAGCATATAATATCATATTCCAGCAATTTCACAACACAAAATGAAAACAAAACTCCAGCTAATCAGACTTACCTAATGCAGAAATATATCTTTCACCAACAATGGATTATTTAGTTTAATTTAGATTAGAAAAATGTAAAACTCTTGCCACATTACATCACACATCTGGATCACTTGGGCTGTGTCCGAATTACTCTCTGTATGTTTTAAAATGCAAAATCCACCATTCTGTTTGTGTCCAAATTGAGTGGAATTTATGCTCTATACAGTGTTTGAAATCTTAACTTACTAAGCACCATAATGCAAATTATTAGATCTTTGGTTTTTTCAGTTTTATTTGAACAATTTTAGGAGCCTGAAGAGATAAAACGATACAGTATTACTTCCTAACATGGAAATCATCTTACGACCCCTTCAATTCATTTTGTGATCCCCTGTTGGGGTCTTGACCCCCAGGTTAGGAACCTCTGTCATAGGAAACAGTGAGGGACTGATTTCAGACACTGCCAAGCTTTTTAGTTTAATGAATCCAAAGTGTTAGTGGAGACACGTCTTTCTAAAAACGGCAAGATGTTTCAGTGTAAGATAAAAAGATTACTTCTGAGTAATGGTGCAGATAAACTGATCAGAGAGATTGTTATTCTGGTGTGGGTACAGCCTCATCACCCCCTGCTTCTCCTGCATCATTGTTAATCATTTCGTTGTATTTACTCTTGAAAAATCCAGCCTGAGGGTGCAAAAAAAAAAAACGTCATATAAAAACATGCATAATATATACTGTATTTGAAAGCGCCTCCATAAAACAGTGTAATAAACAGTGTGTGACAATGTCTCACCTTATACAGGCCAGCGGTGAGTAAAACCAGTAGAGCCAAACCTCCCAGGGATCCTCCGACAATCTCTTTGGTGAAGTCTGGCTCACTATACACTTCTATCTCTGCCTCAATCTGAGAGAAATGAAATGACAGAATGTGGATCAAACTGAAGCTCTTTCAAATCACAAATAAGCAAAAACAATGCGTAATCACCTTGCGAACAGGAGGGTTGTGATTAGACGTTGTTGAAAAGAAGATGTACTGGTTTCTGTCGTACTCCAGACTGGCTGTGCTGGTCAAGAAGATTTTGGCAGATTGGAGGCCAATCTGAGAAAAAATTACAAGTGGGATGAACGTATGGATTTGATCTTTTTACCACTATATATTTATTACCATTGTTATCATACATGCACCTCAATTACCTGCTGTATCCATCCAGAACTAAGGTTTGCAGAAATTTTGTATTCTTTACTCTCCAGTCTTCCCATGAACCTGCTGCACTTAAACACACTGCACCTGGCTACAGAGCAGTCCTGTGGGTGATTTAAAAGAAGGCAGAAAGCAGAGAAAGCTGTAGTCAGGCCTGCAACCGCAACAGCGATGAAAAAATAGTAGTTACCTGGATGTAACTCCAGTTCTAGAAACCGCTTTTAATATGCATGTGAAAAATGTTATTTCATTTCTAAATATGTAACCAGTTAAATTCTTACTCATAGATGGTAGAGGTGTACTTACCACCACCATGTTGTTCTTTATCTGAGCAACAAAATCTTGGACAATAGGTTCTTCATCTTTGTCTGTTTGGCAGCCTGGAAACTGAAATTCACATGAGTTTCACAGAGAAGAATATGTAGTCCTCATATAACCACATCTATCCATCTGTGAGGCTGTAGATGCATAAAACGGCCACTTTTGAGACTTCATGGTTTCAGTAACTACAAGTTCCCACACATATTACCTGCAAACTGCTCGAATCCACCCAGATGTCTTTATCACCGAGCTTTACCGGCACCCTGATCACCACAGTGAAATTCAGTGCTCTGATGTCATTTGTAACCTAAGGAAAAGGACGAAGAGTGGTAGGTATTAACCAAGCATTCAAGTCTGAATCAAGTGAATGAACTTTAAAACCATTACTGATATTGTGATGTTATAAGATATTTTACCACAATTGATTGTTCGACTGGTTTCTGCAAGTCATTCTTTCCATAAGAGAAATTGTTGTAGCTGAGGGAACTAAACAGACATTAAATATTTGACAAATATTAGGTTATAAAATGTCAACGTAAAAGTTCTGTACAAATTAAGTATTTTGTGTTACATTGAACACCACAAACCTTTCAATTGTAATAAAAATGCTGTACTTCACATCAATCCCTTTCCTTTTGTAGAGTGTGCTCAGGCTGGAGTGAACCTGATTCCCACTAAAAGAGTGGTGAAATTATTTGTATAAATGGTAATAGAACTATTGCACACATGCACACTTGCGTATCGTTGTGTTTAAAGTCAGGCGGCTGAATCGTACCTGGTAGCATTTGCAGTGAAAAAAATCCTTCTGTCAAGTTGACTATTGGTTTCAATCCCATAGGAGACGGCGAAGAATGCCTAAAATGAAATGAAAGAGATCAGATTGCTTCCTCCTGACTGACTTCACAGCACTGAAAAGAGATCCTTCTGTACAAAGACCAAACCTTAGTGCTGCTTTTGAAAATAGGCTTGTCCACTGTGCAGTCTGTCTTGCCTCGTGATAATCCATCTTCACTGTCCAAGGAGCTGCACTCAATTCTTCCCTTCATTAAAAACATATTTAAAGAAACAAAAGCACACATCAACTAGAATCACAGCATGGCCTGAGAAAGCAGCCGACCAGAGATGAATTGTAGCCGACTTGACCCCAGCACCTTACCTGCGAAACTGTAAACTTCCGGTAAGAGAGTCCGGCAGGGTATGTGAGAATGACACGGCTGTTGTATGAGTTTTCCCCTGTGTTATCCACTGAGACGGTGACATCCAACAGTTCGTCAATGCCAACATTAACCACTGAGGGCCTTAGGACAGAAAAAAATTACTGTAGAGGAAAACAGGAGGACTAAGAGGGACAGTGATGCTTTGAGTTTACTGCTAATATCAGCATGTTTACCGACAGAGGCTAATGGGAAAGTCATTAGATTTTTAGGTATTTGTACATAAACCAAAGTGCTGGAAAAACATACATTTAACCCGATGGTGGGACCAGATGAACTGTTATGGGATCACAGAAATTATGACAATCCATCCTGATGTGATCATGAATGTATGTACCAAATGTCATCGCAAACTATTCAGTAATTTTTTAGGCATATCGAGTAAAACCACAAATAAAATACAGAATGTGGGTTCAAAGGACAATCAGGAGATTTCTGGGAGACATCCTCTGAGAACCATCTAGCAAGTAAAGGACTGATTGAACGGTCGACAGACAGACAGGCCATTACAACAGAGTGGCTAAAAACCACACACAAGTGACCACACATCCAAGTTATGCTTCACTTTTTTGACTCACCTGACAAAGTTGAAATCCATATTAATTTCATCTACACATGTGTTGTCAGTGCCGCAGTTGATCTCGAACCCTAGCTATGGAAGAGAGTGTGAAGTAAACCACGTCAGTTCACAAAGAGTGACAGCAAACATCCAACAAAGAGACAGCAGTTACAAGTCTGACTGCCAGCTCTTACAGGTGAATAAAATTACAATCAAACTTTGCTCGAATGGCATGACGCTGGTCAAGTACATGGACACTATGAAAAGAATTCACAAAAAGCAGGCAAACTAAACAAAGTCCAGACTTTGTTGTTCAGCTAATACTCTGACAGACAATGAAGACCACATGTTAGAAGAGTCATCAAGTTCAAGCTGACCAACACAGGAGGGTGTCTTTAAAGATGACTTACAGGATAGAAGGTTGTTGTCTGAGCCTGCTGGGCGAGACTTGGGCTGAGTTTTGAGCCAGAAGGGACACCCTCAAAGGTGAACCTGAGTTCGTTGTTAAGGTCATTGAGAGCATCTTCTGGGCAAGCCTGCGGGAGAAGAAGAGAGCTCTACTGTGTTTGTCAAGGTTGTGAGGGTTGGATTCTTTAACTTTTAAACGTGAGCATCAGGCATGTGGATTTTTCAGTGTGAGAGAGTCTGTGGTTTTCCACATTAAACCTCTGGGCTGAAGGAGGTTCTGCTGAAATCATTCAAGAGCCCAGAAATAGAACCAGATTTGAACACTGTGTACGTCCAACAACAACACACCTCAACAAAGAAGTCCACTGTGATGCACTGGGGCCGGTCTACGTCAAGGGTAATTGATCCGGTCTCCTCTCGTTGTTTCTCTTTGATGTAAGCTCGGTTGTTTGGGGGCTTGCGGGTGGCATCCAGTGTTAAAGTAAAGCCAATCCGTGCTTGAGCTGGAATAGATTTAATGGAGTTTAATAGAGTTTAATTGTAAGGTTACTGAAATGGATGCAGAGTAGAGAATCAGGAACCTGTGTCTTGTGAAGAGTGTCTGGTCATGGTAAAGCAGATTCTAGCTGTGTTCTCCAGTGGTTTTGTGCAGTCTGAGTTTTGAGTAGGGATTTGGTTTGGGCTGAATGACACAGCAGTTTCTACCATTACTATGGGCTTTGATCTGGAAATGGACAACAGACAAATGCATGTGAATAACCTTTGGCTTTGTGATCAATAATCCAACAGAAAACCAAACTGACATCTGGTATATTTTAAGTGCCTTAAGTACAAGCCGTTATTTTTGAGCAGTTCTGTCCTAAATAGGAACCAAGCGACTGAATGACAAATAGCTCTTTGGTCTGTGCATATTTCAAAACTAAAGTTTAGAACATCACCAGAGGATAATATTACAGGATAAGAGCATCTTGGGCTTACCTGAGTAAGACTACTGCACCCTTTGAACCCACCGCTAAGTCAGGCAGATTGTCACCACTGAGGTCAAAAGACGACGGACTGATGGACATGCCGAAGAACTTCAGTCCTGACTGGACTTCAGAGGCAGAAATTCTCTATATAGGTGGGAAAAAATTAATCAATCAAATTGAAAGTGGTATAGATTTTGTAAAAAACACCATGCATACTGGATCTGTTAGCTGTTTGCTGCTGCTTATTTGATCTCCCTCACCTGTGAGTAAGCAGGACTGATTCTTCCGCCTCCTTCCCCGTGGAATATGTAGATGCTGCCTTGACCGTCATTCTCCAAAGGTGCTCCTACGGCCAAATCATTGAGACCATCCACGTTGATGTCAGGCAGTACAGCAAGAGAAGACCCAAACCGTCCTTTGTCAGATGCATCTCCTCTCAGTATTAATGGAGAATCTAAGTGACACTCGACATCCTGGTAAGAAAATGTACAGGTGAGAGTTAATGCTTGCCTGGTCATTAAAAAAACCAACAAATAACTGGATAAAACTGTAATTTACCAAATCGGTCAAGATGCAAACGTAAACTCTTCCCTCCCTGTCATTGTCCACATACATGGGGGCAGATATGAGGACTAGGTCAGTGAGGCTGTCACCATCCAAGTCCATGGCACAAACCTCCGCCCCAAAATATTCACCACTCTGAAACTGTGAGCAACAAATTATCAATAAATAGGATTACGTAAAGGGAGGAGACAACTGTTTTTATTGAACACTTTTATAAAATGCTTCAAATTCTCTATCAGGACCATCTTGATTATAAACACACACCTGCCACGGGAAGGGATCAATCTTTTTGCTAAGGCTGTTTTTGTAAACTGCCATCACAATTCCTCGATGTAGATATCTTGGAGCACCAACAATTGTCAATGTGCCTTGCTTCGTATTAGCAACTGCCATGGAGTAACCTGCAATTCAAGAGTCAAGGCCATATGTCAAAGTATCCTAATGTTTGGCCAACTGAAGACAAACTGCACACATTTTCATAAAAAGTGTCAGTTAGCAAAACATTATCATTAACACAAGAGGAAACAAAGTTGAAAATTACATATTTCAGCCAATTCTTACTACAAATAACACCGTACTGGTTGAATTTAACAGAATAAACAACCTTGCTTTGAGTCACTGCATACCCAATCCTTCCAGTTCAAAATATTGTCTTATCTTGTGTGAACCACATATTTGAGATCTGACCTGAACATTAGAGTCTGGGGACCACCAAGAGTCTTCGCATTGGCCTTCCTTTGGTAAAACCAGTGCAATTTTTACATTAACACTTCCAGCATTTGTTAATATTTCACTGGTTTCTGCACAACTCTGAATCGTATGACTGTGGTTTTTTACTTTACCTTTAAATGTAATTTTGGGGATTGATACGTTTTGAGGGATTTTTCAAAATGCAGTTCTTATGGTGTTTTACATGTGGTAAAACTCAAAAACTCAAACAATAAATACAATGTTGCTTACACACATGCCTTCAAACATTTGACTCATCATTCCTCATTTGTCTTTTTCTTGTTCTTGTCACATTTGATCCACGTGTTTCCAAAAGACGAGGGAAGGATTGCAATAGAGCAGTACCTATACATGGTCACATCTGGTCACATGTGTTAGTTTGTTATTACTGTCATATTCTTACCGAGGTAACTGTCAGGCTGTATATTATCAGGCTGATAGGAAGCCCCCAGCTCGCCTCTGTCTGTGTTTTGCAGGTAGCCTCCCCTCCACTGGTTGGCACCAACAACAGCCATCTGAATTCCCTGCAATTTAGACAGAAATGTGTTTTTTGCCACAAAACATCATCCAAAGAAAATGATGAATGCATCATCCATTAAAAATCTGGATTCTATATAATTGTGTAGCTGCGTGTCTGCTCTTCAGTCATAAAGGGTGTCACAGAGACGTGTGTGAGACTGTGTTTCAAAAGCAATATTTCCCCGTGAATTTCTGGTGGATTACCCCAGGCACAAAAGCTGCACTGAATCCATCTTGAGCCATTTCCATTTTCAGTGACTCTCCACCTGTCTGAGATCCTACAATGACAACATAAATGAGCACAACATTTCTTAAAGCAGTATGATACCATTGTCAGCATGTAAGTTAAATTCCACAGTTCCATTAATACATTTTATACTTTTTCATAAAGAGGCAGATATCTGTACCTTCGATGGAGAAGATTTTGTCTTGCAAATTCTGTCTTATTACTTCAAGCGCGTCAAAGCTGTTTACTTGAAACACATGGTTTGCTGAGGGAGAAGATGCAATCGTTTCCAGTTCCTGTTTTGCTGCAGGTTGAGTAAATGCTGTCCCAACCTAGTGAACACAGTTTCACAATCAAATCATACATTTTATTATACATATATATATATATATATATATACATACAGTGGGGCAAAAAAGTATTTAGTCAGCCACCAATTGTGCAAGTTCTCCCACTTAAAAAGATGAGAGAGGCCTGTAATTTTCATCATAGGTACACTTCAACTATGAGAGACAGAATGGGGGGAAAGAATCTAGGAAATCACATTGTAGGATTTTTAATGAATTTATTTGCAAATTATGGTGGAAAATAAGTATTTGGTCAATAACAAAAGTATATACACATATACATATATGTATATGTATATACATATATATGTATATACATATACAGTGGGGCAAAAAAGTCTCATCTTTTTAAGTGGGAGAACTTGCACAATTGGTGGCTGACTAAATACTTTTTTGCCCCACTGTATATATATACATATACGTGTATATATATATATGTATATATGTGTATGTGTGTATATAGACATATATATATATATATATATATATATACATATATATAGAGAGAGAGAGAGGGAGAACTTACTCCGATAGCAAATCGAACAATGTTTTTACTTTCTGCTAACTGTGCTGCTCTTGGCAAACTGCCCCGGTCATTAGATTCTCCGTCTGTGATGACTATCAAAACCTTCTTCACACTTGACCTGGCGCCTCTCAATGGTGAGAAGACATCATTACTGTCAAAAGAAAGATCTGCATTCAGTACATGTTCAAAACTGTAGAGGAAGGGTTGGTTCACCCAAATTCAAGAAATAAATATTTTCTCACTTACCTCCAGTGGTATCAAGTCATACAAATCATTTGGTTTTTATTCATACAGTGCCTGAGGTATGAATCTCCCAGATTTCTCAGCAAAACAGAAATAGTTTTTGGAAACAGATGTTGCCCTTGCAATTTTTAAATGCTATTTTTAATGCTGTGAGCACCGCAAATTGCATTTCGAACGCCTCCATTATATCAGAGATGGAAAATATCACATCACAATATGAAGCTGTCACAGTTAAATCTAAGAAATCTAAGAAAACCATATTGTTCACTCCCTGTCTGTGCATAAAGTCAGCATGAATAAGCGTATATAAGCATCATGACAGCACTTACACAACGTGTTGGATGGCAGCAGCTGTGAACGTGGATCCAGTTAATTGTTTTATTCCATTAATTTGACTTTGCCATCTATTTGGATTAAATGTATCAAAGTAATAATGGATAGTGGATGATCTGGAGAACTGGGCAATGGCAAACTGCAAGAAAAGAGCAAAGCTGATTATGTATATTATAAATGGATGCATGTATTGAACACTTATACTGTAGGGACTGAGGGATACTTCAGGGAATGAGGTTTGGTAAAATCAACGCAACAAGTTGCACTCAGTGGCTATAAGCTTAGGTGAGGGGGCCTTTCTTTAAAAGAAAAGAAAAATTTCATTCAATGCTGGATTTCCAATTCTCTGAGTCATTTGATGGTTTAACTGGCAAGTGTGAACACAATCCTACCATTGTATCTTTTCCCACGAATGTGCCGACAAGATTTTTCAGAAAAGTCTTCATTGTTACAAACTGTGATGAAGTTACGCTACCCGAGCCATCCAACAGAAAGGCAATGTCTGCTTGGGTTCGACACTCTGTCAAAAAGAAGAAATGGATCACCGTCTAAACAGTTTCCCCTAAAGTAACGTTAGTTAAAACATTTCTAGATCTCACTCTAACTGTTGAAATTACATGTGGGTATGTTGCCCGACTGCTTGCTCCAGGCTTGCTCAGCTGTACTGTTGTGCCTTTCACTTCAGACAAGCCTCTTGGCATGGTGCAATAATCCAACTACTTTGATACTCCGGTTCCTATCGACATGCATGTTGGGTTGTGTGTGTAAAATGATGAGTGTATGTAGAAACCAGACTCCTTCCACCAGTTTCTTTTTGATTAGACCGTTTAACATTCTTAGAAAAACCTAAAGGCATTCTTACCCTCAAGAGAAGAAGGAACAGGAGCTCCAAAAACATCAGAGCTATCTATCTGAAAGCATACACCGTTGTACATGGTGATACTTTTGCAGTCCTTTGGGATGGTTGGGCCACATGCCTGAAAAGAGATGACGTCAAGCCCTGATTGATAGATAATCTGTCACTTATTTTCCTATCCTTAAATAATGCATTTTTAAGATGCAAAGCGATGGTTTCACTGATAGAAAGACAGAGAAATACTTAAGAAGATTTTCTCTGCACTGATATTAACAATGTACTGTGAATGTCTGCAGTTTACCGGCTCACCATGGCTTTTTGTGTGGTGGGATCACTTGTCATTGTCAAACCAAGAGACATGTTGACTGCAAAATCAGGCACTGCATTGAAAACATTCATCCGTTATGGTGGAGCAGTAATTTGAGACATTTTGTGATAAAAACACAACAGCAAAGTCAATAAAAACCACAGCTTTCACTACAACACTTCCCTATGTGGTCTGATAACTATTAGCAGCATTAATAAGTTCATACTCACTGTATCCAAACTACACAGCAGCGTCCCACAGCCTTTTCTGGTCTGGTTAGAACTCTCTAGAACTGACTGAGTCAACTATCATATGACCATTTTCAACAGCATTAAATGCTAAATATATTCATTCTCACATGTAATTGAGTCCTGAAATACGTAAAAGCAGTAGAGGCTGTGGTGGGAACAGGTAGGATGATGTTTTTCTTCTTTTACTTAATCTGTTGGCAAGTTAAGTCAAAATACTTCTTCTTACACCAAATATTATTCTAAGAGCGATATCTCTGTATCTTTCCAAGAAATATTCTCAAATCGTATCAAGGTCCTGACCCCTTCTGAAGTAAAACTCTGGAGATTGTGCTCATAAGAATCAATAACCAACCCATAATGCTTGTTGTATTTTAAATGACAACAAGCAATAAGAATTGTTGTGCTTAAAATAGCTTTTATCATCTACGTTTTGTTAAATAGTTTATATGACGCATCTGAAAATGAGAAGCTGCTCACATGGAAATGACAGTTCACCGCAGGATGTGGTGGAGCACTTATATATTTGCCCCCTTCGTCTTGATGAATACTGTTCAAGAGGAGCACTGACCAGCAAGCTGAGGAAATAAAACCAGACAAACGTGTGAAAGAGCTTGTCTGCCGAGCACAGTGAAGCTACTTCATGTCAATCTGATATTTTCTATATCTGAAAATGCAACAAATGCTCATTGCTGTGGGACACACATGTGACAGAAGAGCCAGCTGAGAAAAAAAAGTCATTACAATAGACCCAATAGATCCACACTTTGACTTACTCAGATCGTCTCTGCACCACCTGGTATCCAAAACCTAGAGCATCGCTCCTCAGCACATTCCAAGCCACGGGATCAATGTTAAAACAAAGTGCAGCTTTTAACACTGAGGAATGAAGAAGAAAGAACCATAACATTTTTCTAATTTAAAATCTGAATCTGTTTAGAATGGTCATGTGATTATAGCACCTTCAAATTTATTCTGATCCCAATTAGTTTGTAGGAAAACTTATCTTACACTTATATTACTTATATTATCTCATTATTATTTCCAACGAGATGCACGTTATATTTATATAAAGATAAATATAGGAATAAATAAGAATAAATATATATATATATATATATATATATATACACACACACATTTTCCCCCGGGGATAGATAAAGTGTTTCTGATTCCGATACTGACGTCTATGTGCTGCTTTCAGTGCATCTTAAATAGGGCGCAACACTGAATTGATGCCTGCCACAGTGTGAAAATACCACTATGGGGCGCTATAGTCAAAAATGTTCTCATTCTTAACATAGTGGCCCTGAACAATTATTCATTTAGCCCTTGTATGGTGTTCGGGTCTGTGGGATGATGAAATTGGTTCATCCGTTTTCATGTTCATTATCAAAAGAAAAATTATACAACTAATTATTTTTTCAAACTCAGACTCATCAAAATGGGTCAAGGCCAATGAGTCTGAATTTGAAAAAATAGTTAATCGTATCATTTTGCTCTTGATGAGAAAATTAAAACGGGTCCCACAGACCCAAACACCATACACGGGTTAAGAAAACATTACCTTACGTTACCTGCCTTTCTGTTTACCTTTAATTTCTGATTCTTTGAAAAGAACATAAAAAACACTGAGACCAACGTAATGATACAGTTGCAGCACTTTATATGGAAGCACATAGGAGGTCTTTCACATTAGATTTCCTGACATTGGGTGATCTTTGTTGCGCAAACAAAACCTTCCCTTTTTCCTTTTTTAGCCACAACATGAGGTTTTCTAAAGATGGTCAGTGTGATTCTTTTACTTGCTAACAAAATGATATCGACACAGCTGATGGATATCAACTTATTTTGGTATCTTGTATATTTCAAAGCGTTACAATGCATGAGAAAAGATAATTATTTATTACCATGAGGCTAACCTTGTTAGTGGTATGCTAGCTGCACTGGGAGAGAGCAGAGTGTGCTGCAGCGGATCATTAAGACGGCCCAGTACATCATGTGGACTCAACTCCCTGGGATTGAGGACATTTACTTGGGAGTGTGAAGATGTGGCCGGAGATACAGGACAATTCGTGCACACACCACCAGACTGAAAAACTGTTTCTTCCCCACTCAACTGCAGCAAAACACACACACTCACCCATCACCCCCATCTCTGTCATTATGTCCTACCTTGTGCACTGTATAGTGTCCAGTGTCCTCACTGTATAACCACTGCTGCTAAAACTTACCATTGACTCATTTGCACTGCTGATCATTTGCACTACCACACTGTGTGTATAGTCTTCACTGTGTTTTTTCGGTATTTTATAGTATTACTGTATTACTGTATTTTATACATTTTCTAATATTTTGTTTAGGGTTAGGGTGACAATAAAGATTTTTCTAATTTGAATTTTGAATTTGAATGTATTTCTTTTTTCTTGTCACCAGTACAGCCTTTGTTGGCACAGTAGTGTAAAATGTGACAAAGTGGCTGGTGTGAAATTTGCCTTCACACCTACTGCCTTCCAACCCTTTGATAAGTATTTGTGGGCTTTAGTTTGTGTTGGTCCTGATGTGTCTCTCTCGTGGTCACACAAGTTGTGTCTTTTTATTTAAAGACATTAAATTATATTTAATTCAACACCATAATAGTAATTCAGAATGTCTGTCTCTAAAGGCTGTCAAGAGTGCACAGTGCCTCCAGTCCTCCAGCCACCCTGCACAGTCTTCTCATATATTCACAATGGAAGACAAAATCAGGAGGTTTAAACTTGTCTTACCTGACAAGAATAGTGTCGTAGCAATTATCCTGTCCATTGCGCTACTCCCATGGAAAATACTACCGGTGTGATGTATTCTCTGAGCGCACACACATTTATTTGCACTTTCTGGTGACCTATTAGAGCCTAATCTTGCTTCCACAGAAACTGTCAAAGCGGAAGATGTCGAAAGTGAAATGCAGAAATCACAAGACGACAGCTCAAAGCCAAGGTAGTCAGTAAGAGGAACTCTTGTGTAGGAGGGGTTACAGAGTTAACCAACTATCTCTGTTTTCTACTGGCCTGAACAATGGTTCTAGCTCTCCAACTGATGGCTTAGTTTGTCTTTTAATGAAACCATGCTTGTACTTTTCACATCACATTACTGAATGCACCGTAAGAGCTGGTGAAAAGAAATAAAATAGACAACTTAATAACACATTACGTTTTTCCTGAGGAAAGAGCAAACTTTCAGGCCGCTGCTAGTGAAGACGGCTAGTATGACGACTTTAGTTTACTTCACAATGCATCATACTCCATCTGACCAGCTACAAAACCAAAATCATAGAGTCATTAAAATATGCACTATATGAAATAAAACACTGTTTTTTAGCCTTCAAAATAAAAGTACCCGCTCATAAAGGTAAAAATGAGCATTGTTTGGGTCATTTACACCCTGTATGTTGTCACTTGGTTTCACAAAGCGTAGGTGTTGTTTAATTTTGATCCAAGTATTCATTTTGCAAAGACTCACACCCAGACACTTCTGAAAGAGAATTCATTTACAGTTTAGTTTCAGAGCAACCAGGTTAAACTATCCACAACTATCAACTGGCAGGTTTGGTGCTAAATTCTTTGCTGAAAGAAAAGGAAGTGGATGTTGTAGATGATTCAAATCTTTTCAGACTCCAAACATGTTTTCATCAAGTAAATGAACACTCACAACAGCACTGTTCACACAAGCCTCCTCATGGCCTAAAAATAAATAAATAAATAAATATATATATATATAGCCTCCCTGCCTGCCTGCCTCATAGATGATAGAGGACCTGCACATTGGCTCATCCAGCCCACAGCGTCTCTTCAGGAAGTGAACATCATTTACTGCTACTGCTCACAAGTGATAAAATATTCTAGTATTGTGTCAGCACCAAAACCTGATGCTGTGGCCATTTATATAGTGCATGTTTGACACCCTTTCAAATTTGTGTTTTCTATTTGAGTGAGTGAGATAGAGAGTGAGTAGATAAAACCTACATAAAGTGCTGCAACTTGACTATGTGCATGTGCAACCTTTGCCAGGCTCACCAGTTGACCCTTTCTTGCCGAGCAAAGATGATCGAGAAAGGTCACAAAAGGTCAAGGATCAGTGCGCTGTGTTGCTGTGTCTGGATTATATTTCTAAGGGCAGGTTAGCAATGTTGTCACATGCTCTCAGAGCATCTGTGTGTGTGTGTGTGTGTGTGTGTGTGTGTGTGTGTGTGTGTGTGTGTGTGTGTGCTATTAGTACATGCTGCTGATAGCCCAAAGTTATCTTCCTACACATAACCTTTCAAATGACCTCTGGGTGTCGTGATGATTAAAGTAACTGAATTAGAATAGTGAATGAAATCTAGACTTTTATTCATTACATAGTAGAGTCATAAAAGGATGTACAGGGTGCAGAGATGTCCTGGGAAGATGCATAACTCTGTTTTATGGAGGATGTGGGGAACAATGACATCAAAATGTCAATCTTTATCAAATATTTCTGGGTAATATTTTCTGTACTATTTGTAATATACCCTCATACAGCATCTCTTTCCTCTCTCTACCTCCCACCCTAACTGTCCCTAACTGTCATTTTCTCTGCCATTCACTCTTTGCCCTTTCACTGGCCACTCACGACCATGTTACTCCAGTCCCAGTCGCTCTGAATGTCACGAGCCATCTCTGGTTGCGTCCTGTTCTTTTTATAGCCGAGCAGCTGAAATGTGAGGGGTCACAATGGGAGGATAAATACAAGGGCCAGCAGGCTGGAGGGGTGTCGCAGACGAAGGCCGGATCTTCTCCCTCCCTCTCAGCTCTCCTCCTAACCTCGAAGGTAAAAGAGCAGAAAATGCAACTGACAACTACGAGATTATTGCTTTTTTTTAGTTGACTGTTTATGCTACCTGTTGAATACTTTGTTGTTACATAGCATAAGGAGCATGACCTCATATAAGAGAGACGTAATATTTCGCCTATTCTTATAGCTGAAACAAGTTAAGTGACTTTAACATTTCAACCCACAGACGCATGTCCTGTTAGTGACCTCTGATACACTAAAACAAACTGAGACACCTCTGAGTTTACAATACCACATTCACTATTCACTAATGAATTGCTTAAAGTATTGCATGACAGTTCCCCCTTGTTTACACAAATGACATAAGTTGATACCATTATTGATAAGTAATGATTTTTGCTACGTCTACATCTGATGAAAAGTTTCCACTGCATTGTTTCTGCGTGATCAGTGGTGACTCATTCATTTGACTGAGCTATTGCATAAAAACTGTCTAAATTTGTCCAGGCTGTGTGGTAACTAATCAGCCTGTACAGTGTGTAATGTCTGAACAGTGAGTGTGAAGCTACACACTTATATTACTGTCTTCTTGCTGAGCCATAATGCTTCAATTGCATTACAGTAGTACACTGATTATATTTAGTCCAGCCTATTGATAGTGGAGGGCGTGTGGGATAGAAGAGTAGGGATAAGGAATGGGAAGGGAGGGGGCAGTGAGGGGGAAGGGAAAGGTCAGGGATAAGAGGCTAGAAAGTGCAATAGGTCCCCTACATGCTTGTCAGGATTTTTCAAGGGTGGTCGGATACATGATGGGTGGGGCAGAGGAGGGTGGAGGGCTCTCTGACACTGGATCCACTGCGCCACTGCACATTGTGCCTGGGGAATAGTATGTAACCCCAGCACATAAAGTGCCTTATGGTACTGGAGCAGTTAGAGCTGCAACGACCGCTGTCACACGGTTGGGGCGCAGGCTGTTACTCAAAAAGACAAACAGGAAAATGTCAAACACTTGTTTCACCACTTCCGTCACATAGCCAACCAAGTGTTCTGTCATTCTTACAAGCATTTCCCATGCATTCACAAGTAGAAACCACGACCGCAAATGCCTGGGTTTGCAGCTTGAGTTTTGCTGAACCATACTTCATAACTGCATAACTTCAGTCCTATGTCTTCCCTAATAACCAACAAAATATTTCCTTATCATCTCATCCTTTCTCTTACTCTTCTCCCCCTAGAGTCAGGATGCCTCACGCATACCCATTCCTCTCTCCTGAGCAGAAGAAGGAGCTCAGCGATATTGCTCAGAGGATCGTCGCTCCCGGCAAGGGAATCCTCGCCGCAGACGAGTCCACTGGTAAAGAATTTCAGGAACACTTATTTTGTTTTTATAGTGAAAAAAGACATTTAGAATGATCGAAATCATCTGAAAAGGAAGTGTAATTGACTGACTAATGAAAATGTCTGAAACTGAAACAGTCTGTAACCACACCACAAAGCAGGCATATGTATATGTGATAAGGAAGTTATTCTGCGTGAGAGACAGAGCGGCTGAGTTGAGTCAGTTTCTACTTTGGGTGTCTTTAAAATGAGGGCATGGCAGCAATGTCTCCAACTAAAATATGTACATATATTTCAGTGTCTCCCTGGGAATAATTACTTTGGATATAAAGTACAGTTTTCAAAATATGACTTTCCAAAAAAATGGTCTCTTGGCTCAAAATGCCCCCCATGAGGGTTACGTTGAGGTCAGGGAGAGAGTTGCACCACATGGGCGTAAACTGTACCATTGATTATGCTGAACATTTTCACCACATACAGCCTAATGCCATATCATACAATAGACACAATCAATACCAAATTACTTCTTAAAGGTTTTACTGAAACATAAAATTTACAACTTCAAAGGCTGATTTTCTTCAACAAGGCCTATTTAAAATTTCCAGTACAGTAATCATGACCACAGCTACATTATGATCATTACATCATTATGACATTACATTTCTAAGAACTAAGCTGGAAATTTTCTGAAAACATCTATCTCATGTCTCCACAACCCGTAGGCAGCGTGGCCAAGCGCTTCCAGAGCATCAATGCTGAGAACACTGAGGAGAACAGGAGGCTGTACCGCCAGCTCCTCTTCACCGCTGATGACCGCATCAACCCTTGCATTGGTGGCGTCATCCTCTTCCATGAGACTATGTACCAGAAGAGCGACGACGGCAAGCCCTTCCCCCAGTACCTCAAGGAAAGAGGCATGGTGGTGGGCATCAAGGTCGACAAAGGTGTTGTCCCCCTTGCCGGAACCAATGGCGAGACTACCACCCAGGGTAAGCAAACAGCAGGTGTAGACACAGAGAGCAAGGCGCCGTCATTTTTCAATACCTTTGTTTAACTTATCTGGTGTGTCTTTTCCCTGTTTCACAGGTCTTGATGGACTGTATGAGCGCTGCGCCCAGTACAAGAAGGATGGGGCAGACTTTGCCAAGTGGCGCTGTGTGCTGAAGATCACCCCCACCACTCCCTCAAAACTGGCCATCATGGAGAACGCCAATGTCCTGGCTCGCTATGCCAGCATCTGCCAGATGGTAAGATACAACAGATAGATGCTGAGACCAGTCTTGACTGGTTTTTCACATGATTTTACAATCCTCATGGTAAGAACAGATCGATGCACATGAGGCCTTTTTAACAGTCTGCGTTATTTAAAACACACAGATGTCAGTTCAAATAACAACTGGATCACATCGAAGGCCCAAAAGCTATATCATATGCACTCACCATCATGAAAGAAGTAGCATTGTTGCTGGTTTTTGTGACATGACCTACACTGATATTTGTCATTTACTTCCTTTGTCTGATTGGAACTGATATTATCAACGATTTACAGCTCAGAACATTTTTCTGAGAAATGTTCTAAAATGTTGGCATAGCAATTCCAGTATAGACTGAATCTAATGATGCCAATTCACTATGGAATTCAATTAGGCCTCTTTTTTATCAATAAAGAAATCCTATTGACACTATTGATGTTTCTACTGTAAGATGAAGGACAAAGTAGCCGTTTTAATCTCTGATGAAAATAGTCTCTAATACTGGACTAGACTCAAAACATTTACATTTATAAAGGAAAATAGATTTATAAATAAAATAAAACCTCGTCAAAATGTACCCAGTTTAGCAACCACTGAAACAATAATATACTACAAATACCGTAAATGTTATTTTTATTGCCAGTGACAATAATAAAGCGCCTGTTGTTGTGACACAGTAATTTTGACTCTTTTTGTCTCTGTCTTCCTCAGCACGGCATCGTCCCCATCGTGGAGCCTGAGATTCTCCCTGACGGTGACCATGACCTGAAGCGCTGCCAGTACATTACTGAGAAAGTTCTGGCTGCCGTCTACAAGGCCCTGTCCGACCACCATGTGTACCTGGAGGGCACCCTGCTCAAGCCCAACATGGTGACTGCCGGGCACTCCTGCTCACACAAGTACAGCAACCAGGAGATTGCCATGTCAACTGTTACCGCCCTGCGCCGCACTGTACCCCCTGCTGTCCCTGGTGAGCTGCATGCACACACTTATTGACAGGGACACTTTTGCAAACTTTGAAGATGCTAAAATTTTACAAAATATTGCTTGCTTCCATAAAAACTGAATTTGTGATTGAATTGTCTACATGCCATTCACTCAAAGGTCTGGAGAAGTGCATTGCAACATAATTGCTCTTCCTGTTCAGGCATTACCTTCCTGTCTGGTGGCCAGAGTGAGGAGGAGGCTTCCATCAATCTGAATGCCATGAACCAGTGCCCTCTGCACAGGCCCTGGGCCCTGACCTTCTCATACGGCCGCGCCCTGCAGGCCTCTGCCCTCAAAGCTTGGGGTGGCAAGAAGGAGAATGGCAAGGCATGCCAGGACGAGTTCATCAAGAGAGCTCTGGTACGTGCAAATATAGATAAGAATTGAGTTAATGTGAAAAAGTTAAAGTACATTAATATATGTGAAGTACTACACAGATTTATACAGTATAATCTTTTCAGAGAACTGTATGGATTGTAGCATCACACTTCAGTACTGTGTATTCAACAATACTGTCCTTTTTTCCTCTTACAGGCTAACAACCTGGCTTGCCAGGGCAAATATGTTACCTCTGGAGAAAGCGCTGCCGGTGGAGAGTCACTGTTTGTGGCTAACCACGCTTACTAAGCATGGAATTCCCTTTCCACCGTCTTCCCACCATTATTACGTCTCCACGGACAAGGTCATGTCCTCACAAATACCGTCTGACAGCACTTTTACAACATCTTTGTAGAAAACGACAGAGAAAGATGGAAGAAAACTTTCCTTTGGGCTGCAAGGAGATTCTGAAAACATGTTCTGCCTCCATTCCCTTACATTTTATTTTTAAACACCTTTTTACAGATGAAGATTCCCACACTGTTTTTACACCACTTGTACTAATTTCCTTGGTCTGATTCCACCAAGTACAGTATGTGATTTATACTGGTACCATGGAATAAAATATTTACCCTCACATGCTGCTGTACTTCTTGAGTGTTTACACAACATTGTTTTAAGGCCATATGCAAACAGTAAGAAACAGGAGCTACTAGATTGACAGGTAACGTTATAGAGTCTCTGACGTTACTAGCAAAAGGAAACTATAAAAACCTTTTTTTGTAATGAATGTGTTACTTCACTTAAGGGTAAGGTACTTCTTGGACTTCATATGAAAGTTGAATCACAGCAGTTGTCCTAAATGGGTTGATACAGGTTTCCTGTTGGCAAGTATTCACTTGCAAATAATAATGACAGAGTAAATAAATATTCTTCCCATTACAACCTGACCTGAACAAGTAAAGTCTTTTGCTAAAATTACTTTTGAAAAGCCGATTTGTTAAAATAATATGCTAAACTGTGCTAGAAAAAATGGTCTATCTCGGGTTAGTTGGTGCGAACTTTTGCAACAGCTTGGTCCAGATTGAAGTAACTGTAGCTGCTACATTTGACTGTTCAGTGGATTGGTATTGAATTTTATACACATTCTAAACATTATCTACAAATCACAGAGGATGAATCACAATGGAGCTTTAGTTAGTGATCCCTTATCTTTTCATTCATCTCCAACCACAGTTGAAAATTTCCACCAACACTTAGCATTAGCTAGGTCTCTCGAGCCAATGATGCTACACATTTGGACGTTGAAAAAAGGACCCAAGAGCAGCACAGTTGATGAAAGAGCAGATGACTATCTAGGTGGTAGATGGGAGGCAACAGAACCAGAGAGGGACAGGCTAGACTCGTAGTCAAATCCAGAACCAGGGTCGGCAACAGGCAGGCAGACAGGGAAGCAGAAGAACCCAAATGGAGTTGTGGTACAAGCTGGTCTTTGCCTTGTAGGCTCTTGTTCAGTGTGTTAAGGTGATCAGTGAGATCCACTAAAAATGCCAACCAGAGAGGGTCACTGAGCTCATGAAGAGGTCCTTCTCTCTTCAAAACTGGTCCATTTCTGATCTCAGGGAATAAAACCGCTGCAGCACAGAGCCACGACTTAGCCAGCGCACATGAGGATGGTAGAGCAGCCCCAGAACCAGCATCAGAGAGGGAAGTTTGAAATAGTCTGTGCTAGAGCCCTGGTGCTCGAATCAACAGCCTTACCTCCACTTTCTTGCCCATCAGCAGACACCGTAGAGGCCAGTCCTTTACGCTCCACACAGCTGTCCAATTTAAGTCCCATCATGCACACTGCACCTGGCACAGCTTCAAAAACATCCTCACCCGTCGTGGTGCTCTTTAGACTGCTAAGCTCTAGCAGCTCCTCCGTAATGCAAAAGTGATCTTCATTAGTTATTAGCTGTGCTCTCATCGCACACCGCGTCTGAAACTTTCTACACTCACATGCTCTCTTACTTTTCTCTAATTCTGCCATTTTGCATCACCTGTAGCAAATTTCTTCTTCTATTACTCAATTTATAGAGAAGCTGCCTCGTTCAAGTTACTCCACCGAACGGTGAGACTAAGAAGTACAATACAGTCCAGAGCAAGTTCCATGTGTGGGCCGTATTACAATACATTTTTAGAATTTCCTGCGGGCCAATCACTTGCTATCTAAATTAAGTTGAACTGAAGTGTTTTCTCTTCTCACTCTGTTACATGTGTCATCAATTTCTTGCTAATGTACACGTGATACACCAGTAATGTTATACTTTTACTTCACCACATTTAAAAGATATATGTATTGTAGTTACTAATTCCTGCACGGACACATATTCTACACAAGGTATAATGTTAAGATCCTAAAATGTGATGCATTATCATGGACGGAACTACGCAATGTCTTAAAAAAGTGAGACTTCACATCATATGGACCAGCTCCTACAGTAAGGAGATGATTAATTTATGCCACTAGGCATAGAATATAAGCTGGCTATTTACACCCAGGTGCAAATAGACACTCGTAACATGGATAGCTGCATATGTCTATACAAATTATTGGCATTTCAGATAAGCTGTGTGTGTTAAATTAGGTTTGTGTTACATTAAAATAGGCCGATAGGAAAGAATTGTAAGTGCAAAGACAAACCATGCTCCAAAGCTACAGTGTGGTGACGCTTTCATCGTACAAACTCAGCTACAATAATCATGATGTTATGCATAAATTTGATCTGAAACTCTGTAGAATCATTTAAAAGACAAACATGATAAAACACAACAGAGAAAGAAGTTGAGAAGCGTAGAATTGTGCTGCAGAGTTTGTGGATGGCGTGGTGGCCGGAGCTGTAGTGCGACACACAAAGTTGTTGTCTGGGTCGGTGTCAGTGGAGGTGAATGTCACAAAGCTAACGTTGCCCCCCGCGACTTGATCCGTGATCCAGCTCTGGAACTTGGACACTCGGGCATAGACCTCAGGGAAAGCAGCCAGAGCACAAGGAATTCCAAAACTGGTAATGCCAACCTGGATCCACACTGAGCCTTGTTTGCACTGCAAAGGTCCACCAGAGTCCCCCTGAAAAAAGGAGACAAAACACAAAAAGGTCATTTATACTGCTGGTAGCATGCACAGGATAAGACTGGAGTAACATTGCCTTGTGTAGCACATTCTCCCTGACAGTAACATTTTGATAGCCAAAATGTAAAAGTTTGCATTCAGGTGTTGAAACTGGTAAAGTTAAATATAAGATGACGTTCCTTTTTATATTTTTAGGATGTCACAGTAGAAAAAAGACAACAAGTAGCTCTGCTACCTCAAATATTACAACAATGGGTTATTGTTTTAACCTGACATGTTCCTTTGTTCTCCTGCCCCGCACAAATCATTCTATTTGTGATGTTTGTATCTTGCACTGGGAGGTAGCTGCAACTGCATTGATTTCTTCCAATGACAGGAACCTGAACCTCTTGCAGTGAGTCAAAGGCTTGCAGGGGCTCTGTGAGAGACAGAGACAGAGAATTAAATCAGACAGTGCTGTAGCTCCTGATGGATGAAAAGCCTAACACTATACTCACCATCTTTTCCGAGTCTCCCCCAGCCGGTGGCCCAGCAGGGGGTGGAGTTGTGGACCTGGCTGGAGTTGCTCGCTAGGCAGACCGGTCTGATGTAGTTAGTGAAACTGACAGGGCTGCTGAGCCTCATTAGGGCGATGTCATTGTTAAACAAGGTGTTGTTGTAGTCAGAATGGACGATGACCTGGGACACAGAACGGCTCACCTCATGAACATTAGGGCCGGTCTGAGTCTCTCTTCCGAAGTAGAGAATCCAGTCACGAGGTGAATTTCTGGATAAATGAGTGAGTTTCTGGATGAATACCACTAATCAAATCAGTCAGTGGATGCAAATTACAGTCATAAACCAACCTGTCATTCACCTATTTGCCTCCTAAATAATTTGAGTAATATTTTCTCAGTAGTTCCAGTTTGCTACGGTGCTGCTATGATTCTCAAGACGATCACATTCTCTGTACGTTAGACAAACAATATGTGTCACATCCACGCATGCAGTGGGATTCACTTAAACTTCCAGTCAAACCATGGGGCCAATCAGAACTAGCTTAAGCAGATACAATATGGATAGTGTGCTTGTTTTCACAGCTTGTTTATGTGCAATAACTACTATTGGCAGTATTTATATTCACGTTTCAACAGATTTCTATTTTCTCTATGATGACAATTGTGTAAACTTCAAAAAGCCGAAATCTTTAGGAACAGCACAATTTTATTGTTTTGGTCATATATGTGAGGGTGATGGGCATGATGTGTGAATGGGTTCGGTGTACCAGTAAATTTCACACACAACAAGTAGACTCAAATGAAGAAGCCCAGAGGACCCAAGCTGACTGAAACCATGTGATCTGTGCACTTTTTCTAGTTCACATCCATTCTAGGTTAGGTCAAACGGAAATTGTGTGAAAAATTGGTAACAAACCCAACCAGACAGGAGCCACGTAGTCAAGCAACTGAATCAACCACCAACAGCTTGTTTCACTTTAGTGTTGCAGCAGCAACTCCCTTATAGCACAGGTCTATAACAGCCATTTATTTGATCTGTGACTTAGCCAATATTTACTTTTGTGAATCCAGGTATAACTATTGTTTAAAGAATCTCATTTCACAATTGCCAGTAGATACATCAAAAGCCAGCACCCTTCTTCAACCTTAACTGTGAGTGTGTTTAACTTGCCGTGCACCTACAAGGAAAATGAAGGCTGAAGATTGCCAAAATGTATCAATATACTGACTTTGTGTGGTCTTTTTGAGTGCAAAGGCTTCAAACATGTGTGCTGGAGAGAAATGTAATCACAGGAAGTGAAACAGGAACTGATGAGTTTCTCTTACTTTCCGATGCAGTGGGCTGCTGTGAGTACCCACTGGTCACTAATAAGAGTCCCTCCACAGATGTGTTGAGAAGCGGAGAAAGTCTTAACATGAACGCTGACCTGCCAGGGCCACGACCCAGCTGTGGCATTCTTCCCACCCACAATCTTTGTGTTCAGAGGTGTCACTCCACAGTCTGACAGGGCATAGACAAGTGTGTCAGCACTTAAACAGTGAAGTTAGGCTGATTCATGTGTTCATGTGGAGCTGTGTTTATTTATAGGAGGAACACCAGAGCATTTCCATCAACAAATACATTTTCACAGCTCAATGAAATATATGAAGTGTGACCACACTTACCCTGAGCCTTTGAACCTGTAGGAAAGAGAGATGAAAAAGTTATTTACTTAGTGTCCTTGATTGTTACACCCAATACTACTCTCTGTAGTTAGGAGTATTAACAGTGTATAACTACAGACACAAGGTGGCACTAGAGTTCCTGCTGCCTCCTCGAACTTTAAGCGGCTCTACACAGTTCTGTGCCAATGCATTTTAATCATATTTCATTTTTTACTTTTAGTTTCTCAGTAAAATGGCTTCAGGTGTTCTCAGAGCATCTTTAGACCTGTTCAATGTACTGCACATCACTTCACTCCTTTGGTTTGTTACATTAGTGAGCAGATTACAACACGAAGGTTGATTTGATTATAGAGCTTTATTGGATGCAAAGAAAATGCTTACATTTGATAAGAGGTACGTTTTGCTATTTCATATCACTGTACAGTTTGATTAGTCTGCAACAGCAAACATACTTGTCTGCCATTTATGTTTGTTATGTTGTTAATTGTAGTTATCTTCTTTTCAGTTGTCATATGTCACTATGTCCTCATTATGTTCAAGTCAACAATAAAAGACAAAGAACCTAGACTTACTTAGATTGATTAACATTTATTAATTGTTAACAAAATGTTTCTTTTATCTGATTGTTTGCTTGTTTTGACTGTGACTATTTTATCCCCAGAGGACGCTTTCGTTTCCAATCAGCCATACTACTGTAACCTGCTGTCCACAGGATTATCTGACTGTATTTCTCATATAAATTACTAATGTATCCCTTTAAATTGTGTCTACTTAAGTCTAATGTTTTATGGTGGATGGATGTTGCATATGTTATTCTTGAAATATGTAATTTCAAACTGTCTGAATATGTTCCTACAACTTTCCAGTATTTCCAGTCTGTGTCAGAGTGCTTTGAATCGTGAAAGAGGGAAGTCGTTATCTCAAATCCCTTTACAACAGTTGAAGCACTTCAGACAGTAAGTAACACTCCTCAATTGGTTTACAGAGATTTTTTATCACATTTATAGATCATTAACTGATAGCTGTCAGTAATAAGCCTAGTTGTTATGAAGCTTATGTTCACATTATATTTCGAGGTGTTTTAATGATCTTGATTGTTTCAACATGATACAGTCGAGTACAACACCACCACTTACTACATCCTCAAAAATAACATTGGATCAAAACCTCTCTAACACTGTCAACTGAAATTAAACATGAGCTTTAAAATAGAGGATTTATTGGTGTAAAAAAGATAAACTGGTAACCTTGCCTTGTTCAGAGAGCATAGTGCACATCAAGACTATCCATACGGTCCACGTTGCCATGCTGTACTGTCTCGAACTTGTTGTCTTCAGTAAGTGCAGCTCCCTCCTCAGCCACTCAGGTGCTATATACAGCATGCACTCCCTAAACAAACCTGTTTCTCTTGATTCCTCGGGTGGTAGATGTGTCACATATACAACAAAGGTTCACATGTAGTGCCACAACACAATGATTAATTGATACCAGAGTATGTATATGGCTTTCGTTTTGTCTTACATAACTAATAACCAGCCAATAATGACAGTATTATTCTCCCTGGTCTTCATCTAAGTCCCAATTGTGTGTCGTGGTGGTGTTTGAGCTATGACAAGTGTGCATTTATTTTGACGTCTTGTCTCCACTGAGGATGTTTGTTATTTTGCTTTCAGATTAATATGCATAAGCAATAATAACCATTATTATCGATGCATCCATTTTTAAGCACCATTTTGATGTTGCAGCTGTTAAAGGTGGTGGTGCTACTTTTTATACTAGTGGGTAGAATCATATCATAGTTTATTTGTTGATTATATTTTGTTTTGCAGTTGAGTAGAAGTATCGAATAGCATAAAATGAAATTGCTCATGTACAAGTGCATCAAAATTGTACTACATTTCCTATCCCTGTAGATTCAATTGCTATCATAATTGCTTACAATTCATGGAAAAAGTCTTGCACGAAAAATATCAATATCGTGAGTAATATGTCGTGACCCGGGCCCACTCCCTTATTAGGTCCTTATTGGATCCCCGGCCACCAGCAACATGAATCAAACAGGATGCAGTTTAACCGTTTATTTGGCCCCCCCCTCTTGGTACACTCGTCAGACCATCACAATCAGCAGACACACTAGCCAGGCAGTTCTAACAGTCTATAGAAAACACACGTGAGTAAAAAGGTTTCAGAGCATTTGCATTACAGTGGCACCGCACACACAATTCATAACCACACAGTTAAGTCACCGCAACCCACACTATGCTGCTGGCAGTGTGCTGTAACCACCTGTACACCCGTAACCAGAAGGGGGGGGGGAACCCACACACAGATGGACAGACAGACAGACAAACAAATTAAATAACTAGCTCCGTCTGGGGGGACTGGCGGCTCGCCCCTGGCCGCCCACGAGGCCCACTCCCCCAGCGGAGCAAACAAAAAGAACACAAACCCCAACCAGTCCAGTTTCCCCTACTTGGGCACCCCAAGTCCGTCCAGGGCTGCTCCTGGTGAGGCCTAATGTCCTCCCTGCATGTGCGTCATTCCAGCAGACGTCCTTGGCTCACAGTAAGCGGTTCCTGTATCAGCAGTGTGGGCCCTCAGGCTGTTCCCCTCACTCAGCCAACTGCGCCTCTCGCCCAGGGGCGGTGAAAGGGGCAGCCAGACCCTCAGTGCGTGGCCCAGAACTCCCACTCTCCTGCATCTCCCAGTCTTCCTGGGTCAGAACCGGTTCTAGACAGTGACACACAGACACACACAACACCGACAGGGAGAAAAAGGTGGAGAGGGAACGGGGGAGAGACCAAGAAGGAAAAGCAGTATGTAGGCAGCCAAACGAACACACACGGCCCAGAGGCACCAGTCCCTCTCCGCTGCCGTCCTGGTTCTGGTCACTCCACCTGTGCTCTGCTCTCCTCTGTTCTGCTCTGCTCTTCTGCTCTTGTCCTGCTCAGCAGCCAGCCAAAATCACCCTCTGTGGACACAACCAAAACACGACAACAACACACATCCCTGGCTGGGATGTGACAAATACTTCTTTTCCTCTTTGGAAAAAAGGTCTGGAGATTTAAAGGTCACACTTGAAAAAACAGACTCATCAGCTGGATGATCTTACAGACACATTATACAACCAATGGGAATGCTACGATAAAATATTTCCCCTTTCACATTTTGAGGACTACAGTTTAAACAGCAGAGAGTAAAACACTGCAGTCTAGCTCACCTTGACAATGTATACAATACAAAATGTACAGAACATGCTTATCTAATCTCACAGTATTCAAATCATACACATTTTTGTCACGTTTCTGACTATCAAGCACGAAATCCAAGTGTTCATAGGCAGATGATTGCCACATGATTTTTTTTTACCTTTTAGAAGTTACATACACATGCATTTTGATGCTGATGTCATGATTGTACATATTGATTTAAACCCTGAAAACACCCTTACAATGGTTGAGTCATTTCATTCTTTCACACATCAGCTGATGTGTCCTCCGTCAAACCCTCGTGTCCCTCCTCTCCTCGGACCCTCCTGAAGTGCACTCTATCTTTCCACCTGATGAAAGGAATGAGAGTGTCAGGAAAAGAAAGAAGAGAAAACAAGATGTTGAATCAGAAAGCGTTACGTGTGAGCACAAAGTACCAAACACAAACAGGGAAATGGAACACATCAATCACCTCTTTTAGTCTCGCTTTTGTCTCAACATAAAGCAAAGTGAAGCAGAGACAGCACTTCAGCTCAGTGACACAGATACGTCGTGTGATATCCAAGAAAGAATGTTCACTGACTAATGTGTGTTAAGGCCAATTAAAGGGCAAAGTCAAACAATTCAAACAGCTAATCAAGTTAATGAATATTCAAAGGGAATGAAACAGACAACACCCTTTCCTGCAAACATTCAGCACTTGTTGTGGCTAAAAATTAACTTCAAGCAGACGGAGCGATCATAGCAGGAGCTGACTAGAAAGACAGCCTGTAAAGAGAGGAAATAAAAGGACCATTCTCCTGGTTCTATCCTTTTTTTCTGCAAATTCAACACCACACTAACTTTTCCCCAGATAGAAAAGAGCTGTAGTTTCGCCTGAGTGTTTGCCCACATAAACTCAGCGGGATCACCCTCTCCATTTGTTCAGGGCAACACTGCACCAATGTAAAGTAGCCCCAAAATGTTGGCCAGAGGCCCGTCTGAATTTTAAGTGACCTGTTTGCCCACTTGTGTGTCCATGCACATCTCCCTCTTGCTCCTCAGTCCTCCAGGGCTTGCTTATTTAGGAGGACATACACATATCAAGGGCCTCCTTTCACCCCCCGGAGGCCCAGGAACAATATTTCTTATTTCAGGACAAACCCGCCCACCGTCACCTCGTAGCTCTATATAAGACAGCAAAAGGGCCTGATGATAAGAACTTGGTCTCAAGGCAAGCCTGGCCATGCGGTGTAAAGTCCTCGTCTACGTCCTCCTCCTGGCTCTCGTAAAGTATGGTGAGTATTGTGTCATTGCGTTCACAGGCTACAAAGGCTGCATTGCTGTGTCTTCACCTAATGACCAGGTTTTAGCTGACCAGATGATATTGGATACATTGATTTTCAGCTGGAATTTGAAGACTTGTAACAGGGAGGTGTTGCAGTATACACTCCCAGTGTAACTCATTAGTTTGTGTAGATCTTATACTGGTTTACAAAATGTGGGTAAACTGAGTAGAGGGTGCATGTTGTTCACATTCAGGCATGTCAGTGTCAACATGCAGCTGACCTTTATTTTGTATTGGTTTATGATAAACCTCAGAGTGACAAGTATCGGAGCATTGTGTATACACCTATGTGCACCTATGTTAGCGCATTATGACAAAACATAAAGACACAAGACATTAGTGATTTTCTCATGCCATTCATATAAATGCAGCTTTTTTCTACTTGTATTAGGCCACTGTGAGCAAAGTTCAAATCACTGAATAGGACTTATATATGCTAATATTTTCACATTAATGTAATAAAGTGCTGAGATTTGTCAAGCCAAAACAGCGTGTTCCAATCTGGCTATAAAGTGCCTCTCGACTGAATTCCTACGATACATATGATTTTGTCCATGTTGTCCAGACCTCAGGTTTCATAATATCCACACGCACTGAGAATAATGACCAAAGCTGTTTGTTTGGGCTTCACTTCCACTAGCTTCAAGTATGTAGAGGAGAAATCACTATATGTACAAGGTGGCACATTTCTCTGTATATCTTCCCTATGTTATCATCGTCAAGGGGTTTGGGGATGATAGTTACCATGGTTACAAGCAATGAGAAGTATATTCTAATTATCTTTTTTCTTTCAAATTGACATAATGGATCAATTTGATGTTTGCAGTTAACTGGTTTAGACTCTGATCTGTACTTTTGTGGTCAGAAATACCCCCCTACTCACCACAGCATAGTGTTAGTCACATCTTTTTAAACTCTCGTTCTTTTTCTTCCTGTTGACCTGCAATGGTCGGCACATCTATCACACTTAGCAAGAGGTGCAATATAAACACTGAAGAAAGTTTTCTGTTGTTTGGCTCTATACCAGCTGGTGAGTTTTTATTGTACTAGTTACTAATTAAGCTGATTGGGTGGCCATACGTGACTGAAAGGCTTTATATTTACACTGATTCAAGGATGTATACTGAGATTATTGATTTACGATTGGGGGAGAAAAGAAAGAATGTGAAGTGGAAAATTTCATGAAACTCAAACCTAATACTCTGGAAGAAAAAACTCTGAGCGTGTTTCACTGAACAAAGGTACATTTTATTGCTTATAGGTTCAAAATTTCCATTTGAAAGAGGAAAATTGTGTCATTCCTTCTTTTGAAAAAGCAAATAGCATAATGAAACATAATGGAAGCTATCGATTACTTCCATAACATGTAGGCTTGAATCAAGTTAAGAAAACATTTTATTACAAAAATGTTTTGAACTCAAATACAGACATTTAGTTGTCTATTGTTATGACATGAATGTATTTTGAGTAAACTGTTGAGTAACAGACTAAATCCTTAAGTAAATATTGAGGAATATTTCACCAAAAGTACACACAATGTCATCAATAATCTTTGTTGCAGTACAGAGCATCAATGAGTAATTTCAGTACATTTTCTCACCATCTAAACTTTCTTTCTCTGCCTACAGCCTCTCCAACTGAAATACAGGCTGGTCCAAATACAAATGCAACCCTCCCCTGCAATGTGACCTTCCCTGTAAAGGGGGACAAAATAGACAAGTCTCTCATCAAAGTCAGCTGGATAAGTAATGGCTCTGACGTCGCCTCATTCAGAGAATCAGCGATGCAAATAAAGGAAGGCTTCACTTGGGACACCAGTGCTTTCATCACTGGGGACTTTTCACTGACCATCCTCAGGGCCAGTCTGGACCTGGAGGGGGTCTATGAATGCACAGGCAGCTACAACTCCACATGGCTGCACTCCAGTAACGTTACATTTAGCATCCTCGGTATGTCTTTATTCCGTTTTTAAGATTTGATTTGGGCTAAGTGCATATTTGAACCTAAACACATTTCGAAAGCTGAACTCTGGCTTTTTTTCCCCCTCATTTTATTCTACTTCTTCCCTTTTTAGCTTCCCCCACTCTGTCAGTCCCTCCGCAGTGGGTGGTGCTAGAAACAGACAGCCAGCTTAGATGCCATGCAGATGGTTTCTACCCTCCTCCTGTCTCTTTCTCCTGGACCAGAGATGGGAAAGTGATTCAACCTCCCTACCAAGTTGAGGGCAAACACACTCCAGAAGGATACTACACTGCTTTGGCCAACCTGACTTTCTATCCCTCCCGTGATGACCAGAATGTGACCTTTGGCTGCAAAGTGTTACACAATGGAGGCTATCAGGAGCTGAATTTCCTTCTCAATATCACCTGTGAGTGACACAAAGACACATTGCATCACACCACAAAACCCCACAATGACACATCATATTTTTCTGTAGAACAAGAAAAGCTAGTCAGTCAGTCATTATAGTACAAAGTGTAGGAACAACTGTAATCCAATATGGAACATGATAAAGCCATGTGTTTTTGCATTTCCTCAGATCGCCCCTCTGTTAGTCTTTCTGTCGTGCCCCCACACTCCAACGACATTCCTCTCACTCTTTACTGTGATGTGGAGAGTTTCTACCCGGAGGAGGTGTCTGTGTCCTGGCTTCAAAATGACACAGTCCTCCCTGAGCCCCCCACCACTGAGCAGAACCCAGATGGGACTTACAGAACCAGACGATATTACACATTGAGCCCTGAGCAGAGGGAGCAAGGTGGGAAGGTGGAGTGTGCAGTAAACCAGCCTGGTGCGGTGCACCCGGCCAGTGGCTCAGAGTACCTTGAGAAGCTAGATCCCCGAGGTAAGATTTCAAACTGAATATTTGTCATAACCTATAACACAGCCTTAAACGTTTACAGATAATATCGACATGCAATAAGTTCGTTGGCAAGGTTTTGTTTTTTTCACTTTGTTGAGCTATTTTTGGAGGCAGTTGCATTTTATGCATACTGTTCTTTTTGTTCTCGATTCGATCACTACTGTAATCTATGGTTTCCTGTCAGATGAGGCTCCAGTGCTGACTAAATCAGCCAAAGCATCTGTGGCTATGATGTGTATCTCTCTGGTGCTGGTCTTCTTGCTCTGCTTTGGCTTCTCTTGGAGGAGAAGGGACGGTGAGTCAGAACTTCCCTGTTGCAAATAAGGCAGTGGAACGCACCATTTGTTTTTTTCTTATACTTATTAGCATCTTGTGATGCCTCAGATTAATATTTGGACCCCCATGTTGGTTGCCGCTGAGATAAGCCAGGATATCTACAGATATTTAAAATGTATATGATTAAAGTTACAGCATGAAGGACAGACTATCACAGTGAAACCAAAACTTGAAACTGCAACAATACCTCTGTTCTTTACCGAAGTAACCTGCTTAACTGGTATGCAGTATCACATTCCTATAAACTAATATGTTTAGCATACAGACACACTGGGTTACAGGAACACACCAGCAGGATCTGTGGACTGAATTTCGAAACAATGTTAACAACAAACCCTGTAATTATTGCACGATCAGCTGCCACCTCAGCCCCCATTTTCTCTCACTGACTCCTTTACCTTATTCCCCCCCCCTCCAAACAGAGAAACAGAAGTCTCTGACTGTGTCAGGGATCATCCTCCCTCCACGCGTGATTGTAGGTCAGAAGGGCAGGGTGACAGTGAGCATCGAGGGCAGGAGGGTGGACCGAGTCCAGACCGCATGGTTCCTCAATGACACCCCTATCTCCGACACTTCAGTCACCGGTAGGAGATCTCATACACATCCACGTAGCCAGCTGTTACTGGTGGATAACAGACAACGTCATTTTGAACTTTGAAAGTTACCAAATGTTTCAGGCCTTTTAGGGAAACATGTATGAAATTATGCACAAGACATCTTAAAATAATTTTCATCTGATGTGCGTGGTGTAGCCTTAAAAATACATCTTGGTTTTGAATATTTCAACCAGCATTATAATAGCAGCTTCAATGAAAGGTTGGAAGTGACTCAGCAAAAAAGCAAATAGGCATATATCTCAGAACTTCCAGTTGTTACTTGAAAGCTACTTAGGGGGAAATAAAGAGGCAAAACAGGTTGTTAAAGGGTAATAAATAGAAAAAAATGGAAATTTCATAAATATACAGTAAAGTGAATGAAAGCACATTAAAAATGTTTGTATTGCCACTACTCCTAAAACATACTATGTTTTCTCTTTTACATTTAATTTTCCTAACAATTGACAACCTTGCGCTCACAGGAACCTCCAATGCTAACTTTAACTGCCTCTATAACCCCTTAACCACCATCCATCTGCCCTATGGTCTAACTCTCACCTCCCCAGTGTCAGAGAAAGGTCCTCTGCTGCCTTCCAGAGGCGAGATGGGTTACTACAAGCTGCACACTCAGGGGCCCCTGCACTCATCCGGAAGTGGCACTCAACAGCTGATCTCCGCATTCACCTTCATCCCCCAGATTTCGATCCACAAGGGGGCTGTGTTTAAGTGTCAGGTGTCCTACGCAGGCAAAGATAAGATCGTGGTGGAGAGGGTGTCAGAGAAGTTTACAGTTCTGTGTGAGACATGATTTTCTCTAATTCACTATGTCTCTAGTTTTTCATGATTTTCATATTTTTTGTAATGGAGATATTTGTGAACTTTGTCTTTTAGCGCCTCCAGAGGTATCAGAAATTCAGCTGGCAGAGACACCAAATGACGCTGGTAAAATAGAAACTTATTGTTGTGCTATTCTTCAATGCATGTAGAGTATTTCTCGTTGTAAGAGGTTACATAGGCTGCAATATCTGTCTTCCAGAGGTCATCAGCCTGACAGTCCGGGCATCACATTTCCATCCAGACGTCATTACCTTCCGCTGGTTCTGCCAGGGTGGTGAGCTGAGCCCTGTGGCCTCCCAGGCCTCGTCCTCCCCTCGACCCAATTCTGAAGGCTTCTTTTCAGCCTTCAGCCAGTGCAAACTTCCCCGAAGTGAGCTGGAAAAGGGAGGCACTAAAGTGTGGGTCAGCGTACACCACATCGCCCTGAAGCAGCCAATCACACGTGAGACCAGAGGTAAGAAAGAAAGAGGGGAAGAAAAGTCATGAAATTTAAGAATGTGTGTCAAAAAATGAAGGCTTAAATCCTCACTTTGTTCCAAATAGGCTTCATCAGGAGGCCGTGTGTCTCTGAAATCGTCGGCTCCATTTGCGATCAGACCTTGACCCTGGGATGCGAAATCACAGATTTCCACCCTCCGAACATATCAGTCACCTGGCTGAAGCTCAGGGAGGGAGAGCAAGATGACAGAGAGGAGGAGGAGATAGAAGGAGGAGAGATATGGGGTCCCATACAGACTCATCACAGACTGCACAGGGCCACGGCTTCTCTGAAGAGAGCAGCAGCAAACCAGGAGAAAAAGGAGAGAGGAGGGGGGATTATTTGTAGAGTGGAGCACTGTTCCCTACCCGAGCCTGTTGAGAGACGCTGGAGAAATGTTGACATTGGTATGAATCATTACAGGCACTTTTACTGGATGTTAACTTTATATTATGGAGGATATATTGAACAAAATAACAAATTCACCTGCTTTTATGCTTTTTTATTCACTTCCATCTTCTGTTTGTATTCCCTTAGCTGCTCCCTCCATTCCTCCATCGATCTCGGTGTGTTGGAGCAGTGAAGGGGTTGGTGTGTTCGCTCTCCTGTTGAAGGGAGGTCACCCTAAGGTCAAATTACTCTGGGCAGCGGGAGGATCCACTCTTTTACCACTGGTGTCCAATGAGACGGAGGAGATAGGAGACGACGGACAGAGGGAGCTGAAAAGTGTGTGCGCCCTGGAGAGGTCCACAAGCCTGCCAAATCAGACCAGCAAACAGCCGGAGAGGCGGAGGAATGGACATGCAATAAGTACTTGTCATTAATATAATTAATATTTATACATTGGCCTTCATCTTGTTTTGAAAGAATAGAGTTCAGAGGAGCTTTTCTCAGGTACTAGCTTACACTAGCTATGATGGTTACCTATCAATAGTATCTGAAATAAGACAAAAAAACAGTAACATTTATGAAAATTTTAAGATAAAACCATGATTGATCTTTTTTACCTTCCATCTTAGCCACAGAACTAGATAGATAGATAGATAGATAGATAGATAGATAGATAGATAGATAGATAGATAGATAGATAGATAGATAGATGCAGTATTCCTCCCTGGCATAAAAGCGTGACTACAGTTTTACACTGTACAACTTTACAGAAACAAAAGCTGCAGTCACAGACCCCGACGCCGAAGGAATACAATACATCGACGAGAAAGTGGATGGAGAGAATAACAACATCGACAGGGATGAAGAAGAAACAAAGTCAGAGGAGGAGGAGGAGGAGGAGGACAGTGACAAAGAAAGAGAGGGAGACCCGGGCGCGCTTCACATCAACAGGGTCAACTTGAGGAAGGGTCCCAGAGAGAATGAGAGAGCACGTTTTAGAGTGTGCGTGGAGATCACACACCCTGCACTCAAACTTCCTGTTTATCGAACCTGGACAGGTAAGACACTGCAAAAAAAAAAAAAAACACTCCTGTAGCTTCTGAGATTAGATTTAGATCTGGTAAATCAATACAGTAAGTATAGTCTGAACATACATACATATACTTTACACATTACACAGTCTGCACCATGAAAACCCCTCACTAAGGACAGGACATCTCACTGGTTGAGCTACAGATCACAGATTGGATCACTGTCATTTTGTTGCACAGTAACACAGTTATTCTGACACTCAACAGGAAGTTTGCTACCATTTTGTTTTTCAACTGGATCCTCTTTTTCAGAGCCCAACGAGGAAATTTCATCCTCCACATGAAAGCCGTGATGTGTGCAACAGCGTCTCTCTATTTCATACAGCCAATGTAATATATCTAATATACATATATCTCCACAGTCAATATAAAGTAGTACTCATGTTTTTAAGATGTCCAGCAGTCTTCGATGTGTGTAGTTTTGCATCCAACATTTCTGGTCTTTATTTATTACCTTATATTCTAAATCTGTCATCCATTTCTTTTCCTCCAACGCCATGATTGTGTTTTTTTTTACAAATGTTCATATTTTTGTACAAATCCATTTCTGTGGATTTATTTTTCTAGATCTACGTTGGAAAATAAAATCTGAATCATTTTTTTGGAGAGATGTTTCTGTGCATTTTGTTTTAGTCCAGTGGTTGTGGCTCTCTCTCTGTTCAGTGTTGGTGGTCAACCTCTGAAATAAGTTCTCATTTCAATATACTTCTGGTTTTTGTTAGTTTGTTTGTTTTTTTTGCACTCTGACCACAGTAATGTCACTACACTTTGCTAAGCAGAGCACAGGAGGTGCTGCGTTGTTGAACTGAATAATTAAGTTTAGTTTAGAACTTCCTCCTCTCAGATTATACAGCAACGTCTACCGTTGCTGCTCAGCGTCGATGAAAAGAAGCATTCATGTTGTAAAATACATGAAAGTATTGTTTTTATTCCTTGTACATGAAATTAGGATCATGTATTTTACACACGCACTCCATGTGTTTCATAAATTTCATGTTGTAGGCTGCATGGCCAATAAAAACCATGTACAGCTGCTCATCTATCACGAGCATACAGTTTGTATGTATAATGTAATGTATGATATTGTACATGATAAATGACCTTTATCATTTGACACATAACAATGGGCAAATAAAAACCCAGTAAGCATGATTTGATGTGGCAGGGAGGGGTAAATAAATGTGATCAAACAATAATTCATTAAAACAGAATCTGTGACACACAGCAATGTGTATCTAGAGTTGGCTAACATTATCATCATAAACTAGTGGAACAAGTAGGTTGTAGCAGCAAAACTGAACTAATAAAGTGTGTGTTTTATTGCTTCTGCACTCAATTTTTAATTAGTAAGATGGAGAATAAATTAGTTTTACCTCAAAAAATGTTAGTCTCGCTTAAAGCACACCTTTTTAAACTATAATTCATTCAAGTCTGGTATGTTCTGCTGATATGTTCAAAGGTATGAACTGATCAATTTAGGTTTAAAGGTGTTGATATTAAGATGGAACATGCTTTGAGTAAGCGGACCTAATTTTAAAAACACACATCAGATCTGAAACCTTCACACGCACTTTTGTGGTCCGACTTTTCAGAAGCTCTTCGCACATCCGCAAACTGTGCAACACTCAGCTGCGGTAATGAGCCTCCTCCTCATGGTGATGATGATGATGATGATGATGATGATACACACGACATTTGTCACTATGAGGAACTGAGTGTCAGCGGAGGTGATCAACCCGTTTGGATGCAACTAGGTGACGAGTGTCTCAGTAACCCTGAAGAGGAAGATCAAAAAGGAAAGGAAAGGAAGCAGGGTTTGATTTTAAAGACAAATGGTCAGATAGGACAGGAGGAAGAAGTCTGAGGATGGACCCCGACAGTCCCGTGTCCAGGGTGGAGAGGACTTTCTGGACGTTTTGGGTGAGTCGCTGCAGAATCCAAAACCAAACGTGTAACGATTCAGCTGCTGTCCTGTTGATGTTAGAGGCTGTGAAGTGTGAATGGAAAGTTTGTCCCTTCCAGTGTCTCCAGGCCACAGCACTCATCCTGGAGCCCCTATCAAAGGCTCTGTCTCCACCTCCTCCTGTTTGTTGTGTGTGTGTGTGTGTGTGTGTGTGTGTGTGTGTGTGTGTGTGTGTGTGTGTGCGCGCGCAATGTACACACACACACACACACACACACACACACACAGAGTGAGAGAGGATCTGTTATTCCCTAATGATTTTCTAGTGATTTCCCAGAAGTTTCCTGTAAAGAAATCTGTAATTTGGTACTAATGTTAGGGAGAAGACAGACTAGCTTTGCTTAATTGATGTTTTTTTTTTTTTGTTTGAAAGTAGTTGTAGATTTCCTCGTAACCCATGAAAACATTCATTCTTTATTCACTGATTATTGGGAACATGTAGCATATTTCTCATATTTCCATATATGTTGATTTGCAAAACTTACCTGAAAACAAATAGCACATTTTTGCATGTTCAGCTGACCTTCTGTACACTGATTTACACTAGTGTATATTACTTATTTGGAATTGATTATTTGGTGGTTTACCAATTGAAAACTGTCTATATTATGTCTAGGGACCTTCCTAGGGAATGATTATGAAGTTATGGACCTGTAAAATATAACTTCACTGGATTTCTTCCCCCCGTTCCACCACAAAAACAACAATTTTTCTCTCGTCATCAAAAGAAAAGCACAGGTGTAACTAAGAACATTAATGCAAGCTCACGTAGGAGGCTCAGTGGGATGCTTAAAGCTGCTCTAATCATTGTTTTTGTATTAGCAAATGATGAAATGATTATTAGAATGATGTGTGTTGTATGTGACACTTGTAACGCTTTGGTTGGCTCTCAAAAAGCAGTAGTGATCCATCCTCTCAGTTCCTGTAGTGCTTTGGCTTTTTGGCTGGATGTTCACCAGGTCCCGGGACACTGGGTTCCATGTCAGCAATGAATGGTTTACTTTTCCTCCATAAATGTTTTAACTCAACAACGTCATAGCTGTGAGTAGCTGTTGCCAGTAGTTGTTTGAAAAGCTCTGATAAAAATATTATTTGCCAGCCTGATAGTCAAACTGAGTTGCCGTTTTGTTTCCCTTCATTCACTGATATAAATTGGCAAACACATTCAGAGGTTTAAAACTAGGCTAACTGTTTAGTTTAACAACTAATGAGTCAGATATAGAGGTGGAGGAGACCAAAGCAGAGCTAAAAGGAAACCCAGAGGTGTTGGATGGGGTTGACGTCAGTCAAGATCTTTCACACCAAACTCAGAAAACCATTTATGGATGTGCCTTTGTGTAAGGGTGTTGTGATGTTGAAACAGGAAAAGGCCTTCCCCAAACTGTTGCTGTGAAGCTGAAAGGGCGCTATTGTGTAAATAGCCTTGTATGCTGTAACATTAAGATTTCCTTTTAACTAGGAACTGAGGGGCCTTTTCCAAACTATAAAAAACAGCCTCAGGCAAAAAAGTATAGGCATATGAGCAGTGGAGTTCGTATACTTTCAAACAAAGACAACAAATGTACATGTAAGGAAACTGATTTAAAAAAAAAAAAAGACAAATTATTTAAGGAACAAGAACATACCTGATTGATCAATGACATGAATAAGTCTCCTTTCCTTCCTCTCCATCTTGTTCTCAGTACTATATAAGCGGAGCTGTGAGCAGATTCCTCAGGCCAGAGCCCACGAACGCCGCAAGCAATGACCCAAACCCCCTCCAGGAATCTGCAGTTGACAGTGAGCCTGCTAACTGTGGCCAAGCAGAGGGTGACGCCAGCCGGAGGGAAGTCGATGAGGAACAGCCTCTTGCAACAGCCCCTCTTCTCAGCTCATCTCAGGCAGTTGTTGCCTGGGAACTCTGCACCGCAGACGTCGACTTAGGGCCCGATGAAGATGGCATGCGATACGAAACCCAGCTGAGCAGAGGCAGCGAGAGCGGAGCATCTGAGGAAGCTGAGGGCACAAGAGAGGAACAGTTTGCCCAAACAGGAAAGTATGATGATGATGATGATGCAGGGTTGCTCATCGCTAAAGATGCAAAAGAAGACGAACAAGAAGAAAACGGAGATGGGACATTGTACACCCGTGGACGAGATGAGACGCCTCCGAGTGATGAGTATGAAGAGCATGCGAACACCAGGTTATTTAGACTTACAGGTGATGTAGTGAGTGAACACGTGGAGGAAAGCAGAAGAATAGCTGGGGATGAGAAGGAGACTGAGACGTCAGCGACACCAGATGACCATCAAAGAATGGATGAAACATCGAGAAATATCCAAGTAAGGGAAGACGACAACGAAACGCATGAAGATGAGCGAGATTTGGAGGCAGAAGATGTTGAGGTAAAATTGCGCATGATCACAGATTTGAGTCTACAGGAGGAGGATAACGTGGTAGATGCAGCAGTGACACGTGAGGACATAGAAGACATTGATGATGACCTGCTGGCCTCTGCCAACAAAAACAAGTCTGATGGGGGAGCAAAACGGCATGAAAATCCACTCTCAGTTTATGAAGAGTTGTCAGATGATGACAGAGATTTCAAAGGAGACCTAGTCTTTAGTTCACCGTGTGTTGAAATACAAATGACCTACGACAGAAGTGGCACAGTGTCTGAGGATGAACTCAATGCTGCTGGACGAGAGCGTGTGATCGCTCTCAGAAGTGAAAGTAATAAAGTTGAGGATGTGAAAGAGAAGGAGGATGAGAGGGATCAGGAAGTCACTGAGGAAGAAAATGTGAATGAGGCTGCAAACAACCAGACAATGGATGAAGTGTTGGAGATTAAAACAGTTACAGAAGACAGTCAAGAAGAAGATGCTAAAACAGAGCAGCACACAGTTGAATACACAGAAGGAGAGCAAGAGGACATGGCTGAGGACACTGATGTGGAGACCAAAACAAGAGGGAGAGATGACGTTGAAACGGAAAGCTGTGGCACAGTGAGCGACGAAAAAACTGATGTGACAACAGCAGATGCTTTAATAGAAGAGGAGAGGCTTTCCGGCGAAGTAATCAACAGAGAAAGTTATACGGCGGTAGCATGTGCAGCCACCTCAGAAGTCGAGACTGGACAGGAAATAAGAGGAGAGTTTAAAAATACTCCCTTGGGGATATGTGAAGGCCGACTTGTGTTGCAGGAACTAAACTCTCCAGCATGTGAGGAAATACAAGAGGGAGTTCCTGAATACAACAATGAGCCAGGGCCAGATGAAAATACAACACAAAGGTTCCTGGAAGAAGGAGACTCCGAGGAAATCCAGGCCACCCAATTACCAGAAAAGGTGGAGAGCAGAGAGCCGGAGAGCCTTCAAAACAGTGGCTGTAGCAGTGGGGCTGACTATTTACTGGTGAGGGAGCACAGGGAAGAAGAACAAGAAAGCACAGGAGAAATTAAGACTAGCGTTGATTTGGTTATTGAAGAGTACGCTGAACTGCCAAAAGAAACAGAGAAACCAGTTGTTGAACGAGTAATTCAAGATCCAGCACTTTTATCTGAGGAAGAGGAAGGTAAATTATTGGTTGACTCAATGAAGACGGGAATCGAATACTCAGAAAAGGAATTTGAGACTCTCGTTGGCTTTACAGATGAGGCTAATAAGACGACAAAAGAGCTGGCGGGTGGGACTGAAGAGCTTTTGGTCGAATTTGAAATAGACGACGGGTTATGTGATACCAAAGGAGCTGATGCTGCTGGAGACGTCACTGAATCTCGATTCCTGACACAGTCAGTGGAGGCTGAGCCCAAATTGCTTGAAGACGGTCGCATAGACATGCAAGACGCAGGGATAGACATGGATGAAGCAGGGTGTGCAGCTGAGGAGGAGGCAGGAGACGATGAAATGCAGAACAAAAATGAGATGGAAATTTTAAATCTGCAGGTAGCGGGATTGGCAGCTGAGCTAAACACAGAAAAAATGCCAAAAGAAAAGAGTTTCTTTGCAGAATCTGAGTTATTTAGAGCCGTCGAGCCGTTGGAGAGAAAACATCCACTATCAGAGGAAGCACTTGAGATCAGCAATGAGGAGACCGAAGCAGCTGATGAATCAGGGACAACTGAGTTCAAACAAGAAGATTTGACTGCAATATCAACAGAGCAAATGTCAAAGCATGTGGCGGAGTCAGAGGGGAGTACTGCTGAGGAAACAGTCGGCTCTGTTTCTGGACCACAAGATGTGATTGAGGAGGAAATCCTTGACTTGTGGATGCAGGCATTGTCAGAGGAAGAGGAGTTCGAGCCTGAGCAACAAGTGGCTCCATTTCAGGAGCCATCAAACATGGGACAAGATGACATCTTATCAGTGCAGAGAGAGAAAGATGAAGAGCAGCCTGTGGAATCTGAATTAGTGAGTGACACAGAAATGTCTTCATCCACGGCAGAGTCTGGGTTTTTAGACCAGTCTCCCTGCAACTGTGAGACTCAGCCACCAAAATCAACCAGCGCTGGGTCACTTCACGGCATACATGACATGTTGGCTAATATGTCAGAATCTGAACCGTCCGCACAACATAATTTTGAATCACAGGACACATTGATGCAGGAAACGGCTGAGCGATCATATCTGAAAGAGGAGGAATCGATCATTGAGACAGGATATCACCCTGATTCAGGAGTTACATCATCAGAGCCTATGCAACTAAATCAGGAATTGGATAAATCAGGAGAAAAAGCAGACGAAGAAAGTGGATCAGAGAGAGAGACTGATGCTGAGGTGACAGACCTCGGAAGAAAAAGAAGCCGGAAAGATGCTGAGGAAGCAGATGTTAAGTCACTGACAGATGTGAGCGCTCTTATTAAAGGCAAGGAAACAAAGGTTGAGGATGAGCCTCTTGAGATAACTGCGATGGACTCAGACACTGAATCTAGAAGTGGCTCAGAGGCTTCGTTAGAGGACGGAGATGTGTCGACAGAATCTGATTCACAAGGCGACACCAGGGCTGAGGTGGCAGAACATCCAACAGCAAAGTCTAAAGATCACGCAGAGGTATTGTTTCTGAAATAAATGAAAACCATAAATGAAATCAGACAGTACTGATAGCTTACAGGGCTGGTGTGAACTCAGCTGTTTTTGTCACTGCAGGCAGACGCCTCCGTGCTGGACTTCAGTGCACAGAGGTCGCGAATTGCTGTTAAAAACCCTCGTGTAAGGCCACCCAAAGATCCCCGCTCCCTACTTCATATGCCCTCAGTGGATCCCACACCCACTTCACACCTGCCAGTCAAAGTCCCTGTGGGTGTACCTTTGGGAGGCTTGGGCATCGGAATAAAGCTGCCTGGTAGGTCACTAACGACACATGGAAAACAACTATTTTGAGTATTTCAGGTCCAGTTATTTTTTATAATCTGTAAATGTCTCAAATGTTTGTTTTTTTTTGTTTCTTAGGGCTTGGTGCAGGTTTTCCTCTTTTAAAAAAGACACAAGGGGTGGTGAGAGATGAAAATAAACCAGACAACGTCCCACAGGTACTACTGATAATCTGTGAGTACCACTTTTCTCTCATGTTGAGTCATGTACAGTATTAAAACGTCACAATATCAACAGGAATCGGAGACAAAGCCGGAGGAGAAGAATGACACACTCAAACAAGAAGAGGCACAACACAAGCCTAAATGGATGCCACCAAAACATCCAGGGTAAGGCAAAGTACTGATGTTGTTATATTCAGAACAAAGGAGGCATAGTGTGTTCAGACATTATCTGATTCTTGGTTTTCTCACGTTTCCCCAGATTTGGAAATCCACTCATGTCTGAGCTGAAGACTAAACTGAAGAGAACCACAAAAGAGTGAGAAGACGGTGAATTGTAACGCTTTGTGTGAATATTTGAATATAATATACAAATTGATTTATTTTTGGTGTATTTATCAAACTGAATACAGTGATGAAATGTTCGTCATGACGATGACTTGCCTTAAGTTTAACTTTTATAATAAAGCTTATCTTAAAAAAGTGTTTTTTTGCTAATGGTATTTTCTTATACAAAACACAATCAGCATAACCTCAAATCTTAATCGGTGAAACAAAATACAAAAGACTGAAACAAAGACTTTTTTGATTCAAAAAAAGTTTTGCAGTGAAGGCTGTAACATATGATTGGCATCATTTTCATACTCATGAAAACATTCAGTGACCTTGTTCTCTGAAACTAAATTACGCAGCTTTTTTCCTTTAATGCAACACAACATGATAAACATACGTAACCCTTTAACGCCAAGTGTATCATATTTGATACATGTTTTTGAGAGTTTTTGAGACCTCTACATCATCAGTGTGATAATTTTTTGTTTTTTTTGGATTTTATCTGTATGTTATATGTTTAAGATAAACAAACTGTGAGTAATAAATTGCACAAAAATGCCGGATGTAGCAAAAATTATACAAATTGTTGTAATTTGTCAGAAGGTTCAATAAACACTCCAGTTTCAAAAAAATTTGAATTTTCTGGCAATTATTTCATGGTTCAGGCATTATAGGGTTAAACCAATATTGTAAATAATGTTAGTATCAGTTTAGTTGCACTGAACAAAATTTCCTACATTTATAAATTGATTTGAGGAATTGAGATAGAAAGTGGAATCGGTTATTCATGATGATGATCATTTTAAAAGTAGTGGAGCACAGACATGACAGGACAGGAATGTGTTTTATTTTTAAATCCTGACAGTAGATGGCAGCATAGCCTGAGCCACCGCCCACTCCGAAACACACGAAGAAGAATTCTCGTGCTGTGATTGGTTGGAATTATCCAATGAGTTTGAGTAGAGCTGACATTTGAACTAGAGCGGTGCTGCAGTGGTTGAGATTCCTTGAACTTTTCTATGTTGTTTTGGCATTCAGTTCACTTTTAGTAAGTTTCACTGAAGAGACTCGAGTCTCGGAAAACTATTTTATTATTTTCACAGGGGTGAGACCCCTCTCAGAAGTGCCCGTTGTGGTCGGTAAGTTAACGTTGTTTCCGTTGTACCAACCAACGTCACCTAAGCTAGCATTAGCCTAAAGCAGCATCTGACAATGTGTTTTTTTTCCTGAAACTCTAATGTTTGTATTACTTCCTTCTCTGTTGGCTGAGATTGCAATGTTATTATACTTAGCGAATGTTTGCGGCCGACCTAAAAAATAAATCGATGAATGCAATATCCTATTATGATCATTATGTAACGTTACTGTTAGTGACAGAGCTTTATTTTTATTTCATTATTAATGACCAGCTGTATTGTGTTCTGGTTTTGCTTTTTGTACCTGCTTGCTATCTATTTTTTAAAGAATAGCTTATGATTGTGCTTCAAATTCAGTCAGAGCTGGTAGTAATTGTGGCATGTTGGTCCAATATAAGTTTACGTGATAATGCATAATAATAATAATGTAAAAGTAGAAATGTTTCACTTTAATTTAATCCTTTAATCCACAGGCTGTAGGCAAGGAGATTCTGAGAAGACACCTGAACAGATATGTGGCAAGAAGTTTGAATAGAGCGTCCCGTCCTTATTATACATCCCTATTTTCCTGCTGTAAAAGCAAAAGAGAAATCGTTCAGCATGGACAATGAGACAACACTGCAAACCTCATGTAGTCAAGAAAATCACCAGGCCGATGAATGCCGAGAAAATATTCCACCAGGAGTCACAGCTGTGGCTGGGACTTCAAAGCTCAATGTCCAAGTAGGAGATGTAGTGGGATGTTCCTCTGCACAGCCAAGTGGAGAAAATGAGCCTGTCTCTGACACCTGCACCTTTTCAACCCCAGCTCCAACAAGCAGCAATGGAGTCAAGGCAAAGTCCCGGCTCTCTGGTCTCCAGTCTGCTCTCACACCAATATTAAAGTATTTAAATATTAGTAACAAACGTCCATCTCCAGAGCCTTCAAGAAAGGAAAGCCATTCTCACTCAACTGTTCCTCTTTTTTCTTTTGGTTTTACCACAGCAAATGGTCAAAAATCAACTGGAGGTTCTAGTCAGCATCCCAACTCAGATCTCCCCAGTAGCAATTCTGGCCAGTCATTAGGCGAGACGAATCCTCCTGCACGCTGGCTGTTTGACGAATACTTGCCAGATATTACTCTCCTTGATGTTACATACGATTGCACGATGCAGCTGACTAGAAATGATTCAGCTCTTCCTGACAGCGTGCCTGCTACACCTGTAAAAGCTGGGGCCTCAAACAGCACCTTTACCACTCTCCAGGCCTCCCAGTTGAGTGCCTCCACCACTGCTCAAATTCCTTGCCCTCAGAAGAAGACGCTTGACATTCTCCAGTCTAATGTTAACAGCCCCAAAGTGGAGGGTGAGGCAGCAGATCAGGCCAGTTCAATCCCCAAGAACACCACTGAAAGGTCCCTTGGAATGAAGCAGAACAGTTCAGCTGATAGGGCACTTGGTTCATGTGATGGGCAGGACGTCACTTTTGATAGTCATTTCCATTCACTGTCTAAACAGAATGGCACAAAAATTACGTCAGAAACAAGCCCAAGTGACAGTCACCAGAGTACTTTGGACAAGACCTGTCCCTCTAAGGTCTGTAACGCAAGTACGAGTGCGAAAGAAAACAATGCTGAAGTCCACCCTCCTCAACTGTCAAACCATAATGAGACTACAGCTAGTCCGGTCCCAAATGCCAAGATGCTTGGAAGATCAGCACAGCGGCGCAAAGATGCTCCTCTGCGCTGGCTGGATGACAGTAACTTCCCAGAGATTACGCTCCTTGATGTTACACGTGATTCAGAGGCATCACCAGGAGGAGAAATATCCTCCACGGAGGTCACGTGGGGTATTTCACCCGTGGCTAATTTGCAAAACAACATGCCTTCGTCTGAGCTCAGTGAAAAAACTGTGGCAGAGCCTGGCACATTGGATATTATCCAAGGTGGAGACTTGTCAGGTACTCTTGACAGCAATGTCACCCACACCATAAGCTCCTTTAGTGAACAATCTAATAAGTGTGTGGGGGAAAACCTAACAAAGCATTCCTTGGAAGCAACTCGGGATATTTCTATGGGGAGTGCTTTGGAAGACAGTAGGCCGTCGTTGGAGACCAGTGGACAAAACATGGTGAAGATTCAAACATCGGCTGAGGACACACTTGGTACCCATCCTGCTAATGTTACCCGTGACCTAAGTTCCTCTAGTGACATGTCTGTTCAGTGTGCTGCGTCACAGTTCCATACTTCTAATACGCAGTGTAACACTAGCTCAAAGAATGTCACTCTAGAGATTCATAGCGATCCCGTGGAGGCTTCTAATACTGTGAAAGCTAATGATGAAGAGCTACCTACCAGAAATGACGCTGAGTTGACCAGCAAGGTGCCGCAACCAAGCCCAAAAACCACTGGGTCTGTGAACGGCACATTTAACATTGTCGAGCACACTAATCTGAGTGCCTCTGCCAATTTAAACACTATTGCTCAAACATCCTCCCTTCAGAATCAAACACTGGATCTTCCTCCATTTAATGTAAACAGTCCAAAAGTGGAGAGTGACGCTAAAGGTCGGGCTGCTTCAGTCTGTAAGAACACCATGGAAATGTCCCCTGTTATTAATCAGAATTGCTCTGCAGGAATGGCAAGTGGTTCTTGCGATGTACAGAACACCACATTTGATAAGCATCCTCTTCGAAAATCCAGTGGCAATTCTATTTTAGGGGAAACTGGTACTAAAAGCTTTTCTCTCCAGAACAATACTTTTGATTCTAAACCTCAGTCTAAACAGAATGGCACAATAACTTTGTCAGAAACAAGCTCAAGTGACAGTCACCAGAACACTGTGGACAAGCCCTCTCCCACTGAAGTCTTCAATTCAACAAGTGGCCCTAAAGACAACAATTCTGAAATCCACCGACATGAACTGTCCAGACATGATGAGACAGCAGCCAGTACAAACTCTAATGCCAAGATGGCTGATACCCCTGGGAGCACATTTGAAGCTAATCCAGCTGTGGAGGTAGCTCCTGGAGCTGCTCCACATGAAACAAAGGATCATTCACAGTCAGGTCTGCCTCTGAGAGATGGTCTTTCCGACACTTTAGACCATCAAAGCTTGGATACGGAGAACAACAACGCAAGCGCATTCAATTTGGATGATACCCTAGATTTGAGGGCAGACTCTTTGATTACTTCTACACCAATGACCAACTGCAAAATGTTCAACTACAACATTGAACGAGAAGAAGGCAAAATCTTAGCGGCGCAGAAAAAACTGTATGGGGAAGGTCCCCCAAAGCCGGATGCTCAGGCGGCATCAGACGTTCCACCAAACATCGTCTGTGACCGAAAAACATTCTTGACGCAACCTGCTGCTAAATCCCTTTTGCCTTCTACGAAAGTGCCATCCCAGTTTTTGAAGTACAAGCCAGCCTCCACACTTCCAGGACGGTTTGATCCGTTGACATCCGGCCTGCCCATGACGAGACAAAGAACGCAAGCTGAAGCTTTGAGAAATACTGCTGCCTCTGATTCACCCCAAGTGGTAGGATTTGAATGTTGTGTGTCTTTATAACCCTCTAAGTGTACAAAATGTTGTTGGCATGTTCTGTTCAGTGCCTTTGTCAGTTTCATCTGTTAAATCCACTTTTTTGAGTGCGACCAGGCCACAAGCATTGACTACATGTATTGATGACAGTCTTCTGTTCTTGTGTATTTAAGACCACAGGAATATCAAGCTCCTACAACTTGCGTACCAAAACAACAGGTAGGCTGTGTGTATTCTGTTGAATTGGTTTGGTAGATTGTAGTTTCATTCTGCATTAATATTCAGAGTAAAGAATTGTAAGCACTCTAAGCATTAAAATTTGTGTCATGTATAGTTTTTAATTTGTAAGGTTTTAGTTTACCTTAATTTTTACAGATTATTCTTTTTTTGTCTGTCATCCCTCAGGGCTGGCATTAGGATTCAAGCAGCCCAATTCTGGCTTGCGGAAACCGCAGTTGAGTGGCATACCATCAGGTATCCAGAGAGCTGCATCAGGGCTCAGGGTGCCATCAGCAAGAAGCAACGCACCAGCCACTTCAAGCACTGACAAACTCTCTGGACCTACAGGTACTCATATATTGGCCACACAGCCAGCAGGACAAGGTCTGCACAGAGAGGGCACATGCATGGTCATTAATTTCAATGTAATTGTTTTTTTTTTCCCAACAGCTACCAACCCTGCGGCGAAGCTCTCACAAGCAAAGAAGCACCCCTTAGCCAGAGGTGAAGCTTTACCAGTAGCAAAGAGGAAGAAAATAGGTAAATGCTAAGTTATTGCAAAGAAATGTGATCATGGCGCTATTTTAGTATTATTTTAATATTTTAAGACTTGCCTGGTTGATATTTCCACTATCCAACTGTAACTGTGAATGTGTTCTTTTCTGAGCTCACTGAACAGGCATAACTTTATTGCCTCACACTTCTATCTCCTCCTTTCAGATGCTCCCTTACCATCCGCTAGTGCTGAAGCCTCAACATCTACCAGTGATTGTGCAAACAGGGCCAAAAACCTGAAACAGCCGACTCCCAGTCAGAGAGCTTTGCCAGCTAAAACCCAAAGAGATGGTGGGTTGGGATTGTGTCGTACTGTTCTATTGCGTAGAACAATTAAGCCAGATAGTGATGTAATTTCTCACCAGCTTGTTATCACACACTTTCAGATGCTGCAGTGCCAGCCAGTACTGCTGAAACCTCAACATCTTGTGATGCAGCTAGCAGAGCCAGAGCCCTGAAACAGCCTGCAAACAGCCATCGAGGTCTGCTAGCTAAACCTCAAGGCCACGGTAAATCAGCAAGGATTTACTGGATTATAGGACTAATTTTAATCAAACCTCTGATCTGAACACCAGTAACCTTTAGTATATTCTCTAAAAAGACTGTTTTGCTGATTAAAAGTAACCAAAATTGACTGTAGAGACCCCAGTTTGCATGGTTAATCTCAAACTGGTACCTCTGGATGATGACTACTGCACCACCTTAACCACATAACACTGGCAGGAGGAAGTGGGAGCAATATAGGGAAGTTATGAATTAGTTGGTCGCCTTCGCTTATCTGATATACAGAAAATAAAGGTGAAGGACTATTTCCCAGAAGCCTTTTCCTAATAATGCAATGATTCAATCTGTATTGCAGGTTGTCCCAAATGTGTCGTGCTTGAGCAGCAACTCAAAATGAAATCAGAAGAAATAAGAAGACTGAGAGAAGGTAGGAGTCGTTCTTGTGGTTTATCTCAATTAATTTGTTGCAAATGTTTTGGGTTGCTGTGCCATCTGCTGTGTCTTCATCATTCCTTTAGTGTGTGGATCTGCTGAGTAACATTTTGTTGGTGTGTGTGTCAGTATTACAGATTTTCTGTATTTAGGTTGCCGTGGCTACACGATGCATACAGTTTTATGCTATAGTAACTGCACAGCTTTGTTTGGTGGCGTTACTAACAAATGGCTCAACAAGTTTGTCTTCTCTCAGCTGAGAGATCATAGAGAACGTCATCAGGAAAAGAATTAGTGAAAGGACGGCGCTTTTTAGAACCAAATTAACCCCTAAGTCTGAACCTCCTCTTGAGCAGGTTAGGCGTGCTGTATAAGTTACCATGGCGATCTAGTCAGGTTAGAGGAGAGCCATATTTATTGAAAGCTCACGTTCGCCATCTCTCGCTGACCCCCTACTCTACCCACCCTCTGGTCTTATAATCCTGCCAAGATCCCAATGTTAATTTATTTTCTTACATGTTAAGAATTATGTGTTTGTGTTATTAACGGAATGTTGTTGTTTTTTTCAGAGCTGCTGAAATACAGTAAACAAGAGGAAGAATGCTGACATTGATTTCATTGTATTCCCAGAATATACCCATAAACTTACAGTTACAATTTCACACTGTACATATTTTATGTTCAATAAATGCATTTTAATAATAAATATGCTAACATATACAACTGCTGTACTCATTTAAGAATTGTTTAATATGATGTGCTGTGTAATGAAGCTTTTCTGTGCACTGGCTTTGGTTGTATTATTGAAATCTGGTCTGGTGTTGTATGCTCACAGGAAAACTCCACAAGACTGCAATATAACGTAATTTTTGTTAACTCCCTAAAATGATTACCAATTACAAGTTTAATTACATGTATACCTTTAAATACTCTCAATTGGTTGTCATCTAACCTACGATATAGAATGGTTTTTACTAAATGGTTTTTAGCTTTAAAATAAAGCTTTGTCCTAAGGCTGAAACTGCTTTTTCCACTGCCAGTTTAAATATTAATATATATTAATGGACACTGATGAAATGGGGGTAAAGTATGGGTGTCAATGTTGTATCCTCTGATATTGTTTCACATCTTTATGAGAAAAAATCAAATATTTTTGTCACCAAATAAATCCTAACACTAGCATTTTACTTAGAGAAGTGTGGCATGAGGAGTATACATGTATCTGAGATATTTTAAATAAATATGCTGTGAATTAACCCTATCTGAAGAGTTTCTATCTTATTAATATCTTATGTCTTCAAGGTCCCATATTATGCCCATTTAAAAGTTCATACTTGGGTTTGGTGGTCCTACTACAGCAGGTTTACATGGTTTGATGTTCAACATTATTTTTCGTGGCTGCAGCAGCTGTTTTCAGCCTCTGTCCAAACGGAGCGTTTAGAGGAACAGAACAATCTCACCTTTGACATCTTCATGTTAGAAGAAGCTGGTGTTGGGGAGGAAAAAACAATGGCAGGGAACAAGGTGGATTCAGGAGGTCTTCAATGGGCGGAGACAGTCGCCCTGCTGAAGCATGGATGTATAAAGACAACTGGATACAGCGTTGGAGACTCCATTCCTATGAAAGTTTCTCAGTGGCAGGTGAAGTCAAAAAGTTTGACTTCCCAGTTATAAAAGTACCCGCATATTCCACGTTGTTAGGCCCACTGAGCATGTGCACTGGAAATAAAACAATTTAACCATGCAGCTCTTCTAGACTTCCCATGTGGGGGTTGTGACTCAAAAAAAAGTATCCGCTGATTTACAAGCGTCTCTTTCATAATGTAAGTCTATGGAAAAAAGTACCTTATTTCCTGGTGGCTTGTGCTGAAGGGCTGGAGGAGGTCACATGATCACCAAATCCCCTCATGACATCATAAGGGGAGCCAAATCTAAACAGAGCGTTTTTTACAAAGACTGACTGAAAGATGGAGCAGGAGAAACAGGGAGAGGACGGTCTTTTCTCATACTTTGGTCTCTAGTCACACCGGAGATGCAGATTTATGCTGAAAAGACATCATATGGGCCCTTTAATGTGTCTGTGTTGTAGCAGATGAATGGTTTCATGTCAGGGGAAGTTGTATTTTCACCCGCTGGGTGGCGACATAACCCAAGGGGGGTGGACTCTGTCACCATTGTGAGTGTGTTTGTAGATCTGCTGTGGTCCATCCCTGTGTTTGGTCGATCTACAGCTCACTTCCTTTCCTGACGCCAGTGCCCGGCAAGGCTGTCGCACGCCTTTAATTGTGGCCGCTACACAGCAAAACTGGATTTTATAACGCTTCAAAATAGAAAGACACACCGCAACATAACTTTCACAAGGACGTAGGTGAGTCTGTCGCAATGTTTGATCAAACTATGTATGATTATTGTTAGCTTTAGCGGCGTGTACTTACCGGCTACACATGCGGGGAGGCCCGGTGCTCCCTACCGGTTGGTGCTAACGTTAGCTTAGCAACATTCTGCGCCACGTTAGTGCTCATGTTGTATTATCCGATATAAATCAGCGTTAGCCCGCGAACTACCAGGCTACAGTACTTGCTTACATTGTGGGGACTCTGTAAAAGCATAATGAGTAAGACTTGTCGGTGGAGCTACAGTTTTGGGTTCAGTTTTATTGGCTGCCGTTAGTCAATCTGTCAAAGCTAGGAAGCGTTAGCTAAGTTGAGGTTGTAGCTTAGCACGTACAGACGCAGGTTGCTAATGCTGCCATTGACTTTTGTGTGCCATCGGTCACCGAAATCATGCAAAACACTTCTCTAAATAAACCTGTATGCAATAAGATGTCTGTCAAAGACTTCAAATTGTGCACAACCGACGCATACTCAAGCACCAGTTTATCTACCAGTTGTTGCATAGAGACAGTGAAGCTAATGCTAAATAGACATGAAATAGCTTGAAATAACGTCGTAAATTTCGTTTATGCCCCGATAGATGTATTAGACCACTAATAAACTGTATTTTGATGTATTGCATACGGTCTTACTCCACTACCCATTTAAGAGATGTTGATTTAAAGTTTTGTATTGGCTGTGTCACAGTATTATGGAGCAGGAGTGACTTAATGCTAAATAAACAAAGAGAAAATCCACCTGTTCAACAGGAAGCTCCTATTAATTGAATCTATCCTGTATGGTACAGATGCTGTAGTTTCCTCACACATGTATTCTTCTTTTGCAGATTGACAGCTTCCTTCAACAATGTCTCGTTTCTTTGCCACCGGGTCTGACAGCGAGTCAGAGGAGTCCTCATCCGCAGATGAGATCACCCCTAAAGCGCCCGGGACAACTTTCAAGCAGTGAGTGCAGCTTACAATAAGTCCCATCATCATGATTAAAATTCTACTTTTTATAGTTATCTCACACATCCATATTGTTTTCACAGGTCCTTGCTGCTCAGTGATGATGAGGAGGACACTAAGAGAGTGGTGCGCAGTGCTAAAGATAAAAGGTTGGTTTGGCCTCTTTGTCACCCAGTTTAGGTTAAAAAAAAACTGTAAAGATTGCCACGATTTTTGTTTTAAATGCATTAATTCTTAAATGTTAGGTTTGAGGAGTTGACCAACCTCATCAAGACTATCCGCAATGCTATGAAGATTCGTGACATGGCCAAATGTCTGGAGGAGTTTGAGCTGTTATGTCGAGCGTTCCTCAAAAGCAAGAATATAGTGGATAAAGAAGGTGTTCCCCCTTTCTATATCCGTCTTCTGGCCGACCTGGAGGACTACCTGAACCAGGTCAGTAGACCAACTATGTAAAAATGAAGTATATTGTCTTTGATTAAAGCAGTCTGGTGAGTTAAATGTCCCACTCGTCACTTTTCCAGTGCAATAGAAGGAATTACCATATTTTCTTTGCAGCTTTGGGAGGACAAAGAGGGAAAGAAGAAGATGAACAAAAACAATGCCAAAGCCCTCAGTACACTGCGCCAGAAGATCCGCAAGTACAACAGAGATTACGAAACTGAAATAGCTGCATACAAGGAGGTATGTTTGGAAACTTCCTTCAGTGGCCCTGTGCTTCAAAAATAAAAAAAATGTACTGATTAAGAGATTTTGATTTCTAGACTGAATATTAAACCAAAATCTCTATGTCTTCTGTCTCTATTAGAACCCACAGGAGTCTGCAGATGAAGAGGAGGAGAAGGAGCAAGGGGACTCTGGTAAGCTTGCTGTTTACACATGTTTTTAATGTTAAATCACAAGAACTCTGCAACTGACGATTTTCACTATCGATTAATCTCCTGAGACCACATTTTTCCAGAGCTCAAGGTGAAATTTGTCGTTTTGTTCTATCATCAGTCCAAAACCCAAAGACACTCAATTTACACTGATATAAATCAGACAAAAGCAGCAAATCCTCACATTTATTGGATTTTCAAAAAATAGTTGCAGATTAATTTTCTGTCAATCAGCTTGTTCTTTCATAAAACTGTCCCTGTCCCAAAAACCTAGGGGAAACACTGAATAATAATGGTTGTATTGAATAAGTGCTAGCATCATCTCTAAAATTCAGCCAAATGTTTATTCCACAAGGTTCGTCTTCTGAGAGCGATGGAGAGGAAGGTGAAGACGGAGTATCAGCCAAGTCCTTCTTAAAGAAAAAGCCAGAGGCTTCCGCAGATGCCAGCAAGTTCCTCAAGTCTGCCAAGGGATCTGGGGTAAGAGACCGGCAATGTTTTATAAGAATGTACCACACAGAGAGAATGACGAGAAACCTGGTTCAAAAGACAAAACTATACTCATGACTTGCTGTGTGAAGGGATACCTGAGCTAACGTACTGGAGTGCTTCTCCCTCTGACAGGATGAGTCCTCCTCTAGTGATGATGATGACGATGATGAAGATTGGGGCTCAGACACTGTTGACAGTGGCAGTGAGAGTTCGGACGAAGGAGAAGGAACGACCGCTTCCCTGGCCGTGGTCTTCCTCAAGAAGTAAGTGCGAAAGTCAAGCGGCAGTTGCTCTCCCTCCTCCAGTATTGTGTATTTACCACCACACACTCTGTGTCTGTCTTCAGGACCCAAGAAAGTGAGAAGTCCAGCGAAAAGAAGCTCGGGAAGAAGAAGAAGCCCAAGAAGAAAGAGCGACTAGAGGAGGAAGCTGAGGAGGAGGGAGGAGAGGAGGTTGAGGGAGGCTGGGAGAAGGTGAAGGGAGGCGCCCCTATGGTCAAGGTAAAGCAGAGAAAACCTGTTTAGATTTACTGCCGTTATGTTTGCTGCTGCTGAAACACAACAGATGAGGCACATATTTGTCTTTGCCACACTGTCATCTATTTCAGCACGAGCCCAGAAATGTATGTCAGTATTTATGTTGCTATGTGGTATCTTCAATTTATCAGGAAAAGCCCAAGATGTTCGCCAAAGGCACAGAGATCAACATACCGGTGGTGGTGAAGAAGCTGAACGAGATCCTGCAAGCAAGAGGCAAAAAGGGCACTGACAGGTAACACTAAAGCCTCACTTAAAAGAAAATATGAGAATGCATATTATTCTTAGTAATAATCTTCAAATCAGTAGCGGATTAGCCATTTAAGATTATAGCCAATAAATAAGTTGTACCTCTTATTTACCCTCAAATGTATGTAATTTACGCTATTAAGTGTTTTTAGAAATGACGTCAAAAGGGTTTGCACTTGTAACACTCATAGTAATGTTACAGTGTAGGAGATATTACATAAAATATGATAAATATTATCATTGCAGCAGTCTCTCTGATCTAATCCCTCTCTTTTCTCTCCCTCTGACAGAGCTGCCCAGATTGAACTGCTCCACGCTCTGGCCGCCATTGCTGCGGAGAATGACTTGGGCCAGGGTATCATGGTCAAGATTAAGTTCAACATCATTGCCTCCCTGTACGACTACAACCCCAACTTGGCGGCCTTCATGAAGGTGGGATTCAGTGTCTTTCTAAATGTTTTAATATCTGTTAAATTCAGGGATTGTACCTGGAAAAGTTTTAAAAATTAATTTTAAGTGTTTGAACACAAGAAAATAAGGGCAGTTTGCATATTTATTGATATAATGCTTATAATGCTTGAATGCAGCAAAATATATTCAGTGTTTTTAAAAAAAATATTTTGGATTGAAAAACTCTCATTGAATCATTCTGACTTTGTTTCCCTTTAGCCCGAAATGTGGAAGAAGTGCCTGGACTGTATAGACGAGCTGCTGGACATCCTCTTTGAACACAACAACATCTTCATCGGGGAGAACATTGCAGAGGACAGCGAGAATCTGGCCCCCACAGACCAGGTATCCCATCATCTTTTTCCTGTTTTTGTTTTACATTTTGTGGTATTTTTGGGTGGCAGCTCGTCCTGGTGAATGGGAAGAGTTCTGCAAAATGGAATCCCTCTACCATTGATTGTATTTGTATCACTTGTGCCGTATGTTATGGGGCATGTTTTGTATGTTTTAGCTTACCTTTTACATAGTTAGTGGTTGTGTCTTATTAGTCCAGATAGAGGATGGCATTGTAGTAAAAATGAATTTTAATTTTGTGTGTTTGTGTGTGTCAGACATTCAGAGTGCGTGGATGCATCTTAACGCTGGTAGAGAGGATGGATGAAGAGTTCACCAAGATCATGCAGAACACTGATCCCCACTCACAAGGTGAGCCATGCAGGAATGATTTTCATTGTATTGAGTATTTTAATTTTAGATGTGAAAGTACCAAAAGAATGATGCTGCAAAAATCCCTAAAATGTATGAATCTTGATTTTCAAGCGCCCTCTCCCGTAGCTCATTGGTTCCTTCTCCACTCTTCCTCCAGAATATGTTGACAATCTGAAGGATGAAGGACGAGTTTGTGGCATCATCGACCGGCTGCTAAACTACATGGAGAACAAGGGCAGCACAGAGGAGATCTGCCGCATCTACCTGCGCCGAATCATGCACACCTACTACAAGTTTGACTACAAGGCCCACCGGCGCAGCCTGGGCCTCCAGGGAGAGTCCAAGGTGAGAGAAGCACAAGAGTGGTGCTGCTTATATGAGAAGGAAACACTTGACAATATAAGCAAGGAAGAAAACTGAGTTCCTTTTCCTGAGACAGCAGATTTTCAGTGTCAACGGCAAGTAGTAGGATATAGGATGGAAGTGTATTTAGATATGAGCGTGTCTATGTATAAATGAGCAGCCGTCTCTGTGACCTTATTAGTAAGTGTTACATGCTGAGGCGTCTCTCTCTCTCTGTCTCCATCTGCGGTTTAGTCCGAGCAGGACCAGGAGGAGAGCGAGGGGGAGGACAGTGCTGTCATCATGGATCGCCTCTGCAAGTTCATTTACGCAAAGGATCGCACCGACCGTATCCGTACCTGCGCTATCCTTTGCCACATCTACCACCATGCTCTGCACTCACGCTGGTACCAGGCCCGCGACCTGATGCTGATGAGCCACCTGCAGGACAACATCCAGCACGCTGACCCGCCCGTACAGGTAGGCAGGCAGACTTAAAGCTACACAGAGAAAAAGGTGAACCCTAACTGAATACTAAATGTCTATTTTTTTTTCTCTTGTCTAGATCCTGTACAACAGAACCATGGTCCAACTTGGTATTTGCGCATTCAGGCAGGGCATGATTAAAGATGCCCACAACGCCCTGTTAGACATCCAGTCTTCTGGCCGTGCTAAAGAGCTCCTGGGTCAGGGTTTGCTCATGAGGAACATGCAGGAGAGGAACGCCGAGCAGGAGAAGATTGAAAAGAGAAGACAAGTAAGTCCTACATAAGCATTAAAATCATGACCCAGATCATGGTAGTTTTTCTTGTTGTTGCTAGAGATCGATTTACAACTACAAGACAGACTTACATGAAAGTTTGCACAGACATGTGGTTTCAGGATGAATTGTTATAACTTTGATGATCTCTTGTCATCATCAGGTCAAAATTTTAATGTTTCCAATTTTTTGTTTATGACCACATACCTGCAAAACTGATGACACTCCCATCAGACTCAACTGTACTTTGTGTTTTGTGCTAATTACCAAATATTAGCATGCTAACAGGCATAGCTATGCTTTTAAACATGGTAAACAGGGCTGCTTCACATCAGCATGCTAACAGGGTTCAAGTTACAAACCTTGCAACATTGAACATTTCAGTAAATCTGCCACAGAGAACAGACTGGATTTGTTGCACAGAACCTCAGCATAACGTTGCTTTGGCTTCCCTCACAGGTGCCATTCCACATGCACATCAACCTAGAGCTGCTGGAGTGTGTATATCTGGTGTCAGCCATGTTGCTGGAAATCCCCTACATGGCTGCCCATGAGTTTGATGCCCGCCGCAGGATGATCAGCAAGCAGTTCCACCACCAGCTCAGGGTGGGAGAGAGACAGCCCCTGCTGGGTACGCAACATGTCACCTAACACCTCTTCACACCAGGATGTTTAATCCATAAACGGCAGAGAGGATAACTGTAGCTCTGTGTTTGTCCCCCAGGACCCCCAGAGAGCATGAGGGAGCACGTGGTGGCAGCTAGCAAAGCCATGAAGATGGGAGACTGGCGCACCTGCCACTCATTCATCATCAATGAGAAGATGAACAGTAAAGTCTGGGACCTGTTTCCTGAGACACAGCGAGTGCGCGAGATGCTTGTCAGGTGAGCGGACACCGTTATCAGCCATCAGATAAACATTTTGAAGTATCCATTCTCATCATGTATTGTTATTTTTTTATTGATTTGAGGAGTCATGACAATGAGAATTCAGATGATTATTTCACATCATGTCATGATGATTTGACCTGGCAATTTAATTATTTACAAATAATTAGATTTTTACGGATTTTCTGATTGCGTTTCCTTTTTATAGGAAGATCCAAGAGGAGTCACTGAGGACTTACCTGTTCACATACAGCAGTGTATACGACTCCATCAGGTAAGCACAAGATGCAAAATTTTTACAGTGCTGGTCTCAGTCACCACCAAAGCACGGGTCTGTGTAGACTCTGTGTTGTCTATGTAGTTTGAATCCACTTAGACCAGAAAGGGCTCTAACGTCAGGTGTTGCTCTGCCTACTTGTGTTGTGCAAATCACAAAACATCTAACGAAGCTTGATCCAAACGTTTTTCTCAATATGAGAATTTTAATGGAAAAAATGTTTTTTTTGTGTGCGTCTGTCTTCCAGCATGGAGACACTGTCTGAGATGTTTGAATTGGAGATACCCACAGTTCACAGCATCATCAGCAAGATGATCATCAATGAGGAGCTGATGGTGAGTCCAATGGCTTCTCTGTTCTGTTGGAGTCAATTTTAATCATGTAGACACGATAGAAAATGTCTGATTATTGCTTTTTTTTTTATTAAAAATGTTTACTGTCTTCTTCCCAACAGGCATCACTCGACCAGCCCACACAGACCGTGGTGATGCACCGCACAGAGCCCACCTCCCTGCAGAACATGGCCCTGCAGCTGGCTGAGAAACTGGGCAGCTTGGTGGAGAATAACGAGCGCGTCTTTGACCTCAAACAGGGCGTCTATGGAGGCTACTTCAACAGAGGTGAGTTCAGACCACATGCTTCGCTGTATGACGTATACGCCATTTATGCAGGGCAATTGTTTACACCCACCAGTTTGTCAATGGCCATAAGTCACATTGAAGTAAATTTGCAAGGCTATGAATTTATCTGTAAAACATCCTACATCTCTAATGCTGCTTTGCTATTAAAGGTTGAATGGTGTCTTCTTAGAAACAATGACAACTGGTTGTTCTTTGCTTTGCAGATCAGAAAGGTGGTTACCAGCAGAAGCAATCCTACCAGAGAGGTATGTTGAGCCACGCTGAAGTTGAACTTTGGATACCCAAAGAAAACTCTGGCTACATGTTGACCTTCCCACGCAGGCCTGCCCCTGATCTTCTGCAGAGGCCGTTTGCTGTTTATTCTTTGCTGCTTTTAACTGCTGCTGACTGAAGGATTTTTAGCATTTAATCAGTAACTAACTTGTAATGTATTAGAGTCTTTACAGTTGTTCTTAACAACCACAGTGGAAGGAGTGAAAAGCCAGCCATCACGGAGACGTGATCATTTTTTAATATGAGGATAAAGGCTCACATTATCGTTCTTATGAAAAGTATGACAGAACTCAATCTGTCAATGTCTGTGTATCTGGCTAATCACTGTAGAAGTGGGTGTGAATGTCTGTTCAGGAGAAACCTACTGGCAGATTTAGGAGCTTTAGAAATTGTGTGTAAACCATCAAAAGACAGTCAGGTAAAATGATTTGCCTTTTCATATCTAATTAAATGCTGCCATTTGGATAATCCTGTTTTCATGTTCACAGATCAGAAAGGCGGCTACCAGCAAAAACAGGGCGGCTACCAGCGAGGCGGCTACAGAAATCAAAACCAAGGGAACTACTAATCTTGGAACGTGTGGATTTCAGTCTTCATTCCATAACACCACCAACGTGGGTTTCTCCGCTCGGCACTTGGCTGTGTGAAGTTTTCCTTCTGTTTGACTCAAAACTGCTTTCAGTTATCACAGTACAAGCCCTTCTCACTGCAACTGCATAGCGTGGTGTTTCAGTAGAGCCAACTTCTTTGGATCAGCGTGAAGACTTTTAAGGTTATTGCTAATAGAGAATTGTATAATAAAGGCATTGCAGTGTGGTTGGCTTGTGGCTGTACAGCCAGGCGACAGACACGTCAAGTATTGTTGACATACTTAGCAAATAAACAATGATAAACAATGCTTTGAGTTTTCTTTTTATTACAAAGACTATTTATCGTAAATTTCAAGTGGTTTGGCCAGAAGCTCAGAGATCTGTGCATCCAAGTGTTCTTTAGATTAACCAGCCAGTCTGCTACACACTTCATAGTTTTGATGTCTTCAGTATTAATCTTCAGTGTAGAAAATAATAGAAATAAAGAAAAAGCACTGAATGAGGTGTGTTCAAACTTTAAACTGGCACCGTGTGTGTGTGCGTGCGTGCACTTGTATGTATCCATAAAGATATTGAGTTATTTTTACTAATACAATGTATTTGAAATGCATATTTTTTCACTTGTCCATCAAACGTAACAAACATATTGTATATTGTTGCACATTTTGTTCTCATTTGTCATCAAATCATTGTTCAGTTACCAAACACGCTAATTCATCTACATTTATGCCAGTTTTTCATCAGCACTCAGTAGCCACCACTCTGATCCATTTCACTGACCAGTTATGATAATATGTGTGCAGTGGTTCAGCAGCACAGTTTACATTAACTCGCTCACATCGCCTCTTCTCTGTTTTCCCTCTGTGCTGGTGACCCATTAGCTACCTCTCCTCAGACCCAGTCTCCTGTAAAACTCTTTCCTCAGTAGGTCCCTCTCTTTGCGGATTCCCTGCAGCACGGTGCGATTCTCCTGAGCCCGGCGCACCAGGTAGGGGAGCGTGTCGTCCACTGAGCCGTACGGCACTGACTTGTAGACGGCATAACCCTCCTTCGCTGGGGGTTGGACGACAGGGACATGATGGCATGTTAGAGAGGAAATGAAAGACAAAAAGTGACAAATGTTCAATGTAGATGATGCCAAACATTTGAGTTGCTAAATCCAGCTTTGTGCACACTCAGTACTGTTTAATAAGAGACAGCATGTGATTCAATACCTACAGGTCTTTTTTTTACTACCCATAAATAGAGAATATTCCCCATCCACATACACCTGTAAATTCAGAATTAGTTTAGAGGAAATGAGGGCAACTAAGGGAAATACAATGTGTTCCTCCAGTGCAACTCCATTTTAGGATTTTGGCTGAGAAGTTGCTGCCGTCCTGCGCCATGTGTCATGTAAAGACACAGGACCAGTTGCAGAGAATGTAAAGGTGCAGCTCACCCAGTGTGAGGGAGACGTGATCACACATGCCCAGCAGCTGGCCGAAACACACTGAGCCTCCATCTTTGTCAATACCCAACTCTTCAATCCTGGAGATTAGATACACAAGCAGAAAGCAGCAGCAGAAAAACACAACTGTGAAAAAAACATGATTATTTTGAATCTTTTGCTTGTTTTCCTGTGCATCAATGAATAATTTCATCATTCATCAGTAATATTCTCAAAAACAAATGAAAAATTGTTTTGTTCTAAATGTGACCATTTAAAATGTCAGAAACTGCTGATACACAGCATCAAGTGACATTCAAGTGAAGGTAAAACCAGACTAAGGGTTATTATATTACTATTTCATTGATTATAGTGGCCCTGGATTAAAAGATCTCTCAAAGATTTTAAATGACAAAACATTTTAAGCTTCCCAACAAAAAACTCCATCCATGTGATATTCACCGTTTGGCGGCTCGTCTCACTGACTCCTCGTTGTGAGAGGCGACTATGATCCTGTAGCGCTCAGGTTTCTGGGATATGTTGTCCAGCATCACATCCAGTGATCGGTTGTAACTGCACGAACACAAGTTCAAGTGTTTCGGTGTCAGGTTCACTGTCAGAAATGATCTGTGTGTTTTTGAGAAGTTGCTATGTGCAACAGACTTCATCCCACCACAAAACTAAAGCACTTTGAGCACTAGATTCAGTGTTATGTAGTTTTCTTTTGTTATTGTCTTGGATGCATTTGATCACTGTGATTATTACCGCTGCCTCCTACACACCTGACATTGGTGTCCTCCCAGCACTGATGGATGGGGTCTAGACAACCCGCTGTATCTGCCAGCTTCCTTTCTTTGTCCATGTAGGCTCCTCGCACCAGCTTTACTCCCAGACAGAAACCCTCCACTTTGGACAGACGCAGGGCTTCTAACAAGAGAGACCTGGACTCCTGACAGACACAGATGGAGAGGGGAGTATTTGATAATGTCTCTTTTAAAGACAAAGAAGATGCATACTTGTTTTTATGAACTGTGGCGTTCAGTGCAATTCAAAGAAATGTTCTGATATTTAAAAAATGAAAACAGAAATATACATATTTGCCTTCAGATAACACTGATATGTGTTCCAAATCCAGGCGCCATCTTTGTTAAACTTCTTCATCATCGCCATGGTGACAAGAGTAAGGGCGGGGTTCATGTAGGTGTACTCCGCATCGACCAGGACTCGGACTTTGTTCACACTTGCCTTCGAAAAAACACAGTCAAGAGTAGTAAATCTGAATATCACTTTGATGCAGTTCTCCCATGTAATATGAATTTCCCATGATGCTTCACATCTGTACCTCTGCTATTTTGTTGAGTCTTTGCAGGCCACAGAGGAAATGGGCAACTTCACTTTCATCTAAACCAGGGAAGTTGATTGGCTGAAAGAGGCAGTTTCAGGTAAAGCTTAGAAGCCACATAAACATAAGTTAGTTAACATTAAATGTAGCTATCATTAATATAATAGAATCACCCCCATCAACAAATGTAAATATGTACGTGAACTGTGGGACAAACTGGACGAACCTCTCCGTCCATGGCTCTGACAAGGAGATTCAGGTCGTATGGCTGCTCTGCGATGAGGGTCGTGATTTTCACCTTGATGCAAGCAGCACAGACTCGTCAGTGAAGAGAGAGACACAGTCCACGCCAAATCAAAACAGAGAGTAGAAACTGGGGGGCGTTCGATCCAGAAGAGAACTTCAAACACTAAAATGTGTACTCTTATCTTTTTTTCCCACGTGTTTGATCTGCATTCAGCTACAGTTTGGCTCAGGTCCAAAACATAGTGAGTAAGTGTTCTCATATGACCTAAAAACCCTGGAAATTATGCAAATGGTTTTCCTTTTAGCCAAACATAAATAACATCCAGCTTAATGTCATCAATGTTCCAAAAAAGGTGCTAGTTAGGGGCCCGCCTCTTGAAAAATTCAATTAGCGTGTGAAAGTTAATTCATATGCCTTTCACGTCATTTCTTGCGTAATGACATCTAATTTACAGTGAATAGAGGCCTGGAGACTAAGTTCCTACAAGCATGAATGATGTGATGGAAAGCGCTGCCTTACACACAGCTCCGGGCTGAGCAGGGCTGTGATCTTCAGCTGCATCATTGGGTCTCTGCTCCAGGCGTTGCTGTGGGACATCCGCACACATTCCAACATGGCCTCCATGTTGTCGTCATATCTCTTCTCCCTGGTGTTGACAAAAAGCACCGCAATTTTGTTTTGTTTTGTTCAACATGTGAGAGGATCTCAGTGTAAAGCAGCAGTGCAGAGATGAGTATGTGACTGGGAGAGAGTTCCTTGCACTTTGGGCCTTATGTGCTTTACTTGACATATAGAGAACGATGTGAAGTCTCTCTCAAGCTGTTTTGTGGTAGCTGAACAAACAGGAAACCACCAAGACATGACCGAACAAACCAACAGGCCATCAACAGGTTTACACTTGTTCTCTACCAAACATTAACATTAACATCCAGTTATGTGCCTTAATTTATCTATTTTCTTTCATTTCTTTCATTTCTTTATTTCCTTTATTTCCACCCTTTCCTCCATCCTCTAGTTCTCTTCATCAGCTTCCAATTACAATGTTCAGTTGTCCAGCAAGCAAAAGTCCAGATCAGCCATAATTACAGCTAAGTTAAATAACAAAAGGGACGAGGAGGAAGAGGAGCCTGAGCACACTGAGTTATTAACAACGTGTCATACCCAGTGCTTTCACCCAGATCCTCCTCTATGGGCACCGCCAGCATGGGCCTCAGTCCCAGAGAGCTCATCTTCTCCATGGACTGAGAGATCTCGCTCTCACTCTCCCCGGCCACAAACTGGGCATACACAGTGGGCCGCAGCAGCAAGGAAAATCCCCTCCTCCCCAGGAGGGTGCGTGCTACCGACATCAGCTGAGAGAAGAAGAGACGGAGATGGTGAGGGAGACGGAGGAGGATGGACGGTCATGAGATGACACAGAGGCAGCGTGTCACCTGTAACCCTGCTGTATTTTGTTCATTTCTGTCCTGCATTCAAACATATATATATATAATGTGTAATGTTACACCACTGTAAAGATAATAATATAATCAGCCACAGCAAGTTGACAACATGACAACATTCCTGTTAAAGATTGACACACCTGTGTCCACTCAATACTGTTTCTGTTCACTCGTCAGTTTTATTCATCTCATTTTTGTCCAAATAATGATCACAAGAGGAAAACTCAGGTCTTACCTTCCCACAGTTGTTAACCAGCACAGGGAAGGAGCAGAGGCGGAAGATGCCCAGAGCACGGAGCAGCTCACCCAAACTCTTCACTCTGAAGGCACTGGGATCCTCGAAGGCCAGAGTCGCTGAGAGAGGGTCGGGCTGCTTGGCCGCCGCCGTCCTGGAGGCCGCCGTGCCCAGCAGCCTCAGTGGCAAGAGTTGAGGGAGTGAGGAACGCAAACGAGAGCACATCACCATCTCTGGGAAAGTGTGAACAGTACAGTCTGTAGGTGGAGTTTCAATGCCTTTGTTGTAATTTTAAGATGCACTTCGTGCTTACTGAGGAAGCTTTATCTGACATGTGTGTTACACAGAAATACAGAGATCCAGAGAGACATTATCAGAGCCTGAGCGGTGAGCCCAGGACGAAGTAGTGTCCTCTCATGTAACAACCTTTTGGGAGAGGAGAGGAAAAGAATAGCAGCAGTGTTTACGCAGTTAGCAGCCTTACTGTCTGCTGCTGCAACGACAGGTTAAAACTAAACAGCTTTAAGGAGATCAGTGAGTAAAAGTTAGGATTTAGAACAATCTGAATGATGTGTCGTTTGCCTACTCCGGAAGTAACCAATGCGTCTAGAATTGACAATAAAATTGCAAAAGAATAAGTCAGTAGAAAACCTTACCCTCCTTCCTCAAAGTGACAGTAAGCAGGTGCGATTTGAGGGTTTGCGTGTGAACCAGTAAAATCTCGCATCTTTTGGCTTTCTGACTGGTTAATAAGTGACTGCTTGGAAATTTGAGTAAACATCAAGTTGACCCTTGGCAGCAACCCACAAGTGTTGGCTTCATTTTATCATCAACAAATTGGACATTAGAAGCTCACTTTGTCATGTATAACAGAATTTCTCAGGCTGGTTTGGAGACTGACAGACTGTAAAAGTAAATTCTACTGCGTCAAATATAAGTGGCAGCATTTAACTGGCTGCATTTATAATTAAAGCTACAGTAAAGTTGTCGTTTTCAACTGTGAAACAGAAATAAAGTTTGTGATCCATTAGCAGTGTTGCAGTATTGAATGGTAAAATTTTTCATTCAAGTTTTTGTGAATGTCACATGTCAAATCCCATAAACATGAACTCATATTTCCACTAACCTTCATACCCCTCATTTCATTACACTGTGTTATGTGCCTCTGTGTTAAATAGTACCTGACAGTGAGTACAATGGTGTCCTGTATGAAGTTTCTTTTACAAACATTAATATTTTCTTTTCTGTTATTGTACTGCATGCTTACAAATGATCGCAATAACTTTATTTCAATCTTATTTTCTGTTTTTAGAGTGACTTTGCAACATCCTCAGCAACCCTAACCCAAGCAAAGCAGAGAGGAGAGGAAATCATTAACTGCCGCCTGCTACTATCCCCGTCTTTTATCTCTGACCCAACAGACTGAAAGTTCTCTAACTTTGGGTGAGAGGCACTTTTAGTGAAGTTGTTACATAGTGATTTAAAGGAAAAGTTCAACATTTTGGGAAATCCCATTATTCACACTGTTAACAGACACAGACAAAAACATTTTATTCTATTCAGTCACTTTTAGCATGTTTATTTGATAAGAAAATAAACTTTTTTTTTTTTTTTTTCACACTGGAATGGTTATCTTTTAAAAAAAAGGAAATCTTCAACATTATTTACAACTTTGGATCAATTTCATGAACTTGTTTATCAGCTGAACACTTCACACACACTCACAGTACACTGGGCTACTAGAACTACTGCTACACAATGATAAAACCTCTAAAAGCGCTATCAAGCCAAAACATTTTGTCAACATTAATGTTGGAATATTTTAAAACACTGCTCTTGTGCTCATGTCCAGGTAGGACCCCTGGGGGTGGGCGTGGCCATGCTGGTGTTGTCTATACAGATGCCTGAATGGGATGGAGAGGGACGGGTGAGGGTCCTGACAAAGCCGGAGAGGGTAGGATGGAAATGCAGGGTAGAGGGCTGGGGGAGGAGTGGAGGAGGGAAGACCAGAGGGAAGACCAGAGGGAAGCGTGGGATCCAGCTGGGGGAGAAGAGACGGGTGGTGCAGCACCATCTCTGGGCGGTACGGGGCAGTAGGATTGAACTGAGGGATGGCGCCTATTTCAACTGGAGGGTATGAGGAAGAGGAGGAGGAAGTAGAGGGATTGGGAAAGTTTTGAGGATGGGCTGTTGGTGGCAGTGAGGGAGCGGAGGTGGCTGATTGCTGGAAAGAGGAGGACACAGCCAAGCAGGAGGAGGGCTGGAAATGAGGGTGTGGAAGGGAGGCTGAAGGATGAGTGAAGGAGGAGGGAGGGAAGGCAGTAGCCAGGGAGGGAGCTTGGGCTTGGTGGCTCAAGTTTTGGAGGTGCAGGGCAGGGTGGGCGGAGCTGGGAGACACATTTGGAAATGGCAGATTTTGCATGTGTGGAGGGACTGAGGGGAAGGCAAAAGATGTGGGGGCACCATAAGCGGGTAGGGAGCTCTGCAGGCTGGGAGCTGGTGGGTGGTCTTGGCTGGGGTGAGGCTGAACAGGATTTGCAGGAGGGATATTTGGATAGATAAATGCTGCTGAGCTATGATCACTGGGTGAATTATTTCCGCTCGTAATGGGCTGATCCTGCAGCGGCTGAGTAGTTTGCGTGAGCAGAGAGTGAGATGGAATTTGGTCCTGAAGACCTGACTGACATGTGGAGGGTGGGGCAGGAAAAGAGGCATCTGTGGGTGCGTGCGGGCTGATTGTCTCTGGGATGGTGTGATAGCTGTTGGCAGAGGGGGAGGAGGAGGACAGGAGAGGCTGTGGGGAGGAGGAGTTAGAATGAGGCGGGGTGGGGAAGGTGAAGGAGGTCTGCTGCAGCAAGGGAGTGGTGGAGGAGGAGGACAGCGTGGGGGAGGAGGAGAGAACGGAGGGATAACCGATAGGAGGGATGGGTGCCTGGGGATCGGATGTGTCTGAAGAGTCAGGGACGGGGAGGGAGGAGAAAGAGGAGGATGACTGAGGAAGAGGAGCTGAGAGGAAAGAGGAAGGGTAAGCTGGTTCACTCATAGTGCCTGATCTGTGGAGGAGAACAGAGAAATGTTTTAGGGCTGAAAAGACTTGTTGCTTAATTAATTAGTTGATCCAAAAATTAATAAGAATATTCTAATTTCCCAAAATGTCAAACTATATACATTAAGTGTGAAAATATTATAATACACAGCACACTGATGTGTTTCATTTATATAAAAAGATGGAGAAATGAGACTGAATATGCCATGAAAACATTTGTTATAACTGGTTATAAATGGATGCATGTATGAGTTTGAGCATTTACCCTCTTCAAAAATATATCTCACTATGTATCCAGTAATGAGCAGATACATTTAGGAACAAGAGTAAATTCTTCTCTCTATGCAAACCTACCTTTCAATCATAGTATCTGGCACCTCACTTCCCACAGTGTTCTGCATCCCGTTGGCCATAGAGATGCTGATATCAGACATCTGGGGTGCCATGAATGCCTGGCCGAGGTCGAGTGGCTGCTCCGGGACCAGCGTGGTCTGATAGGAGGCCTCCTCTGGTCTGAACCCACAGGAGGGGTCAGGCAGTGTAGGCAGAGAGGCCAGAGTGAGGGCCTGCAGGTCTGCACCACTAGTGGCGGTGGTGTTTATGGGCTGCGGCAGAAGCTCAGTAGAGTCGCATGGATCACAGTTCACTGAGGGAAACAGATAGAGAAAAGGAGCTGTTTTAGGATAAGGCAAGTCAAGGCAATGCAGGGAGTAACAGTTATATCAACACAATGTCCAAATTAATGAGTTGCAAAAATCTAGTTATCCCACTTACCAATATCCACGGTTTCTGTCAAGACGGACACTTTGCGCTTCTGTCTTGCATCCCTTTGTCTGCAGAGGAAAAAACAGAGTTTAGATCCTCCGCGCAATGAATGCAACAACATGAGGCGTATGTATATTTGTATGTGTGTGTTTTAGTGTGGGCACATGTTGCGAATTACTTTTTGCTGTTCATGCCATCCTCTCGGAAGCCTTTAGCGAACGGGTTGGCGTTGATCTTCAGCTCTGTGATCTTAAAACAACAAAAACAATTTTACAGTTGCTTCATCTTCTCTCTACTTCTGCAATACTCGTATTGTTGCTTGAAGGAGCGCATAGAAATCTTAATGTTGAACTGCACCGCCTGTAAATGATGTACTGTGGTACCTTGTTGTTCTGGTAGGCGGTGACTGTGATGAACTGAGTTTCTGGGAAAACGAAGGAGTGTTGCCCTCCGCCCCACCTCAGCACATCTCGGGCTTCGATTACATGAACTCTGGGCTGGTAGCGATGCAGTGAGTGCAGGATTATCTGGAAAGAAAAAGAAAAGAGATGGAATCAAAATTCCCTATAAAAACAAAAACTACCAGTCAAGGTTTTGTACTGTATGTGGTGTGATTGATCTGATTCTGCAGAACTTACATGTCCCTGTGTGTCCAGTGTGTTGTTGGTGAGCTTGGCATAGTGAAACGAGATGGTGCGGCTCTGCCAGTGAGCACCCGTGGCAGGTGAGTCCGGGTGGATGAAAACACGGTCTGGTAGCCTTGCCTCTGCCCCGCCAACAGCCTGCCAGCCGCCGCCTTGGAAACGATAGCGGGAGTTGTCTGCTGGGATGATGTCCAGGAGGAGGATGTAACGGAGAGATGGGTTCAGGCCTGAGAGCTTTAACCTCAGCCCAGGAAACATCCGTCTAAGAGAGGGATTTGTTGTGGGTTATTTAAATTTGTGCATTTATGGGCAGGGTGATTGAAAGTTCAGATAATGGGGTCAAAGGTCAGTGCACCACATTCTCTCACCTGCCCTTCTTTGTGATGATCATTTCTGTGCCCACCGAGCTGAACTGTTTCCATAAAGGTGCGTTCTCCAGCTCCATGCTCACCTCATCTTTTGGGGGTTTGGTGGCAGGATCCTTGGCGACAGGGGGAGGCGCCAGCAACCTTGGGGGGAGCGCTTTGGCTGCCACATCACAGGTGGGGGGGAATAACGGCATGTGGGCTGCAGGCTGCCGGTCTGTGGGAACACGCAAGTCCAGGATAAGATGGGATATGATTGGAATAAAGCAAACATGGGAGTATAATAATGTATACCTGTACAATGGTCCAATCAATGCTTAATAATTAATAATAATACATTTGGCTGCCAACAACTGATATTAATACATATTCAAATCTAATTTCTCTCACATCCAGTTATTAAAAAGACATTTTGATGCCTTTTAGGTGATGAATATATCATTAAAGCTTAATAAATTACATAGCTGCATAGAAGCTGCAAACGGAGGCCCCATCATGCCCCTTTACAAAGTGAGGGTTGTTACCCACTTTTACAGATGCAGCGGTTCTTGCTCTACAGAGCTTAAAGGGCATGAATGTTTTAAGGTCATATTGTATTTCAAAAGTACTTGTGTGACTTGGGTGGGAAAGACAACTCGTATTGCAGAACACTGCTGTACAATACCCACAATGCTGGTTTGAATGGTGCTACACTATCACACTTGGAGATGACAGGAGATGTGCACTAAGCTGCGCCCATAGGAAGGTAATTATTCAGTGACACACCTGAGTTAGCTTGATGGCTTTGCACGTGAAGAAAAATATTTTTAATAGGGAGCATTCAACACTGAAAGTATTTCAGAAGTGCACCGTTAACATTTTGGATGGAGATTCGGGATTTAAAAGCAAACAGTTTGAAAGCATTAAGTAACTTTTCTTCACTGATGTCCAGTCTTTTTTTGTCACACACACTTACTCACCTCTGTAAAAGCACTCTCCGATCCTTTGTGGTCCTAGAGCCAAACTGGGGTACATATCCACGCTCAGCATTTTCCTTTTGTGTGCTCGTCCCTTTACTTGTGTTCTTCACCAGCTGCAAAATAACATTTCACCCTTCAACTCTTCCTGTCTCCTTGTTTCTTTGCAGATTTGCTGAAAAGTTCTGCTCTTTCTTGCTTCTATCTGCTCCTGGCGCTCTGCTGTCCTTTGCTACAAATGCCCACAGTGGTGAGTTGCTCTGTTAAATAGGTGTGTGGAGCTTCACACATAAGGCCAAATGGCCCCTTTTTTTTTTTTACACATCTCTTCATTTGCCTCCCTGTCCCTCCACATCTTCCCCCCATCTTCCCTTCTGTCCCTGCTCGACAAACAACACAGGTCACATCGAGAGGTGATTCTAAAACTGTAGGGTTTACTTTAATTGGGAAATTATTGTGATTTGTGTTATTTGGTGTCAGTAGAGGTAGAATAACCACTTTTCCTCAAGTACTGTTCTGAAGTATTTGCTCTTTACTTGAGTAGTTTAATTGTATGATGCTGTGTCACTCTTTCTCACTACATTTTAGAGGAAGATGTTGTGCTTCTTACTTCTTACTTTGCAGCTTCAGTTACAATTTATGCTGCAGATATTTTATAGACAAAACATGAGATATATTACTATAATTTTAACCACCCAGACGATAAAAGGTACTTCAAATTTGCAACAACATTAAAATGTTGCTTACACATTAATGTACCAACAATTAAAAAATAAACCATATTGAGTACTTTGCTTTTGATACTTGGCTTTTACATTGTGGTGCCTCTGCTTAAAGTAAAGGCCCTGAATAATTCTGCATGTCAAGAAAAGCAGGCTCCCATATGTCCATAATTCTTGAGAATGCAAAACAGGCACCTGTCATTTGTGATCTTTTTTTCCCCAGATCTTTGGTGATTAATTTAATTCTGGGAAGTGCTACTCAAATTTTAAGTGCCTCTTACACATACATATAAATCGAGTAGTTCACTGGCAGGTTCCCTGTGGCTGTTTGATGACTTGATGACATGTTTCTTCCTCTCAGCAGTCTGCTTATAAGCCTCTCTCAGCAGGGAGTCGGGCCTTGAATGAAGGTGGAAGAGGAAGACAGTTTGGCCGACGGCTGCAATTTGGTCACAATACAAACACGAGTGTCTAGAAGTTTATATCAGAAGTTTTAAATCAGGTATGAGCTCAGTATTACATCTGATTCTAGACGAGCTTCCTGGATTACTTAACACTATGACTGTTGACTGTTGAATGAATCAATTTAACCCAAATTCTGTTACTTTGTGAGAGACGTTTGGTATGGAGACAGGATTTGTAGCTAAAACACAATAAAACACAGACCACACAGACGAACCTCTGTTGGTAGTTTCAGTCAGTCAGTCACTTATTATGGGATGTGGTGGATATTCAGATACTTCACTTAAGTAAATAAGTAAACAGTAAACACAAAGTGAGAATGCTCTATTGAAAGCTAAATATATTTCAAGTAAAAATACGCATTATGCAGAAGATTCTCTCCTGTTGTTGTTATATTAACATTCATTATATTAGAAGATTATTATCATTACATTACCATTTTGGCAGTATTCTCTGCTGCAGCCCGTCCAGAGGAGTCAATTCTAATGACTTTATATGGTAGTTTAATCTATAGCAATCTAATGTTTCATAAACAGTTCATGTTTTATATGTAAAAAGGATAAAAAGGACATTATTTCCCACTGAAAAGTAGTAGAGCAGAGGATAAAGTAGCTCAAGTGGAAATGCCTTAAAACTGTATTGACTGTGCTAAAGTCTAAATCAGTGCAAAATGTGAAGTAGCTCAGGAAAACACACAATTTCATGCGTGCAAACCAGTGGCAGTAGAGTTTGAGATGCCTTAAACTGAAAAAAAAAAATGAGACCTTTAAATATTCAAGAACTGGCTATGGTAATCTCCTGCTTTTTGGAGGACTTTTCAACAGACCATAGAGGCTCTTCAGCAGAGGATTACTGTTACATCATGAGTCGAGAGAAGTGATTGAACAGGATAAAAACCTGTATGGCTTTAACTGTGTGGGAGATTGAATCATCATTTGAGGAACAATTCTTGGAAAAGGAAGAAGAGATGCCTCTCATTTAATTTTTATTTTTTTTAAATGACAAACAGGTCCCACGTCTACCTGACATTTCTGCCAATAAAAAGAGTGACAGCTGGAGTCACTTTACAGAAGTGAAGTATAAATGTTGTTCTAGTTGTTGTTTTCCTTCTCCATTTGTGTGTGTATACATACGTGTGTGTGCTGGGGGGGGATAAAAGCTGAGGGGAAGTGGAGGTGTGAACGCCACACTGAGATAAAGGTCATTACCTCGATGGGGGCAGCGAGGTGTGTGTGTGGCGTCTCTTAATGCTTTTATGAGCCGACAGGTGTGTCGCAAGCACTGCCGCCACCAGACTCTGTAACAGCCAATGATGAGGACTGTTACTTGTTCTGTTTTTTAACCATTACTGGAGTGGGGGCAGGTGGTGTGTGCCGTTTACAGTGTATTAAGCATTACCATTGGCCTGCTCTTTGACATGTATGTGCTAAGTGGTTTGATATTCAGCTTTGTTTGCTCACTGAGGTCTAAAGGTCGGGTTATTGGAAAAGAAAGACTTCATTGATCAGAGATAAATGAAGATATAATAAGACATATTTGTCTTTACATTTTCATTGTTGGCTCAGATTAGTGCAGATGTTCCTGCTGTTCATATAACAGGAGCTCCTCCAATTCCTTCCAGCATGTTTATGATGAAACAACAACGTTTTATTCTCATGAGGATTTTTTGGAGGATTTGTTTGGTTCCTGTGTGCCAGATGCAAACATTCTTCCTTTTAGGGAAGATTTGTGGATGCTGAAATTCTCTCCACTGCAGCAAAGAGCACAGTTTTTGTCCCATTGTTAGGATTAAAAGACACTGTGTGTTGTCCATGAATAAATCCTCTGTATGCAAAAGACACAAGCATTCAGATTACAAATCAAATGCTTTATCTTCAGCTCTCGCTCATCTGTCTCATCCAAGCCGCCTACAGTCTATTTTGTTGATCACCCTAAGCCCATTTTTATTAAGACCCTGCCAAAAATACATGATAAATAGCACAAGACAGCACTTTTCACCATTACATATGACACAGACACACTGAAATAGTGTGCTGCTGTTTTTTATGCAATCATGTCACACACATCCATTTGAATCACGCCATCAGAAATGGAAGACATTTGTAATGTCGTCACTTTCATCCAATCAAAACAGAGACAGTTTAACAGAATGCAACTGTAGCTCTAATTTGGTCAGACCACCTCCAGAGGGTCTCGGTCAGCCTTGGACACCACCACTGTTACACTGTCGGGAAGGCGGACAGCCAGCCTCTCCCTGAACACAGCCTGAAAACCCCGCTCACTGTTGCTATGGTCACTGAGGATGACGCTGGTTCCCTTCGCCACCGCGTCCAGCACTTCATGGTGGGACATCTCACCTGAACAACGGATACAATAATTACATCTGCAGGCATAACAAGCAAATACATTGACAGCAAAACAAGTACTATCAGGTATATAAAACTGTTTTTAATGAAAATTTTTGATTCATTTTGTTAAACGCCTACCTGTGATGTAGAGGTCTGCCTTGACTTTCAGTACTGAGGCCCCAGATCCGGCGCACGCAGCCACCGTGCAAACAGAGGACTCTGAAAAATATCATAATAATGACTCACTGACCCACATTTACATCTCAGGACCATTTGAACAAACATGAAAGTTTGATATCAGTGGATGATATGAATTTCACAACAATCAATTCTTGTCTGAAATCCGTTCAACTTGATTATGACATGAACTAAGTATACGTCTACTTCTGCCTTTCATCTTCATTTCAGTGGCATCCAGAGCTTTTAAAATGAGATTTTAATTTATTTATTAATCACTTCTAAGGCACACTTGGGGCGTGCTCTATCTGTGAGCTATTAACTCCCAAAGAACCAAAGCCAACTCTACAAGCACTGAATTTACCAACGATTTCCTTCATCTCTGTTTTAATTTGTGAAACCAGCTGCTATGTTGTCTGCTTGGCATAAAGATTTCAGACCATTCAGGACATCTGCTGCACCCAACACTCCACTAACTGGTAAGTCTTCATATCCTTCACATTGGTAACATCTTTATTTAACTCATAATAGCAGCAATACCATAGCCTGCTGTTTGAATAAGAGGTTATTACCAAGCGTTCGCCCCCATCCCAGAGCCAAACGGAGGTGCCTCAAACCCAAGTGGGACTTCATTTTCTGGATGGCTGTTGCCACGGTAACTGGCTGGTCCAAAACACTAAGTCGGCCCTGGCCATGGCCCGGGAGAGGGGGCTGCACGGAGTGAAAGGGGGAAAGTTTGGAAGAAAAGTAACCACTACACATAAAACAGGATATCAGTATATCACATTAAACCCTTCATAACTGCTACATGAAATGTAAAGAGCAGTATTTAAAAAGGATCAGTAGATCACTTGATGTTGTTCAGTTCATCATCTAAGAGCAATGTGTTTGTGTTGTACCTTTTCCAGCTTTAGGACGCTGAGGGACAGGCTGGGAGCATTGTGTCGAAACAGAGTCTGGACACTGGGGGTCAGCGCTGAGTCACAGCAGGTTACGCTGACATGGATCCCACTGTTGTCTGGTCTGAGAGGGCAAACGAACTATTATTCACTAGTGCAAAGGACCTAAGTGGTGACTTATGGTTAGACAAAATGAATTAAATTCTGTGCACCTTACACTACTACTGACCATGTTCCCATCAGCCTAAATGACTCAGTTCTTTTCCTCTCAAGCCACTACTCAGACTTGAAACTTGTTGAAATTAGGTAATCAGACTGCATTAGTTTATAGCCTTTACTATGTTGTCACAGTTATGTTTCAAGCTTGTGTTAAGGATGCTTGAATGAAAGGAAATCAATCTAAAACTTATTGTATGTTTTGGACATCATCTGCAGTTAAGTATTCACAATCTGTAGTTAAAAGGCTAACACATGCACAACCATCAAAATGGTCCTTTTATTAAACTCAAGCTATCTAGTGCTAATTCATCAACACATCCTTGAGTACACGTATTGATCGATGTAAACATGCTCAGGACCTGCTGACTGTATGCTGTAGTGTTGTTCCACTGTCACAAGCCATCAGCTCCTCCATAACAGTGTTGAGTTCCTCCGTGGTCTTCACCATGAATTCCAGTTTGTTACAGTGGGAGGCGCTACCGAGGGCCTGACTCAGCACAGACACCTGACCGCTCCCTGAGAGTCAAAGACAGACACCAGAGATGGAAAAAAACACTCGGGGGACAAGATGCAGGTCAGAATAGCTGACCAGTGAGTCAGTGTCATGTGTCACAACATTTTAGCCTTTAGCTTACACCTTCATTAAACATGCAAGGATTGTAGGTGTGAGTGACACATTTTCCATCCAGAATGACCTCTTACCAAGTCCCCCGATCAGCCAGTCGTTTACTCCTCCTTTAACACTATCCCACGCGGTGTGAGGGGAGAAGATGGCTATGTTGGCCTCCACAGCCCGGATGGCCAATCGCTGCTTCCAGTCTTTCTGCAACAGACGCTTGATGGGCCGAAACAACGGAGGGTGATACGAGATAATGAGGTCACAGCTCATGGCCTCTGCCTCGTCCATGACGGCATCTGTAAGGTCGTTGGTCAACAGGATGGTTTTAACAGGCCGAGATTTGCTAGGCTCGACCAGCAGGCCAACGTTGTCCCAGGGCTCAGCCAGAGAGAGAGGAGCCAGCAGCTCCAACACCTGCAGAACGTCTTTTAGCTCCATCAGGCCTGAAGAGTGAGCAGAACGAGAGAGGCAGCGGGTGGAGGAGAAGTGGGCAGACGAGTGTAGGTGGACAGAGGTTTGTTGGCTGCGACAGAAAGTCGGTGAAGGGAGCGATGAAGCTGCTGAGGTAGAGGAGTAGAGAGCTGCCTGGGAGGCCAAACTCCTCCTGGTACAAAGTCTTCTAGAGGTGACTGAGAAAAGGGTCCAAGAAAGGTTCCTACACCCAGTCAACATCAGTGGATACCTACATAGACACAAAAGGAAGAATCACTGATGAAGCCCTAAATCAATAACTAAGAGCAGGACCAGTGTACTAATCCACCCTTAATCAATTGACCATATCAGAAATAGAAATGCAGACAATTCTGATAATTGGACTGTTAAAGTAATTTATTATGCAAAACTCCAAACATTTACTTACTCTAGTTTCTAAAGCGTGAAGACTTTCAGGGATTATTATGTTTTATAAATCATTATAAAGTGAAGGCCTGATTTATAACTTTTGGCTAAAAACAATGTCAATGTCTCCAACAGATGATAACATAATGAAAGTCGCACACCAAAGGGAAAGCTATTAGCTGACTGAATGGACGCAAGCCAATCAATACAAAAAGCTATTCATGCCAGACAACAGTCAGAAACCAAGTGGTGAAAAATGAACTAGTTCCTCTTCACTGATTCAAATTTGTTTAACGTCCTAAATTGGACCCTGAAACCTCTGAAAACCTCCAAGCCCTCATCCAAACTGAGTCACCAGGCTAAGCAGACCTTTCTACTGTTAGCATAATATCTACTCAACACAATGCAGATTTCTTAATGGTTATACTTAGTGAAGTGTTGCTAGTAAGTAAAAGCTATTTCATGCCTTATTAAAGGATCTAACGTGACCCACAGGTGTGAGCTGTGTGCACACTGACAGGTCCCCCGCCCTCCCAAAGTCTCCCTCTGGGCAACATGCAGCTAACGCCACAGCTAGCTAGTCAGCTAACACTAGCTGCTAACCGGCACCTCCACAACATTTAAAAACACATCATCAACATGTCAATAAGTGCATGAGGGACTGGATCATACTCTGTCTTGCCTTTCACTTCAGAGGAGAGCTCACAGTGAGTTGGCTGTTGGACATATACCCGCGCATGTAAGCGGTGACGGAGAAGCTACCGCGAGACTACAGGAGCACATGAAGATTGTCCCTCTCCGGCTTCCGTTTCTTCGTGCATTTTGATTGGTCAGTGGAAATTAGTGGCTACAAATCATTACGGCCCTTTGAATAGAAATGTGTGACTGCTTCTCTCCAATTCAAATACTCCTATTCTTGTGGAGGATAAACATACATTAAACCGAACATTAACTTAGAAATGGTGCAACTAATCTGCATGATCTGCATAATAATTAAAATGACAAAACTTTGAGAGACAATGTGTTCATATTTGAGCATTTGATATGGAGCAGGGACAACAGAGAGACTGGCTACAGAGACGTTGTAAACAGAACTTGAGAGGATGGATTTAATCAGATAAAGCTGTAGCAACTTGCTGAGTTTTTATTTGTAATCTGGCTGTCAGTGACGCACAGACACACAACATTTCCTTATCCCCTCAACAGATGTGCCCTGACACAATCTTTGTCACTCCTAGTGTATTAGTGCCAATAAACACTTTGATAATAGCTTTTTAATTTTAAACACTCTTGAGCATCCCACAGTGGCAAAATAATCTAAAATTTTTTACATTTGGATTAGTGAAAGTAAAGATTATATAGCTGTTGACATCACGTAACACTGCGTATATATAATGTTATAAAACAAATTTAGAGATTAACTTGAACAGGAAAAGACTAGATGACTTTGATAAGCTGTATTAAGTCTCACAGGACAGGTGGTCGGGTAGTAGATACCCAGGGTGCATCCACCTCTTCTCAGAAAGATTATCAGGACTGGAATAAACAAATGAAATCCTCACACGAAAACAGAGCAGAAAGTTATCAATGTTGAGAGATGATTGCAAATGGTTAAAACTGCAGTTTTCATTAAGTGCACGACAGCAAGCTGCTGGGCCGAGTGGCTACCTCGGAATTAGTTCAGAGAGTGACCGAGGGAGAGTGAGATTATAGTGGATTAATGCAATAAAGGTCGATGCTTGATGTTAGAGGGATCAGGGGAGGATCAGGGCAAAGGCCGGGCAGAGAGCATTACATCATCTTATGATCAACCTCCACACCCCTCACTTCTAATAGGACCCCCTCTTCTCGCACCCACACTTACACTGACTTTATAAAAGCAATGAAATAATGTTAATGCTTCCTAAATAACTCTTTCTCACTCTGACTGCCCATCCACACGAAAGAGCATTTATTTGCAGCACACAAACTGAAAATGTGTTAATTAAATGTCCATTAGGCATATTGGCACATTTTGGCTATCGCTGGTATCCAATCTGCGGAGTGCCACCAACAGTTGCGTGTTTAGTTATTGGGTCTGTGAACAGCTTCACTTTTGTTAATTGGTACTATAAGCCCTCGTGCCCCATCTGTGCCTCCATTTGAAGTTCTGTCCGAGTTTGTCATGCAACAACATCTGTGTGGCTTACCCTGAGGGTGCACTGTGTCCTCGTCCACATCTCTAAATTCCCTCAACACAGGTGTTTAATCTGAGCCGTGTCAGACGTCTTTAGGTCACATGTCTTTGCATCGAGGTGGGAAGTGAAATCTGTGGAGCTTTTGGTGCGAATTAGAGGCAGTTTTTGTATCTTTATTGCTGTATTGAAAGGTAAAATGTGCACAAGCTGCCTTTTCAGTTTAGATGATAACAGTGCATGAGTGGAAATAATACTCTTAAACTCTTCCTCACTTTTTAGTTCAGTGTCTGAATATTTCCACGAACATTAACTGAGAATTGCCAGATTCAAAGAATCAGGCTGCGCTCTCTAAAAGGCTGAATTCTGGGGCAAATACATCATTTCCCTGTTTTTTTGGACTTAATACCTAGAAATCTGTTATGCATGAGTTATGATGTCACTATTTTGCAATGATGTTTTATGAGCAGCACTCTTATCAAATCAGTGGCATGTCCATTTTTGGTCATCCAATCTCTTTATCCTGATGTCTTTCCAAAGCTGGGGCACAGAGGTCAACATCTCTGTCCAAATAACTGCAGCATTGCTGATGTTTTTGGTGTCCAAATCCCTTCTTTGGTACATAATATCCATAGTAATTCATTACACAACCTGCGAGCTGCATATTATTAAATTGATCTATTATGGAAGTCATGCTGGGAATGTGTTCCACAGACGATGCGCTTCGACAAATTTTACATAACATGCAAATTGTCAACTCTCTTTGCTTTTTGTCGAACTTCTCAAATCCTAAAGCAGCTTTAGTCTCTCATCACACATGTGACAAAGGCAAAAGTCAAATTCATGTAGACTAATTTCTGGATAACACACAGCCAGTGTCCATGGCTCCCTTTCAGCTGTCACACAGGAATCATGTTGCATTGATATAAAACTCTTGTGCAAAGTTATGTACTCAGATAGATGTTTTATTTTGTATCTGGAAATATTTGTTAACATGATTTGAGTTGTTGGATTTTTGTTCATAAATGAATTTCGTAGCCCAACAAGTGACACATTACAACAAGCCCAGGCTAAATACTGTATATATACATATTCTGTACACAGTATTATCTTAACTACTAGTAAATACTTGCTAGGTTTATATGTAAGTTTACAGTATCACATTTGTCAGAGATAAGCATAGTGCAAATCTGTCAGAATAATTCAATAAAGAATGAATGTATTCCATTACCAATAAATACAGTTCAAAAATTCAACAAATCCAGCAAAACAATCCAAAATGGCTTCCTGTATTTATAATAAGTATCATCAAACAATATAATATAGTTCTTTTAATTTACACACTTTTTAATAACCTTTCATCTTGAAAAATGCGTCAGCACATGATTGTCTTTGCATAGCTGTAAAATTCTCGCTGAGAGTGATTCGATGTCGTTGGACTTTTCTTCACAGCATTTAATTAGAACGTTAACATTACGTGTTTGCTCTTGATATGTACAAGTTAATGTGTTGAAGAGATTCATAGAAAGACAGCGTTAGCATTAATTCATGTCTGCAGAGGTGCAAAGGTGCTTTTTTGATTGACGGTCTCGTCGACTGTCATTGATGGGACATCATTCTGACGAACTCTGCAGAGGAGAAGAAGAGTTCAGTTGGTTTACTGTGTAACTTCATTAATAAAATTGTTTTTTGGGGAAGGCAGTGAAGCTATTATTGGTGTTTATGTAACTGCTGCTGACAGACAGTTCGTACCTTCAAAGTCTACTGTGCCGTCACCGTTGTCATCTGCTTCTTTTACGATGGCATCTATCTCTCTCTTGTTCATGTGCTCTCCCATCAGCTTGGTCATGGCTGAGCGCAGCTCCTCTGTTGTGATCTCTCCATCTCCGTCCATGTCGAACTAACCACACAAACAAGACAGGATCAAATCAGGCATTGAAGCGACGGCAGAGCTGCTGATCTGAGTGTTTAGTTTAAGACAAGTGTTTGACTCTGACCTCTTTAAAGGCGTCTTTGAGCTCTTTCACTCCAATCATCCCAGCCGTTTCTGCCAGAAGCTTCGGGGCCATCAGCTCTACAAAGTCCTCAAAGTCCACTCTGCCACCAACTGGATGGAAAATTAAAGCAAAGATTCAGGAATTGAGACACATACATTGCTCTTTATTGGTTCATAACAATTTCCACAGTCAAAAAAGAACCATTGTTATATATTTGGTTCAGTAGGGACTCACGGTTCATGTTGATATTTTGACTCAGCTCGATCAGCTCCATCTCCGTGGGCATGTAGCCCATCGTCCTCATCAGATTCCCCAGGTCCTTACAGCTGATCAGCCCGTCCTTGTCTTTATCAAACTCATTGAATGCATCGCGGAGCTCTGTGGAGGGTGTGCAGCAGGACACATGGTCAGTGAATTTGTGCTCATTGGACAAGTGAGTGTGTAAAAGGTGTTGGGTAGATGATATATCTGTTAGGGTTGTGTGGGTCAAAGCTATGAGTTTAATCTGCATGAAAACATGAGAATCTGATGAAAACATGAGAATATGCAAAGATGTAGATGGTGAGAATTTAACTTACCATCAATCTCATCATCAGCCAGCTCTCTCTCCTGCACGAGACAAAAACAATTGGTTATTGTTTTATGAGCATTCATAACAAACACTGTGCCCTGTCATACAAAGCTACTGGAAAATACAAAAGCTGCTACAAAAAAAAAGTGACTTTTAGATTACTACTTGCAATAGTAAACAGCAGGCACAGTTTCTCTCTCTCTATCATTTTATCCTGTTACATTTTGGGTTATAATCCAATCAGCTGTCCCTGTCAGTTTCCAAACATGACCACAAACCCATCAAAAATAGGAAAGGGCCATTGCTGCTGTACTCACAATATTTTTTCCTCCTCGCAGGAAGATGCACGCTGCGCCCAAACTCATTTCTGCAAGCAGAAAAACAGAGTGTGACGTTTAGATATGAGAATCAATGAACTCATTAACAATTTGTGTTTGTCAGGGCCAAAAAGTCAAGATAAAGACAGAAAATGTTCTCTGTTTTCCCTCTGAGGGATTTCACACTTTTTCTGAGCTATGAGCGTGTGTGTGCGTTTGTGTGTCTGTATTTCCTGAGATTATGAAAACATTCCTCAAAATGGTGCAAATAATATTCTGAAAATTGACATTTTTACACCACAACTACAACAAAAACATAACTAAAAATACTAAATACTCCAGTTAAAACAACATTCAGCCAGTTTCAGTTCAGTTAAGGTAAAGGATCATTTCGTCATGAGCTAAATAATAAAATCTGAATTGTCACCGTCTGAGTATTTGGGCTCACCTTTCTCTGGTGATTTCAATTGTTCATCAGCCAAACGCATCATACACAACCGCTGAAGCTGAGACTCAGAGGCTGACTTGTGTAGTTCAGAAAGCCGCCTGCCTTCCCTATTTCCTCTTAATCTTCTTTACAGTGTCTGTCCTGTCCCTCCTCAGCCCGGACAGTCCTGCTGCTCAGCGAATGGTGACCCGGTCTGCCCAGCCTGATGGGATGCTGGAAGGTTGTATGAGGGGAGGTGTGGCTGCATCCCAGGTCATATGCTGAGGGAGGAGTCAGCAGGTTCATGTGTGAGCTGAGTGTTGACATCATATTGTAAATTATACTGCCATCTGAACCCGCGGCTCACAGGCGAAATAGGATACTATCAGTTGACAGGGCTAGAGTTGCTGAATTAATTACAGTAGTTGTTAAATTCTCTGCCACTCTTAAGTATTTTAACTACAGTATAAAGGAACTAAGGATGTAACAGTTATTCGTATTATCAATTACTCTCAATCAATCTTGTAGTCAGACATTTCAAAGATTTTTAAGTTACAGTGACATAAAAACAAGGAACAACAAAAAATATGTTTGAAAATAATGAATGAATGTTGAACAAAGCTGACAATTCATTTTCTTTTGATTGTTTGAAAAGAAAAATGTCTTACAGGAAATTGATTGTAACATTTAAAAGTAAAAATACAGATTTTTATTTAACATATAAAAAGTTCATATAGTGTTCCTCACGTGCATTTTGCCTCATTTTGTGCTATTTTTGCCCATTTTGTTGAACTTATTACAGCGTTTAAATTACCCCTCCAAATTTTCTGACAGCTGTTATTTTAGCAATTAGATATGCTTTACATATTGTAATGTAATGTGTTCACCTCAGAACAATACAATACGATTGTTTTAAATAATAATAATAAACGTTCCCATCACAGATGATCTGGTGGTTTGATGTCACAGGGAAGCATAGGTTTTTGTTGTTTTTTTTTGATACGGACACTCTGAATTAGGAATATCAGTTCTCATAGGGTTTAAAAGCATTGTTTTTCAAATAGTGAATTCAACCAAATACATTGGGATAATAAATAAACTCACTGTAACTCACTGTTACTCGAAACATACTACAGTGGCACTATAAGAGAATAGAGGCTCGTTTGGATCCTCTGCCCTGTATTGTTTTCAAAGATGTGAGAGTAAAACCGATTTTGGATCCATCAAAAAGCCGCAGGCCACTTACTGCACAGCTAATATCCCATTGTGTGATAATCTGCATGAGTATTGGTGACATTTACGTGAAAAGAGGGATTATTTGTTCCATGAAATACCCCGATGATAATATCCTGGATTAATGCCTCTGGGAAAATCTTCATTTCCTGCAGTGAGGTTGTAAATGTTGTGGCCTGAATTAACTGGCTGAGCTGAACCACTTCAGCTCCGGGTCTTCATAGTGTATGTCCCCTCTGCCCTGACCTTCTCCCCTCTGCCCGCTTCCCTGTTATGTAAATTCATCAGAAATATCTCTTTGCATAAGAAGAGTAATCCGCTGCGTTATGCAGCAGAAACTACTAACAATTTTATTATCTTTTTTCCCTCTCTTGTTGCAATGGGCCAGCAGAGGGGTTATGCAAAGCCCAGAGCTGTGAGAAGATGTCAGTGGAGTGGAGGGCAGGAGGGATATGGGTGAGAAAAGTATGAATGAAAACTGAGAAGAGCTGAAGGAAGACCTGGGAGGGTTTGGATTGAAAATCTGTTAAATGTTTAGTACAATGATTAACCACAGCTACAAGTGGTCAGAAAATCTGTCCTGTAACTTCTAAGTCTAACTATTGGCCGTATTGAACAACTTGAACATCTCAATGTAACTACCTGCGGAAATGACAGAGAGATAACATATAAAAGGTAGAGAGGGACATGTTTGTCTTTACTGTGTGTTTTGTGTATTCGCTGTGCAAAACACGGAGATTATACTGAGTGGATTATGAGAGCAAAGTCTGGGCCAAACCAGCCATATGTGTGATTGTGACGGCATGCACGCATATGTGTGTGTGTGTGTGTGTGTGTGTGTGTGTGTGTGTGTGTGTGTCTTTGTATATATAGGAGATCAAATTCTGGTTTTAAACCATGGTTGTGAGGACATTCCTGCACTGTGAGGACAATGTTCCCGGTCCTCACAACTATAGAGAGGCTAGAGATGTGTGTGTGTGGTGTCTAATATAATATAATATAATATAATATGATATAATATAATATAATATAATATAATATAATATAATATAATATAATATAATATAATATAATATAATATAATATAATATAATATAATATAATATAATATAATATAATATAATATAATATGATATGATATGATATGATATGATATGATATGATATAATATAATATAATATAATAACAAGAATGAATCACATTGTCACAATCATTTCATGAGAAGTGGTAAAAAACATTTTATTCCAACTTTATGGGCAACAGTGTATAATATAATATAATATAATATAATAATTATTTTATATCATATTATATTATATTATATCATATATAAACATAAAAATATGATGAAAATACAGTATCTGACACATTATGCAATAGCTAACATAAATCTATAGCATCTATATTTCTCAGCAAGGATTACCCTACATAATAATCTGTCATCCCAAACACTGTGTGCTGTTAAAATGGACAGGTGCCCAACAAGTATGATACCGATATGTATCTGTGAATCTATTTTCCAAAGCTACAACTCTGATTTCACTATATTAAGATGAATTAGTTCAGTTTTATTGTGGCTAGTACGTACATTTTTTGGCCATACTTTTTATATCGTGTTTTTTGTCCTTTCATGTCTGTTTGTATTTAGATCACTTCAGAAAATGTAGTAAAGAAGTGAGCATGACTGATATTTGCACCAATGTGTCTGGTCATCTTGTCTGTAGTTTCTCTATTGATTTTCCAGAAACTTAAATATATCACAATGCATATGTACATTACACATGATGAAGAGTTTGTCCATATTTTCTGCCACTAATCAGTATCAGTGGCTATCAGACAATTTCAAAGTCCACTGGTCCCTTTTGGAGGACAGCTGTTGCAACTGAACTGAGCGAAATAACTAACAGATGTTGATGCGGATCAGGATTAAAAAAACAAATAGTGAGGACACATTTACTCTAATTTTCATTTGCCTTTGGTAAAAATTACATTACATTAACTTAATTACTGTGCTTATGTCCAATTAGTTGTACTTGTACTTGCACTTTCTTTTTTATGCTCATTTATATTTGTGCTCCACTACATTTCAGAGAGAAATGTCATACTTGATTCTGTTTTTTGCTACTCCATATTTCAATTTTCCTACTTGTACCACTTCAGTTGCACATTTTATATTTGATCATCTTATCAAATAGTATGCTTTATTAAAGATTATGCTACCCAATAGAATGTAAATCAATAAAATGAATCAAATTAATCAAATAAATCTCCATCCTGACCAGCAGCAACACTGAAATACAGATTACCAATTTCTGTTTCAGAATCAATATGCCACTCATATAATACATTCCACTATAACACTCACAGGGGGCATTTTTCTGACTTATGAGTCTTAAGTATATTTTGCTGCAAATACTTTTGCACTTTTGCTAAAGTGTCATTTTGACTTCTAGTTCATTGTCTTACATTAAGCTACAAGTTCTTCCGTCATATACATGACAATTAGTGGAAAAATCATTGGCAATGAAATTTCCTCCAACATGTTCCACAGATATGTGTAAAAGTATAAAGTAGCTGAAAATACTAACAGGAATCTAAGACCTAAAATAGTGCAGAAGCTAAAACATATAATATAATAGAATAGAATAGAATAGAATAGAATATACAGGTTAGCAAACTACCAGTCATATTTTTTACTTTTCAGTCCTGCTCTGCTAACAGTATGCCAGCTAGCAGCACTGTGCTGACAACTGACCTAGCTAACGCTACATTATAGCCTAGAAATTAAGATTAATTCACGTTAGCCAGGTCAGTGTAGCCAACCGGGCTAACATTAAATTCATGCAAGTAAAACTGGTTTTGCTTTGCGCCCTTTCAATAAACTAAGCTGGTTCACAGTCAATAAACGCAGATGACTGTTTTCACTCTCTGGTTGATTAGCGGTGCAGCGATTAACACGAGCATATCATTGATAATCTAAATTGGCTTGTTTATGTGTGGACACTGTTACCATCTGTGTGGGACAAGAGGTTGTTTTTCCCAGAAGAGGATGTGGTGATGATCTGATCTTTACCTGGTTAGAAATACTGGTCGCCCCATGACACGTTACTTTCGCATTTCATGATTACAACAGAAGTCTGTGGGAGTGTCAGTGACTAATATTAGACATTAGTTGTGAGCTAAACTTTACACTCAGTGCTGTGATCCTATATGATTAACTATTGTACTTAGCAAGACATCTTTATCTGGCACTAAGCATCAGTGACCAAGTGAAAGAAAGAAAAGACAAGCACTCTGATTGGCCGAAAGAAAGGGGCTCTCTGATTGAACAGGAAGAAGCACTCGGATTGGCTGAAAGCAAGAAGCTCTCTGATTGGCCAAAAAGAAAGAGAATGTAACTGCATCATCACCACTTTCTGTAGTGCTGAGTCCCAATTTTGTTGATCTGTTGATCTGATCATTAGAATGACAGTAGCAAAAAGTAGCAAAGTGTAAAGTGACAATATGGTGCGAGTGAAGTGAAATAGTTTCCTGTAAATATTTCTTCTACAACTTCTGATTTTTTGTAGTTTAATTCCCCCCTCTGAGCGGCGGCCACACGGGGGCCTCGTCGCAGCTCGTCTGCCTGTTTCAGAAACGCCGAAGAAGAGCACTTCCGTTTTCCTTTCGGCTCCCGCCCCGCTCCGCCATCATGAAGCTCTGAACAAAAAACGGATGAGAGTCGAGCAAAATGGGGATAACACGAACTGGAGATGAAATCTGCCGACAGCACTAACGTAATGACAGTACAAAGTGGAGCACGGAGCAGACCCGTGGAAATTAATGAATCAGTCTCCCATTGAAAACGTCCCGGGCAGCTCCTGGCGTTACGTTATTTAGTTAGCGGTGTAGCTAACAGCAGCCAGAGCTAGCCTCTGATTTTCTCTTGAAGACAGCTCTGCTCCTGTTAGCTGGCAGGCGTCAGTCAGCTAGCTGTCACCTGAATTGACTGGCACTTTACTCATGTCAAGTCGTGCAAGACGCGCTAGCTGTCCAATTGACTGGGAGCATCAGGATGGAGAGGAGTTTGAGTAAAAGCATCGACAGGCACAATGTGGCTTGTTCGTGTTGAATAGACACCAGTGCCGAGGAAAGGGGAGTGAGACCAATATTTTCCAGCCAGGCCAGTTAGCTAGCTCCACAGCTAGCTACAGTGGATTCCAAAAGCCACGGTAAGACACGATATAAATCATTCAGCACGCTAAAGCAGCCGGACGCGCCTGTGTTTGCAGGGGGAAAGGAGCAGCTAGCAATATTAATTCACACAATTTTCATCTCCTGGAGATCCTGGTTGACATTGACATGTAGGCTTGTTGTTGGCCTGCACCCTGAACACCCTAGCCAGGCTGGAGTTGTTGTTGTGTACAGCTGAATATATGTCAGGCGTTTCTTTGGTGAGCAAATATAGCCTAATTGACCAGCCAAGTGCAAAAGCCATGTAGTTTGCTCAGCTGAGATGCACACTGTAGCTACATGATGCTGATGGCAAGCACCTATCTAGATAATCACTTCTCTGTCTCACCAGCCAAGGACAATATGTATTTTGTTTTCCAAAATGTGCCCAGGGTGCTGCAGGGCTGTGAAACTGCATGTAGGATAGAGAGAGAATGTGTGGATGAAGCCACATCATTGTAGCATTTGTGTCTGTGTGTGTGTGTCTGGCAGTATGACAGGATGATCTTATAAAATGGATTGAGAGCTTGCTTTAGGCTTGGTTGTAAGATTGAGAGAACTTCTCATTTTCAAAGGGGAACCACATGCTTCCCCTTTGACAGTCACAAAATGAAAGGATTATTTCATCTGATGCACGATCGTTTTGAAGTGTGTGGAAATACTGACATGGAGGCCCAGTTGTTAAGTCACTGAGTACTTAAAGAGTATGGAGCATGAGTTACATTACCACGTTAACTCTTCGTCAAAATCCCATGATATGTCTCATGCCAGGCGGTTAACTTGACAGACAGTTCAGACGTTGGGTCTATAAAGGCTGCGACTGCGAGTAACATCATGTGGTTTTGTTTAGGCCTTCTGTAGTAGCACACATCTAATGATAATCGCAGTGCAGTCATTTAATAATTCCTCATAATTTTGATCCTGTGATTAATTATTTCTAATACAGAATTACGAACAGCATTGAAACAAAATACTGTAAATAAGATTTTATAGATTTTAGAATTGCAAAGATGCCATGTATGACAAATATTTATTGTCTAAGGGTGTCATAGGATATAATACAATACTGATCAAATCAGTAAACTCAGTATCCAATAGCCACATATCTATTTCTCTCCCCATTTGTGAACATTCCTACTTTGGCTATATTTCCATAATTGGTCAGGAAACCTCTGGTGACCTTTTCAGAGAGATATCGAGCTCTGTGGTGGCTACAGGTTGTTACCCTTTAAAAACAAAGGTAATACTTGCCACACGTTAAAAATAAATCATGGACCTGCTTAACTGGTGGGCAATTAAATTGGTCTAGCTGTGATTATGTAGAGGAAATTACTATCACCAGATCATCACTTGATTTTTAAAATCAGCCTCAGAAATCCAGTATCAGTTGGGCTTTTTTTTGTCTTCTTTACATCCATTTAGCGCTAGAGTCTCTTCACAACAATGAGCTCAACAGTAATCGATGTATTTCATTTGTGCTGAACAATGTATTGTTTAAGCATCAGCATCGCAGTGTAAGCATGTGTGGTGGTCGAACTGTAAAGCATGTAATGTGACCAACTGTGGCGTACTATCCAAATATATTACTTAACCTTGAAACGAGTATGGATGGCTTTTTTTTTTTTTTCAACTAATCTTTGAGGCAAAGCATCTAATCCGCCTGGTTATTTAGTGTGATTTTATTGTGTTTTGTTGAACTGTTTCTCACACACACACACACACACACACAGGCGAGCTGTGTAACTGAGATGGTCATGTTGGTGAGTGTGCGGGCTGGTGAAGGAGCAGTAAAGGACTGGTTAAAATTGTTGTCAGAGAGAATAGTTTTGTTTAGCAAACAATTCATTATTATGCGAAGCAGTTTTTAATTTCTGTGTATTTGGAATTGGATCAGTAGCTAAAAGCTGCATATATGGTATCTGGGGAAATAATGGTGATTGACTATGTTTGAACATTTCAGTGTTAATTGTTAAATACTGTAGTTCAGTATTGTTCAGCCGTACATCTCTGTTAGAGAGACAGATGGATGATGATGGATGAATAATTGGGTGGGTGGATGGATGGTCATTTGAAGCTGATGGGCACTTTGATATTTTCCATCCATATGAGCCAACACACATTAGCAATCTTGTAGTCTGTTTAAATGCAGACGTTGAGCACGTTACGCCTTCTACACATGAACCAAAGTGACTTGACCCTGCAGAGTGGAAAAGCAAACGCTGTTAACTCTTGGAGTGATCAATAGAGCGTGCAGCCCTTTGGCGTAACTGAGAGGAATTCAGTGTTGATATAAAGATATACAAAATATAGAATAATAATATGTAAGTGAGGTTAGAAATGTGCTAAATGTGGGATTTAGTGCAAATTAGTGATAACAAAGCAGAGTTCAGATCAGAAGTCTATAGAAAACTGGATATTAAAAAATGTTTTCCTCAAGAGAAGCAAATGTGTCATTATATGTAACCATATTTTCTTTTTTGAGCAAATCTTTATGGAGTTTAAGTAAAACTTTACTAAAAGCAAAACACTTACTCAATACATAGATGTAAACATATATACAATTAATAATATATAACATTAAGTAATAAAGTGCACAGAAACGTCAGCCCATTGCAAATGTTAAATATCCTTACAAATAACAGGCGCTCATCCAGTGTTTCTCCTCCGCGCTCACCAGGCGCTGGCCATGCCGTCGAGTGTGCGGGCCGGGAGCCTGAAGGACCCGGAGGTGGCTGAGCTCTTCTTCAGGGAGGATCCTGAGAAGCTCTTCACAGACCTGAGGGAGATCGGTCATGGGAGCTTCGGAGCGGTCTACTTCGTAAGTCACCTTCTTTGGTGTTTACGTGATGGAGACCTTAAGTGTAATTTCTCAGTCAGTATAATTTGAATGAACGATGCTGGTGTCCTCTGATAGGTCTGAATTGTATGTCTTAGGTGACCTCATAGTACTGAGACACTAAACATTGAAAGAGTACCATGAATATCAGGTGCAGAATTATATTTAATATTTATCAGGCGAGGGAGTTTAGTGACTGAGAAATATCACAGACAGGTCTTTTTAATATATCACTGAGGTTTAGTGAGCAGCTCATACTTGTGAAATATGAGCATTGGCGACTAATTATTAGGCAACTGATAATGAAACCAGCTGCGAAAATGGCACGATGAAAGTTGTAGCAGCTTAAGCCATATCAGTTAGTTGCATGTTTGTACAACCCAGAAACTCTTCCACCGAGCTTAAAACAGAAACAGCCCATAAGTGAGATGTAGTCATAGTGGTGAATCAAGCCTGCGTCAAGGGGATGAAGGTATGAAAAAAAAAAATAAAATAATAAACACAACAAAGCAGAATCGCTGCCAGACAATGGTAAGAGTGATGTCGTGGATCCAAGATGGTGTCATCTGTCGGACGGGAGGGAAGGTGGTGGTGATGATGACGATGCTGGTACTGTCAATAAGGACACAAGATGAAATCAGCTGAAAATGGAAGGTGGCAGGAGAGGAAAAGGGTAAAAGCACGGCACGAGTCAAGGACAAAGGACAATTCGCAAGTGGTGGATGAAAAGGCCTGTTTAATGAAGGGTGAAAAGGAGCTAGTCATGGATGAAGGGATCGACGGGAGAGGGCGGAAGAGAAGAGGGAAGGAGGCTCAGCAGAAATCCTTGTTTTATGTAATAGTGATTTCTTTGTTGGCACTGATGTAAAAATGGCTGATAAATCCCAGAGTTATCAAGTGCTCCGTGATGGTGCTTTGATGCTGGCTGCAGGTTGACTTAAAAGAAGTAATTTATCGTCTGCATTCCTGACCTTTCTACATTAGGCCCATGACATCCGCACCAATGAAGTGGTGGCCATCAAGAAGATGTCCTATAGTGGCAAACAGTCCAATGAGGTAGGACCTGACGACTCTCTGATCCTTCATCTGTCGTAGGTGGGAAATCACTCTCTCAGTCAGTTCGCTCATAAGTGATTGTGGCTCTGCTTGTGTTGCAGAAATGGCAGGATATCATCAAGGAAGTGAAGTTCCTCCAGAAGCTGCGCCATCCCAACACTGTTGAGTACCGCGGCTGCTACCTGAGAGAGCACACAGCATGGGTGAGTGTGTGCACACACTTCTCTGTCCTGCACTGTATTCATAGGCTCGATTAAAGCTCTAATTGTAAGTGAATTGCGCAATTCACATCTATGGCTATTCTGTACGCCGCCTACGTCTCGTTCACAAAATGTGAGATTTTGCATGTACAGGAGGTTCTTCTCAGTATGTTAATGCTCTTCGGTCCCAGTGACAAACATGGCAAGGTCTCGTCTGGGAGTGGGGCAAGACATATTTCAGCACCCCCTTCAAACACACCGGTTCATGTTAATGCAGACTTTCATCCAAAGGACATTTTAATGCATGACTCTTAATGTCTGAATTGGATGGCAGTGAATAGGAAAAATGTTTGATGATAATTTATTTTAGGTTTAGAACATAACCGACATGAAACCATCATCAAATCAAGTTTTATTTCTCTGCTTTACCCACTTTTTTCTCTCACTTCTCTTTCATTCACTTGCTGACGCTCTGTCAGGAAGTCAACTACAAAGTCCAGCTCCCTTTTTAACCATAATAACCAACAAGAAACGTCGACTCCTAATATCGATACTTGTAGCTCAAGGTGCTTCCTTATTTTTTCTGTGAAGTGAAGTGGTATGCAAGTTGTAATTGAGTCTCAGTTTCACCAATCACTTGGGAGTCTGCCCTGCAAACTCCAACCTGAGACTTCTTGAACCAACAGAATCTGGAATCATCATACAGGAACCAAGTCTAGTCCCTGGTTCCTCCGGCTGAAATGCAGGTTTTGTTCCTCAAAAGGTTCTTTCAGTGGAAACGCCATAAAAGATCAAATCACCTTTATGCAGATCTTTATTGTTAGATGACACTAATGTGACTTTTATTTGCTCACACCTCTGTTTCGAAGAGGACTCGACAGCACCTTTCTTGGCTGTACCTTTAGTACGACATCAGCTCTCACTCTGTAGTAACTGTACTGAACTCTCAGGGAAAAGTGCCTCCGATCCAAAAAAATTCTTTCCATTCGGGTCAAGTGTGGAAAAAGTTCTTAACGTCAAGTGTGCTCCTGGGTTAGGCTCCCGAAAATAGCATGTGCTTTAACTCTCCCTCTGTGTGTGTGTCTCCTAGCTGGTGATGGAGTATTGCTTGGGCTCAGCTTCTGACCTCTTAGAAGGTAAGTAGGAAACAACAGAGACATCTGAGTGATTCATTATATTTTTCAGTTATCCACATAAACCATGTCTGATACCCCCGAATATCTCTCTTCTCCCAGTCCACAAGAAACCCCTCCAGGAAGTAGAAATAGCTGCCATAACCCATGGTGCATTGCAGGGATTGGTGTATCTTCACTCTCACAACATGATTCACAGGTAACCCCCCATTCCTTTTCTCACTATCTGTATCTATTCTGCGCTCCTCGCCTACACTTCTAACAAGAGACAAAACAAATACAGAAGAGAAAGCACAAACTGTGCCGCCTAAGATAAGCTTATGCAACTGTGTATGTGCTCACACACTGTGCAGCAACACATTTCAGCCTCTAACAGTACATTTTCTCTCTCATGTCTCCCTATTTGTTTTTGCTTCCTCCCAATTGTCTTTTTTTTTTTTTCTGATCATTTCTCTCTCTGTGTCTCAGGGATGTGAAGGCAGGAAACATCTTGCTAACAGAGCCTGGTCAGGTCAAACTGGGAGACTTTGGCTCTGCCTCCATCGTTGCCCCTGCAAACTCCTTCGTGGGAACACCTTACTGGTAGGACATCAGACTCGGTCACAAGAAGGAGCTTGGGGGTAACACCCCCTGTTACCCCTGATGGTATCTAATCATGCAGGTCTGGCTGGCTGTGCTTCATTTATTGTCACACACATGAAGCAGAAAAGATTCCTATAAGGTGTGGCGGCCTGGAAGTCAGATTCAAATTCATTCAAAGCAGAGCAAAGACAATGTTGATCTGCAGGCTAATTTCAAGTTAGGAGAACCCGATGTGCTTTGAGCACACAAATGATAATTCAAATATTTATGTACATTTACATATATACAGGTTAGTGTTTGGTATTTTACTGTCAGTCAACTAATCCTTTAAGCACTATCTACATATTTCTCTCAAGGACATCAGATTCCACTTCTGATCAGCTACTTGTTACTGTTGTTAATGCACACGAGGCATCCTAACCCTCATAATGTTCACGTCTATTCATGCGATGTAGACGTCGGAAAGCACAGTGAGCCCTGAGGTGGGGCTCTGTAGGATAAAAGAAAAACAGCTGGAAATGGCTGAGATGCTTTGTCGTGTCCTCCATGCAGGATGGCCCCTGAGGTGATCCTTGCCATGGACGAGGGTCAGTACGACGGGAAGGTGGATGTGTGGTCACTTGGCATTACCTGCATAGAGCTGGGTAAGAGTTGGCTATAAAATGGTGCACAAGTGTGTTTTTATGTGTTCACAAAGCTGAAAGCATCCAACCCTTTTCTTTGCTTTCTCCTCTTCTTTTTTTTTTTTTTTTTATTCTTGCTCTTTATCTGCCACTCTCTGTCTCTGTCACGCTATGTCGTGCTTTGTCACTCTCTAGCGGAAAGGAAGCCTCCTCTGTTCAACATGAATGCTATGAGTGCCTTATACCACATCGCCCAGAATGAGAGCCCTGTGTTGCAGTCTAATCACTGGTGAGAGTTGGTGAAACTTCCTAACCAGTCTATGTCCTTTTAGGCAAATAAGACTTTTGTTGCACGATTATTTTTTTTTTTCTTGCATTGCTTGAGGTTATGTTATCAATGTTTTTGTCTTTTATACAAGAGCGTCTAATGTTGTTGAGGCTCTTTCAGCATAATGTATTCAAAGGATTGAGGATTGATTGAGTTTATTATTTTACACACCATTACCAAGACGTCCCGAGAACAAAACGTTTGGAAATTAAAGTAACTTAAAACAATCATGAGAGTCTGGTCAAAATTTGCAGCGTTAGTCTGTTGGAATTTGTGACTTGGTGCTCACAGATCACACTGAATTAATGAGCACATTTAATGGTAATGTTGTTTCTGTTCAGTATAAATTCTACGAAACTGTTTTGCCCCAGTGTGCTGTTGCAATAGGCACATTTTAAAAGGCTCAACCTAAATGCTTTGAGAGATTACTTTTAATAAACAACAACATTGGTAAAAAAATAAATAAATAAAAGTTAATGTTTTACTATGCAAGAGTCACCACATAGAGCTTTAAAAATACAAAAACAACAAGATGTTTTCACCTGTCATAGCATTTCCCACAACAATGAATAATGCTTTTATAATGATTTTTGTATCATTTCCAGGTCGGATTATTTCCGCAATTTTGTGGACTCCTGTTTGCAGAAGATCGCCCAGGACAGACCTACCTCTGATGTGCTGCTCAAGGTAGGGCAGGGTGTCAGAAGACTTGTTTGATCTTGTGTATGCAGGCAGGCACAGACATGTGACCGTCTTTGTTAGAGAGTGTTTTTATGATCAAGCAAGAAGAACCGGAGAGCTTTTAGTCAGGGAGCAAATCGTTATAAATTGAAGGAATGAATAGAGTGTGTTTCTTGTAATAAAAGACTGTAACGTGTGTTATGTGTAGGTCACAAATGGAGGTTTGAGCCTTTCTGCGTGGGTTGCACAATCATTCATTGTATAGCATTCTTTAATGGCAATAATCAAATTCAGAGGCATGCAGACATTAAATTTAATTCTGTTTTGTACACCAGGTGTTGGAAGTTAAATTAGTCAGTTAAAAATAAGTGCTCCTCTGTCTCTTCAGTTACGACCAGCTGCTACCTGGTGTTGAGTGTTAATCAAATACTGTAGTAGTCTCTGTGTACATTGGCTGTTACTGTTGGCTCAATCATGCTTTGGCACAGTCATAAGCAGGTCAGCCTGTTGCTGTTGGGGAAACATGATTTGCCTAACGTTTCAACATCAAAGGAAAATAGTGAGTGGAGCTTGTAGTAAGGAAGTAGGCAGCCTAGTTTAGTTTATGTGCTCCTTTGTGCCAACAATGATTGGCCATGTGCTGTAGGAATGAATTTGTCCAATATATTCTGATTTTGTCAATTGAATTGGTGTAAATACAGAGAAATTCCCAGAGGCTACAGTGTAGCACATATTTTGTCATTTAAAATGACACAATATTGCACTAAAGGCATTAAAAATGTTCTCAAACTAAACAAAAACACACTGCCCAGATCAACAAATAGGCATGGAGTTACACAACCAAATAATTCAGTCACAGTCAACTGAGAATGATCACTTCCTGAATAAAGAGGTTTCACAATAGATGGTCTATATAAATGGTCCTTCACAGTCGTGGTTAATAGGCAGAATTGCAGTATAAAGGAAAATAATCATGATCAACAATCATAATCGCCCAGCCCCAAAACAAACACCCTAAATCCCATGTAGGTTTCTAATATACAGGGACCTTGACATTAGAATCCTCACACTATTTAATTGTACAATCTGTCTCTGTCCACCCAGCACCATTTCCTATGCAGAGAGCGTCCCATGACGGTTGTGATGGACCTGATCGCCCGCACCAAGGATGCTGTCCGCGAGCTGGACAACCTTCAGTACCGGAAGATGAAGAAAATCCTTTTCCACGAGGCACACAACGGTCCCGCACCAGAAGGAGGAGATGAGGAAGAGGTAAGAATGGGACGGAGGAGAGGAGGAGGAGGAGGAGGAGGCCAACAGAGCTGTTGTGAGACATGAGGAAAAAGGAAGAGAGGTGGGAAGGTTAGAGACGCAGCGACTGATAATATAGATAAATACTAGCTTCTATTGACTTTCAGCTCTTAATTTATGCTCACTTTAAACTAAATTAAATGCCAGTTGCACTAAATCAGATCCTGTAGTAACTCCAAAGTTAGTGGCACTCAAGCACACTAGTTGCCTTGAAGACAAACCTTCAACAAACCTAATATTTTTGAAGAGCAATAAGCACCTATCAGGGTGTACGAGGGAAACAGCTGGTTTTAGCATCCATCCTGCCTTTGTATTGTACTTCTCAATGTATATTGGGAACTTGGGACCCCTTCCTCTTCATACAAAGGCCTTTGTTTCCATCAACATTTAATTCCCTTTGGCTGTTTCCCCCCAAAAGGAAATGAAGGAATTCAGAGAATGTGGGGCTGCGCTGCTAGAGTATAGGCCTGTGTGTCACTGTTAGTATGTTTCATATTTTACTCTCTCTGCTCAGAAAGGTTTTCATACAATAAGCATATGTTTATATTCTCTATAAACTGGTCGGTACACCGCTACCATTGCTACTAGAACCGTATGAGTAAAGAGACCGCATCTTCACCATCATCACCAAAGTCCTGACTGTCCTCCCAATATTTTAACCGTCTCGACTAAATCTTTTCTCCCTTCCACCAGGATGTGGAGCAGTATATGCTGCGCACCGGCACAGTCAACAGCATGGAGAGCTCCCACTCTCTGCCATCCATGTCAATCAGCGCCAGCTCCCAGAGTAGTTCGGTCAACAGTCTGGCAGACGGCTCCGACGACAGCGGGGAGATGGCTATGATGCAGGAGGGAGAGCACACGGTCACCTCCAACAGCTCTGTCCTGCACAAGCCCCTGGTCAGTCCGAATGCTTTACTGTGGGTGGGTATGTTGAGGTGGAGTATCGTTACACCCCCCCCCCCCCCCCCCCCACCCCTCCCATTCTGCACTCAGTTTCACACAGAGCCAAGGCTTTCGTTTCCTTTCTTTTCCTTAGACTTATTTGAAATTAAGTTTTCAGATCAACTCAGTGAGCAAAGTGTGTAGAGTTATTGGAAGCTTATCTTGCGTTTGTCCTCTGATTTGTCTGAAATACTGGACTTGGACACACTGTACTACACAGTATATTGGCTGCATGTGGTCTGCAAGAGAAGCTGATCTGTCATTGTCAGACCAGTTATATACACATGCAAGTGTGCACCACCTACAGGAAGTAGAAGGTAATAACAGCACCAGTGTAGACATGTTAGTGTCGCCACCCACAGAGCAGAAGCAGAAAATCAGCATGGCAGCAAGCTCCCCACACCTACTGCCACAGCTTCATGGTGTGGTTGACTCTTTGGTGGGCTTGAAAGCCCCAAATTTAGTTATATGGTCAATTTATTTAATTTCTAGCACCAGGATGATCTAGGTAAGAGATTAGTCAGTTAAAAACATTAAAACACCACAATTAGTTTTTTACAAATCATTCCTCTCTCTCTTTTTTTTCACCTCGTCTCCCCTGTTTAGAGCCATGACAATATCTATGATGATCCCTATCAGCCAGAGGTTGACTCACAACGGGAAGCCTCCTCTGCTGGTGGCGGCGGTGGCAGTGGTGGAGGAGGAGGAGGAGGAGGAGGAGGGAGGCGTCGTCGTGGCAGAGACCATTTTGCCACCATCAGGACAGCCTCGCTCGTCACGCGTCAGATCCAGGAACACGAGCAGGGCTCTGCCCTGAGGGAGCAGATGTCAGGGTAACATAACCGTTGTGAATCAGGGCTGGTAAATCATACATTGCTGTAAAAGAAAGAGAAAGCAACCACTTGTCAAGTTTTATTTGTCTAGCTCTTAATCATACTCGCAGTTCAAACGGGCTGTATAGAGCCTGCCTTATAAAAGTTTAAATGAAATGGCCACCCTTAATGTTTGTACTTCAAAGAGAACAAAGGCAACCCTCAGTGAAAACCATGTTAGAAGTAAAAGTCGAAAAAGTAGTGACAGTATCTCTCAAGGGCTTTCCCTCTTCCGTCTAGCTAACTTCATTCCCGGTGTCCCTTCACAGGTACAAGCGAATGCGACGGCAGCATCAGAAGCAACTAATGGGCCTAGAGAACAAACTGAAGGCAGAGATGGACGAGCACCAGCTGAGACTGGACAAAGAGCTGGAGAATCAGAGGAACAGCTTCTCAATGGAGGGAGAAAAACTCTCCAAGAAGCACCAGGTCATCCTGGAGAAGGAGGTGAGCTGGTGGAAGAGTGAATGAGTGAGCGATGCGAGGGGAGAACGCAGGGATACATGAATAAGAAGTGGAGAAAGCTAGACAATTTGAGACGCAGAAGTGTGCGATTAAGGGAAAGAGGATGATGGAAATGGGGAAAGCTGCCTGTCAACTTCAGCAGAGTCCACCTTCCCCTAGTCTCTGTAAAGATGTGGGCACAAACAGTCTCTGATTTCCTGCTGTGAGTCCCTTCATCCTTTCCATTCCCTACAACCAAACATTAACCAGCCAGGAGCGGCCTCAGGGTCAGGCTGGGTTAGCTTAGGCTTTTTTCTCCCCCTGGGGTGGTTGCTTTAGCTGCAGTGGCGTTCTGTCCATCTGGTCTGGCTTGTCCGGCTGGGCAGTTGGAACACGCTATGGGCTGCGATTGTCTCAAGGTCCTCTGTTCTTAATCCAAACCCCACTCTTCTTTTTCCAGTGTCTATCCTTGTATTTCTCTCAGGGGCAATAAAAACATTTTAAAACAAAAACGCTGACAACAAAAGTGAAGAGAAGTTTGAAGGTGCTACGGTGTCATCATGGGCAGACGGTGCCTCTCACAGCCCCAACAGTAATGAGATTGTGTGTTTATGCGTTTTCAGACAAAGGCAGTTTTGGCAGAGGAGAAGAAGTTTCAGCAGCACATACTGGCCCAGCAAAAGAAGGAGTTAACTAGTCTGCTGGAGTCCCAGAAACGGCAGTATCGCCAACGAAAGGAGCAGCTCAAAGAGGTGCTTCTGGATTTTGTCACATTATGTCACCAGTCAGCTGCCACTAACGCATTTGTGTGAGAATTTATGGATAGAAACTCATTTCCTGTTTTTACATAAATTGGCTGCTGTTCATAACTTCCATTTTCTTTTCGCCACTACCCTGCGGCTTCAAATGGACCCTTAATCACGCTCAAATTTTACTAACAGCATTGCTCATTTGCTTTTAATTGATTTCCACTCAAGGAACTGAATGAGAACCAGTCAACACCGAAGCGGGAGAAACAAGAGTGGTTGGTGCATCAGAAGGAGTGTCTGCAGCAGCTGCAGGCGGAGGAAGAAGCCGGCCTGCTGCGGCGGCAGAGGCAGTATTATGAGCTACAGTGTCGCCAGTACAAGAGAAAGATGCTGCTGGCACGCCACAACCTGGAACAAGATCTGCTCCGAGAGGTATCATTTTTAAATTAGATTGGCAACGCGGATCAACAATTCAGTCTCCTTAAGACATATTTTAAGCAGCCAGTGGTCCAATATGATTGACTCTCCATCACTATAACTGATACCTGACCATTGTAGTGTATATTTACTGTCATAAACGCTGCATGGTCTTATTTGACTTTTGAATAAAACTTTAAAGAACGGGTGGAATAAGTTTTCAGTGTTTACCACAGATCATAAATATACTTTGCATACTTTAATACATATTCTGGGAATGCCCAAAACATTTAAAAGTCAACACAAACACTACTGCTAATCACTGCCTTAAAAATGGCTGCAGATACTATATACTAAAATGTCCTCGCCCCTACTACAATATCCTTCCTGCCTCTTCACCATCACCGTTTCTTCTGTAGGAACTGAACAAGAAGCAGACTTTGAAGGATCTGGAGTGCGCCATGCTTCTTCGTCACCACGAGTCCACTCAGGAGCTGGAGTTCCGCCAGCTGGGCTTGGTGCAGCATACGCGGGCCGAGCTGATCCGCACGCAGCACCAGACGGAGCTCACCAACCAGATGGAGTATAACAAGAGGCGTGAGCAGGAACTGCGTCAGAAACACGCCGTGGAGGTCCGCCAACAGCCCAAGAGCCTCAAAGTGAGTGAGAGCACCCAGAGCCAGGGGTCTCCTGACGAACGAGAGAGCCAGGCTACTGAGGGGCAGAGCAGTAGCTGGGACTCTGAGAAGGGGGTGGGAGAGGTGGAGGGCGAGTTAGAAAACCAGAGGGAGGTGGCAGCTAAGGAGATGTGCGATGGTCAAGATGAGCTCGATGTAGCAGTCTTGGAATTCAGGGATGGGGAGGTGGACGATGAGAGCATCCTTGCAGCTGAAAGGAAAGATGAGGTAGATGATGAGAATACACAGAAGGGAAGTGATGACAGAGAAGGTGAAGATGAGAAGGAGGAGGGCACAGAGGTGAGGGAAGTCGAAGGAGTGCAGTGGGAGTACGAGGATGATCACAGTAAAGCTGCTCATGTAGACAGTGAAGAGGAAGATGAGGGCAGGGGCGTGGCCGATGGTTGTCCGTCAGAGTTCATCTCATCCCTGTCCCCAGAAAAGAGACGGCTCCGTGAGCGAGATATCGATGAGCTCTCTGAGTTTTACTTCCCTGATGCTGCGGAGGAGCTGGAGCCCATTCCCCCGCCAGCCCCTCCTCCCCCTCCCTCCCCCCAGACTTCCCTCCCTTCACTCTTCTCTCACGCCATCTGCCTCCTCCTCTCCCTCTCTGCTGCCGCCCAGCCCTCCAACCTCACTTTGCTGCTACTCTCCATCTTCCTCCTCTCCCTCCGTCGCTCACCTCCTCTGCCCTCGGTGGCCTCTGTCCTTCTCTCCGCCGAGCTTGCCTTCTTGGCGCTCTTCTTCTCATACCTCTTCCTCCGCTCCTGCTGCTCTCTGTCTCTCTCCACCTACCTGTCGCTCAGCCTCTGGGCCAGTGGCCTCTTCAGCTTAGGACTCTCCTTCAGTTTGGGGATTTATTACATCCCCATGATTTTAATCTCAGCCTCCTTCCTCAGCTCTCCCTCGCTCTTCCTCTCTCTCTACTTGGTGGTGGTGCTGGTTGTCAGGCCGGCCCGCGACTTCTTCCAGCATGCACCTCGCAAAGTCAACCGCCTCTGCATGCGCGTCCTTTTCCGCCTGCCCAGACCCCTGTTTGCCATGTGCCAGTCAGTGCTGGGTGGTATGGCTGAGCGTAACCTCTATGAGATGTTCCCCAAAGCAGGGCGCAACTGGGGTGTGCGCCAGTCCAAAATCCCGGTCCCCCTGAAGAGCTTGCCTTTAGAGTTTCAGGCTCGCTGTGGTAACACCTCTTCCTTGGCCAAGGGCCTTCTCTGGGCGAGGCGTTTCAGTAGACGCCCCCTAGGGGTCCTGGCAGACCTGGCTAACTCCATAGTGCTAAAACTAGCAAGACAGCTGCTTAAAAAGCTGCCACTCAATGTGCGAAGCAAACTCCAAACTGTAGGCCTTTTGAAGAAGGAGATGCCAAGCAGGCTGCCCCTACTGCTGCCCAGGGAGGTCAGAGAGAGGAGACAGAGTGAGAGGAGGAGGAGGGAGAGGGAGAGACAGCGGAGGGAAGAGAGGGTGTTTCGTGACGAGGGGAGATGGGAATGTGGGTTGAGGCGAACTTCATCTGGAAGGTTTGTCAGGGGGAAAATTCGGCCATGGAGATAACAGGAGTGTGAGACCAACCAATTGAAAAGAGTGGAAGAGTGTGTGCTGGTGGTGTGTGTGAGTGTGATCCTGATCATGCTCTCCGTTCCATTGTTCAACCATTGTTTGTGTGTCTTTTTGATTTGGGCCCACATATCTCTCTTGTTACATAGTTCCCAAACTGGTTTCTGGTCACATTTCTTAAAGATGAGACATATTTCACCCTGCACACGGACATCTGGACCATCTGGCTGAAAGTGATTTTGGCTTTTGAAGCTTATCCAAACATGCACACACGTGCATGCACACGCTGTACTGTTAAATCAGTGGGGTCTGCAAACTTAAGCACGCAGCCAAACCCACAGTTACTGTACCAAACCCAGTGAAGTTTTATCATTTCATTATTGTGCTTTTTGTAAAAGTTCCTTAAAGTTTCTTTAATTTTAGGATTTTGCTCTTAATTTCTAAGACAACAATTTTTATGGTTATTTTTAAGACCGTTTTCGTGCAATCTTTTTTTTCTTTTATTGTGGTCTTATTTCAAATGGTGCACTTTTATCTCAGTGCTTGGAACAAATATTACAGTGTTGAGTAGCTTCATGGCTGTAATTCCACTCCCGGAAGCTGAATACTGTGAAAAAGAGAAAATACTTCACTAAAACAATCACCCTGAACACTAGCACACTAAAAGTGCAATAAAGAGCTAAGCAGAAATATCTGGGACCACTGTAGGACATCTGACATGATTCTGAGCACGGTTTCTGTGCTTAGAAGTTGGAGCAGAAAATAGTCGGCAGAAGACATTACAAGACTTCAAATTATAAAGTTTGGGGCCATTTAGCTGGAACATTAAGCCTATCCACTCCATTGTTTCGTGTTAAGAGATCAATGGATATTATTAGCAGCTGATGAATCATTATCTTTCAGAGTCTAGTTAGATAAACTGATTTTATTGCACTTTATGCAATAATCTTTTTATGATTTACCATGTAAACATTTAGATATTTTCCCCTTAATCATATAAGTGTACACCAGTTGAGTGCCTAGTTACAACTGTTTGCACAAATGTTAGTAGTCGTTGTGAAGTGGCATATCCAAAATTTATAGAGGAAACCAGGATGTACTTTGGAGTACTAAAAGTTTAATATAATAAAATCTATTTAATGTTTCAATGTAGCTTAATTTATATGAAGCCATATCGACAATCTTTTGAGACACGCAATCAAAAAATAAGTCCAAAGATTGAGGCAACTACTGAATGTGAAAGTTAAGATTGAGCAGTTCACCATCATATGAAGAGAATATTTCCAGTAATATCAGACACCTGATTAGTTTTGCACTGTCCCAAAGACCATGTAAAAAAATACCAAATGTGGGAGAAATCCTCACTTAAGTCGAAGGCTGCAAATGATGATTGTTTTCGTTCATGATTACACTTAAACATCCAACAATAGTTCAAACATTTCCATCACAACTTGCCAGAGCACGAGGTGATGTCTTTAAAAACATCTTGCTTTGTTCGACCCAAAACCCAAATAATTTAGTTTTTAATGATATGAGGCAGAGAAAAACTGCAAATCCTCTAAAGCTGGAACCAGAGAATATTTCACTAGTTTTGCGTGAGCATTGACTGAAATGATTTTTATGATAAATTTTTATGGTTGATAATTTCAGCCCTTCTTCAGTCTAACCCCAAAAGAAACTTGATAGCTAACAGTGCCGTTTTTCCCTGGTGCTGTGGCAATGATGAGGACTGAAACACCAAAATGTTCTGAAATGCACATTTAATTGAATGAAGTCAAATGAACCAAATTTAGGTAAAAGTTTACAGACTTTAAGGATTTTAAAATTAGCATTTTTTGCAAGGGACGTCTGGTTAAGACGAGTAAAATACATTACTTGCTTATAAATGTTACTTATGTTAGAAGAAGTGCCTTATATGTCACTGAAGGACAACATTTGAGCCATTTTACATGGAGGAATATTACCGAGTAGGATCTCAACTGTCTTTGACCCAGGGGGAACAAAAAAGTAGGTCTAGCTGTAAAACGGACATTTCACAACAAACATCGTTTTGTTTGAATGTAATTTATTTGCCATTGATTTACATTTGTGTTCCAGTATCAGTTATTCCTGTTCCTCTGTGTATGTTTACATGTTTGTATTCTGTTTTGTTGTGAGTTTCCACAGAGTTATATCACTTTGAGTTTTTTTTTTAATTTAATTTATGCAGTATTTCTAAAACTAGTACTGCATTGTGTTTGGCAGCCATTTTGTTGTCCTTTTATTCTCATTTGTCGCTGCATGAGTGTTGCCGTACTGTATGGCTGTGTGCACGCAGGCATAGAAAGATATTTTGTCATACTTCCAATTTTTTTTTTTTCTTTACACAAAAAAATAAATTCTTTTGTGTGAAAATCATTGTCTTGTTTGTTTTTATGATTTCTGTTTCCATTAGTACCACGTATTTGTTGTTTACTTTCCCCCTGATTTATCAGCCACTTTTATTACACATGCAGAAAGATCCCTTTACCGTTTTGTTCATCATCATCATTCCTCCTGTATCATCACATATTTTGTCTCTTGTCAAGTGTTGTGCCCTTCCCTTTGGCAAACATCCACCTAAAGTAATGTCAGCAGGTTCTGTGAGTATTTCTAATCGACATATTAAGGTTTAAATATGTTAAAAGATGTTAAGGACTGATGAGTGCATAGTCATTCATAGGCTGTGTTATTTGAATCCATGTCCAGATGCAGAACAAGTTTAATTTTGAGTACATGAAAGTAAATCATAGTGATTTAAAATCATCCCTGGATATTGTTTCTGCATTGTTTTGTGCTCACAGTCAAAATCTTGAATATGTTAAAAGAATTCTTAGTAATTACACCTTCCAAAAAGGGTTCAATAATAATGTAAACATGTTTTGTTCACTTTAGATGTCAGTTCATATTAATCACAATTATGTTAAGGGCACAATTTGCAATCCAGATGTCTCAGTTTAATATTCAGCCTGAAAACCTGAAAAAAAATTCTCAGTTGTTCTAAAGTCATTCATGTTTTTTGTTTATATCCAAAATGATTCTAAATATTGGGTTTAAACAGCCTTGTTCAGTCATTTTCACCTGATAAATTCACAAAAGGTTTATTTTGCATTGCAGTAAAACCATCGCATCCATTTATACCAATGCTGAAAACACTGTTCCATAAATTCACAGTAATCTCACAACGATTCATCTTCACCTCATCAATAAATCAATCGATAGACTAAATGTGCACCTCTCACAAGTTGGAATAAATGCATGAAGAAGAACTTAATGTCAGTCGACACGTTGGATTCATTGTATGAATTAAAGTATGAAGTGCACAACATGAAGACATTCAACTTTTAGAAAATGAACATATTGTTTTTTTTTTTGCAAAGGCCGATTGTGCTCGAACATTACAGCACTTACAAAACTCCACAACTGAAAATACTAATAATTATAGGAATGATTAAGTAAAAACAAAGCAAATCATTGTCCAAACCCTCATCAGTTTTGCTGTGATGGTGTCTCTGGCAAAGATTTAACATTTGACAGGTATTTACACTTTAAGTTGTTAAAGATTAAGATTACTAATGGTGAACATTAATTACCATCATTTCAATGTTTTCATAGAAGTCATAAGTTGTTAAAAGAATTATCTTAAAAGTGAGTAAAAAGTTTCATTAGTGTTTCCTGATTTTCTGCACTTTATCACCATGTTCATTTATAAAACAACAGGAGCTCTTGAGCCCAGCTGCCTCCATCTCTCTTCTCTCTCCTTCAGTCCAAAGAGCTTCAGATTAAGCGTCAGTTCCAGGACACCTGTAAGATCCAAACCCGTCAGTACAAGGCGCTGCGCAACCACCTGCTGGAGAACACGCCCAAGTCGGACCACAAGGCCGTGCTGAAGCGGCTGAAGGACGAGCAGACTCGTAAGCTGGCCATCCTGGCCGAGCAGTATGACCACTCCATCAATGATATGCTGTCCACACAGGCTGTGAGTAAGGCAAGGAGACGTCGTTCACTTCACACTCGCACCACACCACTGCTGTGCCTGGCCTGGGGGCCCTCCCGTCCCACCTGTCAGCCCGCCTACCTGCCCACCAACAAGGCTCACCCCGGTCCCTCAGTGTTAAACCTCAACCTCCACCTAAACCCACGTTTTCCAGTTTCATACCAAATGATGTGCACTTTCCTGCTTTCCCTCCTTTAACAGTTCCTTGCAAGTGCTGTTCCAAAACATCCTTTCACCTGAATTTCTGAGAGAAGAGGCCCCAAGAGTGCAAAACTAAGAAGTGATGATAGCGTTGGTGAAATCTGACATCTTGATAGAGAAAAGATGTTTCAGTACTTTAAGACAGAAAATGTGTATGAAGTTCAGTCATAACTTCAGCTGACATTCAACCACAGAATAAGACTGTGGACAGGATTTTTTATCTTAAAAAAGGCTCCACCATTTGGCACTCCTATAATAATAATAATAATAATACTGGACTCAAGATGTTTTTTTGTTAAAAAAGGATGAAAATCAACACAGCAAAGCCAGTTATCACTTTTTTAACTGCTTTTTTACGCATTCTTCTTACTTGTCAAAATCAGGTGCCTGCATTACCCACAATGCAACTCAGCCACAGTTTGGTCGGTAAAACTACTTCCTACTAATACCTCCACATTCCCAGATTTATTTTTCATTTTCAAACTTGTAGTCTTCAGACATCACTTGACCCATAAATGTCAGGACTAAAGTTTGTGCAGCAGGGACCATAAATGTTTTCAGTGACATTTCACTTAGTCGCTTTTTGCAGTTTTGTAAAAATTGGGGGGAAGTTTTCAGATCTGTTATTGTTGCTCAAGTAAAAGTACTGATATCACACTAAAAATACAGTTCTACATTGAAAATGTTGAAGTAAAAGTGTGCCTGTATTATGAGGCAGTATAAAAAGCACTAAATGCAGAATAACGTCCTCATTAATCAATGAATTAAATAGTGAGAAATGCTCATCACAGTTATCCAGATCCAATACTAAACCTAGAAATACAGATCAACTAAGATTATTACTAAAATAATTACAAGAAAAAGCAGCAAATCTTCAGATATGAGAAGCAGGAACTATGACATCTTGGGGAATTTTTGCGTGGAAAATGGCTGAAACCATTAGATACAAAGACAATGAAGTACTTAAAGTGAAGTATAAGTACCTCACATTTCTACATAAATGCAGTACTTGAGTTATTGTACTTGGTTAGATTCCACCACTGCTTTGGAGGTTCTTATTGTTCAAATCAGTTCCTTATGGGTGAGCTCCTGACTCACCCGCTGCCCCGTGAGCACACAACTCACTGCCAGGCTTTTAAATGAATGAAACACAGCAGGAAGAGGATGGGACCTGACAAAACGTCTCATTCCCTTCAATGACATAACGCCCTGTGCTACTTTAATTACCTCACATGGCAGCGTGCCACGTAAGCCCAGTAAGCCAAATCCCTGCTGCCCTTGTTTGTCAGCACATCCACTCATGCTGTGGTTAAAGTCTCTTTGGGAAGGTTTCCTACTCACTGATTAAACTCAGTCCTGAGGTCAGAAAAAAAGGTTTTAAATGAAGAATGAAAATAAGATTTAATCTGTTTCCTGGAATCAGGTTTTAAGACACACACAGGCCAAAGCAGTTCTACTGTTGTGCAACATTTAGTAACATTATACTGATTATTTTACTAATTTTAATAAAAGTCAATAATCCTTCACAGCCACCTAAACTATCTCTACCTGGGGCATTAAAGTTTATCAGGAAAATATGCATGGAGTTACTTGCTTGGATTTTAGTTTGACATTTTATTACTAATTAATTATTAATTAATCCCATTGGATGCAGCTTGCACAGACCCAGACTGATCAAACTTGACTTAACAAACCAAACACTGATCCAACAGAACTCTCCTCTGCTCTCTTGTGCATCTCCCTCTCTTTCCTTTAAGTTTGTCTAACCCTCTAAACTTTTCCTCTTCTACCTGTGTCAACACTAAAACACAATCCGTTGCCCATCCTATCGCGCCAAATCCATTTTTCATAACACTCCCTCTTTTTTCCATCTCTTAGCTGCGACTGGATGAGACCCAGGAGGCGGAGTACAAGGTTCTGCGGATGCAGCTGCAGCAGGAGCTGGAGCTGCTCAACGCCTACCAGAGCAAGATCAAGATCCACACCGACACACAACACGAGAGGGAGGTCAAGGACCTGGAGCAGAGGGTGTCCATCCGCCGCGCCCTGCTGGAGCAGAGGGTTAGAGTCACTTCTATGAAAGCAAAGCTCCTTAAAATGTAGTAAAAGCCTCTGGTGAGTTGTGAGAGTCCAGTCAGGCCTGCAGACAACAGGGTCAGATGTCACTGAAGTGAGGCCGCAGAGGAGCGCTCATGTAACGACAGCACCGTTAGCATTTTGCAAGATTCAAACTTAGCACCTTTGATGATGCAGTTACACCACAGGGTCCTCTCAGTGTTTGTTCTGGAGCTTTCAGTCTTATCGCAAGATCTTCCTCAGCAGATGGAGTAATACTTGTTAGCAATTTCAGTGTTAGCTCATCTATGTTAGCTTAAATCTTGAGATTGAAAGGCCTTTCTTGACCTTGGAAAGAGTCGTTGACAAAAGACAGGTCTACTCTGTAGATGTCTGAGAGCTTTCCATCTTATGACACATCTTCAAAAATGTGAACATTTCCATGACAACTGGGAAACTCTGTCTGCTAAGAAAGACGATGTGATTTGAACGCTCCAAAACAGGCCTTAAGTTGTGGTGTTAATGAACAGTGGGCTTTTTCCAAGGTCAAGAGTTTGGAAACTTTGAGTTTCCAAAGAATTTCACATTTGCAAATGGAAAATATTGACTGTTGGATAAGGAAAAAATGACATTGTGCTCTCCTGCCCTGTTCCTAGATCGAGGAGGAGATGCTGTCCCTGCAGAACGAGCGCTCTGAACGCATCCGCACACTCCTGGAGCGGCAGGCCAGCGAGATCGAGTCCTTTGACTCAGAGAGTTTGCGTCTGGGCTTCAGCAACATGGCGCTCACAGGCATCCCCAGCGAGGCCTACCCCATGCAGGGTTACTCCAATGCCCCGGCTCCCGGCGCCCGCTCCGCCAGCCACTGGAGCCACGGCTTGCACCCGCAGAACATGCCCCCGCAGCAGCACTCCCGCCGCAGCCACAACAGCAGCAGCAGCAGCGGCATCAGCAGCGGCAGTGGAGCAGGAGACCGCAGGAGCGAGTCCTCCTCCTCCCATGGCCTGGGATTGGCCCTGGGGCTGGGGCGAGACGGGAGGGAGGTGCACCACTCGTCCCGCTCCTCCGCCTCCTCTTCTTCCTCCTCCTCCTCCTCTTCCTCCCACCACCAGCGCCACCACCTGCCCCAGCACTACCACCACCAGAGCACGCCGCAGCTCTACCGCGAGCGGGAGCGGGATCGAGATCGAGATAGGGAGCGGGAGAAGGAGAGGGAGCGGGAGTGGGCTGGAGTGCGGGGCTCTGGCGGCGACCTGGCCCACCCACACCCCCTGCCCTTCTCCCATCACCTGCCCTCACGCTCCTCCTCCCAGTCCCTGGCCATGCTACCTCCCCCGCCACCTGCCCCTCCCTCCATCTCTGGCCCGTCTTCCTCTTCCTCTTCCTCCTCCTCCTCGCAGGGGGGGATCTACGGCGGCGGTGGGCTGGCCGTGCGCGGTGCCCCCAGCCTGATGGCCCTGAGGAACAGCCCCCAGCCTCTGAGGAGGACGGCGTCCGGCGGAGGGCCCGGAGGAGCCGGGGGCAGCGACGGGGTCCTGAGCCGAAGCACCTCAGTCACTTCACACATCTCTAACGGCTCCCACCTCTCCTACTCTTAGACGGAGGGAGGAAGAGAGCGGACAGGGTGGTGGCATGAAGGGTGGGAGTGATTTAGGAAGGTAGCTATCACAGGTTGCATCTCAATACTCTCAGCTTGCCACCTTGCCTCGTCCCCTTTCTTGGGCTGATCTCAACTCTCAGAATAGCTGAAATGCAGAGGATCTTGGGAAATCACCCTTTCCTCTTAACGCACAGAAAGGCAAAGAGATCAGTCAACATCAGAGGCAAAAAAAGAGGACAAACTGGCATTATTGAGCTGCTCCCTGCTTCTTTCGACTCAGGGTGGGTAGAGAGGTCTTCTCCCATTCTCACAGGTGTAAAAGAGGGAGGGAGGAATGTAAACCACCTGCGGTACCGCTGGATTAAGGTGATATTAGATGAAAATCAGAGGAGGTTTGTGTTTAACGTTTTTATCTTTGTTACTGCCTGTATAAAAGTGAGACAGGAAGTGTGAAAGGAGGGATATTTTGCCCTTTTTTTCCTCCCAGAGCTGCAGAGAGAGGGGACGGCAGCCATGTCTTCTTCTATGATGTTCTATGCTGGAATGGAGAAAGAGAGAGGACAGGGAGAGGAAAAAAGGATCATTCTGGTTTTTTTGCATTGTGTATGTACTTGTATGTAGTCCGTAGTGTCCAGATATATCTAGCAAGCACTCGTAACTTCTGCTCCAGAAAGGAAAATGGATGGAGAATCACAAAAGATGGGTTACTTTAGTCTCCAGCCTGCTGGGGAATGAAAAAAATACTTTTTATTGATTTACAACTGTTGATGTTTTGTTGATTTTTTTGTATTAAGTGTATAAAAAAAAAAAACACACAAAAACAAATCGCTTGGAACGTCACCAATGCCTTTAAGGGGTTCTTAAAGGGATGTCGTGCCATCAAAATTTTTATTTGATGACTGCAAGATGATTTAAAACCGAATACGAATACACAGAATGTTTGTAAAGGCGAGAGACTCTGTTCTAAAAATGCAGCTGGGACGAGGAGAAACATTTGTGTGGACATGTACAAATACAAAAAGAAAAAGAAAAAAAAAAAAAAGCTTTCCGGCATCCATGACATATTGAGTATCTAAACAACATAGTGTCTATGGGAGTCACTCCAATGCATGAGATAGATGTACAAAAAACATTTGTAAACATGACCAAACACATTTGAAATGTACCGTACCTGTCCAAGTTTCACTGGCATTTAAGGTCACTTGTCCCACATTTTTGATCTCTACTGTACATATTTATGGGAATATTAAAAACAAAAACAAGTCATTGGTTTTATAGAGTAACAAAGATAATGATAGTAATTTTGATATATTCAAATGAGTATTGAATTCAAGATTTAGAGCAACAACTCCAACTGCATTTTCTATAGGTGTCAATATTACCATAACTAATCCTGACGTAATTGTTGTTGTAATCATGTTCACATTTTTCTTGCGAGAAGAAAAGGGCCCACTTTTGACTGTAAAAAAAAAAATAGATGATAAAAAAACTGTTGCATTGTCAGGTATGGTGTGTGTTCATGGTATTAATGATTATTAATAAGGGATTATTAATAATTGTTAATGATTTATGTATGTGTGTCGAGCGGTAAGGTCTGGTTATATTGCCACTTTTTTTTTTGTAGACTAAACAATTGAATTTTAAAAGACGGCACCACCCCACGATTCACGTGAACTCTGACCTCCTCTGGACTCTCATAGACAAAAAAAAAAAAAAAAAGGTTTTACAATTGGGCACTGGAATGTAAATGCTGGTTCTTCTTTTTATTTATTTGTTTTCAGTTTGTGAAGTTTCCACACAGAACCTCTCGAAGGGAGCATGGAAAAAAGACAAAGAGAGACGTGCACAGTCCTAGTTGATAATCTGACTGCTGAAGGATGCAGCATGCGACCGGCACAACATGCTGGAAGTGTGTGAAGAAGAGGAGGAAGAGGAAGAAGAAGAAGTGAAAGGACGGGCGTCGACTGAGCTGCTGTGAACGTGCACCCTCCTGTGCCGTCCCGGCAGCAGTGACCGCAGCAGCCCGTCCTCACGGATTAAGACACCAATCAGTGTTTCATGGTGCACATGATGCTTTCTGCTGGTTGTTTACTTGAATGAGATCAGAAATAACTGGACTTTTTTGTTGTTTTTTTTTATTTTAATTGAAAAAAAAAATGGAAAAAGATAATCACCCTGCTGTTTGTATGACTCAGAAACACCAGCTCAAGACAATTCCCTGTATAACCTACTACTTTATGCTTGGTTGGAATCTCAGTGCATGCATAAACTCCTTATATAAACTAAGACTGGCGGGTTCGGGACGGCCTTCGTGTTGGGGAAGTCAGTGTGGTAGTGTTTTTAGACGGGTTGTTGTCAGTGTGAGTAGGGAGTCTCACCTCTTGCGTCACGCCTGGGTGGAGATGAAGACAAAGAAGCAACGCGGGCTCATCTGTGTTTTGCAGAGTTTTCGGGGTGGGGGGGGACGTGGAGGTGGGGGGGGGGGGGGTGAAATCCTTATTAAATATTCAAATCAAGCAATTCAAAGCTTGAGGAGGAGAAGGAAGAAGGAACTTAACACATGTATTGGAAAAGAAATGGGGTGCTTTAAAAAGTAATTTAAAAAAGATAATAAATTGATATTAACACATTAACTGGTCTTGATTTGATGTACTTTGGTCAGGTGGTGTTATTATAAGATGTTTATTATAGGGCTGGAACAGTTTGAACATTTATCAGCAACTAAACTGATACTCGATCGATTTAAGACATTTTACTGAATAGAAATGCCAAAAAAATGTCTGCTTCAGTTTTTCAAATGTGGATATTTGCTGCTTTTCTTTGTCTTTTATGGCATTAAATTGAATATCTGAACATTATGGAAGCTTTTTTTTCTACTATTTCCTGAAATTCTGTGGACCAAAGGATGAATAGAGAAAATAATATAATAATAATAATAATAATAAGATTTCAATTAGCAATCATTACTATCATTATTTCTGTGAATTGATTAATCGCTTGGTCCTAAATTGTCCATGCTGTCTTATTAAAATGTCTTATTTTGTCCTCCTAACATCCAAAAACCCAAATACATTCAGTTTCCAATCATAGAAAATCAACTAATATTCATATCTGAGAAGCAGGAACCAATAAATCTGGAAGGTTTTGACATAAACGATTGATCACTTACTATTTTCTATCCATATGCTAATCGGTTAATCCAGTGTTTAGTATAAATAATCCAGTGTTAGTATACTACAGCAGCAATTATTATTGATTAGGGCAAGAGAACACCACATATATATACATATTTTCCTAATAGGACAGCTAATCTGTTTCTGTCTGTGATCATGCCAGGCGGCATGTATTTATTGTGATCTATTTCTCATCTATTGTGTGTGTGTGTGTGTGTGTCCTGAGCTGTTATTCTCCCTGTGTGCTAAATCTGACTATCTGACATCATTATTATAGGCCGACTGGGAGGATCTGCGCGCACTTCCCTTTAAGATGCGTCTGTCATCCCTCCGTTAATGGAAAGTCACTCTGGCTGTTTCTGCGGCGCAGCAGATCCGCTCCAGCTGGCCTGAGGAGGAAGGGGAGAAAAAAATAACACCGTGGAGCATTTTGTGTCGGCTGAGTAAAACCGGGGAGGAAGGGGAGAGGACGGGCCGCGGCGAGGGAGGCGGAAATGAGAGGGGGGTGTCCAAAGAGGAAACCCAATCCCTTTAAGAGCAAGTGGGACATAGCGGTGCGAGAAAAGGAGAGGAGGGGGAGAAGAAAGAGGAATTAAAAAAGAAAAGGAAGAAAGAGACAGGGAGGGAGGAGGGAGAGCGGGCGATAAAAAAAGAAAGATGACATCCTCGCAGCTGAACGGCCGAGGTGGAGCGATGGGCTGCGGCCCGGCGAGAGCGCCGCTCGCCGGGGTCAGGGCTTGAATCCAACAGCGAGGCTTCGACAAACACCCGATTGGCCTATTGGGGGAAATCGGAAAAATAGATTCATAAATTAAAAACAAAGCATGACCTGCTGTGCTGCCAGTTACGTGTGTTATAACCCATATTTGTTCTCTTGCGTAAAAATGCATTTATTTCACGTAGAGTGGTTTCTGTTTGTTGCTAACATGTAATAGTGTAATATGCGGTTTTTTGGGGTTTTCTTGGAAAGCAGCTTAGTTGTGTGATCTTGCGTTTTGGGAAGCTTGTTGTTGGTGGTGAATTAAAGTTAGAAACCAAAGTCAAAAGAGAAACAGGCCATTATTTGGACCCGGCCTGCTCCACTCCTGGCCGAGAGCTGCAGCCTGCGTTAGTCAACAGCTGCGTGCATTTTAATAGACAGCATTAGGCTACCTCAATGAGAAAAACATATTTTTGCAGACGATTTTATTCACGTTTCTCAAGCCAATCCAGAAGCCCGTCGTTTCTGCTGCAGGACAGGCGGCTGTTTGCGCCTCGATCACCGGCGGGCCGCGCAAAACCATGCAAAGGCTGCTCTCCTCGATCTCAATCAGGAGCTGACTTTATAATCTCCATCGCTGTGGCGCAAAATGGATGCTGCTTGGAGCAATTTTCTCTTCCAGGTAGGCTTGTTGTGCAGGCACTCTCTTTCTGCTCTCATTGCACTGCGCGCACTGACTGTCTCACACACGGGCCACTCCGTGAGTGCGTCCTGCAGCCCTCACATCTTGTTTTACAACGTAGCACCTCAAGATAATGCTGTGACTTGTGTTTACATTTGGCGATGGCCTTCTGCTTGCTTCTCCAGAGTACTCCCACCCAAAACCAAGTGGAGGGGAGCCTCCAATCAGAGCTTATGCCCGTGCATACGACTTCTCCCCAAACCCCACCCACAGAGCACATAGCACAGCCTCCTTCTACTGTGGACACTGCTGCTCTCAGTGAGGAGCCCCTGCCTGGTGAGGGACACTGCACTGCTCTGCACACCTCCGGAGCTGATAACAGTAAATAAAATCACATTTCACTCTAATGTGGATGGTGCCAGTATCAGTCAGTCAAAGGCTAAGTGAGTCATCATGTCACTAAAAACTCAGTGGGGTTTATTTTGGTGATTTGCAGGTTGAAAAAAAAAAAAAAAAGCAAGACACACAGAAGCAAATTATGACCGTGAAGATTTGAATCTTATCAGCGGCTGAAGTTTAATCACTCTTGAATACTTAATGTAGAGTTGAAAATATTTCACTTTGACTTTATGTGGTCTGACTTTCCCTCTGTGAAAGTTTCAGTAAGTCAATTTCAAGCGTCCAGTGTCCAACATCTGGCTGCTCCAGTGTGATTGTTCAGATTCAGACACTAACATTTGACATCAGCAGACCTGATATTCAGCAGCATCGCAGTGTCTCTCAGTATTTATTACCAAAGGTGGTAAGAGCACTTTTATTGACTTTTTCTTTTGCCACACATTAAGAAATGATTTTAAAACTTACATGTGAGCTCGCTATATATCGGCATTTAAGAAGCTTTCAACCAAAGTAGATTAAGCCTTGATGCTTAACAGACCTACAACTTATGATTAGAGCTCAAACAATTAGCTAATGAATCACTTAATAGAAAATTAACTGTTTTTACACAAAAATGCTGAAAAGAATCACAGTTTTCTGTGTCTCTAATGTAAATCATTGCTGTTTTTTGCCTTCAGTGATATAAACTGAATATCTTAAGATTTTGGACTTTTGTTCAGACGGAACAAGCAACATGAAGACGTCACCTTTTGGCTCATAGAAATCATGATGGCCATTTGTCACTATTTTTTGATACTTAAAGACCAAATCATTTGTAAAACAGTCTAGAACCAAAAGATATTCAGTTAATGCTGATTGAACACAGAAAAGCAGCAACTTCTTTTGTGTGTTTTTGGTTGATAAATGACTTGATAATCAAAAATGGTTGGTGTCTGTTCATATGGCAGTAATATTTAGAAATGTCTTCACCTGCAACTAACCAAAACAAGGCCGACTGAGGGGAAGATTTACTTTCCAAACTCTCTAATTTCCTACTTGATGTCATTTTACTTTTTGCTTAATTTGCCAGAAGTTATTATAAAAGACCTATTTAAAAATAAATTTGAAATTAACAGCTGTTTCTCTTCCTGTCTGTCTGTCTGTCTGTCTTTCTCCCGCCTCCCTGTGGTCCAGTAAAGCCAGTGTCTCGGCCGGCTCGCATGCCCCACATCTGTGCCATCTGCAACAAGCAGTTCAAGAACAACTACAACCTGCGGCGGCACCAGTCGGTCCACACTGGGGTACGCATGAAGGACAGGGCCAGAGAGCAGGCGGAGGGGGCAAAGGAGGGAGCAGCCGTCCAGGTGGCGGTGGCGGCCCCGTCGGTGATGGCGGTGGGGGCCGGAGGGAGGGCGGAGAGGCCCACTGTTCCCCTCTCCCTGCTACACCTCTCCGCACCTCCCCCTCTCGCCCCTCCCGGCGTGCTGGCAGGGGCCCAGCAGCCTCACCTGGGTAGTCAGGATGGTGAAGGGGTGGCCATGTCAAACATAATGGCTAGTGTTAACCCCCATGCTCCGCCTCCTGCTGCTGTCGTCATGGCCACAGGGGCGACAGTACAGGTGGGTCAGGGCCTTGTGGAGATGGCTGTCGTCAACCCCAAACCTTCAAGCATGTTGTTTCTCAAGCTGCCTGGCCACAGGGATGGTTAAGCCACCTTGTTTTACTGTTGGGGACCTACAAGCAGCAGCTGTGCATCACCTCCTTCGTATTTGGCGGAAACTCTCCCGTGTGTTCAGTTTGACAAAATGTTCGTGTACAGTTATTGGTTCAGCGACCAGTAAATTCCATCCCAGTGTTTGCATTGGTCCCCAGATTGAGAAACACTGTGCTAGAAGGCCCCCATGCTCCCCTGCATGTTCTCTGTAACACAAACAGTTTAAAAAAACTGACGAAGATTTAAAATTCAGTGGGAAATAGTTAAGAATCAACTGTCAGAAATGTTTTTCACAAATCAGGCAAAAATATCTGTGTGCATTTGCATGGTTTCGATGAAAAAATGAAACAAAAAATTGTTAAAGTGTTGACACTGAATGTATTTTTTTGTATATAACTGTATTCTGTGCAGAAAACACTTCCCATCTAGACTCTGTAGTGTGTTTATGCGCTTGTCTGTTTCACTTCAGCGGCCCTCAAATCCCAATCCAAACCCGGTGAGGAAGAACCACGCCTGTGAGACCTGTGGGAAGGCTTTCCGCGACGTTTACCATCTCAACCGCCACCGCCTGTCCCACTCTGACGAGAAGCCATTCTCCTGTCCCATCTGTCAGCAGCGCTTCAAGAGGAAGGACCGCATGAGCCACCATGTGCGCTCACATCAGGGTGGTGTGGAAAAACCCTACGTCTGCCCCCACTGTGGCAAGGCTTTCTCCAGGTGACACTGAGGCACACTTCAAGTCTAATAGCATTACATTTACAATACATGTGACATTGTCATACAGTGTGTGGAAAACTTGAAGAAGTGAAGTTTTCTTTAAAGGATAAGTTCACAGAGTAATACCGACAGTGCATGCTCTTAATTGGTGTTATTGGTTACTGGTATTTGTTTAGTGTTACATTTTTAGTATGAAATTCCTTCTTTGTGTCACATCGCAGCTCAGTGAGTAAAGTTTGTGGAAGACGAAGATGTCGTACAAAAAAAAGAGTTTAAATTTGAATAATACCCACTCGATTTGCCAAACTCAGAATAACGAAGCCCCGTATCAGCTTCAGTTTAACTTTGGAAGGCATATTTGCACAAACAACTGAAGATTTAGTCTCATACTTCAAACTGTGTAAGGAAATTATTTCTTTGTATGGTTTTCATCAATACAGTTGCCAATAACTATTTCAGTGTGCACGTGACTTGGAAAAATGTAAACCACAAATGTTCCCAACAATCATGTGGGGACATTTAACTCTAGGGTGAAACCATGAAGCGTTACCTGTCCTAATATGTTGACTGTCTTTCCTTCCTAAGGCCTGACCATCTAAACAGTCACGTCAGACAGGTGCACTCCTCGGAGCGACCCTTCAAATGCCCGGTGCGTCATGTTCACCCTGAGTAATGCTCTCACCGAGCAGCGGCACACTGCATCTAGTCCATCCACGTTAACAATGACTATCTTCACATGCACAGTGTTCCAGATGAGGTCTTGCACTTTTATCTGTGTCCGCAGCTGCCTCATACAGATGTTTGTCGACATGAGAATATTACCATGGCAACTGATACAGATAAAGTACATGCCTTTTTGAAACAGACAAAACGCAGCGGGTATCTCATTGTTATTGAAATATAAATGTTTACATGCGGCTGCTTGTTATTTACATGAATGTGACAAACCTACTTTATCATATACTCTACATTATATGTGTGTGTGTGTATATATAGATACTTTTTGTCCACAGATTTCTTAATTTTTTCAAACTGTTAAAGAGGACATACAGTTCATGTAAATAGAGTTTTATTTTTGTATATTTCTCCATATCCACTCATCCGTTCTATCTTTTTTTCCAGACCTGTGAGTCCAGCTTTGCCACAAAGGACCGTTTGCGTGCGCACATGATTCGCCACGAGGAGAAGGTCCCCTGCCACATCTGTGGCAAACTCCTGTCTGCCGCTTACATCACAGACCACATGAGGGTGCACAACCAGTCACAGCACCATGCCTGCCATCTCTGTAACCGCAGTAAGTGCAGATGCTTTGATTTTAAGAGTTTACATTAAAGTGGATATCATCAATGATTCCGTATTAACAGTTGTTAACAGGACATGTAATGTGATTGGGGCCTCTCATAGTGAGCGAGTTCTCCTCAACTCTGCTGTTGTCCTCGGCTCTTTGGAGCTTTAAAGTGTCTTTCAGCTCATTGTTTTGGTTTTTTCGGTCTGCAACTTAACTGTTGTTTCAAGCTGATCTCAATGAAAAAGCTCTAATTAACTCGTCGCTACAACCGACAGACACAGTTAGTGACTAGCTGGTGAAAATCGTTTATCTGCTAGTCAGATATTTACAACTTTGTAGATTACACCTCCAAAAGAAAGCTAATGTCATTCAGTAATTGCTGGGTGTGTAAATAGGCAACTGTTTGCCACAGGTTTGCCAATTTAAGATGTTCCAAAACAGTCTGTCCATATGTAATTGCATCAATTAATTGTATTTTTAAAGAAAAGCAGATACACATACTGTGTTCAACCTGTGATTTGAACCTCATTTGTAAAACAGCAAGTTGATTTATCCATTTAATGATGTGAGATGCTGTTTCACTACTGCCACAATTTGAGAGTTTATAACTTTACTTTTAGAGGCCAGTTTTAGTGACTTAATCCTCTGTCTTCAATTTGCTTGGATCTTCCTTTGAACTGTTGCTATAACATCTTTGCTGAAATACCACCGTGTTATTTTCACTCTCTCCTCCCGGCTCTCCTCTCCTGCATCAGGTTTCACCACACTGACATACCTTCGTGTCCATGCCCAGAAGCACCATGGCCAGGAGTGGAAGGACAGTCCGGGGGGGTTTGGCGGCACGGCCTCTGGTGGCATACTCGTCTGCCACTTGTGCGGCGTCCACTGCAAGACACCCACCCAGCTCCAGGGGCACATGGGCACCCATGGCAACAGCCAGGGTGCCCCGAGTCCCATCACGTCTAACGTAGCTGCCAGCAGCTCTGTCTCTCTCAGCAACATGGTGACAGCGCCCACCGTGTATGTCACTGGTAACACGGTGGTGGATCTCCTTGTCACAGACTGCTCTAGCATTGCAGCGCCACAGTCCCACAGTTAGCAGTAGAGAGCAATAATAACCTCAGTCCCTAAACAGAGGGCAAGGTTAGAGAAGGTTAAAGTTGCGCGTAGATGCTGATCCAGTTTCAGTTTTGTAATGTTCCCACTTACAGGTATGGTCAGGATTAAGGGTGGGGGAGATTAACACCAGTCATCGCTCAAGGGCAGTATCACCTCAGAGCTGCAGAGCTGGAGCAGCAGAGGAAAGGAGAAAAAGAAGGAGAGCTGTATTAATAGAGCAATGAAGTCATGGAGAGAGGGACCTTTGTGGCTGCAGCAGGTTCACTGACACTAACGACAAACATGGATGTGTTGTCTAAATATTCCTGAATGCTCTCGTGCATTTAAGACTCCAATGAAACTGTGGTATTGTGAGCATCTACTGTATTACTCTCCCCTCTCTGCCCTCTCTCTCTGTCCCTCCCCTCAACTCTGGCATTGGCTGCTCTCTGCAAGTGCACCAAGTACTGTATATCTCTCACCAGCTCTGATCTTACCTCCATTTTGCAGCTCACTTACTAAGAATCCAAATGGCTTGCGTTAAGAAGCAGTAGGGAGAGAGAATAGCTCTCTGGAAACGTAACGACGAAACACATTAGAAGGGAAGTTGTGTGTGTGTGGGTGTGCGTAAGTCAGGGCTCCTCTAGCATGTTAGCTTGTTTGTTCACAAACCTAAAATCAGCATATGATTTTGCGAAGCTGTAATGTCAGTTCATTAAGTCTGTGGAGGGCTTCTTATAGATCAGGATAGAAGGCCATACGTGTTGCAGCCAGTATGGATCTGTGGGATGTACTTGTTCATTTGTTTTAAAGGTACAGAGATAAGAGTAGAGTTGTGTTCAGGAGTGTCAAGCACCTTAAATTGTTATTGTTTGATTCAGTGTGGATCAAAATGGGTTTGAGATTTCTTGGATTTTCTTGCTCTGAGTCTTCCTTTCTGGGTCAGGCCATTTAAAAAAAAAAAAAAAAAAAAAAAAAAGGAAAGAAAGAAACATAACTTTTAATCAACACTTCAGCTTCTGACATGGCAACTCTTGCACCTGAAAACTACCTTTTGCATGAAAATAAGCTAGCTCAGTCATGCTTATTGTTAGGGAGCTGTCATGGCAAAAGAGACTTTTAGCAGTTCCACCAAGTTAGTTGGCTGTAAACAATAATATTTATAAAAGTGTTGATTTTATCCAGAAAATTTTAACATTGTCGGCCATTCATTTGATTGTAACTGTCATTGCCATAGCCCTTTGTTTTCTCTATGTACCAGTCCAATGAGTGAAACTTATGCATTAGATTTAGTCATTTAACTCTGTATAGCACATAGTGTTCTGAACGCAAGTCATTATCGTTCTGCATTAATCATGTGAAGAATGGTCACTTGTCCGTTGGATATTTTTGGTTGGTTTGGGTTATATTGTGAGTGATGTGGTGTCAGGAAAGGGCTTATAAAGTCATAAGTCAGGTAAAGCAAGTACAATGGGAGTTTGACAACACCACGTGGTATGCTGTAAACAAATCCTGGTTTTGTACTGGAGTGCTTTTTCAGTTTTGTGTTAATATGTTACCTTGAAATTTGTAGAGTTGTTTCTTTCCTCCTCTTCTTTTTTTTTTTTTTCTCTTTGGAAATGTGTTCTTCCTGTTGAGAAAAGTAGTGATTTATTAAAAGTTAATTTTAGGTTTTCTCCATTACACTAAGAAAAAAATAATACCTCTACTCTAGGATTCTGTACAGCTCTTGTGATACATCTTAATGCCTTATCGTACTCAACTGCATTTTAATTCTTTGATGATGAAATATTTCAAATCTTAGTCATGGATTCATTAAGAATATTAATGGGATGTATTTATATTTATATTTTTATATTTCTCAACAGTATGCATGTCTAAAAGGTTGTTAGAGCAAAAAAAAAATCAATGATGCTTAATACAGTCACATTATGTTATTTTGTAGATGAAGTAGAGATCATGTTATTATTTTGTAATTTGGACAATTTAAAGTAAAAAGAGTAAACGGGCATTGTTTTGTGTGCTGATCTGTTCATCTGCTGTGGCTGATTATCACTTTTACACCACAGCTTCTTCATCTTCATATCAATGACTTACAGACGTCATCCTGGATGTCCAGCGAGACACATGTAGGTAAATCAAAATGTCACACGGCCATTTCTGTATGAATTGTCATCTGTAACACTTCCTGATAAGACACTGACTCATGATGGTTTAATGCATAATTAAGAAAGGATCATGTTACTATGAATGGATCATCAATGAACATCAACTCAGTTTATTTGTGTGCCACCAAACTTGTATCCAGTTACATAGAAAAAGGCATTTTAGACTAGGGCTGTCATGATATCAGGTTTTCACTACACGATTACCACGATCAAAAGAATTCACTAGAATGATATATGAGCGTAGGGAGGTGAAGAGAGAGTCCGTAACTGTACAATAAGAGCAATTACAATAAACGGATAGTCAAAAGGCAGCCAGGTGAAGTTATAAACAAGAGATCCACGAGACCCAACATCTGCCTTCAACACAATATCAGCTGAAACTAAATCTCTTGCATGGAGCAGGGGACAGAAAGTTAGTGCTTGACAACAAGTTAGACAACTAACCACCCGGATATGTTGTGATATAATGTCCACTGATAAGAGTCCTTACACACTCCACATTCTCTGTCTATGGCAAATCTTCATGAAGGAAGACAAGCATGTTTAGTTCATCAGACTTCAAGCCGGAGTGAAACACTCGATGTGTACACACTATTATCATGCGCGTAATATTAACCTTATAGTGATATTTCATTTTAAAACGTCATAGTTACGTAAATACTGGTATGTCACAACAACCCTGTTTAAGACTAATGCGTTTGATCAGCCTCTCTGAAAGCACAACAGTACCAAGTATCATAGAAATATGAAGCTCTGACGCAAACATGGACAAGCAAACACAAATTCATCCCAAATATTACCACTGTAAGTGGAAGAATTTCCCCTGGATAAATATGGACATCATGACTTCACAGTGGCATTATTCTACCACAGCTATAACAAAAGTTACTTGCAAGTTTCTCAGCAGTCTTCAAAAAAACCCAAAAGGATTTGTCGTTAACTTCTCATAATCCGAGATGAGGCTTGTGACTATATACAAAGTTCAGGTCCTGCACAGTCTCAACACTTATGGTTAATGTAGTTTAATGCAGTTTCAGTAAATACCTGCTCGAAAGAGGTGGCTTTACCAAAACCCAGCTATTCAGTAAATTTAGTGTTGACAGTGTTTGAGTCTTGTTCTCATATATGCACCTGTCTGCACACAAGTGTGCAAAGGTCTTTTTCTCTTCCCGTATGATGTCTCTCCAAATGCATCACTTTAATCCAGTGTTTAAAAACCAAGCAAAGATAAAAACGAATTCTCTCCACTGACATTCGTCAAAATACAGTGCGAAGGAAGGCAGCAGTAAAGCATGCAAAGTGTTTGCTGGGAAACACAGCTCTCTAACTGTTTGACTTGACAAACTTGTTTTGTTGCTCCTAGTGTGTTATCACTGTCACTGTAAAGTGACAGTTCAGACACAATCTCCACAAAAAAAGTAATTCCTGGAAAAATATGAAAACATGAACTGAAAGATGTTGCATTCACTTTTACACTCAGGACATGACTGCTTCAAATCCAAACTCAGAGTTTAGACTAGAACTGGAAAATTGTACTAAATTTGTGAAATTGAATTCTGGTTTGATGTCTATACTACACTTTTCTGAATTTTAAATGACATCATTAAAAGGTTACACATTGCGTGCGATCTATCATCATTGCTGGTCGGTCAAACCAGTTTTGGAGGAGGTTGAAAGTACATTTTGTAACATTTGCTTTGATTTGCTAAGTCACTTTTTAATTTCCTCCTCAACCTTGCTAATACATTATTTACTTGAAAGGTTATATTTCCCACTATACAAAACCCACTAACTTACTTACTCAAGTTAATGCACTTGATTTATTTGCTTCTACATGTGTTTTATTTACATATTTATTGTGCTTCTTTCACCTGCAGTTGGCATGTATATATGCCATGTGTATGTCTATTGCATAAACAGTATGTCCATGTGTCTGCGTGTCCTGATTAAATTCTTCTCACTACTCTCCTGCACAAGCTTTGAGTAAACTATTAGATGGGGACACAGTATGTGTTGTGAAACATTTACAGTTGGTACCATCATGCAGTATAGCAGACAGAAAGAGGTATTTTGCTCAATCGTTCATTTTTAAGTTACAAAACAGTGAAACCTTGATCACAAAACAGCAAACTGCAACAAATGTGTAACTGTTCTTGCACAAGTACAGATCTGAACTGGTTTATATTGACTGGCAGGTAATCTCCAAACATTTGAAGCATTTGGAAGGCTGCAAAATCTCAGGACCCTGAGCCTACAAACACACAGAGCGTCTCTGATAATGTGAAGCTGAGGATTGATAATTGATTAGTTTATTTGCAAATTCCTTAAATGAGTAACACGATAAACACGTTTCAGGTCTCTATAGACATGATGGCATTAATTGATAGAGGTCTATCTCTGATCCTCAAAACAGATTTTAAATGGCTCTCATATAAATACAGGGATGCTGAGTCCTTTTGTTTGCATGCAAATGACTGTTTCTTAAGTGGACATATTGGACGTTGTAAACAATATATAGACGGCCTCCTTGTGAGGAATCCATTCAACGTGTCTATGCACAGAAAACAACAAAACCCAGTTCACAAAATGCAGTGCAGTGACTGGTGCAAATTTCTCGTCATGTCATGAGCCGCTGCCTGGACCTGTAGAAACTAGCTGGCGCAGCAGTCCACAGCGTTGAGTCAACGTTGCATCTGCGAAGCGGAGGCAGCGGCATCTGTGGTCGAGACAGATGAGATGACATAGCGACTGGAGCAGCTAGCGTTACATTGACACCTGGATCAGATTGTGTCATTTCTTTACTCATCGGTTTGCAGTGTTTTAATCAGCTGTTTGCGTAAACTGGCTAGATCGCAGGCTAGTCACCAGTGCTCTAAAAGAGCTGCCCTCGCATAGATGTCGATCTAACTTGCTGCAAGCTAGCGTTAGCTCGTTGCTGCTAACCCTTCAGACATTGAAGTGGCCACATAAACATGCGGATCATCGAGGCGGACACCCCTGGGACATCTCTAACGTTAAACGCTTTCTGCAGGACACGAGTTTCGACTGGCCGCTGACTGGACTCTGCAGACTCCCTGTGTAAATGCTGCTTAAGATGTTTTCATTTATTCTAAACGTGTAAACTCCAGTCTGTTAGCCAGTTAGCCACGGTTAGCGCTCACGGTGTCTGTTAGCTTAACCGCTACTGCTACAAACAAATAACAAGCTAACAGAACAGTTTAACTTTCACACAACGTTGCCACGAATGAGTGACAAAACATGGACAGAGGCACATACGGTTATTAGTTGTCGTTTATTTGGTGTCATTGTCTCGCTAACTATAACTATTTGAATGTTGTTAAAACGACATGGTTGCTAACTAAGACCCCGGCGACCAACTGCGATAGCTAGCTACATGTTATGGAGATGCTAACGGTAGCTAGCGTTGCTAGCGGCATTGTTAGCAGGGGATTCAACAGCGCAGACAGTTGGTTATGCTTACCAAGGCGAGGGATGACATGCAGTGTTAGCAACACCGCCTCTGTTTACTAAATCTGCACGCTTCCATGCCGACTGACCCAGTTTTGCCGGTCAAAAGCTCGTTAATTTGCCCTACCTTTTGCTATCAGGTGTTATTATTTAGCTTTACTAGCTGAGGTATTTTATGGTAAGCGCGCTGTATAACCTTAGCTAAGTTAGCGTTAGTTGAGTAACGTTACCAAGTACATTAGACATGTGTGCTGTTTGACTTAAAAAAATGCATAATTTAGATAAAGTTGCTTAAGCTAGTGTTAACACGAGCAGCCTGGCAGATCAGTGTCAGTGCCAGAATAGTTTAGCTAGCTTACAGTGCTAGCCTTAGTTTAGTTATAACGTTATTTCAACACACAGCAGGTCTCAATTCGCTTATTTGGTTTGCTAACTGCCAAAGCTTTGGTCAGTAATAAATTTTCCAGTCAGGAAACATTAGCTAAGGTTGTTTGCCAGGAACTATGAGCACCAGCAGCCCATTCCTATGTCGATATTTTCGACGTTCAGGATTTTAAAATAGCGCAATGCGTATTTTGCTAATGGACTTGAACTTTTTAATGAGTCAGCTAGTCTGGTGTAAGCAAACTGCTAAACCGCATGGTACTACCACATGGTTGCCCCAGGAATAAATGGCAAAGTGAATAACGCTTACAATGTCATCAGATAGGGCAGCATGCTGCACAAAAGGGGCCTTCTAGCTGAATTTCTGCCACTGTACTCAGCGTTTATATAGTCTCCCTGCTTCCCGTACCATGCACTGTCCTTTCACCTTTAATATAAACCTGCTTTCCACAGTGTGCCTGAACTGTCCCTCATGGCCCCTCTGTCTGCCCCTCCTCAAATTTATTGCACATGTAACAAGACCCTCAGTGAAGTTAGACTACTGCATTGCCACATATGTTGGACTTTGATAGTATGCCTTGTTTGTTATCTCAGTAAGAGCAGCCCAAAGCATACACGTGGGAGTTGCCAGTAGTGAGATCAATATGAACTGTTGATTTACTGATTGATATTTTGTGTCTTTCAGAGAGGGGTAAGAGCTACGGATCTCAAGGACCAGATTGCCCACTGAACTTTAAGCCTCTCAGACAGATCGCCAGGGACCATGCTGACCATCCTAGCTGCTGGGTCTATGTTCTTTCCAGGTCTGTTCCTATTGTCCAAACAATGCCTGAAGTCAATCCCAGCACTGAGATGGAGCGAGGGAGATGCAGTCATTGTATCTGCCAGGTGAGTCCTTCTAAAAGATTGTCTTGTTTCTTTTCTGTGTGGTCTTAAGTGTGAGCACCTTATGAATGCAGGTATTTCATCTGGATACTCATCAAAAGTGTGCTCCCAAATGTTCAAGTACTACTTTTTTTTTTCCTTTTCCACGTGCCTCCTAACTATGGCTGTGACTGCAGTTATGTCATTTTTTACGAAGAGCTTTCAGCTGTCTTCTTTCTGCATAAAACATAAGGGAACTACTTCCTTACTATGTGTTAACTAGACAGTCCAAAAGCTTTCACCACATTGGCTAATGAGAAATACATTATTTGTTGTTTACTCGCCATTCTCTGCTCCCAGGTTGGTGTCTTCAGTTCAGGCAGTCATGGCCTCTTCAGCTGGCTACATCATTGCTTCTTCCTGCAAGGACATCATCGAGGACCAGTAAGTCAAGAAGTGCTCATCAGAACATATTCACTCCCATTCGAGCAGCTTGTCCCGTCTTTTAATGTAGTAACAAGTCAGCTGTCAGGATTTGTCATTTCTAATGCACCATGCAAACACACTTATGGATGGGAATGGGTGATGATTTTCAAATATTAAAATAGTTGTTAAATTATAAAAGAAATCAATTGTTTATGCCACTATTGTCTTATTTTAAATATATATTTTCGGTGCCTGGAAGTACACTCATTGTAAGCAGTAGCATGATTGAGGCGTTGAGTCTCTGATTTTCTGTTGCTTAGCCTGCCTGAGTCACATTATATCCAGTCAATCTTCCCATGACTGGTCATTAGCTAGCAGCCTTAGGTGCAAGCTGGGTTAGCTCTTATCTTGGCTCTCTCTCCTCCTCTCCTGGGGTGATCGCCCCTCCCAATGTGGCTCTTGGTTCTGGTGGACAGAAGATTTTTCTGGGTTGCAAGCAACTCAAGGTTCCCTTTGATCCAAATGCTTTATTCAAACATGTAATTCTGCCATACGTAATATGTGTTTCACATCCCTACTTTAGGATTTGGACTTGTCATCATACAACAGCTACAAAAATTAAACTTTATTGATGCGTTGACATCAGGTGCTGCGTAAGAATGTATAAGCAGTATTCAGTTCAGCTAAAATTTAGGTTTTTTTCTCCTTAAAAATGCCTGAAGCATTTATCAAATTTAGATGGTTGTAAATTCAGATTGCAGAGGGGGAAACTGTTCATCTTTGATGGTAGTAAGCTCAGTGGTTTTTATAGATGGACTATAGGTTATAGCTTCACTTATGTTGATAAATTGATATCTAATCTCTCCTTTCTGTTTTTTAAAAGCCGGCTCCTCTTTTTCTCCACACAGGCACTGGCTGACAAGCTCTTACATCATGTTTGCCGTTCCCTACTTCGTGTATGACATCTACGCAATGTTCATGTGCTACTGGTACAAGCTACGGGTCAAAGGCCATGAGGAGGCCTCAGCGGCACCCCAGCACATGAGCTCAGCACTGACCAGCTACTTGCGTCGCGAGTTCCTCATGGTGCTGCACCATGTGGTCATGGTCACCGTCTGCTTCCCTGTCTCTGTGGTAACTGTCACACATTGCTATTCCTCTTGGGCTGAGATTTGATTTAGGCAAAAAGATATATAGCACTGAATTATCTAGATGCAGCACTATGGGTAGTTATCATCATGTGTGAAGGGACAATGTGGAAAATTATACCAGTTTCTTTTCTATCTTTAATCCAAAGTGAGACAGACCAAATAGATGCCTTCATTTCTACTTATGTACTTATGAAGGTATGTAGAGTGGTGCAATGAACCTTTTGTTAAATCATCTCCTCTAAAACTGGGAAATGAACCAATTAATCTATCAATAATTATCCCTGTCAGTTGTTTATAAAACATCAGAAACCCCCAAAGTATTCAGTTTAGTATATTGTAAAGATGAGGAAAAGCAACAAAAAAAGAGAACAAAATATTATTTTCTTAAAAAAAATTACTATTGATTATCAAAACAAAAGCCATTTCAATTGATTATTTGGCTGATTATTTCAGTTCTAAATTGTGTAGATATTTATCAGCTGTGGCAGAGCTTTATTGGGGTGTGTACAAGTAAACGTGTAACGTAAACGTATTCTTAAACTAATGGAAGCCACCATCCATTTTTGGAAAAGTTTTATACTTTGTTCTTTTTGAGAATAATTGCGTCCCCTTTCCCAAATTTATCTGACTATGGGAAAGGATATAATATTTATATACAGTATATTGGATATTTATTTACAGAGTGGTATTTATTGCAAATCCATCAGCAAGTCCACAGAGGAACAAAGATGTAATTGCATTCTAGACAAATAATCAAGCTCTTTTTCTCTGTCTAGTTTTGGCGACAAGGAAAGGGAGATTATTTCCAGGGTATAATGTTCATGGCTGAGCTCAGCACTCCATCTGTCTGCTTAGGAAAAATACTCATCCAGGTAAGTGTTCTGGTTTGGCCTCAAAGAAGATTTGAGAGCGTTTGTTGCATGTGCATGTGTCACACTAAAGTTCTTCTGCACTCTCCACTTCTTTTTTCCTCCCCCTTTCATTCAATGGAGAATACATTTCCAGTCATTCACGGCACGCTGCCCGTTCGTGCCCATCGGCTCCCGTTGCCTGTGTCTCACATGAGCAGCACTGTCAGAAACACCAGTCTTTAATTGGTAACACAGTTTGCTTGGGCACACACTGTAGGAGTTGCACCCCCGCTGTATTTGTTTTAGATTTGTGTGGACGTGTGTACAGTGTTTCAGGTGAAGGCTGTTCCTCCAATGCTTTCTGCTTGTCCCCCATCTGAGGCTCGCACAGCTGTTAGCCTCTGAATATAGCCCCTAGCATTTAGACTGGATACTCAGCAGATACAATATCAGCTTGTCCTCCCACTCTCTATCACTCAGCACCCTGCCCCTCCTGTCCCTGACAACAGTGCATGTGGCCGTTTGATAAACAACAGTGGGCTAAAAGCTGTGGCCTCAGAGCCGCCCTTTTATACCTGTAGAATATAAAGACAATGAAGAACAAAACACAAAAGGGTAGTCGCTGATAGGATCCCATGCCATGTAACTCAAGGATATGAGACTAGTGAATGGGCAAGAGGGAAACCTTTTCAGAGAAATGTGTGTGAGCCCTTCAGTGTTATCTCACTGAAGCAGGTCGACTCTTAAAGAAAAAAAGTCATCTCCAGTAAATGTACAGAAGGACCCCTTTCGCTGTCCCGCTGCCTCCTGTAGAAATCAGCCAGTGTCCAAGCAGCTGCATGGCATACTGCCCCTTCCATCGCCACTTGATCAGTCCATGCAGATATTATTAACAATATAATAGTGTTAGCATTAACAATGTAACGATGGCAAATAGGCTTAACACCGTCTGCTTTCACCAAACTTTACTGCTTGCTTTTCTTTCTCCCTCTCTCTCTCTCTCGACCTCTCTATCTGTTTTTTCTGCTCTCAGTACAAACAGCAACACACTCTCCTGCACAAAGTGAACGGGGCTCTTATGCTGATCACTTTTTTCATCTGTCGAGTCCTCCTCTTCCCTTACCTCTACTACGTCTATGGAAGGTATGTCTGTCTTTCCATCTCTGTTTTCTCATGTTCTGCTCTCTCGCTGAGCTTGGGTCTGTAACTTGCACAGCCGTATGATCGCTTATCTTATGGATTAAGGAAACGATACACAGGAACATGTGCTCACAATCCTTTATGTTTCCTCCGTTTGGATCCAGGTACGCGTCCATTCCCTTCCACATGGTTCCCCTGACGGTGCCCTGGCACTGTAACCTCGGTGCCGCTCTGCTCATGGCCCCCCAGCTCTATTGGTTCTCCCTAATTTGCAGGGGGGCCTTGCGACTATTTACGGGCTCCTCCCGCTCTCAGAGACCACGTGCGAGCACAGCCGCAGCTAAGGAGCGGCAGACGGATGGCAACGCACTGCCTCAGCCTGCCAATGGCTACAGCGCGCGCTCCACAGAGCCCGAGTTGGCCACTCACTGAGAAGAGTGAAGGGGAGGGTGGGGAGGGAGGGAAGAAAGGCGAATGTACCAATGAGTATGTAAAGGAAAGACGGCTTATGAGGGAAAAGTGAGACTTGAAACAAGTAGCAATATGGAGAAAGCTACAGACGATGGCCTCAAATGGGGCTGAAGTGTTTGTGGCCAGCAGTCAAACTCTAGCTGCTAAATGTTTGGTTGCTGCCGCTCAATCACTTCAGCTTCTTAGTTCATAGGAGACAGAGTGTTAGTGCACTCAGTATTTAAAGATGTCATCGGGCACTGTGACAGATAGGAACATGCACTGACCTGAGAGGAATTTGCCTGGATGTACAGCAAGCATAGGTGGCTATTTCCCTCATGTAGATCAAATTCAGTCCTCTCTGCCTCACAGTATAGGAAGAGCAGGAAAATAGGAATGTATTATATTGTATGTTAGTACATTTGCCGTAGATGGAAGGCCTCATTCAGTTTAGTAATGAAGAAGACCTTCAAAAAAGAAAAAAACCCGGCTAAGCAGTATTTTTGACTTGTTAGTGTTTATTATCTGTATCCTCTATGTAGTCACTGTCACTCTAACAAAATGTAACCAACCTGCAGACTGACTCACCTTTTAGAAGGGAGATACTCTCATAAGACTGTATTCTGCTGCCTTATCCCTTTTTCCCCATTCTTTGCAGTTTCTTTACGTTTTTATTTGTTTTTCTCCTCGGAGGAGAAGGAAGGGGCTCCCTCAGACAGACAAATGTGACGGGTGTACATAGCCGATGTAAAATTGTCCTTATTTCCATGTCAGTATTAGGTCCATGGTATTTCTTTTTTTTTTTTTTTTTTTTTTAAAGGTTTTGTCTCATTTCTGCATCTCATTTTTGAACAGCATTATAACAAATCATTTTAGTTTTACAGCCTAGTGTACGCAAACTACCCCCAAACGTTACGGCAGCGCTTCTCTCGTCTCAGTGTAGATATGACTTCATTCCATTTACTGGTATCACAGTGTTTTTTGCATTTTGCATACAAGGAAGTGATGCACAGTAGCAGACACTTTAAAGTGAATTTACATGTGTTTTTTTTTTTCTTTTTTCTTTAGTTTGGTGCTGATGTAAATCTCAAAATATCCATTTGATTTGGCTGGAATATGTCACTAAGGGATCCACGAGTGTTGATAGCTTTGTGTTGGGACTCCTGGTGTTGAGTTTGAAGGGAAACAAAAGTGACAAATAATCTTGTAGGGAAGCATTCCCTTGTGATTGACATGCAGCACATTTGTCCATGGCAACTTATTTTGATGTCGCTCATTGATTTTTAACCATCACTAAGTCTATGAATTATTTAAGCCTTTTACATTCAATGAGTTGCTTCAGTCATTGAGCCATTTATTTGAGCCACTGGTTCCATGAACCTTCTATGAACAAATTGGATAGTTTTTATCATTTTATGTTTATTCAAAGCAGCTTCACTGTCCTGGAAATGGGTCTCAGTAAAAAAAAAAAAAAGAATTAAAACAAATCTCAGAAACCATAAAACCAGAGCAGCGTGTGCCAAAACATCTGGACAACTGTGGGCATGTTGAACACAGAACCATTCCCCTGTTCCAACTCATAAGGTACTGCTTCTTGACAATACTAAAACATTTCAACTGATGTACTGTATATTCCACAAAATGCTCGTTATTTATTTGTAAGTATTTATTTATTTATTTATTTGGTTTGTGGTTTTGAATGCATATTTATGCATACATATTATACTATATGCTTCTGAGCCTCATGTGAAGGCTGTATTGTTACTCAAACTTAGCAAAAATATACTTCTCTGTCCTGAGCCTGCCTCGAGTCTTTTTTTTCCCACAAGGTTTGTCAATGTAAAGCTTTTTTAAAATCACTGCTCCCTCATGGGGTAAAAAAATGAGCCGTTAGCAGGCACCAAAAGCCATGAAGTTATGTAATGATTTTAAAGTTACATTTTAAGCGTTGGGAAGTGGACTGATCTCTGCTTGATACTTTACGAACAGTATTAAAAGGCCTTTAATGCCTTTAATTAACAGGCCACTGCAGGCGTATATAAATGAACAGTACTAGTTATTTGAGGATTTTTGCATAAATGTGATGATATAGTTTAATTTACCAGGTATTTCATTCACTGCATTCACCAAATACACATCCCCAGCTTCTATCTTAGGCATGAAGTTTCACCATCTTTAGCACATCACAATATGTGTCACATGTACTGTTACAGAGGATTTTTCTCCACATCACCCACCCTTAATGCACACTGATTAGTACAGATCAGTTAACATTCTCCAGAGTTAAAATGTTTATTGCCAATATACAAAACACACATAGAAAACATACAAAACTTGTTACATTAAAAAATTCAAGTTTTGAGAATGCCTCGGGAAAGCTCTTGGCCTCATTTGCCTCTGGGCAAGTCCTCATCTATTAATACTTCAGTATCTCCTCTGTCTCGGGGAGAAGATAGTGTTGGGGTTGCTGTCTCGTTCCCTCTCCTTGTCCCGCTCCTTCTGGCTGTTCGGAGACAGGGCCTCCTCCAGCTTCTTCTCGCTTTTGAAGAGATCTCGACCTGTGCGCATGATGTGCTCCTCAATTTTGCGGTGGCGCTTCATGTCTGACAGTACTTTGTCCAGCCGAGCTTCCCTTTTCACAGAGGAGCGAGCTGAAGATCCTGCGGGAGAAGGGAAAAAGAAAAAAAAAGTCATTTGGATGTCTTTATAAACCACACAACCATTGCTTTCAGAATTTAATGAAACTCTACAGTGAAATGCTCATAGAAGATGAGTATAAATTTTCATATCTTATTAGTTACTGTGTTTCACACCTGGGGTTCTGCGTCTATTGATGAAGGCATTTTTCGGAGTGGCTTGCATTTGCTCCTCATCAAAGTCAAACTCAGTTGGAGTTGGAGGCCTGGAAAAGAGAAAGTTATGAGGCTTCTCATACACATTACCTGGACACAAATCCAAACCCTCCAATCCTATGAAATGATGAGAAATTGCTCTACTGACTTGCGTTCTCTCTCCTCCCTCTCTCTTTCCTTCGCCGCCTCTTCCTCGTCATCTCTTTCCGGTGAGGGCGTACGTTCAGGTGTGGGTGGCCTCCTAGGGAGGGGCACAAAGTTCAATTCCAGCATCTCCCCCTTAGCAAGTAGCTCATAGAGTCTTTTGATCTCGGCAGGAGGGGGCATCCAGTTTTTGGGATCCTCCATTTCCTCGTCGCTGTATGCGAGCTCCCATTCGCTGTCCGCTACTGCAGCCTGCTTCCCCTCTTCACCGTCCACTCCTGTGTCTGCCTGAGGTTCATCCTTCTGTGCCTCTCCTTCCACTGCATCTGTGTCTCCATCTGAGAGGGCGGCAAAATGAGTAGAAAGTCACCACTGAAGAATTACTTCATAAACATGTATAGTTACTTCTAAAGACAGCTGCATTAAATACTGAGTAATACTGCTTTATATCCAGTTTTTGATCATGTCAGTGTTTCCTTGTTTTTACTTCAAGTTTATGCACAATGCTGTATGTTATTTACCATGTTTAGTTTTGCATGATTGTTTCAGTTGCATCCTGTTTTCTTACATTTTCTTCCCTCAACACTTTTGTACTTTCCTCACCAATCATACTATTTGTGTCACATATTAACTATCTGTTTTAAGCACTTTTCAGACCCTGAAGACTCTTTCCCTCAATGTTAAAACGCCTTGCTTTCTATGGACTTTCTAGTGATATACTTGCAGACACTAAATTTCCCTCTTTCTTCCTGTTACCTTTTTCCTCCTTGGCTGGTGCATCCTCCTCTGTGGCGACGGTCATCTCCGTGTCCTGTTGCTCTGTGTCGCCCTCTTCCTCTTTGCCTGCTGCAGGTGTGTCTGTGTCCTTCACACCAAGAGCCTCTATGCCCTCTCTCAGTGAAGAGTCTGTGGCCTCAGCCTGCATCCTTCCTACTGCTGCTGGTGAAATTTATAGCCACAGATCTGCTTAAACAGCAGTATTATGAAAAAGAAACATATTTTAGTACAGCTCAAAGTAACTATAGGCATGTGGGGTAACAGGTAAATGAAAGAGGTAGCCAAAAGTATTATCATGTCTATGAGGTTTAACAGTTAGCCTAACTATAGTTGTATACTTTTTTAAATGGTAAGCAGTCATAAAAGTTAACGTATTCTCGTCCTTATTTGACTTTAACTAGCTAGCTAACGTCGGGCCTCAGGCAGAGTACAATTAGGTAACATACGTACCCTAAATAGTCATTACCGAAAGTCCAGTTTATCGTGGATCACGGGTGTAAATAAATGTTAAGTAAAATTATCTTTCCCAGCGAACAAAATCACCAAAGCGCTCCATGAGACTTGCTAGGGATAATAAACGATTAAGTAGAGACGTAAACATAGCGCCATTTTGGACTACAAGGGCTGTGTGACGATATCCTCCTGTCCTGCAACACTGCGCAGCCGCACTAATTACACAGCACGCGGATGGTCCACCGACAGGGAGAGTGACAGACAGCAAATGATGCCTGTGTTTTACAGATCTACTTTTGGCACTACTTCCTGTGTTTTGCGCAGTCGCAGACGAGCCTGGATGCACATTGCCGAAATGTAGATAAACATATTTCCCTTCACTATTCATGTTACTGACGCAGTTAAAATGTGTATATACGTGTTTATGCACCACAGCGTTGACTTCTGTTATAATCGTACGAGTAAATCTTAACTAAAAGGACATTGGACGTCAAATAGGCGCCAGTGTCTCTGATTGGCTGGTGGCTGCTTCCGGTAGCAGCGCTGCATTTGAAAAGTGTTCGGTTAGACGCTGACTTCCATCCATCGCCATTGTTAAAAGACGGAGTTCGCAATGTTGCTAAAAGTGACACTTTGAGAGTAACAAACTCTTTGTACAAGGACTCAGCAGGTAATGTGGGCAGCAACTAACGAAACATTAATTATACGCAAGGTTAAGGAGTAATTAACATTAGTAACGTCCGTTAGAGAGGCAAGAGTGATTGACCAAAAGTTAGCTAACAGTTAGCTTGTTATTGGCCGTTTAAAGCCACCGTCCAGTAAGTGAAATGTAGCTCGTTGTCGCAGTGGTTTGTTTGAAATTAATGGAAGTGTAATCAACAAACTGCGTCAATAATCTGCAGTATCACACAGGCAACACAATCGGAAGTTACACTTGGCTAACGTGGCTCATGTTGTCGTCCAGGCCTTTTTGTTTTGAAGAGCTCCAACATGGCTCAGCGTGTGGCGATATCAGATGGAGCAAACAAGAAGACGTCCAGGGTTCGTGTAGCTGTTCGTCTGAGACCCTACATGGATAAACCAGAAGAGAAAGACGAGGGGCCGTGTGTCAGGGGCCTGGACTCCCAGAACCTGGAGATAGTTAACTGGAGGAACGCTACAGAGACGGTCAAATACCAGTCAGTGTCCTGGTCTCTATTATCCGAATAATTATACTGTTAATGTCTCTAATTCTTTTGCAAGAGTGCTTTCTAAGAGTGATATGGATGTTGTTTCAGCTTTGACGTTTTTTATGCTGAGCAAACAACACAGCAAGAGGTTTTCCTGTCAGTGAAGCCCATTCTACCACACATACTGAATGGACAAAATGCCAGCGTCTTTGCCTATGGACCAACAGGAGCCGGTATGTTACAGCTTTATCGCATTCGTTTACTTGATTGAATACCAAAGATGGCAATCAAGCTGCATCCAGTCTCCAATTCTAACTTAACATCAATTATATAAATGTGTGTTTTCGCAGCTAATTGACCGTGTCCTCTTTCATAGGTAAGACCCACACCATGCTGGGCAGTTCAGAGCAGCCTGGTATGATCCCTCGAGCCGTTCGCGAGGTCTTCAGTCTGGTCAAAGCTAAGGATGGGGATGAAGGATGGGACTACAGCATTGGCATGTCTTATTTGGAAATTTATAATGAGAAGGTATGAATGGATGGCTACATACCCACTACAGTGTGGTCCAGTAGTTTTGTGTTACTTGTTTTAATATTTTTTTAAAAACCGATAAATTCCCTTTTATTTGATGGAATGAAAAGTGTCTCCAACCCTCCCCTTGTCAAATCACTAATACAGTCCCTTAAAAACTTAAGTACAGAGTTCCTTAAATTGACTGCCCATAACTTTGCTTCCTGATATGCGCTTAAACTGCCCCTCCCCTTTAAAAACGTCAATACTTTTCCTATTCAGTTCTGTGCTGCTTTGATCATTGCTTATCTAATTATCCAGTAGTAATAGTTTCGTTACTGTTTTAAAGCCTCCCTGGATATTTAGTCATTGCTATTTTATGTTTTACAATATCCAATCCATGAATGCCTTCTTTCTTTCTCCCAGGTGCTAGATCTTCTATCGCCAAACTCCCAGGATTTGCCAATCAGAGAGGACAGAGACAAGAACATCCTTATCCCAGGCCTCACCCACACAACCATCTCCTCCTTCTCAGACTTTGACAAACACTTTGTCCCTGCTAGCCTCAATCGTACTACAGCTTCCACCAAGCTAAACCAGCGCTCCAGCCGCAGCCATGCTGTCCTCCTCATCAAGGTTTGATATGCAACCCGATCACCTCTGAGAAAGGGCTGCTTTTTTCATTAAACTAGTCCGTGCATGTGTATCCAGTGGGTAACCGGACAGCATCTTAAACAGGTCATGGCCTCAGAGCAGTAGGTCAGGATTTGGTAGCTGGTGCTAAAATCAATTCTCTCTTGCAACGCTCCCACTAGCAACCTTTGGGCTTGCTGGGACTATTCTATGAGAGAAACAAACTGATGTCTACTGTCTATTATCAACTTTGTCCTTTTCTACATTCTGTCTTGCTTTCTGTGTTTTTATGCTCAATACATAATGTTACATTATGAAATGTAAATCTCTTTTGCTGCCAATCTTTACCTCATCTAACCTTGCATTTCTCTCTCTTGTCCTCCTTTCCCTGCGTTTCTGTCATGTCCGACCTGTCTGTCACTGCCCCATCTCAAATCTGAACCTCTTCAATGATCTAGGTGGTGCGGACTCAGCGTGCCCTGCCCCATAGACAACAGACAGGCAAACTGTACTTGGTAGACCTGGCTGGTTCTGAGGACAACCGACGCACCGGCAACCAGGGCATCCGCCTGAAAGAGAGCGGCGCCATCAACCTGTCCCTCTTCACTCTCAGCAAAGTGGTGGACTCTCTTAACTCCGGCACTGCCGTCCGTGTGCCATACAGAGACAGTAAATTGACTCGCCTGCTACAGGACTCTCTGGGCGGCTCGGCACACTCCCTCATGATCACCAATATCGCACCCGAGTACAAATACTATTTTGATACTTTCAGCGCACTCAACTTTGCAGCCAAATCCAAGCTCATTGTGAACAAGCCCTTCACTCGTGAAACTGTGGCCGTTCCTGTGTTACCAGGTAAGTGAAACTAGATGAGAAATGCACCAGCTTTTCATTCAGAGGGCTAATAAGTATAGAAATAAATGGGATAGACGGAGAAGAGAACTTGATCCAAGGCCAATAGGGGGCATCAGTGTCACATCCCAGAGCACAATGACTCAGTAAACAGCCAGCTGCCTCTGGGCACAATCGATGTGATTTTTAAAATGTTTGATGTGTTTTGATGCATTTGCTTCCCCTTGTCTTAAATACATTCCTGATGGGGTTCATCCCTTTGCTTTCATTCAAGCTCCGCAATGCAGCCTTGACTGATGCTGTGCCATCCTCATCTGAATTGCTTTACTTCTCTGGAGGACCTCACAAACAGTGTTGCTTGAGTGCACTGAATACTAAACTGTTAATTTCCCTTCTGCGTTCATCTCCAGTGAAGCGGGCGAGAGAAGACCGCGATGCCCGGGGGTCTGGCACCGAGCCACAGAGGAAGAGGCAGAAAGAGGAGAGGAAACCCGAACAAGATGGTTCCTCGCCCTCCGCACATTGTCACAGGTTAAGAGACATGAACGCAGACACGTTACTTGTCTGGCTCATCAGACTTTGGAGCTATGATGTTTGACTGTGAAGAAAATGCATATAACTTAAATCAGCCATACTCTCAAATCAGTGGGCCAAGATTTTATAGCTTGTGCTGAGAGCAACTCTCTCGGCAACGCTCCCATTGGCTGCAGCTACTGTTCCCACTGAAATCTCTTTGGGAAAGCACTGCTTTCTTGCCATCTGTTAACAAGTTTGTGAGTCTGTCTGAGCTATGAATCTCGTCAACCTTTTAACTTCTCAGCACACAGGCTCTGACCATACTGCCCCCCTTGTCTGCTTATTATTTTCTTGATGTTTGTGTGTCTCTTTCAGCCCCACCGAGCCGTCAGTGATGGACAGACTAATAGCTCTGGAGAAGCTGATGATGAGCTGCCAGGACAAAGACAAACTCAGCATGCTGAAAGACGTGGCGCAGTCTCGCAAGGAGATCCAGGTGAAAACCCATCTTCATAGAAACCTCTTTGTGTACTTTCTGCCTGGTTCACCAGATCCTGACCCTGTCGTGTCTTTATATCATTCAACCAAACGTTTTTCATGGATTTTTAACAGCCACTTTTTGTTTTCGCAGGAGCTCAAAGAGAAGCAGAAGGAGTTTGAAAGCAAGGCAATGCTACTCAGTCACTTGGCTAATGAAAAGTCCAGTGTCAAACAGGAGTCCGTCTTCATGAACAACACGGCCCCTCTTCACAGAAAACAGTCTACCGCCACAAAAGCTAAGAAGCAGCAGGCTGTGGTCCAACCCCTACAAGGTCGGTCAGTTAGTCTGACACCATAAATGAAACGACCTTGGAAAAACCTTTTTCCTGTCGTTTTTAACCCTGTTGCCCATGCTTCCCTTAAGAGTAGTCACTCCCTGATTCTGTCATGTTGAATCACTGGAGCTATTGATGCGCTGCAATGTGATACAAGAGCTCAGTCTACAATATAGGAGCCAGGGAAATGTATCAAATGACGATGAGGAGGAGTAATTTCTACACCTCTCAGCAGCTTGGAGAGTGAGACACAACTTTTCCGTGGTACCTGTCTCATGCATTTGGCTTTAAAATGACACTAAATCCCAAACAAAATGTGCAATTTTCAATGCAGCAGTGTAATCCCCCAGTGAGAATATTTTCCTTGTCAACAGACCATTCTCACGTGTAGCATTTAATGAGTGTGTGTTTTCCTCCCCACCAGTGTCCCAGCTCCAGCCTCTTCAGCAGCTTGCAGTCGTCAAGAAACAGTCCGTCTGCGTCAAGAAGAAAGAGAGGAAGCTTTCAGACCAGGTTGAGGTCAGCATCCGAGCATTGACTGTGCTGTGTTTAGCTTGACACATCTGCAGAATTGCAAGCATCAGAAACAAGCTGACGTGGTGCATTAGCTTCAATTTGTTTTTTGACTCGACAGACACTGCAAGAATTCAATTTGTCTGGTCAAAATTAACCTCTGTTCCAGACCAATATGGAGAAATAAATGTCGACAGTTTAAAAAAGACTCAATAATAATTTCTTCTATAACTGTGTAAAATGCTCGTCCATAAATGGGGTTTGTTTTCTTCTCTTTTTTTTTTTTTTTTTCTCAAAGAAATTTACACTGTATTTATCTTTACACTTAGCCTCCTGATGGTAAAGAGAACATGATGGTGAATGGCTGGGAGTCGCAGCTCGACACGTCTGTGCTGGAGCAGTCCAGACAGAAAATCCTGCAGGTTCTCAACACGGGTTCCCTCAAAGAGCTGAAGGGTCTGCAGCAGATCGGCGACAAGAAGGCGAAGCTCATCCTGGGCTGGAGGGAGATACATGGTCACTTCACAAAGGTTAGTAGAGAAAATGGCGAGTTCAGATTTTACCATGGAGCTCCCCCTGTAACAAGAGCTTTTCTTCAGCGTTTCTCTAACTGTAGCGTTTGATAGGTGTAGGTTTTTATTCATTTGTGCTGACTTTGTGTGCGATTTTTGTTTTGTAGTTGGAAGATCTGGTGAATGTTGAGGGTATGACGGAGAAGAGATTTTCTTCCTTCATGAAGGTAAGTTTTCAGTAAAATATTTAGGTTTTTTTTGGTTCCATAATCGGCCATGTTGTTCGGCCGATTGGTCCATAACTTTGATCCAGACTGAAATATCTCAACTATTGTTACTCTGACAAATTAGTGCGGTGAAATGTCTCAAAGATTCTATAGTCTGTTAAATTTGGTACAGACATCCATGTCCAGTCAAAAATACTTTTGCTTTATGACTAAACACCTGGAGCCGTTCTTAATGCTCTGTGATCATTGTAAGTGCTAAACATCAACATGTCATTGAGAGCATGTTGGCATTTAGCTTAAAGCTCCAGACTCACTTAGCTGCTCTTGTTCACACTAATAAATAAGAAAAATGTGATGTTGCTTTGACTTGGTGCTAATATTTCTTTTTTCTTTCTTCAGGCAAACATCTTGAGTGCCATGGGGAAATGATTTATTTCTGTTTTCTTTCTTTTTTTAAATCCTTCTCTTGTAATGTATATCATTTCTATCTCAGAAGCTTTTATTTGTTTATGCTTGGTTTTATGATGTTTTTGTAGTTACAACTGTGTTCCAGCTGATGGCGCACTATTGCTTTTAAATAAATGTCTCACATGTCATTGAACGTTTGAGTGTTTTATTTCATGATAATTAATAAATCACAACTGTCTTTGATACCACCTGAACTGAGTTTCCGCTCTGAACTCCTGTGAATGGGTCTCATTTGGGAACTTTTGTCCTTCGTGAGGTGGAGATGGACAGGAGGACACCTTTTAATCACCGACGGCTGTGGTGCAGCATCACTGGATTAATAGTCGGTGTTCTTTTGGGGGGGGGGGAGGAGAGGAGGATGCTCTTATCCATCCTCCCTCCCTCCTGTTCCTCCTCCCACATCACGTAGTCTGGTGGATTTCACTTTTCATTTCCCACACACCCCTCCTCCCTGATCCACCCTGCCATCCAGGAGACTCCCCCTCCACCCTCCACCCATCCATCCATCCATCCACCAGCCCAGCACACTGCGCCGGAGAAGAGGCGCTACGACCAGTTTACGCCCAGTCACACACACACACACACACACACACAGAGGATCCTCCCGTGTTTCAGACAAACACAACATCGTGGCTGTAAAGATGTTTGGCCGCGTCTCATGTTAGGTTTTTTTGTTTTTGTGTGGTTTTTTTTTACTGCACCTGAGAAGAAGGATGCCAAAGCCAGGCGCGCTCCGGCTGTGTTGAGACAGGCGCTGGATTAAAAAGGTCAGTTTGATTTATCTTCACAGCCTTCAGAGATTTGCACTAAAATCCGGTCATCGTTCCCTTTAAATCCAAGCTGCATGTGTTGAGGTTTTTTTTTTCCCCCCTGCTTCAATGCAATGCAGCCCACATCCACTGAATTCAAATCACCAGCAGAAGGCTAATTAACAAACACCCCCCTCCTCACCCTCCTCACCCTCCACTCGTCTTATATTTTCCCTTTGTCCTCATCCCTCTCTGCTCTGTCCTGTCCTACCTTTTGTTCTGTGCCCAGCACCATATGCCACGCACCGCCTGTGTACACATGATGGAATAATGGTATGTACACACCTGCACGGAGCCCATGGCTGCTACTATGGCCTGGGAGGAAACCTGCCTCCATCTGCCGTGTCTTTGTGCTCCTCACGTCTTTGTGACCTGCTTTTTTCATCACCTGCCACAGCCAGTCTGCAGGTTTAACAGCCGCAGGCCTGACTGACGGCGTGTTTAATCTGTTTACCCTGAGTGTGTTTATTTACAGTGCAGGCAGGAATCAAAAATGAGGATAAATGTTATCTGAAGTCAAAGAGGCTTATTGTGATATCGAGCGTGGATACAAACTCTAAATGGGCTAAAGCGGACTGTGTTTAGGGACTGTGGGAAAGTTATAAGACCGAGCAAAGAGGGGCTGAGAGCTTCACTATTTTAAAAAAAACATGTGCTCCTCCTCAGCATCATTAAGATTGTCTTTAAACCTGACCTCTACCCAGAAAAAATAGCACCACTGAGCTCATTTTGCCATCAATAATCACAAAATTTGGCGTATTCTAATTTAATTTATGTTTTAACATCCAAAATTGATGCAGCAGAACTAAAGATATATGTTGAGTGTGTGTGTGCATATTTATACATAATACACATGTTATTGCACACATACTTCAACAACTGGTCACCTACCCACAATGCAGCTGATGCAGACTTCACACAGGTCTCTGTTGAGCCACTAAAGGAGCCTTTATACACTTTGTTTGGTTTTGTTTTTTACATGTAATCTTACTTCCCAAAACATGTAAACAGAATTTGATGTGTAAAATTGATGAGGTTCCCTTTTAATGGAAAAATAATTTTCACACAGAACCCAAATCAAACAACAGCAGCAGAATAAAGGGAAGGTTGGAGCTGAACTAAAGTTATTGAAAAATAACTTGCTGTTGAGAAATAATTACTAATTAATGAGAATACATCTATTTTTAATCTGTTGTGTTTCCCCAATCTGACACACCAATCTTACCAGCTTCAAGTGGATATTTATGGAGAAAACACACCATTTACACTCTGTGCACAAGCAAAATCCATCTTTTTATATAAATATTTGGCATTTGTCTTTTTTGGCCTTTTAGATGAAATCTAACTTTGGGGTGCAAAACAAAAAGAATTAAAGGGCCTTCCCAAAAAGAAAAAATACATATACAATCCTCTCCCTTTTTAAACCCCCCCTCCCACCCTAAACATTTTTGTACAGTCCCTAAACAGATGGAGGCAGCAGTTTCTGTTTACTGAGATGGTAAAAACCATTTTCTGGCCCTCAGGTGTAACTACAGGCAGCACACACAGGACTGGACCACAAGCAGAGGCTCCATTTTGCCGCCAGCATGGCTGTGAACATGATGCCATGTGCCGACATTTGGCCAGGGGAAGAACAACCATCTCTGCTGGACCAGGAGGACTCCGTGTCGAGCCAAGCCCCCCTCACCGCGCCATGCCCACCAGTCAGAGGTGAACAACTCACTCAGAGCAGCAGCAGCCCGGCCAGCACGAGGCCCCCCCGCAGCAAATCCAAAGGAGAGCTGGTCATAGTCATCAACGAGAAGCTGAAGAACAGTAAGTGACTGAGTTTGACCTCACATTAAGGCAGCGGGTTGGTTGGAGGAGGAGGGCAGGGGAAGGGGGGCCTCATACAGCTGCTTAGTCAGCTCACTCAGGGAAAGTCAAATCCAGCGCATGAAACAGACAGTACACACACACACACACACACACACACACACACACACACACACACACACACACACACACACACACTTGCCTCTTCCAGTATTTCAAACATTCGCCCGTACTTCTTGTCCCTTGTGTGTAGGCAACGGGATCCACTCGGCGCCCGCTGACAGCACCTCTCCCGTCATCTCCTCCCCTCCCAGAAGACAACACTCCATCTCCTACCCCCATCACGGCAAGACCAGGAAGGGGAGCAGGGCGAGCTCCATCGGCTACACCGCCTTCTCGCCCAGGCCGTCGCTTTCTCGCCACTCGAGCATCGCCACCAACCCACCCTTGGACCGGACCAAAGTTAAAGACTACCTCCTCCTGTCTGTGCTGGCCTGCTTCTGCCCCGTGTGGCCCATCAACATTGTGGGATTTGTCTACTCCATCATGGTACGAGCGGGATCTTTCGTCCAGCTTGTTGCTGTTTTGTTCACCTTAAAGCATTTTTGCTGCGATTACACTGTTTTTTGGTTAGTTTTCTTAGAATTTGCTTCCCTATTGAACCCAAGCTAATAAACCTTTTTCTTCAATCTTCTCCTTCAGTCCAAGAACAGTCTCGAGCAGGGAAACCTGGATGGAGCCGTGCGCCTGGGACGTGTGGCCAAGATGCTCTCCATGGTGTCACTAGTAGGAGGGACGATCATTATCATCGCCTGCATTGTCAACCTGGCCAGTGAGTGTCCCAAATCTGACCTTTAAACCTTAACCTCACCTCTTTACCCCCCCTGTGTGCTTGTGCACAGCTGATTCGTCCTCCTGAACTCCGCTTTTTTCTTCTTAAATCCCGCTGGCCCAGAAACCTGCTCCTGCCACTGTTAATTTCATCACAACATAACATTAGACTCTGTTAGCACAATCTGACTGCAATCACTGATATTATTACCATCCATGTTTTTGCGCAATATTGCACTAGTTACGATGCCTGCACCAGTCTCTCCACACTGCGGCACTTTAGCCTCCAGCTACACAAAGATCACAACATATTAATCGGAGCCAAATCTATATTTCCCGACATGTTTCTCATCTACACAGGTGGCCTCCAGCTGTAAACCGATTGCATGCTTCAGATTGCTGTGTGTGTATCTGTAGAGTGATATGTGTAGTCTGCTGTCTGTTGTATGCCTTGCCCTGTTTGCTTGTAAAAACTGTGAAGTGTTGATGTCCCTGTACCATATGTATACTTATATTATGTATGCCAGTGTGTGAGTTGTTGACCTGCTCACAAGACAAATAAATGTACATTTACTCTACCTAATAAAGGGATTCTGATATCACATCAGTGATTATTACTTATTAGTGACTTGTAAAGAAAAGGGACTAGTATTCGTTTGTACTGTATGTGTAAATATATGCACTAAGGGTCAGTCAGTTAAATGAGCCTTTGCCTTGTTACTTCAGTGTAAGCAGATACTTAACTGCGCTTTGTTTTTGAATGCACACAGTTGCAGCCTGTTGGGTCTCATTAAGCCAAGAGATGTCCTAATTAACTTAATGACTGGAAGAGCAATTGTACACACAAATTGAGTTTAAGGGCTCTGATACTCAACAACCCTTGTTTTTCTCATTACATAACTGTCCTCTGTGGTCTGTGAAAGTTTATACGTCCATATTGAGTTGCAGAATATATAGCTCCTCAACTAATACGCTTCCTTTTCTTTTTTTAGTAAATGTGAAAACCTGAGTTTCATCCCAGAATGAAACTGGATAAGGCAACTGACCGTCTGGCCCGCACCTGCACCACCGTCTTTACCGCCTAGTCATTACCTGGATGTGTGACAAATATGCACCCGATATACAGTGCTTACTTATATTTCTGTAATCTATATAAATCCCTTTTGCTAATGGAAGAAAATAAAATATGCAAATGCTGCTGCTCTGAGTTGGGGGGTGGGGGTAGGGTTGGGTGGGGTCTAATCAGTCCCTTCGTATTCTGGTCAACACATTCAGAACGATTCTTGAGAAAGACACAAACTCTTTGAGAATCCCGTCATCGCCCGCAGAACGGACTCAGACAAGGTGGACTAGAAAATGGGGGAGACCAGTGGAGGTGGTCACAGAACGTGAAACGGGCAGGGACTGCCTCCCAGCTTCAGTGCCACATGCAAGTCCAAACAAAATGTCCGCCAAGTTCATCCTTCACTGCACCGACGACAATGACGCATCTGAGTTTCATCTTGCCGTCAAATCCCCTCGGATACGTGGAGAGGCTCTGGGATTTGTGTTGCTTTGGAATCACAGAGCAGAAATTCATCCGATTCCCTCACAGAGAAGAAACACTTTGAATCACTGTGTGTCCTCCTGTTTCACACTCTCCTCTGTGGTTCTCATGACTCCTGCCATACGTCTTGTGTTTGAGAGTGAGTGTACGGGTGGCAAAAGAGGATGAAAAAGAGGCTTACCAAGGACTAGCTATGGGTGCTAAAATGGAAGGGATTATGGAAAGTCTCACACAGAAGGCACAGTCATCACAGCGAGGGAGAATATGTGCCAAAAAAGAATTTAGAGAGAAAGTTTCTTGCTTTGTAAAGACCCAACTCTGATGTAGAGCGGAACATCAAAAGTGTTTTGACTCTGCTGCAACTTTACTTCGTTATGAGCTCGACACCACTGACCACTGTGAGCCGGGAAAGGGTACTCCGTAGCAAGACATTTAAAAACATTCATTTTACCGAGAGGCTAATTAACGCTACATCATCTATAGACCGAGCTTTTGATAATGTTTGTAAAACACCATTTTGAAACAAAGATTTCATAATGTGATGCTCTTAAAGTGCTGTTCCACAGTTGACAGATGGTAGTGGTATTGAATGGGCATCACTATTTGATTAACAAATTAAATAGCTTGTGATTGCAGTCAAAGTTGTGGCTGTAGCCTTGGTCTGCATCCACAGGCGGCTTCTACTTCCAAACCCACAGATTTTGGCATTTTTGACCCTTGGAAAAACCCCTTAAACAGCAATGAGTTCATATATTCCCAATTTATTCTCATACCCAACGGGATACTGTCTTTTGATGGTTAATTTGTAAAACTGGTTCTGGGACCCCGGTTTTATGGGTACGAGACATGAATAGCAGTACTGTAGAGAACTAATTTTTAAATCTGGGTTATTATTATATCTCCTGTGTATCCTAAACCAACCTCTAATCTTTAACTACCTTTGATTCACACTGTGATCTGATACAACTGGGATAAAACCCACCTTATTTACTATGTCCTGGATTTTGAATCATGTACAGAAACACCACAATTTCTCATCATGAGTTCACACCTGCAGACTATTTTTCTGTAATGATTAATATGGCAGTTTTTCCTCTGTTAGTATGTAATATGTCATTTTAATTGTAATCAACATTTGATGTATTCTGCAGATATAAATCTCAATATTGTGATAATTCTCTAGTTGATATGAGTTAGCATTAACGTAGATGATCTAACGTAGGCACAGAAGCTGTCAGCTAGCCTCCTGACAGTCATTGTATTACCACCAGGCTTCTATAATCTTTGTGGTTATTGGCATGTTGTGGATTTTTATTAATGTATGATGATGATAGAAGTTGAAAATTACAAAGAAAAGCTGGCACTTGGAATATTATACTTCTGCAGCACATTCATAATAAAGACACAATGCATGCACATTGCAGTTTTCATTGTCGTTTTGAAGCAATAAAGAGCAGCAGCGGAGATATTAGAGATTTTGTTTTTGTGGGAGGGGATGAATGTCAGAAGTGAGAGATGTCCAGCGAGCTTAGCCACTGAGACGAGGTTGGGTTTTGCAATTTAGCTGATGAGAGCAAAACAAAAAAAAGAGGGATGGGATTAATGTAGTTGTCTGTACTGTGATGGTGTGTTGGTGTGTAAACTGCAGGAACTGAAAGCTAATGCTGTGGCAGGCAGTGTAGCGGAGACAGCAGGAAGAGCAAAATGCTGAAAGGAGAGGCCCCCGAGCCAAGGAAATACACTGTATGATCGACTGTAATGAGAAAAAGTCTCAGACGACTTCACCAAAATCAAAGTAGAATATCCCTCATTATTTTATTCTGAGGTTTTTTTAAACCCTAAAAGAAGTCATTAGTATTGGCAGCTCTGGCTGTCCTACTTGGCAAACATTTTTGTTTTTAGAATAGAGTTCTGCATCTGCACAGTTAAAGTTTGATAATAAACAATAAATAAAAACTAGGGGACAGCGATATAAACAGGAGTAGGTAAAGAAAATATCAATATATATCAATACAATATCAATAATATCAATACAATTTAAACAAGAGGATATTTAATATTTAAAAAATATACGCTATAAAACAAAGGGGGGAATATAAAAAAGTATTGTTGTTATACTAACAGTGTAGCCTGTTCTGCTCTACAGTGGGTAGCTGATATATTACATATATGTTGATAATATCACACCACAGGAAATTAATCTGCAACTATTTCGATAATCAGTCCTTAAAGTGACATTTAAAGGAACGAGACTAATGGTCTCCTGTCACACTAGTGGCTCAGTGAGGCTGCTAAATGCTAACATCAGCATGCTAACATGCTGTCGATGACAATGCTAAAATGTTGATGTTTAGTAGGTTTAACTTTTACCATGTTCATCATCTTAGTTTAGCATGTCAGCATTACCACTAAACACTAAGTACAGCTGAGGCTGATGGGAATTAGCTTGCAGGTATTTGGTCAGGAACCAAATTACGGGACAAATTAAGGTTCTGACCACATGGTGGCGCTACACAGTTCATCCTGATGGGGACATGAATGTCTGTACCTCATTTCACAGCAATCTATCCAATAGTTGTTATGATATTTCACTTATAACCAAAAATGTGAGGCTGAGGGTGGCGCTAGAGAAAATGTGAGTGGATCACCAAAGTTGTTTGGGTTCATCCTCTGGGAACCACAAATGTTGGGACCAAAGTTCATGAATCCGTCCAGTAGTTGTTGACATTGAGAAGAGCCGTGCCACTAGGAGGGCTAGAAAATATCAAAAATCGCCTCGTTACAGTTTCTCAAATGTGACAATATGTTACTTTTCCTCGTCTTATATAGTGAATCCATTGTCTTCAGGTTTTGTTCTGTTGGTCGGACAAAACAAGATATTTGGATGCATCAGCTTGGCCTCTGGGAGATTGTGATAATGTAATCGTTTTTAAAGCGAATCTTAATTTTAAAAGTGCAATGTTATTTGTTGGGATGTCACACTGTTCCTAAAATAAAACTTGTTTATTAAGGGGACTTCCAGTGGGGGAAAAAAAATCAACTACATTAGCAGAAAATATAAGAGCACTGACAGCATCTGACACCAGCAAATTCTCCCTCACCAATGTTAACATTTTGACAGCAAAAGGTATTTTTCTTTATACTCAGCTAATTTAACACTAAGGATACAGTGGAGTATGGCTCGGAAGGGGATCAGCATATCAGACAGGGTCACATCCAGATGCAGAAAGTGGGTCAGGGATTATCCAGCTGGGTCACATAAACACTGAGGCTGTGAGTCAGCTTGGCAGTGTTTGGATGCATCATGATCATCCTGTCAGTCCGCACCGGAAAAAAAAACGCATAATGAGATACACTGACCTGTGGCGGTGCAGCTCCACTAATGCCTGTTTAATTTGCAAAGAGAACTAGGGCTTAAACTAGATCGTTAACATTGCACAGTTAACACATCAATGGATAAGCGTTGATTTTCTGTTTGGGAAGAATTAAATTAGCTGTTTTTGATACCCAGGGAATGAAAACTGCTCATTAATTTTTAAAATATAATTGAGGAAGTTTCCATATGAAACAATGAATCTGAATTAAAGGCTCATTGTGACAGCGTCTGGTAAACACAGTTACCAGTCGATTTCTTTATTTGCTGCCACCACAGTGAATATAGCTTTTATCTGACACATGCTGATTACAGAAACTTTTCACTGTTTGCTGTCAAAAACTGTCAAACTGTCAAACTGTCAGTGACAAATGAACAGTTTAATCTAACCTTTTCACAGCAGACATCTCCACATGTCATAGTGGGAAACACAGGTGTAATATCACAGCTTCACTCCTTTTAGCTGCATCAGTCCCAGGACCCTGGTATTTAGAATACTAGCAGGGTTAACTAACAAACCTAAATGGAATGAGGCCATAATTAATATCTGTTTTGGGTTTTTTTTTTTTTACATCTGTGCTTTTTCTGTCAAAACGTATGTCTTGAAAAAGGTCATTTGCACAACGTTGTGGGTTTGCTGTGTAAAAGAAGTAGAGGTTTTCTTAATCTTCTTCGGTTCATGTGTATTTAATCATAATCAAGACATGATTCACAATTAATGCAATCTGTCAGCAGTGACTGATTTGCCATAAAGAGTCGCATGTTTATCACCTTCAAAATGAGAGGCAAATTAATTATGAATCATTTATTTCATCATTTGTATATATGAACTCATCTGTCTTAATCTGACTATGTTTTATGTACTATGCACCGCATAGCCAAGTGGACGTAAATCTTCCTCCCTCCTCTTCCTAGGGCAGGTGGGGAGGTGACTGAAAAGTTCCCTCAGCACATGGGCTGCTTATTTTTATCTATGTCTTTGTGTTTAAGGTTCACAGTTGTGACGCTTGTCTGTATAGCTGCCAATGCACCTTTTATTCTGTTTAACCTTAATTCAGCTGGGGGAGTCTCTTGAGACACACTGTATCTTTTACAAGAGAGACCTGGCAAAAAAAATGGCTGCATCAAGTAGTAAACATGAAAGTCACATAAAATATTAATTTACCTAAAGATATACAGAAAACAATAGCATAGGAACTGAGAGGCATAAAAGCAAGAGGTTGACTGTTTAAAATCACTATATTGTTATATTTTCAGATGAACTTCTGAAGTACTCCAAGCAGAAGGTGTGCTGCTTTTCCAACTTCAGAATGAGGTGTTTGTCCTTTCTGGAGAGGGAATAGTGAATAAGATCCCACTCTAAGAAGCATGAGAAAAAAAAAAAAGTGACAGGACATGCAGATCTACTCGTGAATCTGCTTATGAGCTGAGTTATAATTGAGTGCCTTTGTGATATCCACACAAGGCTTAATTGAAACATGACGTGAGCTTCATGCTAATTTTTGGCCCATTGTTACTGCACAGCCCCTCTGCCAGCTGCTAACTGTTCATCAGAGTCCTGGCTAGGTGGCAGTAATGTGCTTATTACTGGATCTGTGGTGAAAAATACTTATCATGACAGAGTGGACTTACTGCTCTGCCCCTATGAGGTAGACAGCCACTATAAAAACAATATCTCCATCCATCAAGGCTCTCATGCTGTGGTGCCTTTTATCTTTGAGGCATGTTTATTGTCTGCCAGTTTTATTGTCACGACTGATCAAGAAGATCACTTCGGCCAGATCAAATATTTGTACTTAAAGTAAAAAGGTATTTATTTGGATATTTTTAATAAACTCAAAACCATTTAACATTAAATGTGCAGCCGTGGGATGCTGCTCTCATCACTACCTATTATGTGTTTTCTCTATTGGCAATAATGTTGGCCTGCAGAGTGAACACTCAGCTATTCTGAAATAAAAATGTTTGTGGTTTCACAAAAATCCACCACTGGATTTTTGTTGAGCAAAAAAGAACCTATGGTTATTATATAAGAGTCTGTCTGCATCACTAAACAATGAGTATTTTGTTAGTGATGCAGACAGACTCAGTGGGGCTGTGCAGTGCTATGTGGTATGATTTTATTTCTTTGTCCTTGTTCAGACAAATTTCTCTTCTTTTAGATGTTACAGCAGCTTTTGACGCAATCTTATGTTAAATCTTTATCAGCAGGGACATGGCCAGTAGTGATTTATAAGCAGATCCACCCCAAAAAGGTTGAAAATTGAATGTTTACTGTCCTCAAGTGTCCCCCTCTCATTTTTACAGTAATCTCACTTTAGATCAGTCATCCTGCAGCATCCTAAAATACAGAAGATTAGATCTTTCTTTATCTGTAAACCCTCACTCATGTTTTTATTACATCTCACCCTGGAGTATTGCAATGTTCAGTTTAAATAAACGCCTTACAAATGACTTCTAATGTGTACCAAAATTTGAGTCAATCTATCCAGCAGCTGTCGTGAATCACAAATGTCAACCTCGTGGTAGCACTATGGGAAAAGTAAGGGGGGGGGTCACCTCAGGAGTCTTAGGAGTCATCCTCAGGGGATCATGACTAAATTTCATGGCACTCATTCCAATAGCTATTTAGATATTTCAGTCTGGACCAGCCAACCACCTTACTGACATCGGTAGCGAGCGGGAATTTAGATAATTTCATATTTTGTGTTTTTCTATGTTCCATGTTATTATTGCTGACCCTGTCGGTATTGTAATATATATAGTGTTTATATGTGAGTGTATTAAGTGTATAAAAGATGATAAAAAATAAAAATGTGACAGAGTCTGCAGAGGATCTCTAACGTTTGTCAGTCTGCTGGCAGGAACAAACAGTGCCTAAGATGAAACAGAAGCAGCCTTCTCTGATTTCACCAAGAGCTTCTTTCCCACTCAGGATATGTGAGATAATGCAGAATAATCACAAACTGTTCAGCTGCAAATAGCTTCATGTGTTTTTCTTCTGTTTAAAATCTAGACTGAGTCTCGCCGAAGTCTGCGGCTCTGACTCAGAGTCATAGCGTCTGACTCAGACTCTCGGCCGGCGCGGCATGACGCTCTGTCCATGATCTGGGACACTGAGCAGCAATGTGTTTATCCAAAACACGCTGATCTCTGACCTCTGACCTCTCTGTCAAATGCAACAAGTCAAAAGTTTAGTAAATGGTGCTGAAATCAACACAATATTATAGGATGGAGATAAGAAAGGAGTAAACATCAGAGAAACTGACTTTTCACTTTCAAAAAGTTTCATAACTTAATATTATCTACTAAATTTTTTGCAGAGGGGAATTCATACTACATCAATGCAGAGGATAAAATATCTCACTACAATAGGTTCAGTGGCATTTAAATTTCAATATGAAGTATTGAGTGGAAATCATAATGACTATATTATTGGATTTCATGTAATGGTTTGGTGGTGAAAAGCCTGACCTATCTGAACTATCAGTTGAATTCTGACCAATTACAGGCAACCAAAGAATCCTAGGTCTGATGTGTATTTACACAAGAGTGAAAGTGTAAAATGTTGAACAAACATGGCTGATTTGTCTTTACCCTGAGGTCTTAGCTCTGTGCTCCTCTGACTCTTCTGCCGGATCGCCTTTGCTCACATCACTGTCAGAAGGGAGGCTGCAGTAGCAGATCCTGAAGGCTAGGTGACAGTATTGGCTTTATTGGATTTCCACTGAACTGAACGTAAACATTAGAGATTCAGAGAGGCCACTTCGGAACCATGGAGCAGATATAATAGAAATTCAAGGAAGCACACAATCAATTATTATGAATGTTTTATGAAAAAAACAAAACAATCATGCACACTTTAAAAGACCAACAAAGCAAGTGAAACACAATATTTATATTTACATATGAAACAACACTGGTATTTTCAGCATGCCTCTTTTACCACATGAGACCGAGCACAGATAAAACCTGCAGCAAAGCAGTGGCCATGGAGAGTTATCAGACAACACTGTGCTCTATACACCATTCATATTTGTAATGTAGATATTCAACAAAGGCTGATGGTTTTATTTACTGCGTGTCGGTGAGTGCGACTATGCTCATCTCTCCACAAATCTGCCCTCAAATTTTTCTCTTAATTACATCTCTGGTCTCTTCCATACAAATTAGGGACTGTGAAGCCAAATAAGGGTTATCACCGACGTGCCACCAACAAGAAACTGACACAGTGATGTTAAAGCTGACACATTAAACAAAGGAACATAAAAGAAACGGTTACCCTTGAATTAAATGAAAAAAAACTCTCTTCAGTTAATCAGAGCAACACACCTCAAGAAAAACGGGAACAACACAATAATGAACATCTCATCCTGCAGCAGAGCCTGGCGCATATTATGTCTTTTAGTTTGCTTCACCAACATCGAACATGCAAATAACTGACACAAACCATCAACATGGAAGAACCAATTATCTTAGTAGGCTGTGCTGTCTGCGGGCAATCCAGTGGCAATCAGATCAATAGATACAAAACATCTGGCAGAATTAAGACCACTTGGAAATCTTCGGAAGCATTTAGACAAAACATTATTGCAAGGGAGATGAGACAGATGGTCATAACAGAGGAGTTTTAATGTCAGCAGTTAATGAAAATAACAGGCCGAATGTAATGAGAGCAAGCAAACCCGACATCAGGGATGACATGAGAGTCGAACTGCAGAATAATTCAGCTTTCTCCCTCATTATATTTTCCTGCATGATTTCAATTTCTCTTGTTGATTGAGATCTGACTTGTTTGGAGCAGCGCAGAAGAGCATTTAGATTGATGTTAAATACACAAAGGGACACAGATCCCTATGAATATGATTATGAAAATTCTCATTCTGTTTAGCTTTGTTGTGGCAACAGTTTCCCTGATTTTCGTCAGGTCTGTTTAGATCCGAGATTAGACTATTGGTCTCTGGATGTGACCCATGTTGTTATGAATTATGGTCTCGTTTATGACACAAAGTAAGTAGGATATGAATCCTTCACAGTCATGCAGAAAATCCTCAGTGCATGCGATGAAACGACTCTCATCCCGAGTCTTCAGCAGTCTCTCCAGTGTCAGAGCACAGCGGAAGAGGATCAGTTCATTCCTGCAGCGTGGATCCAGGCAGCTCGTTGGTCAACGTGTGCCAGCGCTCCACCTTCTTGCCCTTGTTCTTCAGACAGTCTATCCAATGCTGCAGAGTCTCCCCCTGTGAGTGACACCCTAAGGACACACCCCCTGACCAGGGAGGGGCGAAAAACAAAGGATGAAAGTGCATGTTTAATAAATAAACAATGAGCACTGTATTTCAGTTAAAGGCGTGAATTTATGTGACAGTTGTAGTGAGGAACTGAAAATGTGTGTAAAAAAAAAAAGAAGTTTAGAAATTAACATTGATTGTTTGTGTGATTACTTGTAGATAGAAAAAGAGCTGAAAATGTTATTTTGCTTTTATAGCAAAAGCAACAAATCAACTTAAAAATATGTTTTTCAATGCAAAAAATCTGTATGATCTTTTTTAATTCTCAATTGCTTTACCAACTTGTTGCTCCAAACTAAGACCTGTTTTTCACCAAATACAAACAGTGTCGTAAAGTGTGTTATAATGCCTGCCCTTTATCAAAAATTGACCTAAGTGATGGATAATAAGCAGCTTCTTTAAAATAATAAAATAAAACAATAAAAGTTAAAGCTGAGTTAAAGTTGACAATATTCCAATTTAATTAGTTTAACAGGAAAAAGTGGAAATTATAAGAAATTAACAAAGTAAAATCAGGTAACTGCCCACTGTAATCAAAGCCAGATGTAATTTATTCCTCTGTGCCAAAAAGCTTGTTGTCTACACATCAGTGAGCCACGCTGCTGTACTGTGTGACAGGTGCCTTCATCAACAATGACAATGGGCACTGTAGCGCTGCTCTGCTATACTCACTATAGCACCAAATGTGCATTAATCCACAGCAGAAAATAGTCCCCAACAAATGCATTATTTTCTGCCGTTTGAATAAAGTTTGAAAAAAAAAAAACTGAAGTCATGGGAAGGAAGTCATCGTGGCCTTTTCATAGGATTTGTTGAAAATACAAACATGTAGAAAAACACCAGACTTAACCTTTACCTATTTGACTTTAAAACATCCCCGACAATGTAGAAGTCCATAAAAAGTTAATCAATTACAATTACTCCCGCCCAGAGGGCAAGTATAGTGTAAAGCTCATTTTCAGCCAGAATGTCACTGCCACCCTTTTGGCAACTAAACCCTGCAAATTGCACACGCTGCTGCCCTAGGATCACAGCAGATAATAGAGAACATCTTAAAATATCTTTGCCAGCATCTGCCACGGCTACAACATTATTAGACTGCTAATAAAGTAGCCAGCCAGCTAATCAGTAACCCAAAAAGCACTGATGGGAGATTATGAGCCGGCAGCGTGTTTGTGGTGTCAGCTCACCTATGAAGTCATTAGACTTTCCCAGGTCGTAGTCCCACACTGTGACCTCCAGCGTCTTCGTGGCTAACTCTGAGAAGGTGATTTCATAGAAGAACTCCTGGGTGAAAACAAAAGGGGAAAGGGATGGGTAAACGAGAGCAAAGGTCAGAAGATCGTATCCAACACACACATGTTGATCTCCCACAATAAACCTTTAAAACAGTCGCTAATGAGGCAGCAGATAATAATATGCAAACAGTAATTGGCTGTCTTACAAAAAGGCTGCAGAAACTTTGCATGCACTATAGCGTCTCAGAGGACTTTATAAGTTTAAATGAGCTGTCTCTTTACATTCAGGCAATGTAAATGCACGCTTCCCTCCTCCAGTCATGCACATGCACGTACACAGACATGGATGTCTACCTCATTAAACTCCGGGTTCAGAGTCTTTTTTATGACTGCTGTTTTGTGCTTGGATTTCTTGTGAACGTCTGGCTTGAGGTACCTGAGACAGAGGAATGCGATAACACCATCACATTATCATTCACAAGTTATAGCACTGCTAAAAGGAATAGGAACCCAGCAATGGTGACTGCAAATACCACTGATGGCTATGTAAAGGTCAGAGTAAGTTCAAGAATATAGAAAATCGTTACTGTTTGTTCCCTTAGGAACTAATGTCAATAACAGACAGATTCAGTGTTTCTTTCTGTCATGTCTCTCTTTTACTTCCATACTTTTACTTTCACTTTACATTCTTAGTGACGTCTTCACCGATAGCTTTGTGTTGTGTTTACTGCACAGATATCAGCCCTATCCATCTTCTCATCCAACTCTCAGCAGGAAAGTGAACGCCCCACGTCGAACTGTTCCCTCAAAACTCTAAATGATTATTTGTGAAGCCATAGTGAGTGTGAGGACTGATCAGTTATTTCTTCACCAGCACAGCACAGATTGCAAAAAGCTCAGAATCCCTTTGCGGGGTGTCATTAAATTCTCAGGATATTTTTACGCCAGCTGGATGGAACGTGGCAAAATCTCTATTCACATTTGCTTTCCGCCCACCACCCACAGCTCGAAGACCGTATGTTCCCACACGTTCTCAGACACAACAAAGCATCTGGGAAAATCTCCCGCTGAAGGGCAAAGATGCCCGCACGCATCCAAAATGAAACAAGGTGCATGATGCATTACTGTGGATGTGTGAGGGATGTATGCGTGGGTTCAGTGAGTGTAAGAGAGGGAGAAAAATTGTGTTTAAGGCATGACAGGAGAGGAGTAGGGAGATTGGTGTGTATTGAAGTGAGGTGAGCATGATGGCATGCCTAGCTTTATGTGTGTGTGTGTGTGTGTGTGTGTGATGGCAGGTTGTTTAGTATTTTATTCATTCCAGAAAACAACCTCACAGCCAGAGCCACCACTCAGGAGAAGGCTAAGTGAAGAGGAGGGGGATTTTAAAGCTCATTTGTCCAGTTTCTGTCAGGGTGCATCATCAAACACAGGGACCCTCCTGCCCTCAGTGGCACAAACACAAACACAAACACACACACACAGTATTGCTTTTCTTTCATCAGTGAGTAATGAAACTCCAAAGGACCTCTATGGCACTAACAATAGCACCCAACTCTGTCGCCTTTGTGATACACTACGCCCATAACATTAGATCATGTCACTTCCTTTCAGTCCTTTCTGAAGGCTGTCAATACACGCGCACTGTTATCATTATCTTGATGAATGAGGGATATGTTTCACAATCGCTTCCACTTGTGCGAAAGCTGCCCTCATTTGTCACCATAATCCAATACGGGGTTAACTCAAGCCATCTATCACTCATCATGAGAGGCGACAAAAGATGATTCATGGGGTCAATATAAGCCAACGGCCAGTTAAGACCAAACACAGGTGTTACGGCGGAGAGGGAGATCAGCGCTGGATATGTCAGGTGGAAATTGCTCTGAAATGAGGGTCATGAAATGTCATGTTGTGTACTGTGTATTAATCGCTTTAAATGTGTCCAATAGTGTGGTAATATTGAGGTCATTTGCTACGATAAGCCACAAACGATGGTGTTTTTATTCAGACAGAAACATTACTCCAATGTATTGAACCAAATGCACCATGGCATTCAGTGGGTGGCTTGATGTCATCCTTACGTTTTAACGTAGGGGTCTGAGTAGCCGTTGACGTCCATGGCAGCCAAGTGGGCGCAGCGTTTGACGCCCACACACAGCCCGCCACGAGCCCTCTCCTTGGCCTCGCCCTTCATATCGCCATCAGTGGCCGGGGGGAGGTACTGCAGGCAGAGGAGCAAACGGCCTCTCTCCTCTAGACTTCTCTGCTGCTCAGTCTCCCACTGAGAGGAAGATACATGAGACAGAAATTAAAGAAAGGTGTGTGAGCTGCATTTGTAATAAGATTTTAAAAGGAAGAATCATATATTGAAGATGTTGCGTCTTTTGTCATGACCTGCTAATGAAACAGGCACCAATATTCAATTTAAAGCTGCTGTAATCAATATTTTTAAATTACCAGAGAACCGTCAGAAAATTATCACCAAACATTGCACTTCTCCTCATTTCTGAAGAGCATTTTAGTGACTTCCAGGTTCTCTCATCACTCATGTTTCCAGTAGCAGCAGGCAGCTGTTGTCAGTGAAAAAGCTCTGATGAACTCGTTGTGCGCTACCATGGACTGAGTTAGAGACTAGTTAGTGAAGAAGAGCACGTATCAGCCAAAGAGTCGAATATTTTTCTCAGGAGTTGTCCAGGAGTGAAACAGAACTAAGAGGAGGATGAATATTGGACTTGTGGACTCAAAACTTCAAATTAATGCTAAAGATTATATATTGCATCAGTCGATTTTTACACACAAGTGATGGGACTAATGCTAAAATACAGTGTGCCGGCTGTGGAGTTCTGTACGGGCTGAAAACACGATTCCATCTGATACCCAACATGTCTTTACCACCCAAACAGGACTGAACCCAGCTGTCAAATTTGAGCCTCAAGACCAATCTGAGTCTCAAGGCTATATTTTTGCTTTAATTCATTCATTACTGGCTGTAGGTTTACCACACTAATGCAATACATTGGCCAAGTTACAACATACCTGTGGGGGTGTGGGCTGGTTTTGCGCTCAGCTGCAACGGAGAGAGGTGCAGGACTGGCCCAGGAGATGGCGCAGGAGAGAGGTAAGTAGCACCAGCGCACCTGGAAACAGGTGCAGTAAATTACCTCTCTCCCTATTTAAGCAGTAGCACGCCGGGACCCAAGGAAAAAGGAGAAGACGTGTGGCCAGAGCCGGAGCTAGCGGCCACAGTGTGTGTTATAGTGTGCGCTGGAAATAAAACGTTGAGTGAAAAACCGTGTCCGGGCCTTGGTGTTCGTGCTGGGAGAACCCACAGAGACAGTCTCTTGCTACACTGGCGCCCAATTCCCAGCACGACAAGGATATGGTGGAACAACCTGCCCAGCTTCTGGCCGAGCTGGCCCAGATGCTGGGGCAGATGGCCCGGAGGAGCCAGGAGCAGGCGGCGGTGAACCGCCAGCACATGAAGATGCTCCAGGCCCACGCGGAGCGGCAGACGGCGGTGATAGAGAGTCTGCTGGCCCAGGCGGAGGCTGCTACCAGCGCCATCTCCCGCCCACAGAGAGTCCCTCAGACGTCAGGGCAGGGCTGCTGGCGGTGCGGGCGGCCCGGGCACTTCCGCTCGGAGTGTCCGCTCAGGGAGGTGGGCCAGGTGATCCGGGTCGCCGGCCCGCCAGCACCCTCCCCCGGGTCAGGTGAGACATACCGCGTTCCGGCAAGGATCCAAGGGGGTATACATCAGGCTATGGTGGATTCGGGCTGCACGCAGTCCATGATTCACCAGAACCTGGTTCGGCCCGGGGCTTTGGTGGAGGCAAGGTGGGTGGATATCAGGTGTGTGCATGGGGATATTCACCGCTATCCCATTGTGCCGGTGGAGATTAGATACCGGGGGAAAAAGCATAACGTGAAGGCAGCTGTAAGCAGCCGCCTGGCGCACCCCCTGATTCTGGGGACTGATTGGCCGGGTTTTCATAGTTTAGTGGGGCAGTGTGCGGGGGTGCGCTCACGACCGGTAGGGACATGTGGTGTCTGTGCTGTGCTCAGCGGTGACGCAGGGCCGTCCGACGCTGCCGAGGGGGAGGGGGAACCCATGACGCCTCCACCGGAGACGCCGAGGGTTCCCGAAATCCACCCCATGGAAGATTTTCCACTCGAGCAGTCTCGTGACGACACCTTACGCTCAGCCTTTGACCAAGTGATAAGTATTGATGGTCACTTGGTGCGCCCTGACGCAGCGCAGACCTACCCGCACTTTTCCTTGCGGAGGGACAGGTTGTACAGAGTGAGTCGTGACACTCGGACAGGACTTATAAACACCCAATTGCTGGTGCCGAAAAGCCGCCGGGAAACAGTTTTCCAGGCGGCTCATTATAACCCGATGGCCGGTCACATGGGGTATGATAAAACACTAGACCGGATAATGGCCCGATTCTATTGGCCTGGCATTCGGGAGGAGGTACGCCGCTGGTGTGCATCCTGCCCTGAATGCCAGTTGGTTAACCAACCGGCCATACCGAGAGCGCCATTGCGCCCATTACCACTCATGGAGGTCCCGTTCGAGCGCATTGGCATGGACCTCATCGGGCCATTTAACCGGAGTGCACGCGGCTATCGCTTTGTGTTGGTCCTGATGGATTACGCAACGCGATACCCGGAAGCAGTGCCGCTGCGCACCATCTCTGCAAAGAGTGTGGCGCAGGCACTGTTTCAGGTCATCTCCCGAGTGGGGATCCCGAAAGAGATCCTCACTGACCAGGGCACCTCGTTCATGTCACGTACACTGAGAGAACTTTACGGATTACTGGGCATTAAGTCTGTTCGTACCAGTGTCTACCACCCTCAGACCGACGGGCTGGTAGAGCGGATGAACAAGACCTTAAAGTCCATGATCCGTAAGTTTATTCACGAAGATGAACGCAATTGGGACAAATGGCTAGACCCTCTGTTGTTTGCAGTGCGGGAGGTGCCCCAGGCCTCCACGGGATTTTCTCCCTTTGAACTGCTATTCGGCAGGAAACCAAGAGGGGTGCTGGACCTTATTAAGGAAAACTGGGAGGATGGTCCAAGCCCCAGTAAAAATGAGATTCAATACGTCCTGGACCTGAGAGCAAAACTCCACACTTTGGGAAGGTTGTCACGTGAGAATTTGCTCCAGGCCCAGGAACGTCAGCAGCGCCTGTACAACAGAGGGTCGCGGCTGAGACAATTCTCACCGGGAGATAAAGTGCTTGTATTGCTCCCATCTTCTAGCTCCAAATTACTCGCCAAGTGGCAAGGACCCTTTGTGGTCACACGACGAGTGGGCGACGTGGACTATGAGGTGGAGCGTACTGACAGGGGAGGAGCCACACAGATCTACCACCTCAACCTCCTCAAAATATGGAGAGAGGCGGAGCCTGTGTCTCTGGTGACGGTAGTTGGAGAGAGAGATGAGTTGGGGCCGGAGGTACCAAATTCCACCAAATCCGCTCCGCTCCATTGTGATGACCATCTCTCGCCGTCCCAGAGAGCAGAGGTAGCCCAGTTGCAACAGCGTTTTGCTGATGTGTTCTCCCCCCTGCCAGGACGTACCGACCTCATACAGCACCACATTGAGTCTCACCCAGGGGTGACGGTGCGTTCACGGCCCTATCGGTTACCTGAACACAAGAGAAAAGTGGTTCAGAGAGAGCTGGCAGCCATGTTAGCGATGGGGGTAATAGAGGAGTCCCACAGTGCCTGGTCCAGCCCCATCGTTCTTGTGGTCAAGAAGGATGGGTCTATCCGGTTCTGTGTGGACTATCGCAAGGTGAATGACGTGTCACGGTTTGATGCCTACCCGATGCCTCGGGTCGACGAGCTTCTGGACCGGCTGGGCACTGCGCAGTTTTTCACCACGCTGGATCTGACCAAGGGCTACTGGCAGATTCCTTTGTCTCCAGAGTCCAGGGAGAAAACGGCCTTCTCCACTCCGTACGGTTTGTACCAATTTGTCACACTTCCGTTCGGGTTGTTCGGGGCCCCAGCCACATTTCAACGCCTCATGGACCGGGTGCTGCGTCCGCACGCTGCATATGCTGCCGCCTACTTGGATGATGTCATCATCCACAGTAACACCTGGGCGGAGCATGTGCAGCGGGTGGCCGCGGTGCTCGAGTCTCTGAGGCAGGCGGGGCTCACGGCTAACCCGAAGAAGTGTGCAGTTGGACGGAGGGAGGTACGGTATCTGGGGTACCTCTTGGGCGGCGGGCAGGTGCGACCACAGGTAGACAAGACCGCAGCGATTGCGGCCTGTCCGCAGCCCAAGTTCAAAAAAGAGGTCAGGCGGTTTTTGGGACTGGCGGGGTACTACCGCCGGTTCATACCAGACTTCGCGGACCTCACCAGTCCCTTGACCGATCTGACCCGAAAAGGTGCCTCAGAGCCGGTCCAGTGGACGGAGCAGTGCCAGCGGGCGTTTGAGAGGGTGAAACAGGCTCTCTGTGGGGGGCCACTTCTGCACACGCCTAACTTCTCTCTCCCTTTCATGTTGCAGACTGATGCCTCGGACAGAGGGCTGGGGGCCGTTTTGTCCCAGCAGGTACGGGGAGTCGACCGCCCCGTGCTGTACCTGAGCAGGAAACTCTCTGAGCGAGAGAGCAGGTACAGCACGGTGGAAAAAGAGTGCCTCGCCATCCGGTGGGCGGTCGGCGCCCTGCGCTACTACCTCCTGGGACGCCCATTCACCCTCTGTTCGGACCATGCTCCCCTCCAGTGGCTCCACCGCATGAAGGATACCAACGCCCGGATCACCCGGTGGTATCTGGCTCTTCAGCCTTTTAAGTTCACGGTGATCCATAGACCGGGGGCACAGATGGCTGTGGCCGACTTCCTCTCCCGTCCCTTGGGGGGTGGGGGGGGGAGTGGGTTAGGCCGGACGGTCCCCGGCCTAAGTCGGGCGGTGGAGGTATGTGGGGGTGTGGGCTGGTTTTGCGCTCAGCTGCAACGGAGAGAGGTGCAGGACTGGCCCAGGAGATGGCGCAGGAGAGAGGTAAGTAGCACCAGCGCACCTGGAAACAGGTGCAGTAAATTACCTCTCTCCCTATTTAAGCAGTAGCACGCCGGGACCCAAGGAAAAAGGAGAAGACGTGTGGCCAGAGCCGGAGCTAGCGGCCACAGTGTGTGTTATAGTGTGCGCTGGAAATAAAACGTTGAGTGAAAAACCGTGTCCGGGCCTTGGTGTTCGTGCTGGGAGAACCCACAGAGACAGTCTCTTGCTACAATACCGTTGTAACATACCGACAAAGGAAGACTGTAGCTGCAATATTATACCGAGCAAGGGTGAGTTTATGAACACACCATTTTATCTGTGAGAAGAAAAATGTGCGATTTCTCCTTTCCGTAGTTACATCATCTCGCTTTACAATGTTCTTTGTGCCCTTTGCTGTGATGTAGTTGAGTCTTCCTCTCAAAAGGAGACTCACCTAAAGAGCTCAGTGACTTTCATCTATCATTTGAGTTCATCTGCCACAGCTCAGAGACAAACCCGAATCTCACTGTCATTGTAATAAAGAGGAGTGCAGTCGATCTGATGGCAAAGACCTGCCTTGTACTAACCTTTAAGTCATATTAATGCACTTTGTCGCTCCTGGCTTGAGTATTTTCCATGGACAACATCAAACTGTTACCAGAGCATTTGACAACAAGCGGAACAACAGAGTAGATTCAAAGTGACAGATGAAAGAAACCGAGTAAGCAGCAACAGAGGGTGAAGAAGGGGAAGATGATGTTCTCCAAGACCGTGACTCACCCTCATGGCCAGCAGCACTAAAACATGTATGTTATTTATAGGAAAGGCACACGTTTGTGATTCCAGGACTTCCATCACTGTAGGTGCATTTTTTCAACATTTTCACCAGAAAATGTTTTGTTGCCTATAATGTAATTTTAATGCAAAATGGATTTCACCACTGCTCTCTTTTTTCTTTTATATCACTCTCTCATTAAGTTGTATCTTCAGGCGAGATGTGGACACTGCCGGTACGATCAATAGCCCACACGCCCCACACTCCCTCCTTTTCTCTAATTGTCTCTAACAGCTTGCCCCCTTCTTTTTCCAAATTCTCCGTTTTCTACCCCCCCGCCCCCTTCCCTCCTTGTCTGTATTATTCTTTGGGAATCATCATTACTGCCAACAGCTAGTTCCCCATCTGCCATGACTGACTAGGAGATTTTAAAACTCGCAATAATTGAGGATAATTTGCAGCAGGTACCTGGTAATGAAACAGCTCAGACCTTCACAGATCGATAGAGATCAACTCATTAGGGAGGTGGAAATAAACAGGCGTCAGTGTGGAGCCAGCCACACATGGCTACAAACACACCCAGTGACAGACGAACGGGAGAGAGATAAATTGGTGGGTGGGTTTGCGAAGCCAGAGAACTGGCAAGACACATTAAACAACCTTGAAAACAGCCAGAAACACAGAGGCAGCTGTTTTGCTCCAGTTATCTTAATGGAGTAAAAGGACTATACCAGCCCTTTGGTTTGGCCCCGTCGTTAATTTACCCAGTATGTGACGAGGCGAATGGCTTAAAAATCATTCCTGTCTAAAACAAATGAGGCATTAAGAATGTGTCACAGCTCTGAGATGGGATTGTTGGCTAAAGGCCCAGACCGCTGCGTTCACCAGAAATCATGTATACTTATGAAAGAACAAATATATTATTCTTCCTCTTGAATTAATAGTTGAATTTATAGGTAATAAAAAACACCCTTGCTGAATTAAGCCTACTTGAGTTTTTTTGCTGCTATAGCCTTTAATTGGTCAGGTGTGATCAGTTGGACATCAGTGGCTAATGTTAGCTGACATTTTATATGCATATATGCACATATAGACAATTGAATTGATAAAAAACAAAAAATAAATAAATATAATACTCACTAAAGCAACAAAATAAGCCACAATACAGAAAATGAATCACCAATAGAGTAGTTCATGAGTCATGAGGACGTAGCATTACAAAAAGACATAAATACAAACAAAAATATATTAGAGTTGAAAAGATCAGTCAATTAATCCACTTCTAATCCACAATCGATCAGTTGCCTCAATATACCTGACTTTAGCCAATTTTAGCTAATGTTAGCTGATGTTATCTTATGTTAGAAAACTTTAGATAGATCCTCTATACTTTAAATGTTACTCAGTCAGTTCACTAACCTAATGACTCCCTATCCTGTAATTGTCACTTTTGGCCACTGTTTCAGATATTTCCATGTATTTTCCTTTTTTCATAATAGGAGCCAGTGATTGTCATTCATCTCCAAAATCAAATACCATTATCCGGTTTAACCTCAGACTGATTTGAAATGTACTGCAGTTAACTGCACACAACAATAAATTAATGCCGGTTTAATGGATTACAGGATTTAAACGAGTCTGCTAATTGATTTTTGTGTCTTACAGAGATGAATGGAGAATTGCAGGTGCCTGAAACAGTAGAAAACACGTTCAGATGTTTGGCAGAATAGTTAGCTATACACAGTTTTCATTTTAATGGTAATTAACCTGCAAGTCTTGGTGAAATTAAACATAAAATGTAAGAACTGAGTGAATGATTTTTGATTTTCATAATCAATTAATCTGTGGATTATTTTTTTCTGACTATTATATCAATTGTTCAAGTTGTAAAATGTCAGAAAACAGTGAAAAATACTCGTTTTCTTGGATCCAAGAGGTCACCAAAACAATCTCACTCACATTTGGCAGAATAGAATCAGTGAATGTTTGGCATTTTCTTTCACTACTGATTAATAGATTAAAAGACAATGAAATTGTTGTTGACATACTTCACTAATTTACGGATTAATTGCCTATTTGCTGTAGTATTTTAGTCATATGTAAACAGTAAAACTTGTTGCTCTGATGGTTCTTAAATGCAGAATGATGAAGATTGAGTCCTGACAGATTGTTCTCACATTTTTAGGATAACCTTGTGGAGCCACTCATGCAGGCGCGTTGGGAAAAACAGATTCAAATGGATTATAATTATGGATAATAATATATAATGGATTATAAAGACAGACAGAGAGACAGACAGATGGACAGAAGGAGGGACATGTTGACAGGAAAAAGAGGGGTCACGTGATCACCTCTCTCAGGTAGCAGGAGATTCCTCTCAGGGCCGTGCTCATTGCAGTCGGTGAAGGCAGCTGGAGGCAAAAAGAAGAGATGAAAATAAAAATAAGGGCATGTGAGTGACATAAGAGCTGCAGACGCAGGTTAGAAGAGTGGAGTAGGAGGGGACAGGAGGGTGGATGTGTGGAATTGAGGGTGAATCCACTTTGGAAATGACAGGCCTGACACATCGTCTGTTTGGCAGGATGACAGAGGGGCTTTGGCGTTTGATCACAGAGTGGACACCAGCCTCAGAGGACCAATCTAATACCAGCAGCCTTTTCCAGCTCATAAAGAACAAACACCCAGCACCCGCCCGCCTCTTTTCACACACATGCCCCCCACCCTCCTTCACTTTTATTTTTTAATCCATTTGTTTCTCATCTCTTTCACTTGCTTTCTCGGTCTATTGACGCCCCTCGTCTCCCCTCTCCCTTTATCCTCCCAGTCTGTACGTACCCTTTTCCCGTGTGTGACCCAGCTGACATTTAGCCTGCACAAAAAGCTATTTGCTGGCTATAAAATTAGATGTGATACTCTGTCCAATATTACCAGCTGATATTGTAATTCAAAATATACTGTTTTTCTTCGTTTGGACCCCTTAGATCCAATTATTATAATAAACTAGTTATTTTTTTGTTGACAGTGTGTTTTCAACCTCGTGTCAACAGTGATGCTTCCTCACTGATGTGAGCAAATGCCTGCAGCCAGTAGAAAGTCTTCCTAGAGGAGTGGAGGCTGGTATAGCAGCAGATCAAAGCCCGTGGTTTTGGTGTTTTGGAGTGACACGTTCAACAACCACATCTAGCTGTCTACATACTTTTGTCTTGTGTCCACTTATTTTTGGAGGCCCTTTATATGGAGTTTACAAATTGTAATTACTATTAAGAATAGTAGATACATTCCTTTAACTCTTTGAGCTGCAGCGGATCTGGACTGAAATCCATTGAAGATTTAATAGTGACTACTAGATGATCTACAGTGTAAAATATTAATACATTATTTATCAGTAAAGCCATTAGTTACAACTTGTAAATTCTTTTTAAAGGGTGTCATATTAGAAAGTAAGATTTCATCTTCTACATCTCAAGAAATAGTTTGAGATTTAGGAGGAAAACAAATCTAACAGAGAGACAAATGATAATATTGTAGCTACTCTCATCTCTGTTAAATATGAAGCTACAGCCAGCAGCACATTAGCTTAGCTTAGCACAAAGACCAGAAAACAGAAGGAAACTGCAAGCCTGGCTCTTTTCAGTGGTAACAAAAGCTTTAAAGCTCAATAATTAACACAATATATCATGTTTGTGTACAGAAGTGTAAAAATGACAATTCACCATTCACATGGGGTCATGCACGGGACTATTTCTTGGCTATTTCTCTCTGCTGGTTGCCTGGCAACAGCTCAGAGTCAAGATATAGTCTATGCTAGGTGCTTCCAGTCTTTATGCTAAGCTAAGCTAGCTGCCTATGGGCTCTATTTATTTAATGTACAGATATAAGAGTGCTACCAATTTGTCTGCCAGCAAACAAATGAATGTATTTCCCAAAATCACTGAACTGTTCCATTAGCATTTTTGGTTATGCTTGTTTCTGTGTTGGTACATGAACAATTTCCTGGCTTCCCTTTTCACCTCATTCTCCCCCGCCACTGTCTCTTACCCCCGAATCTCCCTGCTCTAAAAAGTAGTCATGGTCATTTATCTAATTTTCCTCTATCTTTATTTATAGTCTTTCTTTCCTATTCCCCCTTTTACTCTCTCTTCTCCTCACAGGAGGTGGATGCTCCAGACAGATGTTAAAGTGTTTGGTCTGGTCAGGCTTCACGCGGCGCAGGGCCACCCGTGACTCCCCGATGAACTCATTATGTGTCAGCTTGTCTTCGTCACACACGGACACCCTGGGAGGGGGAGACAGGAGAGGGGGAGGGGGTAAAAATGTGAAGGATGAGGGGACAAAGATGGGGACAAAGGGAAACATGAATAAATATAAGAGAGGCTAATTAATGAGGCAGAGACGGAGTTAGAAAATTGAAAGTATAGACAGATGCAGATGTAGATGTGTGTGTGTCAAACATCATTACACATTATAACTCATTTAATTATTCCTAATGTTTTGGCATCATTGCAATAAGGGTAGGAAACTGATGACATAAACTTGACTGGAATTAAAGAGCACACAGTCAGAGAAATCACCCACGTATAAATCCATGGTCTGTATATGCACCCTGAACAAATACTTACCTTTTACCCTCCCGCTGGGATTTAGACAGTGTGAAAGTGCATCATGCAAGGTTAAGTCAATCCATATTTATGGGCCTGGCAAACTTCTAGAAATGCCATAACGTTAGCCGAAATGCATAAGTGGGTGGAAGCAACAGAGAGGAGTGAAGGAGATGGAGGGAGGCTGCCTATGTGAAATCAAAAGCCGCCGAGCGAGGGGTGGAGTGACGTGGGTGAGAGGGAGAGATAAAAAAGGAGAATTTATTTAAATCTGTGAGTGGAGTAACTTATGAATGCAAATGTGCATGTCTATAGGCTGAAGTGAAAAATCAGTATGCGACAGGCTAACTGAATCTACTGTGATTGCTTTTTTTCTGTGCTTCATGTAAATGTGAATCGAAGACATGCAATGAGAAAAAGTAAAGTTAGAAAGCAATCTGTCAGAGGAAAATGACATGAAGCGCTGCCTCTGTATTCATAACCACAAGACCGAAACTTCGCAGTCACCTGCTGCCATCAGTTTCTGGTGATAAAACACGATATTGCAGAAATATAGAAGGTGCAGAAGGCCAGTTGCCTGGGGACACCAGATATGTACTGGCATCTCCAGAGGTAATTTCCAGTCTGGTAGGTTATTAGCCAAAATGGAGACCTGGACCTTTCAGAAGTGAGTAGCAGCAAAAATAGGAAGGAAGGAAAGCGGAGGACAGAAAAAGACAGAAAAGGCTGTGGTAGGGGGCAAAAAAAGACGGCAGCAGAGGCGAATAAAGAGAAATGAAGTCAGTCAGCGCTGAGAGGTTAAAGATGGCGAGACGAATGTATGAGTAAAGAACAGCTGTGGACATAAGGGCGTGAGGATGAGACCATGATAGGTCAAGCAGTCTGAGGCACAGAGTCATTATGACGTAAGACGACACAGTACGAGGTTTTATACTGTACACGTTTTACTGTCACTGTGATGGCTCACATTTCATTCCACATCAGAAAGATTTCATGATGTCAGTAAAGCAGGGCAATAAACCTAATCCACACACGCTGTCACCAACTTCTACGTGCATATCAGACGTGTAAAACGGAGCATGATGCTGTGTGCTGCTCGAGAGTCCATTTTGAGGCTTTTCTGCTGCTAATTTTTCTGCATATATACAGGGGTATTATTAGAGTCATGGATAAATAATGACACCCTCTCCACTGGCTCTGATGGCTTGTTTCTGCCAGAAAAAAATAAATGAAAAGTTGGATGTGATAAAAAAAGAAAAAATTCTCATGATTTACTCCTGGTAAATCAGAAATCAGATGATAAAATGTCTAATGAAAATAAGTCAAAAATGCTGACTTGGTATCTCATAGTTTTGATTCAGTCAATCAAAATTCAAATTGTTGACTTTTTATTTCATAATTTCGAGTTAGCACAATATATATGCCGGTTTGTTTTTATCATAGCTGACAGAAACGTCAAACTCGTAATTTTTCACTCAATTTTAGACCATAACACAACAATCATAACGTTTTATCATTTTCTTATTTTCATGGCAGGAATGAACTTCCATGGACTCTAACCTACACACGTGTTGGGAATTACATTTTAAAAAAATCAAAAAAGGATTGTAATTTCTTGTCTTCTTGTCATCATATGACAGCATGAACACACAACTACAACTTGAATGATGTGTATTTTCTGAAACTGTACTGATCTCACAGAGCAGTTTATTGCCTGCAGCTGCTGCTTTGAAGTTAGAGGCAAAACAACAATAATAGAGCTGCGTTTTTCTACAGTTTAGAGATGGTAAGAGTTCTGCCCTTTTTCAAAATGTGCCATATCTTGAGGCGGCGTTGAGTTCTGGTTGAACGAAGCTGCTCATGGAGGAGAAATAGGAAAACCTCCCTTTTCTATGATGGATTTCTTCCCGTATCAAAAGTGTTGACAGTCAAGAATTGTACATCTGGGAGGAAAACCTTCCACTTATATGACTGACAAAACAGTAGCTGTCCGTGAAATGTGTTAAACTCTTGGATTAGTCCTTTAAAATTTGACCTAACAACACTTGAATATAATCCTATTCAAATCAAGATTTACAAGGGTGTGAAAATGTGATTGAATTCAGTCTCTAAATGAAATAACTTTGCGGAGAGTTTTCAAATGCCAGTGCATTGCAAAAAAATCATTGCAACCATGTTTACATGTTTCAGTTAGGTTAAACTGCCTGCCTGCTGATTTTTAAACGCCTCTGATGAATTATCACAGTGTCGTAGGCCGGTTGTAGGGCCAGTTTGTCTAATTTCCCCCGAGAGATCAACCGTCGATCCTATTTAAATCCCACTCCCACGTGTGCTGTGGCAAAGTTTTAGTCACAGGCAGAGACAATTCGCAGCTTTCGTCACCTCTGGAGGGGGTCAATGAAATTAAAACAACCCGCGGTGCTTAGTCTGACCTCAATCTGTCACTGCAGCTTGGACAGAGAGAAAGGCGGCGAGACAGACGGAAAGAAAGACAGAGAGAGAGGGATGGTTAAGAAGGAGTGAGGGGGGATCTTTTCTGATCCTAGGGGACAGGAGAGAGATGTGTGGACGGGGAGGAACGAAGGTGAGGTGACAGAGGAGGATCAAAGGATCAGTGGCGATAGAAAGAGAGAGGGAACACATTGCATCTGAGGGATAAAGGCCTATAAACCGGGAGCAAAAGACTCTGTGATCGAGACAAACGATAAGACATCCTTTTTAAGCAACAGTCAGCTTTCTGACGGCCAGAAAACACAGAGGCAGGAAGTGAATGAGACAGGAATAGAAAGAAAGCCTTCGCAGCAAACATTTACCGGAGTGTTTTGCGGTACATGTCTTCCTCTGTGATTCCACAGTAAGTGAGCGTCTCGTTCCAGACGGGGTTCAGCGTGTTGCGAACAGTCTTGGTTTTCAGTTTATTGGCCTGTACATCACAGCAGAGAGGAGAGGTAAACAATTTCTGAGAGCTGCAAACAGCAAGCAACCTTAAGAGGAAAGCAGATTCTCGCTGGCTACAGGTTTATTTTGTTTTAGTGCTGATTTACTGGTCCACACTTGCTTTTCCACAATGCAGCTCAAAATTACGACTAGAACAAAATGTGCACTCAAAAGTCCTGGGTAACAGGAGACTGAAGGCCTTTTCCCGTTGTAGAAAAACGCAGGGACACGACCGTTGTAATAAAATGAGACCTTGCAGGCTCCCGGCAGCAGGTGCAGCTTGACGTAAGGATCAGCTAAACCATTGAAATCCATCGGCTTCAGACCCTAATAGAGACACAGAGAGAGGATATAAGGGAGGGATGTGAAATAATTGGCGGGGAACATTCTGCAAACTGCCAACACCAGTAATGACCTGTTAAACGACTACCAGACTGACAGGTGAAGGGTTCGTTTACAAATTGAATCTAAAGCACACCGAGAGGAGGTGGTGGTGTGTGTGTATGGATGAGGGAGGGGGGGGTTAATTTGACAGATAGTTTCAGCTGACCAGTGAGCCATATGCAGAGGTGGTAGTGCCTGCTTTAAAAATGATGTAAAAATGAGGGGAAGCTGAAATCTTCTGCTACATACTAATAAGAAGATGTAAGAAATTAAACCAGAGTGTGTGTAACCTTAGACCTTTAATTTCTCCTGCGTTAATTAGTGAAACAAAAAGCTGTTCAGCTGCACTTCTGCTGTAAGAACTGCAGATTGGGTATCAAGTAAGAAGAAGATAAGAGACTAACTCTCCTTTAAAACTGCAAAACGAGGGGAATGAATTCTTCATTTGGACATTGTCACCACACTCTTGACACTCTTTGACTCATGAACACAGCAAGCTTTTACTTTAAATTCGAATGACTGTACCCACTCACAAAAAAAAAAAAAAATCAGCTACTTACAAATCTACAGCTGTGTTAGCAGCTGTACGTAGGATTTTTGATTTACGGGCTCGCAGCCTTTTGTGTCACTGCTTAAATACACGAATATTTGCCAGTATTTACCTTTGCTCTCAGGACTGTGCAGCGTAAGGAGCTGGTGGCTCTCTCATACAGTAGATCAAACTCCAACGTCCCCAAGGAGGCTGGAAAGCAGTTGATAAAGATGTTTTTAAATGTGCCACTTATGTTGGTAATTGCTTTTCAGCTGATGACTTTATTACCTCATACAGACAATGACACCATGATATGGACTATCAGAAAAAAAAACTTTCTAGCTCCTCTTTAATGTAGACAAAATCAGATTTTAACATTTCAGAAAATTATTCACGCTCTTGTATAGAATTAGATGAGAAGGTTGATGCTATCCTCATATGTGTTTGGTAAATATTCGCCTACTGATTTATTTGAAGCATTCGAGGCTTTTTTTCCCAAAATCCACATCTGTGTGGAGTTAATTTTTATTCTTCCGGCTCAAGTAGCTTTAGTGAAACCATACGATTACATTCAGGTGACTCACTGTTATCATCACTGTCACAGCTGTCAATCTCGATGGAGGTGTCCATGCTGCTCATTGCTGACAGTGAACCCCCTCCTCCTGCCGCCCCTGGTAACAGCGGCGACAACAGGCTGCTGCTCCCTCCTCCTCCTCCTCCTCTTCCTCCTCCACCTCCTCCTTCTCCACCAACAGCCCCTCCACCTTGACCCGTGCTGCCAGGACTGAGTGTGGTGGGAGCCGCCGCCTGATTGGGCGAGAGCGGCTCAGAAAAGGAAGAAGTGGGCGATAGACGAGGGAAGTAGGCAGAGATTTGACGGATTGGGCGGATGGGGCCTGGACACACGTCGATGGCCATGTGCTCCTGGATGGAGATGCCTAAACGTTTTCCTTTTCGCACAGTCATAGGGCTAGAGGGTAAGAGACAGAGATTGAAGAACAAGAGAAGAGTTTGAAAGTTAAATCATTTTTCTGCAATACAACAACTGAAATTTCAGAACGCATTCAGCCGAATCAGGAGTAAAGACATTGATTCACGGATCTGAGATGTCGTTTCCTTGTGCTACCAAAGCAAAATAAGGTGAGATGGTTTGTGATAAATAAGATCTTTCTCTATGTCTGGCCGCCTCTGAGACATCATTACACTGTGTGAGGAGTTTCTCGTTTGTCATATAGTCAAGAACATGTGACAGGAAGCATTTATCATGAACTTCTCTCACAATGCAGCCCCCTTCAGCATAATTAGAACTCTTAAAAAGAAAGACACCACGCGTAAGATGACAAAATACAACAGAGAGCGTGCACAAATTTGCATTTCAATTGAAAACATCTGAATAAACTGAAGCCAATCAGGGAGGATAAAGGCTAATCGACAATAGGGGTCTCCCCAAATCCTAATCATCCTTAACGAAACTGCAGCATCCATGAGGCGAAAAGGCACGCATGTTATCTGAAGCGCTTAACAATTCTCCACAGACAGACAGGTAATTATGGGATGAAGTCTTTACAGGCTGGAACGCTCTTCAGTATATTTAGATGGAGAGAAGACTCCTGATGATTATATAAAGTAGTGGTAGCAGGGAGTGGAGTTGACCACAAAGCTGATGTGTCTGCTCTCTTCCCGAAATAAAAAACAGGGGGGTGGATTACAAAAATTTCACAGCTTTTGTTTTCTAAAGACAGCAGGGCTTGAGGGGGCGTTCTGTCCTCAATACTGAACAAATCCCCCCGTGGACTACCTTCTGCTCTCTCTGCATTAATCGATTGAAACTGAGAAGTGAATATTTGCACTGTGAATATTTGCACTCCTCCTGTTTGGTCTGTAAACTGACACTGAGCATTCAGAGAGGGAGGATTAGATAAATAGTTAGGAATAGTGGTTATATTGATCAGGAATAAGTGTTTTCCAGATTCTTACACAGTTGTTATGGATGATCTCAAATCTTCATCTATATGAAAGGAATAGTCCAACGTACACTTTTTCGTACAGATTAAACAAACAAGATGTAACATGTTAATTAGTGAGATTTAGAAGTATTGTAGGGGGGTTTTGTAAACTTTGGACAGAGCCAAGCAAGCTGTTTATTCTTTATGCTGAGCCAAGCTAATTGGCTGTTGGCTGTAGCTTCATATTAACTATACAAACACAACAAGTATCAAGCTTCTCAAAATGTCAAACTTATTTTATTATGAATGCACGTCCTCTAATGTCCATAGGCTATATGTGTCATCAATTACACGTCATTTATTCCTTGACTTGTGTTTGTCGGGTCAAAACCAGTAAACAGATTAATTTCAGACCCTACGGTCACCAGGATGAAGTCCACATGACCAATGAAACCCTGGCAGAAAGTGACTCTAAATCGTTGCCTCGGACTGTTGACCTTCAGCAGAATTACTGGCACTCAGGGTCATTTGTCATGTATGGTCCAGTATCGCTGCTGTCATCACAACAGTGGGCGATACGCGCCGCAGCTCATCAGGCTTTCCCTTGGCTGGAGATGAAACAAACATCTGAAACATGCAGCAGTGTTCCAGCTGGCAAACTTCCTCGACTCATTTGACTGAAAGTACTTTGACTGGATCTGGAGTGGACCGTGATGAACGTGTTGCCTTTCAAGCGGCAGCCATTTTGGTGCCACTGAGGACCTCAATAACACAATTCATGACTTCTGAAACGCTGAGCAACTGGTCAGAGTTCAGAACTGCTCAATTAAGTAGCACAGAGATAACTGGAGACACCGCGATGCTCGTTAGAACCCGTTTTTTCAAAAGTGATGTGGATGAATGTGGAGAGAAGATAAACCAGCTCTTATCACGTCCACTGTCCTGTAATCATTTCAGTCTGGCACAACAGTAAAACAACAGCGAAGCCACCCATCGAGGGAAATAATTTTTACATTTAGAGGAAGATTGCAAAACACTGAGAAGGTGAAAACAAGTTAATGAAACTCCCTGTGATGATGATGATTAAAAGACCAGTTACTTGAATGAGTGGATAATGATTGTTCCTATGATTAATACATAATCCCTCAAAGCACACAAACACACAAATATATCATTACATTCACACAAGCAGCAAACGCACATGCAGATACACTTCTGTCAGATCATTAATTCATCTCTTTCTACACACACACACACATTGTGCAGCTGTTGCAGGCTTGTGAGTGAGTGTCTGCTGATATAATGTGCCGAGTCAGTCGCCTCCCAGTCCTGGCAGATGTGGCCGTAAGTACGCTGGAGCACCACCACCAGCAGCACCCGCGGCACCGGCAGCACACATACAGCCCGTTGGAGGCCTGGTGGCTTGCAGCTCACGGGGGAAGCTGAAGCTCACTGGGAGCTCATGATTGATCGCTCTCATGCTGCCAGCTGGAATCCCTCTCTCATCTTCTCTTCCTATCATCACTGCGCTGCTGAGAAGCATGCCAATGCACACTTGAAATAATAAGGTACAGATGTCATATCTTACTTCACAGCTTTTTATGCGCTAAATCTTGTTTTCATACATGACTCTTGGTCTGGGAGCACATGGCTGGACTACTTTACATAATTCCTATAAGCTGCAAGATAATGTCCCAACTTGTCCAACTCAGCTACACATTGCAGCCCTGTGGCTGTCTGTTATGCAACCACATACAGTACAGTATACCATGCATGGCCCCTTTGTACGTATATTTGTGAGGTTACATAGGTTGCCAGATTGGAGAGGGAGGAATGAAGCTGCCAGAAGCCGGCAGTCAGGAATATCTCTGTGCAACATGCGACCTCCCCTCCTCCTCTTTCAGCTCCTTCACTTTAAATTAGAGTCACATCACAGCATGGACGCTCTCTCCCTCAACCCCCAACCCCACCCCCCACTCTACCTTCTCATCTCCCCCCTACATAATCCACCTCTACTCTTCTTCTCCCCTCTTTATCTCTGTCATTATCTCCCCATCAGTTTTTCTCTGACATCTTTATTCCACCTGTAGGTATGTGAGGAAATCTCTCTCTCTCTCCCTCGACTGGTTTTCTTCCTCTTCTCTTGTGTCCTACATACAATGGGCCCCTGCGGCGGGCTCCATTCACCTTTAAATAACAAGCTGCTGGCTGACGGGCAGATGGTATAGTACAGTGCCGCACACTGTAGCTACTCATTAGAGCTTGACAGTGAGCACATCATTTATAGCTAACCACACTGACAGTGAGCACTTGTCAATTAGAGCCAAGTTATTTTCAGGCTGCCAAGGATGAGCAAACTTCAATGTGTGTGTCTCATGTGTCAGTGTGCGCTGGAGGGTGTGAAAGAAAAGTGAAGGAGCAGGTAAAATGATACAGAAACAGACTGCCACATGTTGCACCTGCCTGCTGTGTGAGGATGATGCGGAATAAATGTCTCTGTCTCTCCCTGTTTTTATTTTTGCAGCATTAGTTTTTGTTCTCTCGTGCACAGAGGAATAAGAAAACACACACACACAAATGAATACAGGCAAATAAAGTGAAGACGTGAGGATGGAGGGTAAGGGAGAAGGAAAGAAAACATTTTTAAAGAAGAGGTGTGAAACACAAAGATGTGTTTCGAGAAAAACACGTATAAATCACAAAATTAATTGGCAGCATTTCAGAATAAATTAAGAATAAAAACGATGGCTTACCTCACTGATAGTGCAAGTGTGAAACTCCTCATAAAAAAAGAGGGGATTCCAGTGCGGAGAGAAGAGGGAGACTAACTAACAGGTGGCGAAGAGAGGAGCAGAAACTAGAGAGAGAGAGAGAGAGGGAGGGAGGGAGAGGGAGGGAGAGACTGAGGGAGCTGTACGCATATCATTAAAAATTAAACGCACGAATAGTTCAAGTTGAGAGGAAAATGAGGAGCAGAGGGGAGAGAGGAGCGCGGCATGCTGGAGACGAGGAGGAAGAGGATGGAGGGAGTCATGAGGAAGGGAGAGAGAAAGAAAGAGAGAGGAGAGGGGAGTTATTCCTTGACATTCTGTTGTGCATGTGACTGTTTTGCCTCGCCTCTCTCCTGCATCCCCCCACCATCACCCCACTCACACACACACACACACACACACACACATGTTTTTGTCACTTAGGAGGGCATTGCATTGCCTTGCATTTATTCCTGGAAGACACAGACTAACCTTAAAGGATGAGGCTGACGATATTCGACATTTTTCTTAATGTCAACAGATCCCAGCCAACAATGGATTTACTCGACCAACAAGAATTGCCAGAGACAATAAAATCAAATAAATCTAATATTTAGACTAATATTTGCACTTGTGGAACGAATTCAGCTTATTTTAAAGAGGTGTTTGTTCCTGGCTTCATTTGGTGATGACCTACTACAAATATATGACACAACAGCAGTGGACAATTGGGTTATTAAAATTCATCCAGTTATTTTATATAATTAGATCAATCAATTATTAAAGTGTGACTTCAACCCTAAAGTCTGAGCCTAACTTCACCAACTGTATTTTAAAAAAGTGGGCAAAGGGCTGCGAGCGGTGGAGGGGGGTGTGAGGTCATGACACGATCTCCTCTGGCTAAGAAAAATGGACAGCCACTCATCATAAGGCACTGAGGGCTCTTTTAAGGTGGAGGACTTTTCCCCTCCAGAAGCCCCTGAAGTGGACATTAGTGTGGTGGAGGACTGTGAACCTGAACCGTATCAATTTACTCTATCAATTCGAGCTGCTCTACTAATGCCTGAAGCCAGAGCTCCATCTCTCTCGCTCTCTCTCTATAGTGTGAATTCCTGTGAGTGAGTGAGTGAGTGAGTGAGTGAAGTCTCTGAGTGGTAACATGACGTTGACGTTATTTAAAGTGCTAATGTTAGCGAACAGTCTAACTGAAAATGAGCATGATTTCATGCAGTGGACATTTTTTTTTTTTTAAGTGCATCACGTAGATGGTCTCCAAGCTTTGGCCTTGCAAGGTTCAAGCTGACTGAAAACAGCAGATGGCGTTTTGAGCTATTTTCAATGTGTGAAATACAGACTTTTGAGACATATTTAGTAAGAAATGTTACCATGAAAACCAGCCATTACAGTTCAGTCATATCATTCAGTTTAGACGGCAGATCAAAATACTCATTTAAGTGCCCCTTTACTTAAATTACACCCACTTAGCTTAGCTCAGCTAGCAGTGGGTGTAACTTAACCACGTCAGCGAGGGCAACGCTGCATGAATGCAGGATTACACCTGTGAATTTATCGGCCAAGTACAGACCAACCCACACAGCCTAATTTACATCCAGTGACAGCGTTGCAACAACGCACGGCAGGAAGTAGTCTGCCAAGTAGCGAGGCAGCAGACGAGGTTGGGGGGGGCTGTTAAGACGTGTAACATGTCACACTTTACAGCAGGATATTGGAGTTAGCATTCCACCACGGATCTGAGCTTAATGTTTACCCTTTTATTATCTGAAACCACAATCTTAGAGTTAGTTAGTTGCCAAACGATAACCAAATCTTAATCATAATTGTTTCTCCTGGCGACTCTTTCTCTAATCTTAATCACACAGTAGGTGCCGCACACAGATTTTGTAGACAGAAAGAATGTGAAAATTGCAAATGGTTTAGCAGAATTGTGCGACACTGACTTTCCTGTCCACCAGTGGGGGTGCCCCCCAACAGCAAACATCAGACAACAACAAACAAACAGTCTTTACGTTTATACTTTGGACTCAATGGGGAGAAAAAAACCTGATAAATAATAATAATATCTGATTGAATCTCTCCATCTTTCTGTCCATGTTAATTTCAAACTTATAGACCATGGCTAAATCACTCTCTCAGACACACACTCACACACACACACACACACATACACACACAGTCTCTTCAGTCTCAGTTGCTCCATATAATTAAGCTAATGGTTCTTGAGTCAGTGATAGACAAGGGGAAACATGCTATTTCCCCCTTGTATCTATTGAAGGGACAAAATTGGTGTTCTCTCTGCGTCTCTGTCTTTTTTTATCTGACTTGTGTCACTTTTTTTCTTCTTTCTTTCAGTGTCGAGTCCACACTCTCTGAAACCCTCTGTCTATCAGCAACTGGAGCCCAGAAGCTGTCATGCAGCTCAGCCTGTTGAATAGACTTACTGGTGCTTTTTTGTGTTATCTTCAAAAAATTGCCTGATGTCTTTGTTCAGTGGTGTTCTTCATGTCTCTCCTTCTTATCTCATGCCCCCTCTCCAGCTCTCGCTCTCTCTCGCTTTCTGTCTTACACAAACACACGCACACACACAGACACATACACACACACACACGCGTATGTTCGGGTTCCATTAAATTGATGCCATGGCACAGACATGCATGAGTGCATTAACACGGCAATATAACGGACACAGGCCTCCAGAGACAGATGACTCCCACTCCTTCATACAAACAGCTCATGCCACACACACACACACTGACACACAAATACACACACACACGTACTGCAGTTTACAGCCACCACTCTGCCAACTCCGTCAAAAGACTCTTCAATCCTTATATCACTTTTTTCCACTTGCCTCCCTCATCCCTCCTCCTCCTCGTCATATCTCTACTCTCCTGCCTCCTGTTTATGAGAACTGAAAATCTCCTCATTATAAATGCATAGTCGTTACGTGCGCTCTCCACACCAATTATGTCGAGGACGGGTACTAGTGCTTCAGTGAAAACAGCTGACCACAACAGAGACCACAATGGCTCTGACAAGAACAAATGACATCAGCGAAGCAGTCGCCCTCGATACACAAACAGATGACAAACAACAACAGGAACAGTTTCTTTAACCACTCGTAAAAAGGGAGTCACTTACCCCGTGCAACTAGACAATTCATGCAATAAATGTACAGTGCAATGCTACATATATTTCTTATACAATTATAAGCAATCATTTCATGCAGATTTCATACGGACATTCGGCTGCATTTCGTTTTGTACAATGTTTTTTGGCAGAATAAAAGAGAGAACTCCAAGGTCCTCTTTTCTCTGACTCTCAGCCATGTGGCTGCAAGGTCATCATGTACCGACTGGAAAGAAAAGGACTTAAGCTTCTCACTACACTGCTTCTTCAGTATTATCACTCATTGAGATGAGCTACACTGATGTATTTCATGATTCAATGGCCCGTGAACATGTGAATTGGAAATGCTAGTGCTCTAAATGTGTTTGATTTTGGAAATGAAAAGGGACGAGCCTGATAGCAACATTGAATAAAGAAATACAGCAGCTTTTGTGATGCCGGGAGAGCAGCATCCAAATAACAAAGATTACAGTTGCAGTAGAGAGAAGGATGTCTTAAAAGGAGGTGTGCGCATACTGTGAAAAGTACCTTCATGAAGCATGTAGATTAAGTCTACCTTGACCCTTCTGTTCATTTGTTTGGTTTCTTTGCAAAGGTGGATGCAGAAGGTAATGAGCCTCACGAAATGGATCGCTTACATTTCTGTGGGAAATTAAAAACACAGAGGGAGAATGTCAGCAGCAGAGTATCCTGTCTTAATTAAGGTGGTTCAGTTAAACACAATTTGTATCAGATGTATGATACAAGATGAATAAACACCAAAGTGTTCACACTGAAGTCCTGACCACCTCGGGAACCATCTTTGCAGGGCTTGTTCCTTTCTCCTAACAAGCGGATAATCTGAAAAGACCCAGAGGAAGCACAAGTTTGAGGCAAAACAATATACTGTACATGCTTTTATATATTACTTAGTAAGTCCAGTCAAAAGTGTGTGAAACAATAAATTGAAACCACAAAGTTTTAGCTTCAAGTTTAAGCTTGAAGTGAACACCTACATGAGCTTCATATCATATGACTGCATATAGGATGTGCTTTCACTCACTGCAAATCATCCTGGGTGCTGTCCCAGTTACCTTTTCTATTTTCATCACCTATGGAGCTTTACGTCCAGAGACAAAAGAGTCTCTGACTAAGAGACACATTATCAGACGGCCACTCATGCGGTGCAAATTGATGCAGAGAAAGGACGGGAATAAACCTAAAACACACCTCGAAGCTTTTTCGTTTAAAGTTGTTTTTGAGGGAGGTTTTTCTTTCTCAAGGAAAATATGTTTGCGTGACAGTAAACAAACTGAAGAGATGTTTGGCGGCGGAGTCATTCAGCGAGCGGCCTTGGTTGCCATATGGAGACGAGCTGCTGGAACAGTCGAGGAGGGCAGAGAACAAGTTAACATGAGTGCATGAGCGACTGTGACGTATATAGATGAGTGTGCAGCAGCTTATGATTCCTGCAGCCTAATGCGCAGATCAATAGGACGGGCATGTTAGTGTGTTGGTGTGCTTATGTTTGTTCATGATAAAGGGACATGAACGTGTGTAGTGTGTTTATGCATGCAGCGTGTGCACTCAGCATGTCAACAGCTTCACGTACCTAACACTGTGTGGGGAAGAGAGCTGACAGTTAATACGATCATGTATGGGATTATTTTGTGTGCAAGGAAATAAAGCCTCTGCCAGACTTATTAGATAAAGTGTTACATTGCAAAAATCAATATCATGGAGATCTGCAATATACACAATCCCCCCAGGCTGTGGCAGATAACACGATCTTTGTGGAAAAGGAATGAGCATAACTGTACAGGTTGTTTCAGCTCACTAATTTTCTTTATTGAACTGAGTGAGGAATTTATTGAGGGGAGGCAGATAATTGCCATTGACCAGCCTTAGTGCACAGTAATGGCCTCTCACCCTTCAGAAATTACTGGAGTTCAAACCATTATACAGTCAGACTCCTGCCATTATCACTGTTACAAAGTTATCACTGTAACTGTGCATTTAATGGTGCAAAAATACAACTTGGAAAGCAGATTTTGGATGAGCCACCAGGAGACGCTGATATGGGGTCTGTTTGTTAGTTTTTATTTAGTTACGTCACCCACAGGAGTCAGAAGATGATTGTTATGATTCTTTTTTTGTAAGGAAATACAAAGTATAATCATATTTGTTGTGCATAATTATCCAGTTTTTCAAAGAGAATAAAAAATAATTTGTACATATTTCTGAAAATGGTCATGGTAGAGGTGACTGATATTTGAGGACCAGCATTGTTGGGTTATCTCACTCTAATCTGGTTTCTACCAACCAGAGCACATCATCATAGTCCATAAATGCTGATACAAGACGGTTGTTTCCCCCTTTTTCAGCAAGGTCACATAGTGTTAATGATGAACTGTTAGTGATTGAAGTTGTCTCATTATAACATTTATCATTTGTATCATCCATTTTGCTGATAAGTTTGAATTCAGGCTGGAAGCTAGCTTGCTAATGTTATGTTAGCATTGATTTCCATTCATTGTTAACTTTTCAGTAGAGGTAGAGTAACTAACTAACCCCCTGGTGAGAAATGTGAAGACAACGTTGAAGTGTCTTAAACCTGAGTTCTTCCTAATGACCAGTAGGGGGCGACTCCAAAAAAAAGTAGGATTGTACAGAAGTCTATCAGAAATTAGTCTACTTCTTACTTGATTTATTACCTCAGTAAAGATTCCCACTAGTTTCAAGTCAACCTCAACATAGCGTGGTGTTCATTTAGTAAATTATGGTCCCATTTAGAGGAAAATAATAAAGCAGGGTATGCTTTAGGGTGAGGCTACCATGTGACTAACCAATCAGAGGAGGAGGAAAAAACTCCAAAAAACTCCAAAATCAAGAGGACAATGGTTGATTTTGAAAATGCTCAGATGGAAACTTCCAAACAACAGTTCACAGACCAATGAGTGACGTCATGGTGGCTACATCCACTTCTGTTACGAGTAACTTAAGCCAAAATTGAACTTAAATGACTTAAATAGGACAGGAGAGAACAACAACTTTCTTGTGAATTACTGGAGAGTTTTTGTCTCTCAGGCCTTTAAAAAATGTTTAAATAAAACATCTAAGAAAAGACGATCTCTATGATTGAACTGCTCAGAAGTCAGACATACCAAACCTGAGAGACGGGTTCAAACGTAGAGGTAGTTCAGGAGCCACAAGCCAAAAAGGCAGAGAGCCAGTGATTTATATCAAAGCATGTGCTTGCACTTTTGAACTGCACTGGAGTGAGGGGGCACAAAAGCAGTTAATTAAAAAAACTCTCCGAAGGTGTTTAAAGCAACTATTCATATATGACAAAAAGAAAACACAACTTGTTAAGATATGATGTGACCATTTCTTGAATCTTTAATAAACTTAAAAAAAAAACCATATAGTTTATTCAAGTTGGTAGCTGATTTCATCCAAAGCATAGATGTTTTATTACAAATGCCCTCAAGCAGCAGTTGTAGAGGTGTCAGCGCTGGGCTCTGTTTAAATCTAATTTAGTTGTGGCTATAACAAAACACCATTAAATGAATATTTACAGCTACATTAAAAAATATTTTACCCATCAGTCATAATATTCATGCGCATCTTGTGTATTTTAAGTCCTGCATCATTTAAATCTCACTGAGAGCTTTGCAAACACTTGCCTACAAAATGCAAACTGACAAGCTGTTATGTCAGCAAAGTCTAAATCGGAGCTAAAGTGTAAAGTGCTGAAATGTTCCCAGAAAATGGGAGCAAGCCATCGACTTGCTTTCTTTTTTTCTCTCAAAAGTGCATACATCCAGCCTCAGGTGATGTGCAGCCGGCCACATTCACAACTGAATTCTATTAAAAGTACATTGATATGCAAAAAGGCTTGAAAGGGCATTTGAAAAAATGTTTTGGTCTGATTTTTGTTTGCAGTCTTCATAAAGTCGGAATAATAGGAATGTTTCGTTATATCTGAAAATGACTGTTTTATTGAATATATTTTAGTACATAGATTAGCTGTCTGCCATGCCATCCAACAGCCTCTTAGACTGAGGAGGTCGTCATTTCATTCATCCATTTCAGAGGAAATTGAAATGTGAAAACTGACTCATGGCTAAACACAAGGTTTTATAAAGTTTTCAATGGTGTAAAAAAAAATACACCACTGCTGTATAATAATGACTGTATTTTACTTTTTCATAGCAGGTTACGTGGCTGTAGTTTGAACCAACTTGCACTTTTTATCTGAAGGATCAAAAAATATTACTGTTCGAGTTCAAGTGTATGAATCCGAGAGAACAAGGGACTCGAAGATTTGAGCAGATTTCTGTGTGAAGTTCTAATCAGAGGGTGACATCTGATGAGATGAGTTTCATATGGAAATATCAGACACATGCTAATTTTAGACTGAGGGAGTGACAGACAGACTGCAGAGTAACACGCATGAAAAGAGAACCTAATTAAATAAAACATGATTAATAAATTGATTTATAAAATGTTATTTTGACACGAGACATTCCGTTTTTAGCAATTATTTTTGGCTGCTTTATTACATGACATAAGCTTGGGGCTGTTATCAGCAAGTCTACTGAAGTGTTTGAAAGTGCAGTGTTAATGAATTATGAATTTGAGCAAGAGAAAGACACAGAGAAGGAGAGGCGGCAGAAAGAGAAACACAGGGTGGACGAATGTGGGGGGATCGGAGGAAGAAGAGATGGGCTGTCAGATAAAAGTTTCAGAAGCCGAGAGCTATCGGGATCTTTTTAAATTGTTTTTTTCTTTCTTACTTTCTGAATCTGTGAACTGGATATACTAATAGCAGAGCCCTTCACCACATAACAGCTAAATAATCAAATAATTTAGAAAACGCTTCACTGAGGAGACTGATGTTATTTCAGCTCAGTTGAGATATTGATTTTACACCAGGGATGCCTCCTTCATTCTCACAATGCTTTTGAAATTCCCCAGAGACTCAGGATTTATTGGGAAAATGTAAGCCTTTGTTTAGGAGAGACAGGTATTTCATGTGTTAGGTAGTGCACTGTGAAACATTTTATATTCCAACATTTGTAACCCCTCCATTCACAGATTACCTCGTAAATTACACAATCGGCATTCCTTTGCGTTTTCACCTCACCCTCATCTATCATTAACCAACCGTTAGACTTAAACAACAGTTTAAGTGTCTAATTAAAGGGTGAAATCCTGACAAACGAGAGGAGAGTTAAATAAAGCAAAACACCATCTAGTCTAGACGAGCTCTCCAATCTAAATCATCCAGTCCAAGGAGTAATGGCTCTTCCAAAACAACTGAATGAGGTCTGACAGATGACAACCAAGTCAAGTGATGCCTGGAATTACCTTGAAGAGTGACCTTTCATTATCCTGTAGTGCCCTTATGCTTTCATAGAAAAGCTCACAGGACAAATCTCTGAGCCAGACTGACATAAATAGCTCTGGGTAGATGTGAGAAAAGGGCTTGTGGGAGTTGCTCAACATTTTGGCAAAAGCTGGGTACTTTCCTTCTGGCAGAGAGTTAGATGTGAAGATTGTCTCTCACATCTCTCTGGTAAACATAGAGGTACAGTCTGCTGTGTGTTAGCTTAGCTTAAAACAAGGATTGAACACAGGAGGAAACAGCCAACTTGGCTCTGTCCAAAATCCACCCATCAGCACCTCTACAGCTCACTAATTATCACGTTACGTCTTTGAACTGTACAAAACAACACAGAGGAAGAATGATGACTCGTCCTTTCACAGGTGTTATGTGCAGGACTACTTCCTGGCTGGGACCACTAACTTCCTGGAGTCTCTTCTCGTTGCCTAGCAACTGCCTGGTGCCAGGAAATAGTCACATACCGCACATACATAACCTCCCACAGAGAGCCGAAGTGAAGCCAGAACTTCTGAGGTCTGCAATAACCTTACTAAACACTATGTGGTGTGTTTCACTCCATATATGTAGATAAAGATAATTTACTTCAATCGATCTAATATCTTTGTGTCATTTTTTTTTTTAGCTGTTTTTAATGAATAGCATTTAACATAAGCCCTGTATCGCTGTGAGTAAAATGTCATGCCTGAACAGAGAGTCCATGGGTGAGTCAAGGGGTCGTGTTGAGTTACATTGCTACAGGACTGGATGCTGTTATTGCATTGGAGTCCAGCTGGCTGTTTCACCGTGTTTGCAGTCTTTATGCTAAGCTAAGCTAACTGTCTCCTGGCTGTAGCTTCATATGCAGCAGACAGACATGAGAGTGGTATCGGTCTTCCCATTTAACTGTGAAAGAAACCAAATAGGTGCATTTCCCGAAATGTCTCATTTTTGCTTTAAAGCTCAATGACCCTGAAATCAACCTGCAGCAGTGACACAGAATAGTTACGTCCAAAGATTTACAGAGCAGACACCTGGTGACCTGTTCTGTCATAACCACCGCTGTGTTTAAAGTTTAAAGTATATTGCCTAAATGCTGTGGGGGAAACAGGGCAACAAGGCACTGGTGACACATCCTCACACACTCACGTCAGCCAGTGTGAATTCATTTATGCACAGACACACTCACGCACACACACGCACACACACACACACAAACATTACTCACACAGACACTAGTCCCCCAGGCCCCCCCCCAATACACACACACACACACACACACACACACACACACACAAATGGTTGCACACACACGCACAAATGGATGCACACACGCACATATACACATGCTGACACCCCCTTAAACAGTGTTAACTCCACCATATACAGCCCCAATTGTAATCCGCCAGCCAGTTGCTAGGCAACACTGGAACTTGTAATAGCACTTGGGTATCATGGCCCGCCGCGGGTGGGGCAGGGGTGAGGGTACAGATGGGGGTGCCGGGTGAGGAGGTTTGCAAGGGTGTTTTTTTGAGAGGGAGCGTCTCGGGGGAGAATACTGACTGTCGCTCCAACTGGTGCTCCGACGGCTTGTTTGCTCCTCCTCCAACCACCAAACCATCTCTGTGACCATCATGGGACCCAACAGTGAACACTAATGCCATTTCTGACAGGAGCAGTTTTGCAAGATGGTTATGTTGGGAGGTTATAGATGAGGGGGAGAGCAGCAGGGAGGAGTTGTCTCTTCCATTTCTTTTTCCTGTGTGTTCTGACAGTGGGAGGAGTGGGAGTAACGGTCGGGGATACGCTTCTCAAAAGACTGAATATTACCATATTTTCTACCAAACTGGGGCTGCAATTTAAGGATTATTTTTATTGTGTTCAACATTTTATTATTTATTTATAAGAAAAATAGCTCGACGTGGCTGAAACAATTAGTCAACCAATCAATCAACCACTCAAGTCAACCAATCAATCTACAGGAAAAAACAACCAGCAGCTATTTTGATGGTCAATCAGTCATCCTCGTCATTTTGCCAGTGTTCACTGAGTCCAGCCCTTAAAAGTGCCATTATTGTATATAGCTGCAAATGATCATCAGATGATCATTTGGTCTTTAAACGCCAGAAAATGAGAAAAATGCAGTTTACATTTAGCCAGATTTCATGGTGATGTCTTCACATTTTAATTTTTTTATCCGACTGACCGTCAATATTTTAATCAAACACATCCACATTGATACATTGAAGATGTGTCAGGCAGTGGTCGATATGTTAGGAAAGACCTGTAGAAAAAAACGTGTCTTATTCAATAGGAGAAAGGAAGTTACATTTGGTTGCAAAGCTGCATCACCCATCCTGCTTTCAGGCATCCCAGACTGCCAACACATCACCCCAGCACCCATTCCTTATCCCTAAGAGGCAACCTGGGAGCAAGTTTGTCAAGCCTAGTCAAGCTTACTGTACCTCCTGCCTGTCGCCAAGCAGAACTAAACTAACCACCCCAGTGGAGAAGCAGCGCTGCATGCTGGAGCTCAACCATGCCAAAGGGGGCAATTTAAAAAACATTATAATCACATGAGGAGAAAAGTCTCTGGCTTGATAATTAGCAGTGGCGAGTGGGGGATATCTATGATGCTGTTTGGTTTGGCTGCAGTGCTAAAGCATCATGGGCTTCTTCATTATCCTGTTTCTAGCTGTTTCTGAAGGACTTTCAAGTGTAAGGAAACACCTACGTTCATAATTCATGCTGGTTTTAGGGCAATGTTCTGTCATCGAGGTGTGAGATTCAGCTGTGTTGCTTCTGTCTACACAGATTCTCTCATGACGTCCATCAAATGCACAGAATAAATGGCACAGTAGTTGCAATAAAGGTTTGATAAATTTGTAACACATTTATTTGCTTTACGATAAGAGTTAGATGATAAGGGACACCCAGGTGAGCTGTTTCCCGTTTTCTGTCTATCTTTCTGTCTTTTGCTGCTGTAGTTGTGTATTTACTGAACAGGTATGAGAGTTGGATCAATCTTCTCATCGCACTCTCAGTAAAAGACGAATTGACCTTATTTTCCAAAGTGTCTCACTGTTTTTAAATTGTCAATAGAGTTGTGTGTGGATAATCGGTATGGCTTTTTGGATCCTGGACTGAGATTTTCAACTAACAGCCTTTGTGTAAGATCTGGTGGACATTACTGATACAGTCACATGTTTTCTCATCCTCTCTGGAGCGCTCATACTCAAACACACATGCTCACAATACAACAAGGCAACTCAAATGCAATAACAGTGATGGTGATGCACCACCACAGTCCGCCCAGGCATATCTGCACTCGGTCCATTTGTTTCACCACTTTCACCACTGTGTCTCTCTCCAGCTCTGCTCGCTATCTGCTTTTATGGGCCCTGACAACTCATGTGACAAATAGCCTCCAGGCCGCCTCCCCCCTGATACCTCGGCTCCCTGCACAATCTTCACTTTCCCCATGATGATAATCGTCTGGTAGCAAAGACTGACCGTGTGCATCGTGTGCCATTGGGAATCACTGTCTGGCATCAGGATCCACCAGCTGCCAGAGTCAATCATCAAGTCTGTTTCAAAGCCACTGTGTTGTAGTGAAACCATGCCACCCTGTGGAGGGAAGAGCTTCAGAGCGCATCAGATTGATGAGATCACAAGTTTTGCTAGTTCACATCTGAAGCTGGATCTAGCTTTTCTCCCTCCACCTGTAGGCCAGAGCACTGGGTCAGACACAAAACAACCTTTTGTCGCTCAAGGACATGTTAGCAGGACGTCTGTTTGCTGAAGCTGCAGCTTGGAGCTGAGTCCTCTGGTAGAATTACGGTCGTTATACTTATATGACTATCCCGTCGCACAAGTTGCAATCCAGATTGGATAATTGAAGTTTCTGTGCTTCACACTAAAGAGGCACCTGGGTGGGTTCAATCCCCCTCAACTTCAAGGGGTGAGGTTGTCTGTTTTGCAGCATGTAAGCACCAGTTAACTGGGCCAAAGTCCTTCTGCTCCCTATGTTCATATTGTGGTTCTGACATAATCTGGCACAGAGGCAGTGGCCTACTGGACTCAGGATTCATTGTTAATTGATAACTTAGTTCAACCCCACTGATCTGCCAGTGGGTCAATCATTACATGTTGTTAGGGAGAACCTTTGTTTAATTCCATGGAGCAGTGTTTCGAATTCTCGTCCTTAAATTTATGGCGTCAGTCATTAGGTACACATGAAAAAATAAAATCTCCAAGCAAACTCGGTACAACAAAGAAGAAAATGATATGTGAATGAATAGGCAAACAAGCACACTCATAGTCTTTGGCTATGAATAGCCTGTTTGACATTTTGGGAAGCACTTATGTGCTTTCTTGTGGAGATTTACATGACAAGATACCATATCTGTGTGGCTAATATGTAGAAAAGAAAAAAAATCCAAAACGGCCTGTGCAGTAGTTGTTACACTGAGGTTTATTTTATACCTCATCATGCCAGTCATTAGGATCCCATATCAGATCGTACAGTTTCAGATGATAACATTTTAAATTTTAAAAGAATTACTTTTTTTATATAATGGCGACATTCAGTTTCAAAAGGATGAAAAACAAGCAACATTAAATGAAACTGACAACCACCCAGACCCTCAATGAGAGCAAGGAAAAACTCCACAAGTCAGGAAGAAACCTCAGGAGGGCCCACTCAAAGAGGGATCCCACTCAAAGAGGGATCCCACTCAAAGAGGGATCCCACTCCAGGACGATCCACACGTGGGTGCCAACAGTGGGCTGATGACTGATTTTGATCTGTGTGCCATACCCATTACTGTCTATGTCACTGTCATTCTCAGTCTCATATTAGTGTTTGTGTTGCCTGCTGCCTCTTCTGTACTCTTCCTAGTCACCTTTCCTTGACCTCTTCCTGGATGCTCCTGGCTGTGGGTCTTCCCCCTCCACCTGCTGGATGATTTCCTGGTCGGCCTTCACTGCAGCATTTTCTGCCAGATCACTATTATCACGATCGTGGCCAGTTCTCAGTGTTACAGTGTCAGAGTTACTGTCTTCAAACTCATAACGCTGATTAGATGTTTTGCTGCAGCGTGCCTCATCTTCTTCATCCTGGTCTCTTGACATTTTCCTGGATGGACCAGGGAGAGGGTCTTCTTCAGTGACGCCAACACCTTCAAGTCTGACTGGACTGTTTCTAGTATTATTATCGTCACAGTCAGTGTCAGTGTCGCTGTCAGAGGAGCAGTGCAGATCTTCCCACCATCTGGGTCGTTTGCGGCTCCTCTCTTCAAGGTCCTCCTCATCGTCCTCTCTTGGCCTACTCCTCGATCCTCCAGGCAGGGGGTCATCTTCATCTGCACCCTGATTGTCAACCTCGGCCTCAGCTATTGCACCATCGGCTTCTGCATTTTCATCAACGTCGTCAACATTGTCAACATCATCGTTGTCAACGTTTTCAACATTGTTGTCAATGTCATCTGCGTTGCTGTCACTGTCGCTGTCAGCATTGTCAATGTCACCGTTGTCATCTTCATTGTCGCTGACGTCCTCGTTGGGGCCGACATTGTCATCGTTGGCAGCGTTCTGCTGTTGTTCAAGGTCCGGCAACATACCCAGAAACATAGCAAAGCCAATGTCCTCCATTTCACGATTGAGGAGAAATTCCATCCAGCCAATGAGCCCGCCATGAAGTTCATCGGCTGGTGGATGACCTCTTGGATATACACGCAGGTAAAACTGTCGACCTTTAAGAATAGTTATGGATTTATATCCATTTACCATTCATAGAAAATAAACTGTAAATCAGTCTCGCTGAAACAGATTATGGAAAGACTGTCCATCAGAGAGGTCGGTGTAAAAATTAACAAAACAAACTTACGATTTCTACCGTTGTTGAATCCATCTCCTCTGTTGTCCATTTTCTCTAAACAGACCACACAAAGAAATCAAACAGATATTGTCACAAGCCTCATGTTTGTGCCAGAAACACACTATCTGTCTGTCTGTCCGTCTATGCACAGGATCATAGACTTACCTTACTTCAGGCAAACTGGATTGTAAAATGAAAACTTACAGACCGTTTATAGGCTGTTGGTTGTCGTATGTCTGACAAACTGTTTGTCTCCTTGGAAAATCACTGTGTTCGTGGCGCGCTGATCTCAGTGACGACTCCTGCGTCCAGTGTACCCAAGTTTATGAATTCTTCATTCTATTGTGATGATGCAATTTAAAAAAAACAAAAAGTAACTGAAAGGATATCTACTAACTACTAACTATTAACTAACTAAAATGAGTTAAAGTTTATAGGACACGTCTTTAGTTTTAGTCTTTGTCAACACAACAAGCATTGTGATTTATAGACATGCCCAGATATGACCAGCCTTCTTTTTTAATACAATGCTCACAGGAAGTCAATATGCCCCAGCCAAGAAATAGCCCTGTACCGCCAACCCCCCCTATAAAACTAAAACCACCAGGGTATCTGTCTCTGCCCTGGATATTTCCAGTCTTTATACTAAGTTAAGAAAAATGTCTCCTGGCTCTGGCTTCATATTTCCCATACAGACGTGAGAGAGGTCCTCAATCATCCAACTCTTTACAAGAAAGTCAATGAGAGTTTTTCCCATAATGTTGAACTTTTACAGGGTGCGGGACTTAATCCTTCAAACTGACAAAAAGTGCATGATATGACTAGTGCACCATGATAAGCCAAACCAAATATCCTCTGTTGGATAAAATCATTGGATGAAAGTTTTATGTTAAACTTCATCCAGAAACGATTGGACTAAAAAGTGAGTTGATGTCACCTTGGTGAAGAGGTGCCAGTACCAGCAGAGGAGGGACACAGGCTGTGATGGATTATCCAGCAGGTTACACAGATTTCAACATCTGATCAGAAAGACAACAGAGACAACAGAGTGAATCACCTCTGACAGCAAGAGAAAAAGACAGACAGCGACAAACAGGAAGAGAACAGACTTATTCATTTATCAGAAATATGTGGCAAATAGCTTAAGTCAGTGATTCCCAAACTTTTTTTGTCTGGTGTACCCCTACAGCCCTTCCCGTGGTCCACATGTGTTTATTTAAACTGATTGTAAGCTGAATGCTTTTTCAACCATTTTCAACCATTACTTCAAGCTAACTGCTTAGACTAAGTACACACTCTAAATCATAACATAGTTCATGTGTCAGACTCAATATTTAGATGTAAATTGTTCTTTATTAGATTATAATATCTATTTTGCTGCTGTGTAGTTTTTCTATGTACTCCCTGGAAACTGCAGAAGTAGACTACCTACCACTGGGGTACAAGTACTCCTGGCTGAGAATCAACGACCTAAGGATGCAAATCCTGCCAGGTCAACTGGCCACTGCAGCTCCTTGTAGCTTTTAGCTCCTGCCATAAAATTTTGTAGTTAAAATGATGCACAGAAAACTGTGAGCAGCCCAACAGCTGCTAGTCCTTCCTAACCAATGTTAAAATTCATGTGACATTTAGACTTAAAGCACATAATAAATTCATCTCTGAAACTCAACGGCAGCAAAGACACGTCACGTCCCACATAATGACTAGTGGTCCATCACTTTGGTATCACATTAGCTGTATTAGATTGAAATGGACTTTGGTGGACAATTAACTGTTACAACTGTGCTGAGCCCTGGACCTTATCTAGCACCACCATCAGGTCAAATTTTAAATTTGGCTTAAACTTATTCCCATCAGCCTCTGCTGTACTTTGCTAATTAGCAGATGTTAACCTGAACTTCAACTTAAGTTTGTTTAAAGTGCAAATCACCCAAAGGGTCTCTGTACACTTTAGTAGTCGGTAAAAGCAACAACCATGCTACCATGCTAACACATGAACCAAAATGGTGGATGTGCTAAACATTAGCTTAGCATCAGTGTGTTAGCATGGCTGTAGACTCCGAGGTCTCTTGTTTCCAATGAACTTTATCAAGGTTATTTTTTTTTTGTATTTTTCAGGGTTACTTCATGTTCAGTAAATAAAGTATGGAACTAATTAACTAACTCTTTTGGACAAACTGAACATGAACAGCGTGTAACGTTAGCTAGCTAGTGTTAATTGTTTAGTCCTGAAATTAAAGCCATATATTTGGAACAAACATGAATTAACTTAGTCATTTAAATGTACCTGGAAATTACTTAAGCGCATATGTGTGTACAGGTTAAATGTAATTCAACTAGGGTGTAATAATTCAGTATTTTAATAAGAATGATAGTTACAGTTTGTAAGGGTCATTCTTAAATGTCTGCACTTTGCTCTAGCAGCACAAATGTTAATACAAAAATAGCTAACTGTGCTTTAGCTGTGTAAAAGTGTCTGGCAGTGAGTCAATGATTGCCCTCGTGTTACAGAGAATATCTGCCATTTGTTTTGCTATGTCTCCATCTTGAAACCAGCTTTCTAAAACTGGTTTACCGCTGTGTCTTTTTTTAGCCCCTCAAGTCTTCAGGGAGCTCAGCCTGCAGGCCGGAGTTTGGAAAGTAGCGTTCAGTAACTAAACTCTTGTGTTTGCTGGAGGCCTTTCTGTCTGTCAGCCGGGACACAGATAATACTCACGACTAACAACAAACTCTGCAGCGCTTCATTTTGCAGCCCCGGTGTCAGCTTTAGAGTGTGACCGCCTGGTGAAGCGTGATTTCGGGGAAGGATTCGCAGCAATGAACCGGTGAGGCTGCGACTGCATGGAGGAAGGGTTTCCTGCAGCAAGTGCAAGATTTTACTGAAACCACTCTCAAACTAAGCCAGAGAATGTTTATATGTCATTAAAACTGGGGACATTCATTTGGATTATAATTTAATATATGAATTTACCTCAACATGCATAACTGTTCTGTGCGTTGTTGCTTTTTCTTTCTGTGGTTTTATTTTACACTGAATAGTTTGAGTGCTTAGTCTTCATTTTAAATACAGGCTATTGGCAAAGTATTTTGAAGCCTTCCTGTAAGCATTCTGATCTTTTCCCACTGTGAGACCTTTGCAAAAATACTGCATCTCATACTTTGCCTCAGTGCAGCACCCACATCACAGTGGCAGCACTAAACCTCCTGGTTTGGGGTGGCACATTCCCACAGTGGTCTTTAATCAATTTTAATGATTCCAATGAGAAATAATGAAAGATAGCATTAGTGGTGTTTCTCTCACATTCAAAAACATTTGAAACATTGTAAACAGCTACGTGAAAGTGAACTTGACTGTAAGACAGAAGGTGAATGATGTTGATGACTCCTATAAAGGAGCTCCTCCTCAGCACATTTCATACAGACATTTCAAAGTGGCGTCCGTGTGTTAATGGAGTGGCGTTTGTCTATTTGTGCCTCTTGTCCCAGCAGATCTGTGACAGTGGAGCACTACAAGGCAGCCATGTTGCTGAGCGGCGTTGGTGATGCTCTGGGATACAGGAACCAGCTGTGGGAGTACAACGAGTCGGGACCAGCTATTCACCAGGTCAGTGCAGGACCAAACAGGGTCTAACTGAGAAAACATGTAATCTTTTGATCCTGTGTACATTATCTAGTTTTATACTAAATGATAACTGATGGCTGAGTTTGAGATAAAGCTGCTTTACTGCTAAACTTGTGTTAAACCTAAAATGTTCCCGTTCTTGCAGGAGCTGAAGGAGCTCGGTGGTCTGAAGAACATCAAGGTTGAGCTCCCTGATTGGCCAGTGAGCGATGACACAGTCCTGCATCTGGCGACGGCAGAGGGACTGGCAACTGGTGAGACAGAAAGGACATTGGACCCATTTGCTCCCTCCGATCACTCCTGTGCTCATTTTGTTTCAAAGTAGGAATTGATTGGATTGACGTGATAGCGCCGTTCTGATGAGGCCTCATCAGGACGCTCCACACCACACCCTCCTCCTCATGAGCCCAAACTAAAGGTTAAATCTAATTTCCAGTCATGCTTTGATTTGCTGCTCTATTACGGCTCCGCACAAGTGGGAGGAAAACGGGAGAAATTCCACTTAACCTTTACTGTGATAAGGCAAACACCCAACCTTGTCAACAGATCTGCTACATCTTTAAAAACATCAATATGAACAACAGGTTGATCAAGTCGTGTCCCTCGTAGGGAAGGGGGGGGAGGAGCTCATGCACGAGGTGGCGACTCGATATGTGGAGGGGATGAAAGACATGGACGGGAGGAAACCAGGGCCTTCAAGCATTCTGGGTGAGGCAATGTCTTCATTTTCTAATCAGATCGTATTTCTTTGTAGCGATGGCAGAGATGTGACTTACTCCCATTTGCTCTCTTAGGAGTCTCCCAGCTGAAGCCTGGAGAGGAAGGGGGCTACAGAGTGCCCTATAATCCCGAGGGGACGGGCTGTGGAGCGGCCATGAGGTCCATGTGCATTGGCCTCAGGTGACCATAAATACATAAAAACTCAAATCTGTATGCATTCCAGTTTCGATGTTCTGTGTTTTGCCTGAGCCCTCCATGGGTTTGGTTATTATTTTGTCCATGACCTTGCCGTGCTGGGAATATTAATGACCAACTGAGGGATACGGGCAGAAAAAGAAATATGTTATAAATTGAACATGATTCAGGTAGCAAATGTAAATTAATAATCAGTATCTCTAAATGATAAGTGTTCCAGCAAATATGGTATGTATGGTATATGATATATAAATACTGTAGCCGTTATTATGTTTTTAAAGAGGTGCCCTTCTTATGTTACTGACTTGACCTTCAAACTTAAGGTCAGAGTCCAAAATAACTCTGAGCTTCCTGATTTACTGGCTGTGTTTCAGAGATAGTAGCACAAAGTGAATAAATTGAATAAATTTACTCACTGATTTGTAGGACCTACGAAAAAGATTGTCACTCATCTCAGACAGAAATGAGGGGAGTAATGTTTTTTTTCATTATCAATTAATCGTTCAGGAAAAATGTGCATGGCAGATTCCCAGGTGGCGTCTTCAGATGTTAAGTTTTGTCCAAACCCGAAGATATTTAGTTTGCAATGACACAACGTTATGTTTTCACTCAGGCCGGCGAAGCAGAATGAAATGTTTAAAAAGTAAATGAACCAACATGATTTTAAAAATCACAGTCGGTTTGGTCTCCCAATGACGCGTAGAAAATCTGACATCGAACATTTCGCTTCTAAATTTACAGTTGAGGCACACAGCTGCTGCTCTCATCCGAAGTCATTTATAATAAACACAGCAGCGGAATAAAACTACATTCTTTGATCGCTGAGCAGAAAATAACAAATAAATAATAGAGTTTCTGGGCTAAAACATTTGTGTCAATTAAAGTGTGAAAAGAAGTAATTAAGCGTGAACATAATTTATATCCAAACTGTGCTGACACAGAATGCCAAAACATCTTTCCCAGGTGTGTGATGGACCTCATTAGGTTTGTGGAGAAAACTCCAGCTTAATTCTCCCCATAATAAATGCAGATAAGGACTTAACTTTGTCCCCACCAGGTATCCGAAGCCTGACCAGCTGATGTCCTTGGTGGCGGTTGCCGTGGAGACAGGCAGGATGACCCACCCTCACCCCACTGGTTTCCTGGGAGCCGTAGCAGCGGCTCTTTTCACCGCGTACGCCATCCAGCGCAGGCCGATCACAACGTGGGGCCTGGGTCTGATCAACGAGGCCTGTCCCATAGCGAGGACCTTCGTTCAGGGTCGAGGCTTCGCTGTGGAGGAGACGGAGAGAGACTGGGGCTACTTCTGTGACAAGTGGCAGTGGTAAGATCCATCCACAAATATACAACGTACTTTACTACTAAAGGATATGTGTGTATGTATAATTATCACTAACATAAACAGTGTACTAACAGTAGGATGATGGATGGTGTTGACGTCTGCCCACAGGTACCTGGATTTTAGGGGCATCTCTCACGGGGTGGGACCTGTGATCTGGCCCTCCTCCTACGGCCCAGCTGAGAGAGACGAAGCCTACAAGAGCTTCAGCTTGTCGGGCTGGGCGGGACGCAGCGGCCACGACGCTCCCATGATAGCGCTGGACGCCCTGCTGGGGGCGGGCTCAGACTGGGAGGAGCTGATGAGCAGAGCCGGCTTCCACGGAGGTCAGAGACTCAAACGTGACTATGTCTTTTTTTGGCGTTGTTGTGGCTCTTATAGGCTGACAGAGAAGCATTGCCCCAACTTTAATCCTACCAAATACCAGACATCACTAAAAATGAATAATGGACTTTATAATTTCACATTCTTTTTGCAAACACTCCTCTTGTTTCACTCTCCCAACGTCATTCTCATCTAGAATCAGGACACTTTTGCTCAGTTGAGCCATATGGGCTGATGATTTAACCTCTAATTGGTCGTCATCTGTCGCAGTCTTGAGGACAGAAGTAACTTTGTACAGACGCCACAAATGAAGTGTAAAGGAAACTTCTTTCATACAGCTCACAGTTAGTTTGTTTCTACAACAAAGGCTGACTGATCTGCTTATGAACTCTGGGAACTGAAGTCAACCTCCAACAGATGTTCAATTGTGCCCAAGTGCCATAGCTGTCATGGCTGAGATACAACAACGCATTTGCTCTGAAGTAAAGATTAACACACCCTCTCTTTTGGCAGTAGAATAAATTCCTGAATACCCAGTGTGACAATTCACAGCCATTTGTCAGTGCACGATCCTCGGCTGGAGCTTGTGTCAGTGTGTAAGATGTGTTCATCTGTTGTTGTAATCATACTGAAAGATTTAAAAGAGGGTCTGATTTACCATTTAACTTCCCAATATCACGCAATAATATGCAATAAACAAAACATTTATATCTGAATATTCTAATTTATCGACAGATAGATGAACAGTTTTGGTGAAACATGTTGAATTTTAACCTGCATTACGTGATTTAATTTAAAAAACATTTTTTAAGCCATTTTAGGAAGCAGAACCTCTTTGAATCTTTGAACACAACACAGATATATTATATACAGTATGACTTCTTAAAGCCAGACTGTGAAACTTTTTCTGTCTTACTGGTTATGAATTTTAGCTTTCATTTTTATTGGTAAGAGTTTGAGAGTTAGCAAACTTGTTAGTATCTGTTTGCCTATTAATACATCCAGCATAGATGCAGAGCAACATTATCATTCACCTTGAGTCGCGTTTAGTCTAATATTCACCCTCTTTTAACTTTTTTGGTCTTTTTTTTGGTCTTAAAGTTTTTGGTCTCTTCTCTCTTTTGGTCTTTTCTGAGGAAAATATCTGACTTATATCTTATTTCAGCTTATTGTTTTGCTAACCAAAACAATAAGCTGAAAGATGCTAAGATGCTCTGTAGCTGAGGGGAACTGCAGACTTGGGTGATGAATTGGTTAGTATTAAAGTGTAGTATATGTATTAGAATACTGTTGCAGCTTTAAAACCAAAAAAGATGCTTTTTGATTAAAGACAAACGCTGTTGACTTCTGATTCATCACAGGACTTGTTGTGCTCATGCTGTTCTCTCCTTCCCCTTCAGGTGACAGCGACAGCACGGCAGTAATTGCCTGCTGCTGCTGGGGTCTCCTCTACGGCACGCAGGGGGTCCCTGAAGGCAACTACTCCAACCTGGAGTACCGGGACCGACTGGAGCGCAGCGCCGAGCAACTCTATGCCCTGTCACACTGAGAGGGCCGTCACAGCCTGCGGCAGTGACAGACGGCGTCCAAACATCTTGTACTGGGGGGGAAACTAGGCCACACTCTGGCACATTGACGTAGAACCAGTTGGTGCTCTCAGTAGTACATCGATCTAGAGTACTGTCACATACGCACAAAGTGTGGTGTCACACTCGCCTGAAGGGGAAGCAGAGTGTCCCACTGACCCAAAGAGTCAACTCTGCACAAAGACTGTGTCTCGTGATATTGGCATTGAGGCTGGTGTGTACAGAGGGCGCCCCCTAGTGACCACTTTTAAACAGCATGCAGTCATATCACCGAGTGGAACGGATTCAAGCTAATGAGAATGTGAAGAGAATACAAAGAGTCCCCTCGGAGGTAATTACTCCGTTTTGTCAAGCTGACATAATAGCAACTGTTTAGCGAGCTTCTAATTAAATGTGCTCTTGTCGATGACTTATGAAAAATACATTTCTATCATTATGGTTGTTAACCGTTACTTCATGCAGTGCAGAGCAAATCCGTTTGCCATCCTCCAGACGTGTGCAATTAATGCTACAATAAATTAAACAAACACTGCTTTGTAGTTGAGTTGAAAACTTTATTTTTTGGTCATTGTTGTTTTAATATTTTTTTTGTCTTGTCCATTTTTTATTAATTATTTTCCTACAGGAGAGAAGAAGGGCAAAGGGGTGGTTTTAACTACTGGATCGAGTTAAAAAAAAAAAAAAAAAAAACATTATTTGCTAAAAATCCCCTCCTCTTTAAATGCCTCCTTTCATGCTGTTTTCATGAGAATCCTGCGACAGTCTGTGTTTCCCATTTGTGTCGTGGTACTTAGAAAACCCCCACAAGGCTAAAAACACACTGCTGGAAGATAAAGTGTCTGCTGCTGTTTTTCATTTGTGTTTTTCCCTCTCCGACTGGTCCGCCCAGCGAGGTGCCTCATGTCTCTGACAAGGGAAGAGGTTGGAGAGAAGAGCAGGGTGGCAGCAGGGGTCGGACGCTGCTGCTGTCGTCTGCCACCTTCGTCATTAGCATTAAAAAGGTCCTCCTCGTCTGGGTCTGACACCAAGGTTTGTACTGACGAAGAACAATACAGCAGAGGAATAAGGTGCTCTAAGATTTCTTGTTTTCTTCTCTCCTCTGCACGATCCTGTCAGTTTGTTTTTTGAGAGTCGCGTTCGGTCTGGGCCTCACATCCAGCAGGCAGTGGGGACGTTGGGGCTCATTCCTGGGAACAGTTTGGGAGGAAGGGGGGAGGGGGCAGATGGGGTTTAGTTTCCAGGCGGATGGAAGGGAGCAGGGTGTGTTTGTACCTGCATTGCTGTAGGAGGTAAACAAAAAAACAAAATGCATGAATGCTGCAGTTCAAAACACAGATGGAGAATCTGAATCGCCTTTATATGAGAGGTCATGGGAGGGATTTTATTCAGATTTGTGTCCTGTACCTTGTGGATGTCCTATGTAAAACTGTTGGTGTGCTCCTTGCTGAGGTCCGTGCTGGGGGTGCTGGGGCACTGAGCCGGGGCCCTGCTGAGGGGGCGGCTGCAACATCACTAACTGGGGCTGACCGTGGCTCCCCGAGTGGTGGGGACCCGACATGGCTCCCTGTACGTGGGCCTGAGGCGAGACAGGAAATAGACAAACCAAGTTTAGATCAAGATAAAAGTTTCTGAGCGAAGCAAAAACTTGCTAAATTTGTGTTTTCCGAGACAAAACACGCCATCCGCACCTGTGCTATCTGTCCCAGGGGATACGTTTGTGGGATTCCCTGGTGGCTGTGGATGCTGTAACCCTGAATGGGGTAAGAGCCCTGTGGAGACGTGTGGCCTGGCGGCATGTTGGGTGGGGTGGGTGCTGACAGGGGACCTGAGTGGTACAAGGACTGGGGCTGTGGGCCTGACTGGGCATTCTGAAAGGAGAGACCACAATGTTAAGAGATAATAAATTGATCACAATACCTGGATGTGGCCCAGGATAGGGAGTCCTTCAGAGGATCTGAAGGCCAGGCTGAGGGGGCACCTCAACCCCACTCCTCTTGACCTTATAAAGTCTACATGTCCAAGTCAATCACCTTACAATGTAATGTAAAATTAAACAAACAGCATAAATACCAGTGGCAAGCCAGGCTAATTTCTAAAATATCACAATTAATACACACTTTTACATGATTGAAAACTGACAAAGTGCACCGCTTAGAGGTGGGTATACATAAAACTTCCATTTATCAGAGATTAACAACATCCAGGCTATCACCAAGAACAAACAGTGGTTTATACCTCTGGTATCGATGTGGTGGAGGCTGTGTGAAATGGATCAGTCTACCTGTTAAAGTGCGATTCATCGAGAAATCCAGACGTTGTAGGATTCTACATTTGAATTGGGACACAGCAGAAGTGTCTTGGTGTGTTTTTGGAAATCCAAGCAGTCCTGTGGGGGATATCTCACCTGTCCTGGGCTAGGTGCAGCATGCTGGGGAGGGGGCTGATTGCCTGTCGGGGTACTGGAGGGCTGGGGCTGATGTACTGCACCGGAGTGGTGGGAGAAGGACTGTGGAGCTACAGAGAAAGAGAGACAATCAGCATCAAGAGAAGACTTTATATCATTGGTTTACTGTCCAGATATTATGGAATTTACTAATGATAGTAAAGTAAATAGTGATATTCTTCGATCGACAATTCTCTACATTTCAGTTTTCACCTGGACCCCTGAAGAAGAAAACTGGTCAATTATGGGGGCAGTAATACCTGAAATTCAGAACATTTAACAGCCTGGACCACATACCCATATAGGTTTACAGATAATTTTTCTCTTTCACCTCAATCGCTCTGCAGGACAGGTTCCACTCACCATAAATTCCCTGCTGTGGTCCCTGAGGTCCGTCTCCCTGTGTAGGGAACTGGGGGCCTCCTGGAGGTCCTAAGGCTTGTGGGTGGGGACCCCCGCCTTGACCTATCATCCTGGCTCCACCCTGCAGCATGGAGTACATCGGCTGGAGAGGCGGAGAGAGAAACACATTAGCAAATTTTTAAATGTGCTTGTGTTTAATGTGGAGGCAAGCTCTACCTACAGTAGGAGCTTCAGGTGGCTGTTAGTAATATCTGCTGAATATTAATCTCTCAGATGTATCAGATGATCCTCTTACCAGTTAGGTTTGATTTAATGCCACTGCAGTTATTCTGCTAAGCACCTAAAACCTGAAACACAAAAGGGGTTGGAGGGGAGACGTCCTACCTGTCCAGGGTAAGGTGTCATGGCCTGGATGACCTGCTGCTGGCCATACTGCTGTGGGTTGTACTGAAGGTACGACTGAGGGTAGGGGGACGCTACCAGCGGAGCCCCGGCTGCTGACGCTGCAGCTTGCAGCATGGGGGGTGCTGAGGTACCGTGGTCAGAGCGCTGAGCCACTACTGAGCCTGGTGGAGGCAACGAATTATCATTACAACAGAAACATGGAGTGAAAAACATTACACAGAGATCAATTAAAGCAAGAGGCTGTGTGGTACCTCTTGTATAGAAACATTGATAAAAGCATTATGATTAAACTGTGAGGCTCCAGAGTCGGCACTAAGCTCTGTGAAATGGACTTTAAGCCTTTGACAAGAGCTGTTAAGACATAAGCAAGTGGTCGAAATGGAAAATGGGAACAGCAAATTAAAACCACACATGGAGAGAAAAACGCTGCATTTACCTTTGGGCCTGGGGTATTTTCCCTGGCTGACTGTAGACATGGTGTACTGGTACATTGGTGGGGCCTGAAAGACGAGAAAGAGAGAATGTGGGTAATTAATCGTTATTTTTTTGACATTTTGCTCTAAAGACTGTTTGATTACAGCTTCTCAAATATTAATATTGTTTGGTGTTCTATGATAGTAATCAGCATACATAAGTTAATGCGTAATGGAAATAATTGTCAGTTGCAGCCTTTTCAATGAATTCGATGAAAAACTGACGCTTTCTCATGTGGAATTTGACTTTAACTCTACAGTAGTAGTAGTCAGTCCAGCTATTTCCGATCAGATTTGCGATAACCTTGAATGACATCTGTAGTAAATATAAACTCTGAACCCAAATGTCAACATGTCTGGTATGAAAATGAGGTTATGTTCATGGCATGGTTGTTACTTGGAAACATTTTGTGCTAATTAATAGTAGGCTGATTAATAAAAGCTGCCCATATGGAAAGTACCTGCACAGAGTGGATCTGTGACACATAGGAGAGGTAGGGGGTGTTGTAGAGTGGTCCCTGTCCCCCTGGGTGCTGAAGGACCACTGGACTTGGAGGAGTAGGCCGAGGTGGGGTGGGTGCAGTGTTGGGCTTCGTCTGTACGACAACACAACCAGAGTCAGTCTCAATCAATCAATCAATCTTTCAATCAACATTTCGAAAATTTCTCTGGAATAAATTGGCTTACCATGGGCATTTGAGGTTTGATAGGGTTGAACTCTTTAGCGTTGGGGTTTAAGGTTGATTTCTTCACTTGGCTGGAAGATATAAAAAGGAAAAAAAAAGGGTTCATAAACGGCAATGACATAAGTGAGCAGATCAAATACGTTATGATGAGAAATCTAATGCTCTTTCAAACTCACTCTGCCACGCCCTCCGGCCGCTCCGTTGTCTCAGACGTTGCTTCACTTCCCGGGGTCCTGGCTGGCTGCGGGACGGCTGGTGAATGCCTGTCTGAAACGGCTGCCGTGGCGGCGGCTGTCGTGGCACCAGATGTAGCTGTGGTGTCCTTGGCGGGTTCCTCGGCAGGTGCTGGTGAAGGTTGGGTTTGGGGCTGGGAGGGGCTGGGAGCGGGAGGCTGAGCTTTGGGCTCTGAAGCAGGGTCTGATGGCGAGGGTTTGGCGGCGCTGGGCTGAGCGACCTCAGTGACAGCAGGAGGGGTTGCTGCTGCTGGAGAGCTTGGAGAGCTAGAGCTGCCTCCACTCGCCTGGAGCTGGCAAAAAAGAGACAGCAAGATTAGAGGAGGGTGGCAAAAAGAGAGACGAATGAATGAAGATTTAGCAAAAAGATAAATGTAATTATATGGAGGCCAGAATTTTCCACTAATTGCTCATTAATTCAGTTTCAGACCTTTTACCTTAATTAGACCTTTTTTAGCTTTTAACATTGAAAAAAATCATATTATTAAGTGAGCAGCCAACAGGCAAATGTCCTTCAGAAACAGAGAGCATGTCCAATAAAACAAAACTGTAACAACGTGAAATTATACAACACCTAACTTTATCAGAAATATCTGAAAGTAAATGAAAGTAAAAGTAAAAGTAAAAGTAAATGTGTTGCACAAGTATTTTTTCTTATAATAATTATATATTTTGAGTGAAAATGTCACGACATGAGAAACATGTCTGAACTTCAACACGTCTTCCAGTCGGGGGACAGAAATGAAACATTACACAACAGTAAAGATTCACAGATTGCAAAAAATACAACATATTTTGGTCAGTAAGCACTGCATAAAAAAAATGAGTATACTTTCAGTAGCACTAATCTACACATCGTTAAGTAAAGACTAAGTAAGACAGGATTTAATAGGTGTTTTCAAACCAAATAGTTCTGTGGACTCCCTGAGAGGAACAGCGCCAAGACACACAAACGGTCCAAGACTGTTTTTCTGTTTGCATTCGCACTTCCAATAGAAACACTGAGGTGATGTTACAAGCTGCTGTTTGTGTGTCGTGTTGTCTACACGGCTAATGCTGGTTCGTTTTAACCAATCAACATGTCACTCAAGGTTCCTCTTATGTGGGTAGAGTACCTTCCCTGAAGTAGGAGGAAAAAAATAAATATGAAAAAGTTCCTCTTGTCGTGTGAAACATGTTGATGGTCAAAACTAAGTGAATAAGACATGAGCAATTTGTTGGAAACCATCCAACATCAGTGATGTCTCAGGTCACAGCCTCCTGATTGGACAAAGATTTCCTCATTTCACGCTTCATGGAAAACCAGCTGAACTCTTACCCTGAATTCCTTGCCAAATTTCCGCAGCTCCTCAATCTGCGACCTTTGCTGAACTGAGGGAGCTGGCGGGGGAAACACAGGTTAATGAAAATGTGGAAATTTGCTAACTTTTACAGTAAAAACAAACAGGGCATGCAAACGAGGCCCAAGTGTATTGAACATCCTCTGATGTGTGTGTCCAAATTAAAAGAGCCATTTAGTGTCTTGTATACACACCTTTGCTACCCTTGCTTTCCTCTGTGCTGCTGGGACTCTCGGCCGTGCGTTCTTTAGCAGCTGCGCCCAGGATCTCGTTCACTGTAAAGACGAGACAAACAGCAAACTCATTAGTTGTGGCGCTTCATTAGATTCCACCTTCAATGCGTGATGCTTACTGCTATGAGGTAACTGTCTCTTGGGGCAGATGAAGCTCATGTCATTACAGAAACAAATGACTTTGACTTTAAAGTGAGACGGTACCATCGACAGGGAAGAGAGGGGCGGGGCCAGACGTCTTCTGAGCAGGCAGGGAGACGGACGATGTGTCCAAGTAAGACGTGTCCTGGGAAGAACCTGATTTTGGAGAGCGAGTAGCTGCAAGGACAGGACAGGATGGTGAGAAATAACAGTCACGTTTTAGGCAACATCCATCACTAATGTAGAGGAGGATTTTGCAACAGCGGCTGACTGAACCTACCTGTGGACTGAGAATGTGAGTTTGGATTGCGGACTGTTCTGCTCGACTGTGGAGGTCTTTGGGCTTTGGGAGAAGTTCTGGTAGATACTGAAAGGCACAAAAAAAAATCTCCTTGCAGTTTTTCCTTTCACAAATCACACTGTCTTAGCAGCATGCACAAATGCTGTGAAAATACTTTCTAACACGAGTCCAAAAACTCACCTCCATTAACAGGCCTGCCAGCGTCAGAAAGTGAGTGTGGGAGTGAGTGGGAGTGAGGGACCGTGTGTCCGTGTGAGGCAGGGGGGCTGGCTGGGGACTGGGCAGCAGAAGCAGAGGCTGACGTGGGTGGCGGTCCTCCTGGAGAGGAGCCTGGGCCCGGGCTTGGGCTTCCCTGGGGGTGGTGGGGAGCGTAGGCCCCGCCTCTGCCTGACAGGGGGCTGCTTCTCTCTGACGAGGAGGCGCCAGGCTGGGGCCCAGCGGCAGAGGGCAGTGGCGGTCTGGGGGAAGAGGAAGAGGAGGATGGTGGGGTGGAGCGATAGCCTCCGCTTAGACGGTTATGGGGCGGAGGCCCACCAGGCCCTCTCTCAGCTCGCTCCCGCTCTCGGTTCATCTCTCTCTGACGCTGAGGTAATGGAATGTATTTGCCCTCTCTGAAAGAGAAAGATAATACGTCACACACAGAGGCAACACATAGGTGACACGAAATACAACACCATTAAAACCAACTGATGCACAGACACATGATGAAAACAAGTTCAGAATTCATTCTTGACCTTGGAAACAGCGACTGACAAAAGTCCATCTAGTAGCTGCTTGGGCCTGATTGTGACACGAAATCTTTAAGTGTTCAGGAAAATGTAAACTTCTACAATTCAAAGATAACTGGGCAAACTCCATCTGCTGAGTGAGGTCATGTGATACAATCAGAAGGACCAAAACAGCCACTGAATGGATCATGACATGAGATTGTTTTGTCAAATGATCAATCAATTTAATACCAAGACATACATGAGCTACATAGACTATACTCATTAATCATTTTTTGCTTTTTACTGTAATTTTCCGGTTACAGCCTTGTATAACACAACACACTTTCAGCATTTCTCCTAGACATTTTTCGCTTGTTGACCTTTTATTGTTTGTCTCACAGGTTTGATTTTTACAGCTACAAAGGTCGTGAATACAGTGCCGTTTGGATGCCGGCTCTCCCAACGCAAATGTCAGAACACAGTCGGTTGTATCACCTGCATTACCACTAAAAACTATAAAAACTAACTGTGATACTTACAGAGATCGACAAGCTGTCTAAAGCAAGTTTCAAGTGTCTTCAAGTACAGTTTCATCCTGTACTAAAAACCAATGATGGCTTTGAGGGAAAAAAAGTAAATAGACTTTGTTTCTGTCACACTGTCATGATTTACTCTGATATGTGAATAGAAAGAAGCCATCCTTAATGTTATCAGTAACACCGCAGAGCTTTAGCAACCAGAGTCAAAATGTCTGCTGTGAGAAAAGCCTATGTATCACGTTGCTACATACCAGTTTAATTGGGCGGACTGTAATCTATAATCGATGGTTACACAAACATAATCGACATGCCCAACAAACAAGCTGCCGCTCTCACCTGTTGCCCGCTCCAGGGCTGTCTCGCCCCCTTTCGCGCTCTCTGTCACGAGGGCTCTCGCGGCCCCTCTCACGGTCGTTGCCATCCCGCACCACAGCGCTGTACTTGTCCTCCTCGGTTTTACAGTCGTCATTTTCCAGATTGACACGATGGCGATACTGGGGGCTGGACTCAATCTCACTGGCCAGGCGAGCGGCACGTGCCTCCCTCTGCCGAAAAACCTCGGAGTTTCCCCTCTCCAGTGGCACTCTGGACAGCAGGAGGAAAATGGGACCGAGAAACAAACCGTTAAAAGGGGACAGACACCTCTACAACAAGCCAACGTGAGCCCAAACTTAATTCATGTCAAATAAATGCATCATATTGTCATAATTACTGACACTTAGCAGTAGTAATGATCAGCAGGAGAGTTTGTTAGAGTGAAAACCTAAAAACTGTCATTCAAGGACCATCAAGATGTAAACAGGTTCTCACTTTTGATTTGTAATTATACAAGAGACAAGAATTTTACAATGAAACACAACCGTTTGACACAAAATGTGTATGACAGACATATGATAACTTACGTGTACATGGAAAGGCTGGAATCATATGTTGATGTGACTCCATATTTCACTTCATTGAAACGGAACATCTCATTGGCATCCCAGCCGTTGGACTGATGGAAAAAACAAAACATGGAGATTGATGGTGCGGAAAACAATCAGTACTTTATCAAAATGATTAGTTGGCAGTTCTGTGTGAGTTAAAGAGACAAAGCGACCCACTGCATCATTCTCCAGATCGTAACTCTCTCCATTGCTGTCTCCTCCCTCCCATCTCTGCAACACCTTCTCCTTGTGTTCTCCATTGACGCGGCTGGAGCTGATGGCTGTGTCTGTGAAGGTGTCTAAAATAAGAGACAAAAACAAAAAGATGAAACATTCTTCAAGTTTTCCCTCTGACAAGATTTGTCTGCAGTCTGCATTTGGCTCTAATTCAAACTACTAAATCATGCAACTATGTCATCATTTGCTTTATTTCAACCACAGACGCAGAAAAACAGATGCTGGACGTCAAATGAATTATTTTCTCTCTCCTTTTCCTTTTCTCCCATGAGATCAAAAGGCATTTTAAACCAGCCATGCCTGACATACAATCAGCTGAAATGCTGTTCTGCTTGCTACTCTAACTGTGCACTTTGGAATCATTTACAGCACACAGAAAACCATTGACTATACATCAACGATGCTCTCAGCATGATCACAGTCTGTTTTTCAGGAGGAACTAGGTCTTTGCTACTGTGGCCCCGGGTATGCGAGTGTGTGTTTGTACCTCTGGTGGCATAGTTGAGGTCAACGTCTCTGCAGATCATAGTCACCAGATCTGAGGGGCTGAAGATCATAGTGTCCGTGATGTCCTCTCTCCGTGGTGGAGCTGATGTTGAGCCTTCCTCCTCGATGGAGCGTTTGTGTACAGCGTCCACAGCTAATTCACACTACAGACCAAATGTTAAGAAGGCAGCAGAAATATGAGTGTGAACTTGCAGAGCAAAAATTAAACGCCAAAAGCAAAGGCCAGATTTTTCCTATCTTTCTTACACACATTTTGCTTTCACAAGTTCACCATTATAGTGACAGGATTATCTGCAGTGCTTTAATAAACTGGCCGAGAGAAGTGGATGCTCGTGTGCTGAACATGAGCTTCTTACCCGAGAACTGAGAGTCTTGAATATGCCTTCAAATACACTGCCATTCTTCACTCTTATGTCACAGGTAGAGCCCTGAGAGACACAAAGATTTTGTTGAAAACCTGTCCTTAACCAGACGAGTAAGTCACAAACACATTACTATTAAGATCAGTGATACTGAAACTGCATAATGGATTAATTTTACATATTTTATACAGTCTAGACTGTGCATATTTCATATCAGAGGTAGCAATGACACACAATGTGCAGTACGACTATTCACAAAGAAAGGTAATATAACCCCCTTTATGTTTCACAATCGGTAACCCTTCACTGCCTGGTACAGTCATGAAAAACAAGGTAGCTTTAAAGGACGGTTACATCTTACCTCTAACTATTACTACTACCATGTCACAAAGGGCGACACAAGCCATTCATTTTCTAGAAAAATCATGCTGCTCTGAGGTGGACATTGATAACAAGCAGGACAACTTACCACAACAGCTGTGAGGAAATGAAGCATTCTGGCATTGTTGTACACACCCTCGAACACCTGCAGAAAAAAGGTGTAAAGTTTCAAGCAAAGTTTCACTAAAACATGATAATAAAAACATAAGTATTATATTTAAAAGATGAGAGATTGATACTAAAAAGGCTTTTGTGATTTAGTTCTAAACACTAAGGTGAGGAGCTGAGTTACTTCCAAAGACCCACTTATGATGCACTTTCCTGAACAAGGGTTTAGCCAATATCTGACCGATTCACATAGAGATGGACTATCAGATTCAAGTCAGTAGTAGTATCGTGCACGCAACATTTTCTGTTTCTCTAAAATGTATTTCACATCAGGAATTCTTGTAAACACAAATCATGAACTCCTTAGTGATACACAAAAGCTGATTTCCCGTATGTTGCTACACGTATGTTGCTACACCTTAAACATGAAGCCAAAAGGTGAGGATTGGGACATTTCCTCAGTATTACCCCTTAGTTTGTAACAATGTGCTCAATATGTTGTGTATCTGTTTGCTGACCAACTTGTCAGGATCAGGATACTCACAGGAGATGACTGGAATGACGGCTTAGCTGAAGTTCGATTCCTGTAAAAAAAAAAAAAAGACAATGCAGTTAAAACATGTTTGTCTGCTTAGAGGCAAAAGGAGTATAACTTGTTTTCAATGCCCGTCACGTCAGTGTCTGCACTCCACATTACACATAAACAGAATACGGCTACCTGAGGAGACATGACAGGAGCTCACTTACAGGCCTCACAAGGTCCTGGATCAACATCCCCACATCTACAGTGCATACTTGATCTTTAATCACCCATTAAGAATTTATACTTTATAGATACTGTCGGCCTTTCCTGTGTTAGTGCTCAGCCTTTAAGTGCAATCTTACAGCAATAACAAAGGCATCTGAACAACACTGAAGTATTTCTTCAAGGAGATAATGTGTAGTATTACTTTCAGTCTGGTTAATATCTCAAACATGTTTCAACTTAGCCTTTAAAATTGATCAGATCTGTTAAATATCTTCGAGAAAGACAGGAAAGGGCCAGCTACATCATTTAAACATCTACATTTTGGATGAATAATGAAAACCTGGTGTAGAGTAATACTTTCGTCTTGATACATTAAATAAAGGGATTCAAATCAACGTGGCTACTAAATGCAGCCTCCATAAAGAATGTGCACATGGATTGGTGTCACTGCTGGTCGCATCCACGGTTACAAAACAAAGACTGAGACGAAGCTGACCAGAGTTTAGTAAACACACACTCAGCTCACAGATTTAGTCCACATAGAACCTTGTGTTAGCCATAAGATGTCTTCTATGTTAACTATTACGTTTTATGACGGGCTTTTCTTAGCTACAAAGTCGTGTTGTTGTAAATTTAACATTTTTCAAACACCACGGTCCCTTCTCTGGCTCTGACAGGTCAGAGAAACTTTGTTTAGCTTCTATGCTGATTTGCTACTGCTTGCTTTCACCACAGAGGGTCCCACCTCACGTATATGTCCTCTGTTCAATCTGGGGATTCTGATTGGCCCACATCGACTGTCAATCTAATTCTCACTAATCTGATTGGCCATGAGGGCAGCTCTATTTCCGAGACACACCCACTGAGCACAGAGCGCTTTAACCGGTAGGCCTCTGAGTCACAGGACAATCCCCGGACTGTCCTGACAGGAAACCCCCAGCCTACTTACCTCCCGGCCGGTGTCCTGTTGCCGCTGTTGATGCCGCTGACTGGGGAAGACATACCGGCGGGGCCCGAAGTTCCGTTAGACGCTTTTCTCCCGCCTGAGCCGGGTTGCTGCTGTTGTTTCAGCATTGTGAAGCACAAGGCTTAGACACTACCAAGTGTAAGCTAACTTATAAACACTGATACCTCTCGATGTGAAGTTGCTTTGAACGCGAACTATCTTTAGCAATATCACCTGTCCTGAGGAGCGCAGAGCCGGTGTAACCTCAATAAGACCGGCTATTGTAGCTAATCTTGCTAAACACCAGTCGCTTGTGGCCTAAAATGTAAAGGCAAAACACCTCGATATTTTAATTAAATGTAACATATAACGTAACAATTTCCCCTCAAACTATCTACTCTGTAACAACAGTGGTTATGTCAAAGCAAGCGACTGCTAAAATGACACCAGTTTCCGTATAATTATTTAGCAATGCTAGCTGAGTTAGCATTAGCTTTGATCCTCCAGCTCACTTCGGGCGCTTTCCCTCCGGGATTTACTCTCTTCTCTCTGGATCGTCGCCTTAACTTCGGCACCGCTGACCCTTCCGTTAAAAATGACGGTCTTAGCGTTACTGTCAGTTGCCTTGGGAAGTTAGATTTTTCAGGTTTCTTGCTGAAAACCTGCTGCGGTCGGTCAACACCACCTCTCGGTAGGTTCACTTGACTCAATCCGCGCGCGGCTGACTGGAAACCGGCTGAAGGGGGGGCGAGGGGGGGGGTTGACGTGCGCGTGCGCCTTTGACCTACTAGTGGGCGCGCGTACGTGAAGTGATTTTGTGCATTTGATCGATATTTGATTGATCCTGATTTATATTTGATATAAACAAGAACGGCTGGTTTGTGCTGTACACGTGGCAGCCACCACGTAAAAACACCAACATTGTTTTGTTTTTACAGAATCACCTTGAAATCTATTAATTTCACGTCCCACCTTTGCACGTGTGTGTTGCTGTTGCTTGCTTTGTTTTTCATTTAATTCTCGTTATTTAAAAAAGTGTTATTTATAAGAGCAGCCAATGCTTTGCAAAGCGCCACAACTTTGCCAGTGCGTCTATACACCAGTTATTACGGCTGTAAGCAGCACACAGCATGGCCGCCTCCATAAAGAGCGTTTGTGTTACATAGCAGGAGTTTAGTCATTTACTGCAGCTCTCCTCTGTCAGCCACTTTGTGAAATTAAACAAAAAACCTCATTCGTCTTCTGCCGAACTTGTAAGTATGCTGAATATTTGATAGTTCTTGATAGTGGATCTACACATATGTATGAATATAACAGTAAAGTCACATGTTCTTGTGAAATCAAGTCTCTGTGTTCTTCTAATCCCATGTAAAGTTAAATGTAGAAGTACCTCAGCGTGAACTCTAAATTATGTCTTTGTAGAGTTACACCAACACCTAATGCCCATAACAAATGACTTGGCTCAAATTTGAGTGCTACTCCACCGAAAATCTATGTTATAATATCAGATAAACACAATATGAAAGCCTGACAGATGGCATTCCCAAAAATTATTAGTCCTACATTCCCCATAATGCAATAGACAGCATCTTTTTATACGTAAAGCTCACTATAATGTCGTCACCAACAACATCACACAACTGTCAGGCTAAGTGGTACTTGTGTTTAGAAAAATGATCTTTATGTGCAAATTTGGTGGAGCGCCCCTTTAATATATGACTTACTGTTTGAACCACTAAGCCTTGGAGCTCCACCGTTCCTCGTTACATTAGCAGCAGTACAAAAAGTAGTTGGATCAGCTTAAATATCACAGTAAGGAGTAATATGTTGTTGTAGTATCAAGTCAGTTGTATTTAAGTGGACTATGTCTGACCACGTACCCCTCCCTCCCTCTACAGGTGAGCGTCTCACATGTTGGCTAAGAAGCCCCTCCCCCTGCAGAGTTTCCTGGTGCAGGTTTCCAGACGTGCCAGTCAGCTTGCCAGACAGCGGTATGATGTCATTGTTGTGGGTGGGGGTCACGCAGGGACCGAGGCAGCGGCGGCAGCAGCCAGAGTTGGAGCTGAGACCCTCCTGGTCACACAGAAAATACACACCATCGGTGAGAGGGATGGAGAGGAAGCACAGAGACAGCTGGCTCTTTACTAAGAGTTTAATTTTACTTGACTTTTGCCTGCATGTGTTCCACTCAGTGTTCTCTCCTTCTTCCCCCCCCCCCCCCCCAGGCGCCCTGTCCTGTAACCCGTCTCTGGGAGGAGTCGGGAAGGGCCAGCTTGTGAGAGAGGTAGATGCTCTGGACGGGCTGTGCGGTCGGGCAGGAGACTGGGCCGGTATCCATTTCTCCATCCTGAATCGCAGAAAAGGCCCTGCGGTGTGGGGCCCAAGGGCCCAGCTGGACCGCCAGCGTTACCGTGAATTTATTCAGGTATCTTATACACAGACGTAAATTAAGGTTTCATATTCTGTGTTTAATGTAATTTGTCGTTAACCACGTGGTCTGCCTGCTGTTTGTCATTCAGTCCGAGCTGCTGTCCACCCCCAGGCTGACGGTGGTGGAGGGCTCAGTGGAGGATCTGCTGGTAACAGAACCAAACCCAGAGGAGCCCGGACGCCACAGAGTCACTGGGATACGTTTGGGTAGGCGTCATGTGAGCGCTATCTGCTAGTGATTTAAAACGGACCATAAAATGCTGTAATTGACCAATCAGAATTGAGTATTCAACAAAACTGAATAAATTATTTTATATGTCCTGAATTTTAGATATCAGGCAGATTTGGATTTTGTTGTGCCAACCAGTAGAAACTTCCATTATTGCAAAATATACTTTCAACATTTGTTAGTTACAAATTCTTACTTCTTTGAACATCTTCACAGCGAATGGAAGCCAGTCGATCTCAGCCAGCTCTGTGGTTCTCACCACTGGTACTTTCCTGTCTGGCTCCCTCTTCATTGGCCAAACCACGTCCCCCGGGGGTCGGATTGGAGACGCTCCATCCAGCGCTGGGCTGTCCCAGACGCTGAGGGAGACGCTGGGGCTGAGGATAGGCAGGCTGAGGACCGGCACCCCTCCCAGGATTGTGAAGGATTCGGTAGACCTCTCCCTGGCTGATGTTATGCTCCCCGATAGTCAACCGACTCCGTTCAGCTTCCTGAACACACACACACGCTGCAAGGTAAAGTTTATGTGAAGTACTCTTTCCATTTATCTTTTCATGAATTCATTCTTTACGAAAGATAAACTTCAACTCATTATATCTTTCATATATTTATATCCTTCATTTTTTCAGTAAGTGTCCTTTCTAATTTATGGATGCTTTATTTTGAAACTAAACACTTCTTAAGCCTGAAGAGCAGCTGCCCTGCCACCTGTCCTATACTACCCCTGGTGTAGACAGAGTGGTGAGGGAGAGTCTTCATCTCAACTCTCACATACAGGAGGACACCAAGGGGCCCAGGTACACACACACACACACACACACACACACACACACACACACGTATGTTAGACATTGCTCATAGCGTGTTGTGAAACTCAACAGTAATAACTCCAGTCGTCGTCTCACACAGATACTGCCCCTCCATTGAGTCGCGAGTGCTTCGCTTTCCAGGCCGAAAGCACCAGGTGTGGCTGGAGCCTGAGGGGGTGACCTCTGACCTCTTGTACCCTCAGGGTCTGTCCATGACGATGCCCCCTGACATGCAGCTCCGCCTCATCAGAGAAATCCCTGCCATGCACAGAGCGGAGATCCATACTCCTGGTACTCCACCTGAATCCTGAATGAAGTCATGATATTATGAAATTACAAGCCACGGCGCAGTCACTGCTTTGTTGATGTAATGAGTGGCGACTTTCTCTGATTCATTATGTCTTATTGTTTGGCTTTTCCAGGTTACGGTGTGCAGTATGACTTTGTGTGTCCCACTCAGCTGAGCCCGGCCCTGCAGGTGAAACGCACCCAAGGTCTTTTTCTGGCCGGTCAGATCAACGGAACAACGGGGTACGAGGAGGCTGCTGCACAGGTACCTACTTATTTTCTGTACAGTCTATTTAGCAATTAACAATTCTTACCACATAGACACACACACACACACACACACACTGCTGTAGGATCAGACCAGCTTATGTGTATGTGTATGAATTACATTGAAACATAACAGCAACTATTTAAATCTGAGGAAGAATCTTGTTTGTGTCTGTGCAGGGCCTGTGGGCGGGGGTGAACGCTGCCCGCTGGGCGCTGTCCATGCCTACAGTGGCATTGTCTCGGACAGAGAGTTATATTGGAGTTCTCATAGACGACCTGGTGAGTCGTGGCGTCACAGAGCCCTACCGCATGTTCACCAGCCGGGCTGAGTTTCGAGCCTCTCTGAGACCGGACAACGCGGACCTCCGTCTCTCTCTGAAAGGTAGGCGCAGTGTCGTCTGGGACCTCTAGCTGAGTGAAATAAGAAATGATCTATGCGGCTGCTTTGGTTGTCATGAGTCCATTGCTGTCGCACCTTAAATGTAACATATGCACAGCACACAGTACAACCATTTATTTCACTGGTTTTCACACATATCAAGACGTAAGAGTTATGACGGGTTCATGGGCTTGTTTTTCTACTTAATATCTTTTTTAGTTTTCCTCTTTTCACAAACTTTTCCTCTGTCAGGCTTTGAGGAGGTGGGATGCGTGTCCTCCGTGCGCTACCAGGAGGCTGTGAGAGTCAGGAACAGTCTGCAGGAAGCTCTGGCAGCCCTCAAGGCTCTCGCTCTGTCCACCTCCAACTGGAGGAAAAAGCTTCCCAACGTCCACCTGAGTGAGGCCAAGAACTCCACACAGACGTGAGTGACTCATACTTAGTCTCAGGATTCAGGCAGTACTACATCTGTGGCCGATTTCTGGTGCTGACTGTTACTGCGTGGTTCCTTTTTCCAGTGGCTTGAATCTGCTGCAGTACACTGAGGTGTCCTTCGAAATGTTGGCGTCCGCCTTCCCAGAGTGCCTTTCAGCTTACATGGAATTCTCCCAAAGACTCAAGATAGAAGGTAAAAACTGATTTCAAGGAGAGGCCTGCATGAGCTGTAGGAGTTAACACCTGAGAAATTCATCAGCACAGGTGTGCTCAGTATCCCCTCTGCATTGTGCCCTTTCAAGCTACCGTAACATTCATTCTCTCCCAGTAAAACATTTCTCTTGTCTTTTAGCTGTGTACAGGCATCACTGTAACCTACAGAAGAAAGAGATTGAGAGAATTCAGAGGGAGGAGAACATGTCTCTGCCACAGGACTTAGACTATTTCTCTCTGCCGGTGTCACTGTCTCAGGAAGTCAGAGAGATTTTGGACAGAGTTCGACCCAGCACTGTAAGTCTGCATATTCAGAGTTTAGTGTATTTATTGGTCACCAATAACTCTTTCTTCTTTTTTATAATAAATCAAATTAGCCTTTTTGCAGTTACATATAAAAACAGATCAATATGTGACTAAAACTATGCTTTATCCTCCAGCTGAGTGCTGCTACACGTTTGCAAGGCATAACTCCAGCTGCAATAGTCCATCTCTTCAACTACGTGAACTACTCGGGACAAAAGGAGAGACGAGCGCACAGAAACCAACCGGACCAAAAGGAGGCGAGAGAGGAGGAGCCGTGTTCACAAAATGTGTCTTTACCTCGATGAAATGATGACTCACAAAATGTCTTGTAAAAATGTATTTATTCCTGGAAATGTACAAAAGAATAAATTAGGGTGTTTTACTTGTGATGGAAAAATCTCTATATTGTAAAAAAAAGTCTTAGAATAAAATTATGTATTAAACATCTGCTCATATACAACTATTCCTTCAAAACTTCAAACGTTTCCTAACTGCTCTGCTGCTATCCGGCTACCGAGTGAAGAATTCTAATCCTGTTAGTAACATGACTGTGAGCAGCATTAAACTCCATGTGACCTTCTCAGTGTCACCGCCGTTAATAACAACGTGCCCGTCCAGCTCAGCAGCGCCTCGAGTGAAGAAACCAAACGGAAGCTTCCAGGTAGGCTGAGGCAGGCCCCTGGGGGGTTCTGGGTAAACGGTGGTGTCTGCAAACGTCACCTCGGTGGTCAAAGTGATGGGGGACGACATGGGACACTGAAAATAAGATAAGACGGGGGTGTTGATAGAAATGACACAGTTGCACAGAAAAGAAGAAATTTTTGATGCCCACCTTGACATTTTGACACTGGAAAAGGTATTTGGCCCCTAAGATGTAGTTCTGGGGAAGGTCCAAGAGACCCTGGCGAGCCCACAGCACTCGGACAGAGAGAGACTTGGGGAGGATGCACCCTGATTCGCATGTTTCCTGAGAGAGGAAACAAAATCGATGACTGAATAGGGCAAACACGAGGTTATAGATTCAAAGCGCTGGTCTTTTATTACAACTTCATCCAAGATATCCAAAGAGCCAAACAATGTTTCTCTCTTAAACACTTTAAAATGTCTAGTTCAGCTGTACCTGCAGGTTAGCGGGACACTCCTGGGTGATGACTCTTGTCCAGTCCGGCTGGGAGCCCGAGTTCATGGCGATCACATCAGGAGTAGCAAGTCCCTGCAAAATCCCATAAATGTGGGAACGCAGCTCTGAACAGTCGCCAGATGGGGAGCTAGACAGCACAAAGACAGAGTGAGTGAGACATTAGACTAATTAAAACTCAGAAGTGCATCATTATAATCATCGTTATAACATTAGAAGTCATTTCAGCAACAGAAGTGCACACTCACCTGAATGTGCATCCAGTGATGATGTTGTGCGTGAAGAGGATGGGTGCTCGTCCGCTGGGGTCAGAGGAACACTCCCCGCTCTGTGACACCCCCAGTGTGGTCTGCTAACTCACCGTCAAGGAACCGTGACTGACTCAAAGCTAGCTGGACAAGTGGAAATACTTAATGAGAAGCTCATGCTGTTGTTTGTGAGGATACAGGCTTCACTTCTCCAGCAAAGCGTCCAATGACAGGAGATCCCACTTTCAGTCCGACTGCAGGGATGGGTCCTCTTGGAGTGGGGCTGGGTGTTGCCAGCTGGATGAGAGAAATGGCATTAATCTTACTGTCTGGACTCATTTAGTGATGAAATGTGCGGCTTTAAAAGGCTACCTGGAACAGTACAGAGTGTGTCTGCAACAGCAACTGATCTGGAGCCACATCAGCTAAGACGACGTTCACTGTTGCATTCGTGATTTCCCCTTTGCCTGTGTATCCTATCACAAACTCCACCTGATCAGGAAAAGGAGAACGGAATTTGACGATTTTGTGATATGAAAGCAACAGTGGGAAGAAGAGTCACAATTTTCATCAACTGACCCTTGTCACCACATTGACACAGGAGCTGTTTTGTTCACTTGGTGCCGGCCAGTCAGACAGCGGAGTAAGTGGGATCTGAAATGAGAGTTGTACAGCGTCTTACTTTGGAAGAAAAAACAACAACACATCTTTAAGTGTCATTAACATATATAAAACACAAAGTTAAAGGATTTATTTTTCTAATGCACACACTGTACCTCCACAGGCTGATGACTTACTTTAAAAGAATCCACTCAAAAGTTGACGACACCCAACAAGTTAATTTTTTAACGCTACAGATACTATTTGTCATTTGTAGATACAGTATAAATTCTAAGACTTGGCATGCGAAGTGCAAAATTAAAGTGTTTCTGCTGATGCCGTGTATGGCTTTGAGCTGCATGTATCAGTATAAGTGGCTTACCAGAAGGCCTGACACTTGTGCCGTCTCAGCTATTGGAATCTGTAGAAAAAATATTGATGTTAGCTCATCTGCTGTGAGATCCTCACCAGTAAGTGTTTAAATAAAAGTATTTAGCCTCGCTGACCTTGATCAGACTCAGGTCAGAGAAGTAGGAGCGAGCGTTGAGATTTGGGTCTTTGGTGCATGACTGAGGAGTCACCATGCGGGAACAAGACAGAGACACAGACCTCAAGAACTCTGCAAGCAGAGGAAAGCATAAGGTATTTAGAAAAAAACAGCCAGCTGTAGTAGTTAGTATGGTTGGAAAATACAGCCACAATATACTCCACATACAGCAATACGTTGACTGTTTATAGATATTGTCTCTTAATAAAAACAGCACAAAAATACAAAATAAAATGCGAACTTACTTGCAGGGTTGCGGTTAACACAGAAAGCAGCAGAGGTCCCTGGAGAAGGCTGACGAAGGAGACCCTGCACAGACGAGTTGGAGAAATATGTCCGGATGACATCATCAACCTACAAAAATGAAGAGATATAAATGCAGTGTATTAATACACACTTAAATACACTCTCTTATTCAGTTTTAGTACTGTCTAACACCGCAATATCTCAAAAGTTTATTACTTTAGATACAGTATTGTGAGTAGATAAGCACCATATCTGTTTACCCTGTAGAAATCTCTGCTGTGGCGGCTGCTCGTAGGTGCTGGTGGTGAGAAATGGTACGAGTCCCCTAAAACTGGATACTGACGTACAGCTGAAATGGACTGGGGTGAACTGTCTGTTGGGCGACGTTTAAAAAAAACAAAAGGCAGATTTTTAACAGGATATTGGGGGATACATATATGTTATGTCTTGTGAAATTGGCTGTGACATAATCAGCGATTCCCTTGGTGATTAGTTACACAGTGTTTTTGAATAAACATATTCTCATTTCATCCATGTACCTTCAGGCCGGACACAAAACAGGGAGTCAGTCACAGTGATGAGAGACGATTCCAAGTTAGCCGTGAACATCAGCCATTTCTCAATGCAAACTCCTGATCTGTGAAATAAAACAGTTTTTAAGTGCTAAAAAAAACGTGCTTTATGTTCTATTAGATCAGAGCAAGTGTAGAAGACTTACATTGCTTTCTGTGGACATCCTGTGAAGACTGTGCTCAAGTTTTCAATGCCGCAGTCTACATTGTCACAGCAGCAGCCAATGTCACAGAAATCAGGGGTTAAATCACAGAGACAGCCTGCAAAACAACAGAAAGGGCTTAGTGAGGAGTTTTGTGCACAATAACAGAATATCATCATGTTCACTAGTTTAACACGAGTACATAAGAAGACAGTGGATGCACTGTTAAGTTCACTAAAAATAGACTGATCTTATTGGAAGTCTACCTGGAGATGCCCAACATGTTGAGTTGAGACTGAAAACTAATTTTGCACTGTATACTTTAATCAATACTAATATTTACTTTATGTTTTAATTCACCTAAGATTGATGATTGGTTTTCAGTGCACCTATCTTTGATCAAGCTCAGACAGCAGGCTATGAGATCTCATCGATTAATAGTGTGTTAAATTCAGCAGCCATTAAAGGAGACATCTGTGAGTGCACAACAAGAGAAGAGGCAACGTTGTTTTACAGCTTGCATCACTAAGGGGCACATAAAAACAGATTAACTGGCAGGAACAGCAGTGAGATTTCCCGCTAATTAACAATGAGAGAGTTACCCTCTGAAGCCACCACGGGCTGGCTGGTGGCTGCAGGAGGCGCTTCAGTGACCACAGTGAGAGCTTCAGACACAGACAGCTCCGTGGTTGTCATAGAGTCCACAGTAGAGTCCACGGTAGAGTCCACGGTAGAGTCCACGGTAGAGTCCACGGTAAAGTTCAGAGTAGAGTCCGGGGTGACCGCCCCAGCGGTGGGGACACCGGTGGAGTCCACGGCCTCGGTGCCGCCCGGAGCAGGGGTGGCTGTGCTGAGGGGCTCCCCATTTGTTGGGCTGATACTGGTGGTTGCTGCTTCGGTGGCTCCGTGAGCCAAATGTCCACACAAGACGATGAATATGTGAAGTGAACAACACCACTGGCGGGAAGTCATCTCGTCACACAGACATGGTGCGGTGGACAGTACGAAGGCTAGCTAGCCGGCTAACTATGTAGCTAACGTTACCGTGGCAGTTAGCTCTCCTACGTAGCTCGTTACGACTTCACGCCCATGAATGTATTCAATGTAATAAAACAACGTCAAAATGAAGCAAGCAATTCAGAAAAAAGTTATCTAAAGATGCGTTTAGCTAAACATGTTAGGCATAAATACACTGGCAGCAAGCTTCTTGTTGCCAAGGAAGTTGTCATGGTCACTTCCGTTTCTAGGATAAATACTACCGTAAATCCTGTGGTAGAAACACTGTTTTCAAAACAACTTCTTTTATTCATATAATCGGTCACTAATAGTCTTCCTACAAATCTGTGGATCTGATTAAGTACATGACATTGTATTTGCTGGATTGTGGCTTGCAATATTCCAAAATGTATATTGAATAAATGTGAGTACATTTTAGTGTTTTATCTCAAGAATATGAAATTTAAATGCACTTTAAGCTAACTAGCTTTTGTTAAAACTCTGATTTTATTATATTTTATGCCCCTCAGCCCATATGCATTGGATGAGCTAAAGCAATGAGCTATTCACCCATCAACATTTCCCTCTGCAACAGACTGTTGTTTATCGAGATTAGCGTGCAAATACAATAACTCCTAATGTGCATTGTTACAACTGAAACTTGATTGTCTGATTTGCTGTTTCTGGATCCTGCAGAAGTGTTAGATATCCATGTCACAGTGTAAGTAGACACAAATTACACAAATTACAATGTGTATTTTGTGTGGTCAGTGTACAACCTTGTGAATAGGCCTTTATTTGTATTAGCCCTCTCAGTGTGTACCTATCCATTTCACCAAATTTATGTCTGAGGTTTTGATCTTGAAAATTGTTGCGCTTAGAGTTCTTAAATTTCAAGATACAATGCCAACATCAAACATCTCATTAGATTACCAGTTCTCTCTGTTTGTGGAAATGCTGCCTTACATCTCCTCACTGATCATGTGTAAAGGATATTATACACACACACAAGGCCAAAGACATCCTGGTGAGCTATCACAACTCTGACTGTACGAAGCAGACCCAGCCTGAGCCAGGACCCTGAGGGGATCACATCCATAAGTTCATGCAAGGCGAGTGTAAATAGATTGAATCACATTCCTGAGAGTAATTTAATCATCAATCAAACTGACAACTATTATATTTACAAAGACTAGTGAGCCACTTTTGGGATCCATGACACTACGGCTGACAAGTTGTTTTATTGGCTTCACTGGTTTTCCTCATTCCTCAATACTTAGTATGCCAAAGTGCCCATGATGAGATTAGCAGCACCCTGCAAGGCTGCAGACTGCAGTGAATGCTAATCAGAGGTGAGCAAAATATTCCTGGAGATTCTGGAGATCCTGGAGATCTGCACCAGGAAACAAAAGCAATGATGTTAGTTTCCCCCCTTTTAGATAACAATTTATCAAACTGCTAAAAGTGAAGTTCTGTACTTTAATCCTACTCACAAACTTTGTGTGTAAAGTTTCTAACGACTTAAAAATACTCCTAAATTTAAGAAAGTTCAATGGATCTCTTTTTAAGGAGATTTTGGAGGGATAATATATGTGCATAATATAATTAAACCAGATGAATAAATGATAAAAGCAAGAGAGAGAGAGAGAAAGCGTTAAACTGATCTGATCACATGTCCAAATCAAACACAAACTCTAAGCTAAAATTACCATATTATGAATTATATAAATTGTTTTTCTCAGACCTTCCCTGCAAGTTAAATGCCTTCATCCTTCAAACTTTGTGCACCCAGTTTGTAATGCAGGTTTCCTGCCAAATATTTGAAGTCTCAAGCCAAACTCAAGCTCCTCCGGAGCCACAGAGAACATTATACAACTGTTTTCACAGGCTGAGCGGTGTAAGCCACGACGAGCAAACTGACCTTTATGTCAAAAATAAGTGGGCTATCCCTTTAAAACCATGGCAACATAAAAAATGAATTAAAAAAATATAATTACCATACCACCGCTTGTATCACCACCACCACTACTATTATTACTACTATTACCACAACTACTACTATAACTAGCACTTAAATCTAATAACGACAGCACAGTCACTAATGAACCCCTGAGGTCCCTCATGTACACACCACTGATGGCAGAACTGGTTTAAAGTACGATGCACCATTTAAATGGAATAAACTGCAGTCTGCCCTCAAACTACACTCATACAATCGTGCAAAGATTTCTAAGCCTTATTATCTGATTTTCTGAGATTCTTGTAACCTATTCCTGTTTCCTGTTTGATGTGTAATTGTATGGTTCAGTTTGTGAAAGTTGCTTGTTGTCAGGTCTCAATGAGACAGATTAAAGAAAGATTAAATAAAAGTGAAATTTGTGCTATTACTGCTATTACTGCTGCTACTGCTACCACTAATAATAATGATCATTTGTAATGCTAGAAAATTCAACATTGCTGTTCCCTAAAACGAATCCACATTTCATCTCTGGGTGGGAAATCCCAGAGCCAGCCACGAACCAGATCATCTAATTGTTACAGCTTTTGATCTGACAATCACAGAATATTGGTATGTTGACTGTCCAGCTTTGTAAACCTGTTTGTAGCAGTAAAGATCACTGAGTGCACAGGAAACTCTTGCCATCTGTGCCCTCTGGTGGTTGCATGACCACTATAAAACAACCTCCAGCATGTCCATTGGCCAGGTTATGAAAAACATGTACTGTTTTTCATATTCATGATTTAATACATGCACATAGTGATTGCCTGACACGTATCAAACAGACCTGGCTGTCGGTGACGGTTACAGTGTGCAGGATGAACAGTGTGTTTGAGGCTGCGCCCTCACTGCTCCCTCCTGCTGCAGGTTTTACTGCCGTGACTGTGGAAAAAAAAAAAAAAAAAAGCCACCATGGCCCTGACCTCGACTTCATTCACTATTACTCTCAGTCTTAATCTTTAATGGTTCCATGCTGTTGTTTTATTAATGGACCTCATTTGACTGCTGCTTTGTTTCCAGAAATACTCACCTAGCTACTCTGCCGCAGCTGTGCACTCACCACGAGGAAAAGCCCTTATGAGTCAGGATGTGGTCAACATTTTGTCCTTCAGCTACACGAGGAACTATCTGTCTGAACCTGTAAAGCGTTGTTAACAAATCAAATAAACCTACCACCACAGAATCTAAAAAGGAATCCAGTCCAAGTGCAAAAAGGGATAAATGTGCGTGAAAACATTTATAAGTAACCTTTGATCACTCATTTTTCTGTACTTAATTCCAGTGTGTTGGTGCCTCTCAGGTCTGTGACTGTCACTTGGAAAGAAATGTTCACGACGATGCTGTAGATGATTCACTTAACGTGCTAAAAGCAACGGGGTCAGTGCCAGGTCGGCTTTTACTTCAAAAACCTTGTCTGTATATGGAAGCTCAGAGTGTTCAATATTAAATAAATAAAAGTAATTATATGAATAAGACATTACATTTTCATTTCAGTTCAAGTTCACAAAGTGCAGACGTCTGTTTTTATTTCATAATTGTGTTTTTTCCCCACCAACAGTTTTATTTTATGAGGCCACTTTCCATGACAGCGACTGATCTCTCACCTTTCAGCTTCCTGCCTCTTTTATTAAACAAGCAAGTTCAACAACTGCTACCAAATGTAGTCAGTTAACTCCTCAGTAACACCAAGGCTGCTGCTGTAAGTGAGGGATGATGCCCAACGACGTGTCCATCATCAGGAATTAATGGGCGACGTGGATGCAGATCCGCTGTGCGAATCAATATGAGGATTTTCACCAACAAATGAATGACTGGTGTGTAACTTTACTGTCTGCTGCAGCCTGAAGCTGTGAGCTGAAATGTGAGACGACGGCTTGTGTCGACTTCACCTTATAGGACTGTTGCCCTGATTTTCCACACAGCGACACCTCCAAAAGCTCCAGATCACAGGCTCTCACTGATCGCTGATGTAAACAGTTCAAAGACGTGATCAGAGAGTGATCGTGTGATCCAAAGTCTCAGTGAGTTCAGAGGGGATCGGTCTACTTCCTGCAGCTTGTGTGTCTCCTTCTTGTGGTGTTCAGAGGATGAGACACTGAAGGACCAGCGTTACAGTCACTGTTAGAAAAAAGCTAGCTTGATAAGGTGCTGCAACAAATAGTAAAAAGAGGCTCTGACTGCGTCCCTGTTTCTCCAAACAGTGCATTCATTTAGATGGTGCAGAGACAGCTTCACTAGACCTACTTAATAGGTATTCATTATCACTTTTTAACAGACACCCAGCAGCCAATTGGAATCGAGTATTCACCCATGGTACAAATGCTGGTAAATTGTAAACCTGATGCTGTAAACCTGCTCTTTGTGTTGTGACCTCTAACACACCATGTCTGTGCTTGTTTTGTAAATTCAAAACTTATGGAGAAATAGTGATGGAAATCTTTTAATTTCTTATTGTCTGACTATAAACCGTTTGGTTACAGCTCTGATTGCCAGTTAAGTGTTTTAGAAAATCTCCATCCACACGAGGACACTGTGAAGCCTCTAGTCTAAATCTAAATCAGATTAAAAGAAAAAAGCTTTATACACTCCCCTGCAGAGAGTGTGTGTTATTTTGGTGTTGACTTTCTTCATCCTGATAGAAAAACAACCAAACAGAAGTTAATTATGGTTAATGCTTTTGTTGTGCTTATGTAAAAAGAATCAAGCATTTTATCCATCAGGTTACTCCAACGGATTTCTGCATTATGAAAAAAGTTATTCAAAAAGTTTTTAATCTTTTTAATCGTGAACAGGACTCTTGTCTGTTGGATGTTTCAACAGTGGAGCAGAGCTTATTTTCAGTGAAAATATTGTTTCTACGTTGGCAGGATATTGAGTGTGGAAATCCTGGAATGTCTTTTCTAAACAGCTGCTTCTGGTTTAACAGCGCTCTGAACTTGAATTCATGTCCGGCTGAATGTCTACACACATGAAACATCTCTTCTTTGCAAGGTTATAGAAGCTGAAATGACCGTAACAGATTCTAACAAATGCTCCTTTACCACCTTTAGGTCAGCATTTTATTGACTTTAAAAGTTTGTGTCCAAAGGTGGAGAGCTTCTACAAATGTTGACTCTCATACAACACTGATTAGGCTTTTATTTGTTAGACACACTGACACAAATTCAAACCTCTTTGTTTTCTTCGGTAAAAGAGAAAGAAACATGAGTGGCTCGAGTGAAACAACACGGTCTTGACATAATCAGTTGCTGATCTATCAGATTAAATCGATCTCTTTTGTGCTCTTTGTGTGATTATAATTTGCCAATCTGTGCTGTGTCGAGCTCTCCTAAGACCCTCCCTTGTCCCCTCCTCAAATTACAGAGTAAGCAGTTAAGATAGTATTGTGAGCAAAAGTGGAGTTCATACGTAACTGGGAATGTTACATAAGGGCACTTTAGTGTAGATCTGCCAGTGCAAGTTCCAGTGATCGCAGACAGATAAGAACTACAAGCACTCAGACAGCCAGGTTACAAAGATAGAAGGAGGGGAAAGAAACACATTTTAGAGTGACTGGAGCACTTTGGCTTCAGCTGGCAGCTGAGGAGGGATTGTTTCTGGGAAAGCCTTCTGAGAGATTCCTGCTTTTGGATTCAAACGCTGGAGAGGATTTAAGCTGAAAACCACAAGACCAGATAATGTATATGCGGCGATTGCGGGTTTGACAACCAAACAGGAAGAGGTTTGCACACAGTTGGAATTTATGGTGCACAAAAGCATATCAACTGTGAATGTTTGACAAAGGAACAAAAGCCAGCTGAGAGAGGAGCCGCAGACAGAGGAATTCAAGGAAGGACCACAGCAACGGCCTCGTTTGAGCCCTTTTGTTTTTATTACGGTTGTATTCGATTTTGGCTTCTGGTTGTTGATCTCCTCGGGTAAACTTTTGACATTGTCAGTCATGTCTGAGAAGGAAGACTTGTCCTACAGCGAAGCCATTCTGAAGGCCAGCGCCTCCATCACTCGCTTCCCTCTCATCCCAGTCAGAGGAGTTCCTCTCATGAGCTACATCGCCAAAAACTGGGACTCCATCTGGGCTTTCCGTCCTGACCCCTCAGACCTCCTCATCGCCACCTACCCCAAAGCAGGTACTCGGATAGCTGCTTCCAGATGTAGCTTTGCATCTAGTTTTTGGACAGTGATTGTTTATTTTGTCGTGTCATATGTGTTTTTATTGACGTTCTGTTAGCGTTCACGCAGTTGACACCAGTGGTGAAAGGTCACTAAGTACATTTACACAATTTGTATTTTTTTGTAATTTTGTATATTAGAAAATATTGTGTGTATTTTTTTTTTACTCCACTAGATTACTTTGACAGTTTTAGTTATTTTTCCGATTAAGAGTTTGTGTACAAAACATATGATATTCTTAATAAAGATAACGCATTGTTATTGATTACACACACATCAGTATATACAATAATTAGAAAATAAGCTTAGTCCTTACAAATAATAATATGCTGCTTACACATTATGCAACAACTGCTAATCACAGAAAAAAAATGTTCTGATAATATTTCTATATTAATTCAACTTGTAATTAAGTATTTTCACAGCTTTTCACAGCTTTTTATTTTTACTAAAGGATCTGAATATTATTTCCTCCACTAAAATAAAGCTAAAAGAACACAGTGAACCTGTCACATGGTGACGCTAATAAAATGAAAATCCACAGGCTTGTCCTTCACAGCAAACCTGATTTTCTCACGGTGAAGGGCGCCTGCTGGTTTCATTCAGCCAGTGTGGTTCTAGTGTGGGTGGATGAGATTCAACACATGAGAAGTATCCTATCAATACACTCCGTGTTAATTTGTGTTTTTGGGACATTAGGGACCACATGGACCCAGGAGATAGTCGACCTGCTTCTTCACAACGGAGATGCTGAGGCCTGCAAACGAGCCCCCACACCCGTCCGCAGTCCTTTCCTAGAGATCTGCTCCCCACCACCCATCCCGTCAGGTGTGTATTCATGTGGTTATATCTGCATGCATATGATTGCATTTACAAGTTATATAATGCATGCATATATGTGTGTGTGTGTGTGTGTGTATGTATACACGCACGCACACACACACATATACACACACACAGTGCAGGATACATTTCAAATGTCATGGTTAAGCTGTTTCCACTTTTCCTCCTATAAATATACACTTCAAATGCACTTTGTGTCCACGGGCTTTGGCTGAAAATTAAGCTATTATTTCCAAATATATCCTCCAACCAGGTCTGTATGTGCCATGTCAGAACTCACAAATCCAATTCCTGGAGGAATGTTTTCATAACGGCTTGTTTCTTCCGTCTTAATCAGGGTCAATGAGCTATTAACCCATAAACATTTCCGAGTGGCAGACTCAAACATCTAAAGACTGCAGTTTCTGCTGGTGGCAAAAAAAAAGTCTGGTTTTTCATCGAAGTTGTCAGGAGAAAATAGTCTCAGGTTAAGCATCCATGCCTCTATCTGCCTTGAATTGTTTATTTCTGCCAAGTACTATTATTTGTTGGCATGTTTTGCCTTCACTGGACAGTTTTTGCAGGTGAACAGCCAGACAGACATGCAACAAAGTTCGCCAGGTGGAATCATACTGGTCATGTTACAGCCATGCAGCAATGCAACCTGCAATGTAATCATTTATCTACCAAAGAACTCCTCTCAGTAACATTTCAAAGCTGCCTCAGTTGATTTTCAAAAATATCAGAACAAGACTTGTAGATGGCTGACTTGCTAATAAGTAATGGCCTACGAGCCTCTGTAGCATTCATTAGGACAACAAGAAAGAAAATAAGCATGTTTCCCAAAATGTGAACAATCACAAAGCAAAACAATGAGCTAAAAGACGCTAAGAAACCCGTTAGAGCTGCAGAGTTGGATTGTGGGTTAATACTCTTTGACTGTGGCACATTGGGTGACTTTGCACTTTCCTTGAAATGAGATGAAATCTTTGTTTATTTGCCTACGTGATAACAACTATTCTGGGGTCACTGCCAACAGTTTTGCTGCAGGAAACAAACACCCTGCACTACGTTGTGTTTTGCTTGAAATAGCAGATATAAGTGACTATATTCCACACTTTGTTAAGAAGTTGGCAGGTCCCTAAATTCTGAGAAACAAATGTATTTTGAAGCAGCCTTGGGATATTATCCATCTCAATGCATTAGTCTGGGAATTACAACATAAACATTGAACAAAAAAACATGGAATCTGAGATAATATGGGCCAAAGGTGTTTTTCAACTCTTTCACTTGTGCATATCCTTTTTCACTGAACAAATGTTTCAGGTCTTGATCTTCTGAAGAGTATGGATCCCCCAAGAGTTATCAAAACACATCTTCCTTTTCAGTTGGTGCCTCCTGGATTTTGGGAAAACAAGTGCAAGGTAAGACTTGATCTGTCAGATTCAACCGAGAGATAAATCCTGCAGTGAATTTTATTGCCTCACACTCAGCAGTAAATGTTAATAGGGTGAAAGGCTCATGATACAGTGCACGTAAATTGGGTGAGAGGTGAACAATACAGTGCCATACAACTGCCTTAGGTTACCCATTCTCTGTATTGTTGTTGTAAATCCCTTTTGTCTCTCCCTCCTGATGGTATGTAAAGGCTATCTACGTGGCACGCAATGCCAAAGACAACCTGGTGAGCTACTACCACTTTGATTGTATGAATCAGACGCAGCCTGAGCCGGGGCCCTGGGAGGGCTACATCCACAAGTTCGTGCGAGGAGAGTGTAAGTAGATTAAATCACATTCCTGGGTGTCATTTTACCTCCACTCAAACTGGTCATTTCTGTTTCATAAACCAAACCGAGAAGAGATCACATGCAACTGTCCTGTGTGCTTTGGCTGACACATATACCTACTCCACCAGCCTCTGTGGTATTTGCCTGGAGGCTCTTGTGCATTAGAGAAAATTTGAATGAGGAAAAGTGGCTGCTGACTTCTGAAATTCACAACACCTTAGAAGAATGAGTTAGTTTGCGTAGCTCACTGTTTTTCCCCATGAGAAACATAGTTTGCCTCAGTGGGTATGAGCAGATTATCAGCACCCTGCTGCTGAGTGACGGTAACGCCAAGCAGAAGAAAATGTTCCTTCTAATCTACAAAAGACTACAAAAGAAAAAAACTTTCTTATCTTTGGTGTCCATTTGACAGCAATAAACCAGCTGCTACATAAGCAATTTAATTTCATTGCTTGGGACTTATATAGTCGTCAGCTCTTCAGATTTGACGTGTATCAAACTGTTATATCTAACAGGATGCTTTTATCAAGAGTTTATAAGTTGTAACTAAAGAATTTATTATATGTGCAATAAATCATTTGTTAATGCTTTACAGGTCAATTATTAAGAGATACATAAGGACATAAGAGAAAAACTTCCTCAGCTGGTGTTTACACTCTTGTAGTTTGTGGCTCTTTAGTTAGAGTTGACTGTCAGACCTGGTAAAACGCCTCCACAGCACCTCAAACAAAAGCTATTTATCAACAGCCTATGAAACCTGTAAAAAAAAACATGTATTGATAACTTATTAAATTAGCTTTATGTTAGCGGTGGACAGCATGACTACTTGTGTATCATGCTCTCTGAGGCTCTGCAGCCCTCTCAGCTCTACAGAGCATTTTAGCTGCTTTCAGCTCATTGTTTTGGTTTTCAGTGGGCAACTTTATGTTTTGATTCACTCTCACCGCTCTCATGCGATCACTTTTGGTACACAACCTGCTCAGCACCAATCAGCAGGCGGACACAGTTAGTGACCAGCTGGTGAACATAGTGGAGCGGGTAGCAGCTAAAGAGCCAGATATTTCCCTCAGAGGTGGTGGAGACCAAAAATAGAGCTAAAAAGAGAGTTAATTTTGGACGACCACTGTTACACTGTTTACAGCTTGTTACTGCTGCCGCTGAGAGGCCAAAAAAAATCAATAATTCAATAATCAGTTCTGCAATTACAAATGGCAATACAGTTATTGAGGTCATAGGTTTCTCACTTTCTCACAAAAAGTGCTCTGTGAATCTCTGCAGTGTCGTGGGGCTCCTGGTATGACCATGTGAAAGGCTACTGGGTGGAGAGAGAGAGGAGGAATATCCTCTACCTCTTCTATGAGGACATGAAGGAGGTAAGGAGAACACATGGGCCTTTTTCTTTGACATAAAGACTCTGTATCACCAAAGCATGCTGCACAGACTCCCACCATCACATTTACTCCCCCAGAATCCTGGGCGAGAGGTGGAGCGTATCATGAGGTACCTGGACTTGTCGGTCTCTGAAGAGGTCATCAGCCGGATTGTGGAGCTCACGTCGTTCAAGAACATGAAGGAGAACCCGATGGCCAACTACTCCTGCGTGCCAGCACCTGTTTTTGATCACTCTATCTCTCCCTTCATGAGAAAAGGTGCATTAATCTGCAAGATACTGACAAAATACCATTAATATCTTATGATGTAATGCAGTTAAATCAGCCTCTCTGTCAGCACAAATCAACAGTATCAGCTTCACAAAGACAGGACTCTAGTGTATGATGATATTTTAACATCCCCTTCACATGGTACAGTACAGTGACGCCCTCTAGAGGTGCTTGGATCTTTTGCTTCTGATATAAACTACTATAACTATTATAAACTTTATGCTCTATAGCTGAAACAATTTGATCTATTAGCAGAAATTGCTTCATATCACTGTATTAATCTGATCTAATTAATAATTTTTCAGCAAAAATGGCCAAAATTTGCTGCTTGCATCTTCTCAAAAGTGAACATTTGCTGTTTTTTATTTATCGTGTAGCATGGTAATTTGACTTTATGTATGTTTTTGACTGCAGTTTGTAAGATTTTTTGCAGATCTTGGGCTCTCTGAAGTAATGATAGAAGTGTTTCATACACCAAACAATTAATCATTTCATCTAGAAAATAATTGGCTGATTAATCTGTGAGGAAAATAATTCTTAGATGCTGCCTTAATGTTCAACAGTAGATACTTTTAGAAAAAATAATTTCACTTACTTCTCAGTGATTTGCAAATTACATCATATAAGTTATTAATTTACATATTTAACACAGTCCTCTTCTTCATTTTTATTCTTTACAGGTGAAGTAGGTGACTGGACAAACCATTTCACACCTGAGCAATCAAAGATGTTTGATGAAGATTATGAGAAGCAAATGAAAGACGCCAACTTGCCATTCAGGACCCTCATCTGACGGATTTTGGGGTTTTACGTATTGACGCAGCTCTGCAAACCAAAGACAATGACAAAGATAAAATGGCACTGTGCAGCACTCAGAAGGCAAAAACACTGTCCGAAAACTTCACATGAGCTAAAAACCAAAACAAAAAATCAACAAAAATGCATCTGTTTGACTCACTTCTCAAGTCTGGATGTTAAACACCACAAACACTGCACCTCCTAATGTGTAGATGCAGAGGAAAATCATTGGCAACACTTCACAACACAGTACACAGAATTGTGGTGTTACTTTAATTTGAACTGATTTCTCAATATGATGGACCACTCTACTTGGGGCTGCACAAAAAGAGTAACTAATGATTAATTAATTAGTAATTAATAAGTGGTTATTAGTTTTTTGCTGCTCAGTGACTGATTTGTAGTTAATCAGGAGCTGCTCATAAAGAAAGTGGTCAGTGTGTCTATTTACAGACATTTATGAACTCATCATTAGCTAATGATTCATTAATATAGGATCTCTCGGTCTACCATTCAATGCTCAATTCAGAGTTATTCAGGATCTACTCATTAACGATTAATTAATTCTCAGATCCTGATTCATTCTTCAGTAACTACCACAATGATGCGCACCCTATTGGAAAGTGTTACCAAAACATCCAAATCTATGTTTGAAAGATCAATAAAAATGTGCTCCACAATGCAAGTGTGTGAGTTTGTAATCATCACTTTATTGCAGCTTATCACGTAAACAATATATAAGACCAAAAGTGTTGTGACTGAGTGGACATGCCCATTTTATGTCATGAGACCTCCAACAGAGTCCGCTGACTGCATGGAGCCTATAAGAGAGCACTGGCAGCTGGAGGCATGAGGTTTTTCTGCCCATATGAAGTCATTTTGCAACCCTACACCACACTGTACAGAGCCCAGCCAAAGCAGGGAGGCTGCACGAGACAAGAGCAACGAAGACTAGAATAAAAGTAATGAGCTGGAAAGTCAATCATATGAAAATGGACAGAGGACACAAAAACACAACAGCTGAGAATATCCAAGTTTAACAAAAAATCACTTTTAATACATACTTTATTTCTTAGAATAAAATTCTTAAATAGTTTAATACTTTATCAGCAGGGATACTTCCCTTCATTTTAATTCAATCTCCTTCCTTATATAGAGGCTATGTTTATGTTGCTTTTTGAAAAGTTTTATTGTTTTTTAAAAATATTTTCCTGTGTTTTCTCCTCTCTCTTCTATTGGTTGGCTCACTATGGTTCCTCTCTTTGGTTTTGATCTTCCTCTCTCCACTCCGCCTCTTTCTCTCCAACCCTTAAGATCCTCTTCTTCTACATCTCTATATAGCTCCTGTACCTAAAGGAGAGCAGGAGAAAATGCATAAATCAGACAGGGAAAGGATTTTTTGGACATGCGGTTTGTTGCAATGGAAACCAGCACAATGACAACACCTCAACTATCTTTGCGGACAAACTGATCGTCACTGCGTCAAAGCGTTGGAACTAATAGCACTAAGAAAGCATGATGTAGTCTGTAAGATACCGCTCACTTAAGAATAATTGCTTTTCTGACATGAAGTCTAATGAAAGCAGCAAGCAAACTAAGTCGGTGCCAGCGGCGAGACACTGAGCGTCCGTCATTTCGCTTTTATCTGCTGTATCTAATGATCAGAACATTTCGTTTTTGGGTGGCTTGTTTTTGACAGGAATTTGGTCCAGTGTTAAAGGTCATTAAATGGGACAAACTGTAACCACCAAAGGCACATTTTAAGTTGTAGAATAGAACAATTGTGTTATATTATGTTGTCATTCATTATCTACTTTTATGCCACTATCCTGCTATGGATGCTTCACAGGTTAATCAATAAACACTTCAAAACACTTCAAATTATCTGCTTACAACTCAATTATAGTATATTAAAACCACTTATACAATGTTTATATACTGCATATAAATCATAAATGAGAGAATTAAAACTAAGTGTAGGACATCGACTATATCACAAATATTTAGAAATGTGGTACCGAAACAGGTGTCGCTCACACTCTAACAACAGACAGACACAACCCAACAATCACGCTGTAACGCTGACAGTGACTAAGTTGTCCTCTGAGGCATCTTGTGGGCCGATACGACATCAGAAGTAAATAATGAACAGACAGCTCAGAGGACGACACTAGATGCAGACAGCAGCGCTGTCAACAGGAGAGTGATAATAAATAATATAAATCCCCCTGAAGACAGATTTGCATAAGAGCAGGAACATAAGTGACTGAACAAAAAGTACACTAACACATACGCAAACTACATAAACACAGTGATGGACACTAGCAGTGTGAGCTGTGAAATACCTTGTTTTAGTTACAGGCAAAAGGTGGTGGGTTGACTGAATTTAGTCTGGAAAGAAAGAGTTAAGTTAGGTGAGTTAGTGAGGAATGGAGACATAAGGGAGAGATGAGAAAGAGAACTTATGATGGATTCAAAGACAGATGAGGAGATGATGTGATAAGATTAAATGACAGTACAGCATGGAGAGGGATTACACTTTGTTAAAAGATTAATGAATAATTAATTAATTAAAATTAATTAATCAAAAAGGATGACAGTATTAATAGATACAAAAAAATTGATGATCAGAACTGTAAATCTAAGAAATATGGAACATCTTTATTTTTTGATATGTTAGAGTGGATGTGCAAAAACACAACGGCTACTTACACTCAACGTAGTTGCGGGCAGCGAACTTCAGCACCTCATCAATGAGGATGACGGGGAAGGAAAGCTTCAGGACGATCATCCACTGTTCTGTGGACAGATGGGTCAACTTGAAGATCATCTGGGGGGGAAAAAAAGTCAGAGTTAGGACTGCTGGGAAACTATAACAAGACACATAGGACAATGCTTCGAGATAATTTCTACAACTGGTGGGTGACTTACGGGCAGAGGGTCAACATAGATGATCATGAAGTGCAGGGACATAGAGAGGGACATGGCGGCAAGCAGCCAGAAGTTGCTCCATGGGGGCATGCGCAACAGAGACTGGTTCTCAGACAAGCTTGAAAAGGAGAAAAGAAATCAAAATGTTACTACAATGCTGACAAAATGTGTTTTTCTATGCAAACTATAAAATCCAAATCCAACACATGTTAAGTATTACCTGTTGAGAGCATTGCACATCTCAATGGTGACCAGCACAGACAGGGCCATGGTCATGGGAGGAGCAGCCTCAAAGATCACACATTCGACGTCGGCGAAGTCCTCGTTCTCCTCGTGGCACTGCATGAAGTGAGACTGCACAGAGGAGAGGTGAGGTTATCAAGTGTCTGCGCATGAGTGTTTGTGAATCGCAACATGTCAGAAAGACAGCTACTTACCAGCTGGTAGTAGGTGACCCCGGGGCCAGTGGAATCGTAGAGGAACCAGTAGGCAGCACCACCGACAGTGGCGGCACCGACGTATCCTGTTAGGGAAAGATAACAGTCTCAGTGTGGGCCATGGGTGTTCCTGCATTTACAGAAAAACCAAAGACAATGTCCACAGTCCTACTTACCACCAATAGCCATGTATCTGAAGAACAGCCAGCCAGAGATCAGGGGCTCCTTGGGGGAACGTGGGGGCTTGCCCATGATGTCCAGATCAGGGGGGTTGAAGCCCAGAGCAGTGGCGGGCAGACCGTCAGTCACCAGGTTGACCCACAGCAGCTGGACGGGGATCAGAGCCTCGGGCAGACCCAGGGCAGCGGTCAGGAAGATACTGAGAGTGAAAAAGGAATGATAGCACAAACAGGAGGCCAAGGTTAGCCAGAAGTAGAGAGACAGATAGCTGAAAGATGGCTGACAGATGACGTTCAGGTTATTACATGGGATGTTACATATGCCACTCACCAGACGACCTCACCGACGTTGGAGGAAATGAGGTAGCGGATGAACTGCTTCATGTTGTTGTAGATAGCTCTGCCCTCCTCAACAGCAGCCACAATGGAAGAGAAGTTGTCGTCAGCCAGGACCATCTCAGAGGCAGACTTGGCAACGGCAGTGCCAGAGCCCATGGCGATGCCGATCTCGGCCTTCTTCAGGGCAGGGGCATCGTTCACACCATCACCAGTCTGGGGTGGGAGGAGTGGACACATAAGTTTGAACTGCTCTCAAACTACACAGTACGTCTCTGTTTCTTTTAGGTTGAGCTCTTACCATAGCAGTAATGTCATCCAGACCCTGGAGGTACTCAACAATCTTGGACTTGTGGGATGGCTCCACACGGGCGAAGCAGCAAGCCCTGCGCACGGCCTCAGGCTGCTCGTGAAGGGGCAGATCGTCAAACTCACGTCCGGTGTAGGCCTTGCCCTCAACATCCTGTTCCTCAGTGAAGATGCCAATGCGACGGCAGATAGCGATAGCTGTTCCCTTGTTGTCACCTGAAATATGGAAAATCAGCAAAATGTTTCTGAGGTGTAAAACACAACTTTGCAGAACAAGGAAGAGGATTATTGGGATATTAATCACTATTAGCAATGGGACAGTGTATTTACTCAGCATTACTAAAAATTCATTCAGTTTTAATGAAAAGCTTTGTGAGGCTAGACTTCTGTTCACATAGACATACATAACAAAGTATGATAATGTTCTACAAGAGGACAGTGCATTTCTGTGTTGATAATTCCTCCCATCCATGAAACTAACCAGTGATCATAATGACACGGATTCCAGCAGCTTTGCACAGCTCAATGGAGCCAGAGACCTCCTTGCGGGGGGGATCCAGCATGCCCACGCAGCCAACAAAGGTCAGGTCAGTCTGAGGAGAGAAGTGTGAATGGAGTCATTCAGTCAAAGTTTGTACATGTGGTCACACATTTCAATATCAATTCCATCAAGCTGTTAAGTTCTCACCTCGTAATCGGCGAACTTGGTTGAATCCTCGAGGTTCATCTCCTCAACCTTCAGTGGGGTGTCACGGGTGGCCAGGGCCAGGCAACGCAGGGTGTCACGGCCGGTACCCCAGTCCCTGATAACAGACATGATCTTCTCCTTGATGTCACCGGTCAGGGGCACACGGGTGGTTCCAACACGCACATATGCGCACCTCTCAATCACACCCTCAGGGGCGCCCTGTGGAGAAAACAGGATGATTATGTTGAATGCTTGGTGTCTCACCACAGGCCGCCAGAAGGAGGAAAGAAAGAAAGACACTAACCTTCACAAACATCTTGGCACCACCATCACCCTTAGAGGGAGTGCAGTACACGGACATGGACTTCCTGTCACGGGAGAACTCTAGAGTGAAGTTCTTCTTCATGAGCTGCTTGATCACCTATTGGAGGATACAGAAACAAAATTTTTAATCAGATAGACAGTCACAGGCTGACCTTAATTAACACAAAAAAACTGTAATTCCTTTGAACAAGTACTGATTCAATTAACTAATGGCTTACTGTGGATCAAAAGGACCTGTTTTAACAATAAATTATCTTCAGCGTGTAACAAATGGCAGCAGGAAACTTACTGAGCAGCAGGCGTTGGCTCTCTCAATCCTGGACAGGTTCTTCACGTTGGAGTTGAACACGTTCATCTTCTCAACCAGGCAGCACAGGGCGGTCTCAGTGGCCTCACCAACCTTCTCATAGATCTTCTTAGACTGTAGGAACGGAGGGTGATGGAAAGAACTGGTTAAAATGTGGAAGGTCATATGGTTTCTATGTAGCAAATATGCTGCATGACTTTACCTCATTGAAGTCCAGAGAGGAGTCGTTGCACAGGGCGCAGATGGTAGACAGCTCAACAAGACCGTCGTATGCGCTGCAGTTGACCTTGCTACTTCCCTGGGAACTGAAAAACAAAAAGAGAATTACGAATAAATGAGAGTTGGCTCGTATATGCTTTGATGTCCCACTGATACTGGATTCAAATCATGACAACCAACTTACACCTCGCCGTCAGGGGTGTACTTGGAGCCAGAGATATCGAAGGCATCAAGGTTAACATTGTCGCCATCAACACCCTTGACAATGAACATCTGTCGGGGAGGACACAAAGGAAGATTTCATTATGTCCGTAATAGGTTAGTATTGACAACTCAGTTTCCTTTTTGAGAGTGAAAAATGTCTGATACCCACCTTGGTCACACACATCTGGTTGGTGGTGAGGGTTCCGGTCTTGTCAGAGCAGATGACAGAGGTGCAGCCCAGGGTCTCCACAGAGGGCAGGCTTCTGACAATGGCGTTCTTCTTGGCCATACGGCGGGTACCAAGGGCCAGGCAGGTGGTGATGACGGCGGGCAGACCTGAGAGACATCAGTGAAAAGAGAGTGTGATAAGCAGCAAGCGGTGGAGGAACAAACAGTCTTCTGATACACTGAGTCTGACAGTCACTTTGTGGTTTCGCTTACCCTCAGGGATGGCGGCCACAGCCAGAGCGACAGCGATCTTGAAGTAGTAGACAGCACCACGGATCCAGGAGCCTCCATGGACGGGGTCGTTGAAGTGGCCAATGTTGATGGCCCAGACAGCAACACAGATCAGGGAGATAACCTTGGACAGCTGCTCGCCGAACTCGTCCAGCTTGGCCTGCAGAGGAGTCTTCTCTTGCTCGGTGGCGACCATCTGGTCACGGATCTTACCAATCTCAGTGGACACTCCGGTAGCAATAGCAACACCGATAGCCTTGCCAGCGGCGATGTTAGTGCCCTGCAGAGTAGAGACGCAGAGAAAGGTAAACAAAAAAACAGGTAAGGGTGGGGAAATGCAGGGAGGAGTTACAAGGAAAAGCAGCGAAAGTGAAGATAAAATATTGATATTAGCACTTACAGAGAAAAGCATGTTCTTCTTGTCCTGGTTGACGGCTCTGGGGTCAGGCACAGCTTCAGTGTGCTTGATCACACTGACAGACTCACCTGGAAGAGAAAGCAGAAGATTAACTCAAAACTGCCAATGGACTCAGGACATAAAAACAATGTCTTGTCATATTGAAGGCTTCTTGAAAGCTTACCAGTAAGGATGGACTGGTCAACACGCAGGGTGGTGGACTTGATGCAAACAATCCTGATGTCAGCGGGGACTTTGTCACCAACTGTGGGAATCACAAAGCCACCATTAAAATAATTCTTGTTAATTCTACTAAATTGTTATTTATTTCCATTAAATATAAAGTAAACAAAGCTATGTTGACTGTACATATTTGTGGACTCTGAGGGAATTTAGCTTTTTTTTTAAATTACTTTTGCATACCAGTGACTGTAATAGCTGTAAGTAGCACTATTCATGTCACACATAATGAAATATTTTAAACAAATATCCTAAATGACTGTAGACGTTTTAGAGCCAATTGCTTAGAGTAACTTTCTATACTTATACTTTCATAATGGAACCTGAACTGACACACTCATGTGTGGGTGGGAGCAGCCAGCTAGAGTAGCAACAGGTGTACACTGACAAATGAACAGAAGTGTGCAATGGCAGGGAGGGGAGAGGAGGTGCGGCAGGTGCTAGTGAGGGTATTTATACTCATGATTTTGCTTTCCTTCAGTCAGCATGTTTTCACAGCAGTGCTACTCCATCCCGCCTTGCTCACATTGCCTTAAAAAGACATGACGCTTTGCCCTCAGCCTTTACCAGACACATATTTTGAATTTGTGTCACTTTGTCTTCGCTTCCCTTGACAAAAGTGTAAGTAACTTACTGGATGTCATCTTTTCATACCAATACTGTATAATGACAATGTGTATAATTATAGTTAGACTGTGACTAACAGTGGTTTTATTCCCCTGACATGATGTTTACAGATCAGGCTGACAGACACGAGCAATGGACAATCTTGACATTTCTTACCAGACACCTCCACAATGTCTCCAGGGACAATTTCTCTGGCCTTGATCATCTGCACACTCTTTCTGTCAGAACGGTAAACCTTGCCCATCTCAGGCTCGTACTCCTTGAGAGCCTCGATGGCATCTTCAGCGTTACGCTCCTGTGGCACACACACAGACAAAAAGACACAAACAGTCATTAAAAAGTCTAAATAAGTTGCTTGAGTGTAAACCATACTCATTTTGACCTTGGCCTGGCACTGGCAGCGTACACACACAACCTAACGTTGACCCATGCATAGGTCAAATCTATGAACTAATGTGGGCTATTCCATCTTAGGTTACCATATATCATAATGGCAGGTTTTCTTTTGTGGAAAGTGGTGCATGGATCTATGTTTATAAATATGATCTAACTGAGAGACTCTAAAACTACATGCTGTGGTCAGAGAGAATGTTTGAAGTGATAAAATTTGATCTGGGACGGTCAATCTTCTAATAAGAGGTTGCCAAAGTCAGTTCTATTGTCAATGAGAAAAAGTGGAACGAAGCAGCTGATTCAGACACATGTCGGGGATGTAATAACAACAGTGTTCCCATAGTGACTGATGCAGCAGTGCCAATTACTCAATGGCACGCATGCAGAAGAGCATGACTTGCATAATGTGAATCATCCACCCAGTCAAAACATAAACTGAGCAGGGGGTTTATTTAACGTCTTGAATTGAAGTTAGAGTGAATAATATTGTTTATTCAATGTTGTAACAGCAACCTAAAAACACATACCAACTATTTTGAGCTTCAAAGCAGTAAAAGTGATAATGTTACAGTTGAGCAACCATGTCAGGGTAGAAAACATGGCAGTAATTGGAACATGTGCGCTTCCTGTCATAGTTGTAATGGATATGTCTTATTGCTCAATGTGCTGGGCCACGTCACTGACCTGCCATACTCCAACAACAGCGTTAGCGATGAGGATGAGAAGGATGACGAAGGGTTCCACAAAGGCGGTGACGGTCTCCTCACCTTCCTCGAACCAGGCCAGCACCTGAGGTCAGAGTAAAGAGCAAATCAGAGTTAGAGTGAGCACAGAGGACACACTAGTGGCAGTGGGCCATACTGCTCCTGAGAAACAGCATGCAAACATGTCTGAACCTCCACATTTAATGTACTTTAAGTTGATTATTAATGATGAAAAGATTCCTCACAGCTTTATAACCTTGTATATAATGTCTAAATAATAAGAGGGTTCGTTTTCAGGGATTGTGGAGGCCGCCACGGACATTTAAAGTTTTTTCATGCATTTAAAAAAACTATTTATGATGATTTTAAAAGCTCAATTATACAAGCCATTTTCAAGACTCATCATCTTTATTTACTTAAAAAAATCAGTTCCTTTAATTTCCCGTATTGATACGTGTTATTTTGATCATACTTTCTTACGTCATGATATGATTACATAATTGTTGATCATTTGATCTCAATAACCCATAACTCCTTGCTCCTTCACCCCTCTCTGTGTGGAGGCCCTTCGTTCCTTCCTTCTGGCCTGACCTTTCCTGAAGGATTCAGTTTCTCTCCTCAGCTTGGGGCTTTCTTAAAATAAACCCCTTACCCCTCAGCCCCCCTATACTCTCCTGACCCCCGTCTCTCACTGGCTCCTCAATATTCGCCTTCTAAGGCCATCATGACAGCTGCCCGAAGGGGTGAAAGCTGGACATAGGAATTAATACACCTCCTACAAGGCCTAGCAATCTGTCTCCCTCCTCTCAAGTTGTTGTCCTCAAAAATACATGAAGGGGTGGAGGGACTTGGGGTGGGATGAGAAGTTATCTTGATTAATTGACCAGACAGAAATGATCAGCTCCAGTGTGCTTGTTTAGTGGAAGAGTCTGTGTGATGGGGTTTAAAACTTAAATGCAATTAAATGACTGTTTCAAGATGGCAACTGGGAAAGTAAGAGGGGCCAGAGGGTGTTGCGCCAAAAATGTAAATGTGAAGAAAACAAATTTGTGGGCCAAAGTTTAGGAAAGAAAAAGTCAAGCGAAGTGTCTGATCCCACGTGATGTCAGTGTCTGGTGGAATTTGTTGCGGCTATTCTGTCTACTCTAAATCCCACGACTGTTAATTGAGTTTAAAATGAATGCTGTGACATTAATAACCACAGTTTAAAGTTACTGACATGAACATAAACACTTGTATACTTACAAAAGAGATGCAGGCAGCCAGCAGCAGGATCCTGACGAGCAAGTCCTCGAACTGCTCAATGATCAGCTCCCAGATGGTCTTACCTGAGAGAGGCATGAAAATAAAGAGATTAATATAAATCAGTACATAATAATCACAAAATATAGATGTAATTACTGACACGTGTAAGCTTGAGTGTATCTCCGCTCAAAGGGAAGAGTTTACAGTTCATAGTATGGATCTGTGATTTTACGCATTGACAGTTGAATGTCATTACTATGTGGGCATTGCACAATCAACTTTCTGTCTACGTGTTTATACTACAACTCTTCTGTGCATGAGGGGCAGTTTAGAGCATTAATGATGGTCTCCCTATCTGGGTCAAATCGGGTGTTTCGACCTTCAGATCAATTTCAGATTTGACTTACCCTCCTCAGCAGGCAGCTCTGGAGTTGGACACAAAGGTGAAGGAAGCGAATGGGTGGGGAGACACAGAGAGGCAGGAAAAAAGGTTGGTTAGTTAAAATGTTCAGACAACAAATATGGCGTACAGAGAGAAACATTTTCAACAAAACTTTGGGAGAAAAGATAAACTTATGTGACCTCAAGATCTGCTTTCCTAAACTTCTCAAAAATCCCTGTGTGCTTTACACTTGATGACATTAAACACTGTACCTGGAGGCCTGAAATTAAAGAGTCATTGTACTGAATCATCTTCCTCTGATGTCTGAGCAGGACGTGATGAAAACCTTCCAGCAGTGGCTGCTCACTTTCTAAATCCTTTAAAACAGTATGTTTAATGGCAGCTCACCAAAATGCTCCAACTAACAGAGGCTTCTGAACTATAGTACCATATTACAGAGCCTTTGCTATCTAATTTGCCATTCCACTAATTATTGATTAGCAATCATATTACAGGTCATTTAGCCATAAGCCATCTAAGGGCCTCCCCTTTTTACCCGGCCTAAAATTATCCATCTCTCCTGTTAACGCCGCCCATGTATCACCCAGGAAGCTTCTTGAGCCATCACCTGTCTCTCTCGCTCTCCAGCCATCTTCTTTGGCTATCTTTAAATAGCTCTTCAAAGCCCTCAAAGTCTCTGCTTCTCAATGTCTCTGCATTTCTACCAGCTGTTGCAACTCCCCTCTAAAAAAGCATCACATGTAAAGTCTAAACCAAGGCCGCCTCAACGAGTATCTCTGGAAACTCTGCTGGTGTCGATTCAGGAAAACACATCCAGAAACTGACCTAGCAAAAGTCATTTGTGGAATATAATGAATGTAAACACTCAGATTTTTCTTTAACTGTGAAGTGAGAGTTTACTCTAAGTGGCCTAGCTACCCAACAGCTACTTTGTAAGTCTTTCTTCTTTCAGTAGGCCTCCTACCCCATCCCCGATGCCCGCTCTCTCACCATTAAAGCCATACTTCTCCAGGTTCTTCTTGAACTGGTCAGGACTGAGACCAACGTTCTCATTCACTCCAAAGTAAGCCAGGCAGTCTGCCGGGGGCTTTGTGTGTGCGTTCTCCATCCTTTCTGGATAGACAAGGGATAACCCGTCTGACCGTGCCTATCCGCGCTCTTTGCACTTCTTGTTCTCTGCAGTTTTTAGCCTTGGTCCACCACCCTCACCTAGAAGTGTGGCACTCTCCGATTATGGAGCGCTGGACTGACAGAAAGAGCGAATAAGCCCATACACTCTCAGGGTTTTATACCACCAAAGGGCTCAGGATTGGTGGACACCCCGCCGACACACGCCTCCAAATTCCAGCATGGGAGGACATGGTCGGGGGGATTGGAGGGGAGGGGAGGGGGATGCGGGTGGGGCTCGAGGTGGAGCAACGGGGAGGTGAGATGGTGGATTGGAACTGAGGACAAGGTAATGCAGGAGAGTGGTGGTGCAAGGGGCTGGAGGGGGGCGAAGGGAGAAGGGGGGGTCCTACCATGGATGAAAATGAGATCTGTTTTTGGAACATGCATGGTCAGTGGAATAAGACGAAGGGAGAAGGTGAGAGAGTGAGATAGGAGATCATCCAGAGGGGAGGAGGGGTGGCGTTGGGGGGGCACATTGAGTGACGGCTCAACTGGTTTCTGCTGAGGAAGGTGGCTGAGCCAGAGAGAAAGGAGCGGACTACACTCCTCCAAGTGAGAGACTGAAGGAAGGAAGTGGTGGACGAATAATTTGGTACGAGAATAAGCTGGCATTTTTACAAGGAGAATGTGAGATGGACGTGTCGGCACACTGACACATGAAGTTCTCCACTCGAACCAGACACGAGAACTTTGTGCAACAGAACTGCATCATCTGCCGTCGTCAGACATGTGCACAGTTATCTCAAGTTCTGCAGGATCAATAAGCACTCATAACAACAGACACCAAGCCTGATAATAAACCATGTTAAGTGAGGCACAGGAATGAGAAAGAAGAAGAAACGGAGTGTGTAGTAGAGGAGTGGAGTGGAGGAATGGGGGACAGGAATGCTAAGAGGACAGCCAGTGTGTCATACTATCACAGCGCAGAGGAAAAGCCCCGGCTGCAGATAGAAGGATCAGGTTTTATTTCTCTTTTTTTATGAGGAAGGGAAGGCAGCGGGGCGATGCAGTGGGGCTTAAGGAGATGTGGGACAGATGATCCGGCCACAAATTGCTATTCAGTGAGACACAATGGCCTCTTGTGGCAGATTCAGAGAATTAAATTTGTTATTGACAAATAAGAATACAGATGATTTAACAAAGGAAAATAACGTGTTCCTTTTTATATAACTGGGTTCATTTGCCGGATCCATTTTTAATTATAAATCTATATGGTAACTAAGGACCTCATTACTTACTATTTGCCCTCTCCATATCTTGTTTCTGATAATACGTTATTTATATAGTGAAAACTTATGTAAAGCGGGATGTTGAGCACAGACTGTGTTGATTTACTATTTGTTTTAACAGCAGTAAACATGTTGCTGGGGGGGTGCAGAGTCCTCTGAAGGCAGGAATTCAAGTTGCTATTGCTAATCAATAAACTGACAGTTGTTCCTGTAAGAACAGCAGTGGTCACTGCTCTTCACGCTCACAGCTACAGGGCACATTTTTGCTGCAACCTATTTATTACTGTGTTATTTTGTTGTGCAGCGTCGCAGTGACAGCTGGAATTAGATTTGTTCTCAGAGTGAAATAGGCTTTACTTAAAAAACGCACTTACCAACAGTTATTGCACATTGCTGTTGCATAACAAGTTGCATTCTTCACAGTTTATTTTTGGTCAAACCATTCCCAGAAAAAAATGTTAACTGCTTTCAGTGTCAGCTATCTGGATCATCATTAGGGTTTTACTGCATGTTAGTGATGGATTTTACTGTGTCATATTTCAGCTGAATGCCGCTGTCACTTAAAGTGTGGCCATCGAGTTCAGACTGGATGGTCAGCAAATTCACGCAAATCAGGTCAAACAAAGTGTGCTTGAGGGACACAGGAAACCGTTATTTGTGTGTGACACAGAGACTGCTGAGAGTATCTGACGATTACAGCAAATAACTATAAAACATGTTGGTGATGAGTCATTTCACCTGACTGAAATGTAGCTTTACTTTAAAAATTCAAAACTACTCTCTTACTCTTTTTTTCCTTTATTCTACCTTCTTTCACCTTTTATAACTGCTATTTTCTCTCTTCTATGATGCAGCTTTGTAGTTCAAGAATTATTTGTTTACGACCATAATGATTCATACGACCTAAACGACTCACCTCACAGTGGGAACAACCATCATGTGAGCAGCAGGACTCCCCATCATGATCAGGACTGAATGGTGAAATGTCCCTTTACTGACAATTTTAAAGCGATCACTTCAAATACATAATTTATCTACGACTTGATGTGTGATTTATTTTAATCAGACTAAAATGCTTTTCTATTATGATAATAGGTATGGGGGGGGGGTGGTTTTATCAAGTTTCGTAAAGGAATTTTGCTTTTACTGACGTGTTTTTATACAATATTAATGTATGTGTGGTAGTTGGTATTGTATGTGCAGTAAGGGTCAATTAAAAAAGCAGCCCTGAAAGATTCACTGACTTGCTCAAGGACACTCCGGGAGGATGGACACCTCCAGTAATAGAGGCTCTAACTCAGGTCATCCGGCTGAAGGCTGAAGGTCTCTCTAATCACAGGGACCCTCGTGGACAGAGAGAGAGTCTGTTGGTTATTTGTGTGAAAATGAAAAGTTTAAAAACATGTTTTCATTTTTTTTCAATTGAGTACAGTTCATTCTGTTACTAACACTATCACATACCATAACATATATTTACATTTCATACATTGGATCTAAACCTTTGCATATTTTCAGTACTTGGGGAGTAACTTACTATGATATACTGTGGGGACATATTTACAGTATATATTATCAGCCTATATAACACAAACATGAGCCTCTGCTGCTCCGCTGCTGAGAATTTCTAAAATAGGAAGTCGTTTTGTGGCGGCTTTCAAGTTTCCAATCAGCTGCTGGTGGCCAACTGACCCAACCCTGTGGCCTTCTGCAGAGGGGCAATTCCTTTCTCAGAAGGTACAGTACATTATCCGCTCATTATAGAGCAGAAAGCACAGAGTTTAATGCATATTGTGCGTGCTACTAGAAATATTCTCAGTAAGATACTAAACAAGCGTCATCCATTTGTTTCTTTGTTGTATGCATGTATATAATCATATAAACATTTATGTTGCAAATATATTCAGATGAGACATTTTTTATTAGGATAGAATCTTATTTAGTGTACGTGTGTGTCCGAAAATGTGTAGGTAAGCTGAAATGTGAATACATTAAACATCTAGGGGTGAATCTTATCAATTTACCCAACATCTATAAGTAACAGGGACTAACAGTTGTCACCAGCTTCATGACATATGAACTTCTTTTTGTCTCCAGACATGCTAAAACATTTTATTCTTATACTGTTCTGCCAGTGTCCCCATCTCTGTTTCACCCAGCCGTTCTCCAGGCCTCAGCTGTTGTACAGCCACTCTGACCTCTGAGATTTGGGGGCTGTGATAGGGGTCGGCCTGTCAGTGTCTCCCTCAGGGCAGAGCAGTGACATTTAACTCAATATCCCAGAAGGATAAGGTTTCTCCCTCCCCTCCATCTTCCGCCTCTGTCTATCTCTGAAGTGTCAGTAGCCTGTGGGTGCAGGGCTACTACGGCGTAAACCCCTGCAAGCCGGGACACCCATCACCTCCAACTCCCACCGTGGCTCTTACATGCCACGCCTTCATGCCAGGCTGAGGGATCACCATGTGCCGCCATAACCCATCAAGCCCTCCCTCCTCCACTGCTGAACTCTATACATGTTCCCAGTTCTGTACAAGTGTTAAGTACCGTGGCGGTTTATCAGCATGCACGCCTTTCTTACGCAACTAAGTCTGTCTCTCCTGACTTGCACGGCACAAGCAAAGTGAGAGGGACAAGGCGACATTTGTCACTTGAAGACATGGAGCCAGGAAAGACTGACATATTTCCTAAAGAAGGTTGTTGTCATGAACAGCATATTCTGTGGTTGGCACATTGCATGCTCTCAATAACATAATGAGGTGAAGGAACCCTCATTTACAGTAGCTGTTAGCCATAAACACACTTTTATTCATCCAGCCTTACGAAAAAAAACAACTTGAACTAATCTGTCGATAAGTAACGGATTGTAATGTTATTTAAATTATTTTTTTCTTTAAGTAACGTTCTCCAGCTCAACGGGCAAGCAAAGCTAAGACTGTAGCAGCAGCATCTTAACGCTCAGTCTAGCTTGCATCCACAAACTGCAGGTTTGTTGAACTTAAGTAAACTTAAGTAAATTAGGACACCAAAAGAGCAGCAACATAAAATGAAATAACATGGGACATGTGTGGTATTGACAGTGAGGACATAATTAGTACTGGGCAATAAGCCAATGGATAAATGAGCTACAGTGTCGGTGTTATCTGCGTACTTGTTACAGCATTAGCTAATAGTAATAATAGAAGTGGCAGCTGAGTCTCTGAATCCAGAATTCCTCGTGAGATATAAATAGAGCAGGTGACACTGTGCTGCTGGGCATGGCACCACCACAGCTTTGCGGCTTTTTTATTTCAGAATGCTGGACCTTCAGCTCAGGCCCGGAAGTCTAACTTTCATGTGTTGGGAGCAAATACGGCGGGACGTTGGAGGGCGCTTTTGACTCCCCCGTGTCATCAGTATCTATGCGGTACATTGGGCTGAAGGGTTCCTGGTTGTTCACACCATTCCACACACTTAGGACTGTACTATATAAGCCATGGGGGAGCAGACAGGAAAGTAAGCCTCTTGATCAAAAGTGGCTTTCATTTTACTTACATGGTGTCATTTACTTGGCTGGCTCTGCATTTTTTACAGGCCAGTGCTGTAAATTTACTGCCAACGGTGCTTTATTGGGAAACTGCAGAATCAAGCAAAGCATCCTGTTAGTTTTATTGGCTGAGATCAATTCAGATTTAACTCACAGCTGCCTCATTGTCAATGTACAGCAAATTCAGAAGGCTTTCACAACACAGTTTGTACTGTAGAGTGGCTACTGAATTCTGCATTTACATAATAGAAAATAATTCGACTATAGTGTGAACTGCAGCATTTACTCTGTTACATGTGGTAGTTTTAATGCAGCGTATTTTTTACTCTTACTCAAGTAAATTTTGGGTTTAAAATCTGTATTTTCATTTAGCTGCATTTAGCAGACACACAATTTATTTCTAATGATGCTGATGGTTATGGGAACTTTCTTTGCTATTTTATTTATAAGAGAAAGAGAGAGGTTTATCATAAATGTCACAAATTTACACAACTAAGATTATGATGTTAAAAATTCATTACTAATTGACTACAGGCAGAAATGTAAATTAATTTCTTTACTTTTATGTTTTTTTACTCATGAGTCATTTACTTTTTCAGCACTTTAGTACTCTCACTAGAGTAATTATTTTGATGACTAATACTTAATCTTCTACTTAAATCCTTGTTTTTAGACTGTAAAAGTACTTTAATTCCTGTGCCCTTTTTTTCACCTCTAATGAAATCGTCAAGCCCTGACTATCTATTAAAATAAATGTACTGGCCCAGTTCCGTCTATTAAGGGGACTATATTCCATCAATAAAAACACACGTTCATGTTCACACTGTCAAACATCAAAGTATGTTTCCAAATCAGCGGGCTGCTTTTTGAATGTCTGCACATGAACAAACTCCTTCTGGAGTTTCATAATAGTGGCCATAAATTCAACAGCTTAGTATTTCAGGCCAGCATAACTGTATGATCTAGTATGTACAGTATTTGGTATCATCTGAAAGATGAACTCTTGGACATATACTACATCTTCAATGTCTTGTCTATTTTGAGTACTCATCTAACCTAGATGCTATTTTTGCTTTGATAGCTGTGAGTGATGAGCCATGTCGCAACCACAAAAAATTGGACTGGACTTCATAATCTATGGACCAAAGTTTGATTTTCACCTTTTTCTAACAGTGCTGAAATATTCAAGGTTACATCTGAGTCCCTAAGACTCACTGACCAACACAAAATTTAGAAACATAGTTCTATAGAAGCTCTGCAGCAAGAATCTGAGACCACATAGCCAGCGACAATCTGTGAAGACCAAGTGTGACTTCATGTCTTCAAAGAGAACGAGGAGGGTTGAGGCACCCGATGGCCGACAGATATCAAAGCAGTGGTTTCAGTGCACAGTTACGGTCTACATATCTCTGTGCATAGATAACGTGATTATGGCTAAAAGACATTCATCAGACAAAGGTTCGGTAAAGGTAGCAATTACTTCTGCATCCGGATATTAGACAAATAACTGTAACAATTTCATAATGAACATATAAGAACTTCAGAGAGGCCTTTGTGTTAAAGGACTTTGTAACTTTGAAAGAGAATGTCAATAATATGAAACTACTGGTGAGGAAATGACAGGAAATTATTTTCCACTTAAAAAAAAAAAAGTTCTGCTTTTTTTAAATCCAAGCCCAGCCCCCTCAGCTTTACCCTTCACCTCTCACCTCAGTGGTCCTGTAAAGGGAAGGCGAAATGACAGGCAGAGTGCCTTGAAGGGTGTTGATGACAGGAAGACGAATGAATGCAAAAAGAGCCAGAGAAATACCTAAGAAAGAAATGGGATCCTTTTTTGATAAATATAGAAAGGGAACGCACACAGATTTCAACACAGCCAGTGCAAAGCAACACAAGGTGACTATTGTCCTTATCTAAAAAATAATAATTATTTAAATTGAGAACTTAAGGAAGATTGGATTTTATACAAAATGTTGCAACAACTCCAAAAGTAGATCACCATGGTACTTTTAGACTCACATCCAGCACTTGTAAAGCATTCACTATCCCTCAGGAAAATGTGAAGCAAGGAGCATTTAGTGAACAAAAGCTCTGCCGTGTTTTTGTGTCACTGTTGTGTGGATCCTCTGACTGGAGTCAACAGCGCCCCCCTGTGGGCAACAGATAGATAGAAGCAGACACACTGCTCATCAATATGGACGGCAGCAAACTGGATAAATGACAGATTATGTTGTTCTAGAAAGCCGATTGCTTCTGTTGGTGTGGAAGTTAAGTTAATTTTGAAATACCTTTCATTTCAGTCATTTTTGATTCAATGCAAATCTGCTGTTTGAGTGTAGTCAATATAAAAATTCCTCAATGCTTTAAGAGGAGCGAGCCATTAGCCACTTCTAATTGTGTGAAACTCAGCTTATCCACTACATGAACTAATCACCAATTCAAATCAATCGGACTATTTGTCATTATCAGGATCTTCAGTTGTCATATTTTTTAGAAACCAAACATTCTCTGGTTTCAGCTTCTTAAATGTGGGGATTGTCTTGTCTGTCTCATGTGCCAATAAATGTAATATAGTCATTTGATCACTCTGGCTGAGACTGTGACAGGCATTTGTCACTATTTTCTGACATTTTAAAGACCAAATAAATAATTGAAAAAGAACTGCTACAGCCCTAAACTAATCAATTTCCAAAACCCAATTTCTTAGAAAATGTTTTGAGTTTATAACACGCGGCTTTAATTTTACTCCAAAACAGTAATGACATAAAAGCAACCTGCAACAAACTTATTGTGAAAGAATGGAGTATGAGAATACATTTCATAATAATGAGCTGAGTTTGAACAATTCAATCCTACAAGCTGTTAAATCACAGTATCCTGGTACTGTGAGGTAAACAGGTGTGCACACAGATAACAGATTACAATGACAAGTAGACATTGTAGCTCAGATTCTCGCTTTATTGGTCAACTTGATGAAAGACTACAAAACGAATTCACAAAAAATCTCTTTCAAGTAATCAAATCTGTACAAACCTAAACTGTATGGGATTTTTACAGCTCTGGCTCATATGAATCTGAAGAGTCATGCGCGTGTGTGTGAGTGTGTGTGTGTGTGTATGGGGGTAAGCAGGCTTGCTCTTGTGAGACAAGGTGACATGCTCCTCCCCGTCCAAGGATACCGAGCCGCCACAATCAGATAGGCAAGACACTGCGCGCGCACACACACACACACACACGCGAACACACACACCTGTGTTTGAGATTTTACAGTACAGAGGACAGGGAAAACAAAATACTTCCCCTCTCCACAAGTACACACACACGCACACATCACCTGCTGGCAGGGGTTTGCTGCTAAAATCATTACATCAGCAATCTTCCACCGTCTCCCAAACCCTGCTTTTCAGTCAAAATTACTGTACAGACAGACACTGTGGTTTCAACCTTTCCACGGGAAGAGTGGTAAGAGAGAGGGGAAAGTATAAATCTCTAATACTCTCACACAAATGTACACGTGCACACATGATTTTAATGCTCACCGGCAGACGAGACACGTCTGTCATCTGCGCACGCACGCACACACTCGGACAATTCGTAACATTAAATGTTTTAAGAAGTACAGATAAAAAAGGAAAAAAGCCCTGGGTATAGGTTTGATTTCTGGCTGTTTGGTGAAAGAAAGGAGAAGAGAGGTAGAGAGGGCAGGAGGGATGGGTTGGAGGTCAAGGGCAAACTACTGGTGTCATTTCTTAGCTTTCCTTGGTGGAGTGACTGGGCGACCAGAGCCCAAGCCCCCCCCACCACCATAGAACAGCTTCTTGTCTGCAGGTTTGAGAATCTGTAAAAGGGAGACAGAAGACAAAACTGAGCAAAACTACATTTCTAAGTATTATGCATGCTGCAATGCCACTTTTATCTGAATCTGAACACACGTCTGGTTGGTCTCTAGCTTACCTGGAATGAGCACATGAGGGTCTCATCTACGCTCATCATGGCGCCAGCGTTGTCAAACTCACCGCAGTAGTTTGGGGCTGAGAACAGCGTTACCAGCTGTCTCTTTGCAAAGAACTCATATCCGTCTTCAACCACCTGAAAACAGGCCAACAACAGGTTAACAAATAGTTATTAAGGAGTGGGAATGATTCCAAACAATTATTTCTAACCTGTATACAAAGAATCAGGTACAAAACCAGAACCAGACTGTAATTCATTGAGAGTATTATACTGACAAAAGGCTTGTGACGAGAAAACACAATAAATACATTGCTATCACTCAAACTGCCTACCTGGCTTATCAGTGAAACTGGGCTGCAATCCAACTATGCAGAAGTGGCCGCGGTCTATCCAAGTAATTCTGAAGTTCCACCTGACTTTTCCTCAAATATTCACTAACAGCTGGACAAGCTTGTTCGATTAAAGTGCTAACCTTGTGTTGACTACAAAAAGTAGTACTAGTGTGAACAGAAGGAGGAAAGATTCAATGTAGAAAAACAAAAACCATAATAAAAAGCCACTGTAGCCATATTCTCTCTTTAACTACAGGTTAAACTGCTCGTCATTGTCTCTATAAAACGACACAGACCACACAGATACTCTCCTCTCCTCCCATAACAGGTTCCACACCCACCTCTCGTCGGTTTCACTAGATGTAAACCAGAGAGGTGGCTTACCTCTTGGTTTATTCACTTTTTAAATTTTTTTTTATTTACTGCCTTTCATTCCTACAGTAAAAGTGTGCACTGACCTGATGGGCCCGACAAATGAGGTCCATGTCGTGTTTGTGGAGAAACTTTGTGACCACATCAGCGCCAAAAGTGAAGGAGACGCCGCGGTCGTTCTCGCCCCAGCCCAGCACATCTTTGTCCGGGTCAGCCCACAGCAGGTCGCACAGGAGGCCCTGGTCAGGCACATCAGTGGGACGCATGACCCTTCGCACCTGCTCCATAGACTGGAGGTCAGGGGATAGTCCTGGAGAGGTTCAGTGGAGAAGAGTTAAATATTAAACAGCAGTAAAACTTGTATTTGGTTTTACTGCTCGCTTTCAGTTTTTAAGTTGACCAGAGAAATAAAATCCAAAGGAGGTGTGTATAGAGGATTGGAGCAGTGACAACCAATGAGTATCCATAGTCACAGAATATACATTTTAAGCAAAAACATTGAACATTTCTTATTTGCAGCTACTCAAATGTAAAAGATATACTGCTATTTTTTTTTATCTTCTAGGACTGTAAACCAATTATCTTTATTGGATTTGGATTGTTGGTTGGACTAAATACCTGAGCAGAATCATCAACAGTAAAATACTCCTTAGTTGCAGCCCTATAAAGTATGATCTGCAGGAACACAAAAAAGCTGATTTTTGATCTATAAAATAAGGTTTCAGTTGTGTACGTACACTTGGCATTTGAATAATCACAACTGACGGATTGGGGCTTTAACTGCAATGTGCTGAAAAGATAAAAAAAAAAAAAATCTAGCACACATACAATATCCTTTCTGTGTGTTCTGTCTTATGTAACTGTATGTATGAAGCGCGAGGTGGTGTTTACCCTCATTATCAGTGCTTGTTTACATATTTTGTGTAGTGGGTATCACAGACATGAGACAGCTGTAGCTGGCTGTCTCGGCGCTATGTCTGTTGGTGTCACGATGTTCGAACCCTTGGGTGCATTTTATTCTGCTATTTTTTGTCTTACATGTACAACAAATAACATCTGTTTTTACAATTGTGTTCCTTTAATTCCGTTTTAATCAAATGGGCTTGTTTATTAGAAACCACTAAATGTCCTGGACAGACTGCACTGCCTATGGGTAACTTAGTCCACATTTAGTCTAGCAATGTCAAAGTCATAAGCACAAACTGTTACGGTAGTAGCTGTATGTTCAAAGGTTACCATTTTCTTCTTGTTAGCGGTATGTGTGATTAGAAATAAGAATTAAAATCTCCTCTGTGACTACTGAATAGTGAAAGTATACTCAAATGAGAAATTAAGATCCCACACAGTTCTGCAGGTCTTTGACCATTATGTTGACAGTAACAACAGTGCAGAGGGAACTTTGTGTGTGTGTGTGTGTGTGTGTGTGTGTGTGTGTGTGTGTGCGCTACAGATAGAGGCCAAATGAACTGTTTGATGAGGATACCTCCATGGCAACAGAAGATCTTCTCATCAACAATGGCTGCAACAGGCAAACAGTTGAAGCAGTCAGTGAAGGTCTTCCACAGCTTTATGTTGTATCGCCTCTTACCTGTGGGAGGAAAACATAATCACTTGGTCACAATCTAATCTTGAGACCAATAAAATCTCAACAGCTGTACCTCTTGCATCACATTAGAAACAACATTTTACATAATCCTGGCTCTGAGGCATGTGATTAATCACTACTGCCTGATCATGCTCCTTAGCCTGAAGCCTGGTGTACAGAGAGGTACTGAGAGGGCTGTGGCTCTTGTTACTGATAAAATGTTTCAGTCAGGTTTAAAAGAACAGCTCCAACTCAGATTCAACATTTATCAAAAATGTTGAATCTGCGTTGAATCTGCATTGCTAGTTGCTTCTCTTCAAATGTGTCGGCCGGCCAGTGTGGCCTGTATAAACAAAGAGAGATGTTTGCGTCTTCACTCCAAAATACAAAGTGCGGAACAGACCCATAAAGACAATCATTATGTGATATGGTGACGATTTTCTTTTCAAAACAGACAGTTCATTTGTCATGAAATAACTAGGATCTTAAAAACAATGTACACTTAAAGATCACACCAGATATCACTTGTATAATTCTATGATTATAAAATTTGAAACATCTACATAACCATCAATAACTTAGAGATTTTACAAAAGCCTACTGACTTGGCCTTACATTTTGACAAACTGCTGGTAACAACAGATAGTAGTGGTTAGATTAATGTGTGTAACTGTATGAATGCCGCGTGACTTACACTCATCGTAAAAGCCATATATTCTGTTAATGGAGGCGCACTCATGATTTCCCCTCAGGAGAAAGAAGTTTTCTGGGTATTTGATCTTGTAAGCCAGCAACAGGCAGATGGTCTCCAGGGACTGCTTGCCTCTGTCCACATAGTCCCCCAGGAACAGGTAGTTGCTCTCTGGTGGAAAGCCCCCATATTCAAACAGCCTCAGCAGATCATAGTACTGCCCATGCACATCACCTGGTGAGACAAAAAGTATTAAGAGTGGAAACAGCAATGTTGGTCAAAGGTGGGATTATCATTCCATGTGTATGTGCACAACAAAAGCTAAGGGACTTCAATAGGGGTACAACAACACTTGGCACCCTGCAAATTAACAACAACACTTCATACCGCGACTGGCTGTGCATTATTTTAAAATGAACACTATTCTGCTGTTGCTTGACATATTGTTTGTCATTATGAGATAACTAACTGAATGTGCAAGCTTGCATTTAGTGGGAGGATTCTTGTGATTCTTACTGCAGCCCATACCTGGCCAGTTCCTGAAATATGTAGACTGTTCCTTTAAACTAGCATACTTCATTAAGTCGTATCAGCAGAATGACACAGGAGGGCGACTCCAGGGAGACTTTAAGTCGCAAACAGCACAGCACTGGCAAGCGAATATCAGTTCATCCCTGTAGTTCTGTAATTATGTGGCAAGGTCACAGCCACGCAATGCATACTGTCCTTAAAACTGTAAAATATTGTTGAATTATATTGTTTTAGAAAATCCACTACCCTTTGAAAATCCTTTAGCATCTGGTAATAAGAACGCATAGCACACAGTGAATGTAAACTGTCTCATTTCAGTCCACCACTATAAGCTAAAACAGCCATGTAGGAGTGTTTGTAAATGCTATGCGACCACACTTGAGAATTCCCTTGACTCTAAAGAACACAACTAAGCCTCACCACAAATCTTGAGGGGCGCCTCAAGTTCGAGCAGGATTGGCTGGCTGAGGAAGATCTCCCGGGATTTGAGGCAGAGACCACGGATTTCATTCTCTGTCAGCTGAACATTTTTGCCAGGTCTGGAGCCTTTCACTGTGGGGGAAAAATGGACCAAGAGTGAGGAACAGCTCACTGGAAACAAAAGACCATAAACACAGCAGAGTTTATTACTCATACTCTGTTGTTACAGCGAGCAAACAGCAGAAGTATGCTAGTCAAGAATACTGTGCAAAATAAATGTTGACAGTCAAGTGAGATACTGCATCTTATTTCTAAAAAGCAGAAAAAACAAAAATAGAACTAATGTGTTCTGAGCAAAATAGGGCAGACTGCCATGAACAGTTGGCATGTGTTATTATGTAGTGTGTACGCCGTTTAGTATTCAATCATAAACTCTTTCCTCCATCCTCTGAGCTGTGATGATTATATAAGATGTGTTTGACTTACAGATTGAAATGTAGAAAAAAGGAAAATGAATCTGTAGGCTGCATATTCTACAGTGGAAAGCTGCATGCTGAGTACTCAGCCAAGGAGCAGAAAAAAGGCTCTAGGCTAAAGAAAATTTAGAAACAAATCCTGGAGCTGCTCAGCAAATAGTGAAAATTGAAAGAGCCACATGACTTTCTGATACGACCCTGAGTGCTTTTAGTTGAAAATGGGGCATTTTATAAGCCGCCCTACAAATAAAACTCAGTTGATGATGTCAACATTACTAAAATAAATGGATATGTAAATACTTTGGGATCACTACTGAGCAACTCAAAACATGCCACCTGATGGCATTCAGTAATAAATTAAAGATTTCTTCCCATTTCCAGTTCACAGTGCATTTATAATTTGACCTTACAGCACAGAAGCACTCAGCTAAGAAGAAAAGTAAATTGAGGTAGTAGTACGACATCGCCGACGAAAATGCAAAAACATGAAGATCTTTCATAACATGATGATTCCAAGTAAAAGACTCCAACTCACACAATGTCTAATGTGTGGATACTTTGCCAGGCTGAGTAAAACATCATTATCAAACGTTTCCTTTTTTTTTTTTTTTTTAAACGGACGAATGGGACCAAAAGTTTAAATGGCTACCAGAAGGATGCTCCTCACCAAACATAACTGGCGGTAAACAGCCTGCACGACTCAAACCAGTGTTTCGTTCGCAAGAAGCGAGATGAACTTAAATGGCTAACATAGCATAGGTGGCTATCGTTGTCTAGCCCCTCTTAGCTAAAATGGCTACCTCGGTGAATAAATATCGAGCGAAATACGGTCTTACCTTCCAGCAGACGTTGTATAATGGAGTCGATGTTCAACTTGTCGGCTTCTGCCATGCTATTCCCCTATTCTGGTCGGTTTCTATTAACTCCCACGAATTTAAGACGTTGTAACTATTAACTGGCAACCGGGTTACCGTTAGCACAACTAGTTTAGCGATAATCGGCTATCGTTAGCCCGCTAGCTAACCTTGGGGCAGAATTAGCAACCTCAAAATTTGAGGCTGGATGTCGAATTGTTGAAGATGTGATGGCTGTCATGTACTTAAAAAATCCGTTTCAATCAACTAATTTCCATTAGATATTCGAATTTACTTTAAATATTCGAATTTTCTCGTGCCAACGGTGTTTCTGCCGTAGCTGCTAGCACCATGCCATCGACAAAAAGAGGCTAGAGGAGCGTTAGCTCAAAGAGAGGTTCAACTGAAGAGGACTGCAAGTTCCCGTGCTCCTATTGGTCAGATGTACCAGTGGGCGGGCTTTGGTGGACCCAGTGTTCTCCCTGATTGGCTGTTTTCAACGTCGGTCAGTATTTACTTATCTCAAACCAACAATGTAAAAAGGGCAATAATTCTCGCATTTATCTCACGTTTAGCTGGCTTTTAGTGTGGCGTTTTACTAAACAACGCAAGATAAACCGTGTTTGTCCGTATTTACGCAAACATCCGTGTTTGTATCGCTCTATATTTGTTGCGCAGTAAAGCGACACCCACGGAAGTGACCAAGATGGGAAGTACTGACGACGTTCATGGCATGACGCAATGTCCTATCGCTTGGCAACACGCAGCGAGTGATTCATTCTGAAGTTTAGAGATGGTTTAGCTAGTGTGCTAATTTACTGTGGAATAAACATGACTACATCTCGGATACATGTGAACACGTTTACTTTAAGATAATAATTCTCTTATTTATATCATACAACCATCCGACCATGAAGCTGCTACATAAAGACATTGAAAAAGATAATGCTGGGTGAGTAACTGGCGGTAGCTAATGCTAGCACGCTAACCAGCATGCTATTTGCAGCTGGCCGTACATGTGTCAACTTAGTTGTGGTGAATGTCCGTATGTGGTTTACATTAACCTGATCCTGCAGAAATTTAGAGGGTTTTGGATTAGTACGGAAGCTATAGCACGGAAGTTTAGCTATAGATTGTATCACTCACTCCTACGACGCCTCAGTAGGTAAACAAAACAAACCCCAGTGTGTTACAATAGATGTACCCTCCGTCATTACTGTAGCAGCACAGATGTTCCTGCGTCATTAACCACAACAATGGTTCGACATCTTAATATAAGAACACATTCATAGTTAAATCTCGTGTTAACCAAAACTTAGCATGAACAGTAGCATGAATGACACCAGCTCAGAAGCTGCCTCACTGATTGGTGCACACTTCTTCAGTCAGGTGACTCTGATGCCAGAGGAGGCAGAGGATATGTGGCACACCTACAACCTGCTGCAAGTGGGGGACAGCCTGAGAGCCTCCACTATCAGGTAACCACCTTGTAATGCACACCTAACTATCCTACAGTTGTCTAGCTCCATGGAGAAGGGTGTTGGCATTGCTATCTTGTAGTACTGCAGAACTGGCAATGCAGCATCTTCCTGGACCCATTTCATTTGTCAGTGCTTCATTTATCCATTAGCTGATAGGGATTAAAATCGTCCACTTTGTTGCTGTCTGCATTTGTATTGAATCAAGGCAAAGCTTATCAAAGTTTAGCTTCCATCCACTTTCAGTACAACAACAACTTTAATGCCACAATACAAGGGCAAGTATCAATGTATCAGTGTCCAGTGTAGCTATACTAAAGGTTTGTTTATCAAAGCTAATCTGTGTTTGGTAATAATTGTGCTTGTTTTTCAGGTTCTCAGCTTTTTCCACTTGCTCTTTTGTGTACCACTGAGTGTTTTGGTGTCTAAAACACACACAGAACTTGTCATGGGAGTCACGACTAAAGTCCCTTTCCCCTGTTCCCACAGGAAAGTGCAGACAGAGTCTCCTACTGGAAGTGTGGGCAGCTCCAGAGTCCGGACCACTCTGACTTTAAGTGTGGAGACTATCGACTTTGACTCCCAGGCCTGCCAGCTGAGAGTAAAGGGCACTAACTTAGAGGAGAACCAGTATGTCAAGGTCTGAGAATCCATATACATATATATGTTATGTGTATTTCACATAAGCAGAGTCATATGTTAAAGAATAACAGCAGTGTCAATAATGCTGTTTCTGTGCAAAGATCTGAAGTATGTGAACATAATAATATATTTACCACAATCAGAGTCTCTTCTACTGCAGCTTCTCTTGTTAATTCCTGTTTGATATAAGTAGCTGTTGTAATCATGTTCTCTTCTTCACTCATTAGATGGGGGCTTACCACACCATTGAGCTTGAGCTCAACAGGAAGTTCACTCTGGCTAAGAAGAGCTGGGACAGTGTCGTGCTGGACAGAATCGGTAAGCAGGTGCTGCTGTTTACATCTGACTCAGATTACACTTTGTTTTGTTAGGTTAGAACAATCACAGGACAATCAGTAGAAAATATCACTCTCATTCTTGTGTTTGGTTCCTTTAAGCTCACACGTCCCACTTGCAGGACTTGTAAACAGTAATCTCATATCTCACAAGTATCTTGTTTGCCAGACAACAACTGCAGAAACCAACACTCTGGAGTTCAAGCAGAGTATCCCATATTTGGAGAAGTTTCTTTGTTTTGATGACTCTAGGTCACTTTCCACATGTTCTGTTCTGGAGAATACGTTTTGTTTTATTGCTGCTATTAACCACAGCAATCTTGGACAATGGACAAGCATTCTGCTGAATAGATTCACATGATTTCACTCTGATAAAAACAGACCTTTGCTTCTTTCTGTCAAAAAAAATAATTGCAAAGGGAGGCTTTGTGGTTAAAATAATACAGGGATGTCAGAAATTGCCAACAGATGTTGAAGAGTTAAGATTATGTTAAAAGTTAAAAGCTGTTTATGAAAGTCATCCCTTTGCTTGAAGAAATCCTGATTGGATGTAGGCTCTTCCCACTTTTGTTTCACCTCTTCTTATTTCAGTTACTGTCAACTGTGGCTTTAACTGCAGACTATAATGACTTGCTCCAGATACCAGTAATCATGAGTACCAACAAAGAGAGGGTGTTGCCATGGGAACAGAACAGGGAGAAACAGGAGGGAAGTTTCTGACTGACAGATGGGGTTCATGTATTTGAGGGAGCAGATGCTGCAGTAACGTTCACCACAATAACTTAAATTTGTTATTAGTAACTCAACTCAACTACAGGCACTAAGCACTAAGTCCTTTACCACTAGAATACAATTATGAATAGGAAGTGTTGATAACTTCACAACCTCATCATTGCCTTGTCCACCATTTAGAGCAAGCATGTGACGCAGCCCAGAAGGCAGATGTGGCAGCTGTGGTAATGCAGGAGGGTCTGGCCAACGTGGTGCTGGTGACCCCCGCCATGACCCTGCTGCGTGCAAAAGTGGAGGTGACCATCCCTCGCAAGAGAAGAGGAAGCTGCACTCAGCACGAGAAGGTAGGTCAGCTTTCTGTAACTGTGAACTGCAATTAGCTCCAAACTTTGAAAGCAAAGAGGAGGAAAGAGGATGTTGTTTTTAACCTTGAAATATGAGGACGGACAGCCAAATTGACAGTGGATGGATTGATTTGTCATGTAGGCTGACATCAAAGTGTCTGTGTCTGTTTGCAGGCGCTGGAGAGGTTCTATGAGGCCGTGATGCAGGCGATTCTTCGCCACATCAATTTTGACGGTATTGCTGCTGTGTAGACTCTGACACATACACAGTTAGACATGCATACACATACAGTTTGTTCCTGCTTTCTGTCACACACTTCTTCCTTTTTAATTTGTTGTTCCTGTCACATTTGTTGCTTTGCATTGAGCCTCTCATCTACTGCTCTGTATGTCATTTTTATGGCACCGTTGTGGTTTTTTTTTTTTACTGTTACCACATAATCTTTGCTTGATTTCTATTTGTTCTTCCTGTTTATAGAAATGAAGTCAAAGATTATGAAAGTCTAACTTTTGATTTCTCTTCCTCGCCCTCGCTAGTGGTGAAGTGCATTCTGGTTGCCAGTCCTGGGTTTGTAAAGGACCAGTTCATCACATACCTCTTTAAAGAGGCAGTGCGACAGGACAACAAGATCCTGCTGGAGAATCGACCCAAATTCATGCTGGTCCACTCGTCATCAGGTCACAAGTACTCACTCAAAGGTAGGAGCTGGTGGGCTCTTAGAATAAAACAGTCAAATCTAATCTCACAGTGAAAATTTAGTGAAATGCTTGTTGTTTTGCAGAAATCCTCTCTGATCCCACTGTGACAAGTAGGCTTTCTGATACCAAGGTGACTATGCGTCCTGTGATTAGTCAGCTTGTTTTATACGTCATCTTGTAAACAAATGCTCTCGTGTTGAAAAAAAAACAGTGACGGGTATTTATGTTTAACTTTCAGGCAGCAGGAGAGGTGAAAGCTCTGGAAGATTTCTATAAGATGCTTCAGCATGAGCCTGACAGAGCCTTCTATGGGTGAGTGACGATGGGCCAGAGCAGCTGACAGACAGTGATTCTCAAAGTCCTCATTCATTCAAACTGATAATCAACAACCTTTGTATCTTTGCATTCTGACAGACTTGCTCATGTGGAGAAAGCTGCTGAGGCCCTGGCCATTGACACATTGTTGATAAGTGATAAGCTGTTCAGGTACATACTGAGAAATACTGCTTGTCTCTGTCACTTATCTTTAGTTTTCCTACTGCAGGTGACAGTTGGAATTGTTGGGTAAAGTGGGTGCCGAGGAAATGTATCTATAGCTGCTACCAACGAACATTATTATTGTACGTGTCTCTCCATGTGTGCGTCCAGACATCAGGATGTTCCCACGAGAAGCCGCTACGTTCGTTTGGTGGACAACGTGAGAGACAATGGCGGCAATGTCAGGTACCACTTATCTTTCACCAACAATTGGTTGCATATCCTTTGCCAAGCTTCCAGCTGATGAGTTGTCTCTTTTTTCATACAGGATTTTTTCAAGCCTTCATGTGTCTGGCGAACGTGAGTAAAAAACCATTCAGATTTTATCAATCAAGCATGATCTTGTGGCTTATTCATTAAAATTACTCTGTGGAGTCTCTTGTTATGTGTATTACATTGTGCATATGCACATGCATCTGTGTGAAAACTCTTAAAACACTGCGCTACTAGTGGTTAAAAACTCCACAGGGGTTTTGTAATTCTGCCTCCTCTCTGGTGACATCCTCAGTTTAATTTTTACTTCAAGAATGGACAGAAACAGTTGCTCAACTACAGTACTTTTTGCACTTCTGCACTTGGACATAAAATCAGCTTGATGCACAGGCTGGGTACTGTCAACCTTTTGATTTATCCTCGACTGTCTCCTCAGAGCTAACTCAGCTGAGTGGAGTGGCAGCCATCTTGCGGTTTCCCATTGCCGACCTATCAGAGCCTGAGGATGACAGCAGCTCAGACGAAGACTGATCCACAGAAATGGGTCGAGCTCTTATTGGGAGAATGGAAGAAGAAGGTCGTCCACTGTTGCAGATAACACAAGAGTGCTTTGAGTCAATGTGTTATAAAACAATAAAGCTGCTGTGTTATGGGCTATGCATTCCACCTCTGCAACATCCGCACCTCTTTCAAGCCTAATCCACACACACATGCTCTTAAAGTGGCTATAAATTCAACTAATTTGATGCAGTTTTTGGTGCTTTGATGCTTTTGGTTTGAAGGTGACAGTGACTTTAAGAGGGGTACAGCTTAAGTTCATAAGAATGCCAATGAGAAGAATTGTAACATTTGTTGCCAAGTCCAAATGAGAACACTTTACATTTTGACATCTAGCAATGGAGAAGAGCAGTGATTTGTTTCTTCTTTCCAAGTGTATATATAATATGTCTCTTGAAATTAAAAGAAGCATTCAACCACTTGCGTTACTTCACTTTGTCACATGAACCATCCTCGTCACGCATGAATAAACATAAATTGGACCAGCACATAAAAATATATAATTTATTACATACAATAATCTCATTTCCCACTCAAAAACTACTGCATTTCAACAAACTAAAAATCAAGTATGCTCAGGATATAGTGACATTTTGAGTTCCACAGTTACAACACTGTAAGTTCTGCTTATTCTGCTCTGGCAAAACTTCAAATTGCAAACTTCCCATGTGAAAAAATTCAGCAACTAGGACTAAAGTGCATTTTGAAACAGCCTGCCTCTCTTCTCTTTATACTTTACTTATTGACTCCTAAATCTCATTTCTATCAGCAATCAGCATAGCCTTGAGTGTATGCATGGGTATACTCGATATAGACTGTAAACAGTCCATGATACTTGACATACAGTCTATGATAGTTGGTACACTTTGTGTCACTCAGTAGGACACTGGTAGGTCTTAATCCAGTCTAAATCCTCCAGTGTGCCCCAATGCAGGTAGATAATTGCACAAATAACCATAACATGCATTATCTGGTGACTGTTTCCCCAGTTGTCAAACAGGCCTGGAATGAAGCGCTCAGGGATCTGGATGATGTTGACCACCCCTCCCAACACAGCCAGAGAGTCCATGGTGACAAAGAGGCGCAGAGAGTTTGGGCTGCCCACCCCGTTGCCAAACACCCGGAACAGGAAGAGACTGAAGCGGAACAGGGCCTGCCAGGCGAACGCCCGCAGGCGCAGGACGTTAGTATGGGCCGTGGTGGCACAGTAGATGCCGTAGGCTGACAGGAGGACGTAAGCCAGTAAGGCAGCCTGTCGCATGGCTGGGTAGCAAAGTAGGGTGATGTGGATGATGGGAAGTGCCCCTGGTGACAGAAAGAATAAACCAATGGCAGTGAAGTCAGACTTTATTGACTTAATTGTTGTCAGGGTGATCAGCAAAGGTCAAAAAGGGTTAAAAGTCAGACCTAAGTCATTAAAGTTAGGTTTTACTTGAACTTGCCTGCAGCCATTTAGTGTAGCTTAGCATAAAGACTGCAAATGTGGAAAATGCTTGCTCTGTCCAAAATTGACAAAAGCTGAACTACTTTCAGTCTTTGTGCCAATGGTGGCGAGACTTCAGGAAGTCACTGCTCCCCGTCAAGAAATAATCACACAACATTTATTAAAACTACATTTTGTAGTTTTTGAGCTTCATTATTGTACACATTCAACTAACAAGATACTGTATAGCGTGTTAATTAGTGAGCCTTAGAGGTGCTGGCACGTGGATTCCCCCCCCCCCCTTGTTTCCAGTCTTTATGCTAAGCTAAGCTAACCATCTCCTGGCCGTAGTTTAATATTGAATGGACAGGCTTGAGAATGTTATTGATTTTCTGATCTGATGCAAGAAACCAAATCAGCAAAATCTGATTCTCCAAATGTCAAATTTTTATTTAAACTTATCACTGTAATGCTCAAATGAGAAAGATTTGTAATTTGCTCATGAAGACATGAGACTTGACATGGATTTGCCTAAAAAGCATGAGTGAAAAAATGAAGAAATTGTTGACCTTGGAAATAATAGCCTGGCACAATCTAAACTCACAGTCCACTTACTAACTTTTTTCTGGAGCTTTCAACAGCATTTCACTTTCGAGTTAGCTTATTTTGTCATGTAATACCAACTACACCAACTCCATATGCTGATGATGTGGTTTTAAAGCTCCAGAAAAGGTTAATAAGTGGACTTTGAGTTAAGTCTAATTTGTTGGACTTGAAAACAGCTCTGATTAGTTGTAATTAGAATTCAAGCACTCATTTGAGCAAACTAGCATCAACAGCCTACCGAGGGTGTTCACTAGGCAGACCCCGAACATGTCCAGGGACAGCAGGGTGTCGTACACATGTTCTCCTCCCACATGGTTCATGAACACATGGTAGACCACCGAGCCCACGGTGGGACAGAGGCAGGCCAGGTAGTGGACCACACAGATCCAGCTGCTCTCCACCTCCATCCAGGGGATACTATAAGGCAGCAGCACCAAGAAAAGGAAAAATGGGATGCCTGAGGTGAAGATAAAGGAGGTGAAAGGGGAATGAGAAAGAAATAAGATTAAATGGCAAAAAGACAAATGTTAGAATGTTTTGCATGGTTGATGCCGAGGTAGGAGGCTATTGACAGCTGTTTTTTGTACAGAGCAAAATGAGGAATTTAATGGTTTGAGGTGGTTCCTGTTTGTTTCTATACCAGGAACAATATATAACTGTTGGCTACATGCATAGAGAAAGCTGAGCGACGCTCTATAGCCAATACCCTTCACCTTCAGTAAGAGTGTTAGTCTTAATGATCTTATAGGATAGTCAAGGTGAAAATGGAGCATCAGGAAGATGACTCCGGAAGTTCATGGTTTTCTGCGTCTCAGCTTATGCACAGATACATTTCCATCTTTGCTTGTGTCAAGGTTGCACTTGTAAATATAATCAAATGCACGTTTTAAGAATATGTTTACATATTTTCATACTTTTGCAATTGCACAGTCTGTGCCAACATTTATTTCCAGTATTTCCAGAATATTTTGCCTATGATGACGCACATGAGCATTTACAACTGTAAACTGTCAGCCAACTACAAACCTTTAAAGACCTTGTTAACGGTAGGATATTTCCAGGACAGGGATTCCCAGGGCAGATTACAGCTAATACCCCATATCCTCATTACACACTCCGGTCAAGTATGCTTCTAACTGGCCATAAGTGAGAGTAGTGGGCATCTGTGACCTGTTTTGTTTGTACATCCCCTGTAGGGTTAAATGGGTACAGGGTGAGAAAAACCTGATCAGTGTATTTAACTGTAAAGACAGAACTCATTCAGATGCAATTAACACACCTCTATTCACATTTAGCCCAGAATTACACTTAATTGGGTGGATTTCTGCAGAAAGAGTAGCAGTGAAGCAATGCAAAGTTACTGGACTTACCATGGGTGTAAATGTTCCCCAGCTCATTGTGTAAGTAGAAGAGGCTCTTGAGGCACTCTGGAGCCGTGGAAATTGGCCGGTAACCTGTCAGGACATATTTGTTGAACTGGAGGTGTGGAGGGGTCTTTGCAAAGTCCAACAGCCGCGGTCCTTTGTAAAGCACCATCACGACTTCCTGCAGCCAGTGCCCTCACATTCAGTTGACAGTACAGGTTCCTCACCATTTACATCCTAAATGAGGCCACACTCATGACGCTCAGGCATGGTCCTGACCACAGCTAGACGGAAATTCTGGTACTTGAATCCATCGTTGGACAGGTGTAATTCCAAGAAAGCAACCTGTTGAGCTGGCAAAGTGGCATGCTTTCAGTGGGACCAATCAGCAAAGGGTTCTTATCCCTAAGCTGGGGTAATCCTCACAAAAAGCCATGTGCACCACAGCAGCTGCTCCTTGTCATGGCTCATAACTGAATCACACCTCAACTCTGTGGTGAACATATACGTATTCTGCATTTCCCATATTATAGACTGTGCACATGTTCCTATTTCACATGATAGTAGGCAACTGAGCTGCAGTCAGGATGATCTGGGGATTGCAGCACTTCAACAGGTGGTTAGTTCTCTTAATGACACTGATTTACCAGCACTGTTAATTCCTCCTCAAGTACATTTAAACATATAGAAACACACATGTGAAAGAACGAAGCAAACTTTTCTACTGTTGGTAGTTATTGTTGGTTTTATTCAATCAAATACTGTACAATAATAAACAGAAGCTTGCCTCAAGTAGTAAAAAATGCTAAATAAATTAAACTGAATTACGTTATAGGATTATTTTGAGTCGATAGCATCAGGCAAACTGACTGATTAAATCACTGATCATATGCAGAAGACAAACTCCACACAACCAATTCTTTGTGTGTACAGTGAACAGTAAGTGCAGAACAAAAATTTAATGCAAGATGCATAAAAATACACATAAACAGGAAACCTAACAACTCAAAGTGTTTAAATGTTGTTTTATCTCTAGACTTACAAACAAACAAACACAAAAATACCAGGACTACTCGACAGACAGAGGAAAATAAAAATAATATACAATTGGCAAACAATCAAAAAATAATATACAACGGCAGAGAAAGAGAAATTACTTGTCGTTGTCAGCAGGGTTAACCTGTGTGGAAGAAGGGATGCAGTACAAAGATTAGTGGGATGGTTGAGAAAAATACAGCAAACTGGAAATTATTCTGTTCTTACCTTGATAGCCACTGTTCCCAAAGAAGCCATTCAGATCGTATTTGCCATTCTTTGCTCCTGAAGACAAAGAAAAGAGAAACAATGCAATCTGTTATGCAAAAATGTTCAAATTACTTTTATATTTTGGAAAGGTACTTACACTGATTAAATATTATCTTAAAGCACATACAGCCTCTGCTGGATTTTATTGTTTGGTATGCTAAACTTAAAGGAATCAGTTGATGTCCGGAAAAATAACTGTATTTTCTTTCTTGGCAAGAGTTCAGTGAGAAAATCAATACCACTCTCAGATAGATATGAGACTTAAAGATGTACAGAATGGAAACAGAGAAAGATTTATCTTGGCTAAATGGCATTTTAAACACACATTTTCAATATTTATGGACTATCTAGACCTATTAAAGTAGAGTTTATAAGATACTGCAGGTATAATGATATAAGGGTGGAGAGAGTCAATCCCAGCCAATTCATGATTATGATCATTTTAGCTCCACAGATTTTTGTTAAGATATTTGTTTCTGTGGTGTATGCTGTCTTCAGAGATGTCACAGCAAATTAGCAGTAACTTTAGTGTTTACCTCTAATGTTTTGTCTTCAAATCCTCTCCCAACATCTAGAGTGATAGCATAAAGACTGGAAACAAGGGGAACTGCTAGCCTGGCATGTAAAACCATAACTTTTCATTATTCATTGATTAATTTCATCATTAAACAAAATAACATAGAGCTAAGCTGCCCAACTAGTGGCTGTAGCTTTACATTTATCATACAGACATGAGACTCTCAGCAAGAAAGCAAAAAACAGACTTCATAAAACTATTTCCATGAGAAACCTGCAAGAACCTTCTCTCTCTTTAGCCTCTGCACGACTTGCCTTGTTGGTGAAAATGCAGTTTGAGATGCTGCTGAATGTGTATCTGACGTGGCAGCTGCTGCTGAAGCAGGTCATCTGGTTGCTCAGGCACCTCAGCCACGGCCTGCGCTTCTGTCAGAGGTGCTGAGTCCAGGGCGAGGCTGGAGGTGCCCGCTGGGTCGGGCAGATCCTCAACACCCGCTGCAGGCACCACATCGGGTGTGAAGGAGGACTCCTCAGGCAGATTGGACGGGACAGAGAGGTAGGCTAGTGTGGGGCTGGGGGTGGGAGCTGCAGGAAAAGCGACAACTACAAGCAGACAGGATAGTGGGGAAACAATAGGTGTTACTGGAAACTATTTTAATATTGAATGTTTAATTTATGACACTAATGTTCCTAGTTTTACCTTCTGGTTGCACTTGTCCATTTATATAGCCCACATTTTCTGGAAGAGACAAACAGTTAAACATTAACTTGAAGCAATGGAGCCACAAGAGACAAACATGCAGAAATACACACTAAACTTACCGTATCTGTCGATGGGCAGCCCTTCGCCTTCAACTGCAGCTGCTGGAGTTGGTACCTCTCCCTTCACTAGGAGATCAGGAGAAGATAGAATAAGATAAAAAGAAGAGATGGGTGTCCACTGTACATTTGAGCAACCTCTTTCCCTGACGCACCGTAGGATTTTCCAGCTGACTCTGGCTCAATAGGCAGGGACTCATAAGGTACAGCAGCTGTATCTGTTTAAGGGAACAAACAGATAAATGTACAACTTATTTGTACATTTCTAATCCATCTGGCCAGGTAATTTCTAACAATAGTGACAAAATACCATATTCTCCACCAGATCTGCCCTCAGATGCTGATTCAAGGGGCTGCGGCTGGTATGGTCCCTGGTTATCTGTTGAGAGATTGACGTGAAACCAATCAGTAAAAATGTTAAGAATGCAGAGGGGAAGAATGATTGGTATGGAAGGAACACGCTAAAGGCTGTAGTGTACCATATTTCCCGGAAGATTTTGCTTCACTCCCAAAACCAAGAGTTTGTGGTGCATAGGGGATGTCACCTCCACCTTAGCAGCAACCACACAGGGAAGACACATTAAAGTTTAACAAATAAAGAAGTGACAGTTAGGAGGTAGTTGTCATGTTTGCTGAATCTCACCGTATTTGCCTGTTAATTTTCCGTTCTGTCCAAGTCCGAGAGGTTCAGGCTGATACTGTGATCCAGCCAGACCTGCAAGAAAATATATATAAGCTTTAGATTTTCTGCCAGGCAAATTTTCGGTTGGTTGCTGTACAAGAAAGCTAATAATAGTATTTCCCAAAATGTTTTTTACCATATTTTCCAGTAGATTTGGCTTCAGGGCTCAGTCCAGCTGGTTGAGCTTCATAAGGCATTCTTCCATAACCTATAGGAGAAACGCAGGAACAGAGGAAAAAGAGAATAAATAAAAGATCAAGGGAGGAAACCGTGTGAAGTAATCAAATCACAACAAGAGATACTCAGGCTAATTATTCACCATATTTGCCGGCTGTATTTCCATTACTGCCGAGACCAAGAAGTTGTCCACCATTGGGGAACCCACCATACCCTGAGCAGAGACGGAGGGGAAACAGTATAAAGTGACCTCTCACAAATAGACGCCTCATCACGGTCAATCATCCCTATCATCTCTGGAATGGCTACTTCACTGAAGATGAAACTATTAGCCACAGCAAAAAGCTTTTTGTCTTGTTATACTGACCATATTTTCCAGCTGCAGGCTCTCCTCCCATGCCAGCACCAAGACCCCCTGCGAGTTTTATCAAATAATATCATCGTTAATCATTAGTTGGTTTGCTTTCCACTTTTGAAGCTTCACTCATGGCACTGCACATAACTTGACTGAAATTAAACACATTGCTTGTTTTACTACTTACCATATTTTCCAGATGATTTCCCCTCACCAGCAGGCCCATAAGGGCTTCCACCATAACCTGAATAGAATAAAACAAACTGACCATGCACGCTAGTACTGATTCTTACTGGGTATATATGTCCAAACAACACACAATTGGTTTGTGAATAAATCAACTTGCAGTGTCGATCGAGACCTACATGCAGTGTTGACGTAAACGGACTGAAAGAAAAGCATGCGATAATAACATAACATAGACATACCATAATATCCCGCTCCATTAGTCCCTGTACTGAGGGGTTGTCCACCAAACTGCAATCCACCAATCCCTAAACCAGAGTGAGCAGAGAGTAATGTTGCTAGGCACATTAATTATAAGACATGACCTTGTTTTAACAAGTTTCTGCACATCTCAGATATTTCCTTTGAGCAGCTATAAACTCCTTTACAAGCTACAATGTAGTGGAGTGATAAAATACTGACGAGCACTCACCGTACTTGGTGTTTGATTTCTCTGCACTCATTCCCAGGGTCTGACCACCAAAAGGCAAGCTGCCCATTCCTTTAAAATAGGAGAACATTTTCAATTTGGTGCGTTGCTTCTTTTCGTGTGTAAATAATGTAAATAAAGATTTTAAAGAAATAAAGCCTAACTTACCACCATACATGCTGCCCAATTTTCCATTTGGGCTATGGCCAGCGGGCTGAGGCTCAAACTGACTCATTCCTGCACGAGCACACAGGAAATGTTTGTGTACTTTTACACCTTGAGATGAAATATGCTGCTAACATGCACTCTGCAGATTACATTGTGGATTATCCTGCTGACTGGTAATATCTTACTGTTGACATAAATCATGTTTTTATAGGACGGTGAGGTCTTACCATCGAGTCCAGCAGGAACCACTGGGGCCCCATTGTAAGGAACCTGTCCAGCACCGCCTGTACATTCAACAGTAAATTGAACAACAATGGATTATTGTCACTCACTATCCATGTCTCGATCTAATTTACTTCACCCACGTTATATTTATCTGTGGCCATATCATACCTGATTTGCCATTAGCAGTAGGTACACCTTGGCCGAGGCCTGAAAAAAGAGAAAGAATTTAACTAATTCACACAATGTTTCTGAGACTTTCTGAAAAAATTTCACATAATTGTACTTACTTGCATAATCAGGCTGTACACCGGCACTATAGCCATTTCCATTTCCATACCCTGCAAAAAAGACATTAAAAACTACTTCAGTGCTCCAAACTTAGTCTAGTGGGCTAAGCTAAATGGGCTGCAATAGCACAGCAGCAACTATGGGAATATATCATCTACTAATAAATACATTCACACTCATAGTGTTCAGTACCTTAACAAAGTTAGTGTTAACAATGAAACCTACCTGATTTGGACTTGCCTGCTTCTCTAAGACCTGTATTTTCTGAGAAAAATGGCAGAATTTAAGTAAAACCTCATTAAATATAATTACATTCTACAGATTTTCCAGTTTTCATAAAGCTCATCATAAACGTATCATCATCTTACAAGTTCAATTCAAAAGACAAAATGTTTAAAGTTTATTCTTTTAAAATGCACCTCCATGTGAATTCCCATTTCCATAGCCAGCTCCAAGGTACGCTCCTTGTCCGTAACCTGAAGACATACAAAACCACTGTCAATCCACACTTTAAATCACTATTATTCCTGTGTTATATGAGGTTGAATTGCATCCAGTTGGGGAAAAAAAACACTCACCAGGTTGCATTGGTTTACCCGCATAAGGATATCTGAATCCTGATGAACACATAAAACCAAAGTTACTGAAAATTATGTCTGAATTGGTGGACAAAACAACAAGTAATATCAAAGAGCATTCTTCACTGTATGTTTATATTGATGGTAAATATTACCAGCCCCATGCCCATTGCTGAGTCCAGGAACAGTGTAGCCTCCTGCTCCGTAACCTGTGAATAAACAAAACTTCACTGAGGCACAACAGTGACTTCACCTTAATACCACAGAAAAGCAAACAGGTAAAAGTAAAAATTAATTACAAATTACATTATTCATTTAATTACATTAAAATGAATAAATTACTTGGTTTGTTCGCTTTAGCTGCTCCTCCATTTGAATATCCCCCCGCACCAGCACCATATCCTAATGACACAATATCAATACTAGCAGTCAAATAATCATTTCTGCTTTTACATATTGATCCAATGTTGCAGTGGGTTTCAACTATCAACTGTAAAATGCTCCACTGTGAACATTTCATGTACATTATTAATTAGAATGAAGAATAAAGTATTTACCATTGGGTTTAGCACCATATGCATTTGGAACACCAGCTCCTGCTCCGTAACCTCAAAACAAATTAAAGAATCACACATAAATATTATGAACAACGAGAACTGTTGTATCAATGTAAAATACAGCTTTATACCATGAACTGAGTCACTAGTGTACAAGTACCTTTTGTGTTTGTTCCAGAAGATGCTCCAGCACCAGCATTATGAGCTTAAATGACAAAATAATGTGTACACTTAGTTTTCAACATCTACTTTGACTCTTTGTGTTCAGTATTCAAGTCAAGGTGACCAAGATATTGTAGGGTTACAAATATGACATCAGTGGGTTACTGTTAAGTTTTACCTGCCTCCAATGTTTCACTGACCCACTGAAAAACTATCCCAATTCCTTTAAAATGCATCATACATGCAATACAATTAAAAATATACATTATAGCATGTTTTCGATACATGGCTTTTGAAAGGTATACGGTATATAATATATAATGTTAAAATATTATACTCTCAGTTTACCTGGTCTTGGTATTTTCATCCATTGTCCATTTGGTACTCCTGATGGTCCACAGTCTGGAACACCGATGTAAACAAGTGAGCAATCCACCACCAAACAAGCAGACTTCAGCCATTACTTTTGCAGGTATTTGGTCATAAAGTCACAAATCATTAGCTAAATTATTATGAGCTCATGAAGGCGGGATTTCATCTTCAGATTATTTATTGTTCAAAGGAAAGAAAAGGGTTTTTTTTTTACCAGGCTTGGCTGCTTTTGCTCCCTGTCCCTTGGAGATTGAAGCTCCTGCTCCGTTCTCTAAAAATCAGAGGGACAGACCGACAGATTAGGGGTCAGCCGGACATTATCAGTATCTCCTTAAAGTGCAACACTTGCAACGTCATTTAACAGCAATGGTAATTAAACACAGACACATCAGTGGGTTAAACTTGAAAATTCACCTCATGCACGGAATACACCAAATTAAAATGGTAAATATCACAAGGACCACACAACAAAGAAACGCACTTCACACTTTTAGGTTTGAAATGAACATATTGTAAGTTGGTTGATTCCCAACCTGAATCGTTTGAGATTTTCGGAAACACACTTATTTTCTAGCTGAGACTTAAAGTAGATGAAAAGATTGATACTACTCTCATGTTTGTAAAGTAAATGTGAAGCTAAAGCCAGGAGATAGTTAAATAGATAGTAAAATCTATCTACAAGCGCCTCTGAAGCTTTGAACTTAACATGTCAAAACTTGTTTGTTTAATTTGTACCAAAACTTAATGTGTAAAAAGGACAGGTTGTAGTTTAATAGGCCAGGCTAACTATTTCCCTTTGTTTCCACTCACTGTGCTAAGCTAAGCTAATTGCCTCCTTGCTCCAGTGCCATATTTAATGGACAGACTTGACTGGTGTAATCCTCTTATCAAACTAAGCAGATAAGTGTTGCCAAAAAGTCGCTTTGAAAGTGACATGATGATTAACGTAAATATGACAATACTGAGTGAGAGTTTCAACAAGAAGACATTAGACATCAAACACAAGTTATTAGTCATTTTCTGAGAAAACTCTAAAGACATCAAGCAACAAACAAAAGTAAATAGAACTGTAAATACACAAATCTTTACATGAGCACTGGCTAGGATTCACTCTTAAGTTAATACTAAGCATTTCTTGATCTGTACAAAATTTGAAAAAAAACAAAACACATTAATGGGTCTAGATAGTCTAAATAGTGAGACTGCATTTTGATTCCCAGGCAGTTTAGACTGAATCCTAGCCATCAAAACATTAAAACAACACAAACCTTGCAGTGTAAGACACTTAGAGGGATCATAATGTCCACTATTCTACAACAAACTTAGAGTTAGAACAAACACAGGATTCAGTCAACATGTAAACATGCAATGCACACTACTAAACACACACATATCAAGATTTAGTTTACCAGTTGCCCCAGTTTCTCCTGCAGGGGCACCTTTGACCCCGAGCCTTTCAGGTCCTGCCTCAGGCTGATTTTTGATGTTTGCTTCCTCTGGTGCAACCTGAGGCACGCCCACTGACAGTGTTTCTTCGGGGGTGATACCCCCTGCACTCTTAGCTGAAACTGTTTCAGGAACAGCTTTCGTTTTCAGGGGTTTGGTGTTTTCGGGGGCAGCGTCCCCCTCACTGGCGCTGTCTACCCCAAAAAGAACGTCTGCCTCTGCACCTTTTTGCTCAGGCACAGCATTTCCAGTCACATAACCTAGAGGTCATACATTTCATCAACGTTGATTTCTACATATCATTTAGCTAAAGTCTTTTTTCTTCAGACTCACCAGAATAGTTGACGTGTTTGCAGAACGTACATAAAGCAAAAGTACAGAGTAAAAATTCAAAAGCAACACACTATAAAACATTAAACTGACACATATGCATGAGTTGAGTTGTGATTAATTTCTCACTGAGCACACAGAGTCAGGTGATGTTTGCAAATGTATAGAATACAATTTATATTTATGTTTTAATAAACTAGTACAGTGACATTCTGCTACTTTATTTCAATGTTGGATTATTACGGAAACATGCCAAACAATGCAACTGATTCCCAGTAAGTTATACTGTAACTGTAGATAAAGCACCTAAAGCACATATGCAAAAATTATTTTTAAATTATTGATTTTGTAGAGAACAAGTGCATCAATTGGTGAAACCAGTGATTCAACAAAATGAGGAGCCACTGCTGTTTTTAGATTTTTTCCTCCTGCAGAAAAACCATGCACATTGAGGTTTAGGGTACTTGCCTTGAGGAACAGCTGCTGCCGGTTCTGGTGCTGGGTCAGTCTGGGGAACCACTGGTGCGGGTCCAGATGTGAATGCCTTCGTACCAATGGGTGCTGGTTCAGGTGTGGGTACGGGTGCAGGCTTCTGGTCTTTGCTTTGAAGAATGGCCGGTACTGGTTCTGGTATGGCCTGAGGGATTAGCGGTTTCTGTTTGTAGCTTTTTCCTTGTGGCACAGCTGAAGGCAGCTTTTGATGTTTCCCTTGTGTCACCATAATGAGGATACCACTCGTTGGCTCAGGGGCAGCAGGTGCTGCACCTTGAGTTATTGGTTGCTGAGGTCCAACACCCTCCTCTGGTGCTGTGCTTGGCTGCTCAAGAGAGAGAACTCCACCTTTAAGGCCCTTTCCATTGGACACACCTGCACCCTTTGTGCCTTTACCATTTGGCATCACGCCGTAACCTGAGAAACAAACAGATATGTGGGAAAACCAAACCAAATTTTAATAGAAATGATATGCATGTACAGGAGCATTTACCAGCATTGGCTGCTTTGGCCAGCTGTCCATTAGGCACACCAGCAGGACCGCCAAGACCTGTCAAACACATTATCATGCACAAATGTAAACACATGATTTGCAGATCAATGCAATGAATGGAGACAAAATGATGCTGAAAGTTTAAATGCATCTTTTTTTTCCTGCTTTCTTGCTGGCACATAACATCATTATTCCCTTCCTTTCACGAGTGTGGTCACAACACTCAGGGTGGTCAGTCTGGATATCACAAACATTGCGAATGTTACGTAAATGTTATGCAGAATTCTTACCAGTGCCAAGTGTTTTCGCTCCTTCACTGGGTGACACTGCTCCAACTCCTTTGGTGGCTTGAGGGTTTGTGTCTCTGCTTGGCCCTCCATATCCTGCAAATGAAGGTTTATGAAATGTCACAGTGTAATTACAATAATGCAGTTTAAGGGTAGAGATAAACTGACCATCTCAACAAACTAGATTCACAACTTCAAAAATAAATCTGACATTGGATAGCTGGAACTTACCACTGGGTTTACCTGCATATGGACCGAGTGCAGCACCATTTCTAACTCCATGACCTCAAAGAAAACATCACAAGAAGAAAGGAAGGCTGGTAATTATAAAGGATTTAAAATGCCTACTGTATTGCATATTGCTATATGTATTTCCTCTTTACATACGTAGAACAATGACTTAGCCTGGACTAATAGTTTTTCCATGGCACATTACAATCAAGGGGGTTTTATATTTCTCTAATGTCCAGCAGAGAGCGGCATAGACTTGCCGATATTAAATGTAAAGCATGTGTTTAGTGGTCATGATGAGGTGTAGAGAAGCTTTTTCTGTTTTTTGTAATGGAAATGAACGGGCAATATCAAAATGAAACCAATCAACTGTCCAATCACAGCTTCAGAGCAGGACCAGTCAATTATGCCACAGTAAATGATTACAAACATACATAAAACGATGTGTCTTGCATTTCTCTATTTGTCCTTGTTTGACTTGTTTTAATTTAGGCATCTAATATCTTACATGCATAGTATTTAACTATGTATTTTAACAGGTTGTTACCATTGGTTTGGGCTGTTTGGCCTTTGGTAACACCTGCTCCAGCTCCAGCTGCAGCTCCATAACCTTGGGTCAAACATAATATTACATAAATATACCATCACATTGAAACAGAAGGAGATTCTTCTGCATGAGGAACATTTATAACACATTAACACTAAATATACCATAGTTACCGTTGGGTTTGCTTCCATAGCCATTGGGAGCAGCTCCATTTCCATAACCTTGGGATTAAACAAATCATTACAAAAACATCTACATCATGTGTTAAGAACAACGTTTTATGACTTGTTTAAAATAGAAGTAGTACCTGGTTGGGGTCTCATTACACCTCCTCTGTTGGCTCCATATCCTGTAACACATTCATGGAAGCAAATTACTTATATCCTGATTGAGATGTCATCATAAATCATCAGTCTTCATATATATCATGAACTGATTTAAAACAGAGGTGTCTTACCGTTTGGTTTGGCTGCATACCCATTTGGAATATTGCCATAACCTAAAAAGAAAAAAAAAAACATGTCAAAGTAATGTACAATCAGAGTCATGCTGACAACTTGGATTGTGTTTCATGAAAACAGATAATTTAAATTAAAGTTGTTATTTGTAAAAATTCAAAAAATTATGTAAATAATGTAACAATTTGGTGCAAGACATGGATGTTGCTCTAAATATTCTTTTAAAAAAATGCTAAAAAACAAAAGGTGTCCATACCTGGTTTTACTGGCTTTGTAGCACCACCACTGGGGTATCCATAACCTAAATAATTTTACAAACAGCAAGAATATTTAATCTCATACTGTCACTGAAATAAGAGTAATACATTTTAATACATTTCCTGCATGTTGACCCACCATTTGTCAAGGCTCCATTCCCATTAGACGCTCTGGATCCAGCATAACCTTTACATTTTACAACACATGATTTTAGATTATTAACAGGGAGGCCTGTCATTTGTTTTAGTGAACTTGATATATTTATTTGGATATTATTTATTCTTTTTTACCATTGGGTTTTGCACCTTGTCCATTGGATACACCAGCTGCAGCACCATAGCCTAAAATGTCAGAAGGTTTCAGGGTATTAATATTTTATATTAATAATACACAAACATCAAAATAACCAAATTCAGAGATATATAATTTTCACTTGACAGTAGGAATATTCCTACCTGGCCTTGGTCCCTTCATCCCTCCATTTCCATACCGAGGTCCCAGACCCAAACCAGCACTGCCATAACCGCCATTGTAGCCTACAAATACAGTATTCGCATGTATATTAACAAACAGCATTTATGGTTTATTCATCATCCCATGAGTGATGTCAGGATGGACTGACTTTTGTGTGACTCACCTGCCATGGGTTGCGCTCTGTAACCATTATAACCATTATTGCCATAACCTGGAAGAACAAACAGAGGAGTTGTTATTGCTGTATTAGGTGGTTTCCTCGCTACTGTGTCATGGCCTTCACTCACCTTGGTTCCTGGCAAGTTGAGGTACTCCCAGACCTCTGGAGGCTCCCATCCCCATACCTGGACCTTAAACCACAGAGATACACATGTATCACTGTTGTGTGAAACTAAATATTATGATTATCTGAACAGCAAGATGGCAGAAGATGAGTTACCTGCCCCAAAAGGTGGTCGACCATATCCTTTCATAGGTTTACTTCCAGCTCCTCCTTGTCCTGTTAAATCCAAACAGCTTAAGTTACATAAACAAACAGACATGTTTTTTGTCAGAAAAACTCAAAGATGCCACGCTGCATATTCCAACGTAGCCACATCTCTTACCATTTGGTCTTGCCCCATTGCCATTGGATGAGCCAGCTACTGCTCCTTGACCTAAAGGATGAATATTACATTTGAGGATGAATGAAATTAAATTTTTTAAACGTTTTAAATGTTTGTTGTTGTTGGTTTTAGCCCCACTCCCATTAAGGTAGACCAGATCCAACAGCAAAAAGACAAATTTAATTTATCGTCATACAGCACAGTAGGTATTGGAACACCACAAGATCTGTTTAAGGTCCTCGTGTTCTTTGTGCTATAGCTAGACTAACAATAATTTTCATTAGGTTTTGAAATAGCGGATGGAATAGAGACAGGCTTTTTAAACGAAACATGTTGAGACTTGAAATTTGAATTATTTGAGACTTAAGTCTGACTTTGGATACTATTTAATGTCACACTTCAATCGTCGCAAATTACATCATTAACACCCAATCAATAAACTTTTACAACAAAGCATTTTACAACAATGCTGCAGGAACTACCCTACCATTGCCTTTCGTTCCACGCCCATTGTGTGCAGTAGCTGCAGCACCATTACCTACAAACAGATACAACACAAAAATGTTTTCCAATCATTAGCAAAAACCTGAGAGAGGTAGGAGACATCAGATAAAGCTTCAACGGCTTTTACAAGATGTTTTTCTGCTGCTTGTCATTTTGAGACATTACTTTGTGGAAATGAAGCACTACTGTGAATTCAGATTCACTACATTGTCTGTCTTCAAACAATTACTGAAGCTGTGGACTTACCATTCAAATGGCCTCCGTTTCCATTTGGTGCTACAGCAGCAGGAGCTCCATATCCTGAGATTAAAGACACTGTGTGAGTTTAAATGTGTTGTCATCTCAGCATCTGGTGCATGTTTTCCTCCCCGTTTTTCCATCCATTAGCATCCAGTTCGAGGATAATATATATTTTTTTTAAATATTTTGAACATGCACTAAATCGCAAACGGCATATATAGCACACAAACCACGATATATTTAATCTTTCTGTTTTTAAAACTGAACACATATTAATGTCAAACTCAAACCCACATCTGATCTAATACATCATCACATTTAAATACCTTTGCCTTTGGATCCTTGTCCACCGTATCCTCCAGCCTGAGCCCCGTAGCCTGCAACATAAAGAAAATGTAATAAAGTGGGTTGTTATTGGGTTGTTATATAAATGACCTATTACTCAGTGTGCATGAGTGTGTGTGTGTGTGTGTGTGTGTGTGTGTGTGTGCATGTGTCCTTAATGAGAAGACGTGTTTCATACCGTTGCCTTTCACTTGTTGTCCATTGGTTGGACCGGCTTGAACACCATATCCTGCAACAAAGGTCAAACAGCAACAATATTACAGAAAATAATTATTCAGTAAAATTACAATAGATGCACACTGGTGGAGAGATGCATGTAACAGTTACCATTAGATTTTGCTCCATTTCCACTGGGTAAAACTGCTGGATTTCCTCCTGGGGGAGCAACAATGAACGTAGAGATTGGATCAAAGTTGTACGAAACAGTGATTATCATTCCGAGTTTAAACAGAGTGTAAAATGTGCTGTAATATAGTCATTGGAAAAATGACAGGGCTCAATGGCAATAACCTCGAATATATTGACCTCTGCACAAAGGTAATAAATAAAAAATAGATTTGTAAAACTGCTCTTGCAGCAAATTCCACTTTACTGCTGTCCATTTGTATGATTGCTGGATTACAAATACAAAAAATGAAATAAAATGAAACATTAACATAATGTATACACAGTAGACTGCCTGTCTACATAGAATGATTTAAACTGTGGACTTACCATTCACATGGCGTCCGTTTCCATTTGGCGCTACAGCAGCAGGAGCTCCATAACCTGGAGATTAGAGAGACTGTGTGAGTTTAACTGTGCCCTCATCTCAGCATCTGGTATACGTTCTCTACATGATCATGGAGTAAATCCCAAATGGTTTGTGCAGCACAGAAATCATGATCAAGCTCAACCCCAAATGTAAAACATCATCACATCTAAATACCATTGCCTTTGGTTCCTTGTCCACCGTATCCTCCAGCCTGAGCCCCATAGCCTGTCACATAAAGAAAATGTAATAAAGTGGGTTGTTATTGGGTTGTTATAAAATATAAATGACCTATTACTCAGTGTGCATGAGTGTGTGTGTGTGTGTGTGTGTGTGTGTGCATGTGTCCTTAATGAGAAGACGTGTTTCATACCGTTGCCTTTCACTTGTTGTCCATTGGTTGGACCGGCTTGAACACCATATCCTGCAACAAAGGTCAAACAGCAACAATATTACAGAAAATAATTATTCAGTAAAATTACAATAGATGCACACTGGTGGAGAGATGCATGTAACAGTTACCATTAGATTTTGCTCCATTTCCACTGGGTAAAACTGCTGGATTTCCTCCTGGGGGAGCAACAATGAACGTAGAGATTGGATCAAAGTTGTACGAAACAGTGATTCTCATTCCGAGTTTAAACAGAGTGTAAAATGTGCTGTAATATAGTCATCGGAAAAATGACAGGGCTCAATGGCAATAACCTCGAATATATTGACCTCTGCACAAAGGTAATAAATAAAAATAGATTTGTAAAACTGCTCTTGCAGCAAATTCCACTTTACTGCTGTCCATTTGTATGATTGCTGGATTACAAATACAGAAAATGAAATAAAATGAAACATTAACATCATGTTTATACAGTAGACCGCCTGTCTACATAGAATGATTTAAACTGTGGACTTACCATTCAAATGGCGTCCGTTTCCATTTGGTGCTACAGCAGCAGGAGCTCCATAACCTGGAGATTAGAGAGACTGTGTGAGTTTAGCTGTGCCCTCATCTCAGCGTCTGGTATACGTTCTCTACATGATCATGGAGTAAATCCCAAATGGTTTGTGCAGCACAGAAATCATGATCAAGCTCAACCCCAAATGTAAAACATCATCACATTTAAATACCATTGCCTTTGGTTCCTTGTCCACCATATCCACCAGCTTGAGCACCATAGCCTGTCACATAAAGAAAACTTTGTTATTGTTTTGTTATTATTCATTGTGTGTGTGTGTGTGTGTGTGAACATGTGTGAGAGAAAGAGAGAGACTGTGGTTTTTTGACCATTGTGAGGACAATTTGCTTTGTCCTAACAACTTCAAAGCCATTTGAGGGTTAAGGTTTTAAGGCTAAGGCTAGAATTAGGCTAAGGTTAGTGTAAGGGTTAGGGTTGGGCATTTAGTTGTGATGGTTAAGGTTAGGGTAAGGGGTCAGGGAATGTGTTATGTCAATGCGTGTGTGTGTGTGTGTGTGTGTGTGTGTGTGTGTGTGTGTGTGTGTGCATGTGTCCTAAATGAGAAGACGTGTTTCATACCGTTGCCTTTCACTTGTTGTCCATTGGTTGGACCGGCTTGAACACCATATCCTGCAACAAAGGTCAAACAGCAACAACATTACAGAAAATAATCATTCAGTAAAGTTACAATAGATGCACACTGGTGGAGAGATGCATGTAACAGTTACCATTAGATTTTGCTCCATTTCCACTGGGTTTAAACAGAGTGTAAAATGTGCTGTAATATAGTCATCGGGGAAATGACAGGGCTCAATGGCAATAACCTCTCATTCACTGACCTCTGCACAAAGGTAGTAAATAAAAGATGAATTTGTAAAACTACTTTTGCAGCAAATTCCACTTTACTGCTGTCCATCTGTATGCTTGCTGCATTACAAACACTCACCACTTTGCTAAAACATGGCTAAACACAGAAGCTTCACTGGAAGCTGTATTCTATAACTTAACATTACCACTTGTTGATGAACAAAGAGAATAATCAATGGTCACTCACCATTGGGTTTACCTCCACTCCCACCGGCTGCAGCACCATAACCTAGAGGCCAATAAACACACACCAAACATTTAGTATGCTCTGGAAGGTTTTTGGAAATGAAGTGCTACTGTAAAATGATTTTAAAATGAAATTTCCAACATTAACATAATGTATACACAGTAGACTGCCTGTCTACATAGAATGATTTAAACTGTGGACTTACCATTCAAATGGCGTCCGTTTCCATTTGGTGCTACAGCAGCAGGAGCTCCATAACCTGGAGATTAGAGAGACTGTGTGAGTTTAACTGTGCCCTCATCTCAGCATCTGGTATACGTTCTCTACATGATCATGGAGTAAATCCCAAATGGTTTGTGCAGCACAGAAATCATGATCAAGCTCAACCCCAAATGTAAAACATCATCACATCTAAATACCATTGCCTTTGGTTCCTTGTCCACCGTATCCACCAGCTTGAGCACCATAGCCTGTCACATAAAGAAAACTTTGTTATTACTCATTGTGTGTGTGTGTGTGTGTGTGTGTGTGAACATGCTTGAGAGAAAGACAGAGAAAGAACATGATCCTTGTACAGTTATGAAAGCACATTCCTGCATTGTGAGGACAATTTGCTTTGTCCTTACAACTTCAAAGCCATTTGAGGGTTAAGGTTTTAAGGCTAAGGCTAGAATTAGGCTAAGGTTAGTGTAAGAGTTAGGGTTGGGGTGAGAATGAGTGTGTGTGTGTGTGTGTGTGTGTGTGTGTGTGTGTGTATGTGTGTGTGTGTGTGAGAGTCTGAGCATGTGTCCTAAATGAGAAGACGTATTTCATACCGTTGCCTTTCATTTGTTGTCCATTGGTTGGGCCGGCTTGAACACCATATCCTGCAACAAAGGTCAAACAGCGACTATAGTATAAAAATAATCATCAAGTTAATCTAGAATTATTTGTAAAACAGATGCAAACTGATAGAGAGATACATGTAACACCTACCATTAGATTTTGCACCATTTCCATTGGGCAAAACTGCTGGATTTCCTCCTACATTAGAAATGATGCATGTAGAGAGTTGATGTAAGTTGTAAGTTGTTGATGTAAGTTGATACTGAGTAAAATGTGCTCCAGTATAAGTAACATTCACTTTTTAAGCCCATGGTTCAAGTGTTAGTTTAGTGGTGAAACAGAAGCTGAAAGTCTTGCATTTGCTGTCAAATCTGGCTTTTTAAAAAAAAATCTGACATAGGTCCACATTGGAACACCTACTCTGTGGTTTGCCGCCTTGTCCATTGGTTACACCAGCTGCTGCTCCATAACCTTAAAACAAAGATGAAAAAACATAACCGTAAGACCGGACATAGTTCTTAGCTCCTACCACTAAAATTTTTATAGAGTTACACATGATTATTTTGAGTGTTTCACTAAAATCGAGCGAAAACAGGAACATGGTGAATTTACCTTTTGTCCCTCCTCCATTGGTTGCACCTGCAGCTGCACCATAGCCTTAAATGGGGCAGATGTAAGGTGGGAAAAGTTAGAATAAGCTGTACCATATGCATGTGACACACTAACTGCTGGCCCAAAGCAGGAGTGTAATAAAAATCAGGAAAATTTCTTTCTAAAATCATATTGATCTATCATGCAGATTTATGTAACGTTCTTATTCAATATTCACTAACCCATGCCTTTTGTGGGATATCCACCGTATCCGTTTTGTGCACCCATTGCCTGACCCACACCTTAGAAAGAAATAATTAATGTCAATGTATTCTATGGGATAGGGGAATTCATGGCTGGAGAAATCAGCTGTTAATTTACCTTTTGATGGCATCAGCATTCTTCCTACACCTCCGCCGTTCTGAGGTTTCTTTCCTAAAAATATCACCACCAAGACAGCTGTGAACTAAAGCTTGAGTCGGTGTGGAAATCCCACAAATGTAATAATTCTCATGTTCCATGATGACAGAAAATGGACAGAATGTGATGGACTTACCATTAGGCTGTGGCCCTTGACCAGCGGATACTCCAGGTGAAGGACCGTAACCTTAAACACAGCACGTTTAAAGTTAAATTACATTCAGGTTCATTTATTTTTTGCATCATATCTAATGTCAATCCTGACTCCACAGTAAGTGGAAGTGATCAGATCATTTATACTAAGGACAAAACTACTCTTCATTTCACAAATATCACAGCCAATCTTGCAATTTGTTCAGGGACTCCATGAAAATGATTAGGGGGACTGTGGGGGAATGGGGAGGAGAAATCTTGGGAATTATTTCTAAATTATAATTCCCAAATATAAAATTTTATTTATTTATTTACTTACTGATCTATTTTTTTTGAGAGCAAGGGAAGGTCTTCACATTCATATTTTCATTCAAACTTCCCTTGTGAGAGTCATTATATAAATTTCTATGTGCACTCTACCCCTTATAACAGAGAGCAGAAATGCAGTAATGTGTGTCATATTAAGTAAGTTTCCTCCGTCCATGGACGATTTAAACTTACACAGTTAATCTTCCATTCATTTTCTTAAGTCAACAGAATGGCCCCCCCCCCAACAATAAAAACACTTTTTTAAATGGAACATAAGGTTCGCTCCCCTCTAAGCCCCAACAATAACCTTACAGTCCCTAAATTATTAAAAAATAAATTAAACAGACTAAGTTTTTAAAAGCTAAATCCAGTCTCCTGGAGAGTCAGTAGTCTGATGAGCCATTGTTGGGAAGTAGCATGCCAAAACTACAGAAGTCAATGGACCGTCTGTGTACAAGCAGTAAAACTATTCTCTTCCCTTCTCACAGAGGGATGTTAAATTTAGACGGCTGCTGCCACCGAAGCCAGACTGCCTTTGATTTCACCAATGGAGACCGCTGGCAAGGAGGAAAGAATATATAGTTGCCTCGCGTCGTCACAAGAAAAGTTGGTACCGAGCACATGTTAGAGCCATACAGTGAGCGTTGCTAAGATTTCAGTTTAACATCATCGTTTGAAATTTGACAAGCAAACCCAAGCATCTGAAAGACATTTGTCTCGTGTCTTTCTCTTATCTTCTTATCAGGTTGTACTTTTGCACTGCACAAGACTGGAGCCTGAATTCTGGCAGAATTTTAACACATTTAGGGAGGAAAAGGAAAAAAAAATAACTGCGAACATACAAATAAAAGTACATTGTATATTTGTACAGTTCTGTTCTGTAAAAACATTAACATCCCATTTATTCAGGGAGGGGTGTAATCATTTCTCTTAATGATTTCTGTTCATACTATGGTACCTTAAATTTTGGTTTAAGTACAGTAATATCTGTTTACATCTGTTTACACATTAGGTGGTGTTTTTTCAATGCAACATTTAAGACATGTAAAGGGTCTCTCATTAAAAGAAGGCTGTAGTACAGAGCTAGTGGAATTGGTACATGTGTGAATTTGGATGTTGTAGTTTCATAAAGTGGAAACAGCCTCAGAAACATGTGCAGTACTGTAATTAGTGAATAAAGGATTTTCTTTGTGATACTGTCATGAAATGAGCTGCGATGACAGATTCTAGTTGTGGAACAGGAGGAAAGTAAAGCAGCGTCAGGGATTAATACTCAGTATATGTGGTTTATTTTCTAGCATAATTCCTTTTTTTAGAGGTCTTTCTGTCACAAGCAGCAAGAAGAAAAATCGTGAAATGCAGTACGTCACACACAGGCTACTTGTAAGACTTGAATTATGGTACGGAGACAGAGAGCAGTTCCTCACTGTCGGCCAACAGACGTCGTCGTCATCATCCTTGGCCATATGTCAGCTCATAACTCACATGCCAAATATTTCACCACTGTTTGACCACAGTGACGCTACAGGATATATGATACACATTTCTTCCCCCAAATGAACTATATAGCTGAATTTTGTCTGGGAGGTTTAAACTGGCCCATTTTACTTAATTATCCAATTAACTTTCTAATTTCCTCCCACCAGATATGTTTGCATTCATTCTAAAAAAAAGTTAATTTACAATCAATCAATTCACCTTTATTGATCCCCCAAGGGGGGAAATTCCATTACAAAATACATCCCATACAAAATAAATGTAAATCAAACTGAGGCAGTGGTTATCGCATTATTTTAAACATGACTGACTCTCAGCAGGAGGCCTTCACCTCTGTACTTCACTCACCCCCCGTGTGTGCTGCGTGCACCAGCCAAAGGATCACCGCACTCTGAAGAAGTAGTCGTCCCAACATAGTGGACCTGAAGGAAAAAGCCCAAAATGTTTTAGACCCGGCAGGAGAAAGAAGAGGGTAAAGCAGGTGACCTGGAGTGGGGAATGTACTCTGATTGTGAGGGTCTAATATACACTCTGGTCTGAGGCGCCCCTCCTTCTGCTTATAGATGCTCCTGTTCTCCAGATCCTCCCCCATTTGTTTGGAAAGACACCCGAGGTGTACACATGCTAACTAAATAATTGGCCACTTAAAGTACATTAACACTTAAGAGAGAGATAGAGAAGCAAAGAGAGGGAGTTCACCAGATTGGACAGTGACTGATGAACTCTGGACAGAGCATCACACAAACTGAAGTGAAAAAAACATTTCCTCTGGAAACAGAGTGCACTTTGAAATATTCAAATTAACTGCAGTCAGTCACATATAGCATGTATTAGATGACAGAAGTCAATCACACATAAGAACATCAAACACACTGTAAAGCATAAAAACAGCCCTGAATAGGAACTTATTCTCATCTGAACAGTCCAACCATGGAAACACACATACAGCAGGCGTGCTAAGCTAAACACCAGCAGCCATAAATCATTTTTAATGACTATACCACAGTGACAGAAACCAACAATGTTTAAAGCTTGCATGCAATGATGTGAACAGGCAGCAGTTCACTCCAATATTTGGGTTTAAGAACTGTTTTTGCAGGCACATCGACGCATTTTGGTCAAATGTTTCTGTAGACTAAAAACAAATAAACTCTTAAAGAGGAAAAGAGTATATAAGCCTTCTGTACACAGAGCTCAACATGCAACCTGTCTGGATCATCTCAAATGTATTTGTGAGTAGACTTTATGAGAGATGGAGAGAGAGGAGCCAGTTTAAAGAAAGAGATGATGGAAACAGTGAGTGAACTTTGACCTCTTTCAGGCATTAATGTCTCCATGGTCCCAGCCTACACACACACACACGGACACAGACAGTTGAGTGACAGTGGCCCCTTGTATATTTAAAGAAAAAAGTGAGTAAAAAGAGAAAGATATCTCACCTTTCACATAGATTCCTCACTTTAAGTCCAAATCCTCTTCTTATGGGGTCAAGGAGAGGTTAACGTCTCACCCCACGGCCCACCCAGACCTCTCACATACTTGGCTCCTCAACAAACACTCTCACTACCTCTGCTGCCTCTGACAAACCATCAGTCTGACTTTTCACCACATGGTAACAAATCTGTCCTTCGATTTCCTCTCTGATCCTTCTCATCTCTTTTGGAAAGATCTACGTGGTAATGGTTTTAATCAGCCAGCATTCAAGGGGCTAAATCGTTATGGGACAAAAACTATGACATCTGACAGTTTTTAAGCCGTGCTGCGGTGTGGATCGAAGGGTTGTAATGTCTGTTGGCCACTTCTGGACCGGGCTGAAGTATCTCTACAAGCATTAGATGTGATTAAGATGACACAGACATTGTACAGACATTTATGGTCCCAAGAGGATGAATCCCAATGACTTAAGTGATCTCCTGACTGCTCCTCTAGTGCCGCCGTAAAGGTTCACATTTATGGTTTAGACTGAAATGTCTCAACAGCTTTTGAGTGGATAACTGTGAAATCTGCTACACACATTCATGTCCCCCTGAGGATGGATTGTGAAAACTTAAGGGATCCCTTCAGTTTTTATCTCAAGCCATCATCAGGTCAACATTTTTGTTTGTCCAAAACTTTGCTTTATGACCAAATAATTCCCCAAATAATATTACGATGAAATGTATTAAATATTACAATATGACATTCTACGGTCTGTTATTTCTATATAACAAACCATTGATCTGATAGTAGAAGCTAGAAAATCATTTCTAAACCAATACAATCTTTGTCAGTATTTTGTGTCAAATTATACAAAGCCGTGTAATAAGTGGGATAATGTACAGCAAGTGGTGGTCATCATGACAAAATCAATTCTGATCCGTCAGTTCATTTAGCAATAATGACCACCACTTTCAAAGTTTTTAAAACATCTAGTGTATATTGATGAATACTGTCTGCCTAATGTCTGGGCCTCTATTCTCAAGCTCCAGACAGCTTATAAGGGTGTCCTATTTCACATATTCTCATTACATCTTATGATTGCATCTTAATTATTTTGTGAATAAACTGAAAACTGAGCCGAGCTTTGAGTTTAATGTTTGCCATCTTAGCGTAGCAGATACAGTGGGTACAGAAAGTATTCAGACCCCTTCACTTTTTCCACATTTTGTTATGTTACAGCCTTATTCCAAAATGGATTAAATTCTTTTTTTTCCCTCATCAATCTACACACAATACCCCAGAGATGGTTGTCCATCTGGAAAGTTCTCCCATTTCCTCAGAGTAACGCTGGAGCTCTGCCAGAGTGACCATCGGGTTCTTGGTCACCTCCCTGACCAAGGCCCTTCTCCCCCGATTGCTCACTTTGGACGGGCAGCCAGCTCTAGGAAGAGTCCTGGTGGTTCTGAACTTCTACCATTTACGAATGAAGGAGGCCACTGTGCTCTTCGGGACCTTCAATGCTGCAGAAATTTTTCTGTACCCTTCCCCAGATCTGTGCCTCGATACAATCCTGTCTCGGAGGTCTACAGACAATTCCTTTGACTTCATGGCTTGGTTTCGGCTCTGACATGCACTGTCAGCTGTGGGACCTTATATAGACAGGTGTGTGCCTTTCCAAATCAAGTCCAATCAATTGAATTTACCACAGGTGGACTCCAGTCAAGTTGTAGAAACATCTCAAGGACGATCAGTGGAAACAGGATGCACCTGAGCTCAGTTTTGAGTGTCATAGCAAAGGGTGTGAATACTTATGTACATGTGATATTTCAGTTTTTTATTTTTAATACATTTGCAAACATTTCTAAAAAACTTTTTTCACTTTGTCATTATGGGGTATTGTGTGTAGATTGATGAGGAAAAAAAAGAATTTAATCCATTTTGGAATAAGGTTGTAGGTACATAGTTCTTATGGCTGAAAGCTGTCCAGAGTGGAAAATGTATCTCTGTACTGAAGTGGTAGAGGGTGGGGAGGTCATTATGCTTAAATGCCACACACAACTTATATCTTACATCTGTATAGAACACACATAATCACATTGATGCCCAATGTAGACCTCCCACAGTCGCGCGCACACACGCATTGACAGCAGTTTTCCAGGAGACTGAAAACAAATAATGAGTTTCTAACAGCTTCTTGTTCTTCCCGACTGACATCTGTTGCCCTGAGCACCTGTACTATCTGTATAAAACAAACTGAGCACCAAAACAAGCTTATTTAAGACACGGATGCCATGGATTGATACAATGCTGTATTGTATGTTATTATCAGACAGCTAATGCCGACGTTGGCCTCACTGCCGCACTGTCATGGTGGGTTTGGGTTGAGGTGGTGGTCAGGATGTTAGTGTGTTGCTCCATGTACCGGGAAAAAAGTGGGCTCAAGACCACAGAGCAACCACTGTTCGACAAGGATTGGCTCACTCAACATAGTCATGTCTGCAATGTGTGTTCCTTTCCAGATGTGTGCAGCTGTTAGAGGCAGGCTAGCCAACAAGGCTCTGACTTAGTGTTTGGTTGGCAGCCAGTGGATTCTGCCAACTCTGGAAATACAAATTCACTTGACAATGTTACTTTAAACCTGCTGCAATCAAATGCAGACAGCTGTGAGCACAGTTAGAGGTCAGTGCAGGACTTACAACTAGACAATTTACCAAACAGTGTACAAAGAGCCCTCAAGAGAATTTCATGTTTTTCTGTTGATGAAAACAACAAAATATCTATATCTAGACAGTCCACGACTTGTCTGATTGTTCTGGGTACACAGTACCTTGTTTTTGATACCCTGCAACATGAGCGGGGGATAGAAAACAAGGCCTACTCTCTGAACTAGAAACTTTGGTGCCAAGGGTCCTGGGACAGACACTGCATCAAGAATGCAGACGTGGACACAGCAGAGGGTTTAACAAACACAGACATACAGAGTCAAGAGGGGACCATAATTTACAGAGCTCAAAGACACCAAAAGGGCTCTTTAATAATCCCTGTATTGACATTGCACCATTGTGCCATTACTGTTGTGCTAAGCAATAAACACAATGTTCTCATGAAGGTTTGATGTACTGTATATTTTTGTACATAAAACCTGCGCGTATGAGTTGTTAATTACAGCAAAGGAATGTCTCGTTTCACTTTGTCCATTATTTTTTTTAACAGATTGAATAAATTAATGCAAAACACCTGTGCTTAGTTACATCACTCTGCCCCCAGAACAGTCCATGGTCACGGCCTCACTAATTTTAAACAATTAAAACGTACTGTTTAGCCACGCTGGTCCCACATTCCAGCCCAAACCAAAGCATTAAGACAATATTAAATGTCAGCCAACACCAAGATTTTATAGAGCCTTTACGTGGTCTGGTCACTGACAAACCCAAACACATTAAAAGGACGGAGACATTACAGCAGTCAAGAGAAACGCAGGCCTCATATGGGGCAACATTACACAGTATTGGTGGTGGCAGAGAATTTAAGTCATGCACACTGTTATCAACGGTTACAAATCATGGTTAAATAAGCCACTAATAATACTAATGAGACTTTGACTCGTCTGTCTCGTTATTTATTTTCTCTCTTTTTCACCAGTCTCCTCCTGTTCTAGTTTTTTACCATCACTGGCAAAACTTTCCTTGTATATTTTGCAATTCCCTCATCCCAGTGATTTTAATTTGTGGAGTTCTACTCTGGGCCAGTCTCGACTCATGTCCTGCTGCCCGTTTCTCCTTTCAGGAATGTCTCACACCGGTGTTTCAGTGCAGAACAGGCTTATTAGTTGGTTTCAAACTCATTTCAGCAAAAAAAAGAAAAGCGTAACAAAACCTCAGAAAATCTGGACAACAGATTTAATGTAATCAGTCGATCAATTCATACAATGATGACAACCAGTGTCTACCATAGCCTGCATGGAAGCTGCTGTTGTAATTTTGTATTAAATCCTTGTGCTTTGCCTACATTGGCTTTACTTCATTGTTTGGAATCCCACCTGTCCTACAGTTGGATCATTAAAAATAACCATTTAAACTTTTTGCCATTACTGACCCCCTTTGACCTGACCTCATAAAAACCTGGTATGTAGGCTAGCAAAGGTCTATGAGACAGAAATAATCTGTTATTTTCTGTTTCAGACTTCTGAAATATAACATCACTTCAAAGTTTTGTTACATGCAATTCTCAAAATTAGATAAAACGATCATGAAATATTAAGGAGATAAAATGTTAAGTATGCTGTTTTTACTTCATAAAGAGGGCCTGAGGGCATTGAGGTAGAGTAGAGACCAAAAAAAAAAATCTGACATCCAGGAGTTTCACTGTGCAAAGCACAAAGAGCGAATCATGTTGTCAGGGCCCACTGCTGAGATGCTTTTTCTGCAGACTTGATCAGACCGTTAAGCATTTTCAAAGATTTTTTTTTATTATTTTTTTTTTTATTTGTGTTGCAAGTGCTCTACAAGGGTGCAATTTAAATTATTCCTGTTTCCAAATTAATACAATAAATAAAAATCTTTACAACCGAAACATCTAAGATGGAAAATTACATCAAATACATCATATTTAGTATTGCTACACATGTATACACAATGCACACATTTTTACAGAAAACCCAAAATTGCATGGCTTATGCTAATAGACCATGCCATGACAACTTCCATACTGGGTATTATCATCAATATTATAATGAACATATAGGTTTAGCTGTACAATCATAAATTACTATACAATCCTCAACTTGGTCACCAATATCTGATCAAACACATTTTCTCAGTAAGCGATACATCAAGTTCCTTGTCCTGAACATTGGCAATAACTGACATTTGTAAATGTGGAGTAGTTTGATACCTAAATCAGCTCCATCTGCTAGTTAATATAGAGTGGCCAACTCAGTATGTGGTAACTTCAAACAAAAAAAAACACAAACATCAGGTTTGCGATTTCAGAGTAATTTGCACCGCTGTGACCTACTGGAGACCGAAAGGAGGAAAGTAAAAAGATCAGATAAAGGAAATAAAAAAAGGGAAACAGTTTGACTGTGCAAAGGATGTGAAGGGACGAGGAAGGGGGAAAAAAAGGAATCAAAAAGGTTAGCGTACATTACGTAGCTTCTGTTACAATGAACACTGAGATGTTTTTGTCAGGGCTGCACTTCGGCTCCCTTCTCTCTAGTGCTCATCACAACCTGGTCATTAGCTGAACGTCTCATTCACTCCTGTCCACCTCAAGATGGAAGAGCCAGGAATCCAGTTGCAGATCTAATTAAAGATATTTGGTAGAATGATATTTGGTGATATTTTATGCATTGTGAAAATATCTGCCTCTTGTATCAACATGTAAAAAAGGACTTACTCCATGTTGCTTTTCAGCTGATGCACAGTGCGTTTGTCCAGGTAACGGCAGAACAGAGTGAGCAGGTTTGAGGGCAGGAGAAGCGGCTCCACCAGTGAACACTGGGACAGCTGTCCTGCCACCTGGAAAATTGTGTCGGTCCTAAAAGATGTCAGAGACATAATGTGAAGCTCTCATAAGGATGATAAAATTATCTCTCATAATGAAATATTAGCCTTAAAATTCCCACCAGGTTTCAAAGTCACCGATGCTGGGCTCTAGAGGAGCACCTGAGGACAGCAGCTTCTCTCCTTGGGACAGGAGAGCATACAGTAATGACAGTCCAAACTGAAAAGAAATTAATGAGGAAACAATGAGAGATGTTCCATACAAAAATAAACACCAAGCAGCAACAGAAGGCACAGACCTTATTCTGGCATGCTAGCGTGAGCGCCTCGAATGTCGTCAGAGACTCAGATGATGTCAGATCTTTGAGGACCCCGATTAGCTGACTGAACGTCAGGCATCCAATCACGTTTCGAAGAGGCGGGTAGAGCACTGGAAGAGCCTAAAGGGATGAAGACAATGGTCAGATCCATCCCAGTCATTTTACATGAGCCAAAACATGCATCAATTTCCTTTTATTGCTGCAAAACAAAAACAATTTGCTTAGGCACGGCAGAGAGAGAAAATAAACTGACAAACTACTAATGAACTCCCCTACCTCTTCTACATCTCTGCTCATCAGTGTTGGTAGGTTAGAGGTCACAATGCGCAAGATTTTCAGTGCAGTATCATCTTTCAGGAATGGTAGCAAACGGGCAAGCAGCCTTTTGCCTTTCGAGACCAGCAGGAAAGGAAGAAACTCCCCTCCTGAATCTCTATATCCAACAAAAAAAATTCTCAAATTCAATATGTATCAAAATGCTGCCTAAAATGTCACCATTGTACAAGCAATATTTACATCATGCATCACTTCTTTCAAGTGGTGGTGTGTATAACTCACAGGGGATTATGGTGTTGCAGCTGGGAGTAGATGTGCTCCACTTTCCTCTGTCTCTTTTCCATTAATCTTTTTTCTTCTGCTTCAGACAAGACCGAGGTTTTCATCCTCTCCGTCTCCTCGACCTCCAACAGAACGATGAACAACTGCAGGGCAGAACAGGTGTGACTGAGTGTTGGAAAAGGTGCAAAGAAGGCGTCTCACTGCATCGAAACAAGTAACCAGCAGGTACCTGTTCTATTTTGCTAAGGACCTCTAACCGCTGTTGTCTGATGTCTTTTTGTTCCTGTAAGGCAGAAATAAGTCTCAGTATCAAGGAAGACGGATTAATGCACTTCTCAGAAGCCAAAAGTTGTCTCAAAAACAGTCACCTCGAGTGGACCTTGAGCTTGGACTGCATGAACTGCACCAATGGCACGACGAGGAGAGTAACACGTTGACACAGCAACTTGACCCAAAGAGCCTTCAATGTGAACAACTGAAAGAGCAACAACTTTTAAGTCTATAGAAAAACATGAACAGCATTGCAAATTATTACTAATGTAAACTATTATTAATAGAGATCAAGATCTTGCATTACCCTTTCACACAATGGTGTAAGTTGAGGGGCACAAATAAAATATAGAAAAATAATAAATCAAAAAGTTGTTTTTTGGGTGTTAATATTAATTGTTCAAAAATATAAAATATAAGTTACATATAACTATAACTTTTTTAACCATCAAGGTAGGGCAGGTTGTATGTAGCCTGAGAGGCAAACTTGAGGGCGGTAAAAAAAAAAAAAAGCCGTGGCCATATCAGTCAGACTATACAACTCAAATGCAAAATAGTGTGATCACATAACATGAAACAGCAGAAAGGAAAACCTGGTGTATAGGAGTCAGTTTTTGTGATGTAAGGTGTGGTGAGTTTGGGTGGCTCCCTTTTGCTCCTGATGCCTAGCTCCTCCTCTGCCATCTTAGCCTCTATTCGTCGATAATACTCCTATAACAAAAGTTTCAATATGGCAGCCATTAAACCTTCTGTCTTGTACTCAAACATTGGGCTTTCTGATACAGTAAATATTGGAAACCTTTGGTATTTTGGCTGAAGAGCAACAATGAAGACACAGATGGAAGAGGTGTCCCACCTGGTAGTAGTAGTCCTCAAGGTACGGATTTTCACTTTGCAGCTGAATCATTTGCAGCCTGGTGATCCACTCCTTCTCTTTAGCAGTCATGAGATTACAGTAAGGATCCCAGCCCTCCGTTTTTCTGCAAATGGAGCATATTTTTCTACAAATGATGCCTATTCCCATATCATAATATACTGGATGTGACGATATGAGTTTGAATTCTCTCAGTGATGTAGCACCAACCTTTGGTATATACGCTGTTTTTGACTTAGTAGTCGTTTATGTTGGGGATGGAGCTGAGTGACAGGACCGGGGTACCTGTGAGTCAGAAAACTTCATATTCAGAAACAAAAGGGGACTTTTACTGTATGGCAATAGTGTTAAAAACAAGAAAGCTGGGTATTCAAACCAGGTCAGATTTGCTAATTAAAATGGATCCAATGATCAGAACAAACCACTTTTATCTCCAAAAGGGAGACATCCATTCCCCCAAACTTACCTTATAAATGCACATAAAAGCCAAGGATTGTATGGAATTAGTGTGTGTGTCAGATTGATGAGGAGAGTTTTAAACCCACTCATGAAGGATGAACAAGACTGACGGGCCATAAATATACTTGATACTTAAACTTTGCTGACAAATATTTCAGGCCACAAATCAAACAGTCTAGTGAACAGAGTCACACACCTGAAATGCTGCTCTGAATTAGACGAGGGGCTGTAAAAGGGGGACGGCCTGGGAGAGTTGGCACCAAAGCGAAGTTGCATCATCTTGGGAGTCAGAGACTGAGGTGTGGAGGGGCACGGCCGGCTCGTAGGAAACATGAAGCCCCCTGTCTGATGCAGCAAAAAATTACATCATGAATCAGGACAGACAAATAGATTTATTCAGTCCTTTGTGAATGTTTGCTGTTTTTCATGTATCAGAATAGGTCGGATTTGTTATTGAATAAACCTGGTTGTAATGTTGCCGTGGGGTTAAGGGTTGACGTGCAAAGATGGGCGATCCTTGTACCATGGATGCATTTATCTGAGAGAGAAAAATAAGACTCAGTGTGGTTTTGACAGGCAACATCAGATTATGTGGTTGTTTAAAGGAACAGTTTGACATTTTAGGAAACACACTAATTTACTTGCAGAGATTCAGACGAGACCAAAGATATATTAAGGACTGGAATAAGTCTTTATGCTAAGCTAACAACAGCTTCATAATAATCATACAAGCATGAGTGGCACTGATACTCTCATCCAACTCTCAGCAAGAAAGCGAAAAAACCAAAATGTTCCTTAAAGGGAACTCTGATAAAAATGAATTCTTCACCTGAACAGGGCCTCTTTGGCCAAACTGTCTTCTGGTGTAGGACCCTCTGGGCTCCCCTCTCCTGCCCCTGAAGGAAGAGACAGGATATGGCAAATCCAGGAAGTTGGAGGTCAGGTGCTGACCTCTGCGACCATCAATCACACACACTACAGCACTGTCCTAAGAAACAGAATAAAATAAGACAACTATTTGTTTAGGTAACCCACTGCCATGCAGATTTTAACATGTGTTTTTCAGTGGTCTTCACCTGAAGTATTGATCCTGAGATTCTTCTAGTCTTTCTGGAAGACGGTGCCATGAGCTAAAAAGGGAAAAAAGAAACATCAAACAAGAAAATAAAACATCAGCACAAACAAAAAGTGTGACAAAACCCTTTAAAAAGGTCAGCACGTACGTCATCCTCAAAGGTATTTCGGCGCATTGCATTCCCACAGTCCACTATGGCACTGTCAAGACTCTTAAAAGGAAAAAATGGGTCAAAATGAAGACAAGCTGCTGTGAACTGAGCTGTAAAATCCAATATTTCACACAACAAATTAATTAATCTCCATCACCTTGAGGCTCGGTCGCCCTTCCACTATCCTCATCACAGCTGGGTCCTCAAACATGTGGCCCCTGCCCAGCCCTCCCCCCCTATGTCCCCTACCTCTGCCACGCGGCCCTGGGGGAGCCCGGGGCACATACTGTGGCCTCTGTCGGGGAGGGGAGGGGGAGCTGTGGCGGGACGGTGGTTTGGGGTCTGGTGGCGGCGGAGGAGGCGGCTCTCCGAACTGTAGGAGATCACTGCTGGGGTCCTCTGTGGTCCCCTGTGCATCAAGATCTGCAATACAGACACATGTAGGAATACAATCTAAGCGCAGTGTTCGCCATTTTGGCAAATTATTGGTTTTCACACTTTATTTTTTGTACTATCTAACAAAAACATGTAGAGCTTTAGGAGGTGCACGCAGGTGGATCTTGTTACCTTTGGACAGAGCCAGGCGAGCTGGCCCCCTAGTCAGTCCTTATGCTAAGAAAGCCAACCATCTCCTGGTCCCAGCTTAAGCTTTAGCATACTGACATCAGTCTCCTCATCTGAGTCTAGACAAAAAAGCTACTAAGCGCATTTCCCAAAATGTTGAACCTGTAAAAGATTAGTTCTCTCGTCTTTTCGTTGGTTGGCATCAGTTACACCTGCTGTAGTGGCCGACAGGACTGTTGTCCCATCACAGGACAAAAGGATCGTTTCTATTTTAGATACTCTGGGAAATTATAGCAAAAGGTTTAGTAGTTAAAAAACAAACACACCCATCCCAAACGTCTCGTCATTGTACACGTTTATCTCCTCATCCTCCTCAGCCATGGCCTGCAGAAGCCCACAGTCCATACTGGTCCCATCCTCTCCATCACTCCAGTTCTCTCCATTCTCAGGCCACTGGAGTGAAGACACCTTCTGGGCCTCCTGGGTGGGGAAGGGGGGAAAAAAAAACAACCAAAAAAGACACTAAAGAATATATTATGATCACAAAGAAGACACGAAAGGCAGAGAAACCTCAAGAAACCTTCAGTTACAAGCCAGGAGGTGATAAAAATAACTATATTCCCCAAAAATGTAAAGGTTTTGCACCATTTTATGGCATCAGGTATTTCCTGTGGAGGGAACCATATACTAATGTAGCATAAAATAAACACCTGAAGCCTGTTAGCTCGGTGTTTTCACCCCAAACTGAGACTGCAGCTCTCAACACAACAACATTCCCAAATTAAAAAGCAGCCAAATGACGCTGACTTACTTGTTGCTGTTCTGAATCACTCATTGAGTATTTTCTTTTTTTTTTTTTATCCACTTAGAGCAGACGGCTTACTTTCTTCAAGGTTACCTGCTTTCTCCAGACGGACAGAGGAAGAGGGGGGTCATTAACTTTAAATGAACTCACCTGTGGGGCGCGTGGACACGTCAATACGGGTCACGTGTCAGTACGCGTCACGTACAGGTTATGGATGTTTTATGGGTTTTTTAATTCTCTAAAAACACTTCTAGTTACTCTTTTTTGGTCTTTTCAGAATCTGGACACGTTAAGTGTGCAGCCACTGATTTTAAAATAGTTAAACAGCGATATCTAGTGGTCAAAGTTTACCCCCATTACTTATCGATCCATTTTACTAAAGGGTGGTACACTGACATGAATACACGTTTTAGTGTTTAGTTGTGAAAATGGGGGCATTTATTTTTGACAGGAAATCCTGTTTTCACTTCCGTGTTTCCTTGGACACGTGACCGTTGGCTCCAAAGATGAGAAGTTTGTCGAATTTAGGGGAAAAAATCCTTCAAGAGAAAAACAAAAACATCTGAAGTCTGTTAACCTTTAATTTTCATCACTCAAACCAGCTCAGATGTGATTTTTTTTAAATGTAAAATTGGTTGTCAAATGAAAACTACATGAGAATCTGGAGGTACAAAAATGGTATGAAACTTTTTTCTTTGCTGAATCTGTTTTTTTTTTCTCCATCTGTTCTACACCTGCTGACTGTTGTTTCACGTCCTTTGTAGGCTCAGTTCAGATGTTTATCCTTCTAATAATCACATTTAATTGTTTAAACTGGCTTACCTGAGCCCATTTGATGTCAAACTGTTTGTATATTAATAAAGGTTATTTTCTATGACTGTTCTATGACTTTTTTAGGGACGTATACACTTGAAATTACTTAAGTGTTTCTACTTCTTATTACGAACACGTTTTCTCATCTTATTTTCTCTTTTTTCTCACATTTCACAGGTGATCCTTTTATTCATTCACCCATTACACAGTAAGGCAAGTTGTGTTCTCCTTTATTTCATTCTTTGGAATTGTTTTTGGCAAATTGCATAGAGCAACAGTGACAGAATAATGCAAAATATCTGACATTAAACATATGACAGCTTAGTCTGTTACACAAACATACACTTACTAGCAGTCGGCATACATACATAAATGCAAATTGCAGTGGCACTTATACTTTTTGCAATATAAAGCAAATATATTAAAGGGGATTTCCTTGCACAACAGTACAAGTCCTTCACTGAAACAATACATTTGCTCTAAATATACTGTTTCTTTTCGACCTTTTGGCAAAAGAATTAAATTTTCAATATTCAATTTGAATCAATACAGTATGTAAAAGATTTACATACATGACAAATCATTTTGGCGCCATTTTGTATCTGTCTAACCAATGCTAGAGTTATTTTTGACACTGCCAGTCAAAATGCAGTCCACTTTTTGGTAAAATAGGGTTGGATGACTCTCTTTTTATTCTCCAAACTCTAATGTTTTTAAAACCAAGAAAGAGACCAGCTCCACCCTCATTCCCACAGTAAAAAAAACACAAATTCAGAAGTCAGAGTCAAACAGCATCTTCACTTGGTGACCCAGAGGAAGGGGGGGGCAGAGCCCTGCTGTGTCCTCAACCAAAGAGTTTGATGAAGCAGGGGTGGCAGTAGGGCTTGTTCTCCTGCTCCTTGAAGCAGCCTTTGCTCAGCGGCTTCAGGCAGAAGTGACACACGAGGTGGTGGGGGTGGAATTTGGCCCCCATGGCGGTGACGCAACGGCCCAGTATCGGCTGCTGGCAGGCCTGACACATGCTGCCACGGGACTGGTGGTAGTGGGCCTCACACAACGGCTTACCCTCGTGTTCGAAGAAGCTCCCGTTGACGAAGGGGCTGTAGCACTCCTGAGGAAGAGACGCAGAGAGATTCGGTCAGAGAACCCTGACTCATGCAACTGTAATTAGAAACCTGTCATGTGAAATTAAAACTTTCTCATGACATCATCCAACTTGTTTTTAGCTTTTTGGGTTTTTTTTTAAAAACATTTTTACATGGTAGTTTTACTAAGAGAAAACGCCCAGCTCACACAGTTACACACATGTACACATCACGACCACAGTGTGATCTGTTGGTCACTGAGCAGCTTCACTGGAGGAGCTGTGAGGTAAATCAGATTGTTGGTCTCAGAAATGCCCCATGACCCATTTGCAGGAACTCATATCAACGTCAAATCAAACTTGCCACATAACTTCGCCCACCTAAAAAAATCTGAGAGGCCACCAACCAAAATCTGTTTATTTTTTTATAAGTATTAAAAAAAATATACAAAATCTCACATGTTATGTATTCATTTACAAAACTGTTCAAACATTTTTCTAAATTTAATTTCCCTATTTTCCCTTTTGACTTAACAAGCACCTTTTATAGCTTTCATTCTGTTTTTAAACCTGAAGTTAGGCAATTTTTTAAATATTTATAGGTCATATATACATTTTTTACTTTATTGCATTTATACCTTTCATTGCTGTCACAGCTTATTGCCTTATACTCTTATAGATCTATCTATATATCTATATAGATCTTTATGTGTCTTTTATTTTAGTTTTATGTTTTTCCTTATCTTATACATATCTTTCCTGTAATGGAGCTCCCAGCCCAAGAATTTCATATGAGTGGACTTGTGGGAAATAATCATCTTGAATGAGAAACATTGAAGTCCAGGGCCCAGCATGTAATTGTGGTGGAGTAGATGAAATCCTTTTCATTATTAATGACAGTCAGACCTCTTCTAAAATTCATTCAGCCTTAAACAACCCCAGCATGTGTGTATGTGAGTAAACTCCTCTTCATGTAATTGCCATGAATGTTACAGAGGACTTGATCTCATTCTCCTTAAAGGCACCTGTGGCCATGGCCGTCTGCCCATCACATGACCTTAAACGGTGTCATGACCCTAGGTTTCATTTAAAGGTTCCCTGTGGAGTGTTTTAGCTCTAGTAGCTCCATGGAGCTGTTTTTTATGAGTCAGTCCCCGTTTTGTTTTGGTTTTAGTTTCACATTATTCAACAGATCAACAGCTGGCGGGAACACGCTAAGAAACGCAGCAATGGGCCATCAACGTCAGAGAAGACGTGCTGCTGGCAAACACAGATGTCAACAACACGGGTTTCGAAATGTTAAAAAGATGAGTTCGCACTTTTTTAATGAGGAAGAAATTCATTCAACACATTTGTAAGATTTATAGGATACACACTGAAAGCAAATATAACATCTGTTTAAGTTCTCTGACCTACCTGACTCTTCCTCAGATTAAATCTGCAGCTGTAACACCCCAGGCATCAAACTCTTGGCCATTTATTTACCAGTGGGTAAACAAAAAAGGTGTGTAGCACCTTGCAACTGTTTTCCAAATGCAGCATCATCATCGTCACGCCCCTCAAACCCGCAGAGGACACACTCACCCTGCAAACGAAGCACTGCGGGTGCCAGAGAGAGTTGAGAGCTGAGATGTAGTTTTCCAGAATGGGCTGGCTGCAGCCTTGACAGCGGGAAGCAAACAGAGTCAAGAAGCACTGCTGGCAGTACTGCTGGCCCTCACGGTCATGGAAACCTGCAGAAAAAAACAGTCACGGATTTACAAACTTCAAGAGTTTCTTTGATTAATGTGAAATCCGGAGAAAAGACACTGTCTGAACCTTTTCCATTTGATTCTGGTCTGTGGAGCATTAAACTTCGATCTGTTTATAATTGTGTTTTATTGTGTATTATTGGTTTACTGATGTGAATTTTTAAAGGCTGACAGTATTTTTTCTTTGGTCCCAAAGCTGCTTTAAATGTGTCCAATTCCATGACAAAGTTTCAGTGTTTCCCCTGAACTCTTGGCAGGGTGAGAGGGCCTTTACAACAGAGCATCAACTCTACTAACTCTAAAACTGTACAAAATCAATGTTTTAGGGGGTTTGGCAGCTGTCTACAGCGTGGTTATAGAGCCCCCCAGGGGTCAAACAGTGAATGGAAATCTGTTACAAACTCTGGGACAGATTATAACCTTAAAATGAATAATTGATATACTAAAAAAACACTTGCTAAAAAAATTTGCTTGATTAAATGAATTTTCAGTTGAATAAGTATGTGCGTTTGATAGTGCATGACCCTGCTGAAATTCACTGTTAACAGCTGTGTGTTGGACCCAGACAGGATACTGTGTGTGCCGCCCATTACCTTCCTCTCCAAATGCCCGGCTGCACTTAACGCAGCAGAAACACTCTGGGTGCCAGTTCTTATCCAGAGCTGTGACCATTTTCTGAACAACAAGAGGAACAAAAAGTTATAAATGGCTTCAGGTGGGTTCGAGCTATTCACACCAGAATAAGCGGCATGACACATCCAACCCTCTTACATTTAAAATGGGCTTGTTGCATTGTGCACAGTGAGGGGAGAAGAGGGTGAAGTAGTCCGACTCGCAGTACGGCCGTCCATCCTTCTCAAAGAAGTTGCGACTGCCTAACTCTGTCTCGCACTCAGTGCACACAAAGTGTTCTGGGTGCCACACCTTTCCGAGAGCCGTTACCACCTGCACGAGGAAACAGTGGGATTAATGAACAGTATCTTCTTTGTTACTGCGGTTAGTCCATACTGACTTATGCTGATGACTCACCTGTCCTACGACTGGCTTTTGACAAGCTGAGCAGTTTCCCTTGGAGGATGTTTGAACTCCTTGTCTGCTCAGGTCTGACTGAAGCAGCCCCAGCATGCTGTCCAATGAGCCGCCAGATGAGGGCTGTGGCGGGGGGGCGGGCTGCTGTGGTGCCGTCACCACTGGACTGACAGGTGCAGCTGGCTGGGAGAGAGAGAAATAAAAATGATGACAGGGGCATCTGTCTTGGGGATTTTAATTCTCTAAGAGTTTATCCAAGACAGTTGGTCTGCAATTACTTGCCCAAATGTAGAGCGCTTGGAAAAAAAGGAAAGAGGAAAAAAGAAAGACAGGTGGTATAGAAAAAGACACTGCTTTTTGACATTGGTCTGTCTGTGAGTGTTTACTGAAAGGAAAAATGTTACCTGATAATAACATTCAAACATTTATTCAAAATAGAGTGATATATTATGTGCTATCTGTCTAAATCCCTGTGGATAAATGTCCAAATGCAAGTAATATCAACTGATAATGTCAGTCAGTCCATCAGAAAAGCAACAGCTTATTCAGAATCAACATCGTTCAAAATTCAGTTCCTCCACTAATAGTCGCCCTTTGTCATACACACACCACAACATTTAGAAACCAGGCTGACTTGTATGAGCTCACTGGTGCCTGTTGTCTGGAAGTTGTCTGACACATTTCTGGAAAGAGTAGGAAATCCCCATTCATAGACAAATCTTAGACATATTCTAAAAGAGTACTAAAAGTCTGCAGCCATGCCAGATGCTCTGTCAGGCTGTACGTAGATACATACAGCGATGCTGTGAGTTTAACTTCAGCATGCTAACATGCTCACAATGACACTGAAGTGCAGCTGAGGAGAATGTCATTTGTTCTCTGGTATTTGGTCATAAATCATCATTATAGTCAGTCATAAAGTAATAAAGTCAATAAAGTGCTGAACACTCAAACTCCTGGTTAAACTAATGCTCTGTGGGGGTGTCCTCTGGGACCATGAATGTTAAAAAAAAAAGACAATCCATCTTATAGATGTTTAAATATTTCCATCTGGACCAAAGTGGTGGTCCGAAGTGCCACATCTGGAGCCACAGCGCCAGCATGGTTGAGAAACAGGTACGAATCAACATTTTGGAAAGTTTTGAACATCACAACGTGGTGATAGCAGAGAGGGTCCAATGGAGAAATGTTCCTCATAAACTGTGTTCCCATAACGTCATACTCGCGCTTGTTTATAACCCACAGCTGGGCTGCACACTACAACCAAACAAACTCTAACTGACTGAACCACTTCCTTTGCTCACATGCCACTGACTTGCTGAACTGGAGAATGACTGGATTATATACCCCCAAAGTGTAGCTCTATAAGTCTGACGTCACACTGTCAGGAGCTATTTTTGAAGCTGGAAAACATCACCACCAATACTAAATTCCATCCTCAGGCCCTATCTGGTCATACAAAGAAGCATACAAGGAGGCATGTGCTGTCACAGTGAATGGTGAAGTCATCATGAAATCAAGCGACTCAGTGTGAGCCCTGATAAAGCCTGGAACAGTTGGGATTTAATGGTTTGACACTAACAAAATAACAGCTCTGGCCTCTCCATGTCATTTCCATGCTGTTGTGTGGACTCTTACTGTGCTCTGGACTCTGAAGTCCGACAGAGAAGCCATCAGTTTGTCCAACTCCAGTGTGGCTGATGTTGCTGACGGCTTCGGAGAGCTGGGACACAAAAGATAATTCTTGTTTTAATAACCCCATAAAAAACACACACTTTCATTTGATCTTATCTAAAATACTGCAGAGAAGATAAACGCACACTAAGCGCCAATGATTGTATTATTTACATCATGATCAGCACCTCATCTTTAAAGTGTATTCAAAGAAGTGAGACCAGGCCAGCAAAATTAAACTATTTCAACAAGCCACCAGTCTCTGAGAGGTGATAGCTGCACAAAACAGACCTTCACGAAAGCAGTTCAGTAGGTGGACACTAAAACTGACCTGGAATAAGTGTCTGAAAATGTTGGTTTTGGTACAGCAGCTTCCCTCTGACTAGGCTGCTTACTTTAACATACCTCATAATGCATTATGGATTGTGTTTTATTTTGTAATGATACACTAGTTTTCATGGAAATGTTAAAATCTAAAAAAATTGTAGCACTTGGAGAAAAATGATGACTAAATCGATGATGTACCTGGAAGAGGAGGTTGTGACCTTATCCTTGATTTTGTCCCGCTCATCTTTCTTAGAAGATGGGAATTGGGCCAAGATCTCATCTGAGGACAAAAACAAGGTCATATATAAGAGAAGGTTCACCTCATAGTCAAACACCATATAAACACACACACACACACACACACCTACACACTAACCTGTGATGTTGAACTGGGTGGCGTTCAGCTCCTGTAGCAGATGGTCCAGTTCGCTCAGACCTCCTCCCAACACCGAGGAGGAGGAGAAGGCTGGAGGAGGATCCGTCGCACGGGGAGAGCGCGGTTTACACACCGTGCTGTAAGAAAGGCAACACACAAAAATGAGCACAGACCAGGAAACTGTCAGTAATGTGGTCGGCTTTGTCGCGGTCATTCCGTCATGAATCATAGGTGACTTTGTCCATTAAGAAATGAGTCATGTAGCAACAGAATATTCTCATTTATGATGCAAACACTCACTGACAAGAAAATGACAAAGTAGAAAAAAAGTTATTTATATATTTATAAGTCCTACTTTTGCTTTGGGGAGATAGTTATCCATGCAAAATCTAATGTAAAACCTCAAGAATCAATTTATATTCACAGAAGTGTACAGCCTGATAATCACACTACTTCATTTCACCACTCGTTTTCCAAATAATACATTAACATTATCATATATATTCTGAACAAATGTGGGTTTTGGGTGGAACCAGGCTAAAAAATGTTTTCTGCACAGATGACACTTTATATTAAAATGAGGCAGGGTGTTACCTGTATAGTTTGTCTGGGTTGGAGTTCTGGGTAGATTTCATTGCAGCAGAAACAGTCTGAGAGACAAAACGGATTCACAGTAAATAAGCCTTAAAGTCAATTTGTTGCAAAAGCAGCACAAATTCACAAAGAATATTTGTAAGAAAAGTCCAGACTGTTTTGATTCATTCAGATCGGAAGCTGCAAAGAGAAAGTTGGTACGACTCCATCCGATTGTCTACCTGTTGTGGGGTGTAGGCGGGTGGCGGCGGCCGGGTTTGGGTGGTGTCCACGCTTGGTCCATCAGCATTCTGTGGAGGGTCAGAGGTAAGCAGGACAGGACAACGAGCTAGAGGAGAGCCGGTGCTCTCCAGATCAGCGAGGAGGGCATCTGGTGGGTAGAGAGAGAAAAGAAACTGAATGAGAGAGAGAGAGAGAGAGATGATGTAGCACATGACAGCATGAATGTGATGGAGGTTTGGTTAGATTTACTATTAAAAACACTTAAGTACCCCATAATGTATCTCTGTATCTTTATGAATGTCCCTGATGGTGTTATCAGTTTGTTTATGAAGCATTAAAGGGAAACAGAAGGAGAAATGAGTCAAGAAATGTTTTAAAACCATGCAGTGCAGACGGGAACAAAACAACAACAACACATGGATGGTAGACAGAACGTATCAAGTTAAGTAAAGGATGGACAAGTGCCGACAGACGGGATTATACACGTGCAAACACATGCACAGGCAGTTACGTACCAAACACAACAATACGAGGACTGAGAGGGTAGTTAGGTGGTTCAGACACTCCTAAGGAGAGACAGAGAGGCTGTGTGACCGATACAGCAGCAGCAAATCAGCCCACACAACATGGAGGACAATGAGCATCCTCGGACACTAATCAGTCAGAGAACAGGACAGTCAGGACGGCCACAAACCAGAGATAATCCATCGACACGGTGAAGTTATTGGAGCACACAAACATTTCTGCATATCGAAGACACAGCAGCATGGAGAGGAAGCAGAGGAGGAAGAGTGCTTGGTGACTGATATCTAACCCCCCCCCTCCAAGGTTGCTCAAGGGTTAGGCTGTATGACATCATTTAGTGCTGATAAGTCCATGTACGGGCGACCGAAAGCTGGAGTTTGTGAAACGAGGGCTGAACATGAGTAATTACAAACTCTGAGACGAAGAGGTGAAGCTGCTGTCACACACTGACTTAACCTGTCGCACTGCCGATGCCACACACACACACACACACACACATTATGTGTTAATCCACTGGTTCCTAACCTCTTTCGGCTTCATGTCCCCCCACAGATGAGCTGAAGTCCCCCATCAGTGGCAACGCCCTGCTACAAATGTGTTAGTCAAACTGATCTTAAACCGGATAGCATTTAATACCGTTAAAGGGCCAATCCACAGATTTAGGATTGCAATTCCTAAAAGTTGTGGATCTTGTGAGAGGCACAATAACAAAAAAGGATGGTCTGTTGGTCGCTCGAAACTCTGGATCCTACAATTCCCATAATGCAGCTCAATAGCCACATTCACATCATATGATGAATGTAGGGGTGCCAAAGATTCCCATGTTAACAACAGGAGGGCGTTCATGTCATTAAGATGTTTGTGTGATTACAGAGGTGGTCGTGTGAAGAGTAATTTCTTTCATACAAGACAAACAGATCTTGGAGTTACTTCACTAAGTTGTAAACATTTAATTGCCACTTCTATTAAACGAGTTTTCACACACCCAACTTCATCTCGTAGCATTATGACCGAGGTTGATGGGAGTGACGTCATGTGCGATCAGCTTATCACAGATGGCAGTTTATTGGGTATTAATATGCAATAAATATAGAAACCCTGACACGCCACAATCTGCCAAATCAGATCTCAAACCAGTGCCTCAACAGACAGGACAATAGAGACAGAGTCTGCAGTGATGAGGTCTGCAGCGTTTTAAAAAGCGCTGTCCCTTGTTAAAAAGCTTTAATCAGGACCATGTGCTCCAGACCTCATCCCTCCAGATAAACCAGTTAACTCTGCTTTGGTTTAGGAGTTTTGGTTACGTGGAGCAGTACAGGGAAGGTCTCACCGCGAGGTCTATTCAGCAGCTGCTTCTTGTCCATGTCGGCTCACAAGCTGAGCCACAGCGTCCATTCTTGAGGCAGCAGTTCAAGAGGTTCATTTGCATACATTTATTCTACGTGACACAGCCTCTAAATGGACCCTGAGGTGAGATTATTCTCTGATTTCACGATTTCTGAGGTTTAGAACGAACCCCAGATTCATTCATGGATGTTTGAAAAACATTTAAACAACTCAATTAAACCTTTTTCCCGCTCTGGTAAACTACTTTAAACATCTGTACTCATCAACAGTGACATGATAAACCTAAAAATAACTGGTCTACCCTGACTTAGGTCATCCCTGTAGTCACTTCTGCCCAAAATGATTCACACTTCTGGTACGACCATGTGGTGAGAATATTGTGCGTACACTACTTGCCCTCCTCCTCCCTGCTGTGAGTCTCCGTCTGTTGCACACACACACACACACACACACACACACACACACACACACACTCACACACACACACACACACTCTTACAGACTGAACTGCTCATATAAGGAGCTGAACGTCTCTCAATGGGAATTGTGACCATATTTAGAGCTGCTTGTCGACTTGTTTGTCTTGGCCAAAGGCCTCTCTAACAAGTGGTCTCTCTCACCGAAAAGCCTCTCCAGATCCAATACATAAACTTACAAGATTGTTGGACAACAGCAGCATAAATCGAGTGTCCCGAACATGGCCACCGCCTGACTAACACTCACCCAGTAACTCGGCCTCTCATCTGTGTGCAATCCAATCCAGATGTGCCCAGATGTGCTTGGCTACATCTACCCATTTCTTCCAGTATTGTTTGAAAAGCATGAATCCCCCAATTCTGAAGTGGACTTTAAGAGAAAAAAAAAGTTTCTGAGGAAGCAAATGGGCAGCTGAGGCAAAAGGGCCGTTCTATTTTCACTGAACTCTGCGGCTTTTTGAAATAGCAGCATGGCCCTGGGCTATTTCAGGGCCTTTCCTACACGGTTATTCCCTAACGCAAAGCTCCTCATCATGTCAAGAAACCTTCCTTCAGCATCTTCATCGGCAGACACGGTCAGAACCAGTCGGGCTAAGCTGATGCTGCTCACAGCCTCCCCTCATGTCTTCAAAATGGACTACAGGAGGCGTCTCTGCATCTCTGACTCGTTAATACTGACTGATGGGAAAGCCCGCTGTGGATCCCTCAAAATCTAATTTACAAAAGAATTTACTGAATTTGCAGGGCATGCATGAAACACTCAATGGCGGGCTGGCAGGCACAGAGCAATGTAGCACCAGTTTTTGCATTACCTGTATGAGTGTGTGAGCATTTGTGGCCTGTTTGCTTGGAAACATAAACACAACTCTGCAGGATCATAAGATGTTATAAGAGAAAAAAAAAAACCTTGTACATAGAAGTTGTAAAACAGATACATTTGAGGCTTTTCTCTGCCTTTAAATGTTAAAAAAAAAAACCCCACTAAAATACCCTTTTCTGTTACACCTAAAGAAATGTTATGTTCTAGACAAGGAAAGCAAAATTTCACTCCACTATGACAGCCAGAATAAACAGAGAGCTTATTTCCTCTGTTTGGGCGCACCACCCCTTCCCAAAGATCCACTCAAGATATCTGAACATGTACTTAGAAACGTAGATCAGCACCAGCACTTACCCAGATCCTCCATGATGTGGCTTCAGCCGAGCGTCTTCCTCTCTGTGGGACACAACACGGACGCGGCCAGCATTAATAACTAGTGATGGACGCGTGTGAAAGCCCGCAACACAAGACAGCCTCGGCGCTTTTGTCTGCGTCGGTCCTGAATAACTTCTCGGGCACCGTTATCCGCCAAGGGAGGAGGAGGAAGAGGAGGAGGAGGAGGAGGAGGAAGAGGAGGAGGAGGGCGTCCCGTTTCTTTTTCCTACACGACTCTCTTCCTGTGTAATGCCTACCAGGACTTCAGACTGGAGAAGGCGTAGTTAAATAAATGTGGTTACAAACCCCGCATTCCCCGGACACAGGACGTCATCCTGGACATTCCTAGTCCATATTTGGGAGAGAAAATTAAGGATTTAGTGGCGCTGCGAGCAGCGAGCTGCGCAAACTGCAGCCCGGCTGCTGCGGCGCTCGTGTCTTTGCAAATCGGTGACAGGAAATATCGGAAAATGCATTTACTGGTGTGTCCTTCACAGAATATACAAGCTAAGGATCAACAGTGACGGGCGACGCCCCTTTTTAATAAGGAGCTTGTAAAGAGAGCATTTGGATGTGATGAGCAAAGTCAGCCAAGGAAACCATGATATCCACTTTTTCTTTTTTTTTTTTAAATACATGCCCCATCCTTTAACAGCATTATGGATTTTTGCTGCCTAAAACCAAGAAATGATCTCTTTTTGAAGAGGTTTTCTAAAACAAATCTCTTGATTATCATCATCATACTGAATTCATTCAGCTTGTCTATTCAGCTTTCCCATTGAACCATATTCACATTACAGAGAGTAATTTTAATCATTTTAAACACGATTGTTCCCCCAAAAAACTATTTTCTAAGACCTTTTTCTGCCGGCAGGATTAAAGGGTAGGTTCACATTTTTTTCCAAGTATACTTTCAGACAATCCTCACACTCCCATTCATAATGAAAAGTTAATGGAGGCAAAGAGATCTCTTCCTAAAGTCACTTCATGTTAGTGTTTGATGAACTTGAGAGTTAATTTTACACATAATAAGGACTGTGGAATTTGTTACCTATCCCTTTCATTAAAGTCTCTTTATGACCACAGGAATATATTTATGTGTGTATATTCGTTTATGATGGCTTTAATATGTGATACCTAACCTGTCTGAGCCCTCGTTTTAATTTTCAAGTAAGTACAGCACAATACAGATGGCGATTTAATTAAAATATAATAAAGCTGCCATCTGTGCTGTGTTGCACTGCAGAGATCCAGAAACCGACTTGTACTGATATACTGGATTACCGCCTAGCTCAGATAGTTTGAGGTGGTCAGTCAAAACACAGCTTTATTCAGGAAAATTCTCCATGTAAGCACAATATAAACTCATAAATGTGTTAGAGCTGCATTTTGCCACAGGGCCTCCACATTACATAATAATGAAGGACTGAGTTAATGATTACTTTGATATTAGAAGGTGGTGTAAAGTAATCTAATTACCAAACACCAACTAATACAGTGAACCTGAGACTTTTGGGGTCTCAAGAGGTCTGGGAAAGATGAGTAAGACTATTGATTTGTTGTACACACTGATCTGGGCAAAAGATAGCTGAAGACAATGGTACAAAATCCATAAAAAATGGTATCTGCCTTTACCTGGGAAAGGAGCAGGTATAAACTATACAATTAATGGCTGCATTTCATGAGGCTGCTTCTGTTTCATGGTCCCTGTACCGTGCATGCTGTCACCCATCATTGGGACACTTGAATAGACTGGTTTTAGCTACAGCCCTGCCCCACTTCTTTATCACTGACCCCTTAATCTGCTTAATTCACTTCAAAATCGACACAAACCAGAAAACAGCCAGCAGTGTAAAAAACAAAACAGGAAAAACTTTTAATTAAGCAAGCTCACAGTTACAGGCTATGTTTGTGTGATCAGGGGAAGGTGCCACATTGATGTTGGTGACGTGGTGACGTTTGCATTTTTAAAACTTAAGTTGTAACACCAGAAATCTCTCCTTTCCACTCCCGTGTAGGCTGCACTGTATGTCACACACACAATGTTCTTTGACCAAATAAATCCCTCTGTTGTCGAAGAGGTACCAGCGTTTGGCCTCAGTGCATGAAACACACAACAAAGAACTGACAAGTAAAACATACATACTGGAAAAAAAAAAAAAGACAACAAAACACTTAACATAATTATTATAAAGACTTGAAATCAAATCAGAAATATACAACAAAACTGAGAGAATCAGGTCAAGGAAACTTATCAGTTTAACGTTTATCTAATTCTGTGAAAATAAAGCCTTTATTTGAACTTGTTCATGCAGTTTCCTTAACTATGCATGTTACTTCTAGCACTGTGACAAACAACTACGCCTTCACCTTTTTCAAAATATTAATCATAGTAATTAGAATCTCTCCCACTCACACACACACACACACACACACACACACACACACACACACACACACACGATCATACTTCAAAACCAACTTCTTCACTCAAAAAGTTTGAGCTAGTTGTTGCTTAAGAGCAAAGTCAAAGAGAAGAAAAGCATGTGATGTGGAAATCATAGAGTTTTAAAAAAAAATGATTTGTGAAGCAAACTGGGGGACGGTGGGATGATAGCATGATGGTAACATGGATAGGTTCGGTTACCTATGACGTCCCCATCCATCAACTGAAATTATATTACATATCCTCCACTGCAGTTAATCCACACACACCCACTTCCATCCTTCTCTCCACTGCTCGTTTCCTCTCCCCGTCATCACTGCACAGCCTGTTCGTTAGCGGTGCTACCAGAGTCCTGCGGCTTCATCACATCGGGGAGTTCTGGGGGGCTGGAGAAGGCCTCGATGTGCAGCTGTTCGAACATCTCATCTGGAGGCCAGAGGACACGGGGAAACATTAGCTCCGGCGCAACAGCAGGGTTGCATCAGTCATGTCACAAAGTTGCTGCAGAGAGCTCCGACTGCGGCAAATCTTTCTGGGATTATACTCAAAAGCTCGAAAGTAAGATCTACTTTGGTTAATGTACTCACACAAAGAGGCAAAAGGAAGTTTATTTTAGGAGTCATTTAAGTCACCACTGTAAGTCATGGTGAAATTAGTCAATTAGTGTTGTGAGCATGCTCACATGAGCAGTTTAAATACGACTTTTATTCAGACTGGAATCTGTTTGATCATAGTGAGTCTGGAAAGCAATAAATCCACATGGGATATTGGTCTCATGCTAAAATCAAATTTAAATAAGGATGTATTCACCTTATTTGTCACTTGTGCATTGTAAACTCATGTACAATGTCAAGAAAAATTACAGTACAGCAGAAGTAGCCACAGCTTCAGGCCACACTCAATATTTTGCAGCAATGTTTAAAAGTCACACAGGACAGACAGCAACAGATTTCTCTAGTTTCTGCAACGTATTTTAAGTAAAAAGCACAACGACAATTTAAGTAAAGTGAAAAAAGCGCTAGTATCACTATCTTAGTTTCAACCAAAGCTGAACTCGAGCATGCTTATGGAGACAGTTAAAGAGCATTCTGAAAAATGTAGGAAAATCAGACAGACAAAAATTATACCTCCTAGCTGGCACTGAACGCCACATATTGGTCTTTAACAATGCAGGAGAATGGATGAGTTACAGCTGTCGTAAATACAGATTGACTGACACAAAGCACAAATGGTTTCCATCAATCATGCAAATGATAGCTTCCATTCAACTAAACAAGTAAATCCAAAACAAGAGTTATAGATAATTTAGTTCCCAGAAACACAGAAAAATGCAGGAAAGATCCAGAAAGAGAGGAAGTACTTGTTGTCTAGAAAGGTGGTTTTTAAACTTTTGTATCAAATCATGGGTTGTTTTTTTTTTTCCCCAAATACTGGTATTGACATTTTTACCATGTAAAAGTATTAGTTTCCAACAATGTTTCAACCTGCTTGGGAGCAAGGTTTTGCCTAAACAAAAAGTAAATTATAGGCTACTAGGTGTTTAGTTATTTGGTAATAAAAACATTTTACAACATTTACATTAGCTCTTAAAAAAAAAATCACCTTATGATATAATTGAATAGAACATGTAAAGGACAAAATTCCACGGCACATCAGGCTTTCTCCCACAACACAATTTGAGAACCATTGGTTTGGAAAATCACCTTAAAATTAGGGGAAAAAACCAAAATATCCCTTATTCTTAGCAGCTCACAAATGATATACACTGAACATACCATTTATGCGGAAGGCCAGACCAACTGTAGCTGGGGCTTGAGGTCTGGCAGTCTGGTTGGTGAATCCACAGTCACCAAGAGTTTTGCTGTCCTCTAGCAACTGGTCATCCTGTGGGGGAAAAAATGTTACTGAACCCTCTAATGGCCTCACAGTTTATGGATTTACTTCAATGGACATCAAGGCAGTGATCACAGACATTTCCAGAGAATATTTTAGGTCACGCTAAGGAAACGTGGCCACATGCCACCATTGTCACTTTGAAGTGTGTTTAACTTAGAGTTGTGATGCAGTCAGTGATGTGACTGGACGTAATGAGGTGAAACTGGCACACTTGAACCTGCACTTACTTTATAGAGCCTCTGGTCTTCAGGTGTTCTCTTTAGTATTCCTTCAACAATGCGCTTCAGCTCATAGACAGTGGTGGACTCCTTGGCATCTGTGAAGATTGTGGTCTTGTGACGCCGGATCATTAAGAACACATCCTGGGGGAAAATGGGCATAAAATTGATTTGCTGTTTTATCCTGAAGATTAGAGCTTTGCTTTCAAACATGTTACTCTTGGGATAGACAAGGATCATACAGGGTAGTTCATTCTGTGGCTTAGATTATTAATAACTTTATATCTTTATTTGAGAAAACATCACCGTAGGCCTTTTAAGTCGTTCATAGGTGACATCTGGTTTATATCACCTTAATAAAACATGTGTTAGCTGAGTCTTTAAAGGGAAAATAGAGTCTGTAGTTCGCTGATATACCAGTGTGTCACAGAAGTAAATGATACAGAAGAATTAAAACTGCTGACAATTCATTGATTCATAATTTAAGTTACAACATTCAGTGAGGCAGGCGAAGATCTGAGCTAACGCGAAATTGACGTTAGCCAACACGGAAACAGCGTTGACATTAAGGCCTGTGAGTTAAATTAGCAGACATTAAAAGGTCCGACAGTGACCGTTCAGCTGATCTCACTAACCTTAGCCTCACTGGGTTAACTGGCAGACATTACATCACTGCCAAGGTTAGCCAGGCTAGGTTACCTCGCTAGCTGCAGCTCTCGTTGAAGCTAACCAGAAGCTAACATAGCGTTAGCTGGCTAGCAAACACAAACCGAAATGAACATTTCTGAAACCGACAGTATAGTCTGTAAATACAGCGTTAATAGTTTTCAACAAGGGGGTGGACATTAATTCGGCGCTCGTGTCAAGGCACCAAAGTCACAAAAACGATCGAAAATAACAACAAAGTTACCATTTCAGGCGGTCAGCTAGCTAGCCAGTTGTGCCAGCCCTGTGTTGTACAGCAGAACCCAGACTGCACTGCTTGCGGATATTACGCAGTTCAGACGAGCAGTCCGTATTCTCGGAGAACGGGTGCGCAAAACTGCGTATGATTTTCAGAATTTGGCGCGAGGTGGTGATATGCTTGAGGGGTGTACCTGCAGTTTGATTTGGACTCAGAAAGTATCGGAGCTCCGCTGTTTGGAGGACCGTCCTCAACACTGGATTATGGTCTGTGTGGTAACATTACTTATTTACACTTTAGCTGACACTGAACTGTCAGTTACAGGACGTTATTTGACCGGGAGTTAGCTAGCTAGCTGTGTTATGTTGCTGAATTAAACAACGTTTGTCAGCAATAGTTTTGTGGAGGTGACATTTATCAGTTATGGCAAAGACTGAATAATGTTAACCTGCTGCTTGGAATAATGTTAATATTACTCGTAGCTAATTCAGCAAAGTAGCTGAACTGAGTGTTACAGCTGAAGCCTGACGATGTCAAACTTGTTTACCGGGTTGACCAAACTAGCTTGGATGTTTTCAGCAGGTCTTGTTCTACCAGCTAGCTTTATGTGTTGATTAGCTGACCATGAAAAGATCCAGAGGGGTGTACTGATACTGATATCAGATAATTGAGAACCTGTTCAGCAGGATGTTCAGGATGGCAAAACAAGCTGTGACCAAGCTGGTCTGCAAAACAGAACATTTCACCTTTTTATGGCTAATTTTATTTATGCCAGTCACGCAGATATTTGTAGTGTCAGGACAAATTGTCACATCAAATTTAATAGCACATGTGTCAGAATTTGAATTTTTCGGGAATATATAACAGAGTGGTTATAATATTCCTGAATTGTTTTAGATCAGTAAGGTTGTGTGCATCAGTAGAAAAGGGTACATTAAATTGGGCATGAACTGGGCAAAAATGGCATTTCTGCATTCATACTAACTGTCTGGCTTCTTTTGAATATTGCAGCTGAGTATCTTGGAAGAAAGGAACTGAAAAAGTCTCCTCACAATGTCAGTGGCAGTGGAAACCACCGTGTCCAGGGTGACTCTCCCTCTTCCGACCCACTTCTCCCATGCAGAGCAGTCCTTCTCCCTCAAAAAGCGTCGTCTCCCTTTTTCCTCATTGTCAACGTCCAACTCATCCCACTCCTCCCCTTCCCGACTCACACATTCTCTGCCCCCGCTGCCACCATCCAAGGGATGTCCCCCTCTGAGCAGGGTGTTCCCCCAGCATCAGTCCCCCTGGACACCCCTGTCTTGTTCCCTTAGTAAGTCTCCCCCTCCAAATTCTGTGTATGATCCCAGCAAACAGCAGTCCTATTTCAATCAGTGCTTCACTAATCTGGGCCTGCTGGGAAGAGGATCCTTTGGAGAGGTCTACAAGGTGAGCAAGACAAACATTTGTGTGTATGTTTATGAAAGAATGTGTTTAATTATAAGACACTTCAAACAAAACTATATAAGGGTAAGAAAGACAGTCTCTGATATGAAGAACGGGAATTTAAATTTGAAAACTTAAAACAAGTGAATGGGCGGTGCCAATTAGCTCTTACACTTCATTTTCTTCTGTTTTTGTTAAAGATATTCCTGGACATTTTTTGTTTTGTCTTGGGGAAGCATCACAATACAAATTTGAATATCTCTCTAAGCTCATATTCTCTCTATAACCAAGATTATCCCCACATAAAAGACAAGGCCTCAGCATTTTCTGTATCTTTCAAGGTGCAAAACAACAAGGATGGCTGCCAGTATGCAGTCAAGCGGTCTGCTCATCGCTTCAGGGGAAACAGTGAGAGGAACCGGAGCGTGAGGGAGGCCAGGAACCACGAGCGTCTGTGTCCTCACCCTCACATCCTGAATTTTGTGGCAGCCTGGGAGGAGTGTGGCCGACTGTACATTCAGACAGAGCTGTGTAGCACCAGCTTGCTGATCCACGCTGAGAACCAGCCACCTGGCCCAGGTCTGTATGAAAGAGACAACAAAATCTATTCAGATGTTGTAGTAGCTATTATATTTTGCTACATACTGACTTGGTTTTCATTTGAAACTTTTCAACCCAGATGAGCCTGCAGCATGGGCCTACTTATGCGACCTCCTCTCAGCACTGCAACACTTGCACTCTCATGGTTTTGTGCATCTAGACATCAAGCCCGCCAATGTCCTTATTACTGACTCTGGCTGCCTCAAGCTGGGTGACTTCGGACTGCTGTTTGAGCTCAAACAGAAGAGCCAAGAGCCAGTAGAGGAGAAACTGAAAGAGGATGTCCAGGAGGGAGATCCCAGATACATGGCCCCAGAGTTGCTCCGTGGGGAGTATGGACCTGCTGCAGATGTTTTCAGGTCCAAATATCATAAGCGGCAAAATAAGTTATTCTAAAATCTGTAACTGATCGATCAGATTTAAATTAATGCCTATATGTTGTTGAACCCTTTTCATTTAGTTTGGGCGTTTCTATTCTGGAGCTTGCCTGTAATATTGAGGTTCCAAATGGTGGAGAGGGCTGGCAACAGCTCAGACAAGGCTGCCTCCCCTCAGAGTTTACCAGCAGTAAGATCCACTATCTTTCAAGTCCCATTTATAAAAAAATATATATATATATATATATAAATTACTTTGCGTGTGTTTGACTATTTCTGTCTGTATTTGCAGGCCTGTCGGCTGAACTCCAGGCAGTACTGCGGATGATGTTGGCCCCAGAACCATCTGAAAGGCCGACAGTCTCTGAGCTCCTTGCCCTCCCTTCGGTTTGGAAACGTAGGTGGAAAAGACGCATCTATCTCATGGTGGTCGAGGCCTCGCTGACACTGGCCTCCCTTTGTCAGGTAATGTGTCTAATAAACTTCTTCAGCATCACATTTCAAGTTCGGTTTATTTAGATGTATTAAACTTAAAAGTGTACATTTTCTCAACATTGGAGGTTCCATTTTTAGATTTTTCTGGTCTTTTTCTTGTAGTTGGTGGTGTGCTTCGGGTGTAGACTCCTGTCCTCCCTTCACGTGTCCTTTCGTCCTCACTGGACCAAGCCGGTGCCCTGCACTCCTCCCAAGGACAGCTGGGACAGGGACTTAACCCTACCCCTCAGTGCCTTGCATGCTGATTCAGGGAGCCCAGAGGATGATGCAGTGTTTCTGTTGGATCCCACAGAGCTCTCCCCCACCTTCTCACACAGGTAGAGGACCATTGTGTCAATAGGGTGATGCTCTTGTTGCCTATGCTCTTTAGTCTGAATGCATAAAAGAATCTCTCTCACTTTGGATGACTTGGGTATAAAAAAAATTAACTAATTCATAACTCAATTTTGTATTATGTTTTACTTGTATGAATATCCAGCAACAGAGAATTTGCTGGTGTTACTGCCTTATCTTGTCTTATTTCTGTTATTTCTGTCAAATTCCCTGCTTAACATTTACATCCCCCCCCCCCATTCCACAGGATCAAATCCAGACTGTCTGTGGATAGCACATCCACTCCTCTCCCAGGAACACCGACACACAATCATCGCAGTCCTGCCCACACACCCACTCACTCAAACCTGGGTGATTGGTTCTCCTGTAATTTAGCTCAGACTCCCTCCAGCATCCACTCAAATGGTTCCTGCCACCCACTGACACCCAGCGCGAGCCCCACACACACAGAGCTTCATGCAGATGCCGTGAATGAAAACTCCACGGACAGCCGGCACCCCTCATCCAGCAGGTGCTCGCAGCGACGCGATCGCAACTGTGTCCGAACAGAGGAGGCTTTACCCCGACCCAACTTTGAACCAAAGAACCTGCTCAGTCTGTTTGAGGAAACAACTCTAGAGGGACAGCCATGAGCACAAGGCTGCCAGTTTACATTCAGGAACAATTTCTACTTTAAACTGCCGCATTACAAGAACTTGATATATGAATGTACCCAGTCCGCTGCTTAGTTTGTATGAACTACATTTTGTAACAGTCATACATGTATTTGAAAAAAAATAATAATTTAGGGTAAAGAGTATCTAAATATGTAATCAGACAGTAAAGCACTTTTTATGTTGCAGGCTAAATGCAATCTGTTGGTGAAATGACAAGTCATGGTGTGTTGTTAAATAAGTTATCATTAGCTTGGTGTACTCTTGAGCTGTTTACCCCAGGAGTCACAAAAGACAATAAAAGGAGGAGGGAAACCGAATGTAAACTTGTGGAATATGTTTTTTAGCATAAGGAACTTTTTAAAATATAAAAACGTGTGAGTGGTGCACACGAGTCAGGTCAGCAATGAGACTGTAAGGGATGTAAATCAGAAACGTGCCATAAGAACTGACTGAGTAAGTAAATGTAGAGTGTTTGAAAGAGATGAGCTGCCTGTAAGACTCTTGTGTGTTTTCACCAGCAGATGGCAGCAGCGCACCTCACGCAGGATGCCAGCAGCCTCAGAGACCCAGGAAAGGGATGATGTGGGTGGTGATTGTTTTATACAGTCTATGGAGGGGATGTGAGGCGCACACAGTCGCAGTCTGTGGGGATATTTATTAGCAACGCCGTTTTTTTTTTTACTCCTTTTGCTTACTGGAAAGCTGTAACGATAGATGCCAATTGAACTGCACCGTGAACTGCACCGTGTCCTGAGATGGGAATTTGTAACCTTAGACCGAAAATCTGCACAAGTGTGAAGATTGTAAACAATGAGTGTTTCCATCTGGATCACTATTAGATAATCTGGGATTGATCAAAGAGCGCGACAATATTCAACGGGATCACATTAGGTTCAAGGTATGCTGCTTTTCCTTTAGTTAAATACTGTAATATAATAATATCTGCTATAAGCCCGTCTGTTTTAGCTCATGTAATAGTGAGATGGTCTTTTTAGTATTGTATGTTAATCTGTATTTATGCAGTGATATCTGTGGGGCATAACATCTTAATAAATTGTAATTTAATAGTATGTTATAGATCTGTTAGGCCAATCACAAGTCATCATATTGGTAGAAAGTATTGCTATGGCAAAGATCTATATAAAAAAAATAATAAAAAAAACACAGATCAACTCCTTTTTTCCCTTTTTAAAAAAATATTAATCTATAAAGATGGCCAAAATTGAGCGTCTGAACACCCGGGTGGAAAAGCTGCTGTCTAAAGCTGTGCAGGAGGTTCTGGAGGTGGTGAGAGAGACTGTGTCAGAATACCAGCAGAAAACTAGCAGAACACAGAGAGAGAACCAGAGTCTGAGGAGGAGGCTGCTGGAGCTCCAGGATAAACTGAAACTGGAAAGCAATGGTAAGACAACACGAAATTCTTGTACATGAACGGTTTGGAAGTGGTTCATTAACAATATTTGTCTCTTTTTGTGCAGGAATGATGCCACAGATGTCCCCTGCAGCCCGGCAGGCTGAGAGAGGCGACCTGGAAGAGGACACTGCACTCATCCCCTCTGATAAGGACGTTGCAGTAATCTGTCCCACATATTCGTTTGAAAACCTTGACTGTGAAGCATCCATCACATCATTAGCCACCCCGTGTGCCTCCCCCAGAGCTTCAACAGTACCACAATTAGGTGGTGATAACTTGAACGATACAAAGTGTCTTAAAACGGAGCCTGATAACAGACTGTCAGCACCAAGGTCAAACCTCTTAGACCCACTCACTGCCGCTACAATCCCTGAAACTGATCACAAAATGAAAGTAGAGCCAACATCAAATGAAGACGGTGATAATCCCACTTCCTCACACAGACTGAACCTGGAGCCTCCTCAAGCCAATTTAAGACTCTTCTGTGAGTCAGGGGTCGTCTTCAGTATGGACCAGAACGGCCTAGAAGAGCCGCCATCTCGGAGATACAACCACAGCGCGGCAGCACAAAAACAACACAGCACCCAAACGAGCACTAAAGCGGGAGGCTCGGGCTCAAGAGCGCCACAGAGAGACGTCAGAAAACACTACTGCTGCTCGCTCTGCGGTCGCACCTTCAGGCACGCAGGCGACTACAAGAAACACAACAGGGTTCATACAGGGGAGAAGCCGTACTGCTGCTCGGTGTGCGGGAAGAGGTTCAGTCAGTCGAGCTACCTCACCGTGCACCTGCGCTACCACACGGGAGAGAAGCCGTTCGGATGCAGTCACTGTGGCAAAAGTTTTAGTCACTCAAGTAACATGAAGAAACATGAACAAACCCATCTGTGAATCAGCTGCACACCACTGTGTGACGTGCCAAAACAGGGAGCTTAATGTGGAGTTATGTTCACTTTCAAGAATCAAGCACAGTCTAATAATTTTGACTGTTGTTTGACATGTTTAGAGATTTGTTCACTGTGTGGCTGGTTGCAGAGGTGCGGACATTCCATATTAATTTCCAAATCGATTAAATGTATTTGGTACTTCCTAATAGTACAGTGTTGTGGCTTAATCCTGCCTGTAGAAAACTCACACCAGCATGGACGGTGTAAAAATTAAAACAAATAAGTGATCCCTCTTTAACAAGGCTGGGAAAGTATAAAAAAATACCTCCCCTATAAACAGTACAGGTCCATCTCGGATATAATAGAACAGAAGTCTTCTGTGCTGGAAATCCAGAAGTTCAAAGACAATATCAAAACAGAAACATCACTATAGAAGTAGCTGTAGAATATGCTGTTATCCAGTAAGTTAACTACACCATAGAATAATATTGGACACTGCTGGATTGCCGTAGTAATTCAGAAATGTTGAAATGCTGCTACTGTGTTCAGCCTGTATGTTAGAGTTATAGTGTTTAAACAGTCAACTGCACACTTGGCTTTGTGAGGTCAGGTGAAAAACACCTCATTACATTACTACTCAGAGGGGATGACAAAACATGCTTCCCAACACCGAACCTTCCTTTCCCTCCCAACCGGATGTAACTTGTCTGAGCTTGATGTTGGGTTTAGGGGCCTGCCTAGTGCCTACCTAACCAGATGTGTCACTTCCTACTCGATAGAGGGCGCACTGCCACAAGATGGTGAAACAACAGATTTGACAAGTTTTTTTTATATTGTGTCTGCTATTATTATTGCTTCGAAACAAACAACCTGTAGGCCATGTGGATTTGCTCCATGTCCAACTTTTTAATTCAGTTTGGATTTCAGTTTGAGCCACGTCCACCATTATCTTTAATAGTCTTTTTTAACATGCTCTGGACTGAGGGCAGATGTTGGAGTGTTAAATGGGAATGCAAAAGCAAAATCCGTAATCATGAAGTTTTATGTTTGTGTTTAAGAAATTGTGGAGGTGAAGTTGTCACAGTGCAGAGTGTCATGTGTGTGTTTGTTGGAGACAGTAGTAGCATGTACCACTGCAGCACCCACGTTAACGTAGTCAGTCTAAAGTTTTGGCACACCACTGGCAGTGAGGACTATACCTCTTGTCTGCTACAGCCAAGTCAGTGCCATCATTATCTGCTTCTCCATTGCCAGCCCAGCATCATATGAGAATGTCAAGCTCAAATGGCAGCTGGAAATCAAGCGCCATTGTCCTAATGTGCCTTAACAAGGAACAAAGAGTGATGGCAAAGTAAATAAAGGCTATCCTTGAGAGGTGTTTGATGATGCTGTGTGTGCCTTCCTCAACCATTCAAACACCACTAAACATTGTGTACTTTTGTAAGTTAAGGCTGCACATTAATATTTTATTTTGACTTGATTAAGTTCATCTTTGTGTGACTTTATGTACTTGTGTGTGTGGGAATGTCATGTTTGCACTTTAGGAAGCTTTCAAGTGGATGCTTCAGAAGTCTCCAACTTGATATGAATATTTACCATGTTACAGTTAAATATTTGTTATTTTACTGCACAACCCCTTTATTTCTTATTTTCATTTTGTTATTCCTTGTATATGCAACTGGTAATGTTGAGACACAATTTCCTTTAAGAAACAACACTTTTTTGGTTCATTTTAATCATGATGATAAACCATTTTAGTTGTTCCCCTCTGTTGTTGTGACATGAATAAAGCGTCCAATGACCAATTTGTTCTGAAAAATTTTATTGGCTGTATGGTGTCACAGGTCATTAAAGATTTATTTTTGATTTGATGGTAAGAAGAATTCAGTAGGAGGTGAAATTAACTGTTTGATGTCAAATGAATTAATAATATAAATTAATAACCACCAATATTAGACTGATTTGCAAATGTTGCACTAATTCTTTTACTAACTTTATTTCTGCACTTTTCCTGTAACAAGTAAATTTCCCTGGTATGACACAAATAAAGTCTCTCTTATCTCTTAAATTAACCAATGCATTAAACTTGGACTTTTATTTTGAAAATCCGCATCACAGCGGACGTGATTCAGGTGTTTCTTCCGGAGGTTGCGACATACTATGTCGCGTTTTGATGTGTACTTCATACTGTCGTTTCCGTTTCTTTAAAAAAAAGTTTTTATCAGTAATTTTGGCTTAAATTATAAGTAAATGTCTTGCTAACACAGTAAGCGCATGGCGGGTTTGTTGGAAGTTTAAAGGGAAAACTATTACGTACGGAGTTAGCTAGTTTGGCTAACGTTAGCTATCGACGTTACAGTGTTTCCGCCAACTGCAGCTCCAGGTACAGCAACACGCTCAGTAAAGGACCTGACACCAGCTTAACTGTAGTCATATCAAATTAAAAAAAACATACATCTATTATAAACACGTAATGGTGAACTTAATGGTACCTCACAGTGGAAATTCTGACCAGTGTCTGTAACTTAGAAAACATTTCTGTGTTTAGCTAACGTTAACGTACAGTCCTATTGCAAATAAACTGTCAGGACCCATCCAGGGCTGTCTCTGTATGAGGGGAGGCGACTGTGCAACCAAATTATCAAACCAAACCATCTAGGTTAAGTAAGGTTTACCCATAAATAATCTCAGCGTACAGCAAATGTTTCTTGTTAACTGTAACATGCAACAGCTGTAAATTACTAGTTTTTTAAGCCTCTTAAGTAGCTTAAAGTCTGTTGATGAATGGACATGCATCAAACAACTGAGTTTATTTCTAGCATTGTTTCTGTTACACACTTGAAGTGTTGTCACACAGCAGAGTTTATGAAACATTGCCCTTTAATGATTACGTAATAACTGTTGTATACAAAGTGCCTCCTTTGCCCAGTGTTATGCATAACCAGTCCACAGTCATTTCTTACCCTAAGCGACTGTTTATGTCAGGATGTCTAAACTGGAACGTTTGAACGCTCGTGTGGCCAAGCTCCTGACTAAAGCAGTGCAGGAGGTTTTGGAGGTGGTGAAGGAGACGGTGTCAGAGTACCAGGAGAAGACGGCCAGAACACAGAGAGAGAATGAGAGTCTGAGGAGAAGACTGCAGGAGCTTCATAACAAGATAACAGCAGAGAGCACAGGTGGGTAGCAAGTGTGATTTTCATGGGGCATTTATCATTATAGATAAACTATGTAACTATGCTACATTGGTTGAAGTGTTGAAGTTATTCACGAGTTGTTTAGTAAGAGTGTAACACTTATTTCTTTGGTCTTAATTTCACAGTTGCTCTACCTCCAAGTAATCCGTTACCTGAGGAAGAAGACACACAAAATCAAGAGCAGGATTTTGGCCTCACTTTTAGGCAGGACTCACAACCCCCTCTCACAGAGCAACAAACTTTAAACATCCACAAACCTGACCATCATGTGAAGCAGGAGTCGAAACAACTGGAGAGCTACACTAATGCTGAATTACAAACTGAGTGCAATTCAGCACATACAATTAAACATTACAAAGCACAACCAGAGGAGGTGGCACACATTGTTGAGGAGGCAATGACAGTCCACCCATCACACAGTGCAAACAGGGACATCAATGCTGTCTCGTCTAATGATGCATGCACCTCTCATTCTAGCACCTCGTGTGGTGTCAACCTGGCTGTTATCAAAAAAGAGCCAGAACCAACAGACTGCACAACACCTGAGCCACCATCTCTTCAAAACCAGTTCAGTGGATGTGTGGATTTAAGCTGCAACTCCTCTCGTCACAGCTCTGCTGAGATGCACAGGCCGCAAGTCAGTGCTGAACCTTGCGGGCTTGTCGTCGTCCACTCAAATCATGCCACACAGAGGAGGCTTGGCTTTGCAAAAACTAACAGGGCTTCATTTGACGGAAGAAAAATCAGGATGGAGCACTTTAGGGGAGAGGACTCACACGTGTGTGTTGTGTGCGGAAAGACATTCAGCAGGGTGGGGAACTTAAGAATCCACCAGCGTTGTCATACGGGAGAGAAGCCGTATGGCTGCGTACAGTGTGGGAGGCGTTTTAGTCAGGCAGGAGACCTGAAAAAACACAAGAGAGTCCACACAGGGGAGAAACCGTACTACTGCAACCAGTGTGGAAAGAGTTTCAGTCGGGGGGAGAATCTTAAAAGACACCAGAAGATCCACATTGGAGAGATTTTACAATTACAGCAAGTATGGAGGGAGCAGCAGCCATGATTATTGTACTGGACTCGCTGCTAATCAGCACACTTGTTGTCTAAGAAATAGTTTCAGGGTGTGTAAATTATGAGCCACATATCTTATGTATGTCTATAGGCTAGTCTTCTGTAACTCATTGGGAATTGTTACAGGATGTACTTGCTGTTCTGGTATGTAGCCAGTCGTGTGCTCTGTTGGCTTGTCTTTTTGTCCCCCTGATCATGATGAAAAAGGGATGCAGAAGGTGAGCACTTAACCAAAGAGGCAAATGCTTTACAGATAGAAATGCACTGGTCTAAAGGCACACCATCAGTATATGAATTGATATCTGTCTCATATGATTTTTCTCATATTTAATTTTTTTAACCATGGAATTTTACCTAAAACTATTTGTCAAAGGACACCCATGATACATTCACACAGGTGATTTCAGTTATTTTGCCTGATTAGATCTGCGGTCAGGACTTTGTGACACCTCCTTCACTCCCCTGTTGCATCTGGTGGTGCACCAAAATTTCATTTTTATGAGCACAAAAAGTTTGGTGTGCTCCACCTAACGTGAACCTCAGCTTGAGCAGAGATTTAATCAGGCTAAATACACAAAACACCTGCTGGAAGATTTTATGCAGCACCTCCAGTTGTCAAAATCGTTTTATCAAAATGCATAACATTATCAATAATGTGTCAGACAGTATAGATGGGAAGCTTTAAAAAGGCCATATTGGTGCCTCTCTACATTGTAATAACTAATACTGATTTTGGACTAAGTGGATATAAGTCCAATGAACCGTTGGTCTAAAGAGGTTAACACACTCGTAGTGGAACACCTCTCGTCGTCACGTCCCATCCCCCAAGTAAATGATGACGACTAAGACTGAAATTTAAAATCTGAACAGCATGAATATCATTAAAATCGCCTGATTTTCTTGACTGATTGAAGCTTGCTGTATGCTGGATATATTTATTGGAGATTTATTTACTTATTTAGAAGAAAAGCCTACAGAAGCAATAAATTAATTTATTACCACCACAAACGACTCTGAGTGACGTTTCAAGCTAACTGAGGACTCGTCAACATCACCCTCACAGGTGGGTTGTGTCATGGCTTCATTGAAAAAGTATTAACAGGCAAACATCACCTTACTTCACCCTGTGGATGTGTGTAGTTGTTATTTTGTGTGCTTATCTTGGGTTGAGTAATAGCAGAAAGGCTATAATGTGCAAGACAACAGTCACACGCACCCACTTCACTTCACTCCAGGGTGTACCCTGCCTCTCGCCCAACGACAGCTGGGATTGGCTCCAGTCCCCCCCCCCATGACCCTGAAGGATAAACTGTATAGACAATGGATGGATGGATGGATTTAAAGCAGCCAAAGTAAAAGTACTCATGCAGAATGGTCCATTTCAGAATCATATATATATAATATTATTAGATTATAGTTAATTATGCAGCTGGTAAACATGGTGCTAATTGTAACTACTTTATACACTACTGGGTAGCCTAAACTATTATAATACATAATCATTTATTCGTTGACTTCATTTTCTATCAAGCTGATTCTTTAAAATAACTAATAACTAATTTTGTCAAATAAATGTAGAGTGAAAACTACAACACTGGCGTCGAATTGTGGTGTACCAGAGGTAAACAGTAGCATAAAATGGAAATACTCAATTAAGTTACTTATGACAAGTAATATTAAAAGATAAAATGACAAAATAGACTAAAATGATATTAAAATATCAAATTACATTTTTTTTGATTTATCTTTATTTTCAAAAGAGCTGGCTTAAACATTAAAGATGTTTTTGGTGTGTCGTATAATTATTATTTGTACACAGGACAGTTGCAGTTAGTGCTGATGACGTGGTGCTGCCTTCACCTTAGCAACCAGGAAGTGATTGACACACACCCACAGGAGGAAACTGAAACACATCCACACACTTCGGAAAGGTGAGTAAACAAGTGCCATGTGGAAGTGAAAAACACTTTGAGGTTAAAGCAAGTGTATTACTGACAGAAAGGGTCTTTTACAGTTGTTATCGTAAAGAGACAGAGAGAAACAAACAAACGCGGGTTGTGAGACGTTACCGCCTTAAAAAATAGTTGGCGAATTATTAATGGCGGTCAGTTTGGCTCGTTTCCAACTCAAAGTAAACGACAATAAACGGTGGACTTTACTGATTAAAAGCAACACGGAAATGCTCCCACAGAGACGAGCGTTAATATTCTTTCTCCATAAATAAACAGGAATTAAAAGGGAAGTGGGCTCTTTAATTTTACTTTTGTCTGTGTTGCAGGTTCAGTTCTGGGCAGCCTGTGATGTTGAAATGAAGATTGATGAAAAAATTGTCTCCTATTTTGAATCTTGCAACTCCCCAGTGGACAAAGAAGGGTACCTGTACAAGAAGGTAAAAGAATATTCAGACCCTACAATAACTAATGTGCCCATAACGTGTTAAACAGTATCTTCATAATGATAATCAGCTTTACTTGTACAAAGTTACAGTGTGTTTTACTTGGGGAAACTACTATTCATGAAGAAAATAAGATCAGGCTAATAAAACTGCATAAAATGAAGCAGAATAAATAGCTGGCGTACTCGAATCATCTCAAAATAATGTAATATTTTCACTCTACTTCACTTTTTGGTGCTTGCATCAGTAGTTTCCTTAAACACTTGACCTCTCGGAAAGCTGCTCATTACAGCAAGCAAGTTGTGTAAGAAATTAAGTAATCAAGCTATTTGTAAGTGAGTCAGTTAACCACAGATGGCACAACTGTCCCACAGGGTGAAATAAAAACTTCCTATCAGAAGCGCTGGTGCGTGCTGAAGGGGAACCTCCTCTTCTACAAGGACCGGCCGGCTGATCGGGACCTGTTAGGAGTGATTGTTCTGGAGGGCTGCACCGTCCAGCTGTGTGAGTCCGAGGAGCAGTTCGCCTTCTCGCTGGTGTGGAGCGAGCCGGGACTGCGGACGTACAAGTTTGCTACCGAGGACCAGGCCAATCAGGAGAGCTGGATCAAAGCCCTGCTGTCGGCCAACCACAGCTACCTGGCACTGCTCGTGATGGACCTGGAGAAGAAGTACAAAGGTGAGCGACAGAAAGGCTGAGTGTCTTTTTTTTTTTTTTTTTAAATGTGATGGTGAGAGCTGCCTTTGTTCTGGAGAGCAGCTGTGTGAGGCGTTGCATCACTGTTTAGACACCATGTACATGGTGGTACACAGTATGCACACAGTATAATCTTACTGTGATTACAACAAGTCAAGTTTGTAATAATAATAATTATATAATAATTTGTAGCAGAGCAGTTAAGTCAACTTTAGTAGTTTTTGAAGGTGCAGTTTGTGGATTTGTTTTATTTACTTGCAGTACAGTTTAAGGTATAAATGGTATTTTGTCATCTTCTGTATGCGTTTGAATCAAATCCTCTCTGATGACGAGTCAACAAACACTGAACAACAGTTTATCATCTGGTTATATCTAATATGTAATGGAAATTTGTGAGATTACAGGAAGTTCAAATTCCAAAGTCTGATTAAAGTCCCCAACAGTCTGTCCTCCTGCTCAACAATATTTCGGCAATTTTTATCCTCTGATTTTGCTAGAAAATGAAATGGTTCTGCTAAAATACATACAAAAATGAGCACATAATAAATAAAAAAAGAAAAAGGAATTGGGGCATATTTAACAATAATTCAAAATGTGCCGTTATTAAGTGGTCTAAGATCTGGCCCCTACATAAATAAGTAGTTTGAGACTCCAAACAATGGCTTTTTGTTAGCATAAAAACTTCTAAAAATTAAAGTTTACATTTGTTTGTCTTGTTGAGGTGTAACACATTCTCAGTGCTCTGAAGCTGAGGTGGCTTTAGCTCAGGTGGCAGAGCAGGTCAGTTGGTGGTTGTACGATTGGCTGTTTGATCTTGTCAACATGTTAACGTGTCCTTAAGCAAGAAACTGATCCACCAAAACTGCCAAAAGCTGATGGTGTAATGTAAGTAACTGTAACTTCAGCTCATTGGCATTTTCCGTGTCTTCTCTATTCGTCTTTGCTCTTTCCTCAGATGCATTAGGTGAACTCTCCAGTGACCCAGCCAAGCCTTTCGTCATGCCAAATTTCAGCACAGCAGAAGCGGGATATCCTGCAGCCTGTCTGAGCTCACAAACTTCAGCTCCCTCTGCGTATCCGGCGCTGGGCGTCGGATTGGGTCCAACCTCCAGTCCGAAGCTTCAACCTCCGTCCGTTTCATCCAAATCAGCGAGTAAAAGATCACCCAAACTGTGGCCCAAGAGGAATGCTAACGTGGTGCCTATCAACACTCCTGCTCCACCCTTGGGGGAGTGGTCAGCGTTCTGTTTAGGTACCAAGGAGGAATTTATTAAACTGCATGAAGATTTCGGGAAAGAGGTGAAGGAACTGATTGCTGATTGGTCAAAGAGGGGACGAGGTGCTGAAGTGGTCCAGGAAGAAAACTTGATAGATTTTGGATAATAAATGTTAAATATACACAATATTTAAACTTTAATTATAATAATTGTGGTTGCATTGAAAAGCTGTTATGTAAATAGGAACTTCAACAAGTCAAATATTTGATGAATTTGTATATATTTTGTTGTTGAGGAGCATACTGTTTGTTTTTTACTGATTATGCCATAGTCAATAAATAATCTATGATCTCCTGCCCTAATGATCTTTGCTTCCTGTTACAGTGAAGTAATTCCTTCATGTGAACTTCTGAAATCAGGTCGCAGACCAGAACAGTTCTTAAAGGCGCTAACAGCAAGTGCAACTGCACCCTCGATCTGGCAAGTCTCATGTTCCATAAAAGCAGAAATAAAATGGTCATGGTATGAAAGTTTTTGATACCATTAATTAATACTATTTCTGATTTATTTGAGATATGTAGCCATGCTTTCTACATTTCTCAATTTTTAGCTGTCTAAACACAAACAGCTGTACAAGATAAAAATGTGGTCCTATCTTGGTCTGACACCAAGTAATAAGAATCAAATGTTATTGATCAGTTGAATCGTCCAGTTTGTCCGTACCAGTTAAGTAAAGGTCCAAAACACTCTCTTTTTAAAGCAGGCCAATGATTGTGTGGGTAAAAAAAGGGGGCAGCAGTTGTATGGGGGCAAAGCAGGCCAAGAAGGGCAAAGTCTGTCGAATTTTAGAAGAGAGTCAAAATGGCTGACAAAGAGAATGGCGGGGGGGAGGCAGCGCTATTTCAGTCTCTACAGCTGTCTTGTTTTTATGGTCTTTGACAGAGCTTGGTCTCTTTCTCCCTCTCTCTCTCTGTCTCGCTCTCTCTCTCTTTTCACCTTCAAGCCCATACTTGAAGTGGCTGCTCTGCTGCTTGCGACGTTCCTCACATTCAAGATTGAAGTTTTGCTCGCCCCTCTGCAAATGATTCTCTCTGTGGCAGGATCTCGCATCAGATATAATCAACATCCAGAATGGTTATAAAAAAGTCACACATATCGGTCCCTTTACGGAAAAAACAGACCATTTTGTACGAAACAGCAGGCCTACAAATGAGCAAAGACGCAGTATCAGTTCACGCTGGTGTGGATCCCAATACATGCTTAGCTGTACAGGGGTGTGATTGATGGCAGCCTATGGAGCTCATATATGGAGTTTAGTGGGTGGGCCACTGTCCTCCTATTCTAAAGCAACTATACTGGGAAGCTCCAGGAGCAATCCAAATTAGTGCAGCCGTGGTGGGAAAGCTGCTCTTTTTGTCCAATCATCATTTGCTGTTTCCAGTCACACACATGACTTTTCATCACAGAAACACATATTAAGAGTGAGATTAAGCATTTGAAAATTAGATACTGTTGTGTACTATGAAACAAACCCATTGGCGTTTATTGCTGACTGCCAAACTTGTTTGTGTGTTTTGCACCAAACCAACATGGCGTCTGTAGAAGTTGAATGTGTACAATTTTACAGGGTCTGCTTTTGCTGCTGTCTAACATTAGCTCGACATTTAGTTTTTTCTCTAAAAACATAATTTGAAATTTAAACTGAGCATTTCCTACAACCTCTGTCCGTATTAAAGGACTGTTGACTCAGTGATGCAAGGTCACTGTTTCTAGAGGCCCAGTAGTCGTGTGTCATTAGCTGGAGTTGGACCAATGTCCATCAGCCAGCTGCTTTCAAGTTTCATGACTGTTTATAAACCCTGTTGGCCACCGCTGATCTAGTAGTAGACACCAACCTCAGACCGGACCTATCATTTAGATGGGTGATGACTTCACGTTATGTTAGTTGCGATTACATGTTGGCAACATGAGCAACTCCAGGATGTTAATTACTGTTTAATCCCATATGTGTGTGTGTATCAAGGGAGTAAAGCCTGGCGACTTACGCTGGGTTTTGATCTCTCTGTTGGTGGATGTAAAAGAAACAAAAATAGCCACAACAAAGGCTCCCAGTATGTCTAGAATAAGAAGAAGAAGGGCACGGGGCCAGTTCGCTTGTCCTGCAGCATTTCCTGTCTGCCAGATTTGCCATATTAGTCCACAGATGACACCAAAGTCAAGCATGTGTGTTGGCATTGAATTCACCTCATTCCAAGACTCCTGGGGCCTATTTTGGAGCATCGGTAAGCCGATATGTCCCACCACCTCCTCGCTCCTCCCTCTTTCTCTTACTTTCCCTCAGCTCTGTTTTCCAGCCAAACCTGATGGTGTGCCTAAAGTTAGCCCCCCACGGGCCAGTATATAAGGCCCCAAGGGTTCAATGCTTACATGTCAGTCACATCGGCTTGGCGTAGGCTTCTCTTCTTGACCAACAACAACCCCACAAACTTGAGAGATGGTGAGTGTGGTTCCTTGGAAGAACAGTCTCTAGGGATCTAGGATCTTCTCTACACTAAACTGATGAGATGAAAGCATCACTGATACGTTTGATATCTGGATTACCAACAGCCCACGAAGCAAAAATTATAGGAGTCTGATGAACTGAGCCTCCCAAACTGTGGATCTGGACGCAGTCTTAACTCTTACCTGCTGGCTTGAGCTAAAAGTTTGGCTAACATCTCAAACCTTAACCATGATGAACTGAAATACAGAATGTTTTGGGATCACTGGCTTGTTAATGCAGTCCCCAAAACAATTAGTGTTTTTTACCCCCTAAATTGGGTGAAATTGATAAATTTTTGTGTAGGAAGAAAATCTTTGTGTTTGTGTTGAAATTTGGCGAAAAGAAGCAGATTCAGTGATTCAATTAGACTTTTTGGAGCATATCTTAGCCAAAAGATAAGCCCCAATGCAGAAGTTACTGAAACAAACAATGTAGGACGCCTCTGTGTTTGACCTCACATAGGCGATGATGGTCTTCGTATATATTGTCCTTGTAGACTTAGCGGAGATCATTTCATCTCATAGTGAAATCTGTTTGTTTGATGCTGTGCATGTTTGAATTGTACTTTACCTGTCATCATTTCACAGGCACCCAAGAAGGCCAAGAGGAGGCAGCAGCAGGGTGAGGGTGGATCCTCCAATGTGTTCTCCATGTTTGAGCAGAGCCAGATCCAGGAGTACAAGGAGGTAAAGTTTTCTTCATTGCATCTCACAAACTTCAAAGTGCTCTAGTAGTTTAAAGTGAGGTATTTCTATGTAAGAAAAGAGACATTTTGTGGCGCTCATATAACTGATGACTCTATCATTTGACCTTGGAGGTAAGGCGAAGAAGCTTAGCTCTGATTGGTTTGGCTGCATAGCAACAAAAAATGTCCTCATCAGCAACAGGACAGTAAATCTGAGCTTTTCCGATGACAGTAGCGACCTCTTCCCTGCGGTAGCTCAGTAATCCTCCTCAGAGACTCAACACACTCGCTGTGCGACCCCACTGGAATGCCGCCCAACAGCTGGTGGACAGTCATATTAATCAAAGCAGGAAAGAGAGGCTCAAGGTAGAGAGAACAAGGAAAGATTTGACCTGAAGTTGAGTCTATGTTTAGGAAGGAGAACAAAATGTTTTGTTGTGATATTTAAGGATGTAGCATTTTGCTCACCTTGTAATGGAATCCGATGAGTCTCTCTGGGGCTTTTCGTCGACACACAGGTATATAAAGAATACAATGGCGATAGCAGACCATTTGTAGGCCTCAAATGGTGAAAGAACATTGGGAACAGGGTCAGAAGATTTAGTCACAAGGCAAATAAAGGGGAGGGGGGAGCGCGGCGGTGACAGCTGTAATCAATACCTTCTCTTTAAATGTCGCAAGGGGCTTGTCTCAAATTCCGAGACCATTTTAACACCTTAGAAAGACAAGTGGCCGACCAGCTGCCAAGTCCCAAAAGGTTTGCAATGCCATCTTTGGTTTCACCGGGTGCAACGCCCTGCTATGCGCACAGAGAGGTGGAGAACAACTCCACATTTACACGTTTATCTTGGCGGACTATCTCACTCAAATAATTATCATAAGCAAGTCTTATGACAAGGAGTTGTGAGAAATGTGAGGACAAGGTTGTAGTTTTGTTTATAGTTTGAGGGCTTATGAATGTCATCTGAGGAGGGGGTGAAAATTTGGTACGGCTACTCACAACACGTATCATTATTATAATCATTATCTTATTCACTGACTAACTTCTCTTCTCCCACTTGACTGTCCCCGGCAGGCTTTCACAATCATCGACCAGAACAGAGATGGCATCATCAGCAAGGACGACCTCAGGGACGTGCTGGCCACCATGGGCCAACTGAATGTGAAGAATGAGGAGCTGGAAGCCATGGTGAAGGAGGCCAGCGGCCCCATCAACTTCACCGTCTTCCTGACCATGTTCGGCGAGAAGCTGAAGGGTGTGTTGACATGATACACTCTCACACAATTCAAGCCTTCATTGTTTGCCGCTCTTTGTCTTATTTTGTCTTGTTTCCCTGGCTGCTCTTAGGTGCTGATCCCGAGGACGTTATTGTCAGCGCTTTCAAGGTCCTGGACCCCGAGGCCACCGGCAGCATCAAGAAGGAATTGTAAGGGCTTTTACTTTTAACTTACCCATCACAACCTCTTTGTGGCACAAAGTTGAAACAAGATAGATCATATGATGCTCATTTATCTCCATTTTTCCCTCTCCAGCCTCGAGGAGCTCCTGACCACCCAGTGCGACAGGTTCACCGCTGAGGAGGTGAGCTGATCAGTCTTTGTCTCACTCATACTCACAGTCGGTCCTTAGTTGTTCAAAGTTTTAAGCCATTTCCTGAATCCCTCCTCTGCAGATGACCAACCTGTGGGCTGCTTTCCCCCCTGATGTGGCTGGCAATGTGGACTACAAGAACATCTGCTACGTCATCACACACGGAGAGGAGAAGGAGGAGTAAATACCCCTCTCTCAAGATCTCTACCTCTGTTCAACCCCATTACCCACCGCCCCCACCCCCCACCATCTACTCACTCCCTCCTCTCCAACGCCGCTTCCTTGCACACTTCCGCGCCCCGGCCCGCTCTTTCCGCTTGCCAGCTCACTACAAAAAGACTTGTCTACTTTATCGAGACATCCAGTGAGAGGACTGAAGGCTGTGGGGGTGTTTGTGTGTGAGTATCAACAGGGGGACATGGGATTATTTTCAATAAAAATAATCTTGTGACACTGAAACACTCTCTCTATCTCTGTCCCTGCCTCTTGTTCCTCCTCCTTTTCCCCCCCATCACTCATTCTGTCCTTCTGTGTTGAGGCCAACAGTGCATGCATCATACCTACATACAGTACAGCGTGTATGCAGTCCAGTGTATACAGCGGTCAGTCAGAAATCTTGGGTGCTGTGGTGCAAGCACAGTCACTTGCTTGAAACAAGTAAGCAGTCTGACCCGAGTGGTCTGTTAGTCTCAGCCTGACGGAGTGTTTAATGGATTTGTCCCTTTGCTTGTAACAGTGAGGAGTGCACAGTAAAAGAGTGGGGGTGCTGCACTATAATAGTTTGCCCACCCCTCTCTTTTGGATCTGTGTCTCCCTCTCTCACAATCACAGGTACGAAAAGAAAAGTAGCAGTGAAAAGAAGGAAAGCATGATTTTTTTTTGGAAAAATCTTGTAAATAGAGAAAGAGAAGGCGAAAGTTGGTGAGTGGGAGGCAGGAAAGAATCCAACAAAAGTTAAATATCTTTGTTTTTGACTTTTCTTCCTCCCTCTCACCGATGTTTCTCTCCTGTTATCATGACTGTCTGTAACAAATAAAGAAGAACAAATAAAATCTAATATGTTTCGTATGACGCTGTGTCTGCTGGTTTAAGTGTGGGCGTGGGTGATGAAACTGCTGCTTGACCGTGGACAGCCCTGTAAACAGCACTGACTGCACAACGACTTTTAATATGCATATGGTGAAACATTATCAAGGTGACTGAAAATTGCGGAGAAGTGCAGAACAAAACTAGTGAATTTTAAATACTGTTCATAGTCCAAGTATATATAAATATAATATAATAGATCATACAATACAAACATAAACAACACATATAATATAAATCTAGTGATTGCACCAATGAGGTTGTGACTCAAGGTTTTATGTATCTTTGTGCATTCACTGTGTGCATAACCTGCAAATATATGAACCACAACACTGACGTAAACAGCCCTCAAATTTAGGGCTAAGGTTTATGAATAGTGAGGCAATTTCGGAGGTTGTAGTTCTTCCAGTTTTTGATGAAACGGCTGGTAAATTAAGGGTTGCTAAATTAAATTCTGCAGACACAACAACTTCTGTTACGGTACACTTCAGCAAGGCGCCTTATTTAGTGTTAATATAAGTGCCTTATATTTACTGGGAGAGAATGTATGGAGCACCAAAATTAAATAAATGTATATAAAAGACAGATATAAAATATATATCAAATGACTACTTTAAGTACATTTTATTTTTAAAAAACAACTCTGAAATTATTCAATAAATTCTTAAAACTCAGCTTATGATAATGAAAAGCTGTTTAATTATTATTGTTTTATAGGTACAGTTTAATTCCAGTCCGTTTTTATGTAATTATTATTTTTTTAGCAGAAAATCAATATATCAACGAATCACGTGATCTAATGACGTATCGCCAAAACAGGAAGTCAAGTTTCCTGTAACAAAACACTTGCCTTCAAAACAAAAGCTTCCAATATGTAGCTTTAAAGCACCAGTAATTAATACACCAAATACATAATCTAACAAAACAAGAATTATTACTCGTAGCTAAGTAGGTAGATCGGACTGAACAAAGATGGTACAATAGCTATAACTCGGTGTTTTATCGCTGAAAACAAAAGCTCCCACAAACGTTCACCTGTAAGTGTTTTATTTTGAAAATAGAGATAGGAAGCGGCGTATGAGTGTGAAACTTGACCCTGACCAGAGCTTCAGGGGACCAGGACAAACCTTCTGTAACTGCTGTAACACTTAAAGCCCGGTTTGCCGCCACTAGCTGGGGATGGCTGTCTGGTAATGTGGTCGGCTGTGGAAGCCGTCGATGCCGCTGTCGTCCCGCCGTGCCTTTGTGAGCTCTGACGGGCCGCGACCCACCACCATGGCCTCGGCGTTAACGTTACCTCGCCGCACATCTGTCAGACTCCCCGCTGTGGCCGCTGTCCTCCTGCTCCTGGTGTCTGTGACCACCGTGCAGTCCTCCCAAGGCGACAAGGAGCCGGTTTACCGAGACTGTGTGAAGCTATGTGTCCGGACCAACTGCACTGGAGCTCGGCTACGGGGCTTCCAGTCCGCCCAGCCGCAGTACATGGCGCTGACAGGTGAGCTGTTGTTGTTGTTACTGTTGCTGGCAGGTAAGTTTAGCTAACTTAGCTTGCTAGCGTCTGTAGCTACATTTCTCAACAAAATACCCACTATAACGTTACTCACAATAACATATCCGGCTGCGTTGTAGCATGAGCTAAATTCAGCCCCTGACAACATTTACTATGTTTTAACTCGTCTATGCAGCTGCTCTCTGATGATACTGATTTATGTGTCATGGCTGCAGTGACTTTTAGTTTTTAACTATCATCTCATCTTTGATGTTTCAGAAAACGCGGGACTTTTTTCATCCCCTGTAACAGCCAGTTTTTCTGGCTGAGTAAGGTGCCACAAAAGACCCATTGTAACTCCACCCTCAGCCCTTCATTAACAATTGTTTAGAGTGGCACAGCACCCAGTTACCAATTTCAAAATTATGAGAAGAGGAAGCACTTGGTACAGTTTAAAGAAAAAGTGAAAATTTCTCTCCGGCTGTAGATCAGGAGGGCTCATTTTTAGGGTTGCCACCAATCATAAAATATTTATACCTCAGGTAAACTGGACTTGACCCTTTGACCTGTGTCAGTGTGTGTTTATGCCCTCAGCTCCTCTGTCTTCGTTCCAGGTTGGACGTGCCGTGATGACTGTCGCTATCAGTGCATGTGGACCACCGTGGGGCTTTACCAGGCTGAGGGGTACAGGGTCCCTCAGTTTCACGGCAAGGTCAGTGCTTCTCACAGAGGCCAGTGCGTGTATCACATCGAGCTTCATCACGAAGTCACTCTGTACCGGAGAGGACGCAGGGTTTCGTCCACCAAAATAGCTTCATAATCCGTTCACTTAATCAGTGGATTATATTAGAACAAAGTGCTCTAGTATTGCTTTTGTCATAACCGATTGGAGTCAGATGTGATGTGTTCTATATCTCCTAGTGGCCATTTGCGCGCTTCCTTTGTTTTGAGGAGCCAGCCTCCGCCCTGGCCTCTCTGCTCAATGGCCTGGCTTGCCTTCTCATGCTGCTGCGCTATCGGAGCACGGTGCCACGCCAGAGCCCCATGTACCACACCATCAACGCCTTCTCTCTGGTGAGATGGAGAGAAAGTGAAAGACCCAAATAATACGCTAGTGTCGTGAGATAATTTATCATGCATATTTAATGAGTGTCTGTTTCTTTAGGTATCTCTTAATGCCTGGTTCTGGTCCACAGTATTTCACACCCGTGACACCTATCTCACTGAGGTAATGGCTGTCTGCCGCTTGTAAAGCTTTACTGGTGCACACACGTCTTTTTCCACTTGATCTTGATTTTTGTTGGAAGTTTCTTTTCTGTATGTCTTTCAGAAAATGGACTATTTCTGTGCAACAGCGGTCATTCTTTACTCAATCTACCTATGCTGTGTCAGGTAAGCTCTGAAACAGATATTCCAACATGACCTGCTAATGTTTTCATTTATCTCATGATAGAAGATGGAATTGTTTGTTCGCTTACACTTGTTTATTTCAGTGAACTTTGTAAAGCACTGTGAGACAACTCTGTTGTGATATTGGGCTATACAAATAAAGTGAACTGAATTGAATTGAATTGAAAAAATATGGTCGCAGGAGAACTAGTTTTGTTACCTGACATCACCGATGATGTAAAGAAGTTGGCAAACACAAAATCTTCTGGGACTCTTATGTTATAGTTAATGTATCACTGTAACACTTTATTATGACACACTCTGTCATAGCTGTTAACACTGTCACTGTTATATACTGTGTATTGTCATACTGTTATAACGCACTCTGTTAATCAATTTCTTCTGTTCACACTGCCCCCAATCCCGCTTTGCCAGGACATTAGGTCTGAGGCGACCTGGAGTGTCCAGCATGGTGGGAGTCCTGCTCATCTTGGCCTTTACCTCTCATGTGTCCTACTTGACCTTCGTCAGTTTTGATTACGGCTACAACATGGCTGCTAACGCCACTATCGGTATAGCAAATGCTCGAAACTCACATTGAAGCTTGTGTGTTGTTTGTCGTAATAGCTTATTTTTGATAGTTGTGTTATTTTGAGTATTTTTTGTAGTTGCTTTGTACTTGTATTATTAGATTTTTACAATATTTATACTTACCAGTACTTTCTGATCACTAATCACTCTGATCAAATGTATTCAGTCTGCAGTAAAACAACTTATTTAATATCACTACTGATTTACTTTGCTCATATCTGTTGCCTTGTCCTTCAAATTTCTCTTTTCTTATCTTTTTAATGTTTTTTTTTTGTCTTTGAAGGCATGGTGAACCTGCTGTGGTGGCTGTGTTGGTGCTGGCAGAACCGGCGGACCCTGCCATACTGGTGGAAGTGCGGTCTGGTGGTGCTGCTGCTTCACGGTCTGGCCCTGCTGGAGCTGATGGACTTCCCCCCAATGCTCTGGGTGCTAGACGCTCACGCTGTGTGGCACCTCAGCACCATACCAGTCCACTTCCTTTTCTACAGGTTCGTCCACTCACCCGCTTTGTTTCATGGCTTTACTGAAGAGTAGCATTTCAGGCCGTGTCTGAAAAAGAAAGATCGTGTTTATTTTAATGGAAGAGAAAGAGAGAATCAAAAGGGATAATAATAGATATATAACTACCTGATAAATAATCAATACTTGATTCTCCCTCCAGTTTCCTGATAGACGACAGCCTCTACCTACTAAACACAGAGAAGATGGGGGTCAAAGTCGAGTAGGAGGAGCTCCTCGCCTCTTCACCACATCTACACCCTCGCACCTCTCCAGTCAGGGCAGCTGGACACCCGAACACGGATGTAGCTCAGCCTCCCAGATGACACGCATGACACTACACTGACTTCCATCAAAGTAGACTTTGTTTACATTCTTGTTATTATCTATTTTATTTTTTATTTTTTTATTTGGAGGTGATTTCTCTCCTCTTTAGAATTATCTCGATCGATGCTTGCTCCACTTAACTCCGCCTTGTGCTGACACGAGCTCTCCAGTCCTTTTGCCATTTGTCGTAACTGTGAAACAGATTGAAGGAAAAGGTTTTGTACAGCAGACCAAGTTTTCGACTTCCACTTGACTTCCCCTGCATCCGTGACTTGATGTCACTCACACTGGCCTCTTGGAAGTCCAACACTCTGCACATGCGGCAGTTTGCTGTGGCTGACAATAGATGGCACCATGTCCCTTGCCAGGCCATCATAACCTGCTCTGTCCGGCACAGCATGTGTCAGGGTCCATCTGTGCAAAAAGTGGACTGGCGGACACAGAGAGGTGCCCCTTGTGAAGTGGGGGGGTGGCTGCTGCCAGTGGATTGTTCTAGAGAGAGGGGGAACAGGGTTTATGCGCGGAGGCCATTCTAGCTGACTGTGTTTTTTTTTTCCTTTTCTCACCATCACACCTTTATTTTTGTGCTGCTGTTGTTTGCACGGCTGCTTTTGTTTCTTATACTCTTCATTCTAATTTCTTTTTTCATCAACTGCCTTAGTTGTAACTCTGTTTATTTGTTGTTGACCAATTTGTGCTTATTTCTGTTGAAAGTTTCACTTTGATTACTTGATTTTGAAGTTGGGTGGGATATACCTGAAGATCATAAAATGGAAATGTTATTTTTATTCACCTGGAATGCCTTTTAGTGTGAGGAAAAGGAGAGAATGATTCAGGTAGGAAAATGTAAGCTGCAGCAGGAAGCTGTAGTCAGTGGGGCTTTTTGTTTTTTTTTTTGTTTTTTTTACATCAAGAGTTTCTAATAAATTCTGGGGCTAGGTGGTGTGTATGTGTGTGTGAGTGAGAATCAGTGTTTAGGCGTTTGATTGACGCTCATTATTTAGATTCGGTTGCATTTCTTGCTGTAATATTCCCCAGAACGGCACGCACACACAACCAGCTGCTTTACAGAAAACTGCCCCATCATGTAAAATGCTCCATTTCCCTCCATGTCGGCCTTACACACTGAATCATAACCTACTTATGGATGATCAATGAGCATTTTTTTTCTTTGTGTAACCTTTTTTTTTTTTTCAAATCAAAGCTTTTTTTACCCTCTCAGAGACGGTAGAATTCATACCATGTATGTCTTCATCCCTCAGAGTTTCCCCTCTATATGTGCACTTTACGGGCATGTGTGTGTGTGTGTGTGTGTATACATTTACATGCATGATTGTTTGAGCTTCTGCCCATGCCTTTGTACTTCTGTGTGAGAATGTGAACAATGACCAGCACGCATGTACACGTTGCCTTGACTCGACATTGTGTTGTTTTTGCCATCATTCACCGAGTGTGAGTGTGTGAGGGAGATACTGTAGGTTGTGCTCAAACCTTTTGTATAACTACTGATGTGTGTGTGTGTGTGTGTGTGTGTGTGTGTGTATGTGTTGGAGGAGGTTTGCTGTGTGAATGTGTGTGAGACGATGGGTAAATTTAGCTTTGCTGACAGCCTGTGATGGTGGGGGAAGACTGAGGATGAAAGACATGGAGAGGTTGTCATGGGTTTGGGTGGCAAGAGGATTCCTGAAATCCCAGATACCGACCTTATGAGAGGAGAAACATTATATAGATATTGGAATAAAAATAGTATATATTTTTAAGTACATTGTTTATTAAGCACCAACATTCGTGAAACGATATCTAGGGCCCAATTATGACAACCTAAAGAGCTAAAACAAGAGCTGTCCTTTTGAACAAAATCCAATTTGAATTTATCACAAAATCATAGTCACTTTAAAACTGAAAGTACTTTGTCCACTGATAACCAAAACCTGCTAAATCATTTTACTGGTAACTATTTTCATAAGCTCAAGAGTTCCTGGTGAATTAACGTTAAACAAACTCCAGTTTTTGCTCTGTAAATCATTTCAGTGTTCACTTCCTTCTTCCTTACGAGTGACCACATCCCTCCACTTCCCTCACTCATCTGCTGCCCCCTGCCTGCTGCCCTGCGCACCATCACCTCTCCTCCTGAGTGCACTTTCCTCCACCTCACATCTAATATTTGACCAAAAAAATGAAATGGAACAAATAAAAGTATTCTTTATTGATAAGGAACAGGCCTCCGTTGTGTCTTTCTTTTTAAATGTTTTTATCCTGTAAATGCGATCCTCCTCTGTGTTTGTTGTCCTTTCTAATACACATAAAGACAGTTGTTTTTTTTTCTTGCACTGGTCTAATTCAAGATTGTGGGCTGTGATGCTTCCATAACATGTCTTCTTTCAGACTGGTGGAGCAAAAAACTCCAAAATACACAATACATTTATTTATACACATTATTTTACTTTCACTTTGTCTATTTGTGTCTGTAGAGTTCTCCTAAATTTGTATCTTAAAGGCTGAGTTGTACCCTAACCCTAACCCTGGGCCTCAAAGAATAATTTGAAATGAAAGCATTTGTGAAGTTTAGAGGGTAAATGTCTCTGGTGAAAGTGATAACAACTTGTGAAACATCTGCAACATGACAAGGAAACATGACCAGACCGTTTTTTATATATAAAGGATCACAAGCCAAGAAGTTTAGACACCAATGATTTGATACTATACATTACAACGTCATCATGAGTTTTCTCCGTGCACTGCTTTTATCCTTTTTAGGGAAATGTTTGCTCAGAATGTCTAACAACGAACTAAACCAAGGTGCTAAAACAACATCATCACTCAAGGACCCAAAAAGAAAGTGATGGATGTCGTCAGTGAATCATCTTCCTCTGCAGTCTTAAGCACCTGCTGACTTTATACCATCTGTGCCACTTTGATATGTACAGATTCTCTCCAAGTTGTCTTCACGTCTCAAATATCACTAAGTAAGCTTCCACTGAGCCTGTTGATCTATGTAAACACATGAGCTGGGACATGATATTATCCAAAATCTGCCTTTTTTTTAGACTTGGAGGAACTATATTTTCTGTCTGTCTGTGTTAGTAGCTGCCTCTCTCACTCACACACAGTATCTCTCTCTCACTCGCTGGCCTCCTCCTCTTTCTCTCCTGTGCAGACCCCAAAAAATATTCATGTTTTACGAGTCCCAGACAATTACAGTGGAGTTTTTGCTGCAGGCCTTGTCTTGTTGTATGTGTATTCCTATGAAAGCTGACTACTGGCGCCTCTTTATAGCTATTATGAGGATTTTCACGTTTCTACAGAGCCAGCACATTTCAATTCCCAAGACCTGATGCTTGAGAACTCCTCATAAAACCCAGTTTCTTAATTCAACAGAAGCTTACAGCTGAGAAAATCCTACAACCGCAATGCTAGACTGGCTCTGTCCCTTAAAGGCCCCAGTGGCAGCAAAATGACTTATTCTGTGGGAACCGAACATTAAAGCAGCACCAGGACCGCTAACCCTTGTGAGAGGTCCGGGGTGTGTGTGTTCTGCGTGGCTCTGTGAGTAGCTTTTTGTTGTTTTCTGATAGCTCTGTGCAGTACGTTGGACTCTGACCCTGGCTGCTGTGGGTGGGGAGACTGGATAGATTGGGATGAATAGAGTTTATTCTTCGTCCTTCCACTCCTGATTTGTGACTGTGAAGTGAGGGGCATGAGAAATATGAAGATGCTCCGAGCCCGTTTAACAAAAGTCATTTCCCTTTTAGAAATTCAGTGGCACGCAAAAATCCATCTGTAAAGAGCGCCGAACTGTAACATCCATTATTATGCTCACTGAAATCATAGATCATAAATATTTATAGCCATAATACAGCTAGGGGGCCTCTTATGAGAGGGGAATTAAGGTAAAGCAGATGATTTAATGGACTAAAGCATTTTGGTCTGGATGCTCTGGAGCATTCCTCCATCAGTAAATGATTGATAAAGTCATAAATAACAGCTTTATAGACAAGACACAGGTAGACCGTCCTCTCTGTGAGGTAGTGAGCTACCTAAAATCGCTTTTTGTTTAGTTCTATTACACCGACCAGAAAATATTTTCATATCTCATTGTTTATGCAGTCGCCACATGTGCTGCACAGTAAGTGCAGTTTTGAGATACTTGTGTTTTGCTTGAGTTCTGCTGCTTTACACTTCATCCGATTATGATTTCATAGCTTTCACAGAACATATTGTAGATGAAGCAGCGCCGCAGCCATTCTGCATAATGAATATTTTTATTCTAAAGGGGCACTCCACAGCATGAAGTTCAGTTTACCCGACACTAGCGGTACTGTTTGGCCAGCGAAGACAGTTGTATTCTGTCCTCTGTGGAAAAAAATAATAATAACCTTGATGAAACCCTATCATCTCGCATCTGCGGAAGTTAGAGATCCGGTGACTCACATGAGGATCTTAAAGTCAGGATATCTCTGCCTTCTTTTTAAAATCTGTCTCTTACAAGCCCCCAAAACTTATTGCTACAACCACATAAGTAATGGGGCTGATGCTTCTTCCACTGCTGGCACTACAACTTGATATGATGATCAATTGACTTAGTCAGGATAGTCAGGATGATTGAACTGCCAGATTTGAGGGTGCCAAGCCGCCTATTTAAAGTTCCCCTCCAGCAGCGACGGGCTCAGGCTTTTCCAGCATGTAGAACAGCCCGCATGGCACTGCATCGCATTTTCTCCACCGATGAAGTGCCCTCTGGCTGTGCTGGAAAAGGAGTTGGCCTCTAAATGGGTAAATGGTAGTTAATAGTTCCCTTTGTGTTTTCAATACAGGGTAGTTATACTAAAACAATCATCTTGCAGCTGGTGCCTTTGTTTTGTATTTTTTTGCCCCTGCCCATCATTGGTGTCTTTATATAGTATAAATACCATGCAGGAATTATATCTGATTAATGATATGTGCATGTTAACATGCAGCGTGTTTAGTGTCAAACAGAAATGGATTCCACCTAAAGTACTGCTACATACATACAAATTTGAGGTACTTGTTCATTACTTGAGTATTTCCTCTTTATGCAGCTGAGCATTTTTATGCCATTACCTCTCAGAGGCAAATATTGTACTTTTTACTCTTTACTCTTTACTATTTGTCTTTTTGAGAACTCTTTAGGTTAAAATTTAACTATACTCTCTCTGTCCAGGGAAAACCATGTATCTCTAAATATGGTAATGTGAAACTGAAAGTTTTTTTCTTCATGGGATGAGAAAATCAGCTGTATTCATGGAGATATTTTGTTCCCACAGAACAGTGATGCTACCAACATGCGATGATCTTGACCATGACCAGACCAGACCATGATGCATTGCTGTAGATTAAACTATTTAGCATTATATGAAATAGCTATTTATATAAAAATCAGCACAACCTTAAACAACTGCAGGGGTGAAATTCGACGTACAAATAAATGCACTAGGGTCTGCACAGTGCACAGTGAGAGGCCAACTCTTACTTGTGTTACTTTGGGTACATTTTGCTGATAATATACTTCTGTACATCTTTAAGGTTTGAATGCAGGACTTTATCTTGTAGTGGAGTGTTTTCACAGGGTGGTTTTCTCACTTCTACTGAGTCAAAGTACCTCAACACATAAAATGAACAAATCAAACGTGACAAGCCCAACAACTAGGATGAGAGTGTATAGCAGCAAGTCAAAGCAACACTGCCCTGCAGATAACCCAGTGTGAAGTGAGGGCGGGCTGACTCAACCCGCCACTCCCCACTCAGGCCTTCACGGCCGCGCGCATCAGCTCCTGCGCGCGTTCACTCCTCACTACCAACAGGCACGGAATTCCAGGGAGGAAGCCACCGGGACCGGGAAACGAACAACAACTCCAAAGGTGCCAAAACTAACTAACCAGGGGAGGAGAAGGAGCCTGAACACGCTCGCTCCTCGTTGGGAACAGTGGGAACACCCGGGCGCGGAGTATGGACTAGAGGCGCCGGGGCGCAGCAGATGGAGGCGGCCAGAAGTTTGGTGTTTGTCGGGGCCGTGCTGCTCGGAGCGACGGGCGCGTTGGGCAGAGAAGGTGGGTGACTTCAGCAGCTTTTCTCGTCTTTAACACCTCCGCCGTTTGCAAAATAAACACCGTGCCTACGCGGGGGGTATTGAAATAGAGGGTGTGGGTTATATTTAAGTGAATACTCCGGATCCGAAGAGGTTGATATTTCTGGAGTGGACCACATTCCTCCGTGAGTTCGCAGCCCCTCGTCCTCTCTCCGCTTGAGCCTTGTGGGATTTATGGAGCGCTGATAAGGAGAAAAATCACACCTGTCACAAAGAAGCCTCAAATGAGATTTACTGCGTGGATAAAAAAAAAAAACTTTAAGCACGTCTTTGTTGTGCGGATAAACAGTGTAGTAGATAGCAGAAGGCGTGAAACAGGTAAGAAATGTGAGAACCTGCTCCGCAGCTTGGGGACACGCAGAGATACTGGCTGGGTTGTGCGCGCAGGCGGACATTAGGCTGGTTTGCTCTGCGCGTAAACAAAAACAAACCAACAATCACAGACAGCGCATTGTGTGTCAGGGATCATGACGATGTCAATTATTCACTTCTGGCTCCAAAGAGGACATTGTCTGATAGAGGGCCACTTGTCACACTTGGAGCTGGAGTGCATGCCAGTAAAACAAGAGCTAACTGAAAGTGTAAAACCAGTGCACATTTGCGCCACAGTCCCACAAATCGTGTTTTTATGTTTTTGACAGAAGGGCGTTTGATAATTCAGGCTCGCACACATGAAAGATCACGTCTCATTTAGAAGAATGCTGCATTTTCAGCCATTTTTTAGCAGCAGTTTGAAATTTCTATTATCATTTTTTTTAGGTGTTTAATTAATTTTTCAAGCAGAAATGCCAAACATGAATTTATTCCAGCTTCTCAAATGTACTCAAACACACAACACAAAAGGAAAATAAAAGCTATAAGAAGACATTTCTTCCTCTTTTCTCTGTTTTTTTTTTTTTTTACATTTTGTTGGCACAACAGTTCACCTCAATCATGAAAACAGTAGTAGTTTGCAGCTGTAGTTTGTAGTTGTCACTGCGAAGGAAAAGCAAGCATTGAATAGCATTAAATATGTCACAAGCTAATGGCTAATAAATTCCTGACAATGCAGCCTTTATTGACATCCACTTGACAGCTGTATCGACATGCCCTTTTTAAAAATCAAAACCCCTGCTGTGGAAATAGGCCAGTGAAATATGGCGTGCACTATCGCCATGTTTTAGCTTTGGATGGAACCTCTGCAAGTCCTCGTTACCACTAAACAGAAAAATATGACTTAAAAAAATATTGTATTGAAGCTTCTTTGTCCTGTATTAGCTGCCCACCCTCCACCTCCACCCCCACCCCCATCACTACTGCACACACAAACAAAGCCAATAGTCACAGGTGAAGTGATTTCCAAATATAACTGCATTGTTGGTGGGAACAGGTTGGTGCACTTTGCTACACAGTGTCGACCTCTGAGGCATCAGTTCAGTGGGAGAGCTGTGATTGGGTTATTAAGGATTATTAGATAATCCAACAGCAGTCTTACTTTGGGTTATTAAATGATGTTATGTCAGTTTTCTGTCCACAAACACACACACACACACACATCCTATGAACAAGAAGTCAGCAGCTGTTTTCCTTTAACGGTCAGAGTGAATTAATTCAACAGCCTGCCTCTCTGTGTGAACATATTTAGTGTGTCTGTGTGTGTTTGTGTATCAGCAGAGTTCACGTCCCTTTCACACTCTAGTGCGCCCATTGAGCGAAACTCACAGCGCAGTGATTAAGTCCCACTGAATCGCCCTCAGTAGCAGGTTAACTCAGCCGGCCGTGACTCACCAGTCTGGGCTGCGTGTCGGTGATCTAACTCGCTGTGAGCTGAGGAGGGGGCCGTCAGCCGGCCTCATTACCGGCCTCAGAGCAAAACTGTCGACACCCTCCTGTGTGCTTTTTTTAGGGTTTTAGTTACACTCCTTCAACCTGCATTTACTGTACACTGACACACATCTGCACAAGGCAAACATCTCTCCTCTCTGTCCCTTCGTTTCCTGTCGCCTCTCGAGTGTCCCTGTCACAAACTGGGGCAAAAACGCCAGAGAAAATACTTGAAAATGTGGTGATCATTATAGTTCAGTATTGATTGTTTCAACAAGATAACACAGAGCTGTTGTAATACTTCTGGTAGTCTGGTACCATAAGGCACCCTATATTTAGTGTTGTCATAGTTTGTCAATGTTTGAGTTGCCAGGTTGTTTAAATCCCCTGTGGAATGACAATCTTTCATTGATAAAGGATTTTGTGAGTCTCATCATAAATTACAATTAATAATAACACTGAAATACATCGATAAACCCTGGTGTCTGAGGGCAGGCCGTCAAATGGTTCATTGGAGTTTCTAATGAATTTAATAGCTCAAAAGTAAGGAGGACAAAAACAGCAGGCTAAGGGATTTTAGATGATGATAACTTACTCTGCATTCAGTAACTTGTCTGTGCAATAATCAGCAGTTTATATTTCATTATATTTTGTTTTTATTATTGTATATATTCTGTAAATATATTCTGTTCAGTGTATTCCTATATTTCTCTAGTGTTTCTCTGTATCAGAGCAACAGTAACGCCCCAAATTATAATTCAAGTATTTCTGACTGATTCAGATTTTTCACAACCTGGCAACATAAACGTTTTTATTAATGGCTTAGACTGATCTATAAACAGCAGAATGAATCATTTAACATTTATAAAGCTATTTGTTACAAACCCACCAATGGTGCCTTATTATCAACATATTTAGCAAAGAATTATTTGAAAGATATTGTGACACTGGTCTGGGCATCTTACATTCATCTATCAATGCAATAATATAATGGACTGTCCATTAACCTGAATCATGACACGCTGGTTTTCTAAACCAACAATGCAAAGCAAACATACAGTCAGATTTCCCCCAGAAAAATGTTTAACTTTCCATTATAATACAGAGAAATGTGATGAGCATCTGCTATGGAAAGTGACAGCTGGTTATCCACATGAACAGAGTGATTGGTATCAAAAGACCTCTTCACCTAGCCCTGATCTGGCCTTCGAGTCATGAGGTCTTAAACATTAAATGACTCTTTGTTTGCACTTTGTTTGTACAATTCTTCCTTTTCAAATGAACTGCCCATGTAAAAGCAGCTGCAGATGCTTTCAAACTGCAGTAAACATGTAAAAACGCCTTCAGGAGGTATTCTGATGCAGTGGTGGTGTACATGTTTGTGACTGTAGTTTTTGCATGACAGGGCGAATGAGTGAGGAGTTCATGTCTATGGCTCCAGTACAGTACGGATCCTGTTCTGCTTGTCTGTTGAGCAATACCTGTTTTTTCTCCCTTGGTCGTAATGTGAAGGGGAAGGAAGAATGTGTGCAGGGAGGTCGGAAGAAATTTTAAGTTTATGCAAGCCCCATTGCTAGGATTAGCATTGCATTAGAATGGGGACTGACATGTTAAATCTGAGGGATAATAAAGTGACGGAGAAAGTCCTGTTGGATCAGCTTGTTCTGTTTATGTTGAGCTTTGAAAGGATCTGATCCATTAGAGGAGAGTCGAGCCCAGAGGATCCTGTTGACTGTTCTGGTGTGTCACACTGCGTGGCTCAGTCTAACTCCTGCAGTAGCATCGCTGCCAACATGTTTCTGTCACTTACCATACACACACTGGTAAACACACATGCACACTCCCTGTGCTAACTGGCACGCTGCCACACACAGGTGTGGCTTCAAGCTGGCTTTCAATTTGCAGACGGTCTCAAGCAGCACACTGGTACAGGACATAGTCAGTTCACAGTCATCACAGCACCTCTGTTGGAAGCCAGATTAACATCCAGTCACTATGTATGATTGTATATTTAATATATTTAGGTTTTGGCCTGTTTGCTGGACAAAACAATGAAAGTGAGGGCATGGCCTTGGGCTCTGGAAATTGTGAAAGGCGTTTTTCACTATTTTTAAATATATTTTGTAGCTCAAAAGGTCATAGAGAGGGGAAGATGCACAAATCATTTGAATATGGGGATAACCCATAAAATCCATCTTACTTTCTCACCTCTGCACATCTGGCCAATCACAGCGTGAAGTTGATGTTAATCTCAGATTGTCGGTTTCACAAAGTTATGTTAAAGGCATAGATATAATCCAACCAAAGAGCCCGTCGGATGGTTTGAAACCCCGTCCCACAGCACTTGTCTGACAGCAGAATGGTGGGAGCGGCCTCTGATCATCTCTGCGTCTTTCCAAAACCAACAATCCGACTACTCATACTCCACGTTGTGATTGACCTTTTTTTTTTATAGCACCTCACACCTCTTTGCTCAGTACAACCATAAACCTGTTTGCCTTCTGACAAGGCTGAACAACATGCCCTACAAACTAGTTTGTTTCCACTTCCTGTGCTGTATTAAAACTTGCCTCACTGTTTATACCAGAACCACTGATCAAGATCACAACAGATGCTCAATTGTTCCAAGTTCAAAGACATGGTCACTGACTTAAGAAATTAACAAAAATGTTAAAATCTTGCTCATCAGGAGCTCAACTGTACACTGATGCAACTCAAGTAACTGTTTAAAATGTGGAAACAGTCAGGAAAGTAGAAATTGTCGTTCGTTCTTGTTAACTACAGACAACACCTGACCAGTGGAAGTTTCCAGAGCCAAGTTGCCATGATACGCTGTGCAGAGGCCAGCACTAACATGTTTAACTGTGTGTGTGTGTGTGTGTGCGCGTGCGTGCGTGCATGCGTGTGTGTGTGTGTTTTTGAGAGTTTGGATGTCAGTGGCAGTCATAAGTTGTGTGTGTTGTGTGGGCACAGAGATGGAGGGTCACAAGACTGAACCGCAGCCAGGTCTCTCTTGGTCCACCCCCCCTCGCCCCATCACTGGTGAAATACATACATGTGTGTCATCTTTTAGATATGCAAAGACACACATTCCTGTGAAATGACACTTTCCAAAGTCCAAAAACGGTTGGGCAACGACTCATGTGCTCAGAAACTTACAGGAAGAAATGAAAGGGGGCACAGAGGGGAAATGTTTCAGATAACTTGGCTCTCAGATCAGGTAATAATAATAAGATGTAGTGAGTGGATTTGGAAGAGGAAGGCAGGGACAGTGACATGACAGATAGAGCGAAGTAAGTGATAAAAGAGAGAGTATTTTAGGCCACGGGGATGGAGGGGTGGACTGCTCCTCACAAGGCCACGCACACACAGGCGTTGCTGAGAGACTTTTGGAGAGCAAACAATGAGGGAATAAAAAGGAGAGGAAGCTGAGAACTGGCTTCACACACACACTTTTTAGAAATGGAAAAACTGCTCTGTTGTGCTTTCTGTTACGGCACTTTTGCCTAATCCCCGGAGCTGGAGGCGACCTGGTTGTTTGTGTGCTTGTGTGTGGTAGTTTGGGCGAATCAGGGAGTCAGTTTATATTTCTGTTTAGATCTTCTGTCTTATTAGAAATGATTTAAATCCCAGAGAATAAAAGCATGTCTCCCCTCCTGGCTTGGCATGTAAAACTATTTTCCATGATGATATCACCGAAGGAGGCAGTGATTAGTCCTTTTGATTTGATATTTGACACAAGCTGAAACGACTGGGTGTGTATTTTTGGCACCGGCCCTGTTAATCATAGACCCATTTGCTACAGTAGCTTGCTGTCGGATTTTAATACGGACCTTATTTACACTTAATGGCCCAATACGTCTTTGCTGACTTGCAGGAGCTGTCATGTTCTGAGTGCTCAGCCATCAGCGGGAAGCGTTACACGTGGCAGACACACATACATGATAAGAGCATGTCTTGAGCACATATCACCTGGCCTTTGCCAGTGTATCAGGAAAATCATCCTCCTCCTGCCTGCCAGCGCTTCCTGTTCCTGCGATGATGTCCATCCAGCCGTCTTAAGCAAAGAGAAGGACGGAGATAGTACAGTGGAGGGGTGGCTTCAATCAAGGAAAGTGTCTTGACTATTGAAGGGCTGTTGGAAGGGAGCCAGAGGAAGTCATTTATAACCTCAGCAGAGGGGAGGGGGGGCTGTCCACTGTGTGACTGCCTGCTAAAGCATGGGAGCTATGTGCGTGTGCGACAGCCCCCATGAATTGTAGCGCTGTATGACCCTGAATGTAATGCTGTGTGTGACCCACTGTGGGGAATCTGTGCTCTCTGCTGCCAGTGGAAAATATATCATATACACTAAGAGACAGACAGAGGCAGCGCAGATGGTGTGTATTTCAGAGTACCCATTCAAGGCCACTTAAAAACAGTTACAGTCAAAATATGTGGAGTTTGCATCCTCCAGAGATTCTTTATTTAAAGACTTTGTCTAGAAACTGAGGTCACACTAACAGTAGCCTATATATAGTTTTACTGCGCTCATGTGAACAATTGAAGCAGAATAATCAACAGGGTTGTTTGGCATATGTTTCTTATTCATCATAGAAAAGTGAGCGTGTCATTGTAAAATCTGTTTAAGGGCTGCAACTAATTATTATCTTCATTATCGTTCCTTCTGTCAAAACTAATCTATAAAATGTGAGAAAATAGTGAGAAAAGTCTCAGTTTTCCCAGATTTTCACAAGGTGACATCTATAAATTGTCCAAAACCCAAATTATTCAGTTTATTATGATGTAAAGCAGAGAAACTGGAATGTCTGGTAATGTTGCTAAGTGTGTTTTTAAAATAATTCATCATTATCAAATTAATTCTTAATTAGCCAATCGTTTAGGCACTAAACTGAAAAACATTCATATTTATATGAACTTCTTATTTTGTACTCAGTTGTAGTATCAGTGTCATATATTTATCATACATCTGATTGTTTCATGGACAGTTCATTTTAATCTTATGAAGCTAAACAATTTGAATGGGTTGCTGCGGCCCTGATGGTGTTACAGCAAGTTTAACTTGATGTTCAGTGATGACAGAAATCCTGCAATTTTTCCTCACTTGGTACTTGAATCTGAATGTTACACAGTAATGCCAAACAGCTCACACACCATTTAATTTTGAGCACATTACGTTGTTCAACCCCAGAATGAAACGCACAGTTGGAGAAACTAGCAAGAGTAGCTAGATCTCGAAAGTATCCAACCAAAAATCCCACCCCCTCCCTTCAGGCTTTCCTCCAAAGTCACTCCCCCACAACACATGGAGGCGCCGTCTGATTAATGTTACTACTGGAGGACGAGTCCAAGACGGTGATGAGAAGACCAGCCACTGTCCGTTGTTCATTCTGCACACAACCGCTGACTGTCAGCCTCTTTTTCAGTCTAACAAATATACTTCTCTGTTAAATGCCACAATTTTAGAATCACAAAACAGCCATCACAGATGTAATGTTACCTTTGCGATCATTTGATCGTCATCATTTCATTCCAAATAAAATGATTGGATGAGCTTATTACAGTCCTGTGACAGCCACAGACACTGGATATTATTTATTGATTGCTGTCAGGCTGTTGTGAAAATTTCAACCAATATAACAAAAAATAAGTATCCGATTCTGCCGTTAAAAGCAAAAGTGACATTTAATTTCCACTCTGTCTTAATGAGGAAGACTTTTGTGTCCTTTCGTTTGATTTTCCAAATGATTTTGAATGACAATAAAACAGCTTGAATGTTGAGCAACGAAAAGGGTTTTAAAAGTATTTTACATGCAGGATGAAGTTATTGTTAGAGAACTATCTTCTGTGTTGCAGTGTGCCTGGGTACAGACATGAAACTCGCCCTGCCCTCCAGCCTGGAAAATCACTACGAGACCCTGAGGCTGCTCTACACCGGCTGCCAGGTCGTCCACGGCAACCTTGAGATAACGCATCTTCATGGAGACCCTGACCTCTCCTTCCTACAGGTATATGCATAAAATGTGCCAGCGATACATTATGAAGAGTGTGTATTATAACTCTTATTAGTAGTTATAAAACAGAGAAGATGGAAACAAAGTAAGACAAACTGAGTGTTCAGTAATTCAGTCCACTTATCCTTTTATTTTTTCTGTCTCTTCACCTCCTCTTCTTCAGGGGATCGTGGAGGTACAGGGCTATGTACTTGTAGCCCATGTGTCAGTGAGTCTGGTGCCTCTGGACAACCTTCGGATCATAAGAGGCAGCCAGCTGCACAACTCCAGCTACGCCCTGGCTGTGCTGGATAACACTCGGGAAGGACGGGGGCTTCGGACGCTCCGGCTTCGAAGCCTCACAGGTAAGATAGTATAGTATTAGTATAGTAGAGCTCTGAGTTGAGAGCCCAGTCTGACCTGACTGGACTGTGATCGGGGCCTTATGTTTGAGTTGTTTTGGCTCATTCATTTTATCAGTATCTTCAGCTATAAAACTTTAATGCTCTCAAGGGAAATCAGACAAGCTTACATGTATGGGCTTCTGTTTTATTTGAAGATTTGCAAATGTGGAAGACTTTTGTGACCTGCTCTCATCAAGCATTTGTTATCTACTGGAACAGTAAGTTGATGAGCTCCTCTTACGTATCATCTCCCCTGCAGAGATCCTCTTGGGTGGGGTGTATATTTGGGGAAATCCTCAGCTGTGCTTCCCAGACCCCCAGAAAATCACTTGGAGGGACACTTTGGACGAGCAGAATATCGATGCCAAGCTGCACCGTCTCCAGCTTCGGGCCCCTAAATGTAAGATGATTGACTGAAATATATATGAACATCAGTTCATGCTGGTATATACTAGAAAAGAACTAGTTTGTACAACATGTCCAAGTAAGGAAGGCAGTATGGTATTATTCAGGGCTCACCGTAAACATTAACAGACAGTCTCTCCGGGATCAGAAGCTATTTGACCATCCAACAAGCAGTCCTGATGAAGTATACTGGCATCTTAAGTAAAGCCCCACAGAGCTGCTTCCATAGCTGTAGACTCTTGTTTTTCACCTGTTAAATTGTGGGATAAATGCTCAGCTTTCCTTATTTTTTATTGTTGCTGGGTTTCTTCCGGTACAGGTCCAAACTGTTCCCCTGTATGTGGAGAAAGCTGCTGGGGAGAAACTGCACAGGACTGCCAGACCTGTGAGTTAACTTCATGTGTAGAGTATTACAGTGACACTTTTTGTGAGTGAGTGAGTTAGTAAGTGAAGTGCAGCTAAAAAAAAATTCACTTTTCCATTTATGTTCAAAGTGACCCGTATTAAATGTGCGTCTGGCTGTCAGCGGTGTAAAGGTCCCCTTCCCAATGACTGCTGTCACATGCAGTGTGCTGCTGGATGCACAGGACCCAAAGACTCAGACTGTCTGGTAAGTGATCCACAAACACGTAACTATAACCTCCTCACCTTGGCAGACTGTAACGCTTCCTTCTTCTTCTTTTCAGGCTTGTCGTCACTTCAACGACAGCGGTGTGTGTAAGGAGAACTGTCCTCCACCCACCATCTACGACCCTGTGACCTTTCAGACGAAACCCAACCCAAACAAGAAGTTCAACTTTGGAGCTACCTGCATCACTACGTGTCCTTGTGAGAACCTATTTTGAAAAACCCTTGTTTACCCAAGAAAGCTACAACACAGTACGAAGTGTCTTGCTGCAGGGCGTCTTGATCATAGATACAGGAACGTAGATACAGTGTTCATTCATGTGACATGCATCTGCACGGCAGCCATATTGGGGAGTGAGGATCTGCCAGTAAACTATTGAGAGATGCACACTTCACTACAAAATCAACACTAACTTTGTTAACTCTGAACCGATTTTTCTAACTTTGTTAGAATCTAATCAGTATCAGAATGTATTGTAGCTAGGCTATGTGTCAGTGTCTAATGTGAATTAAGGAAGATAAAATAATATAGATGTACAATATTTCAGACATTGTTGTGTGATGGAAACAGTCCAGCCAGCAGGTGTGGAGTTATCATACACATCTCAGGGTGTAATGCTACAATCACATTACCAGCTTCCCATTTTGCCATACCTAATTTATTTCTGTTTAGCTGCCAATTTGCCCTTTGCTCACTCTGTCTCCCGGCCTTTAGATAACTATCTTGCGATGGAAGTGGCCTGTACTTTGGTGTGTCCCAAAGCCAACCAGGAAGTTATCATCACGCACCCTGACAGAAATGAGACACAGAAATGTGAAACGTGTGAAGGAGACTGTCCCAAAGGTGGGTGTAATTGTGTCTTTCTGAGTACATTTGCTGTTCACATACACTCAATAGCCACCTCATTAGGTTCACCACCACACCTGCTCATCAATACAAACTTCTAATTGCACAATTGTGTGGCAGTAATTCAGTGCATAACAGCATGCAGACGTGATCATGGGGTTTAGTGGTTCTTCAGACTAAACATCAGGATGACTATGGAATGTGACTTTAACCATGGTGTAATTTGTTGGAAAGGTTGGTTAGAGTATCTCAGTAACTGCTGTTCTTCTGGGTTTTTCATGCACAGCAGTCTTGAGAGGTTAAAATGGTGCGAGGAATAAAAAACTTCCAGTGAGCAACAGTTCTGTGGGTAAATCTTGATCTCTGCTGTGATATGCAGATGTTAGGGTCAGAATTTGGCCTAAACAGCATGAATCCATGAATCCATCCCGCCTTGTGTCGGTGGTTCAGGCCACTGGTGGTGTAATGGTGTGGGGAATATTTTTTGGGAAACAGTAGACTTCTTAATAGCAGTTGAGCATCATTTAAATGCCACAGCCTCCATGAATTTTGACGCTTACCACATGCATGCCTTTATGGCCACAGTCTACCGATCTTCCAATGGCTACTTCCAGCAGGATAAGCAGCATGTCACAATCATGCTCACATCATCTCAAACGGGTACTTGGAACATGACAATGGGTTTAGTGTAGTCCAGTTGTCTCCAGAGTCAGCAGATCTCAATCCAGTAGAGCCCCTTTGGGATGTGGTGGAAGGGGCATTAACAGCATGACTGTGCAGCCTACAAATCTACAGCAACTGCATGATGTCAACATAGAGCAGAGTCTCTAAGGAATGGTTCTGGCACCATGTTGAATCTGTGTACTTAATGATATGGCCACCAAGCATGTGCATTAGCTAGTCCAACAGGGGAGGAACAATTACACACCAAGTGGCTTAAATGTTACGTAACTGATGTTTTGTAAGTTGCGTATTCTCCGCATGCATCACATGGCGCTTCAGTACTGATGTTCTGATGTTTGCTTCTGACAATAGTGCAAAGTGAACCAACCTGTTTCTGCAGTACCTCGCTGCTGTTACATCATTTCTCTTCAATCAGGATTGTTTGATTTGGATAACTTGGATAACTCAGTAGCCCTGCTATGTGATACAGACCCCAGCGATGGCATAATCTTGTATTATGTTGCTGAGACTGTTCATTGTCATTGCATGAGTTTTAAAACATTTTGGCCTCAGTTGGGACCGCTATTGCTAGACCTGTTCACAACAATGACTAATAAAGCTCTATTTTCTATTACATTAAGACAGAAAGATACATACATTTATACATCAAGACCAGACAAGCTTTATTAGATTGGTTCGGATAACGTCTGTCAGTCACTGATTCACTTAATTGATTGTCTTATCTATGGCAGGTCCATCATCAATGTGAGCAGTTTGTTAATCAATTTCAACATTGCTAGAGGCACCAGCAGGGACTCTCCTTATTTCTTTTTTCCTCTCAAACTACAAAGTCAGGCAATTTGTCAATCACTTTATACCCTGAGTGACACCATATTTCACTTTACGCTGATGATCTCCTGGTTTATATGGAGGGTGGTTGATCATTCTTGTCCTGTTATATTGTGAGTTTATTACATTTTGATTAAATTGATTAAAAGCTGTTGTCATGGTTTGTATTGCAGTGTGTTATGGCCTGGGTATGGACAACCTCGGCGTCATGGACAACCATGGCATCACTATGGTTACATCTTCTAATGTGGAGCAGTTCAACAAGTGTAAGAAGATTTTTGGTAGTCTGGCCTTCCTCCCTCAAAGCTTTGTAAGGTAAGTGGCCCACAGGCCAAATGAAAATGCACTTTTTCATGAAAATACTTCAGAAATAATTCATTTAGCTACTAGAAATAGCTAAATGAATTAATTTACTCAATATAAGCTTAACAATCATGTGCACACCACCAGTAATAAATGGCAGCTTGATGCCCAAAGATATATAGTGCCACAGAGCCACAGAGCCACATCGCCGCTGTTTAGTTATTCCAGTATTAGTTTACAGCAGCATTTGTGGAAGGTTCTTTGTGCAAGTCTAGAAGAAAGTTGCCACATTGGTGGATTGGCCACCAAGAAGGTTCCAGGTTCGAATCTGCTGGCAGGCATGTTTACAGTTTGAGCTTTGAATCTAGCTATGTGGAGTTTGCATGTTCTCCCCGTGTTTGGGTTCTTTCTTGGTACTCCGGCTTCCTCCCACAGTCCAAAGGCATGCAGGTTAGGTTTACTGGTGACTCTAAATTGCCCGCAGGTATGAGTGTGAGCGAGAATTGTTGTATGTCTGTGTGATTGACTGGCGACCAGTCCAGGGTGTACCCCGCCTCTCGCTCAGTGTCAGCTGGGATTGGATCAGGCCCCCAGTGACCCTTAAGGATAAGCAGTATAGACAATGGATGGATGGATTGGCCTGCATGACATCAACTGAAGCTGAGATGCCAAGTCATGATAAATGATCTTGCATGTGCCAACTGTTCAGAATGAGAGTGTGAAATGTAAACACAAAGCTGAGATTTTATCAGTGAACAGTGAGGTTGAAGGTTGAAGATGATATTTTTCCTCTTGTTCTGCGTCCCATTGTCTTATAAATCTTCTGTTGTCATCGTCCAGGGACCCTGCGACCAACACATCAGGCCTGACCCTCAAGCACCTGAGCTCCTTCAAGAAACTGGAAGAGATTACAGGTACTGCACACTGAGGAGAACAGTGAGGAAGTGTTTGTTGAACCCTTTGTAAGCTTTTACCAAGAAAATGAAATCAGTTAATGCATTTTTTAAAAACCTTACCATGTAACACCACATAGAAGCCTGGTGTACAGAGCATACTATGTCTCCTCTATTAGAGTATTTTAGTGTCTTTGTTTGATTTTGCTGTGCAGGCTATTTGTATATCGATGCCTGGCCAGAAGAGTGGACTGACCTGACTGTGTTTGAGAACCTGAAGGTGATCAGAGGCAGGATGCTCTACAAGTAAGTAAAACTGCCTCCATTACCTGTATGATTGTTTTTAAATTCAACACTCCCTCACTCAACTGTACAAGCTGTTCCACCCTTGTGACTGAGTTTTGTTATCTTTATTCAGCAACAGAAAATCTTATTTCACTTGTTAGACAGCTGTGCGTCTTTGTGCCAACTATTTGTCTCTGGTTCAGTTGAGACAGCTTGTTCACTTTCAGGGTTATAAAGGCTAATTATTAGCCAGCGCAGCTTGCAGCACAGGCCAGTCACAATAACAGTAAAAGCCTATTGGAAGCTATCTACCGTAGCATGCACAAACTAGGTCATACTGTTTTTCTGACACTGTTTTACAACAAGGTCTGACATTATGGGCTGTTTTTTTGGACAATTAGAACAGTCTTGTTGTTTCTTTTTTGTAATTAAAGTGTTTAATTTGCTTTAATTTAAAGTTTCCCAGCTTCCCCTGTTATTCTACTTATAATTCTTCTTTTCTACCTGAAATTTGTTTTTCAAATTGTGTCCAGGGGTGTGTTTTCACTTGCTATCCAGAATCTACACATCCAATCGCTTGGGCTGCGTTCACTACGCAGCGTCAGTGGAGGTTTGGTCCTGTTGCACAACAATTCCCAGCTGTGCTACACTAATTCACTTCCCTGGGATAGTCTCCTCCATCCCAGCCAGGGACCCCACCGCATCGTCAGCAACAACCAGTCCCCCCAAAGCTGTGGTAGGTGAACACACACGTAATGTATGCACAACATAGCAATGCTAAGGTCCATCAACGTTACTGTGGTTTGCACTTTGATCACTTAGCAGTTGTCTTTATCTAAATAGAATACCTTGGCTAGATACAAGTTTCAGTTCAGTTAATTATGCCAACAAAAATCCAGCTGCAGAAAATACTCTTTTAATCATACACATCATAAGTTCCTTCATGGTAAATACTGACAATTGATGAGAAAGGTGGCGCACAGTCCTTCTTGAGGATTTCTCTGTTGGTTTTTTGTGATTTTTAAACATTTATTATTGAAACAGATTCAAACTTGGCAGCTTCAGCTCTCACAAAGCTGAGAACACTTGAAACACAGTGATAGTGATTCCTGTTAACTGTCTGAGGAGATGAGGCCAACAGAAAGTACCGTGGGCATCATGCTCTGTTTTGTCTATCTGTGTTTTCAGAGGAACAGGGGCGTGTTTGTCACCCGCTGTGCAAGGGGGGCTGCTGGGGCCCGGGGCCCAGCCAGTGTGTGTCCTGCAGGGCTTTTCAGCGTGGCACCGAGTGCGTAGAGCAGTGTGACATCTATCAGGGGTAAGAACGTTTGTGCGGGTGTGGCTGTGTTAAATCAATAAAAAGCTAAGTGATAGCGTTCCAAATAATACAATAAACTGTGTATCATAATCCACAAACGAGTTCCCAAGTAGAAAATAAAGCAATGTGTTCGCTTTTAACTGAATGTGTTAGTTTTTAACTGAAAGCTTTGAACTTAAATTGATAATTGATAATTCAGGGGGCTCAGCACAACACACAACAGATTTCTGGGTTCAAAATACATGTATGTGTATTTTTAAGATGACACTGAAGTAAAATAAATGAATAGAGATCCATTTAGAAGTTTGATAGTTTAATGATACATGTCCGAAAGCCTAAAATAATAATAAGTCATATTACACAAAAAGCACAACTAAACATTTGTTATGTTTAAACTCTATTTAAATTGTGTTTGGATAATTGTCAGTCCTGAGTTATCCTGTACAGGTCATCTGGTGAGGCTAACATTAGCAGTTATTTGCAGCCGGGCCCCCTTTCTAAAAATGTATGTCTTTATGACAGCGTCAGGTGCTTTAGATGAAAGCATCCAAAAAATGTGTGATATGATGTGATGTAACATCCCTGCTGTGCTTGTGCTGCAGGTCTATACGTGAATATGCAGATGGGTCTGTGTGCGTTTCCTGTCACGCAGAGTGTCGACCTCTCAATGGCTCTGCCTCCTGTCATGGCCCGGTAAGAGCCTCTGTGACTGTACGGTACTGAGTGGAATTATTTAGTGGGTTTCACACCTAAATATATATCCTCATCTACCCAGCCATAATGATTTCTTGTCATTTCATAATGACATTTTCAACCATTGGGGCTCACAAAAGTGGTTTCATTTTTTCAGGATGTTAGTCCCGGTCCTCCGCACAAAACCAGTTTGCTCAAACTATATATTTTTTTTAATTCTCAAATTGAGATTCACAAATTGAGAGTCTATGTTGCTCTCATTGCAGTAGAGAACACAGTCACTGTTTAATAAGTTGGTCTTCAATGAAGCTTCATTTAAAAATCACAAATGCTTGATAAACTAAAGTATTTTTAAAATCAATTGTGTTGAATTGATTGGACATTGTATGTGCAATTTTATATATACTATGAAATGATTACTGTTTGGTTTGATCCTTAATGACATATTTGACCTTTTTATTTATTTATGTTTAACATTTATTACTTTATTTTTCTTTATTTTATTACATTTTAAAAATGATCAGATAAACTCAAAAATGGCCCAAAAATTCTCTCTCTCTCTCTCTCTCTATATATATATATATATATATATATATATATATGTGTGTGTGTGTACACACACACATACATAATACCTGTGTGTATAATGCAAAATATTTTGTACTCAAATATTTCTCTCTCTGTGTGACTTCAGGGTGCAGAATGTTGTTCAGAGTGTCAGAACTTCCAGGACGGTGAGTTTTGTGTGGATCATTGTCCCAGCGGTGTCAAGGAGGATCAGCAAACTGTGTGGAAGTACAGCAATGCTACGGGGCACTGTCTGTCCTGCAACACCAACTGCACACTGTCGTGAGTGGACGCACAACACTAACACAAGCACACGCTGCACACAACAATGAGGCCCATTTCACATCCAGCGCTTCTCTGTTTCAGCTGCACTGTGATGGATGAGAGAGGCTGCCCCATCGATACCAGGACAGGGTGAGCTACTTAAACTGTCCCGACTGTCTGTTTGTTTTCAAACGCTTTTTCTCCACTTGGTTCAGCTTTTTAGAATTCAGCCAGGATTTTCTCAGTGCTCCTTTTGAGTAATAGAGGCTGTGTTGAACTGTTTTGCTCTGTTTAGACCGGGCACAACCATCGCAGCTGCAGTGGGTGGTGTAATCCTCTTCTTCATTCTGCTGGCTCTGCTGGTCTTCTACCTGAAGAGACAGAGGACACTGAAGAGGAAGGAGACAATGAGGAGGATCCTGCAAGAACATGAGGTGGGCAGAGGGAGGGATGAGAAGCACCAGCTACAAATGTTTTATCATTTGAAGTTGTTTTGAAGACAGAAGTGTAGCAGCTTCAGTTGAATGCAAAAGTAGCTCTTAAGTTCCCTTTGGGTATTTTAGTGTGTAATGAAGGAATCTACCTTCTTCTTCCTTCTTGTGTACAGCTGGTGGAACCTTTAACACCCAGTGGTGCGTCACCTAATCAGGCTCAGATGCGCATCCTGAAGGAGACGGAGTTGAAAAAACTCAGGGTGCTGGGTGCAGGGGCCTTTGGTACTGTGTACAAGGTATATGAGCCTGTTTTTTTAACAATTTGACAGCATTTTGCTGTTATTTAGATATTGCAGCTTTACACGTTGAATGGTTTTCATGATTTGTTTTCAGGGAGTGTGGGCTCCTGATGGGGAGAATGTGAAAATACCAGTGGCCATTAAGGTGTTACGAGAGAACACTTCGCCAAAGGCCAATAAAGAGATCCTTGATGTGAGTACAAGCCAGACACACACGTTCACATTTATAGCACACACAAATACAGCTCACAACCCCTCAATATCTTTCCTGTGTCGTACCCAGGAGGCCTATGTGATGGCAGGAGTGGCCAGCCCCTATGTGTGTCGTCTGCTGGGGATTTGCCTAACCTCCACAGTGCAGCTGGTCACTCAGCTGATGCCGTACGGCTGCCTCCTCGACTACGCCCGGGAGAACAAGGACCGCATTGGCTCCCAGTTCCTCCTCAACTGGTGTGTCCAGATCGCCAAGGTATGTAAACAAGGCACTAGGCGTCATCCTTTTGTTGGTTTTGGTGTTTGTACTGCAGCTCTGATAGCTGCTGATCATTCTTATTTTTCCTTTTTAGATTTTATGAGATATCAGCTTGTATATTTGTGGACACGTGAATTTGTGGGTAATGGATCCGCGTGTGTGCGTGTGTGTTGGGGTAGGGTATGAGTTATTTGGAGGAAGTCCGGCTGGTCCACAGAGATTTGGCTGCACGCAATGTTCTGGTTAAGAACCCGAACCATGTGAAGATCACCGACTTCGGTCTTGCCCGTCTGCTCGATATAGATGAGACTGAATATCACGCTGATGGAGGGAAGGTAGGAGCATCTGCTCTGGATATGCTCACAATTATTTATTTATTTGTTTGTTTGTTTTAACTTGTGTTCTGTGTTTCTAGGTCCCAATTAAATGGATGGCCCTGGAGTCTATTCTGCACAGGAAGTTCACTCATCAGAGTGACGTCTGGAGCTACGGTCAGTATCACTTGGGGATGGAAATGACATCCAAGGCAAAATGTAGAGCCCTCTTTGAAAGTCCCTGTGCTGCACAGAAGTTGTGCTGATGTGCTACATTTCCTCCTCAGGGGTGACGGTCTGGGAACTGATGACATTTGGTGCTAAACCCTACGACATGATCCCAGCGAGAGAAATCCCAGACGTTTTAGAGGGAGGAGAACGTCTTCCGCAGCCCCTCATCTGCACCATCGACGTCTACATGATCATGGTCAAATGTCAGTAGCTCATAGCTGTGTTGATTTGTGTTTAATCTGTTTTATATCATTTTTTTTTTTATTTTAACTTTAATTTAGTAAAACAACAGGATGATTGATAAGGAAACTGTACGTGAATGCAGCCTTTATTTATCAAGTCTATTTCCTGTTCAGCCAAGCAGAGTTGCAGGTCGATAGTTAGTGTTGATGACGTCTTGATGTTATGTTTGGACGGCAGGTTGGATGATTGACCCAGATAGCAGGCCAAGGTTCAAAGATCTGGTGAATGATTTCAGCGCCATGGCCAGAGATCCACCTCGCTATGTAGTCATTCAGGTATGTCTATGTGTGATTCATGCTGCTAATGCAGTTTACTTGTGTGCGTCCAGTGGAACAAAAAAAGACTAACTTATAGTTTGTTACAGTTTTTCCCTTCTGTGTTTTTCTTCCTGTGTCTTGCAGAATGACGAGCAGATGAGCATGTCCAGCCCAGTGGACAGCCAGTTCTTCCGGATGCTCCTGGAGGAGGAAGGGAATAATATGAGGGAACTGCTGGATGCTGAGGAGTATCTGGTTCCTCAACCGAACCACTTCCCCAGGACTCAGGGAGACGGGATTCAAGCCAACGGTCCATCCAGACACCAGTCATACAGGGTCAGTGGAGATGGTCGATGGTTTTGACTTGGATTGCTCTGTTCTGGGCTATACTACACAGTTACATCATAGCTGGGGTCTAGATCTCTGGACAGTAGGTTTGATTTGTGTTTAAAACCAGCTATAATCTGATTTACAATGACTTTTTGGCTTTCCCAGCTCAACAACATCTGCTTTCAATATAAATATATGATTCATAGTCAGCTTAGAACCTTTGAGTGGGTGAAATCACCCTGTTGTCTATTTTTCATGCGTCATTTATCTCTCTTTCTCTTCAGCAGAGCAGAGATCATGGCTTAGATGTTGAGCCCTCCATCGCCGGTGGTCCTCGGAGCATGTACTCCTCCCTGAGCACTCTGGGCCGCAGCCAGTACCCTACCTTACCTTTAGGAGCCAGCGCCTCCAACGGCCTGTGGACTCCTCAGTACCCAACGCTGACTCGCAGGCCCTCGGCTGGGGGCCAGTCTGACTCGGTCTTCCTGGATGGGCCAGGGGACGACCCCTCACTACCCCCGGCCAGCCCTGGACGCTACTGCAAAGACCCCACCTACTCCAATGGGAGCCAGGGCGACCTGGAGACAGACGGGCCAAATGGCTTTCATCATCCTCATCACCTTCATCACTCTCTGCCCAGACGAGGTCATGGGTATAATCATAATCATGCCTTGCCAGGTGAGCAGGAGATTGCCTGCGCTGTGGGCTCTAAAGAGGTCTATAATATGAAATGTTTGATAATTAAATCTCAGAATGTTTTGTCCTGACTTTTCTGTCCTCCGTCTGTTCAGAATACGTCAACCAGGAGATTCAGAATCTCCGGCCGGGGGCCCCAGAGCGACCCAGCACGCTGCCTCGTAAAGGCTCCAGAGCAGACCGACGCCTCCCCAACGGCCTGAGCTCTGGTCACAGTGTGGAAAACCCGGGATACTTGGTCCCCGTGAGCTGCGGGGTGTCCACCTCTCCGGCCTTCGACAACCCTTACTACCTGGACCTTGTGGCCAAAGCCAAAGCTGTAGCTGGGGCTGCAGCGGTGGACGGCCCCGAGCCTCTGGAGAGAGACGGAGGACTTCCCAGGCATGTCAACGGGTTTGTGACCCCCACGGCAGAGAATCCAGAGTATCTGGGACTAGCGGACACCTGGAGTGGCTATACTTGAGGAGACGGACCGGGAGGAATGTGATGAACTCATGAAAAGTCACAGATTGTGTTCTACTGAGGGAAAAGAGGAGCAAGAGAAAGGGAAGATTAATATTTGTATGACAAAAATGAGCTGGGTGTGTGATTGATCCTGGGAATAGTATGTGCACGTGGGAGTGAATCTTCTCTCGACATTGAGTGGAGCACCCGACTCCAAACCAGTCGACGTTGTCCAGCTGATGTCACCAAGTGACCCCCATCATGAGGCACCATGACTCAACACAGTGTAGCATTAATCTGGTGTCTGTGGCTTCATTTGTATTCCTGTCTTCCTCTCAGCAATCTGCACTCTTTGTATGACTGTCAAGTGCCGAAAAAGGAGTTCACTCAGTATATAAGTAAGTACTTGGTAAGCAAAGGAATTCATGTTTGTCAAAACCCATCATGGTACGAGAAGATTCTCATCATCAGAGAACATTTGACTGGATTAATGAATGCTGATTTTTTTTTTTTCAAATGTTCATTTTCTTTTAACTTGTTTAATGTCTAAGGTTGTCTCTACTACATGTGAATCATTTTTTGCATTTCCCTCAGTTCCCTGGTGCGCCTTGATGTGCAACTCGGCTCAGCTAAAAAGAGAGAAAGTGAGTCAGGATGTGCATTGAAGGTGATGTTTAGTATTCTGGTCACTTTGTCTCTGACCTGATGGGGGTCTTCAGCACTCTCAAAGCCATTTTGTTTCGTTCAGAGAAGGCCCTGCAGCCCATCTGGCCAGTAGACATGCTCCCTGAAAGAAAGGCATCCTGTATGGAGAAGACAGAGGCATTGTGCCACATTGATGTATGTGGTTGTTAGTGTCTGCAGCCGCAGCGACTTTGTGGTACGGCAAATGAGCTACGAGGTACTCACAGAGTTTTTAGGCTGCAAAAATCTCAGCTATAAGAAAAGAATATAAGAAAAAGTGTACTAAGAGCCAACGTTTCAGGGATTTAGGATTATGTGCATTTTAAATAATGCACAATGCACTAAATGTTAGGATACTGCATATGCCCCCGAGGCTTGTGTTATTACAATGAGCCTTTTGGTTTTGGTGGCCTTTCACTGTGCAAAGCACTACAAGCTATGTGTAAGTATATTCCACAAGAAGTGAAGAATTTGCGTGTATGTACAGTACATGTGTTTGCTACCCTTTATGGAACAAAAACCAGTTCTGCTGTTTGTATGTTTGTGGAAGCGAGTGATGCACTTAGACACTGGAGCTGAATGTGAATCCGAGGAGGCAAAAATGTTGCTCTGCTCGGTTTGGATAATCAATGCATGGCTCAAATTCCACTTGGTGAGAACACACTGGCATCCCAGTTAATAATCAACTGCATTTTTTTTGAGGAGCGTTTTTTTCATGTAAACTGGTGTTGGGTAGTGGGTGGGTGGGGGGGAGGTCAAAAGCAAATCAATAGAGCCATTGTCTGACCCTCATGTCCTTGTTGGAGAGTCAACGCTCTCCCATCTCGCACGTCCCAATGACCGATGTTGTCACAGCTTTGAAAAGAGAGAGGAGGAGTTTTCCTCCGCAGAGGTTTGAAACTTGGCGGCAGAATGTGGTTTTACTCTGAAAGTCTTTGGGAAATTGTCTTTTTCGTCATGTTCTCATACGGGTTTTGAGGAGGTTATTCTTGTTTTTCCAGAAAAAGAATCTTTAAAAATGATATCTGATTTTATATAACAATGTCTCACATGTTTTTATGAAAACATGTTAAGATTTTTTAAGAATACCCTCAACTATTATACACTAACATTGTTTAGAATAGAATGATTATTGAGTGATAACAGCTTTTTCATGTTTATATACAAATATATAGATATATAGATATATGATGAATACGCAGTACAATGTTTTTAAACCTTTTATATATGTTGTTACTGTCAGATGTAAACCTCCTCATATCTCCACACAGTTAAGTTTTTAGAAGAAAAGCAGACTTCAGATTGAAAAATACTAGAGAATCTTTTAACCCTTAAATTGTAATTTAAAGTTGCTTCATTATATACCCTAGATAAAAAATGATAATATAATAATAATGAATAATGAAATTATGAAAGTGCCACTAAATCCTTTAAAAGTGAAGTTTTAAAATATCAAAATTGTGGAATCGGGGTGCTTTTAGGCGTATCCACTAACATGAACAACCCCTCTTTGAGATACAGGGTTTTGACAGGATCACAAAGCTCACAGATTTTCCCACTTCCTTAAAAATGTGATATTGCTCCTGGGTGTTAGAAGACCACACCCGCATACACAATCACAGTTAATGTACTGGTGTTTACACTGTTGTGTCATTTTGTATAAAATGTTCAGTTTAGATGTCTCATGTAGCCGACACATTACCTTGGAATCTCACAAACGAGGGACTGATCTACCTGCTTAAAACCATACGTCTTCTGTCTCCAGTGTGTCTTGTTCTTTAATGCAGTGAGTTTGATATAAAACCGTTCAGTCGTACTAATACCAGTACAGAGCCTGAGGACTGGCGCCGGTCACGGTCTGCTGGCTTGGTGGTTAATGGTAAAAATCTTCCGCCACTGGCCCTGCTGAAGTGTTCTTGGGCAAGATGCTGAATCATGATCAGCTAAATGTTGACAGATTAATCTGTTGGATTGAGTAGAAGTGTAGATGGAATGAAAATGGGGCCTGTGGCTGTTTTATAACTTGGTTAAACATCTACAAATGTGTGCTAAAAAGTTTCAGTTGTAACCGGAGCAAGAAACTGCTTTTGATCCAGGTTTAAGCCCAAGAAATGGTTAACTAACAGGAGTGTGCCGACGGTTTTATGAGATTAAATATCTGTAATTTACATTTGAAGAAAATGTATCTTTTGTACTTTTCATATGAATATTTTTTACCTTTCACCGTTTATGTGATTGTGACAGGACATGAATAATAACCATTTTACTGGGAGTTTTTTAATGCATCTTTTCCTGTTTGGTCAGTAAGTCCCATAATATCAATGTATAGTTTAAATGAATAAAAACAATCACTTTGGTAGCTAATTTGATTGAATACATTTTGACCAGTTGCTCTACTGTGGAGGGAGGGGGCAGAAAAAGGAAAGTTTTATGAAGAAATAGTAATTTTTATATGGAATTGTTTGCATACGTTATGTGTGTCATAAAAAGGCTATAAAACACCTAAAACTCCAACATGTTCGGATCCTTTACTGAGTAAAAAACTTTTCTTTTTTCTGCATGTGCTTCTTTCCTCACATTTACTAACATTGTGCCTCTTTTACATGCAAACTGCAGTAAATCCTGAGATCTGCACTGATCTATAAACACAATGACAAATGATGAAAGTAGGAAATACAACATTTAACAACTTTTGTTGTTGCAGTGGTCAGACGCAGCCGTTATGGTTCAGAGTTGTCCGTCTGTCCGTCCCATTAATATGAACTCGATATCTCATCAAAGCCCTGAGGGGACTTATTCAAATTTGGCACAATCATCCACTTGATTTTAAGGATGATCTGATTAGATTTAGATGGTCCAAGGTCAAAGGTCAACGTGAGCTCAAGAATTCATGCACTAATTACGACAAACTATCACCCAAATGTCTAATGGGGTAACATGACGATGTGATGACGTTTTATATCCCAAATGTCAACTTCACTGTGACATCATAATATTTTTCTGGCCAGCGCCATCACATTGACATCAACAGGCATGGATGTAAACTTCAACTTGACTGGTTGGTGGAGGCTTACAGCCCCGAGGCGGTTATCCTGGTCTGAAATATTTTAGTCTGTTTTGTTGTTGTTTTGTACCTCGCGGCCACCATAGACTCAAGTTTCAACCATGACATGAAAATCAGGTCCAATACTTCTCCAAAATAATCCTGACAGATTTTATTTTCTTGAGAATAACTTTTATTCAGACACTCTCTCAATATTGACTGAGTGGACTAAGTTTAGTAGGTCTAACATGCTAATTGGTGTTATTGACATAATGGCCTGCAGACATGTTAGTGCTGTGCGCTGTTCCTGCCACCTACTGATGATAACTGGAACTACAACATGTTTACCTACAGTGGGTACGGAAAGTATTCAGACCCCTTCACTTTTTCCACATTTTGTTATGTTACAGCCTTATTCCAAAATGGATTAAATTCTTTTTTTCCCTCATCAATCTACACACAATACCCCATAATGACAAAGTGAAAAAAGTTTTTTAGAAATTTTTGCAAATGTATTAAAAATAAAAAACTGAAATATCACATGTACATAAGTATTCACACCCTTTGCTATGACACTCAAAACTGAGCTCAGGTGCATCCTGTTTCCACTGATCGTCCTTGAGATGTTTCTACAACTTGACTGGAGTCCACCTGTGGTAAATTCAATTGATTGAACTTGATTTGGAAAGGCACACACCTGTCTATATAAGGTCCCACAGCTGACAGTGCATGTGAGAGCAGAAACCAAGCCATGAAGTCAAAGGAATTGTCTGTAGACCTCTGAGACAGGATTGTATCGAGGCACAGATCTGGGAAAATTTCTGCAGCATTGAAGGTCCCGAAGAGCACAGTGGCCTCCATCATTCACAAATGGAAGAAGTTCAGAACCACCAGGACAATTCCCCAAACTTCACCTTGACATATTTTGTATGTTTGGAACCACCAGTGGAGATTTTTTAATACTTTTTATGTCTATTTTTTGTGTTCATATTAATCACCATAAACATGGTGCTTTATATTAATATGAACCTTACTGAGGATGTGTCAATAAGCACAAGTGTCATTCATCAAGTGTTGAAAGTGAAACATTTTGAACATCAGAAAGCTGCTGCTGCAGTTTATCCTGTGCATATTTTGAACTATTCCACTTGAGATTGCCACTAAAACCGTAATCTATCAAAGTGATTTGAATCTTGTTCTAGTGGTCCAAGAGTTTTCTTCAACTGATGGAGTCAACACTTGATGTCTGACCTCCATTGTTCGCCATTGCACATTATCACATCTACCACATTATCACAACTACTTCGCTTGTAACGCTAAGAACACGCTAACCAATAAATTCCACAATACCTGCCTGAGCTTGTTTCTTTGTTTGTAAAAACATCAGCACTGAAAAATGATCCTCAGTGTCACTTGCATATTCAAATCGTAATTTTCATAAGATAAACAAATTGGCCGCTTCATAACAAAGTCTTATTTAAAAAGACCTGTGAAACTGGAAATTCATAAACCACTTTGAATTTACTCCATGTGTATCTTATCTAGTCCTGATTCATTTCAGCTATAGGCCAATCACTGATCACTCTTAGACCAATCAATGTGTTGCTGCTGGTAAGAAATGTTTCTCCATGTGCATCCTCGCTCTCAGAGTCCAACCTTCAACTTCAGTGAGTCTTCAGAGGACATGTTGGGACACTGTGGTGGCATGATGGCAGGTATTATAGTCTGGGCCTCTCTCAGCGCCCTCTTCACCCTAATTGGATGTCCTGCTTTGGTTGCTGTTCTCTGGGAACTGTTTCAGAGACTCAAAGTGGGATCCTCCATCACCCCCAACGACTTCTTCATGCTCAACCTCACCATCATGGACTTAATCTTCTTGTTTTTTGTCCCCTTTGGGCTCAGTAATTTCCTCATCTGGCACATCAGGTCCATTCAAATGACAAGCAACTTTCTGTACTCCTTGAACCTGGCTGGACGACCTCTCCTAACAGCGTGTATCTGTCTGGACTGCTACCTGGCTGTGGTCCATCCCATCACCTACCGCACAAGGAAGAGTCTGACTCCCCGGGTCCTCATGGCTGCTGCCGTGTGGACCGTCACAGTAGCTCAAGGCAGCATGTCCACAGTCTTTGATGAGCTGAACCACAGTGCCTGGGCCATGTTTGTGTACGTCATAGCGCTGCCCATCATTATCGTCTGCGATGTCTCCATCCTCTGGACTCTGAAGAAGTCCCAGCGTGCAGGGGGACACCTCCACCCCAGGAAGAAGAAGGCTCTCCAGATCATCACCAACAGCATGGTTATGACCGTCACCTCGTACGTCCCACCTGTGCTGGGGTACATCCTCGGGGATCTGATAGTTAGTGATGACAAAGTGTACGAATGTTTTTTAGGAATACCTATCCTGATAACCCCGACTGCAGGGAGTGCAATCATGCCTCTGCTCTATCTGGGCAATCTGGGGAGTCTGAAGACGTTGTGCTGTGTGGTGGAACAGATCAGAAGATTTATAGCAGAAACTGGTAGTAATGTGTGTCACTTACAAACTGCATGAGGCTTTTTCACATTCACTGTTTACATGAAATATTTGTAAATGTTAAGTTTCATTGGCAACCGTGGGATTTACTGGAAAATAATTTTTTGCCCCCTTTTCAATAATCTTGTTTTGATAGAAACTAAATCTGTAAATTAATTTTAAAAAATAGGATGAGGAAAACATTTTTGCCTGCAGCCAGAATAATTGGTTATATTTGCTGTGTTTCATTGCACAAATAATGGCCGAAACTGCTCAGGTAATTATGTAAGCAATTTTATGTAAACATAGTTCTTTATAGACAAAAGCTCTTAACTGAAAAGTGGTGGCAAGAGTTTGAGCTATAGTGTCTCAGCTATCATCGGTCAACAGATTTCAGATCTCATAAGGTCTCACGTACGTTAAAAGCAAAGATGCTTTTTAGACAATTATAATTTTTGTTGCCACGGTGTTTGATTAAATTACATTTTTTAAATTCTTTTTGCATAAATGTGAATCTACCGTATAAATAACTATTCTGCATCTACTATGTTATTTTGAATCAGATTCTCAGAAAGCTGCACTATTGGTTCTGCACATAAATGCATGCACACTGTTTAGGGTAATATGCATATGCATATATTTACTTATCTATATAGTGTTCTTATTTTCCTCTCTGGTCTTCTTATTGTGATGCTAATGCTAAATTTCTGAGATCAATAAATATTAATCTTATGTTATTATTGTAAGAACATCATGATAAGACAGAAAAAGAAGGCTCTAATACATTGGCAGACTTATTAGACAAAATTACAACTAATTAAATGACAGTTGAGACAATGACACACAATCTGTCATCTAAGGACAAAGAAACAGGAGAGAGACACAAACAAATGAAATCTATTTTTGTTAAATGCTCTTAGAATGACTTCCGTCACTCAAAACACTTTTTTCAACATCCATCTGCAGTGTGACAGTATGTAAACGATGTTCGTATGTACCTGCACACCTGCATGAGCAAAGCTGCTGTGACAGATGACCTGCCTGCCTTCATCATTTACATCTGTAATACGATCATTATAGATGAGGAACGCCATGTAAATCTATCATGGAAAAAAAACTCTTGTAATGCTAATAGTTAATTTTGTTCTGATGTGTTATTTGTGTTCAAAACATTTTCTTTTTCTCCTCCTTTTCCCATATTGTAATCCATTATTTATAGATTAGTACTGCTAATTGAAAAGTTTTCTTGTTAAGTATCCAGATAAAGGACCCTGTTGTAACTCTAAACCAGTTATATAGATAGACCAGATAGATAGATAGATATACTGTTGCCCATAAAGTTGGAATAAAATGCTTTTTACCTCTTCTCATGAAATGATTGTGACAATGTGATTTATTCTTTATAAATAAAGTGTATATCTTCTCAACTTTATTGATCAAACTCTTCCAAACATATCACAGTGAAACTTAAACCACAATTAACCTTTGCAAACCTATTCAGGCTTTAACAAAATTGGGGGTAGATAGATAGATAGATAGATAGATAGATAGATAGATAGATAGATAGATAGATAGATAGATAGATAGATAGATAGATAGATAGATAGATAGATAGATAGATAGATAGATAGATAGATAGATTATGAAATGAGTTATGCTGCTGTATATATAATAGTATATGTAGTAGACATAATAGGTATAGTAATATTGTAATATAGTATAAAAAGTTATCGTAACAGTTATCACATCTCTCAGGTATGCTGGGAGATGAAGTACCTCCAGGTGCATCCTAAACCACCTCAGCTAGGTCCTCAGTGTTCACCTGTTCTCCACTATGGAGGAAATGTGATCGGGACCAAAACAAGTTCAATGGCTTTATTGTTTTATGTGTCACATTCAAGTACACAGGTATTAAAGCTCACATGCAGCTTCCTAAGAATACAGATTTTAGTTCATAAGAGAATTACATTTTTCATAGTCTGGTTTCCATGGTTCATTCATTTTAACTTCATTTGAACTTTTTTTTTACCTTTTTTAGGTAAAAGAAAACATACGTTCAAGCATACAGTATAACACACATATGCCAAACAGAATACAAAAAACAACATAACATTACATAAATAATATCAAGAATCACATAAACACGTCACATGTCCATAATCTAAACATGTACATAAGTGAATCAGGGATGTGGCTTATTTAAGAACTGAGTTGAGGTGACTTTCTAATATATGAGTGCTGACTGAAGCTCAACTTTGAAAAGTTTTGGAAAGTTCAAATGTTTTTTCGCCTCTACAGCACCTGATTCAGTCAGATAGGTGATTAACACTTCCTGCAGCATCCAAGCTTGAAACGATCCAATTTCCCATGATTATTAAGGTGGAGTATAGGCATGACAGCAGCTCCCAAAACAGAAGTGATGGTAATTGGAATACCAACACTGCATATGAAGGTATCGAGGCTGATGCTCAGATGCCTCCCAACTGATAGCAGAAATACTGGAGGAAGGTAAGACACGACAGTCATTACCAGGCTGTTAATGAGGGTCTGAATGGCTCTTTGCTTCTGTGGGTGGATATCTTTTCTGCCAGGGCCAGACTTAACTAGTGCATGGAGGATGAAAGAATCACAGATTCCAATTATCACCATAGCTGTTATAAATGTCACAGTGGGGAACATGCTGAAGTATAACTTGTAAAAAAGGAAGTATAATATCCCACTGGCAACCGTAAAAGCCCAAACGATGACAACGATGACAACCCGGGGAGTCAGGCTTTTCCTCTTGTGGTAGACAACTGGATGGACCACGGCAATGTAACAGTCCAGACAGATACTGGCCATCAGCAGGGGTCTCCCACATGTGTTCAAGGCATAAACGGCGTTCCAACACGCTTCGAATGGCCAATTCTTCCAGACAAAGTGATTTAATAATCCACATGGGATGAAAGCCAAGAAGATGGTATCCATGATGGAGAGGTTCAGTATGAAAAAATCATTTGGTGTGAAAGGCATTCCTCTCCTGCATGTCTTAACCATCTCCGAGAGGATGGCGATGGACGCAGGAAAACCCAAAGCAAAGCACAATACTGTACAAACAGCCCAAGTATATATGCTCCATTGTTCGCCTACACACCTCTCAAAATCAAACTGTTCCCACAGAAATCCAGATGGGGCAGAGTTGTTGGGCAAATGCCTGGAGCGGTTATTCATCTCAAGCAACATTACTGAGAAGAGTACTTGCTAAAACACCTGAGGGACACAGAGATATACTCACTTACGAACATGAAAAATAAATACACACACACACACATGCACAGCAAACAAGAACCTCGCATGCTAAAACATTTGTTTTGGAAGAAACTCACAATAGTGTTAAAATACTGGGAAATTATTCAACACTGTCGAAAATCTCTCTTTAAGTTGAAATCAGTTGGTTGATATAAATAGACACATACTGTACCTTTATATCAGGTATCGTTGGGCTGTTTTTTTATTGCTGCTACTGTCTCTTGTTTCCTGGGTGAAACTGTGAAACATCTGTGGCAGCGAGCTGCTGCAAGTGTTTGTGTATGTCAATGTATGTAATGTAAGTGTATGTCAATCAAATTCATAACTTGTCGCTGGATGTTTTGCAAATCATATATTTATGGAAAAGAGCAAACCCACAGTGCAAAGGAGGTTCACAGGGCTCACAACTTACAGTGGACCAACACCCAACCTTGTATTGAATAAATATTGAAATGGATGTATGCGCTAACCTCTGCTTTTCAAAGGTGATGCAAATACCACCAGAATTTGCAAACCCATTCATAAAACCCTGCATGACGACCAGACAAGCAAATGTTGTTTTAGCTGTTAGCAGGTGGGAAAAGTGTGTGGAAACTTAAACATTCCATTATTCATTACAGGCAAATTAGGTGTCAAAGGTCAATTTTGAAACTACAAATTCACTGATACTGCTGATGAATAATCCTACATGTGTGGCTGTGGTTCGACATTGGTCAGACCAAAGAGCAGCTGAGAGGAACAAAGGTTGCCTTCATGTGCACTGCTGGCATGATGATCATGATGGAGATCTTCTAGCAGTAGAAACATAAAGATCACAGCAGCTAAATGTGGGGTCGTCCCAGTATGTGCACGCTAGAGGAGACTGGGAACTGTGGCCAAGTATAACCTGATACCTCTAGATAGGAAATAGATGCATGTCCCAAAAAACAATGAACTTCAGCTCCATCCAGGGAAATGATCAACATATCTGTATGCACAAAGACAGCTGTTTCTATGCTGGCTTTCAAACAGCTTCTCAGGTGTGAGGAGCACAGCCTCTGCAATGCTGCTTTCAGGTGCCTCCCGTAAAGTCGCCTATCTGAAGTCGTATATAAACATATAACTAGTTCGACATTCAAGTTGTGGACAGAAAAATCACAAATACCAGCAGGTATATATCTAATAGTGGCTCTACACAGAATAATCACTTATTCAATACCTGTCCCTTAAACCTTCCGGATCGTCGAGGGTCAAACCTTATTTTTTCGTTCAAAAACTACTTGCTTGGCCGTGATGCTTTGTTGAAATAATTCACTACATTTTTGCCACTTCCTGATGGAGCAGCAGTCTCATCTTTATAGATCAGATCCAATCAGAGTCCTTCTTTCTTTCGGCTAATCAAACCCCACAGACTTCTCTTGAAATCGGAAAATGCGGAAGTAACGTCATGTCAAGGGGACCAATATTTCTAACCAGGTAAAGATCAGATCGGCAGGACGTCCTCTTTAGGGGAAAACAAACAATCGTCCCACACAGATGGTAACAGGCTGTTACTAACAAGCCAATTTAGATTATCAATGACATGCAGGTCTGTTAATCGCTGCGCCGCTCATCGACCAGTCACCTGTGTTTATTGACCGTGAACCAGCTTATCCTACTGAAGGGGCGCAAAGCAGAGTGGATGTATATTTGTCTGACATGGAGACTTCGGGTAATTTATAAAGTAATTTCTTTCAATTTAATTTTCTATTGGCGTAGTTCTGTACCAATATTTTACGTTAAAGCCGAGTGCCGTTAGTTTTTACCCCAGAAAGGAGCGGGAAAGTGTCCTGAGCTGAAGGTCCCGGATGTGGTGATCCGAGTCGCTGCTGTTGCTGCCAAGTAAGGAACATTAGCGGCTATGTGCGGTAAATTTAACACGGAAACAGCTTTTTACTGACTACATGGAGCCAACAGCTAGCGTGCCTCTGTTAAAATTACATAACTTTTGTGAGCAGAGACAAATAACATTAGTTAAAAGCAGGCGGTTGTTGTGATGCGTTCAGGGTCTTCTCCTCATGGTTAGTTAAGCGCAGGTTAGTTGTCACCTACAGAGGTTTGTAGTCGCTTTGAAGATGTAAACTAAGAAATCTACAATTATGAGGCGCCGTCCCATTCATGCTTAATGACAGACATAAAGGAGGAGATTTACTCTGTTAATATAATGTTTTCCCTGGTCCAGCCCTCCTGCTAAAGATGTATTGAAATAATGCTGATATAATGTTTGCTGTGTGTTGGAGCAAAATTAATGTAATCATCTTTTTAAATGTGACTATTTGGTAATAAAAATCAAAGTGTCTGTGCATTTATAAACCACTTTGTGTTGACTGTTGGGAGCAGATTGTTTTCATGAGAATTACAACATGAATGGAAATACTTTTCCCATTCAAAACAGTCAATAGTGGTTATAAATCATGTAATATACTTATATACTTAATGAATATTTAATTGAGGTCTTTTAATTTCACTTGATTTTTTTTTTAACTCCCTTTCTTAATTTTTTGTCCTTTTATTTTCTTGGTTCTTGTATCTTAAAAGTAGTAACTTGGAAAAAAAAAACACAAGCATAATATCATAATGTCTTACTATTTTCTCTTAATATTGAGTATTTATCCAATTTTATATGTTGTTATTAACACCTGTACACTTTGTTCCCTCATACCCTCAGGTGGCGATCTTAAATGTTTATGTGCCCTGCACTCCGGTGGCCAGACTCAACAACCACAGAGCCTGAATCAATGGAAACACCTGGGCGCCACATTCCTCACACCTGTACAGCAGGTACCCAGATCTTACTGACCCCAGCATGTTAGCTATTCACAGAGAAGCTCGTTTGCAGGTTCAAGTCTTTGCCTCTGAAATCATCATCTTTGCAGTACCTGATAATGAGCACTGGAGGGAGCTATTCTAATGAATACAATTGTGAACTTGACAAAGCTGAGAGCCAATAAATTGGTGGAGAGTATTGTCTCCTGTCATGATACAACTCAGAGTCGTCTTAGTCAGAAATATTCAGATCCTACACAGCGGGGATTTAAATACTTGAACATCATCTTTTCTCCAGTTAATTATCAACTTCAGTGTTTCCTGCATCGTGTTACAGTGGAGGTGCACTGCCTTTCCTGAAATGCTGATAATCCTCGCTAACAGCAGAAGATGTTTTTATGTCCTACTGAATAAGGAAACACGGTGAACTTATTGTAACTCTTTACCAGATTCAGGCCACTAATGCAGTTTTTTTCCTGTTAAACTAAAATGAATTGATTCAAATCAAACCTCCTCCTGTCTCTTGGGGGAAGACCACCAAGCTCTAATCTGGGTCATCCAGCAGATGCCACGGGCCATTGAGGACCCTATACAGGCCTACTCAGCTCACAGAGATCAATAATGTACAGTGGGCCTCCACTTAGGCCGCCCAGATCACTGTCTGCAACAACAACCACCTGGAAATCCTCTGACTCTGAGCTGCAGTCATGAAGAAGTGACACATTGTCAGTTGGAGAATTCAGCTGACGTGACTTTGTTTAAAGGAATTGTTGCTCCTTCTGAATGAGGATGGAGCAACATTCAGTTCCTGCTCGTGTTGGGTTCATGTTGATGTTACAGGTGACGTGTGTAAAGCTTTTTTTTTTAACTGAGCGAGAACTCGGGTACGCCATTGCTTGAGTTTGTGATACGATACACGATTCAGCATGATGTCTCATAGACCAGGCGAGTAGGCCTGTCAGTTACCTGTCTTTATACACTACATGGTGTTAGTGTAGTTTTACCCACTGCACTGCCCTCATCTGTTTTGTTTTGATATAGCAAATAAGCAGTTTAGCCATATTTCAAGTGGAGTGAATGTGGTTAATGTGGATTTAAGTGTTAATGTATTCAATTGTTTGTTTTTTCAGTTTATAAATATATATTTTTTATTCAACTGAATATAAGTTGTAATGAAAAGCATAACTGTGATACATAAATTATATGTACAACAGTTCACCAGTAGTCATTGACCATAATACATGTTTTTATTGGTAATTTTTGCACCAATTCTTTATTCATAGCAATATAATTTTATACAGAAATAAACAGTCCGTCATAGTTTAAACCATCAATACAGAAGTTTTATATTTAGACAACAGTGAGGTGACTCACTAGCACATTGATAAGAACCTATATTACAGATTTACATTTAGAAATGATAGGTGGAGAAAACTGTATTCTTCCAGTTACTGTATACATCATACAACATCTCTACAATAGAGAGAATCACCATTATGATATTGGGATGAGAAATACAAGCAGGTGCTTCAGTATGGGCTCATGATGTGTGATTGAATATAAATTTAGAAAACATAAATTGGGGCCAGATCACGTCCAATGAAGTGGTACCTACTGCGGGTCGGCCAGTAATTAACTAGAAGAACTGTAGAAATGCCAGAGATATGTTAACAGTAATTTAGAAAAGGTGTTTCCATGACTGTTTATATACCAAAAATATTTATATTTTAACATTGAATTGTTCTACAATGTACATATCTTGGTTACAATTATTTTACTAACCTAATTCAATGGCTCCTTAACTATAGTGATCAGATTTTACTTCTAGGAATTGGTTGGCATTGTGACATTTGCTTTTTCTTTTTGTGCTGAGTTATGGGACGGCCACTCTCATGTCTGTACACTAGCACCAAGACTGAGCTAAGCTACTCAGCTGCTGGCTGTAGCTTCATTTTTACTGGACAGATGCGAAAGTGGAATCAATCTTCTCATCTAACTCTTGGCAAAAAAAGCAAATGAACATATTTCGCAAAATGTGGAACTCTTCCTTCACTGTCAAATATCAGTAATACCACTGTCGGCCAGGCTCTGGTGTGTGGGTGGAAGCTCTGTATGAGTCAGCCAGGAAAATAATTAGATTAAACGTGACACGATACAGATGGTGCTCACAAAAGTTACTGAAACAAAATTGAACAAGAACACATAAAACAGGACACTGAAACGTACAGAAAATCAGACTCCTGAGCACTCTCAAACACACACATACTGTAAATTGGCCTGTAAGAATTTTGATTACTGTGTTGCAATCGCCACTATCTGATTTTGACACACTACTCGCTGTCCAAAAAGCGTAATGATAACCATGCAGCTCCTTCCATAAGTCTGCAAGTAATAGTGTATTCCTGCTTTCAAAATCACACTGGTTGCCATGAAAAACTGACAGGTGGTCTTCAGATGACTGGCAGCACGGGGTCAGAGAGGTGTTTCTGGATCTCAGCAAGTCCTGAGGTGATGTCCAGGTTCCCCGGCAGTGAGGGGTAGCGGAGGCTGCCGCACAGCGTGGGGCTCTCCATGAGGGAGGATTTGACTGACGGTTGGGGCAGCTGCGGAGTCAACCCTGTGTGGGTGTCGGCTTCGGGGGTGACGGTCATGAACATGGTGTCATCTGAGGCCGCAGTCACATGGATACCGCTGGACAGGGACTCCTGGGACTTCTTGGTGAATTTAAGGTCAGTCTGGGTAGAGCTCTGGAGTAGAGAAACCACATTGGTTTTAATAGTTAAAATAAATAAATAAAAGGTTAGGAGGTTGGTGTCATTCCATACCTGTGTGGGTGCCCGGCTGTCCATCTGTAAGGGGGAAATGGGGTACATGGTGTGCATCACTGGGGTCCCAGTCCCATACAGGCCAGGTGAGTCAGTAGGGAGGGTACTAGACGACACAGTGCTGTAAGCAGGAGGCACAGGAGCGATCTGCCTCTGGAGAAGCTGCAGAATAACGTTGATGTCGGCTGCCATTCGAGTCTCCAGTCTGGAGGATTAAGAGACAATGACAGTGGAGTCTAGGAAGAGTCTAGGAAGGCAGAACAACTCCATCATGGCCAACAAACTGGTGTTGCTGAACTCTTTAAATCATTAAATTCACCTGTTGAGCTGCGAGTGTAAAACCTCAAGTCGAGACTCTAGCTCGCTGGGCCGTTCTTCTGTGAATGGTGGTGGGTGGTATGAGTTGCGGACAGAGGATGATCGCCAGGCACGACTGGAAAACTGCTGTGACTGTCTGTCTGGCCAATATCGATACACTCCTGGCACATTCAAAGATGAAGCTGAGGAGAATATAAAGACAAGAAAGTGGTGGAAAGTTGTACCTATTTAATTTGACCAAGGTAATGTGAATGCTCGATTTATTGACACATAGCAATAATGTCGTTTTTGACTACTAGTTGCCTTGGGATACCTCTCAGTGACTGAGAGAACCTTTTCATTGACAACATTTCATCTTCAGCATCTGTAGTAAACAATAGCTTCTATATGTTTATAATTTCTAAATACTAGGCAAACACAGCCTGTGTGTCTTCAACTGAGACTCATCCATCTACCTTGGTGGCCGAGGTCCAGCACTGCTTCCCTCCCCACCGAGGTGCCACTCGGGGGCAGCAGCTGCACTACGGAGGGGGAGTAGTCCCGTCTGGCATCTTCTGGAGGGTACAGCTCTACTTTGGCACCGTGGGCGAGAGGCCTAGCCAGGTCTTCACTTGACTGGGAGCACGAGGATCCGCAGCTACAGAGGTCATCCCAGGGGGCCCGAGAAGGTGAGTGACGGTGACGGAAGGACTGATGAGGGTACGAGTCTTCATGATCAATTCCATCTGTTCACAGGAGAGCAGTCAATTACTCCTTTATATCGAGTAACAAGTCATCGGTCCATTAAAGGGCCAACGCAGATAGAAAGACAACCATGCTCACATTCAAAACTGAGTGTCACAGGTAAGTAAAATGAATGAATGGACCCAGGATCTCCTTTGTTGAGGTATCAGAGCTGATCTCTGTTAACTGATAGTTGTGTTCTTCTAATTATAACCACTCACGCACAACTCTGTAACAGTGATCCAAATCTATGGGCTGTTTTTCTCGAATTCTGCCTCTTCCTTGTCTGCCATTGTACATTCTTTTGTCTGATTGTTGTTTTTTTCACATTAGTCCAGTTCTGTAACCAAAACAATACCTGTCCATACTCCTGTCAGATTACCAGGGTAGACAGGAAGTTAGAGGATTTTTAGAGGCTTATCACAATGATTATTAAGCAGAACCTTTCACAGGGATGTAAGGATAAGGATAAGGATTGGCCACCTGTGACAGATATCTCACCTGGCCTGATACGACAGTCTAGGGAGTGGACTCTGTGTCTTGGCTTGTGGCGATAACCACAGTCTTCTCCAGAATCATCAGCAATTATTATTGGTGGTGGTTGCTCAGCCTGATGAACACAGGGGGAAAAAACGTAAATTGGGTTTACAGGCCTTAAACAGTGTGTGTTGTGTACAAGTGCATGTTCCAGCACAAAAAGGGAATCTACACAGTAATTCAATATGGCAATCTTTTTTTTTTATAATTATTTTTTGGGGGGCTTTTTATGCTCTTATTAGACAATTGAAGGTTGAGAGATGACAAATGAAAGGGTGAGAGAGAGAGATGGGCAATTACATGCGACAAAGGTCAGACGCAAGCAGTGTTAATGCGGTTCATGGTCGTTGCCTGAGCCTTTTCACTACCAAGACTTTCTTTTCCACAAGTACTGCAACTAGCAGAGAAGTAATTCAACTATTTTGTTGTAGGGGTAAGGCTCATGAGAAATGCTAAAATATTTTGTGTCTCAATGAGGAAACCATTGAGAAGTTGAATGGTCAAGGTGTAAATTGTTTTGCCAACATACATCTCTCAGGTCAAAAGTTAACTCCAGGTTCCTCCAGAAGTTGTCTGCAAAACTGGGGTAGAGATCAAGGATCTCCAGCAGGTCGTCCCTCAGGATGCGGTGCAGGTCACAGTAGGTGATGCTGTGGACGTCCGAGTTGGACTTCCCTGGCTCATCATACAGGTGGATAGGCTCGCCGAAGACGTCATTCTTTTCTGCAAGAGCATCAATATCTTTTAGATAGATGAAGTTTTTCTAAAGTACATATTTTTAGACACCACAGTGAAATAGTAAATGATTGGGGGATTTTACCCAAAATAGCAACCACCACATCGTCCCTGATGACCTGAATGGAACCACGTGAGATGAAGAAGAGGGAGTCCAGGATGTCTCCGTAGTGGATCAGAGTATCTCCTGGGGGAGCGTGGACTGTCTTGAACCTTATACCCAAGGCGCGCAGAAAGGCTTGACTGCCTCCATGGAAAGCCTTGAAGTTCTGTAGCAGAGATCTGTTCAAGTGCAAACAGATGTCTGCCTGCAAAGACTCTGGAAATCCCTTCAACACCTGAATATGGGAAGACGAGACTATCTACACATCAGCGATTACATGCAAAACCTCTACAGCAGTTATAGGTGAAAGTAGCAGTTTTGATGAATACTCAAACACTCAGTCCTGTCACTTTTGACTTACAGCATTCATGTCAATGCCATTTGTGTAGGACCAGGCATGCTGAAAGTACTCCTCCAGCCTTTGGCGAAGGCATCCTGGGATCTGGTGGAATCGGATGAACTCTTTGACTCGCAGCATCTGGGTGTGGTAGCGGGTTGTGCCAGAGTACAGCCGCTGGATGATGGCTGACACATTCCCAAATATGCTGGCATACATGAGAGCTGAGACGGAAGAGGTAACAAGAATACAAAGATCAGAGTAAGGCCTGGGGGACTGTGACATTTTGAATGTAAAGTTGGTTATGCAAACAGGCAGAGTTTATGTTTTATTTGTTAAGGGACTGTATGAAAATTAGGTAAGACGCCGGGGTCATAAAAGGGGGACGGTGCTGTTCAACTCACATCCAATGACCATGACGCAGATGGAGAAGATCTTCTCTGAGTTGGTGTTTGGCGACACATTGCCGAACCCCACACTTGTCAAGCTGCTCAAGGTGAAGTAAAGAGCAGTGACGTACTTGTCTTTGACTGATGGACCGGAGGTGGAGTCACTGTCGTTGTATGCCTTGCCTAGTTGTTCAGCCAGGTTGTCCAGCCAGCCGGTCTCTGTGTATGGCCTCTCCACAAAGCCAATAGCGTACCAAATGCAGGCGAGCCAGTGGGCAATGAGCACAAAGGTGCACATAAGCAAGAAGAGGACAGCAGCTCCATACTCAGAATATCGGTCCAGCTTTCTTGCCACGCGGACCAATCGCAGCAGCCGAGCTGTTTTCAGGAGGCTTGTTAGAGTCGCCATCTTTGGTGTCAACAACAACAGAAAGGATGATGTTAGGCAGGGCCATTCAGTTTGCAGTAGGTTTAGAGGACTTCAGAAATCATCTTAAAAGTTTGGTTACTTGAGTACAGGACAATTATATCAAAGGATTGTCTTCAAAATCATTTTAGAACCAATACAACCACGTAAACATAGGTAGGTTCTTCTGAAACAAAATCCTAATATAATTTGTAGAGAGGCAAAGTTCTTACCTCATCAGAGCCCGATCGGAAAATGAGAAGGTCAAAAGGGATCGCTGCGAACAGATCAATAGGGAACCAGCCTTTAATATAGTGCTTGGCTATCCGGCTTGGCTGTGTGACCACCTCGTCGTTTTGGTCTACGTATGTTGTGCGAAGGTTGATGACTATATCTACAATAAACAGCACATCCACCATAAGGTCCGCCACATTCAGAGGGTTACAAGTGTAGCCGCAACGCCTTTGACGTAAATCCCCGTGTTCATCCAAGAGGAAGGCAGCTGAGTAAGGAGTGAAAACAGCCGTGTAGAGGACCAGGAGGAGAATAATCCAGTCCCAAAACGCCTTGAAGGGACTGTAGTGAAGCAAGATCCACCATGTTGTCTCTGGCACCTTAAGTTTATGTTCAGGCAGTACATCAGACTCCAGAGAAAGTACCTAAGCATAAAGAATAAATTAGTGTGTGGTGATTATGTATCTTCCATTGGGAAATCTGAACTTTTAATGCACACTGTCTGTGCCATTTTAAATGCTTTTTGTGGAAATATTTTTTTTCTCCCAGAGGGCAAATGAACACTCTTGCATCAATCAACCATGAATTTGAACAGTTAAGTAAAACATTTACATTCTCTGAAACAAAAAGCAGCAACTTCAAAACTCCTTCTCTCTGAATTAATACTGACCAACAGACCTTTTTAGAAGACGTACTGTTCTGACCAAGGTCTTGGTGGAGGCTGCATGCTCTGCTGTTGTGACTTTGTACGTCCAACAATTCCTTGACCATTCTTTCATTGGTGGCTCTCAGAGGAGACAAGACGTGGATAAAGATTACATCCGAGTGCTTTTCCAGATAGTTCAAAAATCTTGAGGGTGAATCTAAAGCAATAGTGTGCTGTAACCAGCTGTAACAGGAGCTGACTGAGTGCAGGAATGCTGGAGGGCTGTAATGATGAATTGGGCGTCACGATCGCATAACTGAGTTCATGTGCTGCCACAGTCCTCGTGTTCCCTTTAGCCCAATTTCAATGTAATATTTGCTGCCCTGATGAGTCTTACTGACTGTGCAGACAGATGGATCGACCTATCTAGCTATCAGGTAGATAGATAAATAGTTATATACGTGTATAAATAGATGGATTGACAGGAATCAACAAGTGACCCCGTGCAGCAAGGTCACAGGTCGCTGTGAACACATCCCTTGCATTTCTTTCATATCCACCAAACACTGTCTCACAGAGGCAGTGATGCAGAATGCCGGGCCCCAGGGCTCCAGTGGTAACAACAGTAGTTCTCCATTGAACTGTGGCTCAATGTAACTTTGCTTTTCACACCCAGAAGGAAAACATTCAGCCTACAAACCACCTACTGATTTTTCCACTAGTGGGTTAATCAGCGCAAGTCTTCCATCATGGCAACTTTCTGCGAGCCTCTGTATTTCATAGAAACCAATTAAAACATGACCAATGTGAGCTGTTTAATGACGGACTTAACCTGGAAAGCGGTGAAAGACTCACAGGGCTTTGAAGTCACAGAAATATGGCGGTGAATGGCCAAGTTCATTCATTAAGGGCACTTAACATGAGACTCTGTTGCTCTCAGTCAGCCAGAGACTGAGCCCATGTGAGGTTTTTGGTTGCCCCCACCGTACCTGCGTGACCTTCTCTGTGACGTTCTGAGAGCGGTCCTTCACCTTGGAGGACAGCTCCATCCTCGGAGTTGGAGGTGAGCGGCACTCTGGGCCCCTGCTGGCTGGTCCCCCACTCTTCATAAGGTCAGAGTCAGACATGGAGCGCTGCTGGCCTACAAGGTGATTGGAAAAACACTTTTATTTATAATTAGCCCAAAAGAGAGCCTAAGAAATCTTTGATTTCAGTTTTTTCTTTTATTTTCTAGAAAGGCATTTGGCCTACTAGTTATTATAACTACTGTTTCTACAATTACAGTATTCGATAACACTGTTAGTGCCATCATGATGCGGTTTTGTTGCAATACTGGACTTGAAGGCCTTCAGTTTTATTCATATAATAATGTGCCTCAGTATTTTTTTTTAAATTAGCATTTGAAAATCTCAAAAATGAAAATACTCAGTGACGTTAAATGTTTTGTACCCCTCCCTTTACAAATTCCTCTCTGCTGATGTCCCAGAATGCCAATCTAGCTGCGCCCCTCCCAAAAATATTCTGCCCTCAAATACTGGATAGTCCCAATACTTGACTCAGTGTGTTGATGTGCAGGGAAGGCAGCAGTTACACTGTAGATTTCTGCTCTCACTCATTGGTTAAATATTCAACCAAGAGAAGTTTCATTGAAAGTAAATAAAGTCAACATACCTGATTTAAAACCAGAATCTCAGATCTTTCTTGGGCTTGACCACTAGGCAGCCATGATGCAAATATTCATCCTCCAGGACACGTTTTGGACAAGTATTTTCAAAAACATTCACTCTCCTCTGTCATGGTTCATATTTACGCAAAAAAAATGTGCTTCTTTCATTCAGAGGTCAACACTGAACTCTCCACTCTGGCACAGGGCAGAGGACTGGCCCGCAGCTCAAATGTTGCCACGCAACATTCGCCAACACTGGAAACAAATCAATGCCCTGCTATAGCCGAGAGGAAATGACAGGAAAATCAATGAGGAGCATTGATACACAGAGCAAATGGGCTCTGAGCCATTACACTGGACTTCCACAGTCAACATCAAATTACCATTTCTGTGTTCTTGTATGCAATTCAGTTTGGTGGTGGAGATCTTAAATATAGTTCAGGCTGCGACGTATACGACAGCAGTGTAAAAAACAAAATGGGCTAGCTAAGTGTATAGTACTCGCTCAATATGTTGCGTGCACACTGTTAATGTGGGATCTTATTGACTTCAATGTTGACACTACAGTAATATGAGGGGGTAATGACCTGTGATGACACTGCCTCCAAATGTCCTTCAGCTGTGACCTTCAGCCTCTGCATTTTTTTTTAAATACATTTTAGTATTTTGTTCTTTAATGCACTGCATGTGAGAGGGAGAATATTTCAACCACAAAAGCTGATTCTGTAGTAAGAAAAATGTGTGTTTTGCTTCTTGTCACTTCACTTGCATGTTTGAGCTTCACTGTGCAGAATAATGCATCCACACTCACAAAGTTTCTCTGTGCTCACCTTTAAAACCATTTTTAGACACTTATGTGCGAAACTTCACAACTTGTCCAGAAGCCAATCATGGTCTAGAATGCAACCTTCGGTACACAAGTGATGCGGAAACGTTGTATGTATGTAAATATAATATTCATACTTTTTACGGGCGTAATCAGACTTTTTTGTGGAAAATTTACATCAGACACATAATTATTCAAAGCAACAGGAAATCAAACATGTGCTATATGTGTTGTCTAGATGTCTAGAGGGGATCTTCAAATTAATTTTATTTCAAACTGATCCTTGTTAATAAATAAACATAGCTTCCTTCTTCAACTAAAAAGAGACAGATTTCACTTCAATAGAAATGGACCCCTGGGTGTTTCTGGTTGAGATCAGGAACCACAACAGAATATCAGCACTCAAGTTCAACAACCGGGCTCAAAACTAACAGCAACACAAGCCAAAACACTGTAAATCTTTCTCGTATATATAATGTGTATTCATTCCATCTGCTAGAGTCAGGGAGAGAGATGTCTTTACCAACTTTACAGACCCACTTGGTCTGGCCAATGGTGTTTCCACAAATATCTACCAACAAAGAAATGCAGATGAAATGTCACTCTAAAGATTCAAGTTTATAAAAACTACTTGAAAGTAGTTTTGAGAAAGCCCTGAAGGCTTCTGTGGGCTCGTGGCCGGCTCTTAATGAACTTATGGTAAGTGCAGTCTGACGATAGAACACATTCAGTAAATCACTTTACATCTTTACAAGGACCACAGTTTCGTTAACAGATCCTTTCCTTTCTCTGCAAAATCAGATATTCGGGCTGAGATGTTCGGCGTCCATCAAGTGTTCAGTAGGTGCACTCAGCTGTCAGCCTGGATGTTGTCCCAAACTCTGACTACGTTTGGATCGTCATTGAGGGTTTCTATTAGTGTTGAGGCAGCATCCAGCTGGTCCTGGTCCAGAGACAAGAGGGTGCGGGGAACAAACTCCAACCCAGCAGACACAATCTGCATTCCCAGCTCCTCCAATGAGGCCCGCACCTTCCTCAGGTCCGCCATGTCACAAATAAACTGAAGAGAGAGAAACCCATCAAACTATTCATTAAATCGTGGTAGGGCTGTAACTACTATTGTCATTGTGATTAATTCTGTCTTTCATTCATCAGTGAGTGAGGAAAAATGTCCACGTTAATGGATAAACAACAATGTAAGGCCATATTCCTACCCACATTTACATTTCAGAGCCCACCAAAAAGTGTCTCCACACATGCTTCATTTATCACTAGTGCTGTTATTTCCCTCTTCTGTCTGACCTGCAGGAGGGGCTGCTCCTCCTCATCCTCAGTCTCCTGGACATCTTCGGCTCCCGCCTCAATGGCCAGCTCCAGAGCTCGCTCCGTGGAGACGTTGTGACCGGGCACCACCACCACCCCCCTCTTGTTGAAGTTGTGGCGAGCTCCGTCCGACAGCACCCCCCTGTGGATGAGTACAGAACTACACCTTTGTACGACAACATCATCCCACATGCAACTATTTCATGTCTGTTAAAATGCAAATGGGGTTTCTCCATGTGGACTAGCTGTCCTCTTATTCTGTTCTGCTATTTTTCATCAATAGTGTGCCAGCTGCTTCTTAGCCAAGATAAATTTGTTTGCACAGGGACATCTAGTAGTTTTTGCACAAACCTCTATTATCAGTACACCATTATCACCCTACATTATTGTGTATAATTACTTGTTTGCTTACATGTTTTGGAGGCATTATTGGCGTAAAGACATTTTCAGATATTCCCTTCAGACCAGTTAAACAGTGTTTGTGTGCAGCTAGCCGTGTTTGTTTTACCACTATCTAAGTGCCAGATGTTTCGGATGCCACAGAGTGTCTCTACTCTGTCCGTCAATTTACAGCATGTGGCAGCATACAAACGTGGCAGTATTTCGGCTAAACAGTAACAGCGGAGTGAGATGATAGAAAGCTGGTCCTCACCCGTTCCTTTTAAGTAGGATTTTGATTTCCTGTTGGCAGCGGGAGTTGTTGTCAGTGAGGACCTCAATGAGCAGCAGACATCCACCAGGCCCTCGAGCTTCAATCGTGTGCAGGGACGCTGGCTTGGCCTTTTCCTGTAAAGCCAAGAGAAAAGACATGAATAAGAGAGTTGGAGAATCTTTGCCAAGGAGTATTTAAGCTGTTTATGAGCCTTGTAGTGGCTCAACGCTTTACTAAGACATGTACTATGTGACAGTGTGTTGTCAACCCACCGCACTCTTGATTGCAGTCTCTATGGAGGCTTTGGGCATGTTCTTAGCTCTGCACTGCTCCAGGATGTGGGCTAAGTTCACATTCATGTCTGGATTGGGTCCACCCTCTGCAGATTAAACCGAAATCAACATTTGCTGACAGGAAAACACATCAAAACTGTGACTGAAATGCACGATCGTCTTTTATTTCAGCCTGTTGTGTAATCTCACCTCTCACAGCTATCCTTATCATCATACCAAACTTCATAAACATCCTGCTCCTCGCAGCATCTTTAGGTCCCTTGATGTGTTTCACCTTTGACCACTTGTTGTGTCCGGCACACAGGGCGGAGCTCAGCTGCAGCGTCCTGACAGGGGAGGTCCTCCACGGGAGGTTCAGCACACATGGAGCCGCCGGCTGAAGGACGGACTCTACCGGGGAAGGAAACCTGCCTGAGGTCGCGGCCAATGTCCGGGGGCGCAGGGTCCGGACAGCCCTCAGCACCACCGCCCCCGCCATGCCCTTCACACACACAACCAGTGTTAATGGACGCAGTGTTACAGTGACCTGCTCCACGTGTGGAGCAGAGGCTGCGGTCAACAGCCGAGCTGTGCGCCTCCGTGTGGAGGTGAGGCCTTTAACATGAGAAAATCTTCTGTTTCATATCGATAAGTGAATCAAAACATCCCGAAGTCCTCTAACTTACAGCTTGGACGAGCCAGTGGGGCAGCCGCTGCTGTCCTTGTAGTGAAACTGGCACTTCCGGGTTGTGATCGCGACAGAATTCAGCCTTTCAAAATAAAAGCCCAATCAATCATATGTTTTAACTGAGCATTTTTAACTTAAATTGAATGTCTTGCTCTCTTTTTGTCTTCTATCATTCAGGTTGATGTAATCAATAAGCCCCTTTACTATTCATAAGTATTTGTATGTCACAAGTTTTATTTTAACCTGCATTAACATCATGTTGTCGTTGTATTTTTGCCTTTATAGTCTTATTAAAAGCTATTTGAACTTTATCATCCTGAACCTCCTTGATACTATAATAGTATCTTGTGGTTAGTATGTGCTGTAACCAATCAAAATATATTTAAATATTTATATTTAGAAAATATTAAAGTAAATTATTGCATTACTTAAATATAGCTTAAACAACGACTGAAGCATTAAGGTGACACACATTTTTAGGCACTGGTTACTAATCATTTAATGCCAAACATAATAATAATAATTTAATGCCAGCTCCTCACTTAATACATATTCTTTTCCCATATAAATATATGTATAGATATATATAGTTTTCTGTTCATAAAGTCGCCATTTTTATACCTCTATATTTATTCCTTATTCATTGTGGGTTATATTGAATGAGGAAAATGTGTCAAATTCTGAGCTATGGGAACCAGACACCCCTGGGTGTTACTGGTTGAGATCAGGAACCACAGCAGAATATCATCACTCAAGTTCAACAACCGAGCTCAAAAATAACAGCAACACAAGCCAAAATACTGTAAATCTTCCTCGTATATATAATGTGTATTCATTATGTCTGCTAGAGTCAGGGAAGTTATCACTGGAGATTACAGGTTCCATCTAATTGGCACAAACAGTAGGAAGTGTGGTCTGTATCTGTGTCCTCCAGCGTGGGAACTGGAAAAGAAATGTTGGTCTCCTGCCATGTGAGCAGTTTTTTAAATGACACTGCTTCTATTTATGACGACGGGATATAATGATAACATGCCTATGACCCAATCTCTTGACCAGGATAAAAAAAAAAAAAACATGAACAGAAATGGCAAACGATATTTTTGTGATAAATATGTTAAATTAGGAAACTGACGGTGAAAGGTAAGGAAAAAACAAACAGATACACAAAGAGGATGACAGAGACAGGGAGCCACAGCAGAGGAGAACGAAGAGTTAAGTGAGATGGAAGCAGCAGCCAATCAAGGCCAACCCATCTCTGACAGACAACAGTCCAAAGAACTGAAAAAGGAGCAGATTTCCTCCACAGTGCTCTCCCCTCCCTCCTCCTGTCAGATACCTTCTCACACTACACACTGACAGCCATATGGTCCCCCAGACCTGATCAGTGATGTCCACTGAGCCTCCAGCAGAAGACAGGAGAGAGGAGACATTTTTAAAGGATCATTTCTGGAATAACCTGAAGACACAAGAAGACAGAGGACGCTGATGGGACAGCAAAAAGGAGCAGCTCTTAACTTTGGGATACGGATTGAGGATTGAATATGATCTGGTATTAATCAAACGTCCTGTTTAAGTCAACAGTTTAAAAGACAACATGTCATCTGCACATGGAACTGGTGTCTTGGCTCTTTTCCACTGTGTGATGATAGTGACTGCACTGGTAAGTGTACTGTACTTATCTTGAATATTTGGGTGATTCAGTTATTGATTACATCATTGAGTGCATGTGTTAAATAACTATTGTTTACCTTTCACGTTTTTCGTTTTTGCCACGATCTAAGGGCAAAATAGTTCCTTTCTGTGTCTGTTTTTACTTCTATTGTCAAAAAATTAAAAGAATTTAAGCATGAATATTAGCAATATTTGAACAATTTATAGCTTTATGTTTTAAAATGCAAACATACGTTTTAGTGGATCTTATTTGATATTCGTATTAAAAATAATAATAAAAATAATCTTATATTTGTGCTGATGAATTGGTGAGCTTGAGATGTTCAATAGGTAACGTAACTTAAATGAAGTGAATGCAGCCAAAAGTCTCTTACTCCAGTAGAAACCTGTAAAAGGATTGTTTTCATGGTCTAAATGTAAACTTTTCACAAAGTAGCATCATATCTTACACCTGAATACGACACTGAGTCAGAAATAACACTCCTGTACTGCTGCACTTTGGGCCAAATATAGAAAATTTCATGTATCTGTGAGTTTCTTTGATCGTTTGAAATTTGGACATAGATTTATTTCGTGCTTTGGGTATCGTGCCAGCCATTCACCAGCAAGACTGACCATAGATGAGTTGTGTAACTTTCTTATTTTTGAACAAATGAGGTTATGTGGAAAAACTTTATTTTTGGTTGGGCTGCTGAGGAACATCTATTTTTCATTTTTGAGTATTTTATTTTTATAGTATGACAATAAATCTCTTTGCAGCAAAAAACCCTTGTTAAAAAGAACAGCAATTGAATAACTAAATATTCATCAATTATTAACAATAAGATATCTTAAAATTTGAAATGTTCCTGCAAAATCTTACGTCAAAATGGGAGATTACAAAGGCAACACACACACTCTTACATAGACAAAGAGGAGGTCCCTCTGGAAAATAGAATGTTTTTTTATAAGGGGCACTTTAAGGGGCTTTTGGAGAAAAAATGTTCAGATAAAGCCAGCCGTCTCCTTGATTGAGACAAAAACCAGAAACTATAAAACGAGCTCAACAGCAGCAGTGACACTAAAGCGACCATAAGAAATCTCCTCTGACCCCTCTGACCCTTCACCCACTGAAGCTCACACTGACCACCGTCATCTCCTCAGCCTCCCCGGGTCGATCCCGAGTGTCGACCTCAGGCCGACTGACAGCCTCCTGCTCAGTCAGGCTGAAAATCACTTTACGTGAAGTGGAGGCCGGAGAGAGCAAATTCAATCATGACACAAAGGCGAGGAGATGTCTAAGCCTAATTGTTTTGCTAACCCTCCCACTCCGTCAGCAAAAAAAAACCTCCTATAGAAAGAAAAGTCCATATTGACTTGCATGTAATGAATTATGCTGCATGTGGATGTATTGTATAATATTTGAAGTTGTTTTGTTGAGGCACAAGTGGACAACTTTGATTGACTTAAACCCAGAAGCACAGAGACTAGAGTGACGTGTGTCCACAGTCCACGATACAACAACAACAAGTAGTTTGAGCTGCTCAATATGTCTGTATTGACTTTGGCTGACTGTCCCCTCCAAAAAAACCAAATCACTGTAGGGAATGATAGCTGTTCAGCTTTCTACGTGCTACAGTATTGGAAACACTCTTCACCCATTGACGGTTTATTTTAATGGCTTTCGCCAAGAATGTTAGTTATCACATATCCGTTGACTTGAATTGTTCCAGTTTGGCTTTTCAGTCAGTTTAACAACAGTGAAAAGTTTTCCTCAGGTCAGCAGACGGCTGTGAGAAGCAGTGGTGGAAAAAGTATCTAATCTAAGAATACTCCCTTACAAGTAAAACTCCTGCATTGAGAATCCTATTTAAGTGGCCCACTGAGATTGTTTATATTGCTTAACAACTACTGGAAATACTATCAGGAAATTTGGTGCAGACATTCATGGCCCCCAGAGGATGAATCTTACTGACTTTAGTGTTCTCTTGTGTCTCTTGCTACCATAAGGCTCACAAAAATTAAATAATAAGTAAAAAGTCCGATATTTCCCTTTGAATTATGGTAGATTAGAAGTATAAAGTAGCATAAAATTGATATATTCAGGAATAGAATAGAATAGAAAGCCTTTATTGTCATTGTACTGGGTACAATGAGATTAAAAAAGGGCAGCTCCTTAAAGTGCACAAAAAAAAAGTATAACACAGTATAAAAACACAGTAATAAATAATTAAATAAGTGGCATCAGTGCTGGAATGCAGTAAAGCAATAATGAGGTGACATCAGTGCAGAAACGTCAGTGCAGATCAGAGTTCAAAAAGGTGACAGCTTTGGGGAAGAAGCTGTCTGAGTCTATTCGTTTTTGAACGGATGGACCTGTAGCGCCGGCCAGAGGGCAACAGGTCGAAGAGGTGCATATACCTTAAGAAGTGCAAGTACCTCAAAATTATACTTAAAATACAGTATCAGAGCATAATTACTTCTCCACCACTGGACACAGCTGAAGTCACAGACACAACTCATTCCTCTGGACTTTTGCTTCGTTGTTTGTTTCTTTCTCTTTCTTCGTACCTTTCTGTCTCACCATCTGTCCTCTGTCGGATCAACAGTTCTCATGTGAGTTCTCTGGTTGCTACTTTTGCTGCTCTGTTGTGAAATGCACGTTAGAACACAAAGCTGCTTGTGAAGACCAGCTCTTACCAGCATGGCCAAGGTCCTGAGGACAAGGCCCCCATGTGGCCGGCGGCAGCCACGCCGCCTGGGAAAAAAAGGGGTTGGCAAGGGATCATCACATACCGCACCCTCACGCAACTATTTCACAACACCTGGAGGCAGCACATCAGGTCCTTGGGAGAGTTTGTGGTTGACAGATCGCCTCAGTTGGAAAGAGACTTCAGAGAGACTTTTGTTGCAGGAAACATTTAATATCTGTGGGCTCCTTGCAAAGATAAACGAACGCAGGGACGGTAGCTGCTCAGATAGGCTGAAGCCGCTCTTGAGGTCAGGACAAATCCCAGACAGCCCAGTCAGATGTCTGCACACACAGATCTTTCTTAAAGGATCATTTCACCAGTTACTTAAGTTGTTTTAAAACGTTTACCACAAAGCATTTCTATTCTATGCATTCCATGAGTCTCTTACATACTTAACAGTTTGACATGTCTCTCTCTTTTATCCGCCTGCTACAGATTGACTCTGATGATGTCATCACACGAGAAGAGCAGATCTATGTCCTGATTGGTGCTCACGCCAAGTGTGAGAGGAACATCCAGGCACAAATGGCCCTCGTTAAAGGTGTGTGCTCTGCTTTTGTTCATTTTACTCATTAAAAGCAGGTACTGGATAGAGCTCAGTTTTGCTTAGTTATCCTGTCGTCAAAAGCTCCTGAATCTGATGATCTGTGCAGAGAGAAAATGTCAGCTAAATCCAAAGAATGTCTAATAAACTGCCTAAAAACTGTATAAAAAGGTATCTTTGACACATTTACTCTTTGACTCCCATGAGTTCAGCTTGGTTTTAGTTACGACACACGATCTATCTACAATTACAACCCTTACTTCAGGTAAGATGTCAACATGAGGAATATGCTGAGCATGCCAACAAGGGTGAAAACGCACCCCATATTAGGAAAGTAAGGTGTTTTAACAAGCATATCTGGTATAAAAAGCACAAGAGGGCAGTGAGTGCACGTCCAAATATATAATCAGAAGCAGTATTTATTACATCAGTTATTTATTTGGGATCAGATATAACATCCATCCAATATCCTGCTGACCAGTATCTCTGTGATTAGAGCTGAATTTAGGTGCAGACAATAGCGGGGCATTTTTCATTCAGATTGTGACGCAGAAACTGATGATAAGTTGCATCAGTGGGCTATTTTGAGGGGAGTTTTATACGACGAAGCCCCAGAAGACAAGATAGCGGACAGGCATGGTGAACAACTCTGGTGCATTTATAACTGTCTTAAAATCGTCATCATAACCACCACCACTGCTCACATTGTTTGCAGGCATTTTGTGTCTTTTACCGTTTTATTTTACAGGTTAACTCAACACAAAAGCTCCGCTCTTGGTTAAAACTCTGCTGAAAAGCCGCATGCCACGCTGACACTCCTGTCCACAAATATAAGTATATTTAGTCAAGAACTGTACTTATTTCAATATACTTAACTTGAATATTTCTATTTTATCCTACTTTATTCTGCAACTGCAACTACAATTCAGAGTAAAATATTGTACTTTTTACACCACTACATTTAACTGACTGCTCCTATTACCATTTCAGATTCAAGTTTTCAAAACACACGTTGGCTGATGAATTATTACGGATTAAACAACCCAGTAGTATCTAAAGTGGTTAAAATACCTATGCCTTAACAAGTAATAACATTACACCGTGCTTAAGTATTACTGTGTCAGTAAATATCTAATCTAACGTTTGATATATCAGTTTGGCACACTTTGAGGGGTCCATATTTATGTTTTGCTGCATTTCTTTTTTTGACTTAAGTAAACATTTAAATGCAGGACTTTTACTTGTAATGATTTTTACATTGTTGTAAATAGCAGATCAGACTTGATATCAGCAGTTACGTTCCTTCTTCTGACTGAGCCATGCATCTTTCCAATGAGAAGTGCCCTTACAGTGCAGCCACTTCAAACAGAGGCTCCTACTCAGGGGCCTCCTGAGGCTTTAGGTACCTGGACCTGTTTAGTGCCTACATAGTGCACACAAGTCTGTATAAAGGCCACACTGTCAGATAGCTAACAGCTGTTTCCCATTATTTGTGAAGAAGGTAACTGTATCCCAGAGTGGGATGGGATCATCTGCTGGCCGTGGAGCAGAGCGGGTCATCTGGTTTCAGTGCTGTGTCCAGAGTACATCTACGACTTCAACCACAGAGGTGGGAGAGCTCGAGAGACACGAACACACAGAAGTAATACAGCAGCTTTGTCCTGATGCATGTATCACAGACTGTCGTGCTAATGTTGTGACCCAGGGCGTGCCTACCGCCAGTGTGATGCGTCAGGTAACTGGGAGCAGGTGCCCAGCATCAACCGCACTTGGGCCAACTACACCGAATGCACCACATACCTGACCTCCAACCACAGGAGCCAAGAGGTGGTATGTACAGACGGTGTGTGCGTGCTCATGGTTGGTTGGATGTGTTTAATAGAACATGTAGATGTTTGACGTAGCTGTTACTGATACCTGCAGGTTAATAAATCACTGCTGTTTGGTTTCACCATGCTGTGACCAAATCTGCACACTCTAAGTATGTTTTTGCTTTGCTTCAGAAGGTGTTTGAGAGGCTCCATCTCATGTACACTGTCGGCTACTCCATTTCTCTGGCTGCACTGCTGGTGGCCGTCTCCATTCTCTGCTATTTCAAGTAAGACTCAGAAGCCTGCAGTAATACACATGTGAATGTATTTGCCATAAAACTGAGAAGTGATCATCAATAGTAGATTCATGCCCCCCTGAGAGAGGCAGAAAAAAAGTAATGGAATAATTTCATTAACATCGCTTTCTAACATCCCAACACTTCTCTCTTATACACTTTCAGGCGTCTTCACTGCACACGCAATTACATCCACATTCACCTGTTCACCTCCTTCATATGTCGAGCAGTCAGCATTTTCGTAAAGGACGCTGTTCTCTACTCCATATCTGACGACAGTAATGCTGAGTTCACCACACAGAAGCCTTATATGGTAAAGTAGACCTGTTTTTTATGTTTACCATTTAGCCTTATTATCTTGTTTGCTTTTTTTTTTGGTGGTGGTCCACTTTAGGATGCAATAAATGCTCATGTATTTGTTAAGAAATCAAACTTTAAGTACATCTAATAAGTCTTAGAGATGATACACAGCATGTTTCTTGCTGAAAGTTAGATGAAAATATCTATACAGTTATTTTGTAGATGCAGCTAATGGCCTGTTAGCTTAGCTTAGCATAAAGTCTGGAAACAGCTAGCTTGGTTCTGTTCAAGTGAATTAACATGTTATATCTGAGTTGCTTTGGTAAATTGTCAGTTTTGCACTTTAGTTCTATAAAAAGCATAGATATAACGTATTAACTGTTGAGCTGTTGACTACCGGGAGTGTAGTCTGGCTTTATGGAGACATGGCTGCATCAGGACATTCCTGACGACAATGTTTCATTGGTGGCTTCCAAACTGTTCGGGCCGACAGGGACTGCACCAGGAGCGGTAAACGGAGAGGAGGGGGGCTTGTTGTTCTGGTGAACAACAGGTGGTGCAGTCCTGCTCATATTACTATCAAGGAGCGCATCTCCAGCCCGGACATTGAACTGTTTGCTGTTGGTCTTCGTCCACGTTGCCTGCCACGGGAGTTTTCACATGTTGTTGTGGTGACTGTTTACATTCCTCCTTCTGCCAACCCAACTTTGGCGTGTGACGTCATCCACTCCGCCATAGCCCGGGTACAGACTCTACACCAGAGTGCACTCACTGCTATCTCTGTCTTCAACCATGTCACCATGGCAAAGGCACTGCCCGACTTCAGCCAGTACGTGAACTGTTCCACCAGAGAGGAGAGAGAGGACCCTGGACTCTGGACTCACCTGATTTACTTTTGTGTTTGAAGTTCCCCCTGGGGATTATTAAAGTAATTCTGATTCTGATTCTGATTTAGAGGTTTGTTATCTTTGGACAGAGCCAGGTGAGCTGATTGCCTCATTTCCTTTATGCTAAGCTAAGCTAACCAGCTGCTGACTGTAGGAAAAGTGAAAAGGCGTATTTCCCAAAATGTCGAACCATTTCTTTCAGATAAAGAATATAAAACCCTTTTTCCCCCAATAATGTAGATATGCTGTCTGGCATTTTGTTTGAATGTTTCCTTTACATGCACCTGTTTGTCCTCAGGCCAGCTGTAAAGTCGCTGTTACTCTCTTCCTTTATTTCGTGGCGACCAATCATTATTGGATCCTGGTGGAGGGGTTGTACCTACATAGCCTCATCTTCATGGCCTTCCTCTCTGACAAGAACTACCTATGGGCCCTCACCATCATCGGCTGGGGTAGGCAGCATCTGACCAGACGCTCTGTTCTCGCATATAAAGCTAACAGTGAATCTATTGACAATTTCTCAGTTTTTCTCTCTATTTATCTCAGGTGTTCCAGCTGTGTTCGTGTCAATTTGGGTCAGTGCACGAGCGTCTCTGGCAGACACACAGTGAGTCACATGATGTGTTTACCTGTATTATATTTACATGACACCTATATGACAAATGCTCATTTTAACTCTTTTGCCTCTGCTTCCAGATGTTGGGACATCAGTGCAGGAAATCTGAAGTGGATCTACCAAGTTCCTATTCTGTCAGCCATTGTTGTAAGAAAAGTTTACATTTTAATACAATTAAACAGTATTTGACATTTGGGTTGAACGTGACGTTTCTGTACACCTCCTGGCCTGCAGGTGAATTTCCTCCTCTTCGTCAACATAATACGTGTCCTGGCCTCTAAACTGTGGGAAACAAACACTGGTAAATTGGACCCGCGGCAGCAATATCGGTAATTGTTCAGAATAAAATTCCCCCATAAATGGCTTTTCATCTACCATCCTAATAACATACGAGTTTTTACAAACATTAAATATGTACACTGTTTATCTGCAGGAAGCTGCTTAAGTCCACATTGGTCCTGATGCCCCTGTTTGGAGTTCACTACATGGTGTTCATGGCTCTTCCCTACACTGAGGTCACAGGGCTGTTGTGGCAGGTCCAAATGCATTATGAGATGTTCTTCAACTCATCTCAGGTGAGAATACACACCTTTCAGCACTAATTTACAAGCAATAACTCAAACTGCCACTGTTATTCACTTTTCTGAATGTGCAAATAGTTTCGGGGTTGTACACACGCTTCAGCATTTAAACAACAATTTCTGACACTTTTGAGCGTATTTCATATTCCCAGAATTGAACATTATAACATATTTCAATAAATATGTGTAGCCAAGATACACAAAGCAATAATTCGACATTTTGGAATTGTATTTATTTGTTTTCTTGGAAACAGCTTTTACACTTCTTTTTTTAATTATTGAGCTTTAGAGTAAGCAACTTTTTATTACCTTTGGACAAGGCCAGGCTAGCCGTTTCCCCCTGAGCTAGCTAGCTGCTGCTTGTAGCTTCATATTTAACATGCAGATAATGAGAGTGGTATAAATTTTCCCATCTAACTATATTGTGTTGAAAAATGTCAAAAAGTGTCGCCTTAATCATTCTTCATGTTAAGGCACAATACATTTACAACAATATGGTCTTAACAAAATCTTGATTTGATCTTTCCAGGGCTTTTTTGTGGCGTTTATCTACTGTTTCTGCAATGGGGAGGTAATAAAGATATCATGTAGTTCTGAACAGAGATCTCAGATTTGCTCAGCTGTTTGTGGTCTGATAAAAAAGACAACTTTCTGTTTGTGTCCTTCTTCCTGTTCTCAGGTGCAGGCAGAGGTAAAGAAGGCCTGGTTAAGACGCAGCCTCGCGCTGGACCTCAAACAGAAAGCCAGGATGACCAGCAGCGGCGGCGGAGGCAGCTGCTACTACGGCGGCATGATGTCATACACCACCACCCACAGTGTCAGCCTGTCTGCCGCCAACCCCAGAGCTCTGTCCTTCGCTGGAGGTGTGGTGGGCTCAGGTGGAGCTGCTGCTGGAGGGTTAGGGGTGAGGCCGCCACGCCACAGCACTCTCCCCCCGCAAACCAGCCTGCCTGGATACGTGCCCGCTGACACTAAGACCTCCAGCCCCCAACAGGAGCTGGCTGTACGGAAGCCAGGGGGGACAGAGTCTGGAGTGTTTGCCAGGCATGTCAGAGCTAGCAAGGGGAGTCATGACAAAAGCCAAGGAGCATCTCCAGCCCAAACCCCTGGAGCAGAAGATCCAGACAGCTGCTTATCTCTGAAAGAGCTGGAGACCATCTTGTGATTATTTTGATAAACGTTCATTTGAGGATAAATGAATGAGGACTCATGCAGACCAAGGCAGATGACAGGAATGAGTTTTTCTGGATGAGAAATACTAAAAGTGCTCAGAAAAATGCTACAACTCAGTGAGTGCTGGACAAAGGCAGTTTAATGGGGAAGATCATGTGATATGATTGAAAGCACCAGAATAGCTACTGAGCAGGCCTTGAGATGAGATTGTTTGGTCAGCTCAAACAGAGACTTGTAGGTCTCTGCAGATTTCAGTGGATGGGATCAAATTTCCATCACATAAACGGAACACGAAGGTATTTTCAAAAAGGACACCAAAGACCTTTTCTCATTATGACATACAAGATCAGGATTGTATGCGTGTAAATATGATGGTTTGCCCTGTACAATAATCCCAGTTTTCTAAAGGATATCTTGTGGGTCTATTTAATTTCTATTAGTGTGCATGAAATGCACATTTTTATATGCTTTGTGCAAGAATTGTGAACAGATAAATTGAGTGAAATAATCTGTGAAGATGTGATGCTGCAGAGAAAAGTCAGACCTGGTTGTTTAAACAGGGAGATTTTTTTTTATTATTTTTGTCTCCCTCTACACATTGTGTTTGATTTTCCAGATTAGACTGGCTGACTGTACTTAAAAATGTGTGTGTGTGTGTGTGTGTGTGTGTGTGAGATTGAGTGGCTTCCTTTCTATGAATCTCCTGTAGCAATCCTCCCTTTTCCAGATATTGACCTCCATACATATCAGACACACATTTATGGTAGGAGGGCGCTTTGCTTTAGTTGCTACTCTGCCGAGCTAACTGCCCATATTTGATAGACTGATATTGATGTCTAGACCGGTTGGACTTCTCTCTGCACCTCTGTTGTCGTCCATGTTGTCTGCTCAGCCCTATTTATCAGTCTGACAGGTCCCTGAGGGCTTATGCACAAACCTTTTGCCCCTCCCAAGCCAAACCCCAACTGCCCTCTCCGTGTAACCTCTGCCCCGAACGCCCTCACAACACCGTCTAGAATTTCACACTCTCCCCTCAGGCCTCGGCTCGGAGCAAGAGGCACTGAATTGTTTGTGGACCTGGAGCATGAGTGGCGAACCTGCCGCACAAGCCACCAGTATTCACAAGACAAACAGACAGGAAATTGTACCTGTAAATATTTTAGGACTGTTGAGGTGTATAGTCTACTGCTCTGTGTTTATAGGGTGTGTAAGATAACTCTAAATAATTTAATAAATGTTTTGGGTTTGTGCCTTGAGAGTTTAAATAAAGCGAATAAAATTAAACTGAACTAAGCCACATGGAAGTGATTTAGTTACTGATTCACTCTCAGCTCTGTGTAGAAAATGTTCTGTTTATCGTTTCAGCGCAGAGCTTAAGGTAACACACGCAAGCTGGTAGCATTTAAACACTTTCGCGGATTTTTTTAGTGCAATTTTGCACGCTTTTACAGAAATGTTCAATCGCTAGCAGTGTGACTTTTAAGTGCTGCCTGTTTGCAAGACAAACAAACAAGTCAAACAAGAGATAAATGTGAGAAAATGTTAATGCCTGTCTGAGAAAAATGTATAAACTGTATGGTGAGGGGTTTTACAGCCTTAAAATATATATAGTAATTGTACAAAATAAAGCTGACTATACTATAAAGCTGGGTTATTTTTAGAACGTAACCCCCGCTATAAACGAGGGACCACTGAACCCAAATATTTTAAGCAATTATCAATTTATTCTCTTTTTTATTATTTTATTTATCTATTTATTTATTTGACCTTTATTCAACCAGGTAAGGTATTTGGACATAGCAACAGCTTAAACATTTGCAGACAAAATAACACAAAAATCAGACAACAGATGATGATGATAAGAAGAAGAAGAAGAAGAAAAGGAAGGAGGGGGAGAACAAAATAAGGTTAAATGGAGGCTAAATTAAGAATGGAGTCATTTGTCAGAGAGTTAACAATGGTCTTGACTTCTGGCAGAGATATCAGATTCAACAGTTTAATTTCCTTTTTCAGGTCCGTCTAAATGGGTGGAGTATACGTGAACGCTTTCTTTCCCTTCTCCGTCTGTACAATTCGAGCAGACACGGACACTACAGAGCACAAAAGATGTGTCACCAACGTCATTGGAAGTCAACATCAAGTATGAATATAGAATATAAAGTTCAAGGTTCTGTTCACCGTAGTAAAAACACTGAACCGCTGTCATCCGAGGTTTGAAATATCTAAATGTGTTTAATAATATAATGATAATCCAACAGGCTGAGAATTTATTTGCTCTTAAGATGGAGCAGCGCGGATGATGCTCACATGCCATTTATATTTAAAGGAGTTACCAGTTTTACAAATCATTTTCAATATACTTGCCATGAGGAGTATTTTCATATATTATTCACCTGGTAAAACAGATTTCCAGGCTTTCCCAAAAAATAAAAAAGTAAATAAATAACCCCGATGATGTCATTTCATTTAGGTGTAAGACCTTCATTACAAACTGGATGTGTGGAGTTTGTAAGACATGAGCATTTAATTTAGGAGGTTGAGCTCTACTAGAGAGACACTACAAGTCAAGATGACTCTGCCTCTTCTGCTTCAGTCATGGCCACTCATTTTCCCTTTTGTTTTTTAAATCTGTCCCCTATGAGTCCCCACACTTATGGAGGTGCATTCAAGAATCAGTGGACTGCCCCTTTAAGTGAATAGGGAAGATTATATAAGGCTCTGACCCTGCTGCAAATAAGTCGCATGAAATGGAACTAATTATCAATATTAACAATAGTATTAGAACATAGTTTGACTTACCTATATTTGTTTTTAGGTGCATTTAAAATACATAAAATGCATTATTGTGACTGAAACTACTAAGAGAAACAAACAAACAAACAAAGAACTTTGTCTTCTGTCCCAAACTAGACAAATACATTTATCTCGAAAAAGGTTCCCCTCCTAAAACACTTTTTTCTTTTTTTACAATTACACAACCAGAAAACCTCATCAGACATAAGTAACATCATTTAAAAGCTTCGACCATGAATCATTATCATAATAAAATAAATACTTTCATAAATAAAAATATAATAATATAATAATAATTTTAATCATCACTTCAAAGCATTGAGGGAAACCAAACCATGGGTTACTGTTGTCTTTGTATGTTATACATGTACATTGTTTACTTCTTAATCTTGCTTTGGTTGCAGACTACAGTATAGTTTAACATTTCACAGCTCTGATGTCCTAAAAGCATAAATATGAAGCTTCCAAACATATGGAGCACCAGACACAGTTATGCATGAGTGATTGCTCCTCCACCAGGACAAAAAAAAACCCCAACCCCCACTTGACGTATGGCGGCAACCAGCTGCCAGCTCATTAGAGAGAAAAGGTTGGGGACCAAAGTGTCAGCGTTCAATTCAGGCTCCAGATACTCGACGGCCTCCTCTGGCCGTAGGTGGAGGAAAAAGATGGGAAGGCGGAGACTGAAGAGGATGCTGATCGGAAATGATCCAGCATGATGACAGTGGTGGTGCTGATGATATCACCATTAATGTACTGTAACCGTCCTTACTGAACAAGACGTTCACTACAAACTACAGACGTTTCTGTCACAACATATGACTAAAATGCATAAAGGTCTTTGATGGACAGATTGTGTGTCAGTATTATATGTACTGTATCGCCTCGGTCCAACTCTTTATTGAAGCTATAAGATGTTTAATGAGAACATGTCATTAAACTGAAATACTCTAAATGGTTTGTGCCCTATTTTATACACATTTCCCCAAAATCTAGCCTCACATATTTTGGTATCTTTGGAAAATCAAGACTCATAGTATTGAGTAGTCCAGTGAATGCACACCACTGACCAGATGACCCCAAGCTAAGCTCCAATCATTTCATCATATCTGATCAACTTCACAGTGCATAATGTTTACAGTTACTGAGTGTTCATCAAGCCTGATTTGTGTGATACTGAAGTCCTCATGTGCACAATGCAAATAGAAATGAAGCCATGTTGTAAACTGCTGTAATAGGGCGCGTGTCACTCAGACCACTGAGGTCATTCGTCACGTTCAGTCTGCCAATGACGTCACGGTGACGTAAAATTAGGTGGGGGGGAGAGAGAGAGAGAGAGAGAGAGCGCATCAGTAATAAGAGTAATAATAAAAACACACCGCCTGTTCCTGATGCGTCCTCGCCTTACCCGTCCTCCTCCGCCTTAAGATATAGTGCTGCCGCCGGCTGTCAGCGGCTCTGATGCGGGCACGCAGCATCCTCTCTCAGGCGCCCAGAGGTGAATGAGGAGGGCCGGTGGCCGACAGGGAGGGGTCCTTTTGATTTCAGGGCTGCCTCCGCCTGGATGGAGCCCGGCTGTGTGCAGGCAGCGATGGCCATGGGAGATATCTCTAAAAAAGCGTCGGCTCGAAACGTGGCGGTGGAGCGAAAAAACCTCATCACCGTGTGCAGGTCAGTTTATTGTCAGAGAGACGCGCCGTGTGTTCATGTGTGTGTGTATTAAAGTGTCTTCGCTCTGCTGTGAGTGGATATTTTGAGAGGCTAGATGCTGCTTTATAAGTGGTCCCGTGGCTTTATTTTGTCTGTCTGATCACAGCAAAGTGTATCTGATGTTTTTATCCTGCACATAAGACATATTTTGACATCCACGCTTACGTCATCCCCATAATAAGTCCTTATAATGAACTCTGCACCGACAGTGGGCCTGCACGGACACGAAGCCTGCATGTGCGCTAACGACCTTTCATCACAAACCCTATTTATTAATAGACAAAACCCTGCAATCCGCAGTCAAACCGGCCTCTCCGTGTGAGTTTAGCGGTGTCATCTTTGTCAGTGCGATTTATTTTCTCTGCGCTGATGGCGTGGTTGCTATGACGACAACCTTCCTGGGGCAAGGACTAGCTGGCACCCCAGGGACTCAGGGCAGGGAGACACAGTGAGGCCTGTACATCAAGTCCTCATTGGACTTTGTGTGGTTTCTGGATAGAGGTTTGCACTAAAATGCCCTTTGCCAGAGATTCAACACATACAGACATGTGCACACTGTACACTGTACACTGTACACTGTACACGCATGTAGGTACACACAGACTCTCTATTAATATGTTTATGAAGGGATTCAGAAAACATGCATTTAGTCCCTGATGTCTGCAGGCCTTCAGAAAGATTTAATATCCACAGATGTTGTATGTAGCTGAGTCAGTTTTAAAATGTAAACACCCATTGTTAAAGTTATTAGCAACAAAGTTAAAGCTGCTATTATCAATTTGTTTATAACAACAGTTATTAGAATGACTGTGTTAAGTGAAAGCTGCCACTCATAGTGGTGAATCCACCATGGATTGTGACCTGACCCTGTAGTTTCTCTCAGCTCAACAGAGCATTTTAGCATCTATCAGCTCATTGTTTTGTTTTTTCTGGCCTATAGTTTTACTGTTTTGGTTTTCTCTCTGGCAGCTCTCACACTGTTGATTTCGACTAGCCACAGCTAAAGAGCTTTAATAACCAACTGTGCACTATTGACTGAATACCGACCAGCAGGCAGACACAGTTAGCCATTAGCTAGTGACTGTAGTGCAAAATTTAGCAGTTAAAGAGCCAGATATGTTCATCAGGAGTTGGTGGAGACCAAATTCAGAGCTAAAAGGAGGCTAAATATGAGGTTGGGTAGACTCCAAACCTATAATAATATTTTGTGTCTGCTGGATGTGTAAATAGGCAGCTGTTTGCTAACAAAGTTGCCATATCATCTTTAAAAAGTGATAATGTCAGTGCTGTTTGCACAGCTTTTTTCCGGCCCAAAGACTAGCTTAGATAAAACATAACTTGTGAGTGTCTTTGTGAATGTTTTGTGTTACTTTTCCTGATTTATTAGATGATTGTACATGAATAGTTTGAAAGAGACATGGGCATAATGACCCCTATCTTCTTCCCTCTATCCTAACAGATATATAATACCTTAAAGAAATCTAGCCTGGCTTAATTTCTGCTCAGGCTCTGAATAAGCTGCTTGTTCTGACAAGATTCAAGTCATTGTTGTATAAATCAAATTGAAATTTGAGTCTGAAGTCATCAAATAACTCATATCTGTTTCATGGGTCTGTTGCAAGCCCCAAGACATATGACTAGAGTCATACATTATGCTCTCGTCATACTGTATGTAGAACACCTATTAAACTAACACTACACACACACACACCTCTGCTGAGCCAGAGGTGCAGTCTTGTTTATCTGGTTCATGTCCCATCCTGGCTGACTGCAATACAGTGAAAACACAGGGGGTTGCGCTTATTTTGAGGATAATCAGCCAATTATTGTCCAGTATCTGGCCACAGTCAGAGCAGCTGAATGAGACATTGTGGCCTTTGGAACAATAGGAGGGGGGGTGAGATCACTTGCCTCAATGGCCTCTGTTAAGATAAAGATTGTCTTTATGGACACACACACACTATGCAGACTGACTTTAAAGTGTGCAGATATGTTTTACCAAAAAAATTTGTATATTTGCCCACTAAAATCCAAACTCTCACTTTCAGATTCAGCAAAAACATGAACAAAATGCGCCAGAAATAATGACTCTTCATCCACTGCAGAGGCCATGTCTTCTAGGGTTTATTTGATCCGTATGGCCCCTCTCAGTCCACAGCGTATCTCCGTGTCACTGGACAAATAGCATTTGGCAGGTGTTCTTGCAGCAAATAGAAGTGCTGAATTATTTAGTCTCCAGGAAAAATATTTAGGAGTGGTCATTTCAGGAGAGGGATAATAAACTCAAGACAGCGTGGGGGTTTATAGGGTCTGTGAGTGTATATATTGTAGTAGGAAGTCATCTGAGTTCACATTAAAGCTTTTATGCAGGTACACTGTTACACTAGGATCCATATTAGTTATTTTTTTTATTTAGCATGCTGACTACATCGGGAAGGCAGCGATGGTCCAGACTGAAATATCTCAGATCAGTTTTTATCTAGCGGCATCATCAGGTCAAAGTTTTTTTTCCGGTAGATGACCAAATACCTGCAAAACTAATGACATCAGCCCCAGCTGTACTTTATATGAAACATTATACCATCAGCCAAAGAAACATTAGCTTGTTAGCATTGTCACTTTGAGCATGTTAGCTTGCAAATGTTAGCATTTAGCTCAAAGCACTACAGTTACACAGAGCTGCTGACATGGCTGTATCAGTATCAGGTACACTTTTATCTCCACATTTCTTAGCCTCAAGTTATATTTATTTGTTATACACACAATTCAGAAATATTCTAAATATTTCTCCTGACTCTTGCTATGCTTCAAACTGTTTATTCTGGCTATTTTGACTGAATTTGTTGCTATGTATTCAAAATGTACTACCGGGAAGTGCATCACAAGCCGGCGAAATTACAACCCTGAATGCACCACATCAGCCATAAATTCAAGCTGTCTAGTCGGTAAGAGGTAAATTGAGTTGTTGGAGCTTCCTGAAAGCTCTGCGTAAACGTCTTCCTCACAGTAAATGGGTGACATCAGGGTCAAGCTAAGAGAAGAGAGTCAGCCGGAAATGGAGTGTGGCGTGACTATGGGCAGAAATCTGGATCAACAAGCAAACATATGGGATGACCATTTTGATGATGCTTTTTGATTTTATCCACGTTTTGTTGGCAGAACATCATGTTCTTTCATGATTTGATCCATATGGATTTCTTTTTACTGAGTTAATATTCCAAAAAGTGTAATTATACTCTGAGCTATGACATGTTCCTCCCACAGGAAACTGAAACAAAGAGAGCAGTAATTCATCAGTCTTATCCCTGACTAATCTATTCCCATGACGGCATTATTGCTGGCATCCAAACTCGTTTGTTTAAAACTTTCTCTTCCCCCCACACATAGGTTTTCAGTAAAGACGCTGTTGGAGAAATACACAGCTGAGCCAATAGATGATTCATCTGAGGAATTCATCAATTTTGCAGCCATCCTTGAACACATCCTCAGCCACCGTTTTAAAGGTAATGAATCTACAAGGAATATATTTGAGATTAAAAAACTCAAAAATCACTGAACAATAAATGGAAAATGGAATTAGAGCGAAAAAAGCATATTGAAAAAGTTTAAATGCTCTTACTGATAATGGATTTTTACAGGACAATGCCAATCTCCATACTAATTACATTGACATAATGTCTCTGTATTGTCCTAATTATTAAATAAAATAAAGTATAGTCGTATCTAAACGTTTTTTTTTATGGTCAAACACTGTAGTTTCCTCTATCAGCAGCACCTGCTTGTTGGTTCTGAGACGTCTCTCACACTGTAGCTGCACCCGTTGGCCCAAGGCTCCCCCCTCTGTTCACTGAAATAAATACACATCGTTCACATTATGCAACATATCAACATAGAAAATGCCTTCAACAATATTTGTGTTACACTGTCTTTCTAGGCTCCGGTAGCTGGTTCGATGGTCAGAGGAGTTACTGGGACTACATCCGTCTAGCCTGCGCCAAAGTCCCCAACAGCTGCATCAGCAGCATTGAGAGCATGGAAAACATCAGCACCTCACGAGCCAAGGCACGTCCTACATACAGCTACAGGAATAATGATATAAATACAACACACACACCTGTTTTAGATAACATCTGTTATTCAATTATAATAATAAATCCTGTATTTTTTTAGTTTGTGCTTGCTCAACGGAGTCATAGTTGGTCTAGATGCACATATTTGACTTATGAGTATACAGCTATCCCGAATGTTTTGTAATTATTATAATAGAAAATAAGCAAATAAATCAACCAGTGAAAGAAAATATTGTCCAATGAAAGGAAGAGTTGCAGTGCAGACTCTTGTGGTGCTCAAAGTCCTTTTGGGTTCACAAAGGCTCTCTGAATGGCAGCAAACAGTCTGAAACTGTTGGAACAAAAAGAACTGCAATATCCAAAACTCACTTTGTGTGAGCATGCTGCAGCATTCTGTACGGTAAGATAACTTTTCTTAACCTTGGTGACCCCCTCAGGGGCGAGCCTGGATAAGAGTGGCGCTGATGGAGAAGAGGCTGTCTGAATACATCGCTACAGCACTGAGGGACAGCAGAACAACCAGGTTAGAGGCCCCCACACACCTTAATAAGCAGTAGTGCCACCCCATCTACTATCTATTAGAACCACGTTCTCACCTGTTTGTGTGTGTCTGTGCTTTAGGAGGTTCTATGCAGAAGGAGCCATCGTGTTGAGAGAGGAAGCCACGGTCCTAACAGGGATGCTCATAGGACTCGGAGCCATAGACTTCAGGTAAGGAGACTTGGCTTTTGCACTGTGACATATAATGCATCAAAGTGGTCATTTTAGGTGGGTTTTTATAGTTTTTGCTCTCATTTCTGTGTTGTTTCTCCTCCATAGTTTCTGTCTGAAGGGGGAGGCCTTGGATGGGAAATCGTCTGCTGTGATTGACTTCACACCGTACTTGAAATTCACACAAAGGTATGTTCACAGGTACTATGTAAAAAAAAGCTTATACAAGTCTCATCATGATTTATTAATGGGCCACACAAAGTAGGAGCTGTGTTTCTATTGGGATCTTGCAGACATCTTGACTTGTCATTGTACATAATTACACTGATGATACTGGGCGGCTGATAATAAATGCTCCTGTCCTGTTCTAGCTACGATTACCTGAGCGATGATGACGATCGACAGAGCGTTGACAGCAGCACAAGTGACGACAGCGTCCCCGAGCACCCTTATATCCCCCTGGTCACTGACGAGGAGAGCTGGAGCACAAAGTGTCGCAAGATGGAGCAGAGGTTCAAGATCGTCAATGCTCAGAAGGTGCGAGGCTGTCTTTTTGTGCGCGAACACACACAGGACAGGATAGCTTGAGGAGGTGGTGCAACATTTTGGGGGAAATAGGCTTTTTTACGTTCTTGCCAAAAGTCAGATGAGAAGTTTGATACCACTCTCACATCTCGTAAGCCTAGCTTAGCACAAAGGCTGGAAACAGGGGGAACAGCTAGCACTTGTTAAAGCTCACAAATTAAGCAGATATATCTTGTTTGTTTTAGATGTAAAAAAACAACATGTTGTAATTTATGGGGGGTTATGTGCCTTAGCTAAGCTAATGAGCTGCTGGCTGTAGCTTCATATTTAACAGGCAAACATGGGAGTGGTATTGATCTTCTGATTTTATTTTCCAAAATGTAAAACTTCCCCTTTGACACCACTTTGTCTACGGATGAATTTGATGCAACAGTCTTTTGAAAACCAATTCGATACATAAAATGTCTCACACAAGAGTCAAGACCTCAAACAGCGTTAACTGGTGCTTTCAAAAAGTGTGAGTTATCCCTATATATTAAATACAGCATGTAAGCTTTGAGTGTTTTTGTGTTTACTGCAGGAGAAGTGGGCACATCGTAAGCTACAACACCACAAAATAATTTCTGTAACACACTGAGCAGCACAGATGGATGATGTCTAGTATGAGTATCCGAGGGTGGATATTTCCCTTCACTCAGTATGGATGTGCGTTGTCAGGGTTACCTGGAGGAGCTTGTGCGGCTGCGCGAGTCTCAGTTGAAGAACACAGAAACAGAGAACAAGAGGCTAAAGGCCCGACTGGAGGAGCTGCAGGGCCACAGCCTACAGGAGAAGAAGGAACTGGAGGCCATCGTCCTGGAGCTTCAGGAACAACTGTGAGTGATGTAGACAGACGGTAGCGTTCAGGTTTCAGCCTCAGATTCTACAGAGCAAGGCTGGAAATGGCAGAAAGGATCACCATCTTTGCACCGCATCAGTGACACAACCTGACATAAAATGAGTTGATGAAATCGAGACTTCCACCCTTAAAACCTCTGAATGTCTGAAGCAGTTTTTTTTATTGAGGTGAAGGTTTTGGCGTGTCTGTGCCAGAGGTCTGAACTGATTACTTCTTGGTGATGTTTCGTATCATCATGTGTCTTTTTTAGGACAAGCTTGATCCCTTGTGACTCCAACCACCTGGCCAAAAACCTTTCAATCCCTTTGGTCAACCAGTGGCCGACGCTCCAGCCATACAACAGTGAAGATGATGTCAAGCTCTTTCGCAGGTCTGACTCAGTGTCTGTCTCCTGTGTCTCATTCACTCACACACACCACGAGTAGCTTAAACTGTTTCGTGATTAAAGATGATTTTTTTTTTCTCTTGTTATATTGACAAAGATGTGGTGTGCAATACGGCTAATTTCTGCTTCTCTAGGTGGCAGTTTTAATTGTCTGTATATCATGTACATGTATCACATTTAACTAACAGCACATGTGCTACTCGTAGATATATTATTATGTACATTTCACGTACATATATTGTACACATATGCCTAGATACAATATGTTGGCTTTTTTAAAATCTAATATTTGTTTTACTGTTTTTACACATGAACAACAGTCAATATATGGAGCTTGGGGAGTGCCACCTGAATTATTATAGAATTTTACTATGTTAAATTCAAATATACAATTTCAGGCCTGCCTAGAAGCAGTGTATTGTGGTCCCACTGTATTGTTGACCGTAACCCTTGACTTCTGTTGACCTGTAGGCGGAGTTTCCCCAGCACAGAGCTGCTGTCAGTGGAGATCAGCCTGGATTCAGACTCCCAGAGGACTGAGGGCAAACAGAACGGAGGAGCCTGGTGCACAGGTGACATTTTACACAGGCGCAGTCTGCACCACACTGCGCTCTTGTCAGATAATGAGCAAAGTAAATGCACTTGAGCTGACCCTCCTTTTGTATGTCTGTCCCACCTCTCCAGAAAAGGACTACACCCCCTCCATGATGGGCCTGTGTGGGTCTTTGGCCTCCATCCCAAGCTGCAAGTCTCTGGCAAGCCTCAAGTCCAGCGAGTGCCTGGTGAACATCAGCACGGAGAACAGTCCTGCCCTCTCTCCCAGCTAGGGGGCGCCAAAGAAACACTGCCAACCACTTAACAGACACTGAGACAATTCAACATGAATGCAGAAAGACTACTATCGGTAGGCGGACAAATGCTCTCTTTCGTGGCCCTTACGTGAGTCCCTTTACCTTTACGCTCTGCTCTCTCTCCACTTACACCTTTTTAAGCGTTTGTGAAAGAGTAGCCTCCGTGTGTGGGACTGACCATAGCTGCTGTACTGCCTGATGGCCTCCTTCAGTTTCATTGTCTTTAATTGTCTTGACATGACTCTGCCTCCTGAAATGCAAACAGCTGGTCCAAGTTTGACCTTTCTTACGTCATGATTCTGTGCAAATACATCCATGTATCTGTACTGGTCACTTTCATCAAACCTCACTGTAGGGTTGTTCTGTATGTATTTGTCCATTTGTCTGTGTCTTATCAGTCTGTCAGTGTGTCTTACTCTGCCTCTTGCATAATACTGGCAGTGCAGGATCTGTTGAGCTGTTATAACCTTTTACGGAGCAGAAACAATGTTTTGCCACATTATATTAAGCTATTATAAGAGAGATAAAAAAGGGACACTGAGTTTAAGTGGCCAGAAGGTTTTATGATGAAGATTATTTAAAAAATTAACAGATGCAACTTCATGATATTAGGATAAATGACAGTTTAGGCCTTATTCAATCATACAGTAGGTTAGAAACACAGTTTAGGTTGTGACATAAAAGACGCGTCAGGTTATTAAGGTTTGCAGAGCCACCACAATGTTAACATAAAAACAGACATAATATCTATGGCATACAAATGCAAAGCGCATTATGACTATGCAGAGTGAATGTTTTCATTGTCTTTTTCTACAAACCTGGCTTGATAGAGTAGTTTGAGGAGGAGAGATATTGTGAATGTGCGTAAGTGTGTCATTTGATTTATTTGCCTTTATTTTTTTATTTATTTAAGATCTGTTCTTTTGATATTATAAGTTATTTGATGACATACTGACTTCTATCATTTACCATCATGTAAATTGCAACCTCATGCAGTGTTGGTGAGATTTGGGATACATTGTGTTATTTAAAACTGCAATAAAACTGCCTTTTTGAAACATTAAATGCTGGTATGCAATGGATGTTCTTTTTTTCTCTCTAGACAGTTCAGTTACTCCAACACTGTGGTCCAGGCTGAAATTTCTCAACAACTATGTCTATGAAATTTTTGGACATTTGGCCCATCAGAGACGGCTAATTATATCAGTTTATTAGTAACCTGACAGAAAGACACAGACAAAGGAGGAGCAAAATTAAATCTTGCCTAAATGAATAGTTGACATCACAGAAATTTCATTTACTGTAGGTCCAAGAAACCGAACACACACTTTCCCCCTGTGCCCAGGTCACCTTTTGTTTTCCTGTGTCTCCTTTGTAGTTTAACTTTGTGAGGCATGACATTGTCTCTCTTCAGATGGGTTTGAAATAGCTCACACGGGGTCATAGGTTAGGATCATTCATTAATTAACACAGACAAATACACAGAGCTAAACAAACAGAAGCTGAAGGTCCTTTGGTAAATGTTGGAAATGCATTATGTAGGAGATGCATTCCAGATCGACATACTGTCCATTTAACTGCTTGGCTGTTAAATGAATGGATACCGGAGGGCGGTGAAAAGTTGAGTTTAGTTATCGGGCTTTGTCTTCCGCTGTTTTGTGAACGTGACATCAATTGTTGGGTGGAGTTGCTGTAGATAGATGAGCAGGCTATCGGGCACGTGGTTCAGCACTTCACCCTTAAGCGATAAAGCACATTCACTCCCATTCTGCTGTACCAGACACATGAGTGCGTTATCTCAGCGTAGGCCGAGGTCTCGTGTAAGTGCACATTTAGGGCCAGTTTGGTTTGGGTGAGGAGACACCGGGATCTCCCCCTTAAAGTGCATGTCATGTTATCTCTACCCTTTCCCTTGCCCCATGAATGGCACTCCCTTTTACACAGCGACAGGGCATTTATCTCCCACAATCCACGCCGTCTCACACATGCACATACACCACCCAAAACCACTTCACAGTCCACCCAGATGGTGCACACACACCCAGCTGGGGTGACTTAATAGGCCCCAGAATAGCGTGATGAAATAATTTGCCTACAGATGAATGAATTAAGTGGTTTTGTATGCTACAGCCCACATACTACACATCATATATACTTTACATCACAACTAACCATTCTGCAAGCCATGCTACAGCGTTTTAGAAAGTTGATTGTGTATCCAGTGGTTTCCATTTATGTCATATAACATGAAAATTTCTTATGAGGCAGGCCCTTTAAACTTTCTTTTATTATGTGATTACGAAATCTGCATTAATTTTTCTCACATTACATTATTGGTATGAGGTAATGCAATGCAGACTTTTTAGATCAATCTGGTCTTATATTGCATCACCATGCACACTAACAAAAACAAACGCGGACTTGATGCTGAGATGGATGACAGAAATCAGTCAAGTTTCAGGAGTTTACATACTTGTTTTCACGCTGTCGCAAAATGCATAGAAACCAATATGCAAGAATATATGAAATTTCTGAGCATGCATTTCAAAATGGGCAGAAAAACTGCAAATTAGCTGTGAAAAACCTAAAGCTTGCAAACACTGGTATGGCCCTTTAAATACCCATATGCCATCAGATTAAGTAGAGTAACTTAACTTAAGTAGAGTAAGTAAAAATAAAGTACAGCACAGCATGGCTAATGCTTAGAACAGTCAATTTTCAGACTTAAGAGGATCAAATGTGGTATTTCAGCACGTATTTAATGGCGAAAATGAGTTAATATGAGATATGAATTGGGGGCGGTGACAGCAAATTTCATTGTCCTTCGTTTGACGGATTGATGGCGGCTTGTCCAATAGGATTAAAGGGAAAAGCTCCACCAGCCAATCAAAAGTGAGCTCTGGAGTCGGGCCCGCCCCCCCATAATTAAACCCACTCCAGCGTGGTGGTGGAGGTGTTTGGACTTACAACAGCAGCACGGAGGGGAGAAAACAACTGTGAGCACCTCGAAACTTTCTGGGAGCCACTAAAACACCCTGCCCGCAAAAAAACATAAAGAAATACACCTCAAGGTCTCCTCGGAAGGCGCAGGAGTTGACGTTAAAGTGACTTTTTTGAAAGCGGAGCTGCTTCCTTGTTCGACAACGGGGTGAAATATCTCAACATCATCACAAAGAAACTTTGCTTGCTAGGCTGCTAACTCGCACACAAGCGAGGCAAAAAAAAAAAAAAAGTATGATCCCGGCCGAAAACTTGATCTGAAGGTGTTATTAACGTCTCTTCTGTCGAGATAAGTCCTCATGGTGGTCGTATTTAACTTGGAAATGCTAATCTGAATGACTCAAGGCTGATTTTTGTAACGGTTTTGAGTAGTCATCCTCACCAGTTGGAGGAAGGCTTGCAGCTGGTGAATTAGCCAGCCACCACCACCAGTGCTTCCTTCTCCACACAGCGCCCCCAGACCTCCACCAGGCTACTCCCAGCTAGTTAAGAAGCCCCAGGGCTGTGGCTGGACAAGATGTCAGGCCGGAGTGGAGTTGCACAGATCCGGGGAGCCGCTTTGGGTCCACAGCCCCTCAAGGCCACTATTCCCTATCAGCTGTCCAGCAAGCCTCGATCCCTCCGGAGAGATGGAAAACCAGGTATGAGCCAAACACCTGCCAGACTGCACGGATCATAAAGTTAGGCTTTGTCCTTTAATACATAAGCCGTGATGGAAAATTTTGAAAAGGGTCGTGTGCGCTGTAAATTCAGCCTTACATGGTGTCACACCAGCTGCAGCTATCACTAAGTTTGCTGGTAAATTTATTAACTACTAATTGGTTTCATACTTTTAGACAGATGACCCAGTAAAGCCCCAGTGATTAGGACACATCTGTAGCAGCATCCAATCATTAAATATGGATTTTAACTGACAATCAACTGTTCATTCATTGTTTAAAGGGGTGTTTCATATTGTTTTCTATGTACATTTAACTGTGTGTATTTTAAAGTCTTAATGTAGTCGCCTATCATCCTGTCTATATTGGATTTGAACGATAAATCAGTAAAGTAGACTCAAAACAGAATTGTAGATACATGATATACAGATAATATAGTAATACATATGTTTATTTGTCTATTTTTGTAAATGGTTAATGTGGCACATACTCTGTTGAATCTGAAAATATTGAAAAAAATGCAGTTTACAGTCATATCTGTTAGGAAATCAGAACTATTGCTAATAAAAATCTGTCAAGTCGATATAATTGAAAGATTATTTCACCTTTTAGATGTTATTAATTGTGGCATACAGTAGCTTAACGTGTGTGCACTGTAACTACATTACACTATTTTTAGACTAATATTAACACACAATGTACGAGTTGCATACTTGATAGAAACTTGATTGTTTCACACATGAAGGGGACAATAACGGTTTATTGAGTCTACTATAAGAGCACGAAGCCATAACGTTCTCAAAATTCAGCGACCGTGCCACCACCTGATGCAAACTTGGTGAATAGCAGGGTCATTTAATCTGTTGCTGCATGTCAAATAAAAAGTTGTCTGCGTCTGACAGCTGGAAAGGCCAAACCACACCAGCTGAGCTCTGGCATGAGGCGGACGATGTCCCTTGACGCCATCATCGGGCCGTACCTGCAGGGACACTGGCCGAAAGAACCAGAGGGCCAGAGCAGCCTGTCTCGCAAGGACAAGTCCACTCAGGTCAGCTCCGGATAAAGAATGTTCCTAAGTGTGAACATAAGGAATAATAATGCAGGCAAATGTCAGATGTGAACAAAAATGAGTGGAATGCATTAATTTACCACCGATGTTTCTATATGTGGGTTTATTTTTTCAGTCATTAATGTGTCTGTGTGGGTCAGATGGAGCTGGGTCATGTTAGAAGATTAGTTTGCAGTTTTTCAGAGAGAAGCTGCAAGGAGACGGAGGCAGGGAGTGTCCGGTGCTTGCATAGCTATTACAGAGTGAGAACCACAGCCATGAGAACAGTCTCTGAAGTCAGCTGATGAGGCCGTTCTGGCTGCACCCATCCTCCGTCTATGCAAGCACTCACCACTGCTCTCTGGTTGCCCACATCCTCCCCCCTCTCTGTTTTTCAGTTTCTCCTGCTCTTTCGCTGTTCTACAAGTGTGAAGAGAGAATCTGTGGGTGTGGATGGTGTGGTGTGGCTGCAGATCAGCCTTCTGAGCATGAAAAGTTGTGCTAAGGGTGCAACGTCTGGTTAAACCTGTGTGAAGTCCTGATGTAGTGTTTAACTTAAACATAACACTTTCCGATCTGGGATTTTAACATGATCACAAGGCAGCTTCAGGCTAAAATTTCAATATATTTGCTTAATTATTACCCAAATATGATCTTTTTTGAAGACTATAAGTTCTTATGGTTGTGTTTTTTTTCCTCCCCAGACCCCAGACTCATGGTCGGATAAATCTCAGAGCAGGAGAGGGAGCAGCAGCCACAAACGGTCGGCATCATGGGGCAGCGCTGAGCATCTGCGAGAGGTGAATTTCTGCCTGTGTTGATCAACATGTGTGCTTGTAACAACCAGGCTTGCTAAACTGGGTTTTTTTTGTACGCTTGTATTAAAGATGACAAGCTCTTTAATAGATGACCTGACTCAATTATTTTTAACAGCATTGAGCAACAGGAGACCAAATGATCTCATCTGCAAAGAAACTTCCCTTTCTGGCAGTTTTGATCAGAGCTTCTCTCCTCATGACATCTTTTATCTGAACCATCACATAATTTTAGAAAAAAAGGCTTACAACACACCTCTGAAGGGACATTGTTGTTGTAAAGTGTTTGACACTGAAGCCTAAAGGACTTCCTCTGTGTGTTTGTGTGTGCAGGCTGATTGACTGACAATAACCTCACTTCATTGCAGATTGCTAAACTAAAACAACAGCTGCAGCAGCGCAGCAAACATGCAGTCTCAGGGGGGCATGATGGAGACCGCCAGGGTGGCTTTCCTCAGGGGAGCTGTAGCCTGGGAACTACTCAGGTATCTTAGCATCATCACCACGGAGGATCCCCACACTGCTTACTTTGCACATGAGTGTGTGTGTACACTGGCAAAAATGACAAAGACAAGTGACACTGATTACATCCATCACAGTGAAGTACACCACGCAGCTCGTTGCAGGAAATGAATGAACTAAAACACAGAAGCAACAGGAAGACACTTCATCATGTTGCTTCTGCTTTTCAGAACAAAATGCATAGTTCTGCTTTCAGCACAGCTGGTCTGCACTGTGTCGTTGTGTGGTGGCACACTCCACTGAGCTGAGGTGGTTTCAGACCACATTGTGGTGACATGACGTCCCAGTGAGTCCTCATTAGTGCCTGAAAATGTTTTATAAAATTTTTAAAAAAGGTCCGCACACCCTGCAGTTTTGATTATCACTGTGGCACATCGTGAATTTCAGTGATATCTCCAAAACACGTTGCTTTAATATGCAAGTCATGAAGACTGCACTTTGGGAAAAGTATTGGAGCGCCTAAAAATTTATTTTTGCACTAAAAGCACTTCTAAAATAATGTAGCCCAAAGTGAGTCAAATTTACGAGGAAACTGACAGGAACTGAAGTGAAAAGCAAGCATCTGATCTGCTCGGAGTTGCTTTTGGAAAGTAATGCAGCCTAAATTCCATTTAACTTGTTTTCGTGTCCTCAGACTCAGCCAATTCCCATCCCTCTGGCTCCCCTGTCTACGCTGGTCCCTCGACTCCGCTGCAGCGTGGAAGGCCTCAACCAGGAGCTGGAGGGCATGTTCATCTGCCAGCCGCCGCACCCTCAGCACAGGGTAACTGTCACATGTGAAAAGATTCAGGAATTAGTTTTACTTAAGACGGGAGGGTTTGTTTTTACTGAAAATGATCGGCTAATAAAATGGTGACTGATATTAATTGGTGTTAATATGGTTATTTCTTGTTTCATCAGCTCCTTGAGGTTCCAGACGGTCACCGGGCTCCAGTTCCCCCGCAGAGCTGCAGCAGTGGATCTCAGAGTGACCCCACCACCACACTCCTCTCCTCATCTTCCTCCTCCTCCTCTCCCCGCTCCCCTCCCGCCTACATCTCCACCTCCCCACCCAGCTTAGAAGTTGCACATCTGGATCTGCACCAAGGTTAGTTTCTAAGCATAATGTGTCCGCTCCCCGCATCCAAATACCACGACCGTTTTGTTCACAAAGCCCTTTTCCAGCCCGTTAGTTCACTTTTGGGAAAGATGATTTGGGATTAAACATTGAACTGAAGTTCTGCGTAAATCATGAGCCATCAACCACGTATCTGGAAGTTATGTCAGTTTTTTTTTTAGAATTGAAAAGTGATGTTCTGTGTGACATTCACACCTTCTGCAGTCACTGGAGGCATGGCGAAAAATCACACAGGAAACTTTCTTAAAGGCACGAAAACATGCTGCGAATACACTGGCCATAAAGTAGCATATTAAATATCTGGGCACAGCTTTATTTGTCCTCCTGTCTGTTAGGAGTTATGCTACTTTCACCCTGTTTTCCTGTTTAACACACTCGCACTAATCAGACACAATAAGCTGGAGTGAGACAGATATTTGACTCGCATATCAGAATTTGAATTTCTGGGTTTACATTACAGTCATTTCATTACTGTAATGATAGCAGGTGTTAATCAGTTCATTCAGTGTATCATCTTCCGGACATTTACCATAATTCTTTCAAAGTTTTATTTTGCTGTAATTAACCATGTCCTTATCGGCTAAAATATGGTGACTCTTTTTTTTTTTTCCTGTGGAGACCCCTCCCTTCCTGTACACACTTCTCTGTCCCTTTTTCACCACTTCACAAAAAGCAAAATCACAGGTTACAAACTCTTGAATCGTGCTTTTATGGGACATTTCTGATTTGTAAATACATTTGAGCTCTGACTTGACTTGGACAGGCTGCTCAACTACAAGGATTGCATTTTCATTATGATGTGATGCTGACTGTGACTTGAGTCACAGTGGCTTAACAACCAAGGCAGCTGTTCCTTACTAAGTGAAAAGTCTGTAAAGACTTACTGCATGCTTACTGTGTGTACTTTTAACATGCCATAACATTTTTTTTAATCTATTTAAATATTGACTGTAGTACACTTTTTTTTTTCTTGCCATTGTGTCCTTTTTGCTTCTAAATGAATGGTCATGTCTGAGCCATAGATTCATTTCATATATACAAAATAATGAATGACATTGAAACTATTGAAATTGTCCTTGATACTAATGACAGAAATCATGATTTTGATGGTAAGAAACTGCTTTTTACTGTATCAATACTAAAACGGACTTAGTGTTGAATGTAACATACTTTATTTCATAGACTGAAGTGTAATTAAGTGTAACTGTCTCAACCAGTTGTGTGAACATCACCTCAAATCTTGTAAACTTTCTCAGAATTATGCTTACAGTCTGATTCTACAGCCTTATATTTGTCCCTCGTGTCTTCAGGTCTGATGGACAGTGCAGAGATGTGCCTCCTGTCTCCGTGCTCCTCCCAGAATGAGGCCGACCTCCCCCTGCCTCTGCTGATGTCGTCCTCTCCAGGTCCCAACAAAAGCTGCTGCTTCCAGAGAGAGCCTCCAGAGGGCTGCGAAAAGGTCCGCGTGTGTGAGGAAGCCAGGTACGTTTTTGGCATGGATTCGAACAGAACTGACTGACGTCTCGTGTCCTCTGAACAACTATAGCAGTCAGCGGCATGAGGGAGCCTTTCAGAGAACTCTGTCGATTTAGCATTGCTCCGTGATACACTGTTGGACTCTTGGGACAGTTTCATTCATTTCACAAGTATCAAAATTAATGCAGCAAAACCAGTGATACTTTTTTTTTTTTTTTTTATATACTCCATGCATTCCTCTACTTTGTCAAAACCTGCTGCCTACATTACCCACAATTCAATGTGACCACTGGCAGTTAGGTCACACATTCAGGTGCTAGCAGTGCTTACTGTAGCCGTAAGCTGCTAGCCTCTAGCAGGGATGAGGAGTGGGCTACAGAGGTCTGATAAGCTCACGTCTTTCTAACTCCACACCCAAACTTTTTTCCTTTTTCAACCTTGCAGTCTTTAGCACCAACTGTCACTTGAGGCAATTTCATCATGGGCCCTCCCCTGGAGCCACAAAATGCTTTTTAAACAGATTTTCTTCCTTTTTTTTTTTAAAGTTCCGCAAAGTTTTAATAAGTAACACATTTTTAAAACAACTCTCCTTACATCTCAAAATGGTTTTAGGTAGAGCTGTGAGATATGGCCCAAATCTCATATCCCAACATTGCTCGTGTCATATCCACATAGTGATGGAAACGACTGAATTCAAAGGTGTCCAAAATAAACACCTGTTAATATAGAAAGGTATCATACGCTTTTATATACTTTATTGTAAATACGAAGAGCCAATTTTCTGTCGTCACATGATATCATCATATCGCACAGTCCTGCTTTTAGTCTGTTAAGTCAGAAATTATGCTTATTGCTGGAAGTACCAGTATACCTCTCTGACATGTGGCTCATATGTCACCAAACCTCTTTTCTATCACTTAATCAGGTATTAGTTTGTCACTAGTTTCACACAACCCCTGTCCTCTCATTCTGTAGCACTCCACACCAACTCAAGCCGGCCCTCATCTCCTCCTGCCCGGACCCCAACAAGGTGAACTTCACCCCCCACGGAGGCTCAGCCTTCTGCCCCGTCAGCCTCCTCAAGCCCCTGCTCCCCTCCATGGACCTGTTGTTCCGCAGCCTCGCCGTCTCTCCAGCAGGCAGCTGCTCGAGCCAGGGGACAAGCTCCTGCCAGGCGGTGTCCTCCGGCCACCAGGCTGCTCCTCCAGATCCTCCTGCCAGCACCGGTGCCATGGGAGAAAGCTCGGGGGAGGGCCTCGCTTTCTGATCACAGCTGCAAGAATAAGCATAGTGCAGATATTTCAGCAGTCTGGGACAGATTTGTTGGCAATGCTTAATTTTAGGGGAGGACCAATTCTTTCCTTTACAGGTTTAAAGTAATATGTTGAAAAATAATAATATTGGGAAAAAAAGGATTTAATATCGTACGCGATCCAATGGATATGCTTTATGAGCAACTTGTTTTGGGTTTCTGGGCATTGTGACATTTCTAAATGAAGTCCTTTTTGCTCTCATCAGTTCAAAATCCAAAGATGCATTTTTTTTTTTTGGCCAAATGTGAGTAAATGACTGGGCAGTGGTCACGGCAGGACTTCTCACTTATTCTACTCTATCTAAATCTATCAGAGATGGGATTTGTTGACCCCCCCCCCCCCCCCTCGCTGCACATTTTTCTTTTCTTTCTCCCCCAAAGAAGCCACGACATCCATTTACTTGTCGATGCTGGTTTTTAAACTCTGACTACGTTGTGTCCTCTCTCTCCAAAATGTTGGGTGTCTGGGTCGATAAGAAAAGCCCTTCTCAGATAAGTTTTTGTTGTTTTTAAGCATTCAAAAATATTTATCCGCAATTCACCTTCAGTGTTTTACCTAACGTGACCTTGCACCTGTTGCTGGTGTACAAAGCACGACAAATCATTTGGGTACTTTTTTTTTTTTTTTTTTTATTTACCTGATTTAAACAAAAGAAAAACATGACAGAATGAAATCACATTTTGATTATTGTAGACTGAAGGGAAGTTTCCAGCTGTTGGACTTTGGTAGCATCAATACCTAAAGGCTTCAGCTCACACATTCCTGCTTTAAAAGTTGTACAGATGTTATTTTTCTTATTGTTTACTTCCAAAAAAAAAAAAAATTTTAACGCGTGCATGCGTTAACGGATAAAAACCTGTTATTCTTGATGTTCTAGATGTGTGCTCGATGGTATGTTTATAGTTTTGAGGTTTCACTGCCTAGTTGACTACCTAACCAGTTTTAGTGGTGTACAGTCGTCATCCTTAATGTTTCTTTGAAGATGTTCATTTTCTTCTGCCAAGCTGACAAGTTGATGTTCAAATAGTTTTATTTCTGGTAGACATGTTTGCACAAATTGAACTGCTACTTTTGAGTCGCAATTCTTATTTTTATATTCACTTTTGTACTTTAAGAGTAGTAATGTGTATTTTCTACATCTTTTTTTTTTTTTTTTTTTTTTCAATTACCTGCAACATAAGCTAAAAAAAATATCCTGTTTTAGTTTTGTTCTATCAGTATAATTGAGGCAGGTGTAACATGAAGATACTGTATCGGATGGATTTTTATGCACTTCCAGGAGAGGGTTTTATGTGGAGGAAGAGACATTTCTTCAATGGGTTTATTGTCTCTGACAGCTTTGTTTGTGTGTGCACGTGGATGGAAGGTTAACTAGTCTGATCGTTTGACTGACTTCTCCTAGTTTCAGTGTCCCGGTGAGATACTGATGGATTCAAACATTGTCTTTCTCTGAATAGGCCTCAATTTCAATGTTTGGACTCTGTGTGGATGCTGGGGACATGCTGTTATCTCAGGTTCTGTGTTCTGTCCACATAAATATATGATTGATTATAAAATGTTGTCTTTGCGATTCATTAAACCGTTAAGTCATTATGCTTAATGCTCTGGTCTCTATGTCCAAGAGGTGTCGTACCTGCAATCTGATGAAGTGGGTAAAAAAAAAAAAAAAGCTGAAAGCGGAGCAGATATGCATTTCCTCCCCGCTGTGTAACATTAACAGACTGACTGTGCGTGTTTGCATTGTTTTAAACCCTGAAATTTAAGACTGAATCTGTTCATACTGCCACAGGAGCATTGCTGTTCGATAACCATGTATGTATAGTGTCTAGTTTTCTTTGTCCCCTCATCTGGGATTAGACTACGTCCTTACACCTGTCTTTCATAGACTTTACAAAGCTGCTTTATTTCAAAGTGTGAAAACTTAAACCATTAAATCAATCCCATAAATTACTTTGTTGGAGGAAAAAGTGCTGAAACGGTCAGCTGATGGAACATGAATCAGCGGTTTTGATGATGATGATTTCTCCTGGAAAATGACTAATTTGTTGCATCTTTTAAATTGCAAGACTGTAAGATTGGACTGTTGGTCACACAATAATTTCAAAACGCCACTTTGAGCTCTGCAAAGTTGTGACTTTATAGACAAAATGATTCATTGATTGAGAAACTAAGCTACAGCCCTGGTGAACTGTTTTCTTCCAGCCCTGTTACATTTTACATGTGTGTTTGCAGTGCAGGATGAGCTAGTCAGAGTTGACATTTTCTCCTGTCGTAGGTCAGGTTGACTCAGGCTTTGGATCTTTATCTGATCGTGTCTTTGGCACATTTTACAGTCGGCTTCAGTTATTTGACGAAAACAAAGTGAGGGAAAAAGTGAAAAACATGTCGGTCAACAGTTAAAATGAACCACGTTTGTCCTGATGGAGCTAAAACATCTTTTTCTTCTCATATCCGGGTGCATTAAGCAGCTTTTCTTGACCTTTTAACCATATTATGTGATCTTTATGAGCAGATAGAATTACCCGGTTGTTGTGAAGATGTTTGTTCATATTTCTTTCTGAGAAATTCATGGACATTTTTTTTTTTATAATTAAGTTTAAAAAGATCTTCTAAGCCAACATGGACATGAAGCCCATTAAGTGCTCACCTAAAACAACCGAGCAAACGGTGTGTTGATGAAAATCACGTTTTCCTTTTCTTTTCTTTCTCGAGGGTTTAAACAATTTAAATGGTCGCTCTCTACATATTGATCATGTTTTCTCCTGGTTTGTGGAAAAGGCTCAGCACCCTCAGCTGTCCCACTCATGACATACATGCACAGCCCAGCAGGGTGCACAGAGGCACAGCTGCCGCCGTTGCATTGTGGGATTGGCTGACAGCGCAGGAGGAGGTGGGCTCCACTACCCTGTGCGTCCAGGCCTGCAGCAGACATCAAGAAATCCTCCGCAGAGAATCAGGCTCGTTTTTGCCGGCAGATCATCACGTTACGGGACCCCGTCAGCGGGAGGATTGTCCGCCATGTCGTCCACGTTGGCAGTTGTCGCCAAGCAGCTCAAGAACCATCCAGCTGTGAGTCCTGAACCCTGTGCATTACTACAGTCATTGTAACGTGTGAAGGACCCGGTGACATTGAACGCACCGGGGAGGACGCGGAGTGGCTAAGCGCCCGCCTGTACCCTCTCAATCTGACCTTTAATTATCTGATGTTTTATCATCTACTGTTATAAACGTTTAATCAAGCAATTCATACAACGTTTGGGCTGTTTTTCCCAAAGGCTGGTTTGTTTAATATGACTCCAAAAATGTGTAATTCCTCGACACAGGTGTCTGATCAAACGCACGACAAAGGCATTTATACATCTTTAAAAAAAAAAATCGACATCATTGTGTATATGGTTCCTGCTCCTTCCTGTCTCATCATATATCCTTTTTATTACCCTCATTCCTGTTTAGACGTATGTATTTTTTTCTTTTATTTCTCCGACACCTACAGTTTGTCTTTGACATTCCCATTTTCAGCCTGCTCCTGATGCGGGCTATTAATAAATATATCATCTTAAATATATAATTATCGGCTTGTTTAGAGCAGATTTCGGCTCTAATAGGATTAAACACCAGCGTTTCCCTGCGTTCCCCTCTTGTCCTCAGCCATGTTTGCAGGTCGCTGCCGCACGTACAGCGCTGTATGATCTCCATACTGTGGGTGACTGTATGGCTGAAGGCCAGAGCACTGCATGTGGAGAGAGAGTGTTTACCCAGCGGTGCCACACTGCACTGCTGCCTCCATATCTAACAAACACCGGGATACAAATGGATTTATCCTGCATTAAAAAGTCTAATTTTTCTTATAGGTGAACCGTTTTTGTGTTTAAATGATCCAAAGGTCGTGAAACGGTATTTGATTGCTTCATATATTCTGTATATGAGCCACACACTTATTTTTATTGTGCTGCTAGAATGGCATAAAACAGCGGTTCCCAACCTTAGGGTCGGGGCCCCAACAAGGGCTCACAAGACAAATCTGAGGACTCAAGAGATGATAAGCAGGATACGTGAAATGATTCTGTCTTCCTTTAGATTTTCTTATATTCCTTTTTTTTCCCTCCTTGGTAAAATTAATTGTCCAAATATAACTTCTACAAAGTCAAAAAGGTTCAGAACCACTGGGATAAAGAGTCATAATAGATCTCTTGTTTGTTATCTACAATTGATGTTATAGTCGGTATTAAATCTGCACTGTAATTAACTTCTCTTGTTCCACCAGCTCATCCCCCTCTTCATCTTCATCGGTGGCGGGGTAACCATGAGCGGCTTGTACTTGGGTCGGCTAGCTCTGAAAAACCCGGATGTCTCGTAAGTCTCTCTCTTTTCATCTGCGAGATCTGAAAATGTTTGTGAAACCTCAGCATGTGTGTGTTTAAGTGTCGGACTGTGTGAGACAACTTCACATTAAAGGGTTATTTCTTATTTGTTTGTCCTCAGATGGGATCGTAAGAACAACCCTGAGCCCTGGAACAACATGGAGCCCAATCAGCAGTACAAAGTATGAGCCCTAATGTACATTTTGCACAAATAACTTTGTCACAAAGTCCTGATGCATGTTGATCATTTTCCGTCCTTTTTCACATTTCTTTATGTGGCTGCTCGGGTACATTCAGACCATAGGCCTATTCCTGTGGCGTACAAGTCATATCTTTCCTGTTATCTTGCTCAAAGTCCATATTTCCTCCCCCTTACTGATTATGTACATTTGTGTGTGTGTGTGTGTGTGTGTGTATTTCCAGCTTTTCGCAATTACCATGGACTACTCCAAGCTGAAGAAGGAAGGGCCTGATTTCTAAGTTGCTGGTCTTGGGCCCCCTGTCTCTGATGCTGTCATCAGCATGAGGGGCCTTTGCTAAATACAAAACAAACCCATGATGTTGAATGACACACTGCGTGCTGCACTCATTCAGTCTGTTCATTTCCAGTGTGGAGGGATCATCATGATTAACAATGACTGTGTGAATAAAACAGGCAACCACCTGTTTTACTACCTGATGAATTTATTTTTGAAAATGTTGTAATTTATTAAACCATTTAAATCTCACTTCTCACTTGTGTGTGTGGTCAGATTGAGCCCACAGCAGCACATCAGGGAAGAAAAACATCAGGCGTAGGGTTTATAGTTATGCTTCTTTGGTGGTGTGCTATTTTGAGAGAATTATTATAAGATCAAGTGGTACAAAAGGTGTCACTTTATGTTCTACAATGGCATTCATGGTATAATTTTATCAGCAAAGGTTATTCAAAAACACAAACTGATGAAAATTATGTTTAAAATTTTTACCAACCAGTATAGCGGTAGATATTACATTTAGGTTTAAGACCCCAGGAACATATTTCCCTCTTGAAGAAATTACAGTAAGCAATGACATGAACCAGAAACCACATGACATTAAACTAAACTAGAAAATAAAGAGTGGACATAAAACATTTCAGTCATCAGTCGCTTCCCATCATTTTGTAATTTTTTTCAGTCTGTGGAGAACATCCGTGGTGGAAAGTCTGAAAACTGCGGCTGCTCTGATCTCATGAGATTATTGTGGTCCATGTCAGTGACACCACAGCGGGCCAGGAGACGCAATAAAGCTTCAGTTTATATTATTATTAAACACTGGCTGCATGGGAAAAGATTTCCCATTAAGAAGTCTATCTTTGTAACTGCAGTCAAATAATTTTGTTAGCCAAATTGCAACACCCTGATAAGACACTAAAGTTTTAGCAGGAACATGCTCTTAAGTGTCTTGAAGGAGATGTGTTTATATTCTACATACCTCCTAGACCAGTGTAAATGTCACGTTTCCTTTTAAGGATAATACTTTTTTCCCCATCAAAAAGTTTTCTTGTATGAACAATTTCTTAGAGAAAAGCTGCAGCAAACTTGGTGACAATCTTTTCAAAATGACAGCGATGCCCATTCTGGATGAATAATTAACCTTTCAGTTTCTACCCTGAGTGCATCTGTCTTGTTTACCCACAGTCTTATCTTTATATGGCATTTTATTTTAATTATATTCTCCACCTCTTGATGTCTAGTGTCTGGCTTTACTCCATCCATCCATCCTATTTTTTTTATCCCAGCTGATCATCCTCTAGTTGTGTTTTTAAATTTCCAGTAGCTGTTTGACCAACAGAGTGTGCTGTTACACTGACAAATGGAAAAATAGTTTAGTGAGAAACATTATTATCCTGCAGGGACATTACATGTCTTTGAGTGGACAAAGTGTGTGTTATTTTGTCAGGCAGGTTTTTTAGACATATGCAAAAGAATAGAAGAAACTGCCTTTCAAAATAAATGTGGAGCATCGCCATCAATCAATCTTTTCTGTTTGACTGATCGATTCTGCGCGTGCCTGGATCACATCAAACAAACAAAGAGGTGGATAGCTGAATTTAAAACAACGCTTGAACACACATCAGCAAATAATATTTAAAACACGTCTATAAACTGAACTCCTTGTCCTCCACTGATTCTCCAGCTGGAGGCGATAACGCTCTCGTTGACGGGAAACTGCCATTTATATAACAGTAGAAGAAGAAACCAGTCATCTCGCGAGACGTCACTCAAAAATAACGCGGGACTGTGTGAGGTTTGAATCCGTTGAGACCTCGTCAACAGAGGTTAAATTTGGGTTTACTAGATCAAATCTGTAATAAATGACACCGTCGTCGGTTCAGCTCCGTTATTTGGCAAAATCGCCCGACTTGTAAAAAAAACACAGGTTAACGCTACTGTTTACTAAGTTAAGTTAACAGCAGCTGACGGTTTAGCTCGGTTTGCAGATGGATCCTACGGAGGACTTGTCTGCTCGGGTCCTGCTGAAACATATTCTCAGCACAGAGCCGCCCAGGACTCCCATCACCCGCAGGTACTTCAACAGATCCTTAACGTTTGATTCGTTTCTCTGGGGAAAAAAAAGTGAAGTTGTTTGTGTCACAAGCACGCTAGCTAGTGTAGCGCTAACATTACGCATCCTCGATCTGGCTTAGTAAGCTTCAAGTTGGTTGTGGCTAAAATCACAATTATTTTCTTCACTAAAAAGTACTGCTCAAGACAGAAGAGCCTAACTACCATATAAACTATCTACTACCATAACTACCATTATAATTTATCTTATAATTAAGACTGAAACAATTGAACTCAATGACTGTTTATTCAGTATTGATCTAATGATGAGCTGTCTTGTCTGCAGTGCCTTCCTACAGCAGAGTACCAGTGCCATCAGGCGCAGCAGTAGACTGAGCAACAAAGATGCTGGTGCCCAAACCCCACAGAACATCCTAAGGCGCAGCATGAAACACAAAATACGTGAGGTGAGGAGGTAATGCCAGTGATGGGCATGTTGTTGAGTCTCTTAAAGCTGACCCGTCTACCTTCTCTCCAGAGTATAACCAGGACGTCCTTGCCCGCCACTAAAAGGAGGACCGCCTCGATTGTGCTCAGAAAGACCAACACGCCAGCCCCATCCTCGGTGCTGTTTGATGATGGAGACACGCCGAGGCACATACTCATGAACATCCTGCGGACAGGTGTGTGCACGGACCTTCCTTTACTCACACATCATGCTACAGCTGCTTGTTGTCCTTGTTGTCACGCTGTTTGTCATGTGATTCAGAGCCTGCGAGGTCCCCTGTGGTTCATGAAAAATCCGCATCAGAGGAGACACAGCCACCTTCAGCCAACTCCAGCATTACCTGCAAACGTACTAGGTGAGCTGTGCGTGTACTTTGTGAGCCTTTCAGTCTCTCCTGCTATATTGCCTGTTTGTATGCAGCTGGCTAAATCATTTTGTGTGATGTATAAAGGATTTGTATTTCTTTGACTTTCAGCATTGAGTTGTCAGGGCTGGACCTGCCTGATATAACAATTGGCAATGCAGTCAGTACTGCAAGGGGACTGAGCAGAAAGAGACCACGTCGGAGCCTTAATGTAACTGCTTTTGAAAAGCGTCTTAAAGATGGAAATGGTAAGGTTAAACTATTGATAAACTAGGACCCTAAGGATGGTTGTTTTTGGAGTCCTCTCAGTCTACTACTACTATTACGAGAATGGGGAGGATGGTGTAGTTGTTGACTTGCTTATGGATGCTTGTGTTTACAGATCTTGAAGAGGAAAATGAAGAATCACTTGGTGACCATTCATCGCTTTCTTTGTCAAGGTAAAAAACTACAATGTTGCATAGTTTTGTGCATTGTCTGATTTCTGGTGAATGACCTTAGATTACCGTTTACAATTTTAATGAGTGAATCTACGACCATATGGCCTGTGGAAATCTGTTTTCTTCCAGTTCCACTTCTCTGAGCCTAAAAACACCCTTTGTGGATGTTCGGACGGAGAGAAGGGGCCTGCAGAGGAGAGTGTCCAACCGTCGGAAAATCACAGAGGACGAATTTGGCGCAGCTGTGAATAAAAGGCAGATGGGAGGTGATTATGGTCATTAAAATACTCTTCATAACCTAGCAAATGTTTGCTTTTTGTTCCATGTGTGTAACAACTCAATGTCATTTAAACCTATAAAATGTTTAGATAATGGAAAATATCTGCTAGTAGTAACCACAACATTGCTTTTCTAAGATTTTTCACTGAGACTCATCAGCCACCAAACAAGGAAAAGCAAATAAAACTGTAACCAGAAAATAATTAATTAATCACACAAATGAACTTTTTTTTTTACTAACTGATTCAATTGTTTGGCCCTTTTTGGTGTATTCTGACCTGTTACAGAGTATCTATGAACATACATTTTGAAAGCTGAATGATCCAGCAGATGGAAGGAAGCAGATATATCTGTTATGTTTTGGATAGTCGAGCAAATGGTACAAATAGAATTGTGAGTTTCTCTGCAGCTGCTGTCCTCAGTGTCATTACTAATGTTGTTCTTCTTTCTTTGTGGTTTTCTGTTTCCCTTCCTGCCAACCAGGAGCGAGCAGCTTTGCACTGGTGGAGAAGGGTCTGAGCGAGACCACCTACTCTGAGGGCTTCACTTTGAACCTCAGCAAACTCAGTGAACCTGATATCACGACCGACATTGTCCACTGTAACACGGCTCTCTACGCCCAGTCCGATGCCTTGACCTCCAACCTTTCCATTGTTGCAACACAGGACAAACCCACGGTGATGGCGTCTCAGCTTCAGAGACATATGCTGGAGATGGAGCAGGAGGAGCAGATGGAAACAGAGCCGGAGAAAGAGAAGTCTCTGTATCTGTTTCCGACTGAAGAGGAGGTTGTGGCAGAACGTCCGAATGAAGAATGTTTTTCTCAGCTGGAAGATGATGTGGATGAAGCTGAATCTCAAAAAGAGGAGGGGAAGACTACACCCGATGGTCAACCTGAGGACGCTGCAGCAGTGCTGACATCTGAGGAAGAGGAAGGTGCAGCTCAGACTCAGACTAGTGTAAAGGATGATACAGCTGAGTCTGAGGAAGTTGAGAACAAAGTGGAGGCTGAAGCAGGAGTGGAAGGTGCAGCTGATTCTCAGACTGAAGAGGATGCTGCAACCGGGTCTCAGTCTGAGGAAGAGGAAGTTGCAGCATACTCTCAAACTAAAGAAGAAGAAGAAGAGGAGGAAGAAGAAGAAGAAGAGGAGGAGGTGGTAGGAGAAGAAGAAGAAGAAGAAGAAGAAGGTGGAGTCGATTCCCAGTCTGAAGAGGATGTTGCGGTCATATCTCAATCTGACAAGGAGGAGGTCGCACCAGACTCACAAACCGAAGAAGAAGATGATCCAGTTGAGTCTCAAACTCAAGACGAAGGTGCTGTTAACTCTCAGTCTGAGGAGGAGGAGGGCGTTACAGAATATCAGAGTAATCAAGAGGTTCCTGCAGCCAGTTCTCAGTCTGAAGAAGAGGGTGGTTTGACTGATAGTCAAGCTGAAGATGAGCATGATGGTGAGCTGGCATCAAAACAACTGGAACGTGACCTGGAACAAATCGGTCGAAGGGCTCATCGCTCTGAGGGCCGACTCATTATGCCTGTTACAGGAGCAGAGGGGGATTTTACAGATCCCGCAGAGGCTGGTGAGGACATGAGCAAAAACATTCTCTCAGTGATTTTAAGTAACTAACAACTATTTTTTATTATTGACAAAACTTGCAATGATTTTTTTAACTAGTTGAATGTTGAATCCATATGATATAAATAAAATATGAAAAATGCCCACTGTAGGTTCTCAGATCACAAGCTGATGTTTTCATGTAGCTTGTTTTGTGTAACCAATAGGCCAAAACACAAAGATATTTGACTGTCAATGATTTGTTGATTGAATTATTCACTAATCATTTCAGTGCTAGAATGGATAATGTTATGAGTTTATTGTCAGTTGACACTAAAACACTAACTGGTTGAGCTGTGATGAAATGAAACAAAAGACACAAACTAAGAGCTGGAATTTTTGAGGAAAAAAGACCTAGAAGTTGTTCTTTGAATAGAATATCACCCCTTGTTCTCTGGGTGATGGTAAATATGTTGGACTGAATGAGAATTATAAGTTAAAAATATTGTTCTATTTCTGAAATATAGTGTCTGAAATGCATGTGGAAATATGCTGAAGGGAAAGTTCTTCTTTGTTCTCGCTCTTGTTAAAAATCAAATCAACTTTATTGACCAAGTTTGAGCAGGCAAACAAGGAATTTGACTTGGTGAAACTTGACTCTCTATGTACAGTAATAAACAATATAGAACTCTTTGTCAACAGTATATACAATGGAGGTAGATGTAGTGCAGAATTGCAGTGCAAGAAAGTAGTGCAAAAGTTGCAAATGTGCAGGGGGGGGGGGGCTGAGTCCTGAGACTCTGAGGTTAGTGAGAGTTCATCAGGGTGACGGCCTGGGGGAAGTAACTAAGCCTTGTTGTTTTCATGCAGGATGGTCTGATGGCAGGTCCAAAGCCAACAGTGCTATTGATTTGCACAGCAGCCTGGGAATGGGAAGCCACGAGACCGGTCAGCCTCATACTGGGACCCCTGACTTGGCCGAGTCCTCAAACCAAGAACACACCGAAGCTTCTCGTACAGAAACCGAGCCTGACGCAGATAAAGAGAACTCCTTTCATCTTCCGGAGGTGACGCATGATACTGAAGACAGCGGGCACCTGAGTGACGATCCGTCTGAAGACGCTGCAGCTCAGGATCCTGCCGCTCAGGAGGAGGAGGAGGAGGAGGAGGAGGAGTGGGAGGATGACGAAGATGGGGAAGAAACTGAAGGTCCGTCTTTATTTTTGTCTGTGTTTTTTTTTTTCATTTTTAGCGTAGAGTAGTAAAACACATTTTATTTTCTCAAATCTTCAGAGGTCCCCAGCAAGACTCCAGAATTTGTCAGAGAGAAAATCAAGCTGTTTCCCACTGATCTTCTGACATCACCATCTGTTCTCAAGAATATTCAAGCCAGGCAAGCTGCACTTCCTGCTACACTGATACATCTTATCCCTTTTTTTTTTAGAAAAACTGCATTTTGTCCACCATAAAAATACAAATTGAAAGGCTCCCACAATGAGAAGTTGTCCACCTGGTGCAGAATATCAGTTCACAAATACAGTAAATGTTATTAACTTGTGTTTCTCTTTTGTGTTACTGACTACTGCTGCTCTATTGCACCACCAGCAGTGCAAGTGAAGGTTTGCCTCCACCTAAACCCAAGCAGGTGAGAAAGAGGAGGGCAGGGCCGGCGAAAAAGGACGGAGGCCTTCCTAAGAGCTACCTTATGGGTGTGTTTAAGCACTTTGCCAAAACGAAAGTCGCTGCAGATGTCTACCCTGTCCTAAAAGAAATGTGAGTGACTATAACTATTCAGGTTTTTAGTTTATAGTTTGCTGTAATATATTGAGGGCATCACTGTCTGTGCTGTACACACTTCACTTCAATGTAATTCTCTGACTTAAACAGAATGGATAAATTCTTTGACCGGCTGGCGGAGGACTTGGAGACGTATGCTGTCCATGCAAGGAGAAAAACCTTAGAGGTTGCAGATGCTGAACTACTATTAAAAAGGTAAGCGTGTTGTGTGCTTTAGTTTTTATCATGACAAGAGACCCATCCCTTTAAAGTCAGTTTAAAACATTTAGAAAAGATAAAAACGAAGAAGACACTGATTTGTTTTATGGTCACACACACTGTCAAAATGAAATGTCATAAGATGGCCATTTCAGTGTAAAACACTTTCAGTCATTATGCTTTTCTACCAGACTTTCAGTCACAACTTGCAGGGTTTTCAAAAGTTTATTTTACATGTCATTGAATTAGTAAAATCCTTGAAAGTTTTGTCCTGGAGTTTAGTTGTGTAATGAAATGAATTGTTACAATATTCTTCAGTGGATAATAGTAATGTAACGGCAAATTTATTTTCTTTAGCTGTAGCTGTAACGTATCTTACAAAGCCGCAGCACAGAGTTAGCTTGAGGAAGTTAGCTTGAAGTTGAAGCTATTCAACAGACATTCACTCTGGACTCGGCAGCGTCCTCTTGCTCAGTTAAGCCCAGTGTTTGCACCAGGAGGACGGTCAGGTCTCCTCCAGAACCTCACTGTAGGCTGACTGACACAAAAACAAACAATCAGTTAATGCTTTAATGCGGACTTTACAATATTTACAGTAAATTAGTAAACTGCATTAAGGGACTTTCTGGCCACACGAGGCAGTAGAAGAAGCTATAAACACACATACATGGAGCATCATTAGCGTTCACTTGCAATGAGACAAATTTAAATCCAATATTAATTCTCCTTTTAGCTCTGTTTGGGTCTCCATCAACTCCTGAGAAATTAACTGGATCTCTAGCTGCTAAATGCTCCACCATGTTCACCAGCCAGTTGCTAACTTTGTCTGTCTGCTGCTTGGTGCTGAGCAGGTGGCGCACAGTGAATATTTAGAGCTGAAAACAGCTTCCTGCTGTGGCTGGACACGAGTGAATTAAAACAATAAAATTACGGGCCATAAAACCAAAACACTGAGCTATAAACAAGAGGCTATAAAGCTCTGTACAGCAGAAGTGAACTGCAGAGCCACTGATAATTCACTGCTGATTCACCCTTATGATCAACCTCCATCGTTTGACTGCTGCTTAGCAAAACAAAAAAAAAAGCGAGTTAAAAACCTTGTTTTTAGTGCAGCAGATACATACGGTTCCACTTACATGCTGATCAAATCCTTAACACCGATCTTAGACATCAAGCATAGATCACGTCACACAAGAAGAGCGAGCATCACAGATATTAATGGAGTAAAAAGGCTGAGAGCACGGCCCTGCTAGGATTATACTCACCTCTAGATGGCAAGCTTGAGCTCCATATTTAGTCTGAACAGCGCAGGACAGGTGACAGCACAAAGAAGGAGTCTCTAATGTACACACATCTTACTATCAGAATACATAAAGAATACCTGACACTTTGCATTAGTTTTCTTACATTTGACTGGTGTGTTTTTGCGCCCTGCAGACAGGGGTATGTGAATGACAAGGTGCCAGTGGAAGTCCTTATTGAAAAGTATCTTCGCATGGACCAGCGCAGGCTCCTGATCCCCATAGCAACCAGTGGAAACGTGGTTATCCCAAAAAAGAGATGAATGAATTTTATACACGGCTACATCTTGCTTTCATCTATTGAACATTTACTGACACTGCGTTTTATTTTGAGTAATGTCTACATTTAATGTTGTTAATCACAATGTAAAAGCTAATGTAAATATTTAACATATTCTTGACCAATCATTCAGGCTTGTGTGTGTGTGTGTGATGTCTGTGTAGCTTTTTTTTCTGTCCCTCTTCTTATTAGCGGTATTACTGTACTGTGGGGTCGAGTGTGAATATGTCTGTATGTAATGCAAGCACTGGCTCGTGACAACAGTGCTTTGTCGTCATCATCACTTAAGATTTCATAAGTACGAATATGTGTCTACTTTTTTCATTTATCTTTTCTTGCGCATACTCTATTGTCTGACGGCCTGAAAGAAAGGAGACTTCAAATGCTGAAATAAAGTTGTCTTTCATATTTCTGTGCTTGATTGTTGTAGTAGCCATTGAAAAACTTGTGTAGTTGTGTGTTTTGCACGAGTATTTTGGAAAAGAAAACATTTTTGATGAGGGATTTGTGCAGGGGGTGCCTGGCTGGTCATGCTGCCCTGTGCTTCGCCTTTGTTACAGCAGGGGTAAATTCATTGTAATGAACTCTAATCATAATCAAAGAAGCACAGACTTATTATTATTATCATCATCATTCTTCTTCTTATTAAAATAACACAGGTGAAGTACCTTAGCTGTACTGATGAAAAACCTCTGTTCATCAGCATTTGAAGTTTGTAGTTTCTCACAAGAGAGCACTAACTACAAAGCCAGTCTGTGTATACAGTCTATGTAAAGACATTAGGTTGTGAGCATTAGAGGTTAAAGATGTATTAAAGACGCCTTCAGGATGAGCTGATGAATCCAGAGATTAATTCTGTCTACATTTAATTAAATTCAACCTTCAACAGTTGATATCTGTTAATCTTGGCACGCTGTGTTAATAATGTTGGCACAAAGCAATAGCTCAAACACTCTGCTGATTAAATTAAGATAAATGAGTGGTGGTAAAATTAAACACTGGCCCTGGCGTCCATGTGGATGGACTACAGACAAAACAGAGCTATAACTAGGTAATCATTCCCACATCTAGCAAACAGGCAAGAAAAATAAACACAGAAATGAAAAAATAAATAAATGATGGTTTATAATTTTTAGTTGTGTTAATGGGCTGTGAAGTTATTCCGAGCCAGCAGGGGGTGCTCTTTGTGGGACTGTCCAGGTCTGCCACTTGTACAGACGGCTAGCCTGCTAGCAAACAACAACAGAGGATCCCGGACAACTAGCGTAGTAATTTAACCTAACCAAAGGTAAGCCCGTCGACAAATAAAACAGAAACCCGTATCATACAGACTAAAGGCTTGAAATGACAACACGGAGGCTGCTGTGTTGTATTTCTAGTCGCAGTTTTTGCGGTAATTTCCCCGACCTTTTTGTTTGGCTTGGGTTAGCTGCTAACGTTACTGTAATGGGGCTAATAGCCAGCTAGCTTGTTAGCTTGCGTGCTATCGTGAGATGGATTATTTACCGTATTTATTTTCTTTTAACGTTATCGGACCTTGTTGTCGCTGTATGGGGTTGTTTGCTTTTACGAGCACATTGGTCCTTACACGTAGGTAAAGTAAAAAAACAATTTAAAGTAAGATATATATTGTTAGCAGGTTAACTACCTGCTACTGTCACCGCCTACATCGTCTGTTACAGCTGAAAGCTTAGTAAGGTAACTAATAGAAACGCGTTTAATATGGTTAACTTTAACCTGTAAAGGTAGGTCAAAGTATATGATATATTTCTGGTTAATACCAGGGACAATAGGATTTGTGTCATGGGCCTTTATCCTACTTTAACATCAGTACCATTTAATGTGCTCTAGATGATAAACATAATGTATCGTTAGTGGTCATGTGGTTATGGTCTGTTTTCTCAAGCTGCTCAGAAACCAGTTTGTTGACCAGCTGTCATTTTGTTACAAGTGTTTGAGTTTAAGTTTTATGTGACCCTGAGGCAGTGAGCAGTGTTTTCTCCTCAGCACTGGTTCATCAGTACATGTGCAGTGGTTTGAATGAGTCAGATTCACTGGAAGCAGACCAAACACCACGGCAGTGGTATCACGTTTGTATTTTCCTCTGACTCTCATGCAGCCATAGCAAGTGGTAAACACATTAACATGAACCCTGTTGTTTTTAATGAAGATAATGATGTTCATTTTTGTTAAGATTGTTTTGGAGAAGCTTTATACAACATGTTTCTGCTATAAATTGTAATGTTGTAAGTTATTGTATTATATTCTAAGTAAGGTGTCCAGTGTATGAGTCCTGTGCACATCTAGGAAACCAGCGGTGTCTCTAATTAGAAAAAAATGAAGAGAAATGTCTATTCTTCCTGCCAAGGCCCCTCAAACTATATAACAACTCTAACTCAAATGATGCTTTAAAGGAAATACTGGCAACTGTATTATTGAACACAAGCGTAACCTGTGAAGCAAGGCTTTCCTGCAATGCTTGCATCTCTAGTTGTGTTTTTGCTACATTTTTGCCAAATACTGAAAGTCAAAGTGCTGTCACACAGCAGATTTAAAATGTTGTTCAATTTAGGTTTTTCCTGAGTCCATCTGTTTGCCTTCCAGGTATTCTGAGTATACATAACTCAGTTTAGCTGAGCTCGCCTTTAGTGTGATGACCCAATGTAAAATCCACTGCAGTTGCACTCTCCATTTTTCAGTGTAAAAAAGAAATGTAATTTGGAAAATGATGTTCTGAGAACAGAAATCTCAGGTCAATTTTCATCTCAACAATGCATGTGATCAAACTGCTTTTGTATCATGAAACTGAGTCACAAACCTTTTATCCCTTGTTGGCAAAGTATTTTAATACTTGTTCTCCTCCTGGAACTTGAGGTCGGACCTACCTCGATTAGATATAAAAAAAAAACAAGAAAACAACCCAAGTCTGCAGCTAGCCTGTCTGAGCCAATAAATTGTTGTGTACCTTTTCAAACTGCTGATTTTAGGCAAAGCACATTACTTTCTAAATTAATGAACAGTAAACATTTCTGATTAAATCCCAATGTATTTGCGAGTTTGTTATAATTCATTATAATGGGAACTGTGTTTCCAAATAATTGTATGCTGTTGCATCTTCCAAGAAAAGCAAAACCACTGATTTATAATAGATCTCAAATTCTGATAAATTAATCACATTTGAAAAATATCAATAGTGTGGTTCCACTGCTCCACAGCTTTAATAACTGGATGACTTTCAGTGCTCTGCACCCTGCACGAGTGTCTGCCCTTAGAGTTCATCACGTCAAAGGTAACTGTAACTGTCAAAAGTAATAGTGTGAACCAGTGACTGGAGGAATTAGATATGCATTGAGCTGCCTCGTCCCTTTAACCTCCCGTGCCTGACAAAGTGAGCAGGGCTTTAGTGAGGAAGTGCAGGCAGGAGGTGAAGCCTGAGTGCTAATGCTTTTTTGCCCTGTCAAATCCCCTTCAATGTAATTGTGGGTCTGCACAAAGTCAGAGATGAGAGCGAGGCAAGCTGATCGCTGTTGCAAAATCAATAGTTCATACCTCTCTGAGATTGAGTTTTTAGGAAAGGAGGAGCACCATGACCAAGGGCAGAATATGAAAGCACTCCCACAGAGGCCCAACACGCACTGTGCAATCGATCCCCGGCCCCTGTACCAATTATAGTTTTAAGGTTTGTCTGTGGCTTACTGCAGTCCTCAAAGACCAAAGCTTTGGAAATAGACATTGTGTTCACTGACACTTCGACAAGGGTTGCAATTTTTTCATCCCCCTTGGAAATTGCCATCTGAAATGCCTCCATACCTCCGGTCTTTAATTTAGAGCATAGATTGATTTCTCTTTTTTTCAGTCAGGAGAGAGAAATGTCAGGAAAAGAAGCATTGGGCTCATAACTGCCACCTTATGTGTCATATCTCCACAGATATACATTTGTGCATTTTAATTAAAAGGATTTTTGTGTTTTGGACCTGCATATCTAATTCTGTGTTACTGTTACCACAAGCTCAGTCAGATTTCTCTTCACAGGATTCATATGGAATAGTCAAAAAGCCAACATTTCTTCTCACTACCATTGCAATGATTGAAGGATTCACAGAACGTTTTCCTTTCCCCTACCATCTCCTAGACTTTGCTTTTTGCTAAATATTTTTGCAGTCTGTTCTTTGAGGGATTTTGAAATGATGCACTGATTTAAAACTTCATTTGGTATTTGTTTTTGCTCAGATATTGTGTCACAGATAATGTCTATTGGTGATAAGTGTATTGATTGTCTGAGAGTTCAACTGACAACTATATGATTTTATCTCCCTGCCTTTGACCCTCAGTGGTTTTAGTTTGTGTTTTGTTTTTGGAAACTTCAGTGCATTTGATCGATACATCTTCCAGAGTTTGGTCAGTGTAGGTTGTTACTGATTGCAAGTCATGCGAATGGAGGAAGGCAAACTTCATTCACTTCATTCGAGATTTCATTCCTGGTTGTTTTGGTGACACCTGTGGTTAATATGTGAACAGCACCTGCAATTTATACAACAACAAACACTCTATAAGCTGCTACTTTGTCAGAAATATATCAGAAGAGCAATTGGTGTATCTGTTTACAGTGCAGCCAAACAAACATGTTATTTTAAAGTCATGGTCTCTTACATTACAGAAACTAGCAAGAGTCAGGTCTCCTTCAAATCCACTCTCCCACAACACATGAACACACCCTGGGTCTTCTGTTTGTCCTGTACATAACTGTAAATAGCTTTTCAGTCTGACAAATAAACAGTTCTGTTGCCACAATCATGTAAACACAGGCAAAATAGCTGTCATGACCATAAGGTGAACTATAACGTATAGCTTATAGTTACTGCCCACTTGGCTCAGAGGCTGTGCTTTGTGCTGATGGGCTAGTTCACAAATTTGAGAGGCTGCTCAGCAAGTTTGTGCTTCGTGCTGTGTGCTTGCGGCTCAGATTTTGGCTGCTGTTTCTCCACCATTCTTGTGCGACCAGCTTGCTAGCTTTAACAATAAGTCTGCCTTGTTTAAGTCTCTGCATATTCGCAATTAGTTCATGGGTAGGCAGGTACGTAGGCAGACAGGCAGGTCAGCTGTCCAACCATTTCATCCAGGTCAAATAAAATGACTGGACAGGCTTATTTTCAATATATTGATCGCTGTCAGGATGTTATGAGAATTTCAACTATGTTGACAAAAATAAATTGCATACTCTGCCTTAAATGAAAAGGTTAATCAACAAACTGATCTGATTTAATGGACACAGTCAAGTTGGTTACCTTGCTGAGGAGCCAGAGGTGTGCCTGTTGCTGCAGCTCTTTATCACAGCCCACTCCGTCTTGTTCATTACAAAAATTAAAGGAAATGACTATTGTCTTGTTTCTTTGACACATTTTTAAGAATAACAAATGGTAACAAATGCATTGTGACTCCTGTGGCTTCTTCACAATAAAAGCCACCTCATGTTTTGCCAGTTGAATGCTTTTATGGTGAAGGCAAGGCAAATTTATTTGTATAGCACCTTTCAGACACAAGGCAATTCAAAGTTCTTTACAGGGACATAAAACACAATAAAAAACATTAAATTGCATCTAAAAAATAATAAAAGCACAAGAAAATAAGCAGCAGCAGGAAGTGTTTACTTTGTTTTAGCAGAAACTGAATACAGCGCTGACGCATGTTAACAGAGCAAGCAGTCAATTCGTGCAATTATCTATGTGATAATTGCACTAAATTACGTGCATGCATAGTGTACTGAGAAGCCACTTTGTTTATATAGGTGATCAATATACAGTTGGACTCTGGCACTACAAAGAAAAACTAAAATAAAGAGAGAATTACTGAATGTAAATACACTGAATTGCCATAGCAGGAAAAAAGGATCATGGACATTGTCAAAAATCTGGTTTTATTTTATCAGAAAACTCTCAGATTATAACTTTAAGACACAGGCTATGGCTGATATGTGCTCAGCTATTTCACTGATGATGGACCACCTGTCCTAAAATCTGTGTTTAGCTCACATCTCTGTCCATGGTTAGAAGAGGGAACTGGAATGCACATACTGTTAAAAGGGTGCTGGGACTGTTTCAGTCTTGTGTGCGTCTTCATCAGAGTCCACCTCTCCCAGGATCTGTATTTGATTTCTCTCTCATACCTCCGTTTGATTTTCGTTTGTCTCCATCTAACCGCTTTTTGTGGCAATTTATCTCTTCGAAGGGTTCCACAGACAGTGGCCCATCTTTCATTCGCTACCTGTTTTTCCATTTCGCTTCTCTATCACTTTACTTTTCATTTTCTCTCCCTGTACCTCTTTCCTCTATTATCATCTCACTCCATCTTACTAGTTGCCACTGTTAAAGAATCAAGAAGATTGGCTGGTTCTTCAGTCTTTGGATTTTTAAAAGACTGATCCAAACTTTGGATTTGATTTGGATTGTTTTGTGTTGACCAGACTTTGTAATGTAATTAGAGCAGTGGATTACCTCAGTAACACAACAGATATTCCCTGCTGTCCATTTAGGTCACATTAGACTAAATGTCTTGAATCAAGGCAGGGAAACGCACACTGTAAGTGCTAATGTACTGATATATTTCATTAGTTACACTTAAATTTTTCCCATTAAGACCCTAGTTTGCCTCCAATAGCCTTTTTCCCCTCCAGCCAGCTCGTTATCCACTTTGATTGTGACTTTGGACTGTAATTAATTTCCAGCAGAGTTTTTCACTCGATATTCATGCTATGAACATCCTGTCCCCTCCAAAAAGGTGTTCTGTTGGGTAGAGATCTGGGGACTGTGCAGTTGGCAATTCAAAGTATAATTTTTGGAGCTAGTGTACACACATGAATGTACTAACTGAACATTGTTGTACCAACAGGAAATGACTCAAGTTGTGCTTTGAGAAAGAAGAAGAGCAGAATATGGAGAAATCAAAATGTTTAAAAGAATTAGTTTCTTTTATTTTGTTTTCTGACATGTTCCTAAAGCTTTCTCATAGTTGTCCGCTGTTTTAACATTGTGTTACCTTCTCCAATTTCCTTTGAGCATTCAGACGTGTGTATGTATCCTATCACCACAAAATTTTTGTTATGAATATAATTTTTTGTATTTCTTTTTTTTTTGCTGGTGATAAACTGCGGGGATGCGTTGCTTTTTCACTGCTGTAAATCCATAATGTCACAGCCCTAGTATCACCTTCATTCAGTGTAATCATCAGGAGCAGAAAGCTCAGCTCCCAGCCATCACAATTTGTTACACTGCATTTGACATAAATTGAATTTAGGGGTGAAGACATTAAAGGCTTTGTGTGTGCGAGAAAGGTAGAGTTGGATGAAGGGCTAGAGGTATGGTGAAATAGAAAAGACTGGAGAAATAGAGGAAAAATATATTGAAGATTACACAGATTGCCAGCGTGATGGCTGACTAGTATTATACAGGAGTGAAAAACATGGTGAGAAACGGCGCATTGTTCAGCCATTGACCTTGCAGCAAGATGAAAAAGGCTCATGAATGTGGCACTGTTAAGTGTGTCCAGTGCTGGGTAACGTGTCCTCGACAAAAGGCATATAAATGAGGGCAATACAGTACCTGCACACCTTTATTACATAATTAAGCATTGACGCTGACTTTTGTGTCTTCTAGTCTGAAGCAAATCTTGTTTTGTCCTTGTTGTCCTCACCACCACTAAAACTTGTCTCAAGTGATAGACATTGTGGGCATGACGCTTTTTCTTTTTCACCGAGTTGGGATGTGCTGCTAATATGGGGTTAATATAATTTTTACACGTCACCAACTGTACTGTGCAGTTCCTTGAAATTCCTCGCGTACATTCTCTGAATTGCTTTTTCTGTTGTGGGTTGTGGGTGGCCGGAGCCTATGTCAGCACACACTAGACGAAATAACTTTAAGAATGCTGTGTCCTTCTTGTATGGCCTTAATTAAAGTTTGTGAGTCAAAGATAGCGGTTTTTAAGATCCAAAATTCCACAAAAAAACCAAAACCAACAATTCAGCATTACTTTTTGGTTCCTGCTAAAACAGCTGGTAGCTGTAGTTTTTACAGAACTTTACTTTGACAGAATTAATAGTGCATTTGTTGGGGACTATTTTCAGTGTTGGATTAATACACTGATGCTCTAGTTAATGTGTACAGCAGGATGGTATATGTGGGAATGACTCACCCATTGCAACAGTAGAGGTGTGTGACACGGAGGAGTAAGCTATAACAGGCTAAACAGGCAATACATTGTTTGTTTTGGTCTTTTCATGGGATTTGGTGACAGTATCGCTGGTCAAATGTGTAGATTTCACATTTGTGGGGGATGTCTGCACGGTCTGAGCACAACCATCCCACCAACCCATCTGTGAAATGTAAACTGTAAACAAATTTTAAAAGGCCAACAACCCAAATAGATCTGCTCACACCAATCTTTCTTTTAAAAATCTGTTGTCTGTAAATCTGAAATGTCTGTGGGATTGCTTGCAATCATTAGTTACCTTGTCATGTTTTACATTTCTGTTCTAAACTCCTGTAGCTGCGCAACATTTGAAATGCTGTGGGTCTAAAGGTGTGTTTTCAAAGTTTTGTTTTACCTTTTACTGCATCAGGGCATCTCCTGCTATTTTCATCTCAATGAGCTCTGTCTCTAAGAGAAGACGAAAGTCAGAATTTTATGTAGTGGACAAAATACTTTGTGGCATTAAATGGTCACTGTTGACCAGTTTAAGCTTTTGAAGAGATCCAGGCATCAGGGTTGAATAACTTGCGTACAATATACGATCATGCTAGTTGAGTTTGTTAAGAGTGTGTGTGTGTGTGTGTTTGGAGGAGGTAAGTGTGCATCACAAATCTCCACAATCTTCTTGTGTGACTTGAAGGTAATTTGGGAACCTTGGATTTGGCCAGTGGCTCCAACCCCCACCACAGTCCTGGGAGGCAGCTTGTTTATTTACAGTTCATTTTTGAGACTTAATTGCGATTGCAGCGGCTATTGATCTTAGAACAGGCATGGGCCATCGATCTCCTGCTGTCCCCCAATGGGTCAGGGACAATTCATCTAGCCCCAACACCACAAACCTCAGAAGTGTGGCCGCATGAATTAAATGATATTGAATCTTAACTGGATTAATAAAAGATACACTGCCTGCGTGTTGCATCACAATGAGCTGCGCTTTGATTTAAAAATGGTTGTCTGTGTGTTGCCACCACTTTGTTAGAAGAATGCGTTCCAGGATTTCAAAGAGATAAAGAGATGGGATTTGAGTTGTAGTCTGATCAAATTAATCACACATGCATTGTCTGTTTCTAGGGGGCAAACTGCTTCCATCTGGCGTGTACTGATGCAGATGGACGTCAGGACTGAACATTGACGAGTGGAAGTGACAGATTCCTCCTTCTCCTCACCCTCTTGCCCCCGACACCTTTTGTCACACTGGCAATGTCAAGAGTCCCGAGTCCCCCTCCCCCTGCGGAAATGTCCAGCGGGCCTGTGGCCGAGAGCTGGTGTTACACACAGGTAAAACGACCACACAGGTGAATTGTGGCTCAACCATGCCACTTTTATCTTAAAGCTTAAATAGATCCATAACTCTAAGCTTTACTGAATATCTTTTCCTTTGCCAGATCAAAGTGGTGAAGTTCTCTTACATGTGGACCATCAACAACTTCAGCTTCTGTCGTGAGGAGATGGGCGAGGTCATCAAGAGCTCCACCTTCTCTTCTGGGGCCAATGACAAGCTGAAATGGTGGGTGGGCAAGAGCTCCTCTGTTTCATCACTGGCATTCTTTCCTATGAAGGTTTTTTAATCTACAACAATTTTGATCCCTTTATCACTAAGACATAACCCCTTAGAAAGCATTTAACATTTAACAACAGAACCCTGTGAATTCTCAGTGAGAGGCACATAAGGACATGAAAACTGGTTTTCAGGGAGAAAAGCCTCTGACGTGGAGACACTTAAACTGCTCATTTACAGTAAACAAATAAAAAAAAAAGTATACAGCGAACTTTGTCTAATAGTTGCCTTCTTTCTGCAGCATCTAAGCCAAGACTGTGCTTTAATTGGCTGGCTATGTTCAGCAGCAATTTAGAGAAAATAGAGCACTGACCAGTGTTTTTTTAATATGTTAAGTATCTCTACCTGCGCCGATCTGCGCATCTAATAAAATAATTTAAAAAAAATCTAAATTGTACCAGAACAAACAAAAATACGAATACAGTTTTACAAGTCTATTTACACCCGTTATGATTAGTTAATACAATATTACTTCCATCCTGTTTACTAGAGATCTTAACTCTTGCACCAACCATCAGGTGTTTGCGAGTGAATCCCAAGGGCCTGGATGAGGAGAGCAAAGACTACCTGTCTCTCTACCTGCTGCTGGTCAGCTGTCCAAAGGCCGAGGTGCGCGCCAAGTTCAAGTTCTCCATCCTCAACGCCAAGGGAGAGGAGACCAAAGCCATGGGTGAGTTAGCTGGGTACCCTAAACTTCTAACTGCAACAGAGGCCATGAAAGAGTCACACTGTAGATGTAACATCCCCCTGTGGAGTTGACAGTTTTCCACTTGTGACTTCTGTGTGTCCCGGCTGTCTGCAGAAAGCCAGAGGGCATATCGTTTTGTCCAGGGGAAAGACTGGGGATTTAAAAAGTTCATCCGGAGAGACTTCCTCCTAGATGAGGCCAACGGTCTTCTACCCGACGACAAGCTCACACTCTTCTGTGAGGTACACTGCCTAGTCCTCTTAGTTTGACCCTTTCTCATTCATTCATATTGTATGCAAAACAAAGCAGAGTATTTTAGTATTTCATTTAATTTGTCTCCCTAAGGTGAGTGTGGTGCAGGACTCGGTCAACATATCTGGGCAAAACACCATGAACATGGTGAAGGTGCCCGACTGTCGGCTAGCAGATGAGCTGGGGGGCTTGTGGGAGAACTCCCGTTTCACAGACTGTTCCCTGTGTGTGGCTGGCCAGGAGTTTCAGGCCCACAAAGCCATCCTGGCAGGTACAGACACGAGTCACACACATCCCAAGCATTTTGTTTTTGTTACCGCAGTTTGTATGCTCGACTGTGTGTGTGTGTGTGTGTGTGTGTGTGTGTGTGAGATAACGTTTGTGTATGTATTTATTAGTTTGCCCTTGGACTGTTGCTTGATCCCACTATCAGTCACATATTAACATTTTTGCTGTTGTCCTAATATCTGTATCCATATCACTGCTTTCAGCACGTTCCCCTGTATTCAGCGCCATGTTTGAGCATGAGATGGAAGAGAGCAAAAAGGTGAGCCTAAGGTCCCGAAGCTCTTTTGTTCTTAGAAACAAATTTGTTTTGTACCTCAGTGTCTCAACTGCTCAGATTTTCCCTGCTGTGTTGAGGGGTTAAAGTGAGCGAGGGATTGTGTGCTGTCAAATGGCCTCAGCACAGAGCTGTTTGGTGAAACTGAATGATAGCGCACCTGAAATGAAATTGTCCTGCCGTACTTGAGGGTCAGGATTCATCCTTCACTGACAAAGCTGCAGAAGCAGAGAATTGCTTTTTTTTCCATTTGTGTACATGTGACTGTAAGAAATGAAACTGCAGGAGACGCTGTCTAGATGTTTTTTTTTTTTTTTAAACCAAGGCCATTTTAGTTTTCATTTTGCAAAATTTGGAAAAGATTAAAATGTTGCACTTATAGTCACTAACGTAAAATGTAGAGCACATTTTATCTGAAAAGCAGCATATAGAATATAAGGTAAGAAAAGGTTTTTCAGTTATAACAAAATGTCCAGTATTAATCACAATTGATCACTTACAATTGATACGTATGTTGTAAGGAACTCCTAATATGTTCAACTCATAACATAATTCAGAATCATATGGAATCCAACTAAATTGATGCTTGGCAGAGCTGATTTTCATTTCTTCATTTGCTGCACAGTTAGTTTCACATACTGATGGTGACCACAAATATTACATGTAATGACTTTTATAGCTATAAATCAGAAGCTTTGGTTAAGTAGTCCAAGTGTCATCGTCGTCACAAGGTTGATCATGTTTTGCATCTATTGTGTGGTTTAATCTTGCAAGATCTCACTTTCAGTCCTCATAGTAGTTACAAAACCTCCAAAGGAAAAAGGGGAAACTGAGAGGCTTAAAAGATATAAATAATAGTGTCATCCTATTTAAATAAATAGACAGGATGCCTTTCAGAATAGAAATTTACAGCCCCATAAATAACAATGAAATTTCTTACATTCCCTAACATAGCACTGCACACTGCACAGTGTCAAGCCATCTTGAATTGTTTATTCACTGTTAGTCATTTTCAAATATGAGAATAACTATTGTTTTCAAGGCACAATATTTGTGGATATCTAAAAAAAAAAAAAAAGTAGGAAAACAGGGAGAATGTATTTTAGTTGAAGCTCATGTCATCTTTAAAGCTTTAATCTAAGCTGCCGATTCCTCTCGTGTTTCTGTCAGAACCGTGTGGAGATCAACGATGTGGAGCCGGAGGTTTTCAAAGAGATGATGTGCTTCATTTACACTGACAAGGCTCCCAACCTGGACAAGATGGCTGATGACTTGCTGGCAGCAGCTGACAAGGTAATAAAACAATACATAAAATTTACGATACAACTACAGCATCACTCGAAAGGAGTCAGAACCTTTTTGATCTGTTTGGCTTTGAGTATTTTAACTCTACTGATTGTATGGTAAGATTCTCATTAACACTCGTTTCTATACGTTTTTACAAACAGACCAAAACCAACGTCTCTACAGATGTTAATATTGCAGCCTTGGTTGTATTCAGTGTGATAAGAATTGCATATTATTTTGTTGGCAGCGTACACTGTGAGCTTTCACTTATTCCCATGTGTAAAGGTAACAAGATGCATTAGGATCTGAGATGGTACAAGTGGACAGTATTCACTAAACCGTGACCCAGTAAAGCCATCAGGATTTCAAGAAACAGTTGGATGATTTCACACTGATCTCACTCCTCCATGACGCCAAATGGGAGACTGACTTTGAGGAACACTTTCTCTCTGAGGTCGAGCACTGAAATGTTTATTTTACAGTCTTGTATTTATATCTTAACGACCGGATACGTTCCCGGTTGGTCACCGTAGCATCGTCTTTGTTAGAGGTGCGACGTCACAGACAGAGAGGCCAGGCTGACGTTTCACTGTCATTTTGAATGCTGAAATGATATTTGCAAATATGACTTGGACCGCCAGAGCAAATACCACATGAATACCGATGAAGGCAGAGAGTGCACCAATCTTGTGTCCCCTCTCTTTCAGTATGCTCTGGAGAGACTGAAGGTCATGTGCGAGGACGCGCTGTGCACCAGTCTGTCAGTGGAAAATGCTGCAGAGATCCTCATCCTGGCCGACCTGCACAGTGCCGACCAGCTCAAAACACAAGCCGTCGACTTCATCAACTAGTGAGTTAACACACAGAAAAGAGCTCGTCATCACTTATAATTAGGTCTCCAGCACCCTTTCACAGACTTGCAGATCCTCAAGAGTCCACTGAACATTTTGTCTCTGTTGTGCTGTCGGTCTGTTACATCTTCTTTATCTTGGCATCATTACTGACAGTACCAGACTCAGTCTCACCCTCTCGCCTCCTCTCTCGGTGTCACAGTTAATAATTTAATTTCACATGTCCCCTCATGGAGTGGTCTGTCTGATACATGTTGAGGCTTTCAGAGGGATCAGGGCATCCTGACTCCTCACTACGTCTGCTGTCACCCCTTCTGTTGACTCGGATGAGTGTGTGATAATAACTCCAAATGTGACTGTACTGACGATCAGCTCACACTTTTTTCTTCAGATTGTTTCCTTCCCTCAACTACACACCATTCAACTTTTATATTTATAGGGCAATTAGTCCATTAATCAGCTTTTTTCTTTCCTTTTAATAGAAAAATAATTAACAATACATTATAAAATCCATTGACATGGGATGACTAGATGTGTTTTCAGTTAGACTTTAAAAGGTCACAAGGTGAGAAGGTTGGGTTACACGGTCTTATGTGATAGTACACAGAATATCTTTTAGGTTTCAGAGTGTTGATCAGACAAAACAAGACATCCGAGGAAATCATCATGAGCTTTTCTGATATTTTGCAGCCCAAACCATTAATTGATTTCCACATTGGCCTAAATATAAAATGGCCTGGATTATAAAACAACCTTCAACCCTGAATAATACACTTTAAATGAATTTGAAGACATTCGCTGCCTTAGCAACATCCAGGCTACAAATATCCCACAATGCAACACTGCTCTGTAGCAGCTGATGTTACACTAATAGTCTCCCCATTCAAAAAGAATATATTATCTTGTAAACACATAATTGTCTAATCAAGACAAGACGTAATCAAGAAAATATTTTTATATAATATATTTAATATAATGTATAGACGCAGCCCTCTATGTTTATTTACACAAATACATTTTATGATGTGTTTTTTGTTTCTGTCTCTCTCTCTTCCCGTCCTCCAGCCATGCTGCAGAGGTGATGGAGACAGCAGGCTGGAAGTCAATGGTGGCGTCTCATCCTCACCTGGTGGCAGAAGCCTACCGCTCCCTTGCTTCAGCCCAGTGCCCCTTCCTCGGACCCCCACGCAAGCGCCTCAAACAATCCTAACAGGCTGACAGCGAGGCGTCTGCGCTAATGCATACACATACACATGCACATACACACAAAAAAAACACAGATCCCTCCCTCAAACACAGGGACAACCTTTCCCTTTGCTGTTACCTTCTACACTACCTACAGCCTCCCCCAAATCTCCCCCTTCTGCCCCATCCAAACCTGCTGTATTTAGTCTCTTCTAAAGATGGAGGAAAGACGGAGGAGGAGGAGGAAGAGGAGGAGGAGGAGGAGGAGGAGAAGGAGGAGGAGATGACAGAAGAGAGGGGCAGGAGGGCTCGTGAAGTGGATGTTTGTCGTTTACAGAAAAAACACAACACCCCTCCTCTTTTCTCCTCGGCTCTGGCTTAGTGAGGTCTGACATTGTGCTCTTTTCCGTGTGTGAAGTTAAATCCTTCGACATCCTGTTAGTTCCTACTTTGGAATCCGTTCGGGAGGAAGAACTGGACACAACAACCCAATAAGAGCCAACTGTCTATTCTATCATACGGCTTCTTTTTGCTCTGTTCTTAGTGTTTGGAGTAGAGCGGTCGGAGAAGCCCCCAAACGTATGGACACATGGGCCTGTGAGGGACTAGAGAAGAAGAAGTGGGCCTGTTAGTTACAAACTAGAAGCCCCCCGAGAAAGACAACCAAGGGCTAGTAAAAAAAAAAAAAACAGATGTGGGACAAAATCATCCGAATAATTCTCCCAAAGAAAGTTGGGAAAACATTGCACTAAAGTCACAGGTCACCCGTCGTCAACCCTTACCAGCAGTCGAGTAGAAATACTGTAGGCAAGCACACATTGAAGCAAGCTTCATGGACTAAAGACCCAGCTGGACCACCAAGATCAAATACCCTTTAAGAAGATTTATCAGCAAGTGACAAATACAACACATGTACTCCCATATAGAACTCTGCTTCATCTGCGTCCGTTTTCATTTTTTGAATAGCCGGGGGAAGAAAGGCTTATAGAGAGGATACAGAAAATAGTAACACACAACTGGATGTCCTTCTTGGGGAAATTGTATTTTGTGTGTGGATCTGTCTTTGTAGCCCTTGAGAGAAAATAAAATCCAAGGTTCAATGGACAAATGGAGGGGGAAAGAAATGGTTTCAAAATGACATTAGGATTCAATCAGGCATGTTAATGTTCTTTTATGACGGATTTCTTATTTGTTTTTCCTCAGAACTGTCATTTCTATTTTTTTCATAGGAATTTGTACAGACGCTAGTGTTTTTGAAGCTGTGTAAACAAAAGCATTTTCAAAAATGTGGACAGACGTTTTCTTTGCAGGCATGAAGACTGAGGGGAAATGAAATTGAAATGAACACGTTTTAATGTTCAGAATAGACAGAATGTGAAAAAATGCACACCAAGGCAAACCACATAAAATACATTTGAAGTTATCATTTTAACCTGGTGGAAAATGGTAATCGATAGAAGGAACCGTTGTTGTTTCTTTCCTGTAGATATCGCTGGTTATGAGAAGTGACACTTAGTTGTTGCCATTTTTTGTTCCCAAAAGAATAAACCACAACTATTTTGTATTGAATGCAATGCAAACTTGGTCTGGGTATTTTTGTATGAATCATGTGTTTGTTTTTTCAGGTGTCTTCACAGACACAGATCAACTCTAAAGTTGATCATATCTAAGTGTTTTTGACATTTTTATGACATCCCTTCAAAGCTTTAAAACAATGAATTCACAGATCTTTGGGGAAACGTTTATTTTTATATCTTATATTTAGCTTAATAACAAAACCCCCAATTCTAGTTCCTAAACATGACTATGAATCCTGTCCAAGTGTTGTTGCCATAAAGCTAATTATGAACAGTGTCTGAGTTTCTTAGTCCATACAAAGTATGTTTTTGTTAATCTCGTCAGTTGCTGAATGCTTGCAGATGTAGTTAACTTTTTAGAGCAGTGAATTAATTCTTACTATTTTGAAGAGGGATGTATTGTCCATTTTCTTTATTGTTGAAGAGCTTCTCTTGTTGCCTTCATGTTCATTTTAGTTAAATTCCATTCACCCAAATATTAAAATATGAACCATCTCTACTTTACAAGTCCGCCATGCTACCAAAGTAGAGCCTGACCGATTTTATAGGCCAATGCTGACCAATCACAGATAATATCAGTGTACATGTCCACTTTGCGCTGATATGAAAACTTTTTTTTACAGGATATGAAGCAGAAAAAGAAGCTCACGGTTTGTCCAGTGTCCGCAGCACAGCTGAGCAGATGGTGCTGGGAGGCAGGCGGGGTCTTCATGGTAACAAATTGATGATGAAGATCTCATCATTTTCCCTCTTCAGTGTAGCTTATGTAACATAATCCTTACTCATGCTTATCACTTGTGATGCAGTTGGCTTGTCAACCCCTGGCCATGAGACAAAAGTCCATCGTGTGTAGTTTTACCCTCCAACAACTTCATCCCCCTCTCCTTAAATCCACCAGCAAACTGTCCGGCTCCCAGGCTGTCCATCCACGGGAGCAGGCGGCAGCACCGGCTGGAATATAGAGGTGACTCCACTGCTCTCTGAGCTTCGCTCTGCTTGATTATCACTAACAAGACGCACTTGGTTGTGTTTTTGTTTGCCCATATTTGTAGAAGAAGAAGTCCCAACTGAGTATTTTTGAGCTACTCCTATAAAGGTACTATAATTTTTTAATAGACTTTATTATAATAATACATGGGTATTTATATACATCTTGTTAGTAGAGCCTACTGGGAAACTAACTCCAGTGTAATCAGGCACATTAAGTAATCTTATTAAATATGACAGACTGCTACAGATAAAACAGCATATAAAGTAGTTAAAAATCTGCTCTACCTCCAACCAACCACAGCAGAAGAATATGTGCTACCTGCACATAAATGCATCAGTAATAATCCAATAATTTAACAGTATAACTGTCACAGTTGACATTTTTTCTGAATTACTAGTTTTACTTTTACATAAAGCTAATAATACTCGTGAATTTTTACTTAAGTGACATTAAATTCAGGATTTCCGCTTGTAATGGAGTATTTTTATATTGATACTTTCAGTTAATTAAATGACCTGAAAACTTGCTTCACCTGTGCAGACGTATGTACATATAAACCTTTTGTCAAACTGAAATGAAATTGGATGACATGCAGTCAAATCAACAGTAGTGTTTATTGTCCATAAGTGAGGGTTGGTGAGGGCCACCCACATAATCTAGCTAGCAGGGTGTGTCTGGTCCATTAAAAGTCTGCTCACCCAGTAGGAAAAGCTACTTGCTGATGTGGTGACTGCAGTGACCAGGAAACAAGTGTTTTTAATCCCAGGCATGTTACAGGACCCCTGCCAAGCTCTGAGCCTTCTGAACCATTCAAAAACCCTAAACCATAATGGGTTCCTAATGAGTTTAACTGATAATGTTACCTCATCATTTATAGCCTACATGAAGTCTAAAGTAAATAATCATGAATAAAAATCGTCCTTCTGCTTTGTACCAAGCACTAATAGCACCAAATAGATAGTAAATGGTCTTTATTTGTATTGTGCCTTTCTAGTCATTATATCCTTGGTCACCCATTCACACATTATTCACACAGGAGGACTCTGAGTTGGAGGAGACTATTCTTTCACACATTCACACACTGAGCTATGTTTCAGGAACAAGTTGGGGTTGTCTTGCCCAAGGACACTTCGACATGCTGACTTAGAGGAGCCGGGATCGCACCGCCGACCTTCTGATTGATGGACAACCCACGCTACCTTGGAGCGACAGTAGCCCAAACAGAATTAATCCAGGTAAAGAAAAACTCACAAATGAAGGCATCCTTTTTTTAAACGTTGTTTGTGAAGCAGGCCTATTGAATCCTCAGTGGCCCCAAATGGTTTGAAGGACTTGCATGAACGAACCATCACCTGTTCAGCCTGTTTTTATTGGGTAACATACAGTAAAGAGTATTAGGACATACATGATAGAGAAAGGATTACATACAGAAAAAAAGTGTACAAGGTAAAAGCAAAGAGTGTTGTCTATGCTGAATATCTACATTCTTATATTTTTACTGTTACAAACAAAAGATGTTAGAGGATGACGATACTTTAGCCCTTACAAACCAAAAACAACTTGCTACGGTCTAGTTTCCAGTGTTATAAGAGGAATTATATGTAGAGCTAAAAGGATTACTTGATTATTTAATTAGTCAATAAACAGTTCATCTGTACATATTTAGAATTGATTAATCACTCACATCAGTCTTTAAAAAAGAAGAAATTGTTAAATATTACCTCTCATTTGTAAAGATTTTCTGCCTTCATTCTGTCTTATGTGACATGAACCTAAATAACTTTGGGTTTTTAACTGTTGGTCAGACAAAACAAATGATTTATATTATTAGAACTTTCTGCCATTTCATAAAACAATCGATTAATAACAAGAAAGCAATCCAATCAATCAAGGAAAATAATGAAATAGCTAATCATATGTATTTCATAAAAACAGTTTAATACATCTCTTGTAGTCTACAACAAGCAAGATAATGCACTAAAAACATGGGATCCCTTTAAAAACTTACAAAACAGTCCCTCAGGCTCATAGCAGCTCAAACTGGACTTATTGACACATTATTCCCCACTGGTGTCCTTAGCTTGGCCTTCCTACCCTGAGGGCAGGTAGGCTCCTGGACTCTGGAAGCTGTAGTCCGGACAGACTTTTTGAACCAGTCTGTAGTCTGTGCTGTAGAAGGACACGTAGATGCAGATGACCTGGAAGGGTTTGGAGCACATCCAGGTGACGTGGCTCTGGGTCTGCTCCTGAGCACACGTCTTGGATGGGTCATAGTTGCACAGCATCACCTTTTTGTTGCGCTCAGTTTTCTCATAGTCCACCCTGCAGTTGAACGTCTTCGAGTCTTTGGGGTTGACCACGCTTTGGCGCTCCAGATCAAACTCCACCTCCTTCTTTGGTGGGACGAGGCTGACAGACACGTTCCCCACACCTGTGGAGTTGTGGCGGAAGTAGACCCCCAGAGAGCCGTTCCCGTGATCCACGATCTTACCCATTATCAGCAAATTCAGTTTGACTGTTTTGATGTTTGAGTAAAAGTCGCCCCAACTGAACGTCCTGGAGAATTTAGTTGCTCCATGGACTTTCATGAGGGGACGAAGCTTTATCTTTAAGGATGGGTTGCGGTATGACTGGGAGTTTCGTCCAAGTATTTCCAGAAGTCCCTGAGGAATAAAAGGGCTGACGGGTGGTTTGGTGCTCTGAATCAAACTCCCAGTTTGGGGCGCTGAGTTTTTCTGCGAGGAAGCCTCCTGCTCTCTGTTGAGTTCAGGTGATGCTTTCTGGTTGAAGGCAAAGTTGCTGTTATGTTGCCCAAGAACCAACTAGACAGAAAATCAGGAGAGAAATTTGTACATAAATTAAGTAAATTAAGTAAGTAAAGGGGTGAAAAACATCTTATGTTAATCCACTGCCAAATACTTATGATTTGTTACAAAGAATTAAAGTATTTACTAATGTTATCTCAGACTTAACGCTGTGATTAAAAAAATGCTGCATTTAAGTAGTACAAAGTACAAATGATCTTAAGCACCAAAAATAAAATGGTACCCTTTAAAATACTGATGCAATAGCCTGTAAGACACAATTATATACAAATAAATACTGCTGTGAGATAAAACCCTAATAATGTATTATATTTAATGAGCTTATACTGTATTTTGGCCCGTAAAACTAATAATTTCAGAGCCTTGTGTGGAAAACACAGTAAAGAACAATCACAAACGTGTCAGTACGTCACAGGGTGAATACATTGTAATTTGTGACATCTAATTAGTGTTCGGCGCCTCCAGTTTTTTTTTTTTTACTCACCAAACAAAAGGTTCCTTTCAGAAGTATCCTAACAAAGCTCTGCCTGGCAAACATCTCCATCGTGCAGAAATTCCTATCACAAGATCCATCCACTCTCAGCTGAAGTTCATTCAGACCTGAATAACTTTTGGAAAATCACGCTGAACAGACACATCCACGCTAAAGTCTGGGAGAAAACCTTCTGCAGCTTCCACTCACAGCACTCACTCTGGGAGGATTTCTCACATCTCCGGATTTTCAACACTCTGTTTTGCAGTGTCTGCCCTCTCTCCCTCTCCCTCTCTCTCTCTCTCTCTCTCTCTCTCTCTCTCTCTTTCTCTCTCCCTCCCTCTCCCTCTCTCTCTCTCTCTCTCTTACCCCCAAACCCACCCACCCAAACACAGTGCAGCGTTAGCACCATCACTCTCTATCTCCTCCGCTTCTCTCTGTCGCCGAAACACATCTCACACCATGTTCGGGGTGATGAGCTCATTTAATTGACACTTTCCTTACAGAGAATTTCTTTTCATTCATGGTGTGCAAGGAGGCAAACTAACCCAAGACAATGTGATACTTCCATCTTGTGGCCACATAGCAAAGTGCAGACAGAGCTGGAATCATTCACGTTTGTAAGAGAGAGCAAAGAAACTAGTGACTTTTTATTGCCACCCATCTGTATACAGTGGAGTGCAGGACATGGAGGAAGGAAACTGTGTGTTTCTGCTGGTCTCCAAAACAACAAAATAATGAATGGTGCAACATTTGGTGGACTGAAGCAAACAAATAACATACAGTACAGGTAGGACACAAGGTATAAAAACATGTACATGTGTAGATGTACATACATGTATAAAAATAAGTGTAAACAAGTAAATGTAAAGTGGTGTAGTGCCTTAGCAGGTTAGTGTCCCTGAGAGTAAGATACGTTATGATTAAATCTCCTTAAATCTTGGCTTCAGCGCTTAAGACGCTGAATAATAGAACAATGAAAGGTGAAGTTTGAAGACTTTAACTCCAAAGAAACTCCGCTAATCATCATCAGTGCTGGTTCATCAACAGTAGCCGGTTAACTGACACCATTTTAATTCAAATGCTGCTAAATCCTGGTTGGTGCTCAGAAGAACGTGACAACTTTTTGTGAAAACCCTTTATATGACGCCCATGACTATGATGCATTACAACCATACTTATAATATGCTATAATCTGCTTGGCACTGTATGATTGTAGTTATAAGCACTCAGGATAAATAGTCATAATGATTTATATATATATATATAACAATAATAACACATTTGAATTATAATAATTAATCATAGTGCTTCATAATTGCTGGTTGCTCACTGACGTAGTATATTATATTTCTCATCGTTGTGATATATTATAACCATTTTATATTGCATCATCATCACTATTATAAATCATCACAATGCGATTATAAGCTACTCTGGTTGGTCATTGGGCGCTTTACGTTAACTATTGAAATTCCTGAGGTGTACGCAGACATGATTATAAAATAATCTATAATTGCATGAACACGTGGCAGGTGGCAGGCTCCTCATTCACTTCCATTTTAGGACCTACTTTGAATATCATATGACAAAAGTATAAACATACTACCGCTGTGACAATTTCAAGGAAGCAGATAATTCAGGGCCAAAGATATGTGTTTGTTTTGGCATTTGATGCCTTTGAAGAGTTATGATCTTTGATAAATAAATAAAAGCTGATCAAACCAACTTTTCAAGTGAGAAACAGTTCTTATACTCATAATCTGATTATAGAACTAATACCAATATTAGCTTAAAAGATGTTACCTGTGAAAATGTGTAAATTATATGGAATAATATTTCCAGAAGGGCTTGTGATATTTTCAAAATTACCATTTATTAATAACAACTATTTAAATTTGTGTCTTTTAGTTTAATATTGTGCTGCACACCATGGCCTGCATGAACTACTGAACTATTGCTTAAGTATATCACAAAACGTAGCAATGCCACATTAATGTGAAGCTGCTCCTCCAAGCATTTGCACTTCCCGCAGAGGAGTGTAAGCTTCTTCTCATTGGCAACGGCATATGAAGGCATTCAGGTTTTTCCACTTCAGCATCAAGCTGTGAACCTATGCTTTTGTGTAATGTCTACAGTGGCAATTAAGACACACGGAGGCTGAGTTAAATGCTTGTTTTTATCAGCAATTTAGACATTATACGTGTTTGACAGACTGTTTTGTCTTTTTTATGAAATACACTAACACATCCTTTCTTGATGGATGGTCCAAAGTAAGATGACTTTCTACCTTTGTCTTATGCCCCGCGTGAGACAGGCATATTAAAAGATAAGGTGTGCTAGGTCACAGTCACTGACTCTTTATCATCTGCAAACATTCTTTGTTGTGGCAGTGAACCAAGAGGAAGATGTGAATGATCGCAGAATTATTCCCTACTGATGCATGCTGCATAATTCTTAAGAGAAGGAAATGTTCACACACCTTTAATTTGCATTCAACCTCAATAGTAGAGAAGTTCACTTCATGCACAAGTTCCAACTCTGATCTACTTCAACACTGACATTAAAAGATTACTTAGATCAAATTCCTTCTTTGCCTCATTAAGTTGAAGAAAAAGATGAAAATTAATTCCAGTCGAGGTCATGTAACTCATACACGTGCTGCACATGTTTGGGGTCATAGAGTCCAGGATTAACTTTCACCTGGAAAATGTTCTGCCTCTGACGGTCTGTTTTTGCTCGTGGTTCGGGTCATATTGCAGGTTTTGTTTTTCTCACATTCAATTTCTTGGGCTGGATTTACAACACGGAAGAAAATGATCAAATGACGCCTCCAATTCACAACAAAGTAAGAGAACGATCTTGTTGGCTCTGAGCATTGAGCAAAGATTTTGATTAACCCTCCTGGTGTGTTCCTCTTTTAGTTTGTTGATTAAACATTGGCCTTTTATTAATGCCATCAATTTGTTTTACTGTAGTTCTAAGTGGAGTTTTGATCATTCAACAAAATGTTTTCTTGTAGTCACTTTAGTCTATTTAGTGCTTTTCTATGTAGAAATGATAAAATTTCAACTCAGTGAGACATATAAACAATAATACAGTACAAATGTAGAGAAATTCTTATAAGTAGTTGGAATGAAGTTGGTTTAAAGCAACATTATGCAATTATTTTACCTTAATAGCCTCAAAAACATTTTGATGGTACACTGACATTTAGTAGGGAGAATGGAGCCTCTTTCATTCCAAAACCTTTTTCTTGTACTGAGTAACTTGGGTTGAGCAGGTACGATCTCCCGGACTGCGAGAAGTGCACAACACTACGTCACATATCATCAATTATGGATCTACTGGGCTAACTGCTGTGGGTGCAGATGATTTTGGTTTTCCTTTACTCTGCTGTTCTGTCTGTTCCCCTTTGAATATCTTTGTCACTCATACATGAACAGAATTAAGTGTGCCAGCCCCCTGTAATTGCCATTTATTGATATTGATACAAAGATCAATATCGCAGAAAAGAAGATTTGTCACTAAGCTGACTTTGCTTTTTGACACTGAACCAAATAATCCTGGTTATGAATATGACCCAGTGTGTGAATGCAGACAGCAAGCGAATTTACACAGATTTCAGTTCGGCCCTGTTACAACAATGATCCATGTACTATCTTCATATGTTTTATACAGACGACAAGGCACAATAACATTTTTGCCTTGAAAAGGCAGCCTTGTTTTGTGGTTAAAGAGCAAAGAGATGTATGAGGCAGTAGGCTTTGACAAGGATCAAAATAGTTGGATATATGGCAACACCATAAGAAACCAGATGCAGTATGTAGAAGTTGTAATGGTAGTGGAAAACATGATTAATGTCAAACAGTTAATAGTTGCAATACACTGGTGATGGCCCCTGACAATGTCATTGGTTGGTACTTCTGTAGCCTCAGCTGTCCACCACGTGCTATGTATATTTCACCATGCATTACTGAAGCCGGAAAGAAGATTTGGAATTCTCAGGTGGAGATATGAAAATTTTCTTTGCATAATTTCAATGGCCAGACAGCATCTTGTATACAAGTGCAACATGACAATTGAAAGAGGCTGATTGAGCACACATGCGTTTTTGCTCTACAGGGGAGCCAAGAAACCTGAGCCACCCTGCAAGGAATACCACGAAGACACAAGAGTCACAGGAAAGGAGACGATTTGGATCGCTTGAGTGAGGTCATTTGTTTATTTCTCGTGCTTTTGCTGGAGTAAGAAAATAGGCAACGTCTACCCTGATTAAAATGAAGAAAAGTTTAGTACTGATAGGCACCTTTTCTTATGAAGCTAGTCCCTTCCTATTCAAGGAAATATTTTCCTCCTCCACAGTGTGAAGTGAGAATATGCAGAAGTTGGAAAGCTGAGTCACTTAGGTAGAAATCGTCTTGCTAATACACAAAGGAGTAGAAGCATGCATATGATAAAAACCAGGAAATAAGTTCACAAAACTGGACGTGTAGCTGGTGATTTTACCAGTAATAGACCTGTCACTAACCAGCAAGCAGGAAAAAATATATTTAATTAAAAGCCATGTACCACACCTGCTCTGAGAGATGTTTCTGTGATGACGGTTTTATTGAGAGAGGGACAATCAGTGTCTGTAGAAAGCCATCACTATGATGGTTTCTGACATGATGTAAATCACATAAATCATATTTTGTGCCTACTGTGCTCACACAGAAGTAAATATAGCAAACCACTGTCATTAATGCAGGACAAATGCATTAGGCTGTTTACGTTTTAGCTCGGTCAACTGGGTATATGTGTGGTATAAGTCTTCGCCTCAACACACATGGTACAAAACATAACAATACAGCATAAGAACAGCTGGCAGAAATTTGAAGACGGTGAGTAACCAAATATTATTGTGATTTATTAGAAGTTGATATGTGCTGTAGGCAGTGAGCCGGTCAGAGGGACATGTCAAAGGGTATCAAAATTTCAGCACAAAGAATATGAACATTGCTCTGTAAATAGAGCAGCTTTGCTTACAGGGGCTGAGCGAAGTGATTTGATTCTGGAAAGTCCTCAAATGGAGCCAATTTTGTAATTTGCCTGAATTGGCATAAAGTCCACTATTTGCTCAGCTGGATATGTAATTAATCTACACTTAATAATTAATATACAGAGTTCCTGAAATCCAGGAGGGCAATTTTACACTGGAAGCACTTATATAAAGTTATGTTCTTGTGTAATGTCTACAGTGACAATAAAGACACACAGAGGCTGAGTTAGATGTTTGTTTCTATCAGCAATTTAGAAATTGTACATATTAGAATTACAAGTTAACTATCACTGATGGCTCAATTAACAGTTTGACAGATTTCTTGTTTCATCTTTTTTATGAAATACACTGACACATCCTTTCTCGATAGATAATCCAGAGTAAGATTACTTTCTACCTTTGTCTTGTGCATGCTGCATAATTCTTAAGAGAAGGAAATGTTCACTCACATTTAATTTGCATTCAACCTCAATAGCAGAGAAGTTCACTTCATGTACAAGTGCCAACTCTGATCTTCTTCAACACTGACATTAAAAGTTTACTTTGTGTTTGATCAAATTCCTACTTTGCCTCATTTGTTTTAGGCCCAATTTGATACCGGAGGCTCTTGTTTCATGTAATTTTCCTTGACTTCAGTTTACAGCTGCTATTGGTTTATTGGTAATTTTAGGGGAAATTCCTGGTAAACATTGTTCTAACTTACTCAAGTTTTAGTTGATCACGTTCCGATGCTACAATCAGTAAAATACAATATGTAATATAACTCCAACAGATGACAGGCAGGTGTGAAAGAGGTAGGCAGGAAGGAAGATCTACAAATCCTACATTCAAAGCCTTAGTTAAATAAAAGTGTGTAAGTATTATCAGCAGAAAGTTCAGAAAGTATCAAAAGTAAAACTACTAATCATGCAGTAAATGATTCCTGTCAGTGTTTTACTATTATATCTGACTGATATTACTGATGCATTAATGTGTATGATGCATTTTACTGCTGTAAATGTTTAAGGTTGCAATAATTTTAACTACTTTATATACTGTTGGGTACTTTAATCTACGTCACTGTCCTGCATCACAAGTCCCACTTCATCGTTTGGTTTATCAATATAATTCAAGTTCAGATTCAAATTTGGAGTTTCATGGTTTTCACTAAATAAAAATAGTAAAATACAGCATCAGATGAATGCGGTGGAGTAAAAAGTACAATATTTGTCTCTGAGATGTAGTGAAGTAAAAGTATAACGTTGAATAGAGAAAATATAGGCCGTTGCTTTGGCAGCAGAAGTTAGTTCACAACTGAATCACAATAGTGGTACAGTAAAATACTGATAAATAACCTTTAGCGCAAGTATCTTGACATACCGGTATTACATGTCATTTTTTTGTCCTCAGTACAATTTGATAATCTTATCTTATTCTCTAGACAATGTGACTTGGTTAGTATTTACAAGGAAGCAACATCCATTTCATACTGACCTATTTGAAACCTATCGAAAAACAATTTTATGACCTTGTGCCAACATTTACAGTATAAAACCGTGTTCTAGCCCTGCAGTCAGACAGATGAAGGAAAGGGAGAGCATCAACAGGTAAATGGACCTTTATTTTTTCTGCATATTTGGAAATGCATATTAGTAATTCCAAATACTCTACGAAGTTGTGATTTAATATTTTATAACTGATAATAATATTAAATCCATTATGTTTGGTAAGCAGAACTGAATAGCTGGAGAAGGTCACAGCATGTTGTCTGTACTGCTTTTGGGGATTATAAGTAAGTAATTTAAATCAAATGTAATTTAGTTTTATTTCATGTATAGTGTCTCATTGCCATTGTTGGTAAGATTTATGAGATTTAACAAGTTGTATTTATTATATACATATTTACATCTTTGGTTAATTTTTTGTTTAATTTGCAGGCATGGTGACTCCCCTGAGTTTGGGTAAATTTAAATAAATCTTCTTCTTCTTTGGTATTATTATCATTATTATTATTATTATCATTTAAATCAATATTGATATCATGAATTCAACTGCTGTATGATTAGTTGTGTTAGTTGACATGACTTAGAATAGAAGTTGATTGATTATGATAATTCAGGCATAACATTACCTCTATAAACAGATAGTTAAATATAAATGAATCTATAAGCAAGGGGCAGGATTTTGGTATCTGAAATGTTCTGGTTTCTGTTTTTAGTCTGTCTGTAGTCTGAGTAGTATTGACAATTCATGTGTGAGTAGGCAGCCCATGTTGAGAGAGCAAAAGAGGTGGAACATATTGTTCAAAATGTTCTTTTCTTTGTTATTTTTTTAAATAAAGTTTATTATGAGCTTTTTTTGTTTTAATTGATCTGCATTCACATACTAATATCTGTTTATAGAGATTAGCTAAAATGCCAAAGGGAGGAAAGAGGGAGTCTTGGCACAGATATCTGTTTTCTGGAAGCCCTGAAAACATTGGCCTGAGGCTAAATATTCGGCAGACGATAGCCGATGGGTTCCAAGATTGTCATAAGTAAATGACTGCTTAATTACATTAATTTATTTGTATTTTGTTGGCATGGTGCATCAAGATGATGATTTCTGATTCGCCTTTACATCAGGTCATACTAGGTCAGCTTTATTGGGATTTTGGTTGGATCGTTGCAGTAAACATTCAAATTCTGTTCTATCTATATTATATTCGTGTGTCCTTTGGCATACAAATCTATTTGGTTTTTAAGATATGTGGAATTGTTAGCAGCATTTTCATAGTCATGTTCATAGTCTAAGTTATGGTTTTGCGTTTCTCGTTTTGCTCTTTGAAAGAATATTGTGTATATTATAATAAAAAGACAACCCAAATCAGAATATACTTTGCGCACTGCAAAACTTAAGTTGAAGCAAATACCTTAATACTGTGCACAAAACAAACATACCAACAAATAAACAAAAGGTTCATGTCAGCAAAACAACACAGAAAACTTTGAACTGATGCTTTGCTGAATAGTTGTGCTTAGAGGTCTTAACATGGTTCTAAGTGAGTATACGTTGTGGAGATCCTGCAAAGCCTTTTAATCACTGGCATATTATACTGACAAAATTCAATGTTAATTTTTAGTGACTGTATAATTCAAATTTTTCCTAGGTCTCCTCTACCCAAAATCTGGAAAACCAGTCGCTCGCTCAGATGATGGAAGTTCTCCTTTAATAACCTTACAACAACCTTTTTTCTATTTTGGGAGGACATATAGACAACTTTATGTATGTTAAAATATTATTGTCCAAATATAATAGTGAAATGTTTGTAGACATAGTCAACATTAAGTAACATCTGACAACATTGACATACTTGGCTTTAATAATTGGTTTATCAAAATATTTGTTTTCAGGTCAACCAGAATGGACACATGACTTTTGACAGGCCATGGGTAAGTTTCATAGCTCAAAGGTTCCCACGACATGGATCCAGGGACATCATCGCTCCATTCTGGACAGATTTGGACACCACACACAATGGTCAGCTCCTGTACAATCAATACACCAGCGGCAGTGTCCTCCAACAAGCTAGTCAGGACATTAATGAATATTTTCCAAGACTGAACTTCAATGCCAACTGGGTCTTTGTTGCAACATGGTATAAAGTGGCCTACTATCTAAGTTCAGGAAAAGTAAGTCATGTTCAAGATGGTGAAACACCCCAAAAATACACACATCTCATAATATTAACTACTATAAGCCTTTTTTTTTTTTCAGCAAACAACTGTTCAAGCAGTCTTGATCTCTGGTGGCCAGTACTCATTTGTGCTGATGAACTATGGGATAATAGCCTCCACATCCCGCAAAATACAGGTTAGGGCCCAAACAGTTATGAGTGATCAATTGAGAAAGAAATAATAATAATAAACAATAATGATAATAATGTATTTTTAGTTGCTGTAACTGAAATTGTGATTTAAGTATATTGCATGTATTATGCATATTTTTAATTTACAAAATAAACCATAACAAATTTATCTTTAAGAAATGTTGATCTATGTTGCATTCTGTATATTCCAGGCTGGCTATGACACAATCAACTCCATTCACCATTTCTCCATCCCTGGATCGTTTTCTGATGCTTCAGCAGGCAGTAACTCAAATTTCCGTCTGAGCAGCAATGTCAATGTACCTGGTCGCTGGGCTTTCCGGACAGACAGTGGATCAAAAGGCTGCATTTTTAATGGTAAGATCACAGGATACTGATGGTGATTGTAAATGGCACTTTGTAATTCATGCACCTACAATACAATGATGTGCATCCACAACATGTTCACACAAAGCTGACAAAAATCTACAAATGAATGAAAACTAGACATTGTGTTGGATTGTACTAATTCTAAATAAGTAAATTGGCAGCAAAGATATGTTTTTCAAATAGTTTATATGGTTTATATTACCTTTTTGGTTGAAAATTTCCTTTTGCTCTTCATAGGTGAACCCGTGCAGCTGGGTGACTCATTCTGGAGCGACAGTACCTGTGCACAGAACTGCACCTGCACCTCAGAAGGTCTACAGTGTCACAACCAGCCCTGCTCCTTTTCCCAAATCTGCCGGCCAACTGCCTTTCAGTTCTCCTGCCAGACAGTGCAGAGAGGCACCTGCACCATAAGTGGTGATCCACATTACTATACCTTTGACAACACAGTGTTTCACTTCCAGGGCACCTGCACCTATGTTCTCTCAGAGCAATGTGGTCGTGGGCTGCCCTACTATAGAGTAGAGGGCAAGAACGAGCACCGGGGCAGCACCCGAGTTTCCTGGACACGACTGGTCAAAGTGTTTGTCTATAATGAAACCATTGAACTTGTTAAAGGACGTCGTGGTGAGGCTAAGGTTGGTGATTTTGACTGTGTTTATGATTAAACTCCAAATATGTTTTTCCCACTGTTGACATACTTGCTGGTGTGCTTACAGGTTAATGGAAACTTTGCAGCCACTCCGATCTCCCTTGGCAACGGCACTGTTCAGGTTTATCAGACTGGTTTTTCTGTGATCGTCAGCACTGACTTTGGCTTGGAGGTATCCTATGACACAAACCATTATGTCAATATCCGTCTGCCCTACACTTATCAGAATGCAACATGTGGCCTGTGTGGAGACTTCAATGATAATCCCAGGGATGACTTTCGAACCCGTCAAGGCGAAGTCGTTAACTCAGACGTGGTTTTTGCCAACAGCTGGCAAGCACCAGGGGACAATGAAGCTGGTTGTGAGGTGCAGTGTGGAGGTCTAGACTGTGCTGGCTGCACTGCAGCTCAGACAGCTTTATACAGCAATACTGCCCACTGTGGTATCCTCCAGAGCACTTCTGGACCTTTCTCTTCATGCCATCATCAACTTCCCCCACAAAGTTTTGTGCAAAGCTGTGTGTATGATCTTTGTGTAGGAGGAGGGTATCAGCCCATTCTGTGCCAAGCCCTAAATGTGTATGCCAGTCGGTGTCAACAGAATGGTGTACAGCTGCCAAGCTGGAGGAGAGAAGGCTTCTGTGGTACGTCTGTCAGCCATTCAGCATGATGTCAAAATATCCTTTGGGTAAAATGTCCTTGATGTCATTTCAATGTTTGTTTGTTTTTTATGTCCAGAAATCCCCTGCCCATCCAACAGCCACTTTGAGTCCCAAGGCACAGGTTGTCCAGCTACCTGTGTTAATCCCAATTCTACCCACAACTGCCCTCTTCCTGCCCAGGAGAGCTGCATCTGCGATGCAGGCTACATCCTCAGCGGTGGAGTCTGTGTCCCTCATGCAGAGTGTGGCTGCAGCTTTGAGGATCGCTACTACCGCTCTGGAGAAACTGTAATACTAGACGAGGACTGTGGGAGACGTTGTAGATGCAGTTACGGCTCCATGACCTGTCACTCCCACAGTTGTGGCCGTCATGAATCATGCAGGGTGGAGGAGGGAGAAAGAGGGTGCAGACCTAACAGCTATGCAACATGTTGGACAAAAGGCCCAGGGTCATATCATACATTTGATGGACTGGCATACCAGTATCCTGGAGCATGTCGACTGACCCTTGCCAAAGTAATGGGATTGTCAAGTCACCCCCACTTTATGGTGACAGCAGAAAAAGTGCCCAGAGGCCTGCAGGGTTTTGCCCGGGTGCTGAAGTTTGAGGCAGAGGGAACGGCAATTTCCATTGAAATGGCAGGTAGCAGCAAAGTTCAGGTAAGTGACTAGAATATATATATTATTCTATTATTATTCTATTTTAAACACTACATGCAAGAAAAGAAAGAACCTTTGTTCTCTCCCAAAAAGTATGACACTGACTGTTAAATGGCCCTTTAGGTTGACAGTCGGCGGATCAGACTACCTTTCAGCTCAGCATCCAACCGAATCCAGATCTACCACAGCAGCATCCACAGTATCATCCTTCGCACCTCCTTTGGTGTAACTGTGCAGACCGTCTGGCCTCACTTTGTGCGTGTCACTGCGCCAGGTATCTACAGTGGTTCGCTAGGTGGACTCTGTGGTAATTACAATGGTCACCCGCATGACGACTTCCGCACACCCAATGGCATTCTGGTCAACAGCTCTCAGGATTTTGGGGACAGCTGGCGGGATGGCTCCCTCGCTGCACACTGCGTGGACAGAGTAAATCATAATTCGACAGTGAATTACAATTCTAGTGAGCACTGTGGAATTCTTAGCTCACCACATGGGCCGTTTGCCCAGTGTTGGGCCGTGGTGAACCCACAGCAGCATGTGGATGCATGTGTGGAGATCCTTAGGGCTTCTAGTGATTCAGCATCAGCGCTATGTGAAGTCCTACGAGATTATGCACTAATGTGTCAACAGAGGGGCGTTACCCTTGGACACTGGAGGAATGCAACTGGCTGTGGTAAGCACGTTGGTCTCTTTTGGCGTGGGTAACTTTGATGGCAACAAATTCAACGACTATGCTAAATCAATTTCTTTGTTTTTCTCCAGAACAAACCTGCCCTCAAAACAGTCATTATGAACTCTGTGGAACCTCTTGTCCCTCCGCCTGCCCCAGCCTCTCTTTCCCTTTCACCTGCACCACGGTGTGCCAGGAGGGCTGCCAGTGTGATGATGGTTTTGTCCTCAATGGAAACCAGTGTGTGCCACCAATAGCCTGCGGGTGCTATCACCAAGGGCGCTATCGGCGAGGGGGTGAACAGTTCTGGGATGGTGAGGAATGTCAGAGCTTGTGTAGCTGTAATGGGACTACTGGGGCAGTCCACTGTGTTCCCAACTCCTGTGGTCCCCAGGAGTCCTGCCGTGTGGTGGATGGTGAGTTTGGCTGCCATCCCAGCCCTCATGGCACCTGCTCTGCCTCTGGAGACCCCCACTACCTCACTTTTGATGGCAAGGCCTATGACTTCCAGGGAACCTGCCGCTATGTTCTGGCGACCCCTTGTAATACCACTGATGGACTCCACCAGTTTTCAGTGGAGGCTAAGAATGAGCCGTGGAATGGGTGGCCAGTTTCAATCACAGCTGAAGTGTTTGTGAATGTTTGGGGCTATCGAGTGCACATGTCGAGGGACAACCACGGTGTCGTACAGGTGAGTTACACTGTTGAAACATTCACTATGATATAATTCCTCAGACTCTACATGTATTTATAATCTTCACTGGATAAGACAGATGTCATTTTGAAAAGCACCAGATACTTGCAGCACAAATACAAATCTGTGATTGTTCATCCAAGTCTCTTTTGGTTTTCCAATCTTAATTTCCAATTTCCAATGTTAAAGGTAAACGGAGTTACTAAAAATCTACCAATTGTCCTGAATGGAAGTCATGTTTCTATATATGCAAGTGGATCTCGCACATTTGTCAGTGCTGATTTTGGTGTGAGCGTCACATATGATGGATGGAGTACAGTGTCTATCTCTGTACCTTCAAGTTACAGGTATCTGCCATGTTTCGATGCCTTGAAATATATATAATCAATATAAATCTATATATCTATATTATCATATATATATTTGGCACATTTAGCAATCTATCGGCATATTTTTGACTGGATGAATTTGATTATTGTCATCAATACAGAGGGAAAATGTGTGGACTTTGTGGAAATTTCAATGGAAATCCAAATGATGAGTGGCACACCCCTTCTGGCATGATGGTCAATACTCCAAATGAGTTTGGGAGAACTTGGAAAGTGGCTGGCAACTACACCTGCAGTGATGGGTGTGGCTCCTCCTGCCCACGATGCACCAATGATCGACTTGCTAGAGCCCAGTGTGAGGTTATTCAGGCAGCTGACGGCCCCTTTAGCTTCTGCCATGAGCAGGTGGACCCAGCACCATATTTTAGTGACTGTGTGTTTGATGTATGTGTGTCGGGAAATGAAGGCCAAGATCTTCTGTGCAGGGCCATTCAGGCATATGTCAGTGCCTGTCAGTCTGCTAATGTTCGAATCTACCCTTGGAGACAGAACACCACCTGCAGTAAGTCAACCAGTCAGATTGTTATTTATCTACCATATATACAACATAAGAAGCAGATTCATTTTTAACCACCTGCCATTTCTTTCCTCACTTATAAAGGACTTGACTGTCCAGCCAACAGCCATTACGAGTTGTGTGGTACTGACTGTGGCCACACCTGTGCCAGCAGCATTGATGCCACCTGTGAGGAGGTTTGCTCTGAAGGATGTTTCTGTGACGAGGGCTTCGTCAGGAGTGGGACAACATGTGTCCCTGTGGAAAGCTGTGGCTGCCAATATGATGGCTTCTACTATAATGTAAGACACATCCCAGTGACTTTCTATGGTTGCAATAAGCAACATGATGTCAAGAACATCTTCTTTTTCTCTTTTCAATGCTGCAGGCTGGTGAATCCTTCTGGACAGAGGGTTGCTCCCAGCGGTGTGAGTGCCATGCTCCCAATGACCTGCGCTGCTCTGCTTCATCTTGCACTCCTGCACAAGAGTGCACCATCAGAAATGGGCAGCTGGGCTGCTTCGATGCAATGTCTTCTTGCACTGTGTGGGGGGACCCACATTACATCACATTTGATGGGGCTCTGGCTCATTTCCAGGGCACATGCTCTTACATCATTTCTGAAAGCGTGAGCCACGGCATCAATGAAACCCAGTTTCAGGTAGTAGCCACCAACAATCACCGCGGCAACAACCGCGTGTCATTTGTATCAGCAGTGGATATATACCTCTCAAATCAACTAGAGAGTACATATATCAGGATTGGACCCAACAAAAGAGTAAAGGTAAACTCTTTATTAATTTTGATATTAATAATTTTCTATATATGCTTATTTTTAGCATAACTAAAACAATTGTCCCCCCACCTCGTCTCTGTCTGTCTTTAATCTCTCATCCCTCCAGGTAAATGGAAGTGAGGTGTCTCCTCCCACCACTGCAGGACCCTTAGCTCAGGTAGAAAGGCAGGGAAGCTACATAGTGGTCGATGCCATTGACTTGATAGTCCAGTTTGACGGCCGCAGTACTCTACTGGTCAGAGTCGGTCAAAACCGTGAAAACAGAGTCATCGGGATGTGTGGAAACTTCAACAGTGACCCTGCAGATGACAAAGTCTTGCCCAATGGCACCTCGGCACAAAACGATAATCACTTCGGACACAGCTGGAAAGCACCCACAAGCCAAGCAGGGTGAGATGTTGTAGAAAGCAATGTGGATATTTTAATGGATATCGCAGAAGATACAAGCGTTACATGTCTTTTCTAGATGTGGATCCACAGATGAAAGGAATGATGGACCGAACGACTGTCCCTTAATGGGAGAATACTCTGAGCTCTGTAGTGTCATCACCAACACTAGCGGCCCATTCAGTGCCTGTCACCTGCACTCCGACCCTCAGCCATTTTTCAGTTCCTGTGTCTACGACCTCTGCCTCTACACTCCAGCCAATGGCATGCTGTGCTCTGCTGTCTCAGCCTATGAGAGAGCCTGCTCAGTTTTGGGGTCGAACATACTTGAGTGGCGCTCGGGTTTGCAGTGTGGTAAGTTTGCAGCAGACTGATGGACAGCCATGTAAATACAGAAGAATTTATGATTCCTTAGGAGATTAATAAGACAAATTCTGCACGTTTTTCTTACTGTTAGCCACTCTGTTTCATCACTTCTTGTCTCATTCTTTTCCGTCTTTTTCCATAGCTGAATCAGACCCCTGTGAACAGCTGGACTGCACAGAGTATGAGTGGTGTGGTGAGAAGGACGGTGTTTACGGCTGCTTTTGTGATGAAGACTATTCTCGGCCAAATAATGAGTCCTACGGTGCGAGACCCTCATGAAACATTTGTTCTTCTCAGATCACAGTAATAACAATGTTTGTGTGGGAGGAAAGAAGAACAGTGGACATTACCTGATTGCAAGTGCATAATTACTGTAGTGTATGCCCCAATTCTGGAGCAAGAAACCAAAATGTTTTTATTTATGAGATTTGGTTCAAAGCTAAAGCAAAATAATATGAATTCAAGACAATATAAAGCATATTCAATACCTTTTCCATGGTCCAATCTGGGTATTTGGTACACCAAAAACTATTTTCATCTTTTTTTCCTAGACTCGTCCATCACCTGTGTGAGTAGCTCAGGCACAATATCGTTATCGCGCTGCCAGCTATTTGAAGCTGGCTTCCATCCTAGCGCCCTTCATCTCCGAGATGACTCCTGCAATGGGACTCTCCAGGATGGACGACTGGTGTTCCACTTTAACAATGACGACCAGCTGTGTGGGACAGTTCTTAGGGTACGTGGCCTGTTATCAAGGCAGATTGAAGAATACTTTAGATGTAAATGTTCTTAACAGGATAGATTGCATGTGCAAATAATGCTTTTTTTTATTCATCTGTTATCCTACAGAGCAATGGCACCCACTTCCTCTATGAGAACAGCATCCAGGATGATGAAGGCCCAAACATTCATCTGGTTTTCTTCTGTGCATACCCTCTGACTCAGGCCCTGTCTATGGATGTTGGCATCAACCCTGTAGAGAGGTAACAACCACAATACCATCTCCAAAACATAATTTACTTGGTAGATTATTTTATTAATTTTATTATTTGTTAAGAAGTAAATGAAAAACATTATACTTTTTTGAGCACATCTACTTCTACTTCTTTTTTTGTGGCAAAAAAGTCACAAAATGTCTAAGTGCATTGAGTCCACAAAAGTTTACAACATTTATTGGTGCATTTCTCCAGACACTATGTATAAATATGTTCATAGCATAAAAGTCATTTTTGTGTGTGTTTAATTACTCTTTGATTGAAGATTGATTTAGATAGGAAGAAGTGTTCCTCATCATGGACGTCTTAGCGTTACTGATGACTCTCTGCATCAGGGTACATAATGAAAAATTTCAGGGGATTTCGTCCCTGTTCTTTATGTCAGAAGACTCCCTACAAGATTTTCTTCCAGCACCTGTTTGTACATATTATCTTAATTACACAAAATCCACCAAATTGCACCTTTTCAAGTGTATTCACATTATTTGTTTTTCTGTAGCTTTGTGAGGAAGGAGCTTCCATCTGGCCATGGACATTATCACATGAGGATGATTCCCTACCAGGACGCTGACTTCCACCTCCCCTTGGCCACTGGCGAGAACATAGAAATGGAAGTCGACCAGAGGCTGTATGTGGAGGTGCGGACAGAAGGAGTCGATGAGGGGCAGATCGCCACTGTTCTGGACTCTTGTTGGGCCACGCCGGTCAACAATGCTGACTACCCTGTCCGCTGGGATCTCATTCTGACCAAGTAAAGCAGCTATCCCAATTTCACTTTGTGTTATCACACTAAAAAGGAAATTAATTTAATCCAGATCCAGATCCAAATCCAGAATTTCATTCTTGCTAGACTGTTGCCTCTTCCCACTTGCTTCACCCATCTTCTCTTCCACAACTTAAACCTTTTACCCTGTTAACATTGTAAACTCCACAACTTTCTTTGTTTTACAGGTGTCCTAATTCAGCAGATGATACAGTAGAGCTGCTTCAAAATGGCAATTCCACCGTGGCCCGATTCTCCTTCAAGATTATGACCTTCCCTAATTTTCAATCCATTTACCTGCACTGCCAGGTCCACCTGTGTATTTTAAGACACAACAACTGCAGAGCTGTATGTACCACTGTCTATCCATACTGAGATTGGTGAAATAATCTTGTACTCTGAAAGCTGCTTTATGTCTTGTTTTGTTCTGCAGAGCCCTTAAAGTCATCAGAGCATCAATAAAACTGTGTAATGTTGTCATTCTGCAGCATTGTAACACCGACCATGACAGATCTCAGAGAGATGTATCCTACCATGACACCGTAATGCTCTCGCTTGGACCTCTGGTCCCCAGATACCTCGTATGTACATTTATTCTTATTTTTTCATAATTTCTGTTTTCTTTCAGAAGACTTACACATTGATTACATCTTATATTTCAATTGCTTTCTTGCAGGCAAAATGACGAAACTTCCGTGATGGTGTGCCAATATTTAAAAAAACAACAAGGTTGATGTTGGCTGAATTGAATTCTGTATTCCAGAGAAACCTGAAAGCTTTGCTCTTCAATTATATTTTCCTCTGTACAAACATAACATAGATAGAAACTACATAAAACAACAATCCGTACTTGTCAGGGTTGTTTCTTGTCAGGGATGTGACCCAATAAGTGGTCATGGAAGATTTCAAGCCTTGAATCTGAGTGCACATTCTGCCCACATTCCATGATTGAATAAAACAAGTGGAGACGCTTTCTTATCTGTCATTCCATCATTCGCTGTGGTATTTCATTACTGTAATGCTGTCTGTTTCACACCTCACCTCATTTTCTGTATTTACTGTCATTGTTGAGATCAATCTCGTTGATAAATTATGTACCATAGATAAAAACACTGCTGTTTGTTGTTTCTGACGTGGAAAGAATACGTAAAATTAAGAACCAATTCCATGTCCTAATTGCAAGACTAAAGCCCTTTTCACAGCACTGCAGAGCAACTGGCTACCTGTAAGAGTGCACCCGAAAAAGCAAAGTGTTTTTAAACATCTGCAATGTCAGATGAGTGCCTCAGTGAACATTATAGTGTTGGTACAACTCACTCAAAGGTCCATTACAGTTACACTAGCTTGCAAATTAAAATTAAAACCATGTATTTGCCGTAGCAGTAGCTGTGCAAGCTAGTTTGGTGCCTTGTAATAAATTCCCCAAGAAAATAGGCCTCATTCATTGGCTCCACAATTTGGTGTACAAGTGAAAAGTATTGCTTTCTTCCAAATATAATGACAGGCCATCAAATCAAAAAGCAATGAATTTATGTGTTGGTAAAATAAACTGAACAAAAATTCACTGTGTTGTCAACTACTGTTCACACCACCCATTACTGGGCGTGTAGCAATATTACCTTCTGGAGTGAAAGAAAAGTGACATTTTGGAGGGAAAATCTCAACTCCGTTCAGCTAGGGTGAGGTGAGAAATGTTTGTGTGTGTGGCAACCACGTCATACCCTTTTCCCCAAACTGCCTCCCTTCTGCCTCCTTCCCCTCACTGATATGACTGGAGGAGGTGAATCTTAATGCATGGTGGCTGTGAAAGCCCTGAAAGACATGACAAGAGACATCTTTATGGTCAAGTCTTTATTGGTATGTGTCCAATACTTAAATAAAAGTGCCATATAATTACATTTATGCTGGAAAGGTTTGGTACTGCCAGTATATCTCATGCTAATTATATGGCTCTCAAACAGGGCCAGCAAAGACAAAGAGAGAAAAGACTTGGGTTGTCATGCGTATCGTACCACTCCTTCATTTGTCAAACCAAGTCAAGCAGCTGTCTCGCTGATCTTTTAAGCACGTTCGGTATCTACACATTTTACAGATTGTTTCTTTGCAGGAAATAGTTTTTCCAGTAAGCCACGTTTACAATGTTTACACACCTGCTTCAAATATTTTGAAGATGTACCAGCAGATAATTTACTGTTTGCGTGCAATTCAGGTGTATAATGCATGAAAATGATCCTTTGTGAGCAGTGTAAATAAACTAGAAATACACTACAATTTAAATCCTGAAAAAGATTAATCAGTGAGTTGTACTTGTTTCATGACAGGGAAACACTGAACTGAATGCAGGACTAAATATACATGAAATATATACACATACACATACACACACAAACAGGAGACGTAACTACAGTTCAAAGTAGACTGAATGTGTTTAGTTTCAGTCAATCGTAATCTGGATTTGTGACAATACCAATTCTGAATTAGTATTTCAACATTTCAGTTCAGTTTATTAGTTTCCAGTTGCTAAAGTAACGAACAATACCAAAAGTTTCTCAGTCATGAATCATAGTTGTAACTTTAGAGATATTTTACACTGACAGCTAAAATAAATGAATTTTCATAAAGCAATAAATTAAACAAGCAAAATTTCAAAATTCTGTTTTCATTTTCATCGCATTATTTCATCTGTCCTGTTCCTAACTTCTGTTTGCTTGAACTGTCAAGCAAATGGGAGTTGGGGAGTTATTTATATAGCAACATAATATCATACACAATTAGGCTGAGCCAAAGAACAAATAATTTGTGTTTGTGTGGATTCAGATTCAGGTAATAATCCTAATCCTTGTCTTAACAGATGTCTTAACAAAAAATATTAGCACCATTTTTTCAGAAATTATTGCACTTGCATGACTAAAACTAATGTTAACTACGTATGCTCTTTTTTTTTTCACTGTGTACGTTTTAATGCATTACTGGATGCATTCAAAATCAACAAGGATTTGACTCTCTAAACATCTTTTGCTTACAAACGTTTAACAACTCCCGTGGTTGAGTTATGGTTAGATTTATATATCAAAACTAAGGTTAGAGGAAGATCGTCATCATGGTTAAAATTGAACTAATTAAAGAAAAAATACATGCCAATAAACTTATTTGGAAAAGTTTATGTTTTTAATTCATTTTCCAAATTTGGAAGCACTTTATAAGAAATTCCATTCACCCGCATTGTACTGAGGTGGAGACATTAATCTCAGATGGATATCTTAAAACACAAATAAATGAAACCAAAACTATCTACCTACTGCTGGGCGTAAGTGAGAAAGTAATGTTCTTTTGTAATCCAGACAAACCAGCCCTAACAAATACATGGGACTGAAAACAGAACCTCCTTAACAGAGGTCATAATTTACAACAAAGAGCGGGTCATATATTTCCTGCAGTTAAAACTGAAAAAAAAAGTATTCCATGTGGCATTAATCAAGATAACATTTTGTTTTTGTTATTAAACTCATGAGGAAATTAGTGGTTACCAATTACTTTTCCTTGTGGCTGCATTTTCCCATTTCTAGGGCAACAGAACTTGGTTCAGTCTAACCAAAATTATTTCCTGATATAACATGTTATTAAAGCTTTGTTAGCTTTCTTACATCTTACTGTAAGTACTAAAGCCTTATATTGCATTACATCCTCACAGTGGAATGACAGGTTCACCTGTCATGAGGAAGAAGCCAGATTATCTCCTCCTGCTTGTAACTGGTCGCACAACAGGGCTGTGCCATGCAATTTTTCTATAAAGCCTCGTTGACGCCTCACAGTTTCACATGGATGAGAGGTGTAAGAGCACATGAGGCGCACATGAACAGGTAATTTCTTTTGTAGAAGTGAGACATTACTTTCAAACTGTGCTGCATAATGATAGTAGTGTAATGAAGTAGTGTTTCTTTTCAAGTGAATTATAATAATAATTAGTTATTTTAATTTTATCAGCAGTGTCATTTTATTTTATCATCATTATTTTGTCAGAAACACGAGTGATGTTTACAGTTTTGTTTGTTTGACAGTTAGCAGGACAGAAGGTATATGTTGTATAATAACATGTTAATGAAATATCAATAGACGATTAGGCTGAGCCGAAGAACAAGTGATATGTATTTCGTAGCGTCTAGATTCAGGTTTCAGGAAAGATTTCTTAACATTGCAAGATATGGCTTTTCTTGAACATTTGTGCCATTGCTTCAAAAACAATTGCACTTGAGTGAATACAAACGTGTTGCACATGTAGGCCATTTTGTGTACTGAGGACATATAAATGCGTGTCTGGGCAGACACGTATTTAAATCTCTAAACATCATTTGTTATTAAAAACCATTTCACAGATCTATAGGACTGTGTATCCTTGGTGGGATATGTGCTCTCTGAGTGCATTCTAGTTTTTTTTGTTTGTCTTTTCTGGAATTTAATTTGCTATATTTTGTTAGCAGCTTCAATTTGGCTTTGAAAAATGGGAAGCCAAATCATGCTGCGTGTGCTGATTTTGGGGATGATAAGTAAGTAATAAGTTAAATCAGACTTTTTATTGCTGCTGATGCATTTATGTAAATTCACTGACTTTTGTTTTTTGATGTTAGCAGTCTCAGATCTGTGTCCAATTGCATTTATGCGTTTGTTTTCATAGGTACGGTGACGGCTCAGACAGGTAAGTTGAAGCTTAGATATCCTCTTAGTTTTCATTTGTTCATTCTCTATAAACTCATTAACTCAAAAAACTTGAGACTAAAAGAACAAAACAAAATGTATTGGGTTACAGCTAATGTCACTGCTGTATGATTGTTTGTTAGTGGGAATGAGTAGCATTGAAGAGACAATGTTAGCTGCTAATGCAGCTTATGTCGACTCAATTTCAATTTATTTGTCCCTTCTAAGGTTTTCACATCCACCAACCAGATGTGGAAAATAATTAGATATAGTGCTTATAAACCTAAAGTCTTGAACATTAATTTTTGTCATAACAGAACAGAATTTACAACCCATGTCACTGTTGAGCACCACATAAAGGAGCAATTGGTAATTTCTATAAAAAAATGTGTTATTTTTGCTGAAACCGTCACTATATCTTGGCAGTTGTAAATGAGACAGGCAATCAGCCACCTCTGGCTCCTCCTAGTGCTCTCAATTTCATTTACAAGAACCCACCACAACTGAATGAAAATAACCAGGAGGAGACTCTACTGTAGTTTCAATCATCCCACGCTCTCTCACAGTCAAGCTCAGCATCTTCAGCAGCAGCCTCAGGGTGACCTTTGTAAATACTATGACTGATAAAGAACCACCAGAAACAGAAGAATGTTGAATGTTGACTTCACATGGGACACAAACTTTTTACCAGGAAGTCCTTCAGACAAACTTGTCCCACATGCACACACCCAACAGTGATGCATTTAAAACAAACTAAACAAGATCATCAGGTGGTGTTACATTGCTTTATAAAGCAAGCCAGTTTCACGGCAGACATTTTAATAAGTCAGAGAAGGAAAAGTACAGGTGAAACTGATTTGATGAACGATAGCTCAGTTCCATCACACTGAACCATCACAGTGATCCAGCATGCACAATACCAGGATCCTGAAACTGGCTCAACTAGTTTCTAGTGTTTGCTAGAAATAGAAAATCTATATCTGTGCTTTTCCTGCTATGACATAACAAAAATGTCTGCTGTGAAAAGGGTCTAGTCTGGTTGGTCAGTATGCTGGATTACCAGTAGGTTAACAATTTACTTATTTATTTATTTATAATATGACATCTTCTTTCTTTCTAGGACCCCTCTACCCGATTGCTGGAACAACAAGCTCTCGATCCGATGATGGAAGTTCCCCTCAAATTTCTCTGCAACGACCTTTTGCTTATTTCGGACATCTGTATCACAACATTTATGTATGTAACAATGTTTTATTTGAGGGCTTTTAAAAATTCTGGCATGTTTTGTGGAGGATTTTTCATCAACTGTTTCAGATCTTATAGAAGTGTTGGAATTAGTCTTGATCAATATTGTTATTGTTATATGTATATATGTGTAGTTTTTAACACAAACAAATAATTTTGAAACAAAAAAAAAGAAAACAAAATATAGTAGTTGGCTAATACTATCAACAGAAGCACAAAATAAAACCGATATACCTACAAAACTGTTACAGACACTTACATGACAAAAAGTTTCACTGAGACCCACATGAAACCACCAGGAGACTGCACAACTTGACACACCATCGTTCACTTTTGAACGAGTTAAAATTGTTGTAAATGCAAAAATGCAAATCCTGTGCAATTTCTGTGGTAACAAATTTCAATAGCATGGTGTGGATTTATGCTCGCACAAATATGCAACTGAGAACACAGTGGTCAATGGCTGGGGTCCAGTTGTGTCTAAATCAAACCATCAAATATTGACAGATAATGTTTTTGAAGTATTTGTACAAGATTGTTTTGCAAGATACTGTATGTGTGTATTTACCTACTACTCAACAAAACAGGATAAACAGAAAGACTAATGTGCACTTGAAACGATAATATCACTTAGCGTCACCTTGCAACTACAGTCAGCAACAGCCAATGACTGCGTGAGCCCATTTACAATTTGCTTCACATTCTTTTTTTAAATGTACACTTAAAAGAAAACAGCAAAGAACATATGCAATTAACAATCTGACAGCTATGCCAAACCAAAGTAGACAATTATATCTGAATAGATTTACTATGCAGTTACTCATGATATGGTTCTAACATACTGTAGCAATAAACATGTTGATTAAATGACATGCAATTGTAGATACCTAATAGTTCTTTGTTTGTAAGAAGTGGTTTATTTGCTTCCAGGTGAACCACAATGGACATCTGACCTTTGACCATTCATGGCATAGTTACACGCCTGAAAGGTTTCCAATGCATGGGTCCAGAGATATCATCGCTCCATTCTGGACAGATTTAGACAACAGAGGAAATGGCCAGATCAGCTACCAACAATACACAAGTGGCAGTGTCCTCCAACGAGCTACACACGACATTAATAGCTACTTCCCAGGCTTGAACTTCATTGCCAACTGGGTCTTTGTTGCAACATGGTATGAGGTGGCCTACTATCCAACCACAGGAACAGTAAGTCATCATGGTCTAAATAGGGAAAAGCATATGATGTGTATGGGGTTTTTTTTACGTATTGCTATTAACTATAATAAACAATTTTATTTTCAGCAAACAACTGTCCAAGCAGTCTTGATCTCTGATGCCCAGTACTCCTTTGTGCTGATGAACTATGGGATAATAGCCTCAACATCTCATAACGTACAGGTTAGAGCCATTAAAATGACATGCAATAATATATAAAATGTTTTTATGTTGTCATGGTTACTTATGCAGTAATGAAAATGTACAAAATACAAAAAAAAACACTGAATTAATTACATCAATGTAACATGTTCCTCAGGCTGGATATGACACCATCCAATCCATTCACCATTTCTCCATCCCTGGATCGTTTTCTGATGCTTCACAAGGCAGTAACTCAAATTTTCGGCTGAGGAGCAATGTCAATGTACCCGGTCGCTGGGCTTTCCGGACAGACAGTGGAACAAGAGGCTGCACTTTCAATGGTAAGCCCACAACTAGACCGTGGTGACGAAGGGACTTCTTTATAGTGATGTGCATATGTGAACACCACTCTATGAAGATCATGTCAAGTCTGATGACAAATCTGTGTTTGTTTCACATGCTGCAAACTGCCGAAAATATTTTGTACTGAACAGCTTTTACCTGAGAACGTGGTGACAAAGGTGATAAAGGTATTCCAATCCAAGTGGCAAGAACATTTTTTTATATCATAAATTGGTGATTTGTATTAGTATGCCAAAAATAACTCAAAAGTCAAATCGTTGGGGCATCTTGGTGTCCTACAAGACTGAGGCACTGACTTCAATGTCATTCAACTCTGTATCGCTACATTTCTTGTTCCACTCTACTGTTTGTTAAAAAAATTAAAGCAGAAATTACCTCCAAACTTAAAAAGTCAGATGGTATTAAATGGTAGCAGTGTGCATACTGAAGCCAATGCCTTTCACACAACTTTTCTTTTCATTTTCTTCATAGGTGAACCCGTGCAGCTGGGTGACTCATTCTGGAGCGACAGTACCTGTGCACAGAAGTGCACCTGCACCTCAGCAGGTCTACAGTGTCACAACCAGCCCTGCTCCTTTTCCCAAATCTGCCGGCCAACTGCCTTTCAGTTCTCCTGCCAGACAGTGCAGAGAGGCACCTGCACCATAAGTGGTGATCCACATTACTATACCTTTGACAACACAGTGTTTCACTTCCAGGGCACCTGCACCTATGTTCTCTCAGAGCAATGTGGTCGTGGGCTGCCCTACTATAGAGTAGAGGGCAAGAACGAGCACCGGGGCAGCACCCGAGTTTCCTGGACACGACTGGTCAAAGTGTTTGTCTATGGTGAAACCATTGAACTTGTTAAAGGACGTCGTGGTGAGGCTAAGGTTGGTGATAGGACTAAGTCTCAATTTACTCCATTTACTGCTATTCTTATTTATGTAGTATCTTTATAACTATGTTTTGTTTGCTATGTTTGTGCTTACATTAGGTTAATGGAAACTTTGCAGCCACTCCGATCTCCCTTGGCAACGGCACTGTTCAGGTTTATCAGACTGGTTTTTCTGTGATCGTCAGCACTGACTTTGGCTTGGAGGTATCCTATGACACAAACCATTATGTCAAGATCCGTCTGCCCTACACTTATCAGAATGCAACATGTGGCCTGTGTGGAGACTTCAATGGTAATCCCAGGGATGACTTTCGAACCCGTCAAGGCGAAGTCGTGAGTTCAGACGTGATTTTTGCCAACAGCTGGCAAGCACCAGGGGACAATGAGGCTGGTTGTGGGACCCGATGTGGAGGTCTAGACTGTGCTGGCTGCACTGCGGCTCAGACAGCTTTATACAGCAATACTGCCCACTGTGGTATCCTCCAGAGCACTTCTGGACCTTTCTCTTCATGCCATCATCAACTTCCCCCACAAAGTTTTGTGCAAAGCTGTGTGTATGATCTTTGTGTAGGAGGAGGGTATCAGCCCATTCTGTGCCAAGCCCTAAATGTGTATGCCAGTCGGTGTCAACAGAATGGTGTACAGCTGCCAAGCTGGAGGAGAGAAGGCTTCTGTGGTACGTCTGTCAGCCATTCAGCATGATGTCAAAATATCCTTTGGGTAAAATGTCCTTGATGTCTATATCAATGTTTGTTTGTTTTTTATGTCCAGAAATCCCCTGCCCATCCAACAGCCACTTTGAGTCCCAAGGCACAGGTTGTCCAGCTACCTGTGTTAATCCCAATTCTACCCACAACTGCCCTCTTCCTGCCCAGGAGAGCTGCATCTGCAATGCAGGCTACATCCTCAGCGGTGGAGTCTGTGTCCCTCATGCAGAGTGTGGCTGCAGCTTTGAGGATCGCTACTACCGCTCTGGAGAAACTGTAATACTAGACGAGGACTGTGGGAGACGTTGTAGATGCAGTTACGGCTCCATGACCTGTCACTCCCACAGTTGTGACCATCTTGAATCATGCAGGGTGGAGGAGGGAGAAAGAGGGTGCAGACCTAACAGCTATGCAACATGTTGGACAAAAGGCCCAGGGTCATATCATACATTTGATGGACTGGCATACCAGTATCCTGGAGCATGCCGACTGACCCTTGCCAAAGTAATGGGATTGTCAAGTCACCCCCACTTTATGGTGACAGCAGAAAAAGTGCCCAGAGGCCTGCAGGGTTTTGCCCGGGTGCTGAAGTTTGAGGCAGAGGGAACGCAAATTTCCATTGAAATGGCAGGTAGCAGCAAAGTTCAGGTAAGTGACTAGAATATATATATTATTCTATTATTACTCTATTTTAAACACTACATGCAAGAAAAGAAAGAACCTTTGTTCTCTCCCAAAAAGTATGACACTGACTGTTAAATGGCCCTTTAGGTTGACAGTCGGCGGATCAGACTACCTTTCAGCTCAGCATCCAACCGAATCCAGATCTACCACAGCAGCATCCACAGTATCATCCTTCGCACCTCCTTTGGTGTAACTGTGCAGACCGTCTGGCCTCACTTTGTGCGTGTCACTGCGCCAGGTATCTACAGTGGTTCGCTAGGTGGACTCTGTGGTAATTACAATGGTCACCCGCATGACGACTTTCGCACACCCAATGGCATTCTGGTCAACAGCTCTCAGGATTTTGGGGACAGCTGGCGGGATGGCTCCCTCGCTGCACACTGCGTGGACAGAGTAAATCATAATTCCACAGTGAATTACAATTCTAGTGAGCACTGTGGAATTCTTAGCTCACCACATGGGCCGTTTGCCCAGTGTTGGGCCGTGGTGAACCCACAGCAGCATGTGGATGCATGTGTGGAGATCCTTAGGGCTTCTAGTGATTCAGCATCAGCGCTATGTGAAGTCCTACGAGATTATGCACTAATGTGTCAACAGAGGGGCGTTACCCTTGGACACTGGAGGAATGCAACTGGCTGTGGTAAGCACGTTGGTCTGTTTTGGCGTGGGTAACTTTGATGGCAACAAATTCAACAACTATGCTAAATCAATTTCTTTGTTTTTCTCCAGAACAAACCTGCCCTCAAAACAGTCATTATGAACTCTGTGGAACCTCTTGTCCCTCCGCCTGCCCCAGCCTCTCTTTCCCTTTCACCTGCACCACGGTGTGCCAGGAGGGCTGCCAGTGTGATGACGGTTTTGTCCTCAATGGAAACCAGTGTGTGCCACCAATAGCCTGCGGATGCTATCACCAAGGGCGCTATCGGCGAGGGGGTGAACAGTTCTGGGATGGTGAGGAATGTCAGAGCTTGTGTAGCTGTAATGGGACTACTGGGGCTGTCCACTGTGTTCCCAACTCCTGTGGTCCCCAGGAGTCCTGCCGTGTGGTGGATGGTGAGTTTGGCTGCCATCCCAGCCCTCATGGCACCTGCTCTGCCTCTGGAGACCCCCACTACCTCACTTTTGATGGCAAGGCCTATGACTTCCAGGGAACCTGCCGCTATGTTCTGGCGACCCCTTGTAATACCACTGATGGACTCCACCAGTTTTCAGTGGAGGCTAAGAATGAGCCGTGGAATGGGTGGCCAGTTTCAATCACAGCTGAAGTGTTTGTGAATGTTTGGGGCTATCGAGTGCACATGTCGAGGGACAACCACGGTGTCGTACAGGTGAGTTACACTGTTGCAAACATTCACTATGATATAATTCCTCAGACTCTACATGTATTTATAATCTTCACTGGATAAGACAGATGTCATTTTGAAAAGCACCAGATACTTGCAGCACAAATACAAATCTGTGATTGTTCATCCAAGTCTCTTTTGGTTTTCCAATCTTAATTTCCAATTTCCAATGTTAAAGGTAAACGGAGTTACTAAAAATCTACCAATTGTCCTGAATGGAAGTCATGTTTCTATATATGCAAGTGGATCTCGCACATTTGTCAGTGCTGATTTTGGTGTGAGCGTCACATATGATGGATGGAGTACAGTGTCTATCTCTGTACCTTCAAGTTACAGGTATCTGCCATGTTTCGATGCTTTGAAATATATATAATCAATATAAATCTATATATCTATATTATCATATATATATTTGGCACATTTAGCAATCTATCGGCATATTTTTGACTGGATGAATTTGATTATTGTCATCAATACAGAGGGAAAATGTGTGGACTTTGTGGAAATTTCAATGGAAATCCAAATGATGAGTGGCACACCCCTTCTGGAATGATGGTCAATACTCCAAATGAGTTTGGGAGAACTTGGAAAGTGGCTGGCAACTACACCTGCAGTGATGGGTGTGGCTCCTCCTGCCCACGATGCACCAATGATCGACCTGCTAGAGCCCAGTGTGAGGTTATTCAGGCAGCTGACGGCCCCTTTAGCTTCTGCCATGAGCAGGTGGACCCAGCACCATATTTTAGTGACTGTGTGTTTGATGTATGTGTGTCGGGAAATGAAGGCCAAGATCTTCTGTGCAGGGCCATTCAGGCATATGTCAGTGCCTGTCAGTCTGCTAATGTTCGAATCTACCCTTGGAGACAGAACACCACCTGCAGTAAGTCAACCAGTCAGATTGTTATTTATCTACCATATATACAACATAAGAAGCAGATTCATTTTTAACCACCTGCCATTTCTTTCCTCACTTATAAAGGACTTGACTGTCCAGCCAACAGCCATTACGAGTTGTGTGGTACTGACTGTGGCCACACCTGTGCCAGCAGCATTGATGCCACCTGTGAGGAGGTTTGCTCTGAAGGATGTTTCTGTGACGAGGGCTTCGTCAGGAGTGGGACAACATGTGTCCCTGTGGAAAGCTGTGGCTGCCAATATGATGGCTTCTACTATAATGTAAGACACATCCCAGTGACTTTCTATGGTTGCAATAAGCAACATGATGTCAAGAACATCTTCTTTTTCTCTTTTCAATGCTGCAGGCTGGTGAATCCTTCTGGACAGAGGGTTGCTCCCAGCGGTGTGAGTGCCATGCTCCCAATGACCTGCGCTGCTCTGCTTCATCTTGCACTCCTGCACAAGAGTGCACCATCAGAAATGGGCAGCTGGGCTGCTTCGATGCAATGTCTACTTGCACTGTGTGGGGGGACCCACATTACATCACATTTGATGGGGCTCTGGCTCATTTCCAGGGCACATGCTCTTACATCATTTCTGAAAGCGTGAGCCACGGCATCAATGAAACCCAGTTTCAGGTAGTAGCCACCAACAATCACCGCGGCAACAACCGCGTGTCATTTGTATCAGCAGTGGATATATACCTCTCAAATCAACTAGAGAGTACATATATCAGGATTGGACCCAACAAAAGAGTAAAGGTAAACTCTTTATTAATTTTGATATTAATAATTTTCTATATATGCTTATTTTTAGCATAACTAAAACAATTGTCCCCCCACCTCGTCTCTGTCTGTCTTAAATCTCTCATCCCTCCAGGTAAATGGAAGTGAGGTGTCTCCTCCCACCACTGCAGGACCCTTAGCTCAGGTAGAAAGGCAGGGAAGCTACATAGTGGTCGATGCCATTGACTTGATAGTCCAGTTTGACGGCCACAGTACTCTACTGGTCAGAGTCGGTCAAAACCGTGAAAACAGAGTCATCGGGATGTGTGGAAACTTCAACAGTGACCCTGCAGATGACAAAGTCTTGCCCAATGGCACCTCGGCACAAAACGATAATCACTTCGGACACAGCTGGAAAGCACCCACAAGCCAAGCAGGGTGAGGTGCTGTAGAAAGAACTTGCATAGGGTACTCCAGACACAAAGTGGCATTAAAATATCATCGTTATTGTCAGTTGAAAACCTTATGACAAATCTTGCCAACCACAGCTTGTACTTCTTAAAAATTTCAAGTAACAGTGCAATGCATTTGCAGTGTTCCACGCTTATGTGTTGCCAAAGTAAACAAAAGTCTGCACAAGTCTTAAACTTATGATGTCTTTTCTAGATGTGGATCCACAGATGAAAGGAATGGTGATGGATTGAACGACTGTCCCTTTATGGGAGAATACTCTGAGCTCTGTAGTGTCATCACCAACACTAGCGGCCCATTCAGTGCCTGTCACCTGCACTCCGACCCTCAGCCATTTTTCAGTTCCTGTGTCTACGACCTCTGCCTCTACACTCCAGCCAATGGCATGCTGTGCTCTGCTGTCTCAGCCTATGAGAGAACCTGCTCAGTTTTGGGACTGAACATCCCCGACTGGCGCTCGGGTTTGCAGTGTGGTGAGTTTTAACTGGTCTAATGCACAGTCAAGATAATGAAGATACTTGTGGAAAAAGGTATTTTTGTCTCAACTTTTCCACATTATTTCCACAGCTGAATCAGACCCCTGTGAACAGCTGGACTGCACAGAATATGAGTGGTGTGGTGAGAAAGACGGTGTTTACGGCTGCTTCTGTGATGAGCACCACCATCGGCCCAACAACGAGAGCTACGGTGAGGGCAGCTTGTCATAAAACACTGCTTTGTTTTTTAGATTGCTGAAATGTACACCAACACAAGAACACAGAACAAAAGTATCTGTTCTTATTTTGGTTGGAACAAAAAATAATCTACATTAATCTACAATATACACATAATATTTTATGGCTTTATGGAGATTTAGTATTCTCTAGCTTTTCATCATTAACTCCCTTTTTAAACGTGCATTAACAGAATGTTTGGGCACTTGAGAGCAGCGCATTTGTCTGTAAACACAACACTGGCATATTATCGCCTTATAAATCTGATATTGTAGGCAAACTAGTTAAACTAGGATTAAGGAGATACAGAGCAATATTAACATTCACTTGGGCTCATCTTTCAGGTAATCTGATGAATAGAAGTCTAATATTCATTCTTTTTTATCCCTCTCTCTCCTGAGAGACAATTTCTAGCTCTTTAGCAGTTTAATACTTTGCCATGTTCACCAGCATATTTATCATAGTTTTTCCCCCCAAAAAATAACTGCCTGTTGCAGGAAATGAGGCTGATGAGAGTTGTGCCAGTGAAACAAAAGAGCAAAGTTGTGGGCCGTAAACTGGTTGTTACAATATCTGTGACATTTCCATATTTCTATGTTAAGTAAATTCCCACTTCACAGCTCTGTTCTGTGTTTGCCACTACAAGCAATACCTTTCATATGATTGTTTTTGATTCAATTTGATCCATTGTTAATGTAAAAATTATTGATTAGTGCAGTTTTAATCAGTTACACAAAAACTTAAGATATTATTTTCAATTTCCGTCTCTCTTTCATAGATTCGTCAATCACTTGTGTGAGTAGCTCAGCTACCATGTCCGTGTCGCGCTGCCAGCTGTTTGAAGCTGGCTTTTACTCCAGCGCACTCCACCTGCGGGAAGACTCCTGCAATGGGACCCTCCAGGACGGCCGACTGGTGTTCCATTTTAACAATGACGAAAACCTGTGTGGGACAGTTCTCAGGGTACAGCCCCTTGACTATAACATTATCAACACAGAGTTTTAGATGTAAATGTTCTCCATAAGAAGTATAATCAACATGAATCATTTCATCCTTTCCATTTTTAGAGCAACGGAACCCATTTCATCTATGAGAACACCATCCAGGGTGACGTGGACCCCCATGACGGTCTAATTAGCCGCCAGAGAAACATTCATCTGCCTTTCTGCTGCGAATATCCACTGGTCCAGGCGCTGTCTATGGCTGTAGGCATCAACCCTGTAGAGAGGTGAAGATACCATCTCCTTTAACCAAATCAAAATGACCACAGTTGTTTTTATATGGTGAAGATCTGTCCATAGCGATGTATCATAGCAGAAGTAATGTTCGTAGGGTTTTAATATTTACATATTCTTATGTCTTACATTGTATCAAACAGTACTAAATCTGAACCTCAGAGCTTTTTTGAGTACTTATTTTCTACTGCACTGTCGCTCTATGATGACAGTGGCAATGACAAAGACTTAAACCAGATGCCCTAGCTTATCAGAAATGTTGTGTAATTTCCCGCTATCTGCATTCTGCGCCTTCATTATTAAACCTACCTTTTTAAGCGAACAATACAAAGGACTTTGTCCCTGTTCTGCAGGTGAATGTGTCAAAGATTCCCAGCAAGACTTTGCCCAGCACTTTTTATCTAAATTGTATTCACTGCACAGCAGTTAAATCTGACTTAATGGGTAATACTTGATCTTGGATGTTACCAAAAACTGCCAGTGAATTGTCACATTTTGTGTTATTTTTTCGCAGCATTGTGAGGAAGAAGCTTCCATCTGGCCGCGGACTTTATCATATGAGGATGATCCCCTACCAGGACGCTGGCTTCCACTTCCCCTTGACCAGCGGCAGGAACATAGAAATGGAAATCGACCAGAGGCTGTACGTGGAGGTGCGGACAGAAGGAGTCGATCAGCGGCAGATCTCCACCATTCTGGACTCTTGTTGGGCCACGCCGGTCAACCTCCCCAGCTACCCTGTCCGCTGGGATCTCATTAGTGCAGAGTAAAGAAGCTAATTTCAGAAGGGTTTCTCTTCTCTCTTATAATCCACCTGGTAACATGATGAACATGAACTTCTACATCTTTCTCTATCTTCCAGGTGTCCGAATCCAGCAGATGGTACAGTTGAGCTGGTTCAGAACGGCATCTCCACTGTGGCCCGATTCTCCTTCAAGATGTTCACCTTTACCAACTTTTCATCCATCTACCTGCACTGTCAGGTCCACCTGTGTCTTCTGAGACAAAACAACTGCAGCGCTGTAAGTACTTCTGTGTTTGTGCGTGCCTTTGTACTGAGATTAGATCATCAGGAGCATCAGCAGAAGCCTCTAATGTTGTTTTCCTACAGCATTGCTACCCCGGTTACCACATGCTCAGAGTTCAGAGGGACGTATCCTACCAAGAGTCTGCAGACATCACGCTAGGACCGCTTGTCATGATGCGCGATAGCAAAAGTAAGTCTCCCTTGGCTTTTCATTACTTTTGTACCCCTGTATGCGACGTAGAGCTTGACCGATATATTTAATGCAAACTTTGGTTGCTCTTTTGTAGATAAAAGGATGAAAAGCAGTGCTTCAGGCCAGTTGACCTCCGTGGTGACCCTGCTGGTCAGTTTGCTGACTGCCAAAACCCTAACCTAGAGAGATCAAAGATGAATATATACATCTTGGACCACCACATATTGATCAGTCAGCAGCAGCGTAATGGCTGTGCATAAATATATGAATGATCTGTTTCTTTTTTTTCTGTTAAGATTCAATGGTGGTTGTATGGTTTGTGACTATAATGTTACAGAATATTTACAAATATTTTAGAAATCTCTGGTCTAGTCTGAAATGGTGGTAGTTTTTCTTTTTAACACTAGAAGGCAGCATAAGATCAAATACATTTGGTTCTGTTCCATGTAACTTGTATCTGCTGATCACCTTTTTGTATTTAATATAATTTTATCAGTTATATCCTCAGGACTTTCTCTGTGATATATTTACCGTTAAACATCATTGCATATGAAGATGAAAACAATATATTAAGTTATTTATCTGAAATTTGAATCATAAGCAAATCTCTTAACACCCTGTGCATTTGTTTTTGGTAAATGGAAGAAATAATTTTGCTTTACAACAGTAGTGAACATCAGTGTGTAGCATACTGAAGTTGAAGCACTTTCTTGTATTTGCTGTTATGATGTTTATTGATTTTATCATAAATTTCTTTGTGGTGATTGTTATCATTAAGTTTTTGACATATAAGAGGTAATCATATAACATGAAGCTTAAAAGTATGAATAAATAATTTTCATCCATGGAGTATGGATCTCATTGGACAAGAATTAACCTTTTTCTATTGTACATGCCGCCGCAAGTTGCCAGTTGCAACCAGACTAACAATCATCTTATCAACAATAATCAGGTTTTGGTTAAATATCCACATGGCACTGCAGAATAAAGCAACTGTCTGTTCTGACACTTAAGCCAATGCAAAATGTCAATAATCTGAACATGACGTACATCTCTGAATGTCTGCTTCTTCTCAAAAATGTCTGTAAAATTTGTCTACACTCTCACAAAAACAACTATATTATCTTTTTAGATAACAACAAGGAGGGAAAGAAAGTTGAGAGGTCATATCCTCCTGATTTCTGATCATATCAAAAAAAAAGAAGGCAGTGTCACATTGATTGTGATGCTGTTAGTGAAAACAGAGGTGTCTGTGTGTGTAGTCCTAATGGATTGATGTGTGCCCAAATTTACACCCCACTGCCACTGTGACACAAATTCAATCTTTTAAGTTGTATCTTTTAAATTGACTGCAGCCCTTTTGAGGCCTCTTTGGGCCGATAGCACACAGTGTATTTATGTATTGATGTGTTATGTATTTATGTGTAGAGGCTGCTGGAAATTGGCAAATAAGGCTTTAGATACAGCCTGCAGTGTAGAGCATGTGCAGTGCACCAGTACAGTACAATACATACTGATGTATACATGTAGGTAAACAAACACAAGACATGCTAAGGAATAAGGGGGAACTTAAAAAGAATTCAAACTAAAGGTGTTTAGATTGTGTTATTACAGGTAAATTTGACCATTACTGAGCGTCAATCCTCCATGAAGCAGCTGTTAAGCGAAGCTATACAGATAATTTGTATCGATGTTTCTTGTACTTTTGTTCTAAGTTCTGGTCAGTTTTAGATACAAGTTGAATTGTCTTTAAGTTTACCTTTGGAAGAGACATGTTCAGTTCGAATGTTATGAAATGACCTATAGTCAGACCATCTTTTGATTATGATATTGTGCAGTGATTACGTGTGTAGGTAGTAGAGTGTTTCAGTATGTACTGTAGGCTACAATTAGTACAAATTATGACACTGTGAATTTGGAAGAATTATATTGTACATTGCAGGCTGTAATCCAAAGCATTTCAACTTTTCCCACTATAAGCAGTGTCTTCATGCAGATTTCTTTCCATTTCGGATCAGGTTTCCTTGGGCCAGATTGACAATATGGAACAGTTTATCAGATGAAAGTATCAGGTGTTACTGTTGATGCAGGGCAGAGGCAGAAGTAGTCTGTAGTGTTACACGGAATTAACCCACAGTCAGAGAAGTCTAGTCTGTAAATCAATGAATAAATCACTTCTATTTTATTAGTGTGAATGCTCCAGAGCATTCACACTATATGTTCTTCTACTGAAATACTTTGGCTTGCTTCTCCTCCCACACTGTTCAAGATATCAACGTCATTCACACTGCTAAATGTGCAGCTCAATCGGGAATCGAGTGCTATGAGTTTTCTCATTCATAGCATTCATAGTTTTCGTAATATTCTCCTCCGACGAGGGGCGTGCAGGGACCGTCGGATATTCCAGCGTTCTCACGGTCCAAGCCTCTCCTCACAGCAGAGCAGCGTGAAAGGAACAGGGTAACATTAGAACAACATTTAAACATGACAGGAGTGGAGCATTATGGCGGTGGCAGCAGAGAGCATTCACACTGCAATTTCTCCAGAAATTGCAATTTCTAGTTTATGTATGATTTTCTAAGGGCTAAAATCGAGATTTTCTTCCGGGGAGCACTGGAATGTTTTTAAAACTATGTTTTCTTCAAACTTTTTAAGGAAATAAGTGCTGTCTCTGAGAACAAGACATGGCTTGGCTTTTGAATTCACAGGAAGCTATAAAATCCTCAGTTGCTTTGTTCCTTTTCTTCCTGCATAATAAACTGTTTGTAGTGGGTAATCCAGATAAAATCAAATCAATCTTAAATGAATCTATGAGGAAATTTGCTTGGCTACCAGAGACAACCATGTCACACATCTTACAAAGGACTCCTTCAGTTGCTCATTACAAAAGTTAAACTGTAAGCAAAGACAACCATAAAAATAGTAGCAACAATAAGACCATAAAAAAAAATTCTATAGAAACATCTAATAAACTACAAAACGTTCAATGTAATAAAACTGAAGAACAGGCGAGACAATAAAAATCCCCTACTTCTGCACAAGATACGATGAGTGATACAAAGCATCAATCACGGTACCAGTGAGACTTATTATCTAAAATGTTGTTTGCCAGTTAATCATAAGGCTGGGAATCATGTTCTTCGAGGCCACTCTTGGGCATCCATAACAGGCAATCACATATTGTCAGGAAGAAAAATCATAGAGCGTGTGCATTTCCCTCAAAGCCCTTAGAATATGGAATTTGTATTTGTCCACCAACTCTTTATAATCATCATTATAATATCATCAGTTTTGAGCTGGACGTTTCATTGTAAATGAAAACTCTAATTATTTTGTTTATTCAGAATGGTCACTGACGCCGTGTTTCCCTATGTCCACTCTTTTTGTATCTTATATGTCCCCAGTTTAACTCTGTTTGTGTCGCTTTGTGTGTGTGTGTGTGTGTGTGTGGCTCCTGCTTAACTTCTACACACCTGCCTGCAATCAGCTCATCACCCTCCTCAGTCCAACTCACCTGCCATCCATCAGCCCGTCAGCCGCCCACTATATCAACCCTGACTCCCACTTGTTCTCAGATCTTATGCTTCAGGTCTCTCTGATGGGGGTGATGATGTGTTCTTTGTGCTGATTCCTGGCTGGTTGTTAACTGGTTCCCTGCCAGCCTGTCTGGTTCCCTGCCTTCTGACTCTGTCTCTGTTCATGCTGCCGTTTCCAGCCATCTCATCACCACAAACGTTAACTGTAAAATAAATTTGATGAACTTCATCAACCTCCTCATCTGAGCTCTGTATTTGGGCCCACCTTTTGAAATGAATCATAACAGAAGTGTGTTTAGAGAAAGAACTATGTAATTGCACGATGTTACTGACCACAGTTTGCTCAGGCCATCTGTTACCATCTTTAAATTAGGGTCAAATATTTTTTTAATTAATTTTTTTAATATTTGTATCTGCTGACTGTCATTTACCTAAATTTTGATTAAAGCTGGGATATGCTTTTTTTTTCTTGGTGACCTTTGGTGAAAAATCCACAACAACCTTTTAACATGTTGTAATTCAAGTGGTCTTGACTCAATTGTCAGGCTTAAGAAAGTCTAGCATCTGACACTAGACTTTGGCCAACACAGGTCTTCTCAGAGAGATTGTTCCCATTGGTTGTTCTACAAACATAGATGCATGTGTATGTCCCTTCAGAGCCTGATTTAATGGCGAAAAATCCTACAAAAAAGTTGCTATTCCAGCATTGGAACAATTGCAAAGCAATCTTAACAAAGGTGTTTTGTTTCAGAGATGGAGAATTTTGCAACAAAGCTGCTAACTTCAGTATCGTTAAGTTGTGTCATGGATCTAATGTTATTGTAAGACATCTTATAATACATCCATACGTTGTATGTGTAGATTTACCACGAAAAGTAGGCAATGAGTGACTATGTTGAATGTTACTAATAGTTTGGGCTTCTGCTAACTGTAACCAAAGGCTGTGGCTAACTCCAGTTTGTGTATACGTCGCTGTTGTTAGCTAACACTAGAGCCTCTAATCACAGTATTTCATTTCAAAGGACTTTACTTGTTCACACATTTGCAGAGAAAACAGGATGGTAAATCTCATAGAATTGCCATCATACAATATAAGAGATCACAAGCATGACCTGTTGAAGTCCTGTTGAATATGATGCACATGTAAATGGCCTTTTTTTTGCTTGTCAGGTAAGAAGGGCTTAGGACAGAGAGGGGGAGTGACGAGCTGCAGGAGGAGACCTGTATTTTTCAAATTCGGGCTTTTTTTCTTGCCTTTTCCAGAGAGCTGCCTCCGCCAATTTATCAATTGTATCATAAATAATGACTGTGGCCTTCTAAATTGCAGACAGAGGTGGACAAAACACAGAACAGTAAAGAATCGATCAGATTTTGATTGCTTAATTTTAGCTAATAAAAGTCCATTTAAATTGGTCTGGATCAATTCCGATACTAATCTTTAGGATGTTGCTTTGCTTTGTAGTCTTTTGTACAGGAAGAAGCACACCATTCTTTGGGGGATGCACTGAATCAGTCAAAGAAACAATACTTATTCTCTTGTAATGAGATCACAGCATTCGCATTTTATTTGTGAATCATTACCCCAGTATGAAGGCCAGTCTCTTGAGTAAACTGCAAAAGCCACTCCAAAGGACCAATCACACTCTGGTACCTTGTAACTTAACAAAAGTTGGATACCACAATGTGTTACATATGCATATTCCCATAATGCAATTAGTGACTGGAATCTCTTCAATACCATTGCAGGTACAGGCAAGAAGACATTTAAGTGCAAAAAAAATTGGCGCTCGAGCTGGACAAGTGCTTGAAAGCCCCATTAGTAGCGTACAAAGCAGCATCTCAAATAGAAGTGCATGTTGTGCATTATACTGTTGTATTCTCACTTGATGCATGACTTACTTGGATGTTATAGTTATCTGGACCATCAAGCTTTAGAGCAAATGGGTAAGATATTAGGCCATTATATTGATTATTTATAAGCATATCTGTTAGTACATTAGGCCAAGAAAGAGTTACCAGAGAAAGTAACACAAATCAGACAATGCATACGATAAATTGGCTCACTGCAGATGGTGTAAGCTGCATTAAAGCAGTTCTGGTAGACCTGGTGAGTAATTAAGTTTAAACAAGTAGGGCGCAAGTCTTTTGTCCAGGCTCTACACCTTATCCTTCTCGCCTCAGTCTCAATGAATCTCTTAACCCTAGTACTTTGTCCATGTTTGTCCTGATGAAGAGAACAATCCACAACCTCTGTTTTTGTTTCTGTTCCCACAAACCTCCACGCTGTGTGAGTCTTCCCCTGTGGCCGCTCCTCCTCCAGGTGCCATACACTGTACAGATTGTAAAGTCTCCTGAGGCAAATTGTGCTTTTATTAAATGTTGGGCTGTATGAATAGAATTTGACTTGACTTGATATGGCACATATTTAGTTCAACACCAGTGGTTTTGCTTGTTTTAGCTAATTCACTACATCTACCTAACATTACTGCTGAGCATCATCTGGGCCAAATAATAATCTGTGATATTAAATCAATTTACTGAGACCAGCCGCTCCAGATAGCTAGCCCTTCAGACTAAACGTGTCTGCTTTTAAGTTAAGTGATTGTAATATGGTAATGCAATGAAAAGTTTTTAAACCACTCTGCACTTAAAACTGCATCAACATGCAATGATAGACAAACTTTGTCAAAAACAAGAGCTGACATCATGCTCACTCTAATGGTTCACCTACTATATCTCAAGCAAGTTCCACATCTATGCGGCTTTATTGATCTTGCAGCATCAAAAAGCTAAATATGTCGTTTGGCACGATGCCCACAAGGAAGAACAATATAACCTCAAGTCCTCACAGTCAAACAAATGTGTGTTTCCCTCACTAATATTTTGAGAATGATTCACCAATTTTCAGCAGTGAATCCTTTGACACAGAGCAATATATCCTAATTCTATGGCAGTAGAAATTACTGCAAGGCTCTTAACCACAATAGTGTCTATAATAGGGAAGTTCCTTTTTGATAACAGCATGTTAAAGGGTCAAGTGTTCCTTCGTATCTCCGTATGTTTACGTGTCTGCTGGTTTAATATTTTTCATTACTATTAAGGCAAAACAGAAGTTTTTTGGCCTTTTACACAATTATTCATACTTTCATTGAAAATCACTCGTTTAAAAATCACTGATATTGGCTAAAAAAAACAGGAACTGAGGTTTGTAGATAGATCTGGCTAAAACTGAAATAGTCTGATGGTACAACCCTGCAATAACTTCTACCTTTTTGAAAGTTTTTCATGTTCAATATTTGTTGAAACGGTTTAAAAGAGATGTTGATTCAACCTAAGGTTTATTTTGAAATATTACTATAATATTAAAAGAGGTGACTAGTGTCTGGGCCTGTCCTACATCAATATAATATGTTAATTTCTTTGTGACCTACCCTTGCTTTCTAGAACCCCTCTACTTAATATCTGCAACTGCAAGCTCTAAATCAGATGATGGAGGTTGTAGTCTAGTTAAATTTCCCACCAATAACTACAAACTACTTCCAATACAAGATTGTTGCAAAAATTTAAGTAAGAAATGACATTTTGTGACATTGCATACATGCAGTATATATTTACATTCTTGAAATCGTACCTGATGACGTGAAGTTCTTCTGTACTGTGATCCATTAAAAAAAAAAAAAGCAACACAATACCTTTTTTGTGATGATGCAGGCCTGAAAAAGTTATAAATGTTACAGAACATTTGGAAATTCATATTGTAAATTGCTTCTGATTTGTGTTCCTGTCTGAGAGGTCTTGTCTGAATGTGTGGTAGTTTTTCTTTTAAACATTGGAGGGCAGCATATGAGCATATATACATTTGGCTCTGGTTTCATGAAACTTAAAACTGCTGCTCACCATTTTATATTGATAAATCACTATTTCATAAGTGATAATCATTAATTGTGAAAATATGAATCCTATTGTATATACTTTCAACCAAAATGTATCTGTGGTAGTTTACCCCAGGACTACTGATGGATTTTTCTTTTTATCTTCCTGCATTTCTTATGAATAAAAATGGTATTTACACACAGTTTGGACTTGGAATCAAACTCCCCCATGCTATCACAACATATTCTGCACAGGACATGTAACAGTTCAGAATCCTAAATCCTAACCATTAATACATGACGGTTCTCATTTGACATGAAAGAAGAGGTCAGGTTTCTCTTTTGTGCTGAATCTCCTTTGTCTGGGCTGAGTGTGGAGACTGACAGAGCCAATATCTCCAGTGTCTTCTCTTTAGGGATGAAATTAATCATTGTCAGTGAACGTGTCCTCAAACCTTATGGGGATGACAACTACAGTAGACATAACAACACTTACCGCACACCCACAACAGGTAATTTGTCTTTGGTGTTATGGTAAAGTACATCGACTTCAAAGAGGGGCGATATGTCCAATACCACATGGTGGAGTGCACAGGCTCAACATTTCAGGTGAGTTATGTGCAGATTACTTTACAGATCATATTTCACGTCAGTGGTCTTAATAAAAAAAGAATGTACACATCACTTGTATTAAGCAGGTAATCTACTTTTGTACCCAAACCCATACCCATGTGTTCATGATGGTGCTAGAGGACTAACACCTCCTTTATATAGGAGTCATTGTTTGATCCCTCTTTGATTCCCATGTAATGGCTTAGCTACGCTGATTGTATACCACTGGGAGGTTAATCCTGTGGCTTATGTGGCATTTGCAGGCTCTCAAAGTCAGTGTGTGAACATGAATGAGAGAAGGGAACAGAGATTCACTTGCAAGAAATAAAATATAGCTCACGCTGGAACTGACACCTGCAAGTCATTATGTAGAAGACAGCCTTTGTTGAGAGAAAACCTCATAACAAACCTGAAGTCATCCCCAGGCTTTGCAGGACACCGCGTGCCTGAGCTCCACGAAGGATGACAAGGCAGTTTTAGTGTCAAAGTTAAGAAAGTTACCCAGATCCCAGTTCATCCTGAACCAGATTCTCATGGCAATAAATCTGTCTGATATTGAGACATTTCACTCAAAACCAAAAATGTCAACTTCATGGTGGCACTCGAAGAATAGTCAGGGGATCACAAAGTCAGTACGATTCACCCTCTGAGAACCATGAATGTCTGTGGAAGGTTTCCTGCCAATCCATCAAGTAGATGTAAAGATGTTTCATTGGATTGGACGTCATGCAGACCCTATGTGAAAAGTCAGGTATCAGTAGTTGCTGATATTTTTCTGTCTGGACCTACAGACAGACTGAACACTGCAGGGAATGGTAAACAGGGACTAACCCTGATAAGTATTTAGGAAATCTCTACCCTCAGAATCAAAGGTATAATATATCCTCCTGAAATGCATCTGGCTCTTTAATCTCTCCCTGGTCGCTCTCATATCTTCTTTTCAGTTCCATTTCTCCTGTCCTTTCCTATAACTCATCTATCATGTATCTAATCGAATTAACTAAATGCAGTTTCTGAAACTTAACAGATTTTGTCCCACCTTTATGAACCCGCCCACACACGTCAAACCTAACAGCATCCATGTGTGGCGAGTCATACCTTATCTTTCATTTGTGATGTGCTGTCATACAATCACTTTGTGGTGCTCTCCTTGATGTAGAGCGCTCCTGGGTGAACTGCCCGAACATTAGATGGCCAGAAGAAAAAAAGACCAAACTTTCACCTTAGCAACTATATCTATATGCAAATATACACTTTAATGATTAATGATTCTCTACCAGGCAGTCTCCAACCCAGAGCCATCTTGAATACTCACCCTCCACTTCAGACCTGAACTGTTTTTAGAAGCAGGATTGTGCTGCAACAAGGGAGTTTGTAGCCTCAGGAAGGAGGCAAGGAGAGAGATGGAATAAAGAGGAAGATGGTGAGAGAGAAGGAGAAGCTGGAGGATGGGGAAGAGAAATATGAGTGATAGCTTGTTGACTTTTACAAGATGCTGAGGGCTTAGTGGGCTAAATTGGATTCGCTCATAAAGTCCCCCGTGTGGTGTGCTGGGAGGGTCAGGACTGGTCCCATCTGACATTTGACCTTTCCTATTCCCTTCGCACTGCCCGTCATGTCAGCACCACTGACCACCATGCACCGCAGCTCACAGCATAATTACATCTGAACTTGAGTCCATTCATGCCAGACTCCAGCCTCTGGGGGTCTTTGTGAAGGGAAGATTTATATGAAGCAAGTTTTAATGAATAGAAGGTCTAGTTTGAGGTTAGAAAGAAGGGCATCTTAACCACTGATATTTAACTAATATATTTCTCATCCAGAATTCCCCCAACATCTCAACTACACTTCAGTGTGGGTCTGCTTATGAGGATGGATGTGGGCCATGTCTCTGTATGAAAGAACAAGGAACAAGGATTGTTATCACTTTTCTAGATAAAAGCTATGGTTTAAAAGAGAGTTTTGAAATTAAATAAGTTCATCCATGTATTTTGAAAAAGTCTTCTCACTACGTTTGAATCCTGTAAATCTCACACCAATCAAGGTTGAATTGCACTGAAGATATTGCAGCATGTTTATATAGGAATGACACCACTTAAAAGAAGCGATGGAAATAATTCAGATTTTTAACTAAATCTTATTGGAACATGTTATTACTCTTCAAATTAAAAGTGATAAATTTTTAATTGGGAATGAAACTAATGATTAAAGGTAGTTGGTTTTAATACGTATATAAGTGTATTCAACAGCTCAGTTATTATAATTTTTTCCATTTTAAGTACATTTTGTCATTATTGTTTTGTTTCTTCTGACTGTGTCTCTGACTTTATTACAGTAAGAGCAGGAGAAGACATAATGATGTAAACCTAAATGGATGGATGAAAACTAAAGTAAGGTGAAAATATTAAGACTGAAATTATTAAACATAGTATTTTAAGTCTACTTAGATAGTTTTACCACTGAGTAATGCATACATACAGTGTATACTAGCACACCTGTCTGTTGGATCCTTTGTGAACAGAAATTCACAGGACTTTCTTTTCTTTTTTTGTAGTTTGTTTTTCTTGTTGTTCACAAGGCCTTTTTGTTTTGATCAGACCTTTCTTGATGAAGACATATCCGGCCATCTACTGTTTCTGTCTAGAGTAATTAGATTTCCCTGGTGAATTCTATACTCCTGAGAAGGCTGGACAGTCAGGGGACTGTGGCTGCAATCCTAGACGTCATGAAATTGACTCAGCAAACCATGTGTGAAAAATCAACACATCGTAAAATGAATCATGCGCACCGTGACTTTCATCCATGCTGTGGACTTCAGTGATTTACTGTGACATATTTAGTGTTTAGCACGAATCGTAACGAGAGTGAGTAAAATCCATGTTTTTAATGTTGTTTATTCATAGTTTTACTGTATCTTTGCATTGTAACATTATTTCCCATCCAGACTGAAATAAAACCAAAAATCAAATCAGATCGTATCAACCCCTCTTCCCTGCTATAGGTATAATAACTATTAAGTTGTATGCGGTCATACTTAGTCATTAATTAATCCCATAAAAATCCATTATGATAAAAATGTCATAATTATGAATTATGTTGTCTGTGACATGCTGTTTCCATCAGCCCTCCATTTGAAATATTAGATCAGAGGTTTACCAGAGGGCTTCCTCTGTGCCATCTGGTTCTGTTGCCAACCCATGACCGCTCCCTTTAACAGCACAGTCTACGGTGACTTTCAAAAGATTTGTAACGTCTTTAAAAGCATCTGGGCATTTTGCTCTTCAAAAATAATGTCGTAGTGAGCTATATATAAAATTTACATCTTATCCATGGAGAACTCCCCTGGCTGCTCTCTCAATGTTTTCCAATTTCACACTTCATGGTGCAACGTCAGGTTTTACATCCTGATCACATTTAAGATTCCGGCCTCAGATGTACAGTGTTGCCTCTGGCTGCAGGAATTTGTATGTTCACAAAATGTTCATGGGACAGCAAGATTTTAGCTTTGTCTGGGTTCCCCTTAAAGGAACTGTTTGATATTTTTGGAAATATGCTTAATCATTTTATTGCCTAGAGATGGAAAGGAAAATCAATCACACTCTTATGTCTGTTAAGTAAAGATGAAGCTTGTGGCCAACAGCTGGTTAGCTTATCTTTGCACAAAGAAACAGGAGGAAGCAACTCCATCCAAAGATCAGAAAATCTCTCTAATTATTGATATGTTATATCTTGTTTATCTAACCCATTAAAAAAAAAAAATGATAAAAATGATACATGTAAAAACTTTCGGACAGAGCCAGGCTAGCTGTTTCCAGCAGTAGCATTGTTTTTCAACAAGCAAGTTTATATGTAGTTTTCAAGTCAGACCAGATAGATATGTAGCTTTCTGAGTATTTTCTATTTCCTCTAAGTGCTTTTAGCTAATTTGCCTACATAGTGTAATTAAGTTTGTCCCAGGAATTAGAAGGCCTAAGGTTGATGGAGTGAGAGATGAACTGGAGAAAAGATAGTGACTACCCTCCTGCTTTCCTTTTCCACTGTGTCACCATCTTCTCTTTCCTCCGCCTGGCCCGGCCTCACCCCACCCCACCACCACCACTTCACTCCCTCCAGCAGTGACCATGGGCTGTTTATCGACTGGCTTCTTCTTCCTGTTTGTGGTACTAAGAGGCTGAAATTAGATCTGCATCACAGAGGATTTGAGATAAATTGGGTAGCAGATCGGTCCTAACTCAATTTTCTCTTGGTTTCTGAGGGGGAAGAGGAGAAAAGTTCGTCATGATGCAGCAGACAGGATAACACTAGATTGACACAGACAAGGATGGGGTGAATTTGGATCTGTTGAGTGTAGGGTGTGCTGCAATTAATGTGTTGTACAGATAATAGGATATGCTGAATATTGTGATGAGCTAGCACAGCAAATGTGTATGCAAAAATCTGAAAGCGTTTGGTGTTATTGCAGTTCACATGTAGTCTTAACACCTTTTTGGAAAAAGAGTATTCCCACTATTGCCACCATGAGGGATCATCTATCTTTGGTCCATGCTTTGCTCCTCACCGCTGACTGCATGCTATCCTCCACTGTTGCTCCCTTGGGTTGGCCTGAACGACCATGGTGCACTGGGGTAATCGGCCGCTCCCATTACAACTCCCGCAGGAGGGGGGTTTGCTCCTTAGCTTCTTTGTATGGTTAGGAGTCGGGGTGTGGGTCTCACTCTTTTCACTATCCCACTTTGATCTGACTCCAATCCCTGACAGCTGATACTGTAGCTGAACCTGACACTCGGCGCTGCCTCTGTGCAAATCTGGAATGGGAAGAGCAGAATGGGATTGAGAAGAGCAGGGCTGAATGCCAGTGTAGCTGCTGTTTTGTGTGCCAGACAGACATGATGACCCTCCTGGTTAAACTCAGCCCAAGAGGTCACGGCCCATCCTTAAGAGGAGGAATTGCCTGAAGCCAAACAAGTGTTTCTACGTGTTTTTTTCAGTTTTATCTGTTCACATGGGTGCATAAAACATCACTATCACTTGGGCATGATGGTGATATGTGATTGTGTATCAGCATCTATAAAACCAAATAATTATACAGATGTTTAAAAGTGCGTGGACAGTGTATACAGACAAAACCTTGCATGCCTTAATTGGTGTGATTATTAAAAAAAAAAAAAAACAGAAGATAGGAATAACAGGTATCACTCACTGTGGAATTAAAATCTTCAAAAGATTTGAAAATCCAACAAAAGTCTTCAGATATAATATGTTTGATGTATGTTTGGTTTAGCAAAATCATAATCAGTGTAAGAGGAGAGCATAGGCTGAGTTGTGGCAAGAGAAAAGAGGCCAACATGGAAGAAAATGTTTGCAAGACCATGATATGCAGCACATAGTGTAAAGGGGCCTCAAGTTTGCTTGTGGGTTAAGTCTACAATATTTGCTATCAGTCTAAGTTTACCAGAGATGTTCAGAACATGTCAGATGACATTTGAACAACACATAGAGATTTTAACTTTCTCATTACTTTGTCCCTGATCTCATCTCTACAGCTCTGACGGCTGTATTTTTCCTGAAGGGACGTTTCAGACTGAGTCTGCCTTCCACAGGTGCTAGAGGTGGGCCCCACCAGCATTAGCTGCAAAGCTCTGTCATTGGTTGAATGGTATAGAGCCATCAGCAATCTGAGCCTCTCTGAATTAAATTGAGAGAAAATCCTTTTAAACAGTGGCTACCCAAAGATCCCTTGGGATACACGGGGGCGTTCAAAGACATTTGTTCTCAGTATTTTTGTGTGATGAATCAGTTGTCTTTAACCCCTCACATGACATGGTGTGTGTTTGTCTCTTTGTATATGATTAACCAAGCTTATAATGTGCCACTGAGGTGTTTTGGGTTCGACTTATGTTTTCTTAGAAATTCTTACAGTCAGGCCTCCCACTCTCAATTCAAAAGATCCCCAACACAGTTTGCATACATCACAACAGACAAGCTACAACACATTCTGCCTCAGGTCAGCGCTAAAACTGATGTTGACCGATTGGGCCTCTGTCTATCATCACAGACCGTGAACATACCTCAACAATACAGTGGAAAGTACTTAGAAATGTACATTTGTGGGATTCTTCGCTATGTTTGGACACATTCAGGATATCCCTACCATTAGATCTTGTGAAAAAAAACTGCATTGAGGACTGCATCGTCCTCAGTTGGCCTATTTAAAACACATTACGAAACAAAAAATATGCTTGATCATAAGCATGAAAGCTGCAGGCCAAGAGAGTGATTTTTAAGAGATTTTGATGTCCATAGCACAATGGTTTCTTTATTCATTGGATAATATCAATGTCTTCATTGCATAAAAAACACAGGGATGAAGTAAACCCACAGGCTCTTTCCCTTTCTTGGATGCCTAGATAGATGTGGGAAAGGTCGATGTCATACTAGAGAGCTGCATTATCTTTTGGAGTACAATAATCTGCTCCCGTGTCCTCTTCCACATTCACAGTGCAACATTACATCACTCCTTTATTTAGAGGCCATATCAATGTGACATCATGATCATCACTCTATACCTGCATTCACCAGAGAGACGGGTGACTGGGATTGAAACTAAAGCCTGTGTATTATATGAGATGCAGAACATCAACGCTTGTCCTTGGCTATTCTGAAGGCTAATCAGATTACATGAGGAAGAATATGGGGACAGAGGTCCAGTTTCCTGTACGATCTGTGCAGAAAACACAGTCCAGATACCAGATATAGTGGACGCCTCACAAATAACATGTCTCAAAGAGATCATGTTGTTGGCCGAGGTTGGATTACCAACAGGGCCCAGAAGACCCCCAGTTACCTGTGGCAATAGGTATAAAGCAACGGTTAAACATTTTGGGAAATGTACTATTTTTTATGGGAGAAACGCCAATACCAGTCATGTCTGAACCTACCACCAGCAGCCAGTTAGTTTAGCTTAGCACAAAGCTAAGAGAGGGAGAAACTGCTAGTTGGCCCCTGTTTGAAAGGTAACAAAATTTGCCTGTTAGCACCTCTAAAGCTCACAAGTTAAAATGTTGTATCGTATTTCTTTAATCTGTACAAAAACTGTAAGTGTAAAAACAACACATTATGGTTGTGCTGGGGCTTACATGTGCAACTGTTTCTTGGAAAGACTGATTTCCTACCTTCAGACATTTTTTCATTTCCATTCACTTCAGTGTGCCATTGAAAATAACTTACACATGCTTGAGATCCCAATGACTAGTGTATACCACCAATAACACAAGATAAATGTAAACCTTTGATGAACAGCAGCCACTTAGGTCATAAGTAGGAATTACATGACAATGGCACATTTGCCTTAATTGGCCAAGATGAACTTCAGTCAGTTGCTTTAAAGACACACTAAGAAAGAGTTGAATGGGACTGAAAGCCGTAAAAAAAAAATCTCCTGATGAGGTACACCGTGTTTCTATTGGTACCTTTTTAATACCTCAAAGTTATTTTAATTGAATTACTTCTAATAGACACATCTCAGTATTGCTTCTTCTTCCTTGTTGAGACCTTATGGATATGATACATTTCATAAATCACCTATCGTTGATCTAATGCGATTTTCCAATGACATCCCAGGAACATAAACATGTTAAAATATGAACCATTTCAATTCAAGTGGTGACAAGGTTTCAAAGCCAGTCTTCTTTGACAGGCGTTTGAAATGCACAGCTGGCTCAGAGTATCAGTGTCACTCGAGCAGCGTGTTTGTACCTCTAGGTGCAGATCAGGCTTTGGGGGTATCTTGGTTGTCTTGATCCAATTGTTACTGTGCTGTAGCTCTTTTTTCTGTTGTGACATGAAGGCTCTGTTGGCTCAGTGACTCACTTGACAGGATGGGCTGACAAAAGAATGAAAGGGACAAAGCATGCACAAAATATTTGCATGAATGTGCACTGATGAAGCATGATGATGAAGCAAGACATTTTGAATATATATCATTCTGTCTGTTTCTCATGAATTCTGTTATAAACATGACAAGAAACCACATGTAAATCGAGTCTGTTCTGGATAGTAGCTTAACACTCGCTAATGGCACAGCTGATATCTACGTGCCAAGCACATGTTACGCAGACAGGAGACATAAATAGAAACTGAGGAATATGTGGGGTTTTACATAAAGTGCAACTAAACCACTAATGTTTCATTGGCATTTCCCATCTATGACACCAAATCAAACCAAAGCCACAACCTGGAATGCAATGCCAATTATGAGCTCCTGAAAGACTTGTGTGAATTGTGTGAATGTTCCTTATTTTGTCACTCATCATCAGTGAAAATGGAACAACTGTGGACAATAAAAGTTGTGACCCTCTAAAGCACATTCCTGCCATTAAGCTTTAATCACCAGCTGTAAAGCAGCAGACATTTTATAACACTTCAGTCAACAAACTTGTTGCTTCTAAGGGTTGAATTAACTGGATTTGAACATGCCTCACCGTCTGAGGCCACAGTGAGGCGTGTTCTGTCTTATTTACATTAGATGGCAGCGTAATAATAGAAGTCAGACTGTTGAGGAGAGACACATATGGTACAATGCAGAGAAGCAGGAGTTCAGAGAAAAGAGGAGTCTTCTATGGAGAAATAAGAGAGGAGCAGCAGAGTCTCAGTCTTACTGCACCATCTTTAAAGAGGAGAGAGGAAAGGAAACTAGGAGGAATTGTATAATAGACTGATGTGGACGGAGGTGAAAAATGGCTCTATTATAGGCCTAATATAATTTCCCTTGGCCCCAGAGGGAGACAGAATGGACTCTCCCTCCTTCCCACTTTGCGTCTCTATCCCCTTCATCCCTCCATTTGCCCGGGCCAGAGATATAATTTCATCACTCTTCACTTAATTGTATGCGTTGCTGGCAGAGTCCCACTCTCTGTTCCAGCAAACAGAAGCAGGTGGGAGAGGAGGAAGAGGAGCAGAATAATAGAGCAGAGTGGGAAACCACATCACTTCATTTTTATAGATGGACAGCTTGTAAAAGCGATGGGTTAGGTGGTCCCCTCTGAGTAGCCAAGTGTAAACACAGCAGAACACTGAGCAGGATCTCAGCGTGTCATAACAGATAGATTTACAGTCATTTTCAATGTTGTATTTGATTAAACATGAAATACAGTTAACCTACAACATACAACACCAACAGGACAATCAGTATAGTCATAACACAATCACTGCCTTCGTTTGCATATGATTGGAGACTAAATGAAACAAAAAAGTATTGTTTAATGTATTGATTAAGGTAAAGTGTGGTGAAAAAGATAATGTGAAAGCTGATAAATTTATGTTTCAGCATCCATGTTTTTGTTCATCAAAATACAGAATCTGAATTATCTTGATTCTGCAAAGGGATGGTGTAAAAACCAATGTATTATTTCAGAATTAAACTAACAAGCAAATACACTTAAAATATACTGGACATGATATTGTTTGACCAGGGAAGAGTCCAAATCATAAATCGACATGAGCCGTCATATTGCCTTATTTTTTTTGATTTTGAAAGTTTGTTAAAAGGCTACTCCACTGATTTAGTATTGCATGTCTATATAGTTGTGGGACAAAAAACAGTGGTCAAACTCAAAGCAGCAGAGTTCAGGATATCCAAAGCTCCCAAAATAATGGATCCTACATTTCCCATAAAACAACTCAATAACCTCGTGAAACCTTCAATGTATTGTATACAAATTGGAACTGAGACTCAAATTCACACCTATTTGTATTCAAGAAAGAAAAGAAACCTGCTCCACTTTTATTACCTTGTCAGACGCCAACCTTTGACTTCAGAGGACATCAGTCACTTCTTCCCTTCTGTCCCACCCTGAACACCATTTTTGCTACTTTCAAAGGTTGCTCTTTGTGTTTGATCTGTTCATGTCCTCCGTGACCAAACACTTGTGCACTCATCTGGAGTGATCTGCAGACTTGCTACTGTCAGTCATGTATCATCATGAGCGTTTAGTGGGATCCCCGGAGAGATGCTCCTCAGTTTATGGTAAAGATGAAGATGCTTTCAACCTTCCGACCTTTAATCTTATATGAGTGATTGCCTTTTTTAAGGGACACTGCACTGGCTTGTATGGTATGAGGCACAGCAGGCGGGGAGGTTAGAAAATTGGGGTCAAATATTTTAGACTGTTTTCTTGCAGTTTTGTTCTCGGTTACTGAGAAATATTTTGCCCATGTGGGTTAGGGTTATATTCTGATTGATATTTTCTTTTTTGGAGCTGTTTTATTATTCTTGTGAAGTGGCCAAAGGTATACTTAATTTCTAACATTTTAGTGATCATTATTGTGTGTAATTATTTTGCGCAAGACCTGTAGAAAGGCCTTTTCATGCCAAATGTTTCACCACATTTCTGGACAGTCCTAAGGGAACCCTGTTTCCACGTTTTCACTTTGTCCCTGTGGTGATTTGTAAAGTAAATAAGCATGTTATTGTGAGACCACACTGAGGCTGAGTCTTGAAACTGACCAGAACATGTTGTAAATTAGTCAAGTCAACTGTGCAGCGGGGGGAATCAACACAAATCTTAATTCAGCTTACTATGCTTTTAAATGTTCTGTATGAATTTTCGGCATTTATGTTTTGTTTTAAGAGAAATGTCTATTTTTCACCTAGTTTTTCCCATTTATTCTTTCCATAGCCTCAACAGATACAGACAGAACATAAACAGAATTCAGGGCAACATTAAAGTGGTATTCTTTGAATGGTTGAATGTTCATAACAGTAAATATTACCTTGAAAATGTGGGTAGCCTTCAAATCCATCTTTGTATTAACCGCATTAGGAAGCAATCACTTATGAGCTTTTCATCCATACAGAACATAAATGATTGAGTGTTGGAGGTGATGTAGATTTTCTAGACACTGATTACAAGTGGTGTGGCTGGAAAGAGCCGATGATTGGAGCTCTTCCCTTCGCTCTGTTCAACATGAAGCCAAAACTTAACCGGTCACCGAAACTCAACATGGCATATCCTCTTTCATCACCACATGTCACTCCTGCACACATGGTTCCCTTCACACATCAAACATTCCTCGCTAACGACTCACTAGAGGTTAGCAGCAGTTAGTTGGGGAATGTGTTTTCCATTTAAACCACGGTTCACTTAGAAACTGATCTTGGGCACTGGGACTGGGTCAGAACCTGTTGATGCCATTTCTGATCTGAATAAGTAGAAACAGGTCAGGCTGCAGTCAGAAGGTATTTTTTAAGACAGTTCATAACTTACATCAAGTTTAACTGGATTGGGAGCATTGTGGAGCAAGCTTAAGCAGGAAGTTTGTCTTCCTCGTTACAACTTTGGACAGTTCGGTTGTTTTATGTGAAAGCAAAAATGGAGACAAATATTATGCTTGACATTTAAATGCATGCTTTTGGAGGTAAAACTATATTCTACATTCATATATATGTAGTGTGTCATATGCACTGTACTGCACTACATATATAACTACTTGATATTTCATATACCTTACAGTAAATGTTAGTTAAAAGTTATACCTACATAATGATTTTATACACACACACACACACACACACATATAAATATACACACACATATATATATGTGTGTGTGTGTGTGTATGTATATATATATATAGTAATATTACTCTTATTACTTGTTCACATATAGTATATAACATATATTATTCTGTTATAATCATTTTATTTAAAATAGTTCTTTATGTGTTTTCTTGTACTGCTATGACATGATGTGAAAAAAGTCTGATGTTATGATAATTTATGTAGACATCCATTAGACTTTTTCAAGCACATATATGAATTTCAATAAAAAATATTGACTTTTCCCCCATAAGGTATACTAATCCATCACAATATTTTCACACCTGTAACACTATCACTGAGTTAAGCCCACAGTGACATAAAAATATGAAACCAGTGGGAACCGACGTGCTATGTGTGTCACTTCACGTACCATTACCTTGCCATATCACTCACCAGAGTGAGTCTAATTGCGTTGACAGGCTGTTGGTATCTATTATTGTAGTATTGTGTTGCTGTTGCTATGCTGACCACACGCAATGGCATAATTCATGTAGTCAGTTTTAATGCTAAAGAGGAACTAGTCCACCCGCTTTGCCCCCCTTCAATCCCTCCTAGTGGTGCGACTGTAGCTTCAAGTAATCAGTCTGTCTCATTTGGCTGGGATTACATGTCAGATGGACTTTAGAGGCTCTTGAGGAAAATGCACAGACCTTCTCCATCCCGAGGGCAAAATACAACTGAATCCAGGGCAGCTTGGAGGCCAAATCATGCTGCAATAGTGTCAGAACATTCAGTTATGGAGCACCAAAGAGTACGATATTGAAAAAATAAATAAGGAATTAGAAAATAATGTAATGAATAAATTATAGAGCACAAATATATATGAACCAATAAATTGTGTTCTTTTGAGCTTACTAGCTGAAGGGAGGCAGCAGGCATGTGAAGGGACAGTGACAACACCACTGTCAATTGAAATAACATATGAAATAAAAGAAGAGCTTATAAAAGATGGCATTATGAAATGAAAATAGACGTTTGAAAATGTGGCTTTTTGAATTAATAGTCTTTTAGAATAATTGGTTGAGTTTTGATAATTTCGTAAAAATATATTAGTTGATATATATAGTTTATCATATTTATTCAATATTATGTTTTTCATAATGTCTCATTTATTTATTTATGATTGAAGACTTTGGGCCTCCATACCAATAGGCATATACAGAATGTGTGTGCAGTGTTGGAGGAATACAGAGGATGAGTGGACTTCAGCTTTATTATTAGTTTTACTGCTTGTCTGATGTAGGAATTCTGCAAATTCACATTAGGTATAGTACAGTATAGGTATTAGTATACAAGGAACATTCAGTATTTTTCAGATTTGTACATTTCAGTCCTGGCACACTGTCAGTCCTGTCACTTTGAGCAACATTACCAGGGCTTTTTTCACCTACAAAGCAAACAGTCTTTTTGTTCCCCCTGTCCACCCCTCAAACCCACATCTGCATGACGCATCTACATGATGCATCTTTGTTGCTCTCAAGTGCAGTATCAGGACATGTTCACCTTCAGTGGGGTTTACTGTACAACGTCTGGTCACTGTTACTCAATTAAATTTCTCAAACTAAACAAATACTGTCCTGGGGAAAAAAAAAACCTCCATCTTCAGTCATAGTTTCTGATGGAAGGACAGCCTCTGAAGTGTTGACTGAGCTGTAGTACAATGAACAAAGGGCTTTTGGGAACGTCATTCTGTGCAGATGTTTAATATTGAATATAACTATAAAAAGTAAAAGAATTTCTTAGGAGTCACAATCCAAAGTGGAGAGATGGCCAAACATCGTGTCAAGTTCCCCTAATCCTGATCAATGCAGTAGCCATTAAGTAACAAACTTTATCATTCACCGGAGCAAAGCTGTATTTACACACCAATATTTGTGTTGTGTTTCAATTAGTCTGCCTGTCTGTAGCCACAATCTCTGATCAGGTTCACCATAAAGAACTTTACCTCACAGATTAGTGACTTAAAATCTTGCTGGTGCACATTTTTCAGGATATTTGGGATATTTGGGAACTTGGATCTCTCTTTCAGCTTACTACTCATCATGAAACATGTTTCTAGAATTCAAGTGACTGGGTAAAACACTTTATGAACAACTTTCAAATTTAGAAATTCCTGCTTACAGGGGGCTTTTCATTTAAAGCTTAAGTAAAAACAATAGACACAGATCAATATCGCTCTCAAATCCATCTGATAAATATAAGGCTGCAATCAGCAGACTGGAAACAGGGGGAAACAGTTAGCACATGCTAGCACACATGTAACTGTAGTTTGTAGCATCTGAAGCAGTTCAGCATATTTGATGTTGATGTATTTTGCATAATTCATCCACATGGCTGAATGCACTTGTAAGTGGCTTTGGATGAAAGCGTCGGCTAAATACATGTAATGTACTGTAACATGCTAATTAGTGAGCTTTAGGGGTAGTGGCACACAGATAATGTAACGTCCGACCAGAGCCAGGTTAGCTGTTTCCTCTGTTTCCTGTGTTAATGCTAAGCTAAGCTAACTGATTTCTGGCTGTAGCCTTATACTGCATGTGCATGTATTGGAGTGGTATTGCTTTTGCAATCTAACTCTTGAGAAAGCAAATAAGTATATTTCCCAAAATGTCAAATGCAAAGGGTCTGACTTACAGTACAGGGAACTGAAATCGCAGTGTATCATAATGTTGTATTTTTGACTAACTGTGGTAGCAGGTGGTGTTTTTCCAAATGGACAATTAGAGCTGGTTAGTCTTAAAGGTATTTTAAATTTGTCGTCCACGTCCACTCTTAATGATGCACTACATTAACACACTTGAAGGTGAATGATTTGTTAATTGCACCTAGTACCTCACAAAGGCACCTCCCTTCCCTTTGCTCTTCTTACCCTTTTAAACTAGGACAGCAGTGATATCGTAACAATGTCCCATTCACATAGATATTGTACAGTGGCGCCTTCAAGGCTTTAACTAAAATAAAAACTAGAAAAAGACAAATTGTTTACAAGTATAAAAATAACTGCAACTAAAGAAGATATAAAACAGTTAAAAACAAAAATGTACATCATCAGCGGACACCTGAAATAGTTCCCAGGCACTTGTGATGCAAAACAGACGCACATAAATACACATAAGTGCTACAATCTAGGACAATAAGAGAAACATAATACCATTTACAGTTGTTATTTGGGAATTAAAATACAACAACCCTTAAAGAGTAGCGTGAGAATACCTTCATTTAAAGTAACACTACAGCATGAAGCTCAGTATGCTAGTGGTTAGTAACAATGTACAATCTGCACCCGAGAGTAACAGATGAAGTTGGTAATATAGGTAAATTCAGCACAGTAAATTATTTGCTCCTTCAAATATTTTTTGAACAAAAAAGGAAGAAAACTAATAGGTGCTAGGGGTCCTCAGTTTGCAGCATAATAATATTAACGTAATAATTTGTTTTTTGAAAAATTCAAACCGATTAGGTGCAATATAACACAATGTAAAAAGCACATACTACTATGAATGCATGCTTATGCTTAAACAAACAGATGAATGCAAATGCAGATTCCTGGGTTTTACCTTTACATTTAAGTAAACCAAAATGTTTCCGCTTTCCCTTGGTCTGAATTCATCCCACATCCTTTGACTTAGGTCTCCACTGACATACCTTTTATCCAGAGGTCATTGTTGCAAACAATGAGGAAACAAGACACCTTTTTTCTTTTTTCTCTGGCCCGTCTCCCTCTCTTATTCACCTGTTTGAAGGATTGTCAGTCGCAAGGATCACTGCTTTGGATAAACACAGTGTCTCCTCTTGAACAACTGCAGATTGTTCAGTTAATCATAGAGGGTGCAATAATGAGTATAATATTGATGTAGTAACACAATCATTCAAGATACCCTGAGAAATGAAGCAAAAAAGATAGAAAACCCTGGGTTTTTGTTTTGCATCCTGATTTTTCTGAATGTGCATGTTGGAATTTGTGCATTGGCTGACAATGAATTGCTAAGTTTCTGCATGCCGTTTACTGTTAAGGTAGCATTTCACCATCTATAGCACATATTTGCAAATTATGTGGATTTTAGAGTTACCTTATATTGGCTACTAATAATGAGATTAAACAATATATGGTCCCCTCTTGAGAGTGTTCCACACAGTATATGGCAGGATCTGACGTTTTCTGTGCCTCCTACGCTGAATGTGAATGTAAATGTATATATGATTGTGTGTGTGTGTGTATGTTTGTTTGTATAGTACATGCATGCATAGTTACATACTGTTTGTCTATGTGTGTAAGTATGTAAAGTGCGTGTCTCTATTTGGTGTCTGCCTATGTACACAGAGTAGACATAGTTGTTAGTGGGTGGCTTGAGTTTGGGAGTCCTTCCATTTTCTGGGTCAGAGTGAGGGAGTCAGCGTGGGAGCTCTTGTGTTATGCAGATAGGCCTGAGCACATAGAATAGTGTCTCATGTTGCCTCAGTCAATGACCATCCCCACAGACTCCAGCCAGCAGTTCTTATAGCACTTGTCCGAGTCTGCAAAGATCACTTAAGACAAAGCCGAAGTTGAGATTAATTCCACGTGTGCTGCAGCTCAATGTCTCAAATCTAATACAAGTATTTAAAATAAGAGTAACTCAACCCTCAGGTTGTCACATTAGCAAAGATCCAGATACTCTGTGGTATGCAGGCCTCGTTGGGTAACAGTAACAGAAACAAAACAAAATTCAAAAAGCCTAACATGGCATGTGAATAATGTCACTTGTCAGGTATGGTCAGGAGATGTTCCCTCCTCTTTGGTAGCATAGAGTGGTAAAGAAACATTTCAAGATAAAACACTGGCTTATGGATGCTACAAGAAAGAGAATACACAGACTACGTATGTTTACGACAGAATAATAAAGATGTAGAGGGTCAAGTTGTAGGAATGAAAGAGCCAGGTATCCACAATAATTTCAGTTCAAAGCCCATTGCTGCTTCAAGGTTAATTAAGTCAGAAAACCATAAGATGGATGTTAGATGTACAAGTGTGGAAAGGCAGGTGGCTATCCAAAAGGAATGCTTTGGCTTTACATTGAGTGGATTATGAAATGTGGGAATGATGAAGCACATCCTGGTGGTTAAGTGGAGGGCCTTGCTTCCTTTGCATTGATTTGATTAGTTGATATTCATTCAGTTTTTGTCCAATTTCTGGCATCTTCCAGTCTCATCCGGTGATAAAACATGACATTATTCTTCAGGGTCACTGTGACTGCTGGCTTCATGAGGGAATAGCTTAAAGCGGTTCTAGCATGACTTATGAGGAGTGAGAGAGGCCACAGAAGGATATTAAGGTTAAGATTCCAGTGGTTTGCTCACTGTTAAGCTCAAATCACACTATAGATGTGGCGGTCGACTTTACAGCACTTGGGCTTAGCACCAGACTCTGGGCGATGTCGTCACGGTTGATTTTGCGCAGCGCCGTGCACAGTGTGTCGATGCTGGCGCAGTCCTTGCTCGCCCAGTCAGAAAGCAGCGCACGCACGGGATGCTCTTCCTGCTGGAAGGTCGCAATCCGCTCCTCCGCGTATCCCAGGAGGCCCGCCAGGTTGCACCAGTCGCTGTCGTCCATGTGGTTGCAGTCGTCTCCTTCGCTGCCCCTGAACAGCAGCTTCTCCACTTTCTCTCTTGTGTGGAGAGGAAGGAGCAAACAAGGCTCTTCATCCATGGTGACAACTGCAAAGGGAAAATAATAATAAGTCATTTCATTATTTAAATCATATTATTACATTTTCAGTCACAAATTCCAATGCCAATTCCAAATACGACTAACTAAATACAACAGTCAGTAAGGATTGTACCTACATGCTGTTTTGATTGACTACAACTACATGTAAAAAGGTAGTGATGGAGTTTAACTTCCTGCAGCAGCAACACTTGATTGTTTGGAGCAAATAAAACCACAGTGGATAATTGAATTGCATGAGCAGCAATAGCCTCTCTGGCTGACCACTTCCATTAAAACATCATTACAGAAAATGCAGGGACTGTCAGTGGCAATAATCTTTAAGCACCAAGAACACCTCCACGCATCCCACCTATCTTTTACCAAGATGATGTTCAAAGGTAGAGAGAAAATTGCTGAATACAACTTTCCCGTGATTACACCACTTTGTTTTCTTCCTTTAACATTATCTGGGCAGCATATGGTTTTAAAAGTCCCACAGTCTCTTAAACAGGTTTGTCAGGGCAGGACTGGAAACTGCCAGGAGCACGTGCTGCCAAAACAACAAACACTATAGCTCTGTCAGTGTTGTAATCCATGTTTGCTGATATGCTACAGTAAGTCTGAAAGGTCATATTCAAGACAGCTCATTCCTTAGGGGGGAATTCTTTTCTTTCCACTGACATGGTGGGACAGTTCAGGGTGCAGTCTGTGTGTACGTTCACAGTTACCCAGCATTCAGTTTTTCTATCCATCAGAGTTATTTGTGGATTAGAAGAATCCACTCATTATCAGAGGATTTGCGTGCCAGATAAACACTTCAATGCTGCAACATGCTTACGCCCAATTCAAGTGTAATGGTTTGATAAATGATCTCTATAATAGTTCTTCGTATTAAAGGAGTGGCTTCTGTTTAGGCAAAGGATTAGTGTGTTACCTGTCTGTGCCTGAGACTGAGCCTGCTGCTCCTGCAGACTTTGGCTGTCCACAGAAATGCCACTGTCACTGTGCAGCTTCTCCCCCTCAGGTGACGGCGTCTGGTTCTGGTTGGCTGTACAGTTGTTGGCTCCTTGCTTGTTCTGCTTACAGCTGTTCCACCTGAATTGAAAGGAGTCAGAAGAAGAAACAAATATGCTCAGAAAAAATCCAACTGTATCCACTTCGTCAGTGTTGTAAATACACAAAGACTCTGTGGGTGTAGTTAAGAGACTGTCCTCCCAAGACAAACAATAGTTATTTCAGCCCCAAAACACAACAAGTTCAAGTGACAAAGCCGTATGGTTTTAGCAGTAGAAACAAGCTGTGAACACAGCACTGACATTTCATCACCTATTAAGTTGATATGGTAAACATGTTAGCAAAGTGTTGCTTCATATGTACACATCCAGCAGACAAGCAACAATATTAGAATTCATTTTGTGTCATTTTGCTGGCAACCTAATCATATCCAATTAAGTTTGAAACTGACTCTTTTAGCTCTGTTTTTGTTCCAACATCTGGCTCTTTAGCTCCACTATTTTCACCGGCTATCTTCACCAACTCTCTGTGCGACTGCTTTAACATACAAATAGTCATGTGACCCATTTGTTAATATAAAAATATTGATTATTAACTAAAAGGAAATCTGTGACCTAAAAAAAAACTGTCAAAAGCCAGAAATTTCACAACAGTGCCAACTCTTGAGGCCAGTGTGTCTGCTTGTGTAGACTTGCAACATTTGCCTTGTCATAGAGCATAGTTGGATAAACATATTGTGCATTTAAAATGAGAAGACAATAAACAGACCATATTGTCACCCACAGGACAACAGTGTGCTCTCATCCAGAAAAGCAGCAGATGACTTCATTAAATATGAAACTGAGAAAACTGAGGAAATTCAAACTCCGATAGGATTTTGTTGTCCATATGCATTTGTAATGAGCATCAGATCTGCTTTCTCTTCCCAACTTCTGTTAGATGTCACATTAAAAAAAAAAAATGTATGACTTTATTTTTGACTGTGATGGATGGACAGTCGGCAATGAGATCAGCAGACATGGGGGGAAAGGGATGGATTATAAAATATGCAAACTGTAGACATCAAAGCACCATGGCAGTATGAATTATGCCTTGGAACAGGACTTCTCTGACTATGGAGTCCAAATATAAATGTGAGGGTCACAAGATGAGATGATGAGAAAATTTTTATCCGAAGCAGATTTCTTAAGTTTTCTTGATCTAAAAACATTTAACCCCTTACTGCCTGAATTTATTTACAATTATATAAAAAAATTAATTATTTGTGTTTTTGCATTCAAGCAGATGCTAAATGAAGTGGAGATTGTTAATTTGAATATAACATAGCATAGACTAGTGCAATATAATAATAGTATAATAAAATATATATGTACATACGCATCGAATCTATATATATTTATTTATGTATGTATGCTTCTATGTATATATAATGTATACATAGAAGATGCATCAACCGGCATTAGTGGGATACAGAGGCCACCTCAGCTGCATCAAGACCGGAAGAGGTTTGAGGCGAATTCGCGACAGGCAACAAGGGGTTAAGAAATGTCTTACGCAATTTGTTCTTACAAACATGGTTGTGTTTGTGTTTCTGAAAACAGAGCAATTAAAAATAACACCATTGCCACATATTGCAGTGGGCTGTCATTGCTTCACCTCTTTTCTGTCCTCACCTCTTGAATATGATGAAAGCCACAAGGCCAACCACAACTGCTGCCAAGATGGAGCAGTAGATGGGGATGAGTTTGTTGTTCAGACCCTGGTAGATGCGCTCCTGGGAATCACCATTAGTGGTGGTGGTGGTGCTGCTCTCTGTGGGACCCTCTGGTGGGGGGCTGACGGGTAGAAAGTCCTCATACGGGGGTATGAAGTAGCCTGGCGATGGAGACACTGAAGGGATAGCTGTGAAGGACAAATAGGCAGACAGACATTTGATGAATTTCTTGAAAACAAAACAACATTGAAATAATAGGCGTTTACTATACATTTAAGATATAAAAGGGCCAGTTAAACTTCATAGATTTTTTGGCCACTTGGAGGCAGTGGAAACAAACCCCACACTGACTTATTTTCACCATTTAAGCTGATATGTTGAACTTGTAAGGAAACAGTTTTCTATTCACACCTACAGCAGACTGTAAATGACACTGATGAGAGCTGTAAGAATGAATCAAAACAGTAAAGTTGAGGGCTGTTAAACCAAAACAGTGAGCTTACAGATGTTGATAAGCTCTGTAGAGCTGAGGGGAACTGCAGAATTGGGTGCCCATTTTAAGTAGGTCTGTCACCCCACGTGACGTCTTTCACATTACTCATATTTATTGAACCCATTGTTCATCCACAATTATTGATTAGTGCAGCTTTAATTTTTGCTGGTGGGCAAGGAAAGAAATGATCTCACCAGACCTCTGTAGCCCACTCTTCATCCCTGCTTAAGGCTAGAGGCAATATCATGGGAGTGCAATACTAAATTGGTAGAGTGCTCTTAACATCAAAAACAGACATACACACATAAAAGTATTTGTTACTGTGGTGTGTTTCACAGTTACATTACCTTAAAACAAGCTTATTAAAGTATGGTATGGAGTAGGGACACAGCATCAGTCTAACCATTGGATTTGAAGAAATAACGTCATATTTAATCAGATCAAACGGACACTATTTTGTCCAAGACATAAAAATGGCAGCTGTCAGACTCCTCGAGGCTAAAGGCAGGCCCACCATCAGTAGCAGCAGATTGAGAGAAATGTTGAATACGCAGATGATGAGAGAAGTGAGTTTGGCAAAACAGATTAACTGTTGTAGATTTAGCAACAGGGACAAGTAAAGGTTTAATGCACTTTCCCCTAAATATGAGTTTTTATTTATTAAGGATGTTATGGTCATTAATGGATACTTGTGCAAAATACTATGTTCATGTGTCTTGACTGTGTAAGATGTATCATGTCAGCTGCTGTTGTTATAATAAAGGTTGAATGTTCTCTCGACTGTGCTGGATCAATGGCTGGGAATGACTTAAAATGAAGTCGTGGATCCCCCCCCCTCCCCATTTCCTGTACCTTTACTTCGACCACAACCACTTCCAATCTCAGCCATCATTGTAATTTCAACTACACACTTGTAAAGGGTCAAACAGACATACAGACATAAAAAATTCGAGACAAAGTACTGTGGTAGTCTGAGGTACTTCCCACTACAATAGAGCCACATTTTGTCAAAATGACACACACACACACACACACACACACACACTAACTCACAAGGTGAAAAGATCACTTACAACACTGTTACGGCTGATAAATACAAACAGGCAGATCATCTATCTTCAAGCTTCTATCCATCATAGCCAGTATAACTAGAAATGTCTCTCATGCTGCAAACACATACAACCAGCACACACACACACACACACACACACACATTTCATCCCACATCACTTGGTCATTTCCCCTCGTCCCCAGGGAGCCATTAACGAGGGTAAGAGCAAGTCTGTCCATCCAGTCCTGCCCACTTTCCTCCAACCATTAACGCTAAGCAGACATGTTCGCTCCTCACCGCGGATGTGGAAGCCTATCCTCGTCTGTCACTTACTTACAGTTACTCACATAATCAACAGGAAATCAACTCGTTGGCTTCTAACGGCTCTAAATTTCTCAGGAGAGCCGCTGAGTGCGAGGCGCCCATTTTTCACTAATGATCCGAAAACATTTTTAATGAGAGCCTATTAGGATGGATGCATGGCGCTACTGTGGGGCTTTTAGCTGACGGAATTTGATGTGATAAGTACTTTATAGCAACGTCAATATACTGAGCATCATATTAACTTATTATGCTGGATGTCCATCATTCTTAATCCTTAACCTGTAAAGTCATTGATTTTCTCACTAAAAGTAACTCTGACAATACTGTAGGCGTCATATCACTCTAAAGCCTAAGAGGGAAGATGTTGACCTGCAGGGTTTTCTATTTCACTGTGCCAGCCTTATTTGACATGTGACACAGGGCAAATACATTTGTTAAATTGTGAGCAGCATGTTTAAGTATTAGATATTCACAACCGTCATAAGTGACTGTTTGTCTTGCTGCTTGTTTGTTAGCATTCAGTCCTTAGCCAGATTTATACTTTGAGTGCCAGGTCTGTGAAGCCTCCTCCTGCAGGGTTCAGTGAGCCATGTTCTCGCTCTCAGCTCAATCAGCACAGCAAAACGTACTCACAAGTGCCGAGCTACAGGCAAAGTGTCCCCTCTTCACACCTTCTCTCTCCTGCCTGCACTGACTCCTGTTATTTCAGCTTTGAAGTCAATTTAAAGGGAAACTCTACCAATTTAACACATAACAGTCTGTTTACATCTCTTGGGGAGGGTTAGGGTTAGGGTAAGATACTGTGCATATGTGCAAAAAGGTCATCTAAAGCCTTTTAGGTAATATTTGCGAATACAGTAACAAGAAACACAAAACATATATAAACAGAACTTTGATGGTGATGCACTGCACTATATCAAATTCCTCCCCATCCTCCCCAGTATCCCCCCCATAGACAAACACAGACTCATACATACAACCATGGCTTGACAGTCTATCTCTACCCGCCGGTTTTTACCCCTCATCAACACACACACACACACACAGACACACACACGAAACCAGACACCATTCATTGACAGAAATCTTCTTTGTCCAGCACAAATGCCCCCTCCCCATCTCATTATCCTTCAATCCTCTCTCTATCCATTTAACCGCTGGCTACACTTTTCCTCGCTCCTATCAGGCTTTTTCTTTTTCGTCAATCAGTCTTATGGTCATTTGGACTGCAATTTTCTTCTCTCACTGCCTCTTTTTCACCTCCATTGATAGTAAACACAACACCATTGTTGTCTAACCTTTCTGGTTATATCTTTTATTCTTTTTGTTTGTTAACCTCCATCTCATCCATCCTTCCATTTACTCTCCATATCTCTGCGTCTGGTCTAGCCTCAGAGGGGAGTGACCTTCTCCTGCTGAGCTCAGCTTATTTTTACTATGTAGAGAGCTCAGTGCTCAGTCAGAGTTACCACGTTTGTCACATTTTTATAATCAGCTCAGCAATGATTCCTTTATACTGTAATTTTATGTCTTCGGCTGCTTGAAAAGCCTCCATCCATGTATCAGAAATCCACATATTCCATGTCCAATAGGAAGAGAAATGTAATTTAATTGGCTTCACTTTTGTTTAATTCCTTTTTACTCTACCGTTAATCTATGTTGAAATGATCTTCTATAACACTACACTACTATAATTCATATAGGGTATTCCCATTTTAGAATTATAAAAGTGCACACTTGGAGGCTCTGTGTCCAATTTATGAAACAAAAATGTTACCGGTTCAAATGCGGCAATGGTTTGTCATTAAGATCATAAAAACTGAAGGATGTGGAGCTGTAAAAATTACAGGTTGAGTTCAGTCAACTGTGACTCCTGTCAACAAGCCGTTTATTGTATTTATGCTCGAGCATTATTTGGTTGTTGGTGAAATTACTGGAATTTTCCTCCTGGCTTTGTCTGTTAATGATTAACTTGTGAATGGAAATCCGGGCACATGTGTACTTGCCAGGATTAGATGACTAATTATATAGAAAAAACTTATTGACGTATTTCCGTCACGAGTTTATATGCATACAGTGGGAGTGTTTGTGTAATTTGCGTTCAAAGAAAGTATTTGTGTGCATGTGTGGGGCAGCAGCCACACCTGAGTTAAACTCCATTCCAGCCTCTTGCACATAAATGCTTGCAAACAGGTGTTGCTGCTGTTTCAGAAACATACACTTTAAAGACTTTGGAGGGGAGGGGCTTCTGACACAAGCAAGTTGCTTATTTTAGTTGCTTTTTTATTATATGTTATTACACCTGAGTGCATCTTCGCCTGCTGCCAAGACCTGCCCATCAAAACCTGAAATGCCTTCACCGGTGGCAGAAACTTCTATGTCATTCATATTGACAAGCACAACCGTAGGGATAAATTAAGCTCAATGAGGAATGTTGTTGCCCCTGTTTTGTTAATCCACTTTTAACATTTGTAATTTATGATTCACCATCTTTTCTCTCTTTCTCACACTTTCTCTTTTCTCCTTGAGGCCTCTGGCTCGGTTCCTACCTTACATGACCCATCTCATTTTTCTGCCCACGTGCTCCAGGCTGAACACACCCCTGTGTGTGCATGCATGTTTGTGAATCTGTATCAGGCGCATGTGTGTGCACGCCTGTGCCTTTGTGTGTGTGTGTATGTGTGCGCCTGTTCTGCGGCAGAATGTGATCAGCACTCGTAGAGGTCAACCAGGGAAACCCGAGAGTGCAGAGGAGTAACTCCATCGCTTTTATCGACCAGGCCACATTCTCAGCATCTGTTCCCTCTCTCTGCTCTTTCAAGTTTTCTCCATCGCTTTCTTTTCTGCTGCTCCTCTGCACTGCTCTCATTGTCATCTATGCTCTGTCATACAGTTCAGCTATGGATTCTTTTTGTTTAAAATTTGGGTGCTAATGTAATGAGAAGAAAATCACATTTTTGCTTTCTATTTGGTGGTGCAAAAGACTCCAGCTGAAGGAATGTGTTATAAATATTGATACTGGCATTAATAAATGCCACTGTTCTTCACAAACTGGTGCATTTTTTTCGACTTGTAGACTCTAGTTTGAACCCATGCAGTTTATTAGTATTATCATGAATGTCTTTAAAAAGGCAGCATCATATGATGTGTTAGCACTTGTGCACTGTATGCCAGCCACTTGTTTTTGGAATAACAAGACAAGCTTTCTGCAATCTTAGTACCAGTAAAGAATTTTGAAACTCATAAATTGTAGGAAACTACAAAAGGATCTTTCAATATGACAGAAATAATGTAACAAATGAGCCAACAACACAAAATCCCATGAAATTCCATTTTTATGCCACAGTGCACTAATTCAGCTCTAGACCACTATGGCAGATAAAACGATAAATAGCATTGAGAAAAGGGCTTGGCTTGGCAGAGACACAATCCCCCAACATACAATAAATCCTCACAAGGACAAAACCTTGACTCCCCCCGCTCTGAACTTCTGGCGAGGAATGAACGGCACGAGCGAAAGCGCAAGTGTTGTGGTCACCCTTGGACCAGAGCGACTCACTCATGCCAAATCACCTCCAATAATTTTTCCTGGAATGTCGAGGGGCAAATTCCTGAGGGAAGGCAGGCAACTTCAGGAGAGTCATGGCCACAAGGGGTTGATTCTTGTTTGGCAGCGGAGAAAGAGACACAGTCGACTTTAAGATTTCCTCCATCGTTACAATGCTCATACTGTGTGGAGCGGGAAGCAAAAGGGTTAAAGAGAAGGTCAAGTGTGGCCATAGAGCCCAAGTCAGTAGAGATATAAGTCAGTAGATGTGTGGAGACCATGTCGCCACACAATGAGTGACTGTGCAATACAAAGACAGTGAATCATTTAATCAGACTGGGATTGGGGGTTCTTCACAGCTATTGATGTGGTAATGCTTTGGACGTAGGAAATCAGAAATGTCATGATGGCATGTTGCCCTTTCTCATTTTTCCCATTTATCTCTTTCTTCTTATCTGTCTGTCAGATGGTTGTTGGAAATGTCCATTTACTGATTGTCCAATCAAAGCTTACCAACCATAACTTAGCCTGTCAAGCTTAAGTAATGTTCACATGTTGAAGTGGTGTGCATGGGACTCTAGAAAAAGCAATACTTGATACCTAGAGTTTGGAGAGTGGTGTTTGTTTTCAGCCATTCCAAAACTAAAAATAGAAGAGCAAAAGTGTAAGAGGGAGGTGAAGGTGTGTGTTTGTCTTCTTTAATGTAAGCTGCAAACTAAACTGTCTACAAAACTAAAAGGAGTTATGGGTTATGTTTTTGTTTTCTATTTAAAGCTCTTGTAATGTGAACACTGAAACATATAACAGCATTTTCTGTATCATAATTATAATACTAGGATTAAAATCTACACTGCAATACAACATGGATCATCAGCTGTGGAGGATCATCTAGTGCATATCTAAGATTCCTTTTATAAGGAATAATGTTGTAATACTGGTCCGAATACGAGTCAGCTTAAAACATTAAAAAGTCAATTGAAGATGGTGTTTTAACCAATTCATGAGCTACAATTAGCTGAATTAGTTTACTCGCTACAGCTGATTAAATCTACTAGAGATAGTTGTCAGTCCAGCAAGATAAACGTATGGTCAATATCCTAAAGTTTGGTCTTTGGTCTACTTCTCTCTGAAATCAAGGACCCATTATTTAAGAAAATACAGTGAATATAGATTGGTTAATATGCCACGCTTAAACTTAAACTTAAACTTAGAATTTTAAACTGCCTATGTGCTGTGATAAGACAGAACAGGTTTAGCAACAATAACAAAGAGTGCCTCATTTATCAATATTTTCCTTTCCTCGTCTTTTTTCCTTCCATCCAGCCACATTTTCCCTCCCTCTGTCTTTCTGTCTTGATTTAGTTGAACTGGTCTGGCCCTGTGTGGGGCTAGTTAGCAGATTACATTTTCTGATTTGTGGAGGGCAGCCTGTCGATCGTTAAGGTCAACCAAACTCAGGAAGGAAACGGCTCCCTCCTCCTACTCACCTATCAATTCAATAACCAAATGCACTTGGCTCAATCAACATCCCCTCCCCTCCCCCCTCCTGCTTCCTCTCAACCGCACACGCTCGACCCTCATCCATCCATATGCAGTTTCAAATCTGTAATGTTCAATAAGCCATCTTATTGATTTCAATCCGAGCATCAGTGCCGTCTGACACTCAGACTGTGCTCTAGACATATGCCTCTGTGTGTGTGTGTTTTCTGATATTTTGTAGTAGCCCTTTAATCCTTTTAGTGAGTTTATGTGCATGACTAATATCATTGCACGTGTGCTTCAAAACTCAACCTGTTTCCCCCGTTGCCACAAGACTAGAAACCCAGGCTTTAGGTGACAGGTCAGACCACATATGTGCAGTCAGTCCTGGGTACAATCTCAAGCAGGAACAGGGTCGAAGAGTGAAAGCCTCTGTTTCCCACAAGCCTTGAGGGCTTCTAGTCAAAATCTCAGGCTGATAAGAACAGGCAGCAATTGCTCTGTCAAACTCAAGCATTGCTCATTCAGCTTTAATGGTATGAAAAGGGCCTCGTCACAGTGTGTTAGCGTGGATGGCCATTCCTTTTGATAATACATTTTCAGACAGTCCCTCTCTAGGCTTGACAGGTAACCAATTATATAATTAACCATATTACACGCCAGTTTCATGCTTAGTACTGTCTTCTGCAAAGAAAACCACGCCCATATCTGATAGGGGTTAATCATACCCACCTATGCCAACAGAAATTACATTTATAAGGCACTTACTTCTTTTCACAATTATGTTACAGTGATGAACATAAATGCATCCTGAATTATGTTCATAGTGTAAAATTCAGGGCTGCAACACAAGAGATTCAGTTGTGATTAGATTTAGGTAAAAAAAAAAAAAAAAAAAAAAAGCACTATGGTTAAAGTTAGTGAAAGATTATAGTTTCCTTTAAATGTTAATAAACACCAGATTTTTTTGTGCAGGCAGATTTTTTTCTGTATTAAACCAAGATTTTATTCTTTCCTAAACTTGAACAGTGAGAAAAAAAAACATGACCATTAAAAAGTTTAATAATGCTGTGGTTCCTAATATTGTATCGAAAGATTTTATATTTTGGTTGAAAGAAAATATATTATTGATGCACATTTTAATGATACGTTCAACACTTGCCAGATACGTTAATTAACATTTCCGCATTGTGTTAATAGGAAGTGTAATCTGGGTGGCATTACATTTTCTTTAAAACATAATTGCAGTTGCAAATTAGTTTCATATATACATATATATACATATATAACATATATTTCTGGCAGACCCATACAGTACTTGTTTGTCTCATTTGGTTAGTAGATGTTACTTCTAAGCGCTGTTAATAAGAACGCTAATAAACTTCACTTGTGTCAGTGTTGTTGTGACCCCTGAAAGGATTACAGGGATTATGCCTTGTTGTTCAGTGCACATCCCCAGGGAAAACTTATACTGCTTGACGTTCCCACAAAGACCCCCTCCACATGCAAGACTCCCATGACCTTCAACCCCTGACTTTGCTTGGAAGCCTGCAGAAGAGTGGAAGTCATATCACACTTCTTTAGATAATCATCTTGCTTTCAGACCCTCAACTCTGTAGGTCCAGCCTAACAAAGTCTGGTCAGTATTAGCGTGTTTTACCATCAGAGAGAGATGAAGACAGTGAGTTTTTTTTCTTCGTAAGACTCAAAACAAACCACTAACCCCTTTGGAAGTGTGGGAGAAAATTGGATTTTCACCCCACATAATAGCTGAGTATCCTCATAAAGGGATGCTAAATTGTCGCAAGGGAAAGTTCATAGAAGTAAGAGCAGTAAATCCAGCTTTCTCTCTAAAGATAACCTACAGTGCAGCCAAGGTGATGTTGTGGTCTATCCGCCTTCAGTTAAACTATGTCTCCAATGTCTCAAGTTATGACTTGTCTTTTCATGGACAGTGGCCTTCATCTCTCTGCCTTCACCCTCCTGACTGTGTTTAGCCTTCAGGCGTGTGTCGCCTGACTCCACAATGCTAATGGATATGGACGTCTGGCAGCACTACAGATTTGTGAGCGCTGATAACGCTTGTACTTCGGTAAAAAGATTACATTAGAAATAAAGAGCACATGATTGGGTTAGAGTGTGGAATAACATATGATGATGAAGCCCATACACAATGAGCTCTGAGCCGTCATGCCTGGAATCACAGCAAATTCGCATTCATCATGAAGCATACTGCGTTACTTATCCAAAGGATGTTTTTGTATTGGAGTTCTGGCTCCTTATATCTTGATCTTGGATGAATCATCTCTCCATCCACCATACCTCTCTCTCAGACCACAAGTTGAATCAAGTTACATTAAAGCATCATCCTCAATGGAAGAGGGTTTTTACAGCAGTGGGGCATTTGGTAGAAAAACACTAATACATGCTGTGTCCACTCCTGCTTATCAAATAACCTCTCCTGTCTGTGGTATTTTCCTTAGATCTTCTAAGGCTGGGCAGACAAAGCAATTAATTGGGCGTCACGTCCCTTTTCAAAATTAAGCCAACCTGGTGGAAATTCAGCCTGTTTCTAATATCTCGTCAAATATTAGAGGTTAAAATCAGGTTTAATTTGTTCTCTCCAACTCAAGCAGCCAACTTTCACAACAAAAATCCTCCAGTGTGACCCAAGGCAAAGCACAAATGCTCAAAATAGGACAGAAACAGAGAAAATGGTCACAAAAAATGTGTAGGCCAAACCTACATTAGTCTGCTTTACTCATTACTAGTTCCAACAAGTAGTCCCATGGGCTGAACTGAAAGCCCTCACAGGCCAAACGGGATCATGGGAGAACCACAAAAGACTCCCTTTAGCCTGAGACTTGCTCTGTCTTCCCCACTGTGATAACGGCATCCTTCAAACCTCTGCCTGAACAGGCTGAATAGCTGATCAACAGGCTCCTTTTATTGTCATTTCACAAAAGCGTTGATTTAATCTGTGAGGCATCAGGTCATTGGAATGAGCAGTGACTGCAGTCATATGGAATCCCTGATTCGGAGTGTGATACCCACAGGGTGCAATGATATAAAAGAAATTCAGAGCCATGTTCAGAGATATGACCTCCTTCTAAACCCTCAACATAGACAGAGTGTGGTCTTTGTATCTGAGGATGGGATGAGTCCGTGAAGACAATGAGACATGCGTCAGCGTGGCATTTAGGTCGATGGGCCAACAATGTCTACAATGTTGCACTGAGATGATCTGATTATGTGGTAGACAATTTGGATGTTCAGCGCATCGTACTGTCCGTACAGTGTTGGATGACAAATATGTGCTCACATGGTTTCTATCCAGGCCATCACGATCCCTGACGATCATTCAACTTCACCGGCTCGTCAACGAATTCATGATAAACTTGCCCAGTGTTTAGATAGGGTCATCCCACAGACATTTGCTAAATAGCTGAAAAATAAATCTTGTGAATTAATTGTCTTGTTAAAAGAATAGATCTGCTTTTGAGGAATTTCCCTTTTTCCTTATCAGTCTCATGAATGTCTTTTTTTATCTCTCTGTGCATAAATTAGTGTTTTAAGCATTAAACATTTTGAACTTAATAGCCTATTGATAAAGGGCATTAGACGTGAAGCTTGACACCGCTCTCATGTCTGTACAGTGAACAAGAGGCTGTGGCCAACAGCCACTTAGCTTAGCTTAGCATAAAGACTGGTTACAGGAGGAAACTTTTGGCTTAGCTCTGTCCAAAGGTTAAAAAAGTGTCTTACCTAGACAAACTGTATCAGTTAAAGGGGTGCAGGGCTTTAATAGTGCCCCCTCATCACAGGTGGTGCAGGGGATGCAGGGCTCCCGAGAACTTTCCTGGTCCGAGTAGGTTTCCTCGTTGCATTCCTCACACACTGTGTCGTGGTTTAACTCACAGCTGAACAGCATGCCCTGCCCTTCAGGACACTTGGTGCAGGGTTCGCACCGCTGTGAGAGTGATTTGAAAAAGTAGCCATAGTTGCACACACAGGTGGCGTCATTGGAGTCTGTGCAGGGCGCCTTCATACGGAATAGACCTGTGCATACTGTGCAGGGCTGACATCTCTCTGTGTGGCTGAAGTTTTCTGAGAAGGTTTCACCTGAAAGGAGAGGGAAGAGAATAGCTCTGAACTTTTTATCCACCAGATGACTGACTGTTTCCTCAGCAATTGTTTTGAAGACCACTTACAATATGTACACAATACTTTCTAAAAAGAGTTGCAAAATGTCATTCTAAAATCTTTTCAAATTAGTCTCATGGCAATTTGTTGAATAGAGAAAACTGGATTTATTAATTTCCTGTCGCCTTTATCACTCCACTTTCCCAAAATAAATCTAACAAAAATAGATTATTCAAAACTTAGAATCAAAACTAATCCAGCACAACTCCTGGCTGCTTCTATCTTCTGCATAAATACGTCTGTATTCAAGCAGAAGTTTCACACTTCCAGTCAGAATCAAAGAACTGATTGTGTCCTTTGCATAACCACCTTGTGATGGTGGGATATTATAATTTACCTCCATCTGATAGGTTTTCCCTTTATTTTGACATTTTGTAAAGGCCTATATCTTTAAAACTATCTAAATAACCGTTTTATCTGCACAACATTTAGTCTGTGAACACATTTTGATTCAGCTTTCATAAGTCACACTAATATGGGAATTCACTTCAGGGGTAATTTCCCCCTCGTAACTGCATAGAGAACAAACAAACAAAGAACAAACTCTAAAAATATGCATAAGCAGCAACAAGATTTTTTTTTTTAGATAATGACCTTTTATACAACACATATGTTTCATAAGCGTTTATCTACCTGAAAGATTTCTAACGACAGATATATCTGCACAGGACACAATCAATATTGCATGTTTTATGGAATTGTATTTCGGCTGGATGGAGAACTGGGAAATACACTAAATTATGCAACAGGCCTATTTGTAAGAGCAGTGTGTGTGTGTGTGTGTGTGTGTGTGTGTGTCTAAATATGTGTTCCCTTTCTGTTGGCGCACTGGTTTAAGATTCCTTCATCTAATCTCAACCAGTGTTGCAACTATTATTTTCATCATTGATTAAGGTTTTGTCTATTAAATGCGAAAAAAACATAATAAAATTGCTTGTTTTGTACAACCAACAGTCCAAAATCTAAACATATTCAATATGTTATCAGCAAATATTCACATTTCAGTAGCTGGTGGGAGAGAATTGTTGGGATTTTTGCATAATCAATTAATGGATTATAAATATTGCTCCTCATTTTTATTTGAGCTCTAAACTAAACTAAACTAAACTGTGTGTGGTGGGAGATGAGGGGTGGGGGCGGGCAGCTCCTTTGCAGCTCAGTGTCTCGTAGCATATCAAGTTTTCAGTCTGCGTCACTGGCCCACCAACCACAGTGAATGCTCCGATGATGCAGAGATTAAGCCAGAGATGAGGAGAGATAGACACTGAGACAAATGGAGGGAGGACAAGAAAACAGAGACTGTGTCATTTGAGATGAACCTGTGCAATTCTGCCCTACGTTGGTGGCGTAGAATGTGGGTCCTTCACATTTTTGGTTAATTATGTTTTAAAGGAAGTGAACTAACTGTCGTCCCTCCTTCGTATGTGGGCCTGTTGGTGTCCAGTCATACAGTTAGCCCCCCCCCATCCCATTACCCCCTGAAAGGCCCTCCCTCTTTTCAAACTGACACACACTCAGATGAGCCCCCCCCACCCCACCCCCACCCCCACGAGTGCTCTCAGAGCCATTATCATAATGCCATGCATCAATAATGCAAGTCAATACATTAATAACGCTAGCCTACAGCATGGAGGGGAGGGGAGGGGAGGGGAGGGGAGGGGAGGGGATGGAGGTGGAGGTGGAGGGGGGGAGGAGGGGGGCATACAGGGGGTCTTTTGCTGGCTTAGTATATCATATCATAATAGTACTTTCCTTTGTTTCCAACACCCATAAAAGGACTCTTGACTTCATCCGCGTAGCATGAGTGTGTGTGTGTGTGTGTGTGTTGTGTGCATGTGTGGGAGTTTTTTGTGTCTGCTTCTGTGTGTCTGTGGTTAAATTTGTGTTTTCCTGGACATGTCTCTACGAGTGTGTGTGTGTATCTGTGTGAACCATTAGTTGCTGGCTGAGAAGTTCGCCTTGTCTCCATTCCAGCTGTACAGCTGTACTTGCTCTGTTTCATCTCCACTTATCTGTTCATTCATCCAAACTCCTCCGTGTGTTTGAGCTGGCTGTCCTTTTTAGCACATCAGCCAAGCCCTGTTAACTATCTGTCCTAAATGAAGCCTGAATGCTGGAAATGAATGGATGATTGTGCACATTAGAGGTTCTAAACTGTGAATTATCTGCCCAAAACAAAACATCCAAAGACATATGGTGGGTGGGAGTTGATGTTGAAAGAAAACTGGGAGGGAAGATTGCCAGACATAAAATAAGTAGTTTATGTTGCATTAATTAATTTTAATTAATTGCATTGGCCAAATATGAAAAGACATATTTCTGTGTTTGTAGCTCATCTTTAAACATTCTTTTGGTTAAAAAAAAAAAAAGAAAACCTACAAAAAGATAATGGCAACAGATTACCACTTGAAATTCAGTTGACATAGATACGCTACATACAGTACATGATATTAAGCTAAATGAGTGAGGCTACAGCTGCGTCTTCCAGGCTAAAATGTATCCTCAACAGGTGATAAAGATAGAAGATAAAGAATTAGCAATGATTGTGTATAACAGTGTGGAGCTAGTTCATCTTAAAGTGGCAATCGCAAAGATTTTCTGTTTAATGTCACTTAAGTCACTATCTATTGCTGGGTGAGTTAACATAATGACTGAACCTGTGACCCACAAACGAAAGCCCTTGCATTTGCAGTATTCTTTGCTATTACGAACTGGGTATTGAGTCGACCTTCCCTTCTCAAAAAAAATCACATGTGGTGTCCATCATCCACCACTGCTTGTTCTACCAGAAAGAGTAGGCAGAAACGAAATACTGTTTTCTCCATTCTCTGCGAGTGGTAACACTTATTATGGCCAAGCAAAATGAAGGTTTATAACTAGGTTCGGGAACAGTGACCACGCCTCAGTCCCACCTCATTTCCACACCAAAGTATTTAAGCTCATCATATCCGTTGCTTCCCCCTTTGACTCAGCTTTCACATCCCTCCCACCCAAACTCTCTCTCTCGCTCCCCTTATTGGAATTTAGGAGCCACCGGGGATCTTATCTACAAGATGGTAGAAGAGACGGCTCCCCCACCCAGAGTCTCAACACCTCGGTTCCTCCCGTCTTCATGTTGCCAGCTTACATGATTCATCTATATATTCCGTCCATCAGACCACAACTTCAGTTCTCATCCTCTCACCCCTTCATCCCTCACACTTCATCCCTCATCCCGCCCTCCATCCTACCTACTTCAACTGAGCTTTACGTCCTCACTATTCAATAAACCTATCGAAATTGACACATTTATTGGCGTGATGTTTTTGTTAGTGAAAAAGGAAAAATCTATATCAGTGACTGCTTTTGATGAAAATGGACAAAACCAAAGACAAAGAAAAAACATTTTTGAAATTCAGATGGAGTCAAAACTGTCAGCGAGGACGCTGGTAGAGTGAGGGCCAAAAACACATTTACAGTCACTGCTAATGTCATAGGTGCCGTCAAAGAGACTAAATTTAAAATTGTCACTTTAACATTACCTTGGATTTAGACTTCTTAATTATTGCTTTTGAAGAGGGTGAAAAAGAAAAAAACAAGCTCTTTAAATTTGGAGTATCACTCCAGTGTGGCATGCCTCATTATGGTTGTTGAGCTAGGATTGAACAATCACTGTTTTGGTTCATGTGCAACAGGTAAAACATGTTAAAATGCTTCTGCGCACACACACACACACACTTCAGCTCTATCAGCCTGCATTACTGATCCGATCAATATGTTTGGTGTGTTCTTAAAATATCATTGTGATGTTATCTGACGGAGAGCTATCTGCAATGCATTTCTGTTTTCCATGAGTCAGTTCAGAGCCTGTCTGGCTTCGTGACAACTTTGAGAGCCTGTCACAGTCTGTGTTTGTTCACGTCTGAGCAGAGCAAGCACTGCGAGACTGAAGATTAACACCCTGAAAACCTTCATGTTGTGCAACAGAGAGCAGCAGCAACATAAGAGACACTGCTGCTATCATTAATTAAAATAATTTTATTCTTAAAATATGACATTAAATAATTAGGACGTAGGACAGAAATCCATGTTTTTCGTCCAAGGCGACAATAAGTTGTCAAGATGTAACTCTTGATATGAGACATACTCATGAAAGCATACATAATTCCAAAGACACCCCATAAAAATAAAACAAACCATTTTCTCCATCTCCACATTCTCTGTGACTTCTCTCATGACCTGAAGTCTTTCCAAACTGTGGGCCTTCTTGGCTCGTGCTTTGTCATCCTTCATTGACCCAGGGAGGGTTCACAACTTATTTCCTAGCCTGCACGCAGGATAGTCAGGAAATTTAAGCAAAGAAAACTCTGGGAACTGGCTGAGGACCAACCCTGGCCTCTGCAGGCTCAAGATGACCTTTGACCTCACATGATAGAGTTACAAAAAACCCCTTAAATGTTCATTTGTTTTCCCAACACTCAAGCTGAAATGTACCTCCTCGAGAGGTCCTTAAATATCCTCTTGAGCTGTTCAGTCCTGTTTACAAAGCCAAAATCTAGACTGCTTACCGTCTTAATCACTGTGACATAACTTGTCTGATGCTCTAAATATCTAAATATCTTCCACTGCAGTTTTTTTTCTCTGCAACAACACTTGGAACTGGTCCTGCTCTTGTATCCTCTGAACATCACTCTCCTCATAAAGTCTTACAGTGCAACACAGCTTGTCTCCCTACATGGTAAGGGCCACGAGGAGGGCAGTAATGCTGGAGCACACTTAGGTCTGGCACCTAGTTAACTTCCTAGCATGACAAAGCTTTACATTAAGGCTACAACTGGTTTAATATTTCAGATGTTTATTGGTTATTGACACATCTAACTCAACTGTTTGATAATAATGATAAAAAACTTGATGGATCGCCGTGAATTTTGGTGCTGCTATCCTTTCCATGACTTTTCACAAACCATCAGATCAAAGTTTTAATTAACCCATGAAAAATCTCAACATCTCCTGGTTGGATTGGTGCCAACACTCATTGTTCCCAGACTTTGGGGAGACTTACTGCGATTAAAATGAAATTTTGTTACAGAGGATTAAGTTAACAACCACCAATACAACCACTACTAGAAAACAAAATGCTACAGCAACTTAACAAAATCATTAATGTCATATTAAAAACTACAGAAACCATCACGATCCAGATTTATCTACTGTTTTATAAGCCAATAACATGTTTTTGGATCCTCATTCAAACTTTGTAGAAACACTGTTAAATTCATGATCCGGCACACTCACTGTGTCTCAAATATTCTAAAAAAAAAAAAAGAAGAAGAACACTGCTGTTAGAACCATGTGTCTTCTCCAGGGGCTGTAAGTACACTTGCGGGTTTGTTTGAGGAGGACATGACTTACAGAGGGAATGTCACAGTGGCACTAAATCACTACCACTGGACAAAACCAGAAGTTAATACATGTCATGATGTGTGTCACTATGGCTGCATCAAGGCATGTCACCAACACTACTCATTCAGCAATGTTCAAGTGCACACATGTGCTTTTCTATACTTCTGCACGGCTGCCTTTGCATTCAGATGCACATGATAAATTGGGTGTTTGTATGTATTCGTACAGCTGCTGCGTTACTTACTGTCAAGGCAGGGGGCGCAGACAGTCTGTGTGGCTCCACATGGTTTGACGACGCCTTCACCGGGCTCACACTGCTCGCAGCATTCACCTCTAGTTGTATACTGGCCCGACAAACAATCCTCCTTATTGGCCAGAGCCCCAACCTGTCGATCACCAGAGATCATCCATAAGATTTACACACAAGAACTGACTTTATTTACCACAGAGAACCAAATTTTATTTCGTTGTCTTAATCAAAACAACATCCAGCATTGTGCAATGGAATTTCAACCCTTTTATCATAATTTTCATCATTTCCAAATGCCTGTAAGAGATAAAGACATCCAATATTTCACAAGAGCAACAGAGATAAAGACAACACACATATACATAATTCTTTTTCCTGTCCTTTAATCATCTGAGATTTATTTTGGAACCACTAGACCAGTGGTTCCCAGTCCAGGAGTCAGGACCCTGTGACAGGCTGCCTCATAAATCTATGGGGTTGTGAGGTGATGAGATAGAAAAAGAAAAAATGCAGATTTCAGCGACACAAAATTCTTCTAAGTTCTTTATCTAATTTCCATGTTCTTGTTAAATACTAAATAGCTTTTCCTTATCAGGCTTCTAAAAGAATTCAGCAGAAACAATGAAAAGAGGAAAAATCACTTTTTGGTTCAACACATGGACGCATGAGAACTGCAATGTAAGGTTGCACAGATATATTCCTTTGTTTTAAAGGGCCCCAAAGAAAATAGTTTGTAATCCACAACTCTTATCTGACTCCATGCGTACAGTATGTAAGACTCACTTTAGCCTCAAGCCTTCCCTTAATTCTTATCCTGCATAAAGATATGTGCATTGTAATAGTACCAGGAGATACAGTCTTGAAAGTGAACAATATTACACACTCAGACCAGGTAAAGCTGGATCATGTCTTCTCTGCATTCTTCAAGCAGTAACCTGTTGAGTGTTTTATCTCGGCCGTTGACAGGGGAAGATGTGCGTGCTTCTACATACACGAGTGTAAATGCATGAGAGTGGGCACCCGGGCCTGTGTTTATGTGAGACCTTTGAGTTTGTGTGGCCTTTTCCATTATATCAAGCTAATTTTTTCCCTTGTCATTGCGGGCCTTTTTTATCTTCCACACACCTTGATCCCCAAAGCAAACCTTGATGAAAGCAGCGATTGCCCTCTGACACTGAGCCAGAGGAGCGGTCTTTCATTCTCTCCAGATACATGTGGAGGGATTGTTTTAAGGCCATAATTTATGAGGTTATGATGTTCTTCTGTTGGCAGACAAACCACAGAACAGAGTTCTATCTTTTTTGATCCTATGTTTCATAAAAATATGGCAGAGGTGAGATATTGACAGTGATAAAGTTTTCTCTCCCAAAACCATGGGAGTCATTGTGCTCTTTACTTTGTTGAACATTGTTCGAGGCTCATTTTTCCCTCCTTACTAAAGTGAGAATGAGCCACACACTCAGTTTGAGGGTGTGTGTGCATGTGCGTGTGCACATTGAGGGGTGCATTAGCATGAAGGAGGTACACTCAACATAAATCATCAGGGTTCAGGTGTGTGTGGAATGCTGCTGACAACAGTGAAGAGCTATAATAAACCTCGGGTGTCCCCTCAGGCACCTCTGAGTCAGCTGATAGATAAAGTGTGTGTCTGAGTGTGTGCACATGCGAGTGTGAGCACACACACACACACAGACACCTCTTGCCCTTGATGGTTTCACAGCCCATTCACCTTCAAGTCTCTGGTATTCAGTAATCCATGTTGTCCATGTTCAATAACTTATCTTTGGCTTTGTGGGGAAACTTTAGATAATATTGAAACACTTTGCAGTTTCTTGAAAATGTTCCTGTTTTCACAACTGGGAGACAATTCATGTTTGTGACCCATAGATGATAATGTGTTAAAAAAAAACATTGATCTTACCCTGTAGAGACTGTAACTAGTTTTTAATTTTAGATAATTTCATATATCTGTGTTTTATTTGCACACTCTCTACTTCACACACACATTACGCAATAAGCATTCAGTCAGAGATGCATAAATCTGTCACCACACACACTCATCCCTCTCCAGCTTCCACTGAACTGCCCCCTTATATATTGTACACACCCATTTGCATTTACACGCACACAGACACAGACACACACAACCTCACATGTGAACAAACCTGCTCCAAAATGTCTGACTGACAGTTTTGACATGACTCCAAGTTCCAGTATTTCTTCTGCTTTTTTTTAGTTTCGTTTTTTTGACCCTATTCTAACTACGGGAGTGGGTGCAACACCAAAACATCTCAGAGACAGAAAACTGAGATTTAAGGGCATCGCTAATGACTGTTAAGTTGTGCATACAGATGAATTAAAAGGTAATGCGATTTGAGCAAATGGTTTTTGGAATAAAAGAAAAGGATATGCAGCACTTAGCAAGTTGTAGCTCGACCTGTAAATTTCCTGTAATTGGCTTCTAGGCGGGGGTTTGAGGGTTGCACTCTTCAACTTTTGTCAGCTGATCTCCCTGAAGCTACAGCAAGAAGCAAGTTGATCTCACATTCAAAGCAACAAGCACACACAAATGAATGCGCAGAAGCATCTGGACACATAACTTCAGAGCTCCGACCAATCTTGCTAATGCTCCAGTCAATTTTCAGTTGGAGGCACTTAACCTCTGGCCCTCAGCTGTCGGTGCTTGTTAAGCCATTAGAGTTCCTCTATACATGAACCAGCCTTCCACTAAACTGGGACTAATGTAAATCCAGACATGCATCTTGAACTGCTGTGGTAACACCGATGGCAAAGACATTACAGATGATGCCTTCCAAAACATGAATCATCATCTGTTATGAAGTGAGAGGAAGGGACAGACAGTGAAAAAGAAGAAGAAGAGGAGAGTGGTGTGAGGTGCGAGGAGGAGAGGAGCAGTGAGGGGGATGGTTGACGCTATATCAATATTGCATATGCTGAGCCAGCAGAGGATGCATACCCATCAGTGTGAGCAGATGTCATGTATCAGTGATGCTGCATGTTCCTAAACCAGGACCTTGACAAGCTGCAGCCCTGACTGACCATGTCCTGTCAGACAGAAGACACTGGAAATATATACTTCCTTCCTGTGCCTGTGTGGCCTCAAGGGAATCGGAGATAAATCAGGGAGACTCTGAGCTGTGGCTCCTCAGAGCTTTCATGTATCCTCTTAGGATTTCAAATAATGGAGAAAAAATCAGTAAATTCAAGGCTCGCATCAGTTTAGTGGTGAGCTCCTCCACAGAGGCCACTGCGACATGGTTATTGTGCTGCTGTCTGTTGGGCCACATGTAACTGAGAAGGGTGGAACTATACAGATCCAGCAACTGGAGCTATAAAGTATCAGCCTGAATGGCTGCTGCACGCATCCGCTCTGCTTTACATTGTGAGGACAGGACAGGTGCAAGGACACAGACTCTTACTTTCCAGAACTAAAACATCTATTAAATACTTCACTTGATACCCAAGCACATCAATTGAAATTTAAAGTGTCATAAAGTAAGTTAAATCTCACTTGGGTGCAGAAAAAAAGCCTGTAACTTTGCACAGTGTTTCTTTACTGTGTTTCTTGTCAAAACGAGATGGCTGCCAAAGCCTGAAAGAGGGGACTCTGTGGAAGACAGTAAAGACTCTCTCATACACTTCCATCCCTTTATAACGACCCTCCCCCCTCATTGGCCTGTGTGGGTGCGCAATTGTGCAGGTGATTTACCCAAGTTAAGTAAAAATTTAACACACACTTTAATTATGTAAGAAACTCACCACTCCAAGTAACACTGCTATGAAAGCGGAATTCATGCTGTATCTCCTTAGTTTCTTCCCAGAAGCGTCAGTCGGATCGGATGCAAACGCAGCAGGATGCGGATCTCAGTGACTTCGAAGTGAAATAAACTCGGCTGTCATCGCTGCGTCCGCGCGTTTCTTTCTGAGAGTTTACCAGAACAAGAAACTTGGCTAGCACTCAGTCCAAAAGCTCAGGCTGCAGACAGAATCCAGTCGGTGAGTAAACTCGCAGAGATTGACCCATTGGATGTTTGGCTCTGTGCGCTTCTCTCTTACTGGGCTCATATGACAGACGCGCTCGGATCAGCGGCTTCAGGGAAGGAGCCATCTCCCTCTCCACGCCCACTGCACACACACACACACACACACACACACACGAACTTGCACTCCCTTTAACAGCTTCTTCTTGCTGAGTCGGTCAAACCAACCACCTTACATTTTTATCATCTGACAAATTAAGTCGTGCGTAAATTGCCCTTTTAGCATGTGGTGAACAGTCTGGGCCTTGCCAAGTCACACTGCAACCAAGACAAGAACATCTTCTGAAACTGCTAGAGATCCATCACAGTGCTCTCTTGCTACTTTGTCTCTCCGAAGCACTGAACTGACCTTGTTTTACTTCCTATTATAGATTGTGTGAATGCACCTTTAACCCAGAAACATGAGATGCACACAGCTATACATCCACTGGCACTTGCTGCAACAGCATACAGACAACAACTAAAGGAAAAGCAAACTTTTAATCAGAGTGTGATGTTGTTACTACCCCTGAATCCCTAATCCCATCACTTCACAGTCTGAGGTCTACATTAGCTATACTGTGTTGCCATTAGACAATTTCTGTTATCTTGGGAGTTAAGTGGAATCATGGGATCACACTGCTGCCTTTATACATAAGAAGAGCCGATTTCCTTTTGAATTACACCAGAGGCCAAATGGTTGCCTGTTATGAAATAGGGAGCACGTCATGTTCTACTTCAAATCATGACTATACATGTCACCCTGTTCAGTGTGTGGTGCACAGAAGAACAGGTTGGTTTAAAGCATTGACAATGTTTTTTCTGAGGGTTACAAGAGAACTGTGACAGTCTGTCAAGTTTCTGCACGGTCTTCACAAATCAAATGTCCCCACGGCAAAATAGTATCTTGTATCTCATCTCTTTCACACTTACAGTTCACTGTATATGTCCAAACATGTGATATGCTAACGGGCACTGAACTAGTTGGTGCTCATACAATATGATTCCTAGTGTGATAATAAATGTCACCCCTAGTTTAACCAGTTCCTCAAACATGGCAGGTGTTTATCTCTCTGTATAAACTGATCTCTGTGAGTGTTATCTGACTTTTATTTGTTTTTAAGATGAAAGAATGATGTTTCCACCTGTATCGTCTTGATGAGACAGTGATTTATATAGATCGTATAAGGACAGAGGACAGTGGAGGGACATGGGGGCAGCGGATGAGGACGGAAAGAGGAAGCTGGGTTGCTATGGCTGGATAAATAATGCATGAATGCAAAGAGAGAGAGGAGCAGACAGACAGAACGAAAATCCATTTCAGAGTCACTTGTATTGGCCAAAATAGACTAATCTAATTTTCAGCTTGGCCCCTGTCATTCATGAAGTTATTATTCCTGAAGTCACTCTTCAGATGTTGTTTTTTGATTGCTGCAATGGCATGAAGACCACTTACAATGACAGCACAGTCAACAGTAAACAGTAATGTTTTAAGGCCTGATTTAAAGGAGCTGACAGTTTTAGCAGACTTTAGGTGTTCGTGAAGCTTGTTCAATAGGTACCGTAGAAACTAAAAGCTGCTTAGTTTTGATCCTGGGAACACTGAGTAGACCGGCACCAGATGACCTGAGAGGTCTGGATGTCTCTTAAAAGTAAATTAAAAATGTATTTGGTCCCATGACCATTTAGTGCTTTATAAGTATGTAACAGTAATTTTAAAATCTATCCTTCGGCACACTGGAAGCCAGCGGAGAGATTTAATGACCGGTGTGATGTGCTCTACCTTGTTGCGGTTGATGAGGACTCTGGCCGCAGCGTTCTACTGCAGTTGCCTAGTTGATTTTTTACTAAGATCATTGAAGACAATATTGCAGTAGTCTCGCCTACTGAATAAGAACATGAATAGTTGTTTTTTTTTTCAAAATGCAAAAAATTTATGTGTCTTCATTTTACATGAATTGGCTTCTGTGTTACAGTGAGGAGTCCTTTTTATAACCATGTTGAGTGAGTAGTGATTTTTAAAGGCAATGTCAGCAACATTTGGAGAACCTAAAAAGAGTTACTAGGTTTTGAAAGCATCCAACCGAAAAAAAATCCCACCCTGTCTTTTGTTTCTTCTGTAGCTTTCTAGCTTTAGCAATAAGACTACCTAGCATTGTGGACGACTCTGGTCATGCAAAAAGAGTTCACGGGCAAAGTGTCCACAAGTTCGTAGATACATAGGTGGACAGACATTTCATTTCATTTGGGCCAAATTAAATGATTGCATGAGCTTTATAAAGGCCTTGTACAGCCACAGACAGGTTTTTTTCTCTTTTTGTCAAACCGATACATTTTTGATTTCTGTCAGGCTCAACAAATATGACATAAACTGTTTTTAAAATATGTTGCATACCCTACCTTTAATGCTCCTTTCCCAAATCAAATGTATATAATATTACCTTCGGTAAAAACTTAGCAAGCGCCATAAGAAGTTATAGGGAACTTAGACAGCCAAACAAGATAAAATTTGGAGGTCTGCATTATTTTTGGAACCGAAATTCTGTGCATTCACTTGTTTGTTCATTGGAAAGTTTTATGAAATGTACATGTGAAAACAAAAATGCATCTATTTTGTCACATGCACACAGTTGCAAGTACATGGACACAAAGACACACACACACACACACACACACACAGTGACCATCTGTCACCAGTGAGTGAACAGAGGTTGGGTGGTCCAGGAGACGTTCACTGTCCGATCTCAGGTTCCGAGAAAAGCATTCAGTTCCAGGTGGCTGGTCCTGCAGAAAAAAGTGTGTGTAAGTCTACATCTGTCTCAGGCATTTTAAGCTTTCCATGTCCCATGTTTCCATTTTATGATCATATCTCCCATGCACACTCATGTATACATCTTCCTCATGTGAAAGTTGTTTTTCTTTCCACCAGCACTGACCTGAAGAGGAGACCACCTGTCACTCATACACCAACAGCAACAGAGGAGCACAAACAGCACTGGCAATGTGATCCACAGTCTCGATGCAAGCTTTCCTTCTAATGTACTGTAATAGATGGAGAGGCATCGTATGACGAGCCAAGGAAGCCCTTAAATTACTCAGAGAGCACTCACACCAATAACTGGCATGAGAGTGATATCATGTTGTGTTTAGAGAGCCTTTAGAGTCCAGCGGTGCTGACGGTGCACTCCTGTTATGGACTGTATTTGGTAAACAACTTAGAAGATGAAAAAGAAACAAGCATCATTATGTGCAATAAGGACTCAGGCTGGTGAGCTGATGCAGATGTCCTTAATTTCATTGTGTGTCTGCTCTGGGGACGAAACGAGTGAACCTGGGACGGGCCAGATGGCTACGAACCCAGCTTCTTCCCGTGGGACTCCCTCATCTGTGCTTTATTGATCTCATCTGTCTGTCCACTTTTTTCTCCCTTTACAGTACGCCCTCCGCTCCAGCCTCTGTTCGCCACATCTCACAGCCAAAATAAATAACATTAAGTTGTTCGATGTCCTCTTTTTAATCTTGTAGAGTATCTAAAAGTTATTCAGATTTTCTTTGCACATTTATCCTGCTCAGAATCAACTCATTGTTGATTTATTTAATGAGATGAGGTACATTTCAACAATTTCTTGGAATGAATGAATGAATGAATGAATGAATGAATGAATGTGCCTCTCCTCATGAAGAATTTGTGATACGACCTTTCAACTGTGCCTTGAACCCAGAGACAACGCGAGCTCCACAATGTCAGCGTCATGGTCAAGTGTGTGTGTGTGTGTGTGTGTGTGTGTGTGTGTGTGTGTGTGTGTGTGTGTGTGTGTGTGTGTGTGCTCATATCCTGCATGTGTGTACCATCATATCTGCACTTCCCTACGTTTGTGTAAAAGCATGTTTGCTTGTTGCCACTGGGTCAGTAATAAGTATTGATGTGAAAGTTTGTTTTTGTTTCTCGGGAGATGGATTGATGTTCAGCACATGTTGAAGGGACTTTTTTTGGAAGGAGGGGCGGGTGTGGGGTAGTGAACGGGCCTTTGTATTGATCAGATTTTTGGAAGCCACAGTTCAGTTTAACGCACTGGCCTAAAAATGAGCCTCAGGCTTCTGAACGTCAATGCAGCCCATTATTCATATGCATTCAGATTCAGAGACGCACAGATTTGGCTGATATGAGGCAAACACAGGCATCGACAGGCACAGTATAACCTGCTGAATTCAGATGTTTGTGTTGTACTGTATAAAAGCTGAAGCAGTGAACCTAAGGATCTATCAAATAGATTTAAATTTAATATGTCATTTTTACAACTTTTTGGATTCATAGATTTGATTACTTTTATGTTTGAAACCATGTATAAAATCAAAAGTGTCTGAGAAATGACACTGAGAGTGAAAATGTTGTGGCAACAAACTGACCTCAAAGTTAGAATATTAGTTTTGTATACAATAAAGGAAATACAGCCCAAATCATCTCTATCATTTCTACATGAAACTGCATGAACAACCTCTTGCTCATTGATTTGGCTGTGACTGAAACAATGCTGCCCCCTGCTGAGCTGGAGACCAACATCCTGTCAGAGATCACAGCTGTTAAAACACACACACAAATGCTGTTAATTATAACAAAAATCTGTTCTTTGAAAAAAGGATATATGCGAGTACTTTGGTCAATACATAACATTTCCCCAAACCAATAAACCTCATGTGACCTCATTTTAGTCGTGTGCAGGGTGTCAGTTTCTAATGAGGCGTATTTCATTGGGGGTTATCATTGATGGTTAATAAGTAATTGCTTCATATGGTATAGTTATGCTTTGTGTGACAGTTTCAGTTTCTCATTTTGCTATCTTAAGATGAAAATCTATTTTGCTATTTTGCTCTGAAAACCATTAGTTACAATTACAAACCCTTTACGAAGAATGTAATTGAAAAAACAACAGAAGAGTGTGGTGAAAATCTCCCTTTCCATCATACTGAGATATCCAGGTATACATTACAGTATGTTATCCACTCGTGCCTCACCCACCCACGCTCAGTCATTGATCACCTGACATCTCTTGTCATCAGCCTCCTGTCTGCACAGCTGCTGCTTTTCGACTCTTTAATAGACGAGTTTTCCAGATGTTTTTTTTAGCCATAGTGCCGCCTGGCTGCCAGCCATTCCTGCCTGCCTCCTACATGTTTCCCCCTCTCACTCCCTGCTGCTTCCTGCTTGCTGGTTTATGGACTCTCGAGTGTGTCTGATCTTGCCTGCATGTCTGCGACCAAATGTAGGATTGATCCTAAACTAGAAAACTTCTTTTTTAACCCTTTCTGCTGCATCATGTGTCTGCCTTTGGGTCTAGCAATGTGACGCCAGCTCTCTATCTTGTATTTTTCTGTTAGAGCTGAAGTCTTTGGCTCCATCTGTCGACAGATTAAAGAATGCAGCCATGTGAAACATACTGCAGGAACTGATTTCAGCATTGTGAGGCATCTTTATGCTATACAAATTATCTTTTTTTTCCTTGAGTCAAAGTATAGACGAATTATTACAACTGTGGAAGGTAATATTTGAGAGAATACCAAATGAGCATCTAACATACAGATTTTATGGTACAACATAGGATTTTTTTTAAGACTTGGACATCATACAATATAATGCTAAAAGATTTGTAAATATTGTATTAAAAGGAATGATTTATTGTATTAATGGATTCCTTTTAAATTGTGTTTTAATGTTTTTGTTTTTCTTATTTTTCGATCATATATATTGTATATTTGTATCTTTTATCATACATTTATATTTTCAGAATTGAATGATTTTTTAATCTTTCTTCCCATTTGTATGTTTCCCCCAAATGTTTCTCTGCATCTGTCTTTGATATTTTCTGCTTTGAGCATCATATATCTTGGATTGAAGTCATTGTGTCAGTGACTGTGTGTTGTTGTTGTTGTTATTGTTGGATCGGTCTGTTTATGTTGAAAAGTATAATAAAAATGTTGTTTGAAGGCGAGATACTTTATGATAAGTTTTGTCATAAAATGTAAATACTTCAAGTACAATTACCTCAAAACTTTGACCTCATGAGCACATAGTTTTTTGCACTCTTGGTTTTGCCATTTTACAGATAAATTAGTTCATGTGATGATCTCCAGCGGCCTTTGTTCTCATTCAGGCCTGCTGTAATACAGTCAGTAGATTAAGCCTCTTCACTGCAATGTTATCAGTCTATTCTTAAAATAACCCTGTGAGTCGGCGTATCAGCACTGTGCACACAGAGCAACCACCAAGGTGCCAGTTACAGCTCATCTTCCTCAAATCTCAGTGTCAGATCCCTCCCACTGGACTTGAATTGACGAATCCGCCACGATCACCTGGCTCCTCAGGGAAAGAGTCAAATCACTCAAATGATGAATGCCACACATCCCATTTAACCCCCTTCTGTCAGCCTCACTACACTTATACACGTGGTGGCTATTATTACTCTCACAACTCTCATTTTTGTGAAGAGCATCCTCTGTACCTGTGACCCTCGGGCTGGGTGTGGTGGGGGCTCAGGGAGAGGTCATCTTCAGTAGGAGCCTCTTGTGTGAGCCAGATGTGGATGGCTGATAGCATCCCTGCACCTCTGGACAGCTCTTATCTTGCTTCTGTCCAAGTGAGGGAGGGCTGGGTTACTGGTGAGCGCTGGCCCCTTTTAAAACACTGTTCTGAGGTCAGTTTAGTCTGAACAGCAAATGATAAATGACTCCTGAACATGCTGACCACTAATCAGCGGGTCATATTAAGTTCTGAAAAGGGGCACCGTGGTTGGGTGGTTTCCACTGTTGTTTGTCACATTGTCGACAAAGTGAAGTTAACACCATTTGGAAAAACTCTCCACAGGTAAAACTATTTATTGATTGATTATTGATTTCTCAGGATAAATTTGATTTGTTAAATCTAATAATTGTTATTATGGCAGCTTGAGTCGGGTTCTTGTGTGTCTTGTCATATTTTGATCTGGAAATTGAAAACTGAACATAAATATATATAATCAATATCTTTTATTATCTTTCATCACAACCTACAAACGTAAAACTGAACAAAATAACCAATTTTAACAAATTTCTGCTCACAAATGGTCACAAATGATAAGCTGCTACTAGTTTCCTCTATCTACCGTTCATACAGTTTCAATGCATGTACTGTATACTAAACACTGCTGCATTTGTTGAATTACAGTTCATTACTGTATATGGGCAGAATAAGTACATACTTCACATTTTGCCTGTTTAATTATACTGTACTGGGGTAAACCAGATCCTATGCTACCAAATACGATGATAAGTTTAGATATGTACAATAAACTTTTACTTGATTAAAGTATTTGAATAGTTCTTCCACCACAGAGCACAGACATTTCTGACAAGCAGGACATTGACAAACTGGCAAACATCGACAGTGAAAGTTTAATGCTTGATACCTCAAAAACACAAGATCATTCAAGATTTTTGTCCGATTTAGGTGAACTTACAACCACTGCTTAGAGATCAAAGAGATCCTGAAGATGTAAAGGTGTAAAGCTGTAATACTCTCTGGCTTGTATACACGGGTGTTATTCGATATCTGCAGGCACATGCAGAGGAAATAATACAGTCACTGAGATATGAGATATGAGAAGAGACACAGTGAAACACTGTCATCTATGACTTTGTCCTTTGTTGGCTGTTTTTAAGGATGAGTGACACGTTGCTATGTGTTACAGGTAATTACCATTACTGTTGACTTATCAACAGCAAATACACTTGGGGGATTTTGGGATACAATGGCCTCTGATTTGCTCTGGTCAGGATGGGAAATGAAAATGTACACACATGTACACCCATGCTGGATTAAGGGCGTCAGAGTCCAGAGATCATTTTAGATTTTTTTAAATTAAAGGAATTACACACAAAAGTACACTATAAAGCCTGTGACACAGGTGTATAAACAGGTGTATGATGTCCTTGGTGACTCTGGAGGAGCTTTGCAAAATCTGAGAAAATGATTCAAGTAATGTTATTTTAGTAATGTCAGCTGGTGTCTGACTACATGTTTAAAAAAGCTTGCATTACTAAACTGTGAAGTTTGGAAGATGTGGGCATTTACCAGCTGTAGATGGTCTAGAAAAATCAAGCAGCATTGTGAATTGTTAAATACATTTTATACATATAGTTTATAATATAGCCTGTGTAATTTTGTTCTAGCACTTACATTAAAAAACAAAACTAAGGGGAACAATAATTTTGGAGCAAGTGAGAATTTTGATTATGATTTAAATATTATTGTAAATAACTGGTTATTTACGGGATGTGAAAGTGTGGAAAAATGTGAAAAACGTGCATATATTACAAAAACTGAAAACTGCATTATGGGTAAGATCAGATCCGTTGGGTTTGGATCTTGAGTCAAACAGGGAATTAAAAGTCAGGATATGATGCCCTTGGCTGCTTCTGTTTTCACCATTTTGTGTTAAATTGGTCTCCTGAGAGTCCTCCGCCTTTAAGAGGGTGCAATACTCCATCACTGGAATAACCTTTTCATGAATGGAACATCCAAATGTCACCAAAGGATGGGTTTCCATGTGGATGAATGTTGTCGGTTTCTTTTACTCTTAAGGGTGAACAGCAGGTTAGTCATAGTCACAGTAACTCTGCTTTTTTGCCAAGGGGTTCAATGTGTAGCTGACAAATAGTGTGCTTGAAAAAATATCATGTCTTAGGCCTCTGTTTCAGGCAACAGACAGATACGAGATGTTGTCCACCTTCATCCAAAGTTTCTCCCTCTATCCACGTGATGTTGAAGGTGAGCAAACAGGCCTGGCAGTGTAATCCAAGCCTTTGTTGTCCTCCAAACAAGGACATTAAATGTGATAAGATGCTGGTTGGATAATGACACAGTGCGACAGCGTGCATACCGAGCCACTGTATTTACTATCAATATTATGGGTGAGACCAGAACACATTACTTTGTTGGATGTGGTGTGTTTCAGAGAGAATTAGAGTGTGTATGACCGTGTGTGTGCATGCATGTATTAGTCCCACCCTTTATCAGACAGCATGCATCAACACATACACACAGACTCAGCTTTAAAGAGGGGGTGTTTATAAAGTCACGCTTTTTTGCCATTCTGGGGTCAGTCACTTGTCACTGCTGTCAGCTTGGCAAGCACCTGCTGGAGGTAAGTGTCACCTTTCCTGCTACACTTATGAATGGGATTTGTGCAATAATGCAAGTAAAGCTGTAACTTTAAAGCATGAAAACTGGGCACTTCTCTGAAATGGCACACATACTATTATTATTATCATTACTATTATTAGTATTATCATTATTGTCTTCTGACGATGTCTTCTAGTGCTGCAGGAGGATGACTTGTGCAGGAATTTTCTTTTAGTTTTACTCAGAAATTATGCACAAACCACAAAGTTTGCAAACCCAGATTTCATGCCTTAATAATGTAATAACAACTGAAGGGAAAAATTTTGATTCATTATAAAATGCAAGTAAAGGAGGTGTTCAGTCATGGGGTGACACACCAGTCAGTAGAACCAAAGTTTGAGAGGCAAAACATCCTCAAGACTACACAGCAGATACAGTTAATATCATACATAAAGTGAGCAAGTTTGTTGCTCAAATTTCTCAAAAGTTCAGGAGAATTAAAAGAAGGCCTGACTTGCGTTTGAGCTCAGAAACACGCTCAAAAATTCTGCAATCTGTAAGAAAATATTTGCAAGTGTTGTCATATTTGCCTTAGGATTTAAAATTCATAGTTAGCATATTGATGATTTTTTGCAAATTAAACACACGCAACTCTTTTAAAACATCAATAGATATGTAAGTGCACATGTGTGTAGATGCATAAACATATAATCGATAAAGTTACAAATATATTGTCATCCTAATGCAAATTGGTCTGCAAAGATATATTTGCAGACACATGCACCAGTGTGTGTGCATTACACTTACACCCACTCATATAGGATTATGTTTATTTGTTAAATGTACATTTAAGAACTTCCAACAATGATGATGAAATGTGTGTGTGATGACACACAGATGGATTGTAGACAGTGTCTAGTCAGTCTAATCTGAATCTTCCACCCCTTTGCTCATCTGTGTTTTGGAAATAAATCATATTGTTGTCACAGACAACTTCAGCGCTCCGGTCCAATCAGAGATAAAATGGACACTCTGGAGATACCTTACATAAGACTGAAGCCATCTGCCAGCTACAGACACAATCCATATCTCCCATACAACTCAAATCTTATCTATTCATTCAGCTCATTTACTTTTACTTTCAAGCAAATCTTTGAACAAGCAAAGTTAAGATGAACCTCATTATTTTTGGATTATAGTCAAACTTTGTGAATGTGTATGAAATGTGTATGAAAATGACTTCAAAAATAAAACGGGGAACATATCCTCATTTAATGTTGTATTGTCGAAAAACTGTCCATTGTGTCTATTCCAGCTGCCCGGAACATCAACACCAACGCAAACCCCAGTGCAGAGTGTCAGGTAAGGGGTCCGCACACACACACACACACACACATGCTCACTCACACACTCACTATATCCATTTCAGGCACCCGACATGTATTGATAGTCCAAACATGTCCAGGGCAAGCTGTCATTCATATCCACACCAGAGACCAGCAGTGGCCCAGAGCCTGGAGCCCGCTGGTTGTTGAGGTGGGACAACCACCATGTTTACCTTATAGACACAAAGTCTAAGTCACAAAGACATCACCTTTCCATGTTCGTCTGATCCATATCCAGACCGCTGGTGCCAAGAAGGCGACAGAAGGTAGTCCAGGCCGCTGCAGTGGAAAACAACACCCAAAATATCATCAGTGTTTTTGGAAAGTAGTGAAGCATGAGCTTGATTTTATCTAATCCTGCACTGATGAGAGGCTCTCTCTATCAGCGACCATGAGACAAAATGATATCTCTATTGTTCTCTTTACCGATAGCTGAAGGCTACATGTTCAGAAAAATTCATTAAGTCCAAACAGAGGAGTGATTTTTCTTGGCCTTTCTGTCTCCTATTGTTGAGCTCATTGCAAGTTACTCTTGATAACAGATTAAACCAAATACCTAAAATAGAAATGTAAATAGTAACATCACATACACAGTAACAACAGTAACAAGCCATCTTTTAAATCGCTTCCTAAAACTCATCTTTTCCTGTTTTTATCAGCCCTGTCCACTGAACCTGTTTCATCAAATGTTACCATTTCTCTCTGATTTCCTTCGTTATTCGTTAAGTCTAAGTCCTTTTTTATAAAAGGTATTTTTTCTAGACAACAACCACATACGGGGTGGCTGTGGCTCAGTGGTAGAGTGGGTCGTTCTTCACTCAGAAGGTTGGGGGTTCCATCCCCAGCTCCTATGGGTCAACGTGCTCCTGAAGCATGGCTTCAGTGTGTGAATGAGTATGAAAGAATAGTCTCCTCCAAATTACATTCCTCCTGTATGAATGATGTGTGAATGGAATGGAATAACAAGAAAGGCGCTATACAAATACAGACCATTTACCATTACCATTTACGTACTTTGAAATAGTTGAAAGTTATATCTAAACTTCAGTTGAAGCTCGTGAGGCTTCGACAACAGAATAAACAACTGCAAGATAATCTATAATCTAACCTAAAAATACCATAAAGGTACTAAATAGAAACACAACTTGATAATCGAATTTCCACTTTCCCTCTAATTCAGGTAGGATAGAAACAAAGTATTCAGAGATTTCCTCCCATAATTCACTTACAGTGACTCACACTGACAAGTAGGAAGTGGTCAGTGAAGCCACAATTCCTCCCCACACGCTTTACGCTGTGCTTGTGGGAGGTGTGAGTTTAATTCATCCACCTGCCTTGACTCTGATTTTCATTCTTTGTCTCACACACACACAAGCATGCTTGTGTCTGTGTCATGTTCATATTAGCTGGTGGTTGTCTGTTTTCTCTCTGTGCCTTCAGAGGTACGTGGAGCTGAGGGAGCTAATGAAGGACCAGAAGCAGCAGACCTACTGGCAGGAGACGGGCCGATGGGGGAGCTACGAGGAGAGCTTCGACCCTCAGGCCGGGGTGTGGGCATCCTCAAACATCTCATACCTCACCTTCAAGAGCCTCATCCAGCTCCGACGCACCCTGAACACAGGTCAGTGCCACTTTTTACTCACCCGTGTCTATCTTTATTACTGATGATTTAAACTCAGCTTCACTTTTACCAGCTGCGATACGTAAGTGATGCTTAAACATTGACACGCAATGAGTACTTTTAATCTGCCACTTTAAGTATACTTTGATGCTCTGAACCTCCCCTTAAACCACAACCAAACCACTGCTGTCCTCCCTGTGATCATCTCTGAATATTCTCCAACATGTTCCTTCATCAAGGCGTGACGATTTTCGACTGTGAAGAGCAGACCCTGGCCAGCATCTCCGAGAAGATGGTCAGCGAAATGGTTAACAAGAAGGAGATCAGACCTGGAGACCGGGACGGAGTGCTGAAATCTCTGCTTCAAAACCGCAGGTATCCTCCAAGACATCACCTAACAGTGACTCAAACATGAATGACCTACATTGAGGTTTTCAGCTGATGCTGTTGTCTAAGGCTCAATGTTTCAGTAACTCGCTCAGAGAAAGTTGAACAGAACACGTAGCTATTGTGGAGATCAAACCTGTAATTATGAAACACCATCTCTGACCACCAAACCACTCTGCCTGTCTGCTGTAGTCTTTATTAAAGGTGACCGGTGTGTACTGTAGTTAACTCTGGTCTCTCTAAAAGGATGTACTGAACATTGTTTTGTCAGAATTTTGTTCAGTGGGGTGAAGTATTTAATGAAAACTGCATAATTTAAAACAGTTGCACATGTTCATTTTACTAAGACATTGTGTGATTCTGTATTAAAACTAAAATTTGTCATTTGATCAGCTTCTTTTGTTTTTCTGTCTTAGAAATGTGGAATTCATTGGTCTAAAGGGTCCCATTGTTTTTTTGACCACAAAAAATTATAGCAAGTTCCACATTTTATTTTTAGCTATTTAACTTTTCAATAATGTCCCTGTGACTGTTATTTCCACACATTGGTCTAAATAATGCTTCTCTACACTGTCAGATGCATAAAGATTTTGTCACTTTTGAACAGAGCCAGACTTGCTGTTTCCTCCTGTTTCCGGTTTTGGTGCTAAGCTAAGTTAGCATGGCTTCCGGCTTTAGCCTTATTTTCTACTGTACAAACATGACAGTGGCATCAATCTTTTCATCTAACTCTCGGCAAGAAGCAATTAAGTGTATTTCTCAAAATATCAAACTATTCTTTTAAAAGAAGTGCATAATGTTTTTTTTCATGTATTGTAAATTTCCATGAATACTGCCTAGTAGATGACCTCAGTGTCCTCAGTGGTAGCCTGCTTTTGTGAACAAAGAGTTCAATTCAATTCAGTTAGTTTTGTTTGCATGAAGGTTTTGACAAAAATGTTGCCAAAGCATCAACATTTCAAAAATAGCAAGCAAAATACAACTTGACACAACATCAAAACTGATCTGCCAATCATATACAGTATTTACAGTATATACAGTATATCTTGTAACCTATATGCTCTGATTACATTTCAACAGATCATATCACAGTGTGTGTGTGTGTGTGTGTGTGTGTGTGTCTCTGTGTGTGTCTAGGTCATTCACTGTCCCTCAGTGTCATGTTTACTTGTCTCCATTATTTGTCTCCTTTCTCACCATTATCTCACAGTTTCTTAAACTGTTGACCTCTTACAGTGGTAATGACTTTTTATTGGCTTAGCTCTTACACTGCAGGGTTTTGTAAAATTAACCCAACCCGGCTCCATTATCGGGCCGACTCAATAACTACCAAAAACCAATGCTGTTTTCTTCCCCTAGCCAATCAGATGACCCAGAGAGCCAAGCCCTGACTGATGGGAGGGACCTGCAGAAGTTTTCAGTCAACGAAAGGGTAAGTTCTCCCACTGATGAGATCACCCATATCAATGTGTCATCGATGATAACATAAACTGATATCACAATATAGGTGAGACGACGGCAGATGGACTCAGACCACTTAGAAAGTCATTCAGGGGAGAAATAGTTTGGAGGACTCTGGATTTCTTTTTAGATGCCTAAATTCACCTTTTTGATTTTTTATTGCTTTTGTTTCATTATTGTACCTAGTGAATCTTAGTTTCAAGGGCTGTGTCATAAGTTTTGAAATATTTGCCCATGTTATGCAAAGGTGAGTATTTGCACATAGCTGTGATGATTGGATTGTAATTTCTCTACAAATTTACATATTTGGTTTAAATAGATTATCCAAACCTGCTGCTGTCATGTTCAAGTGAAGCTCCTCTTTAGAAACACCATTTTTTGAATATAGTGTTAAAGATGGGGATGGGAAAGTCTGATGTTCACTATGTCTGTCTTGTTCTTTTAGAGGAATGAATCCGACCGTGTCGAGGCCTCCATGGTGCTTGTAGGTAAGGCAGTGTTTGAAGTGTTTTCATTTAGGATTGATGCAATACACACATGTATATATTTTATATGTATGTATATTTTTTCTTTTATATTTGCATTTATTTCTATATTTTGTTATATGCCTTGTTTTTGCATTAATTCTGCTACTGACACTTTATTTCTGCACCTTTTCTGTCTCTTCTGTTGCTATAACAAGTAAATGTCCCCGTTGCCGGATAAATAAACTCTCTCTTGTCTTATTTTATCTTATCTTATCTGGAGTACAGTATGTGTGTGTATGTTTGTTGCTGCAGAAACATTTGTATGCACATTTCCTTTATGTATACATTTGGATGTGTTTTCCAACATAATATTTCTGTCTCCTTGAACCAGGAGCCTTGGACTTTCTGGAAAGGCCCACGGTTGTGTTTGTGCGTCTGAAGGAAGCGGTGGTTCTGGACTCTGCCTTGGAGGCCCCAGTGCCTGTTCGCTTCCTCTTTGTTCTGGTCGGCCCCAGCAAGACTGACATGGACTACCACGAGACTGGCCGTGCCATGGCAGCACTCATGGCTGACAAAGTGAGTTAGCTGATATTTTCTACAGACCCTCAATGTGTAAGCAGACACATTAACAGTTCAAACCTAATTACAGTGTAAAATGAATTAGTGTAAAGGTCATAATTCACAAGTGCTGAGTCCAAATTGGGTCTCAAGTCCTCTGCACTGGAGTCCACACCTGAGTAGAGACGCACGTTAAAGTAGAAAACACATGACTACTTTTGCATGTTTTTGATAATGATTTGGTGGTGGTGGAGGCAACTTTACCTGCCACTGTATGGGATGTTCAAATTCAGTATAATCTAAGTTCAACTTGCTGAAGAAATGTGTAGATCGTGGAAATGTATTGCCACTCTGCACCAAAGTTATTTATTGTATTAAATGGTGGCGCCTGACCCTCCAATCTGGGTCGTATTATAGAATAGAATAGAACATAATAGCCTTTATTGTCATTGCAATACAATGAAATTAGGGGCGCTGCTCCACTTTGGTGAAAGAAAAATTTTACAAAAATAAAATGAGAATAGAATTATTATTATAAGATTATCCCCTCCACTATCTCCATCCCAGGTGTTCAATCAGGCAGCACTTCAGGCCAAGAGCGCCCGTGAGCTGACGGATGCCGTGGCCGACTTCATGGACTGCAGCATTGTGATCCCACCCACCGAGATCCAGAATGAAGCGATGCTCACCTCGATTATCAGCTTTCAGAAGAAACTTCTGCAGGACAGGTTCCAGTCTTCTGATTCCCCTCTCCGCCTGGACACCAAGCCTCGCAAGGGTGAGCACTCTCAGTCATATGGATTTTATACAACAAATACATGAACAAACCAATTATTTGTTAGCTTTGTATTATTCACATTGGTTTTAAATTCCCCCAGTCTCCATCTCTACTGGGCCTCCACCTGAGGACCCCTTGTCCCGTACTGGTCGACCATTTGGCGGGATGATTCGAGACTTTAAGAGGCGCTACCAGCACTACAAAAGTGACCTCACGGATGCTCTTAACGCCCAGGTCCTCGCTGCCATCATCTTCATCTACTTCGCCGCCCTGTCTCCTGCAATCACATTTGGAGGACTGCTGGGTATGTGTGTATTTATTTGTAAGAGATATCGTATTTCTTGTGCATGCGATAGATCCTATAATAATACTTTGCCATCATCTTTGCCATTATAGCTGATAAGGTGGACAACATGATGGGCGTTCCAGAGCTCCTCATCTCCACCAGCATTCAGGGGATCATCTTCTGCTTCGTTGCTGCTCAGCCTGTCCTGGTCATTGGTTTCTCTGGTCCTCTGTTGGTGTTTGAAGAGGCCTTCTTTGCTGTATGTTGAATCATATACTTTTTTTTACTTTAACAAAATGGATGGTGGTTGTGGTGAGAGCTCATCTCAGCCGTGGTTTCCTTCATTCAGTTCTGCAAGTCCCAAGACCTTGAGTATATTGTGGGCAGAGTGTGGGTTGGAGTGTGGCTGGTCATCATTGTGGTGGTCATCGTGGCCTTTGAGGGCAGCTTCCTGGTGCGTTTCATCTCCCGCTTCACCCAGGAAATCTTCTCCATCCTCATCTCCCTCATCTTCATCTATGAAACCTTTGCCAAGCTGGGGAGGGTAAACCATTGGCATCCATTTCACACATTTCATTTCATTTTATTCCTGTGATTATGGCGCTGATTGTTTCTCATACCCAGATTATAATCTTTCATCCACTCTCTCCTCACTTCTCTGTAGACCTTTAAGGCCCATCCGTTGATTCGGAATTACGATCACCTGAATGCAACTATAGAAAATCCCTGGCACCCAAGGGTGGAAGAGATGATCATCTATGACAATGCTACCGGCAATACAACTGTTATTGTGAACACTATTAAGCCCCCTTACCCCAACACAGCCCTGCTCTCCATGTGCCTCATGTTAGGCTGCTTCTTCATCGCTTTCTTTCTGCGGCAGTTTAAGAACGGCACTTTTCTTCCAGGAAAGGTGAGCTGGCGAATGTTTCCAAGATTGTGTCAATAAAGACCTTTTGCCAATTATTAATGAGCAGCTTATCAGCTGTTTTAAACTCTTAAATCATTGATTTTTTTTTTTTTACATTTTTGATCTCCGTTTACCAGGTCAGGCGTTTGATTGGTGACTTTGGTGTGCCTATTTCCATTTTCCTCATGGTTCTGGTGGATTATAGCATTGAGGATACCTACACTCAGGTTGGCCCAGTTTATCTGCTGAAAACATGCATCATTCAACTGAAATTTTAAAGGAGTGGTTCATAGTTTTTCCAGTCTGTCTTAAAACAATGGTAAAAAAAAAAAGCTGTCAAACAGGTGTACTTGCTATAAATGACAAATTGTGAACCAGTTCTTTCACACTCATTAGTGTTAATAGATTTGAAGAAAAATGGCTGAGTTTTTCTTTCCAGAAACTGGTGGTTCCCAAAGGTCTGATGGTGTCCAATCCAGCCAAAAGAGGCTGGCTCATCAACCCCTTCGGAGAGCACAAGCCTTTCCCTGTGTGGTTGATGTTTGCATGCTGTGTGCCGGCCTTGCTCGTCTTCATTTTGATCTTTCTGGAGTCTCAGATCACAACGTGAGTCACTATATCGCAACAACAGTATCATTCACTGAATTATCAGCCTCAGGACACTGATTCATATGTTGTTGTTGTCTGTTTACAGTCTGATTGTGAGTAAACCTGAGAGGAAGATGGCCAAAGGCTCTGGGTTCCACTTTGACTTGCTGGTGTTAGTCGGCATGGGAGGGCTCAGTGCTATATTTGGTGTGCCGTGGCTCAGTGCTGCAACGGTGCGATCTGTCACCCACGCCAACGCCCTCACTGTCATGAGCAAAGGTCCAAAACCAGTGATTGAGAAGGTGTTAGAGCAAAGGATCAGTGGTATCGTGGTGGCCTTGCTAGTTGGTAGGTGCTCTCTAACCATCCAATCTTCATGTATCTTTTCTACATCTGCATGTCTGGAAATCATTAAAACACAGGTCACCACCCTTTATCTGAATGTCTATTTGTGTCAAGGTCTGTCAATTCTGATGGAGCCAATCTTAAAGATGATTCCCATGTCGGCCTTGTTTGGGATCTTTCTCTACATGGGAGTCACATCACTTAATGGCATCCAGCTGTGGGATCGTATACTGCTTCTGCTCATCCCTAAGAAATACCACCCTGATGAACCCTACGCCACCAGGGTAGGAGTCCCATGATTATTTGACAACTAAAGTGCTTTAAAAACAGCATGCGACAAGTACGAGATGTTAAATGATTTTTTGTCATTTCATCTATAACTAATATTTCTACGTGTTGGGCACAGGTGAGCACAGGACGAATGCACCTGTTCACAGCCATCCAGGTCGTGTGCCTGGCAGTTTTGTGGATTGTCAAGTCCAGTCCGCTGTCCCTCGCTCTTCCCTTCATACTCATCCTCACCATCCCTCTACGAATGTTTATGACCGGGCGTCTCTTCACTGTCCTGGAAATTAAATGTGTAAGTATTTACCTCTTGTCATTTCAATGGACTAATGCATAATTCTTAGGAATATAGCTGAATGTTTATATGGAAGTGTGTGTGTGTGTGTGTGTTAAGCTCTTATTTTTTTGTGGCTGTTGTGTTTTAGTTGGATGCTGACGACGCCAAAGTGACATTTGAGGAGGAGCCGGGGCAGGATGTGTACTGTGAATCTCAAATGCCACTGTAGATGTCTTCCATGACAGCTGCCAGCAATGTTTTATTTTAACAAAAAGATATTTATTTCATATGTGGCTCAAATGAATGTTTCATCTACCTGTGAGCACAAACATGTTTTTGTTTTGTTTTTTCAGGAAAAGTGCAGGTATTGTTTCTATCTTTATTGTATCAACATTGATAACATCAATATCTTTGTAACAAAAAACTGTCTTGGTCAAATATTCCTTAAGAGTTTTCAACACTCATTCAGGTAAACTCTATTCTTCTCAGTTATGTGGTTTTATAGTAGTATAGTATAATAATTGTGCCTTAAACACCACTGAAGCTGGAAATATTAATAACACTTCATTACAAAAAATAAAGCCAAATAATTTTTAAACATTCAGAATATATGAAATCAAAAGGACATAAAAAATCTTGTATTATGCCCGCACTACAAAAATGGACAGATGAAATGCTGAATGGGAAATATTTAAGTGTTAAAAGACGACATTGTTAGCTTTTCCAAGCATCACATTGAATGTAATGTTGAAAATGTTCCATTTAAGTAATTGTACTCACTTGTTGATGCGAGTAAAATGCAAACTACATGACACATGATTTATGCAGCAATGATGTATGCGAAGTGTAGATAATTCAGCAAGGGTGATCAAACACTGGAGAGCAAAAGGACACCACTGTTTGGCAATACAGGGAGAGAGAAAATGTTACGTTTTTGTGTGTGTTTTGAAAAGTAATATTGTGTGACATGTTGCTGTGTTCTTGTCATCTTGCTACAAATAATAAAAACTACCTCGCAAAAGACCACTCAGGCTAGTTTCATTGGTTGGGGTTAGTTTTTGATTAGGAACAAGGAAAACGGATCAAGGAAATGCTCGTGCTTTTTTTCCATAAGATTTTAATCATTGATCAAAGAAACACTACAAACATAACATCACATCAGAAAGGTACGGTTGAATAAAGGTTAAATATGGAATGTGGTGCTCAAAATAAGGCTTAATATATTGAAATATCTAATATATTATTAATATCAATCATTCTCAGTATTCAGGTGATTTGAGGCAATGACTGACACGTCCTCCGGCTCAGTAGGTGGCGCCTTGCAGCCTTAACGCTGGTCACAAAAACACAGAGAAGAAAAACCTCATTGGCTGTTTTCTGGCTGTTTTGTGTGACGCTCGTCTTTCCTCGTTCCTGATTGGTTGCTCTCACAGCAGGGACCCGCCTACCACACGTTGAAGCTCTCTTCATGTTTTGAGCCAAAAAACACACGTAATTAGCGTGTTTTTCCTCAAAGCTCACGCGGTATAACCACAGCAAGTATTGAATAATACGATAGGTTGAATATCGCTAGCCGGTAGTTAATTTTTAGGTGACTAACAGAGCTGTTGTTGAACTTCTTCGGCACTTCCATGGACCGGGTGGCGTCCAGCTAGCATCTACAACAGGAGACACATTTTATTGGAATAATGAGTGGGATTATTTGCTCTGAAGAATCTGGTGGGTACAATTAAACCATCACCGTCTGATATTGAACTCTCACAATGACTTAACTTAAATTACACTCATTTTTCTGTTTGACTGTTTTTCTTTCCTTGTGCTGTGACTTCAGATTGGACCAAGGCTAACCTCCAGAGGCTTCTTGCTGCACTGAAAGCTGGCATCCCAGAAGAGGACAGACTGAACGCATATCACAAAGGACTGAAATCTGTGGACTGGAACAAAGTGGCTTTTCCCCCTTTCTCACCTGAAGAATGCCAAAAAAAGTGGGGAGAGATTTTGCAGAAGGTGAGACGCAGTCAAACTCCAGAAGTATCTTAGAAATGTAGATGATCAGATCTTAATGTCTCGTCAATACATTTGTTTAATAAACAGTGAATGATTGTTTTCCTGTTCACACCACAGTATTTTAACCATTTCCATTCGTTGCCAGTATATGTTATAATTTTGGTACTTGATTACAGATTTGAGGGTCTGAGCTGAAGTTAATTCTAATGTCAGTCACCACAAAGCTAATTTCAATGAACATATCCTGGTATAAATGTGTTACTGCATGTTATTTGTGACTGGGTGTTTGCAGGCTGGTACTTTTAGGACTACAGGGGATTATAATATTTTGATATCATATATTTTATTGATCCCTGAAGGGAAATGTCTTTTCACACTTCCACCTCAATCTGGATCCAATCTGGGTTATTGTGTCACTGTGACGTTTATTACAGTACACATTGGTTTTTACAGATGTTTGACAGGTTTTCAAATGAACAAGACAGCTGATGAAGAATTGCGGCAAATTACAATCTGAAAAATAGTCCTTGAAGTCCTTTACATGTTGTTGGTCAAGTGTAATATCCTTGTTGTTCATGCTCAGATGCGCAAAACTCGAACCCTCACAGACCTCATCGTTGAAGCTGAAGGTGCCATTGACAATCCTTTTCATAAACGAAAGGTAAGCATAGCAAAAAGAAGCTTTACATTGCTTCATGTTGTACATTTTAAATTGCTATGTACAAGGTTCTATTTTAAATATCTTGAAAGTTACTGTGTCTGTTTATACAAATCTCATGACTCACCAGAAACAATGCACAGGCATTCATGCTGCATGCCGCTGTGAGGTGCATTCCTTTGTTGGTTATACAGAAATCTGGGTGAATTTGAATGTTTTGCTTTTATTTTTCCTGCAGATCCATCCAGAGCTCCCGAAGAGACCCTGCCCTCCAAATGCTATCTTTTATGAGGAGAACTGCGGCATGTTTCAGGCGGAGCACCCAAAGATGGGCAGACGAGAGTTGTTCAAGGTCCTGATCAAGAAGTATGATGCTCTCCCAGATAAAAAGAAGGTACCGTCAAGCAAGAGGCTACTGCTAAAAAGTGCTTATCCTTTACTTTTGCTTCAAGGATTGAATTTTACATGATCAATTCCTGACTTTTTAAGGCTAAATATGTGGAGAAACACCAGCTTGCAAGAACAGAGTACAAGAGAAAGATGCAAGAGTTCAGGTATGAGTAATGAATTAATGCCACACTGTTTAAACACACATGATTTGACTCTGGCTGCTCATGAAAATTCAGAGTCAAGTAAAGTCTTTGTCTTTTAGGGAACAATATTGCACACCTTCCAAGTGCAGGCAGCGCCAGAATAAAAGGGAGCTCTCTAAAGACAACCCAGATGTAAGTGGCCAGTCACATCTGTCAGTCCTACTCAGGAGCTGCAGTATATTGTTTGCATGGTTAACTGGCTTTATTCCTCATAAATCCACATTAATATAATATTCAAATGATTTATTACACTTCAATAGTTGCTGGCCAGGTTCTGAATCTTGATTACTTTTGTGATCTCTCTAGCAAAATCAGGGTGAACAGCCAAATGAAGTTGCAGAAGGCCTGCCTTCCAAGCCTCCTTTGTAAGCTGCACACACACACACACACACACACACACACACACACACGCACACACAGAGTGACAGTGGTTGGACTTGAGTTATATTGCTTTGTTTTAGTGTTCATGAATTAGCTGCCTGCTCATCTTTCACTGTTTCTGTCCAATTTACTCAGTGTAGAATCCTGTCGGTAGGTGCTAATTGATTTTTTTGAAATGAAAAATGTTCTGGGCTTTTATTGTGAAACTTCATCAAATGCCATAAAAAGTGGAGGTGAATGTAGATAGAGCCACCTCTTCAGGAGGACCCAGTTCATACGGGCCAGTTTTGGAGCGCACCCTCTTTCTTACCTCTCTGACAAAGAGACTGGCCATCAGTGAAAGGGGCCCTGACGTTTGGCGCCCTCAAACAGTGACCTCGTTCTACCTTTTGTAGAACCAGCTAAACTTTTTTATCTTGGCAACAGAATTGTGATGGAAGTCTAGCCTTATTAAGACTCAGCTTAAGTTTATAGACTTTGTATCTTATCCTTGGGGAAACGAACTAAACTGGCAGCTGAGCACATCTTTGGTGTGTGTGTGTGTGTGTGTGTGTGTGTGTGTGTCTCCTTAGCAATGGCTATAATCTATTCTGCAAAGAGCAAGTGCAGTCCATGGCAGGTGTCTCAAAAAAAAACTACGTGTGTGTGTGGGCCCAGCGTTGGCGAGATTTGACAGAGAGGCAAAGGGACGAATACAGCACGCGCAGCAAAGACGTAAGAACACGCACCAACTCGTCCACTTCACCCAACCGCTCCACCACCAGACTCTAAAATCATCATGTCTGATTACAGTAAAAATCGGTTGAATCTGAATCAAATGCTTTGGTTTTTGTCTTTCAGCTGAAGAGACAGTACTCGATCGAGCTGAATGAATATCTAAAGGTGAGTAAGTTACAGGACTTCAGTTGCAGCATTGAGCTGTTGCTGGCAGACTTTGTGTTTTTTTTACTTTGACTTTGTGACTTTGTGTTGTTTTGATGGTGTCTATGTTGCACAGACATTTGATGAGGAGGAACAGCAGCGAATCCTGGATAAATATGGCCTCAAAAGACCTAATGAGAAGGTGAGAAGGAACAGATTTGGGGAACTCTTCTTTGATTTCATTAAACCTCTTGTAACTAATGTAACTAACAGCCTTTACTCAGTGCGGATTGTCTGTGCACTCTTTTTTTTTTTTTTTTTTTAACTACACTGGACTGATCTCCTCCTTTGAAAAATATTTTGTCATTATTTTTAATATGCAGGATATGAGAAGAGTAGGTACGATTGTGAAGAAATTTCCAGGCGAGCCCAAGATGCCACCTCAGTGAGCATGACTACCAAACAGCATTTGTGCCTTTACGAGACCCAGGATTAATTCAAGCTTATGACTGAATTTTTGTTTACTTGCAGGTCTGGAAATGTATTTTTTTTCAAAGATAAAATGGAATTGCTGAAGGATGAATTCTCAAACTCCAAGGAGCGCCTCGTTAAGGTCAGCCAACTGTGGCAGGACCTCCCAAATAAGGAAAGGGAATGCTACAGACAGAAAATACGCAGAAACGTTGCAACATACTCAGTGGAGCTGCAGAGATGGTTTAAGGTATAAAAAAAAAAACAAAGATTCCTCTTTTTTTGAATGATTCTTTTAAAATCTATGAAGTTTTGTATCTTTAAACTGGACGGTCTCTTAAAATGTGTCACCTTTTACACTCTTCAGACACTGTCAGCAGACGAGCAGAAAGCGTATCTGAAATTAAACCCTCGTGTAAGCACCCATTTACCCATTTATTTCTTCTTATTATTTCTTTATCCACCCAAGATTGTTTTCTGAGACTCATAATATATTCATCTTTGCAGAAATGTAAATACCTTGTTGAACTGGAAGCTGGTGACCAAAAACAACAGCGCGTCTACATACCATCAGTAAGTTGAAGAGTGGATGCAACACACTGATATACTCTTCTAGTGCAGGCGGTCTTATAGTGGAGTTTAAAGTTAGTGCACTTGAAATTACTCATGATGTTTGCTTATGACTCGTACATTTTCACACACAACAAAAAAATATGCTTATTAGTATGTTATAGTCACTGGGACAAAGTCAGTAAAGTCATACTTGTAGGTTAACAGAGTGCTTTTTGTCCAGAGGGAAAAATAACTGGGGATAATATGATATATAGAATGAAGATTAAAAAGCTCCATTTTCAGTCCGCATTCATTGTATGTCACACAGGATTCAGAAGATGAAGACCTTGAGTACAGCAGCAGTGATGAAGAAGAGGAAGTTCTGGAGAGTGAAGAGGTTCGATTACATTAGAGAACACTTTATTATGCTCTTAATTCGCAACTGTGTATCCAGCTGTTCTAAATATCAACTGTTGATCCACAGTATGAGGAGGAAGAAGACGAGGACAAGCTCATGTTTGACATGTTTTAGATGGACAGCAGAAGCGGGACGCGTCATGTTCAGAGCTGGATTCTGGATTTGAGGCGACGGACAATCGCTCTGATGGCTGACTTTAATGCCACGTTGTATGGCGGCCATCTTGGCTGAAAGGTCACCATCACTTGTGCTCCGATTCATTCATTGGATTACAAAGTGCCCTAGGACCCCAGATCACAAAAGCACCCAGGTTACCCGCTAGTTTGGGAATATGCATCACGAAAGCACAATATCAATTGATGTGATGAGGGTCTTAAAGCCCTCGAAACCTGTTTACATCTGAAGCATTTCTCTGTAACATTAGATATTCCTGACTGGACAAGCAATAATCAAAGTGCAAGTTCAGAAATGAAACACCCTTATAAATTACACTCTAATACAGTTTAACAGTCAAAACTGAAAATAACCAAAGCTGCTGTAACACCTCAGAAGAGTCCCAGAAATCCTGTTTTAAGACCATTATTTAATCGTATATTGTGCTTACATGCTACATATTCTAAAATTAATTTGTTCAAATTACTATACAACAGTCAATGGGTTTATTTAGTCGTCTACCACTGGAAAACTGTTTACAGAATGGAGTGTTAATAGGGGCCCAACAGCACATTTTGGCCCCCAAGCAGATGCATCAGGTCCTTACTGCTACAGAATGCCTCAAAGGGCGTCTATAAATCAAGTTATTCCTGATAATAAAAAGGAGACAACAAAGACTTAATTGTACCATTACTTACTATTAGAGAACAGACCATGACCGGGAGGTTTTACCTTCAGCGGCCACTCAGATTGTCTGAATTTATATTTGTTGGGGTCAAAATTCATTGTGATTCAAATAATCAAGTGTTTTTGTCTTAACTGAACAGAAAAAAGAACCTTGTTGCTTCACATTTTATTGTTTATGAAGCCCAGATCTAATAAACATGCGGTGTCTGATGTAATTCATCTTGGATTACTTGATGCAAAATAAAATGTTATTTATTTTTTTTTTTTAATACAACGGTTTTTAATGACTACTACATAGCCAGATAAAAGGCCAATTTCCCCCTAAACTGCACGGGTTAACACGCAGTCACATGCTGGCCTGGATGATGAACACAGTGAGAAAAGCCCCGGCGGTGCAGCAGAGGAAGCGCTCGGTGAGAAACTCTCGCTGCGATCGATTGCTACTGTCTGGTCTCTGTGATGTAAAGATGGATGCCTGCCGAAATAGGTAAATAAACTACAATTGGCGAATTTGCGTGGCCGTGACTGCGGTAATCCTCGTGGTTAGGCTTCGTGTAGGGGTCTAAGGGTGGTTTTCTTACTCTCCTTCGGGGTTTGTGCGGGGTGCTGAGAGGCGGACAGCCGCAGTGCAGCAGCAGTGTTGGGTTCGGGGACGAGCCTCGCTGTAGTCAAACGTATTTCTACCACAGCAAAACCACCCAGTCACCTACAAACGTGCTACATTGTGTCTAATTTCCTCAACCTGGCGCCACATATGTTTCATATGTAGCTCCTAGCTGCCGCTGCTTGTACCAGGGGGGGTTTCTCGGAGGATACCGCCTCTCTTTTAACCTCTTGGCATGTTCAATTCCTCCAGCCTATTCATAGCCACGCTCTTTGTTTTCTTCAGCAACGTTTTGGCTAAGCTACTTTCATCAACAAGACAATAATGCTCCGACCGGCGAGGTGGTGTTTGACCGTCATGCTCTGCTCGGTCTGTGTCTTTTTATTGGCATGTTTGGAGAGCTACAACGCCAACTTACTCTGTTTTGTGTTATTCGTAGGTTATAACCGTGGGAAGAGTCTCCCTGGCAGTGTTCACCGTGCAGTTGTAAGTAGCTGCATCACATTGAAGGCGTCAAATGTTTACCCAGCACTGATTTACAGCGCTGCCGTGTTGCTAACTGTGTGTTTCCCTCCCGCTGCAGCCCTGTTTTGGCCAATGCTTGCTGCGCTACAGCATGACCACAGCAGTGTCGGCTCATCTGGTAGTTCTGGCAAATGAAAATGGAGGAGGTTTCAATGTCCAGCCTGGACAACAGCAAGCTGGAGGTACAGTAGAACAAGGCCACAATGTGATAACAGCTCAGGTAGCTTTGGGCATCTGCAGAGTCACTGCAGAGTGCAAACAGACAGAGGGCTGACTTGTTTGTTTCCCCCTTCCCTTCCCTTCCCTTCCAGGGCCTAGCTCAGGACATCCTGTCTGACCTGGTGGAGGATGCATGCCTGGGTCTTTGCTTCGAGGTCCACCGGGCCGTCAAGCAGGGCTATTTCTTCCTGGATGACACGGACCAAGAAAGCATGAGGGACTTTGGTGAGCACAAAGTCATTCTGTCTCTCTCATGAATAAGCTGCCAACAGCTTATAACCTCAGGGTAGTGAAAACTGAGTGAGTTCCTTTGTTTTGTCCATATTAATGACACTAGGTGAGGCACAACACAATCGGGCAGTCAAATATCTCCGTAAACCAGCTGTAGGTTCATGTAGTTTGAGATCTACGACAATTTGCACGTAACTGTATTGTAAAGCCGAGCTGTTCATTTATTGCTTTAAATTTCCAGAAATTGTGGACCAGCCGGGATTGGATGTGTTTGGCCAGGTGTACAACCAGTGGAAAAATAAGGAGTGTGTGTGTCCCAACTGCAGCCGAAGCATTGCTGCGTCTCGCTTTGCCCCACACCTGGAGAAATGCCTGGGGATGGGACGCAACAGCAGCCGCATAGCCAACCGCAGGTATGAGAGGAAAAGAGAGGACCCTGAGAGATCTCTCAAACAAATGTGTTCTGCCTTTGTCCTGTAAACGCCATAAAAATTCACCCTCCTACCATCAGCATGGAAATTAAGATGGGCAAGGCACACCTTTCTATATATTTCATAGAACAAAAGGGCACAAAACATTAGAAAAATCCTCTAAAATAGTTTCAGGTCAGACTGTATTAGTTTTACAATCAAACTGTTATTTGCGATGAGTAATGCTGAGTCACTGTGTGCATCGTTCTCTCTTTTTACAGAATAGTCACTGGTAACAACACCAACAACAAGTCAGAGAGTGACCAAGAGGATAATGACGACGTCAACGATAATGACTGGTCTTATGGGGCAGAAAAGAAAGGTCATGCGCTGCTTTATACCTCTTTCTTCGTGACACTGAATGCTGATCGTTGTTGTGTTTTTTAAATCTGAATCTTTTCTGTCCTTTTTTTTTTTTGCAGCCAAGAAAAGAAAATCTGACAAGGTACCTAACCTAATGATTAATATTAACAATCTTTGTGTTCGTTATACTAGTTTATTATTCTCCCATTCATTGATTAATTTACATGAATACAAGCACAATATTACTCAGTATTTATTTTCTTTGCCCACTCAACAAAAAAATACATTTTTCTTTTTCATCCTCAGAATCCTAACTCGCCCAGAAGATCCAAATCATTCAAGCATAAGAGCAGTAAGTGGAAATTTAATTTCTAACATCTTCTTAATGGCTTGTCTGCAGTTTCTAGGGAAACCATACCTGTTAAGACACAGTACAATAATTGTGGAAGTACTTACAGTTCTGAACACATGTTAGCTCACGTAATATTCCATATAGTTGATAATTTCATGCATGTATTAATACCCATGATGCATAGAAACACTAAATATACATTACATCACGTGTTTATTTAACAGCAGAACCTCTGGTATCCTTTTGCATGTTGGTGGTACCAAAGTGATTAAAATAGTCAGAAATCAGAAAAGTCAACATCAGTATAATGAAAGTGCGAAATGTAACAACCAGTTGGTACAGTTATTGTATTAAATTGTTATATTGCTGCTGAAAAGACATTTAAATTTAAATAGACAGCTGTTGAATTTATTTTTAATGGCTTAGATGTCAGTTATGGGGAACGGGACAGTTACTTTGCTTCCAGCTATTTTTAACATACAAATATAGTTGAGTTAAATTCAATCTACTATCTGTGCAGTAAATTCATGCTTCATACTTGTCAATATGTGGTTTGAATGTTTGTCTCTTCGCTATGTCCCCATTATGACTTGCACTGATCAGATGAAGCAAATACTCATTCAAGTCACTGTCTGGTGACATCCAGCCTCCTGTTTATTCCCATAGGCATGATGGGGCCAAGACGTCGCATGGACAACCAGGAAAGCCCGCGCATGCTGATGAAAGACGAGTCATTCCCTCAATGAGGCACTCGGCCACAAACACACATTCTCATACCATCGGGTGTGTGTGCACCCACACGTGAACGCACACACACACACACACACACACACACAGAGGAAGACCAACAACACTTCACCTTTGGTTCTTTATGTTGTGAAATCAATGGACGTCGATGTTATAGGTGACATTTTATGGCGTTTGCTGCTTTACAGAAGCAGTCCAGACCTCCCACTGTATACTTGACAGATTTTTTTTTTTTTTTTCCACAAAATCATTGTACCAACACTCATTTTCTTGTCTTTTGTTTAGTTGATTTTGTTTCAGAAGTTTTTGCTGGAGTCCAAAATAATGAATATCACCATATTTCACTGCACAGATGTAAATTTCGGTGTAATTCATTCAGCGGCCAAGCAGAGGCAGCTGTGTGGAGAGTGAAAGTGTGCACATACGTATGTTGTTTCTTTAAAATGCAGAAATTAGCCATTAGGTGTACTTATATTTCCTCACCTTTTTAAAAATCTCATTCACTGAAAGGAAAAAAAAAATAATAATGTCAAAGACAATCATTACCAATGGTTTGTCTTTTATTTTCACACATTGACTGTCAGGCTCATAGTTGAATTACAGTACAGTGTTTGAGAGGGAAGCGGCTCTCTCTGTCACTCACCTGTGGAAACTTGTTTTAAAAGTGTTCAGTAAATGGACCCCTAATTGTACAAGCAGGTATTTGCTGCAGAAAGCAGGTTTGTTTTGTTTAATTTTTGGTGGATAGATCGGCTTGTTTTCTAGCATTCAAAAATGTCTTTGTATCATGTGTTTACATTGTAAAGGGTTACATATATCCTTGGTGTGAAGTGATAGTGTAAATATTCCAATAGTTGAATTGCTGCTATCATGGCTCAGTTTGTTTCATCTGTCTAGCATAATAAATGATTTGTTACCTGTCGTTATGTGTCAACTTGGAACATTTAACAGGCACTGTAATGGAGTTTTGATGGGAGAGCAAGAAAAACCTCAGTAGCATTGCTCAAGTGGCCAACAGGGGATGCTAGAGGTGTTTCACTTATTTAATACGCCCACTGTGTGAGACATTAAATGCTACTTTGTGAAAGATTTTTCTTTTCAATGATGTATTGTCGATCATAATTTTCGGAAATTAAGAGAAGGTTAACACAATAAAGTTCACACAGTTGGAGTTTTTTTTTTTTTTTATCAACATGTTCTGCTTTAAGGTGTCAGATCTACAAACTGCCAGTGGAGCCAGTTATGCTGCTTTCAAGTGCCCCTCCTAAACTCCAACATCTGAGCTCTGATACAGTGTGGGCGGGTGGATGGGCCTTAGGGCTCTACATTTAACTCAACTACATTCATCTGACAGCTGTAGTTACTTTGCAGATCATTAACCAAATCGGGTCAACAATTAGTATTGATAAACCCTCAGTATTTTCAATTAATAACCTGTTAAAATTAGTTCCACCTGTACCAGCTGCAACAGTAAAGGGGTCCTTGCACAATAATTCATCAAGCTAATTATAATTATAATCAAAGTAATATAGTTTACTCTGAAATTAGCCATTTGGCATAAAGAGTACTTTCATTTTTATTTCAAGTATATTTTGATGATTATATTTATATAGTTTTACTTTTAACAGAGTATTCTTACTCTTTGGTTGTGTTATATTAACTGAAATAAGATATCGGAGTACTTCCTCCGCCGCCGGTCGAAAAAGTAGCTCCACTTCAGCAGCCACAACAGTGAAATGCTGAATACTGCTAAAATAATATCAGTTACAGTTTATGACATATTACAGGGATATTTTTTTTATATAGATCAAGTACTTGTACTTTTGAAATTGTAAAGTATATTAGGCTGATAATATTTCTATGCGGACACAGGCCACTCCTCCTGGCTGCATACACCCTAAACACTCCTGCCCTGAAGTAGTGTTCGTTTACCAACAAGGCCAAGCAGGCAACTGCCACAACTGCCCCCTTAAAGTCCCAGGTTCACTTCATTACAGTTTCCACCACAACAACACCACCAACCAGGCAGCTAACGCATCATTATCTACTTTTATGCCTTTGTCTCTTAAAGAGGGACCCTAGCTTTCTGTATTTAGTTTACATTGTCCTCACATGGTCCTTAATACTAAATTATGTTGTGTTAATTCCAATGACCACAAACTGACTCACAGAAAACCTGCAGCCAGAGTTTTAAACCAGCATGGGAAATATTAGTTAATCTCTGGGTTTCTAGGCAAATAATGAAGCTGCTCTATACTGTAGTCTGGTGTGAGCATTACTATTACCACTGTAGGGTGGCAGGTGGATAGTGGGATGTAAACAGGGGTCCAATAGCCAACTTTTACCAAACAGGTAAAAAACAGGTGACCTTAAATTCATGTGGTACTGTATTATTTCTGAAATGAGCATGTGGCATTTCAGGATGTAGCCCTAGAAAATACAGTCTTGAAACACATTAGTTACAGTCTAAAAATCCCATTTAATTAGTTGTTGGAGTAAGGAAGTAACTGTTAATGTCCGTTGAAATTTGGAACTCGGACATTTCCGACGCCCTTGAAGGCAGCATGTTGAATAGTACGTGTGGGCTGTTACAAGAAGACTTGGTTCAGGTTTTAGAGCCACAGTTTGTCCAAAGTCTTGTTTCTCATTTGCCTCACGGTGAAATAGCGATGTTGGGGCTTGAGAAGAAGGGGAGGAGATGACAAACAACAGCCACCGCTTGGTGTCCAGAAAACCAGCAGCATCGGATCCCGGAACTCGCACCGATAGGAGACGAGCTAACGTTAGCTAGCTTTTTGTTGACAGTGTGCTTGCTGTCAAACCAGAAACCCTCATTTAATGAAAGTGTAGTTAGCTCGGTAGCTGCTCTCGGACCCAGCGACGTTCATCTGGTAGCTTATTAGACGTGTAGTTGGGTCGAAATTTGGTAGAAGTTTCCGCCACTTTTAACCACTTGTGGATCTGGACAATGGCATCAAGAGGCTTCACGGGTCCTCCGATGAATCCGAGTGTGCACCCCATGAATGTTGGGCATGCTGCGGGCATGAGGATGTCAGGCATGCCGCAGCCTCCGGGAGGATACCCCCGCGGCATGAACAACGCTCCCCAGTACCCCCAGGTTGGTCTCTCCTCATCAAATTTGGGAACTTGAGCCAAAGCTGAGAATAAAAGTATCTCATTGAAATCAACTAAATAGTGGCTTTTTAAAGTTTTTTGATAGCTGAGCTGGTTTAAAGAGTAAATTCAACCCTGATTTGGGGTTTAAAAGTGGCAAATACCAAAGTAAGAGGCTCATTATTCTTAAAAAGGTGTGGACGCTACTTCCGCATTTGAAAAGGATATGTAATTAATTTCAGCCACCAGTAAATTGACTGTAACATTTTCAATACGGCGTTTATAGTGATTGATCATCGTGTGCCTTTTTTAAAAAAAGAAAGTGTGTAGGGGTTTGATTAAAATGTAGTGTGACAGAACAATGTTTTGTGCATGTGTGAGGGAGAAAATCACGTGGCTGCCCTCCTCTTACTATAAGTGAGCTTGAAAATAAAAGTTAGTTTATCATCACAACCATCTGTCAGAGTTAAGCCTGCATGCATTGTCCCAGTTTTGCCACCATCTGCAGCTTCATGTGGTCTTCAGATAATGAGTCTAATGTTTGTCAGTTAGAGCCATATGGGTTCAGATATTTGCTTTTCTGTGTAAGGAGAGTCTGAACTGAAGTAAGCGGGAAGTGCTACTGTGGAAAATTCACATACATTGTTTATAAATCATTTAAGGTTGGTTTATTTAAGAGTATAAATGATGAAATACAGCATATAAAGACCTTCCGTCAGCTTTGAACAGCATTGACACCAGTCGTATTTACATACGAGCATGTTTGCCTGAGCACATAACTTTTTATATTGTTGAGACAATACACATTTTATCTCGGTTATTCATTAATCCTCTGTAAAAAGGTGTTCAAAACCTTGTAAAACTAAAAAAAATATATGTGAAAAGAATTCACATGTATTCACATTTTATTAACAGCCATTGTGGTTAAAAGCAAAGTAGTGAGTACGAGAAAGGGAAAAGTGCTCAGGAGAAAAAACCTTGTTTAGTACACAACAATGTCTTTTCAGTTAATTCTGATGACGTGAAATCATAGCTTCGGCTTTCCCTCTTTTCTCCAGCGCTCAGGGATGCCACCCAACAGAGTGGGGGGCCCTATGGGGTCAATGGGGGGTCAGCTGCCTGGTCCTTCTTACGGTGGTGGGAACATGCCCATGCGGGCAGGGATGGGGCCTCCGAGCATGGACGCCTCGAGGAAGCGGTTCCTTCATCAGCATCAACAGCAGCAAGAGGCACTGGGAGGCCTCAGACGAGGGTAAACTGTCGAGAAGTGAGAGTGTTTGTGTGAGACGAAGAAAAGCAAGAGAGAGGAACAATGCAAGGTTGATTTACCAAGAGGGCCTGGTGCCAAATCAGGGAATGGCACTGATTTTGACATATAGCATTATAAATAGGGCTGCAACTAAAAGTTATTTGCATTGTTGATTAATCTGTGGATTATTTTCTTGATTAAAAAATCAGTAAAAGCTGAAAAAATACAATTTCCTTGAATCCAAGGTGACATTTGACACGGTCAAAAACCAATACTTTAAATTTACAATGATATAAAACAGAGAAAAGCATCAAGTCCTCACATTGGTAAGCTACAACCTGAAAATGTTCGACAGTTACCAACTAATTGATTAACTTAACAATTGTTTAAAATATTTGCTAAGTCCATTTTTACAGTAACAAACATTAACAATAAAATGTTTCCTCACTGGACACTTTAAATACTGTTTACTCTTTCAAACACATCACACGTCCTTCAACACTTGCTTCTTTTTATTTAAAACTTAGACATATAAAACCTCAACCTCTAACTTTAACTAACTAAAGCAAACAACTTGTGTAAAGGCATGACTAAGTCAAACAGTTAGATTTTTGTTGTAGCATTGTTATTTTTGTCTTGTCTTGTCATATTTTTGTCTTTTGTTATTTTTTATGATTTAACGGTACCACAAAAGTTCTCATGAGGATCATGCACTTTAAAAAATGGCTGCTATGTATAAAAGGAATATCTTATTATGAAAGTGGGTGTTTTTCCTGCACTTAAAAGACAAGAAGATTAAAATAATTATATCCATTATATCATGGTAAACCAAAACATTTATTTTGTCACTGAATTGTAAACATATGTAAATATATGTTCATGTATAACACCTTAGCAGTCATATAGTTACAACAATTCAGTGACTAATTTTGCCGGTTGTGTGCTCGCTAACATAACACCACTCTTCATTCATTCAAGTGTTTTTCTCTCTGCAGCCTGTTTATGACGTTACCGTGCGGTTAAAAGTACAGCTCAGATCACACAGACACGAGAATAGGAGTATCTCATGACTGGCCTTTGCTTTCAAAGCAGCAGACACGAGTGGGTATTTTTGACTTCAAACTGCTCAATGATGCCACGCTCATAAATGTGGCGAGCCATGATGTGAGGCACCAGTTACAGTCCCTTCCACAATGAACCTCTTGTCTTTAAAGGTTTATCTCATAACAAAATTCTCAGTATAGGAGGATTAGTGAGCCACATGGCTAGGAGCAACTTCCTAAATTACCACTAAAGAGTCTTGGAGTTAAATTTAGTCATAATGAGGGGGAACTGTGTAATTTAATTAAAGAAACAAAACAGCTTTTATGAAGGCAGTAGCAAAGATAAGTGGTAGCCCGAGGTGGTCATCAAGAGAGTTAATGAACACTGGCCATTTTTGTAATCACTCTATACAATTTTCTCAAATAAATCAATAAACGAAGCAAATTAGGTCTTTCTGTAAGTCGTTTATATGTCAGTGAACAGTTTCTTGTAATTTGGCTAATGAGGGTCTAAAAGGCCAAATGCTTTAAAGATAACATAGATAACATAGTTAAGTATGTGTCCATTTAACTGAGTAGTATTTTGTAGCCATCAATCCCCTTTTTTTTGGGCAAAATGAATGTAATACTTTTGAAATAACCTTTATTTTATCTTTTCTGTGTAATTTTAGGGCAAAAAGACGCAAGATGGCCGACAAGGTTCTCCCACAGAGGGTAAGAAATCATACAGCCAGTTTGGATGGATCCAATATGACTACAGTTGGCTGTGTGCCTTTACCATTCATTTGCTGTTGTTTGCTCTTTAGATCCGAGACCTGGTCCCAGAGTCCCAGGCCTACATGGATCTCTTGGCGTTTGAGAGGAAACTGGATCAGACCATCGCCCGAAAGCGTATGGAGATTCAGGAAGCTATCAAGAAGCCCATTATGGTATCTCTTCATGATGGTGCAATGTCAGATCACTAGATAATACAATTATATTTTGAGATAATTGACAGGTTTATGAAATGCTACCTAATCACAAGTTGAACAATACAATCTGCAAGATTTCAGTCCTGGTCGTTTTGGCGACATCCTTTGTTACTGAAAGCAGCAGCAAACACTCTGTGCTACTTTTCAACAGAGGAGGAGCTGCTGTATCTGTTTATAGTGCAGCCAAACAAACTCATATTGTTTTAATAGTCAGTCAAAAATAATTGCTGATTTCAAATAATTTAACAACATAATAAAATATATTGAGTGCCCTGTGATGTCTTCACAATGAAAGCAACTCCATGTATTATCAGTTGAATTCTGTGTGGAAATGTTTTGTATCATTAGGGGAGTAATCAGTAAAAAATGTGGCTGATATGAAATTAAAATGTTAACACCGGATTACACACCTGAATTACAAACACACCTAATTTCCTGTGAATCATTTGTGCTTAGGTAGGTAATCTGCATCTATAGCGGGAATGGCGGATCCTGCCACTAACAATGAAAACTAATGTCTATAGAGGAAATGACTGAATGTAAATACATTAAACGGCTATTGGACAAAAAGCTGCCCCTAAATGGTATAAAAAGTGGAGTTTGACTCTGTTTCTTGATTGACCAATTTATGACTTCCATGTTTTGTTGAAAACTTAGCTCCACCCATCAAAAAAAAATCTACTTGCCAAATGCATCTGTTTCTAATTTTCATGAGAAACCGTTTTTAACTGGAGTTCCTGATATATCTGCTTGTTCATCTCTGTGACGCAGCAAAAACGCAAGCTCAGGATCTACATTTCCAACACGTACACCCCCAGCAAGCCTGAGGGCGAGGAGGCAGAGAAGGTTTCCTCCTGGGAACTCAGAGTGGAGGGAAAACTTCTGGAGGAAGTAAGTGAACAACACTTGTTACATTTGAATTTTCTTGCCATCCTATTTCGCCATCCTCCCAGTGTGGTCTGACTCTAAGTATTTCAGTCTTTGTTATTGTGTCTCTGACTTCAGTCACACAGCTCTGGTTGGCCTGTGTCCTTGGCTCAGCCCATGCAACCAGATGTGTGTTTGCAGCTCTCCCCACTCCACCCCGCAACTCCGAACACACACACTCACACGCAAGCTCATGTTCTCTTTTGAAATGAGGAATTGAAACCACTGGCCGTTACATACCATGAGCTGACAGGCCTCCCCTCCCTCCATCAATTCTAGCTCAACTCATTGTGTCATCTGGGGCCACATGAAGGTTTCTTTTTTTCAGATATTTTTTTTCTCTCTTGGCTCAGTGGTTTAGGCATGCGTAGGAGTTTTTCATGGAGAAACAGAAAAAGAAAAGGAATATTGGGGAAGGAGTGAAAGGGGTCATGTTGTGCAAACAGACTTTGTCAGGGCTGGGGAGAGGGTGGGGGTGAAACAGCTTTTTCTACTTGTTTTGTGGTCAGAGCTAAACAATGCAGCTGCACAGACTGACACAGCACAATAAGAAGACTTAGATAGATACCAAGCTTGCTGATCTGTCTTTTCACACTCTTCTATGTACTTCCTGTATTCATAGCCTGGCAAGCAGAAGAAGAAGTTCTCATCTTTCTTTAAAAGCCTGGTGATCGAGCTTGACAAGGAGCTCTATGGACCTGACAACCACTTGGTGGAGGTATGATGTAATTTTAAAAGTATTCGATGCAACCACTTAGGAGCGTTTTAGGCCTGTGAACACCAAAATGTTGTGAGATTGCTATTGGTTCACCAGCCTCAGTGCATTTTTGAGCCCTTGTCAGAAAGGGGAGTTCAGCTGGAAACGTTTGGAACCGATCCTGCCTGAGCTTGTTTGACACTGTGCGTAGGGGGGAGGAGGGGGATTATCATGAGCTCTTGACTCTGGAAGATATCCCACTATGTTTAGTCCACCCTTGTGTGACTTATGTTTAAATTTATCCCACAAATATAGTTAAACGGCCCTTTCTAAATATCAGTTTGGTCATGTAACATAACTGAATCTCATGCACATAAATCCTGCGGTCTAAGCATGTGTTTATGGTAACAGATACTGTACCTGATGATTGCAGTATTTAATAAACCCTGACACTGAACCAGTGCCATCTTGGAGCGTTTGCTTTTATGTGTCTGCTATTAGATCCTCTGTCTGTATTTATATCTGTATACAGAATCAAGCCCAAGTAAAGGGGTGCAGGAGGAAATAGTTTAGAAATAAACAGTTTTAGATTTATCTCTGTCTAGACTAAATGAAAAAGCTGTTCTTTTTGCATAATTCTTATCTTGCAGTGGCACAGAATGCCCTCCACTCAGGAGACCGATGGTTTCCAGGTCAAAAGGCCCGGTGATGTGAATGTTAAATGCACCCTCCTGCTCATGCTCGACCACCAGGTACCACCCATTTGCTCACTCAGCATCTTGTATGCCTGGGTGGCACGACTCGCTTACCTTTTTTGAAACAATACTTTCTTTGCCCCAAATGTTCTATCTTTTTCTTTTTGTTTTTTTCAGCCCCCTCAGTACAAACTGGACCCACGGTTGGCTCGTCTGCTGGGCGTGCACACACAGACGCGGGCCAGCATCATGCAAGCTCTTTGGCTCTATATCAAAAACAACAAGCTGCAGGATAGTCATGAGAAGGAGTACATCAACTGCAACCGCTATTTCAGACAGGTAATGGAATGATTTCCATTGATGAGCAGCAAAACGTTGCCTTGACATTTTGACATTTTTGTATATGTGTTGTATCAGCTGTCCAGAGCCTTGCAAACATTGAGAGATTTGTTCTGTCAAACTAGTAATTCACACACCTAATAGAGGGAGTACCATAATTTGTACCATTCAGAGGACCTACCTTGATTTGTAATTTAAGGGCATGTATTATTAATTTCAATTATAAATGTATCTACTACCACTGTCAAATTAATCATTTGTAGCTTTGAATCAAGGTATGATTTTCTCATTTGAAAGAACAAATTCTCTCAACTATATAACTACTTTACCTTTAGCACACCAACTCACTCTGCTCTCTAACCAAATTCTGTCCAGATCTTCGGCTGTCCTCGCATGAGGTTCTCTGAGATTCCCATGAAACTGGCAAGCCTGCTGCAGCACCCTGACCCCATCATTATCAATCACATCATTAGGTAGGGGAGCGTGGGTCATCATCCGTCCTTTTTGTTTTTGCATCTGTTATATATGTGTGTGTGTGTGTGTGTGTGTGTGTGTTTGTGTTCCGTCAGTATTGTCAGTCTCTCATTTAGTATTCATCCAAAGTTTCAAGTTTTCTTTCATTTTCAACCACGCTGCATTCATACGAGCAAACAACAAGCCCATTTTATTGTATTAGCTTTACGATTAGCTCAAGTTTGCATCAACGCTTCCTTTATAACAATCCGACTTAAATTCTTTCCGTGCGTCTTGCCTGATCAGCGTGGACCC